>NW_027362768.1:194562461-195985103 GCF_046119375.1 Phyllobates terribilis
TATAAACAGGCACAGTGAGTATCTGTAGTCCTATATAAAGCACAGTGAGTATCTGTAGTTCTATATACAGGCACAGTGAGTATCTGTAGCCCTATATACAGCACAGTGAGTATCTGTAGCTCTATATACAGGCACAGTGAGTATCTGTAACCCTATATACAGGCACAGTGAGTATCTGTAGTCCTATATACAGCACAGTGAGTATCTGTAGTCCTATATAAAGCACAGTGAGTATCTGTAGTTCTATATACAGGCACAGTGAGTATCTGTAGCTCTATATACAGGCACAGTGAGTATCTGTAGTCCTATATACAGGCACAGTGAGTATCTGTAGCCCTATATACAGCACAGTGAGTATCTGTAGCTCTATATACAGGCACAGTGAGTATCTGTAGCCCTATATACAGCACAGTGAGTATCTGTAGCTCTATATACAGCACAGTGAGTATCTGTAGCTCTATATACAGGCACAGTGAGTATCTGTAGCTCTATATACAGGCACAGTGAGTATCTGTAGCTCTATATACAGGCACAGTGAGTATCTGTAGTCCTATATACAGGCACAGTGAGTATCTGTAGCCCTATATACAGGCACAGTGAGTATCTGTAGCTCTATATACAGGCACAGTGAGTATCTGTAGCTCTATATACAGGCACAGTGAGTATCTGTAGCTCTATATACAGCACAGTGAGTATCTGTAGTCCTATATACAGGCACAGTGAGTATGAAATCAGTAGCCCTATATACAGGCACAGTGAGTATCTGTAGCCCTATATACAGGCACAGTGAGTATCTGTAGCTCTATATACAGCACAGTGAGTATCTGTAGCCCTATATACAGGCACAGTGAGTATCTGTAGCTCTATATACAGGCACAGTGAGTATCTGTAGCCCTATATACAGGCACAGTGAGTATCTGTAGCTCTATATACAGGCACAGTGAGTATCTGTAGCCCTATATACAGGCACAGTGAGTATCTGTAGCCCTATATACAGGCACAGTGAGTATCTGTAGCTCTATATACAGCACAGTGAGTATCTGTAGTCCTATATACAGGCACAGTGAGTATCTGTAGCTCTATATACAGGCACAGTGAGTATCTGTAGCCCTATATACAGGCACAGTGAGTATCTGTAGCTCTATATACAGCACAGTGAGTATCTGTAGCCCTATATACAGGCACAGTGAGTATCTGTAGCTCTATATACAGGCACAGTGAGTATCTGTAGCTCTATATACAGGCACAGTGAGTATCTGTAGCTCTATATACAGCACAGTGAGTATCTGTAGCTCTATATACAGCACAGTGAGTATCTGTAACCCTATATACAGCACAGTGAGTATCTGTAGCCCTATATACAGGCACAGTGAGTATCTGTAGCCCTATATACAGGCACAGTGAGTATCTGTAGCCCTATATACAGGCACAGTGAGTATCTGTAGCCCTATATACAGGCACAGTGAGTATCTGTAGCCCTATATACAGGCACAGTGAGTATCTGTAGCTCTATATACAGCACAGTGAGTATCTGTAGCTCTATATACAGGCACAGTGAGTATCTGTAGCTCTATATACAGCACAGTGAGTATCTGTAGCTCTATATACAGGCACAGTGAGTATCTGTAGCTCTATATACAGCACAGTGAGTATCTGTAGCTCTATATACAGGCACAGTGAGTATCTGTAGTCCTATATACAGGCACAGTGAGTATCTGTAGCCCTATATACAGGCACAGTGAGTATCTGTAGCTCTATATACAGGCACAGTGAGTATCTGTAGTCCTATATAAAGCACAGTGAGTATCTGTAGTTCTATATACAGGCACAGTGAGTATCTGTAGCCCTATATACAGCACAGTGAGTATCTGTAGCTCTATATACAGGCACAGTGAGTATCTGTAGTCCTATATACAGGCACAGTGAGTATCTGTAGCCCTATATACAGGCACAGTGAGTATCTGTAGCTCTATATACAGGCACAGTGAGTATCTGTAGCTCTATATACAGGCACAGTGAGTATCTGTAGTCCTATATACAGCACAGTGAGTATCTGTAGTCCTATATACAGGCACAGTGAGTATCTGTAGCCCTATATACAGGCACAGTGAGTATCTGTAGCTCTATATACAGGCACAGTGAGTATCTGTAGCTCTATATACAGGCACAGTGAGTATCTGTAGTCCTATATACAGGCACAGTGAGTATCTGTAGCCCTATATACAGGCACAGTGAGTATCTGTAGCTCTATATACAGCACAGTGAGTATCTGTAGCCCTATATACAGGCACAGTGAGTATCTGTAGCTCTATATACAGCACAGTGAGTATCTGTAGCTCTATATACAGGCACAGTGAGTATCTGTAGTCCTATATACAGGCACAGTGAGTATCTGTAGCCCTATATACAGGCACAGTGAGTATCTGTAGCTCTATATACAGCACAGTGAGTATCTGTAGCCCTATATACAGGCACAGTGAGTATCTGTAGCTCTATATACAGCACAGTGAGTATCTGTAGCCCTATATACAGGCACAGTGAGTATCTGTAGCTCTATATACAGGCACAGTGAGTATCTGCAGCTCTATATACAGGCACAGTGAGTATCTGTAGTCCTATATACAGCACAGTGAGTATCTGTAGCCCTATATACAGCACAGTGAGTATCTGTAGCCCTATATACAGCACAGTGAGTATCTGTAGCCCTATATACACGCACAGTGAGTATCTGTAGCCCTATATACACGCACAGTGAGTATCTGTAGCCCTATATACAGCACAGTGAGTATCTGTAGCTCTATATACAGCACAGTGAGTATCTGTAGCCCTATATACAGCACAGTGAGTATCTGTAGCCCTATATACACGCACAGTGAGTATCTGTAACCCTATATACAGCACAGTGAGTATCTGTAGCCCTATATACAGGCACAGTGAGTATCTGTAGCCCTATATACAGGCACAGTGAGTATCTGTAGCCCTATATACAGGCACAGTGAGTATCTGTAGCCCTATATACAGGCACAGTGAGTATCTGTAGCCCTATATACAGGCACAGTGAGTATCTGTAGCTCTATATACAGCACAGTGAGTATCTGTAGCTCTATATACAGGCACAGTGAGTATCTGTAGCTCTATATACAGCACAGTGAGTATCTGTAGCTCTATATACAGGCACAGTGAGTATCTGTAGCTCTATATACAGCACAGTGAGTATCTGTAGCTCTATATACAGGCACAGTGAGTATCTGTAGTCCTATATACAGGCACAGTGAGTATCTGTAGCCCTATATACAGGCACAGTGAGTATCTGTAGCTCTATATACAGGCACAGTGAGTATCTGTAGTCCTATATAAAGCACAGTGAGTATCTGTAGTTCTATATACAGGCACAGTGAGTATCTGTAGCCCTATATACAGCACAGTGAGTATCTGTAGCTCTATATACAGGCACAGTGAGTATCTGTAGTCCTATATACAGGCACAGTGAGTATCTGTAGCCCTATATACAGGCACAGTGAGTATCTGTAGCTCTATATACAGGCACAGTGAGTATCTGTAGCTCTATATACAGGCACAGTGAGTATCTGTAGTCCTATATACAGCACAGTGAGTATCTGTAGTCCTATATACAGGCACAGTGAGTATCTGTAGCCCTATATACAGGCACAGTGAGTATCTGTAGCTCTATATACAGGCACAGTGAGTATCTGTAGCTCTATATACAGGCACAGTGAGTATCTGTAGTCCTATATACAGGCACAGTGAGTATCTGTAGCCCTATATACAGGCACAGTGAGTATCTGTAGCTCTATATACAGCACAGTGAGTATCTGTAGCCCTATATACAGGCACAGTGAGTATCTGTAGCTCTATATACAGCACAGTGAGTATCTGTAGCTCTATATACAGGCACAGTGAGTATCTGTAGTCCTATATACAGGCACAGTGAGTATCTGTAGCCCTATATACAGGCACAGTGAGTATCTGTAGCTCTATATACAGCACAGTGAGTATCTGTAGCCCTATATACAGGCACAGTGAGTATCTGTAGCTCTATATACAGGCACAGTGAGTATCTGCAGCTCTATATACAGGCACAGTGAGTATCTGTAGTCCTATATACAGCACAGTGAGTATCTGTAGCCCTATATACAGCACAGTGAGTATCTGTAGCCCTATATACAGCACAGTGAGTATCTGTAGCCCTATATACACGCACAGTGAGTATCTGTAGCCCTATATACACGCACAGTGAGTATCTGTAGCCCTATATACAGCACAGTGAGTATCTGTAGCTCTATATACAGCACAGTGAGTATCTGTAGCCCTATATACAGCACAGTGAGTATCTGTAGCCCTATATACACGCACAGTGAGTATCTGTAGCCCTATATACACGCACAGTGAGTATCTGTAGCCCTATATACAGCACAGTGAGTATCTGTAGCTCTATATACAGCACAGTGAGTATCTGTAGCTCTATATACAGCACAGTGAGTATCTGTAGTCCTATATACAGCACAGTGAGTATCTGTAGCCCTATATACATGCACAGTGAGTATCTGTAGCCCTATATACAGGCACAGTGAGTATCTGTAGTCCTATATACAGGCACAGTGAGTATCTGTAGCCCTATATACACGCACAGTGAGTATCTGTAGCCCTATATACAGGCACAGTGAGTATCTGTAGCTCTATATACAGCACAGTGAGTATCTGTAGCTCTATATACAGCACAGTGAGTATCTGTAGCCCTATATACAGCACAGTGAGTATCTGTAGCCCTATATACACGCACAGTGAGTATCTGTAGTCCTATATACAGGCACAGTGAGTATCTGTAGCCCTATATACACGCACAGTGAGTATCTGTAGCCCTATATACAGGCACAGTGAGTATCTGTAGCTCTATATACAGCACAGTGAGTATCTGTAGCCCTATATACAGCACAGTGAGTATCTGTAGCCCTATATACACGCACAGTGAGTATCTGTAGCCCTATATACAGCACAGTGAGTATCTGTAGCCCTATATACAGCACAGTGAGTATCTGTAGCCCTATATACACGCACAGTGAGTATCTGTAGCTCTATATACAGGCACAGTGAGTATATGTAGCCCTATATACATCACAGTGAGTATCTGTAGTCCTATATGCAGGCACAGTGAGTATCTGTAGCCCTATATACAGGCACAGTGAGTATCTGTAGCCCTATATACAGGCACAGTGAGTATCTGTAGCTCTATATACAGCACAGTGAGTATCTGTAGTCCTATATGCAGGCACAGTGAGTATCTGTAGTCCTATATGCAGGCACAGTGAGTATCTGTAGCCCTATATACAGGCACAGTGAGTATCTGTAGCTCTATATACAGCACAGTGAGTATCTGTAGCTCTATATACAGCACAGTGAGTATCTGTAGTCCTATATACAGGCACAGTGAGTATCTGTAGTCCTATATACAGGCACAGTGAGTATCTGTAGCCCTATATACATCACAGTGAGTATCTGTAGCTCTATATACAGGCACAGTGAGTATCTGTAGCTCTATATACAGGCACAGTGAGTATCTGTAGCTCTATATACAGGCACAGTGAGTATCTGTAGCCCTATATACAGGCACAGTGAGTATCTGTAGCCCTATATACAGGCACAGTGAGTATCTGTAGCCCTATATACATCACAGTGAGTATCTGTAGCTCTATATACAGGCACAGTGAGTATCTGTAGCTCTATATACAGGCACAGTGAGTATCTGTAGTCCTATATGCAGGCACAGTGAGTATCTGTAGCCCTATATACATCACAGTGAGTATCTGTAGCTCTATATACAGGCACAGTGAGTATCTGTAGCTCTATATACAGACACAGTGAGTATCTGTAGCTCTATATACAGGCACAGTGAGTATCTGTAGCCCTATATACAGGCACAGTGAGTATCTGTAGCCCTATATACAGGCACAGTGAGTATCTGTAGCTCTATATACAGGCACAGTGAGTATCTGTAGCCCTATATACAGGCACAGTGAGTATCTGTAGCCCTATATACAGGCACAGTGAGTATCTGTAGTTCTATATACAGCACAGTGAGTAACTGCAGCCCTATATACAGCACAGTGAGTATCTGTAGTCCTATATGCAGGCACAGTGAGTATCTGTAGCCCTATGTACATCACAGTGAGTATCTGTAGCTCTATATACAGCACAGTGAGTATCTGTAGCTCTATATACAGGCACAGTGAGTATCTGTAGTCCTATATACAGGCACAGTGAGAATCTGTAGCCCTATATACAGCACAGTGAGTATCTGTAGCTCTATATACAGGCACAGTGAGTATCTGTAGCTCTATATACAGGCACAGTGAGTATCTGTAGCTCTATATACAGACACAGTGAGTATCTGTAGCTCTATATACAGCACAGTGAGTATCTGTAGTCCTATATACAGCACAGTGAGTATCTGTAGTCCTATATATGACGCGCCCCTGGCCTGTGTCGCGCTGCGGTGCGCACGCGGGAGCTTACCCGGAGCCGGATCCGTGGAGGGTTGTAATCTCTTGGCGGTGACCCGGTCCGTGCCCAGGGAGTCAAACTAGACGGCAGTCTATTAGTAGTAAATAGTTGATGACTACGCCACCCGTTGAGTGCAGCCAGGAAGCTGCTGCTGCAGGGCAGACCGCTGAGGCCGGTGGTAGGATTGTGCAGCGTGATAGTATAACCCCCAACGGGAGGGGTATGGCCTCAGGGCAGCCAACGTGGATGATGGGGGTAGCAGGAACCACTCAGAGACGGTACGGTGTAGTTCAGGGTCTTTACTGGTAACAACGACAGACCCTCCCGGAGTACTTGCTAGCAAACGGGGCCTGGTCAGTCTTTGAGCAGATAGGATCTCCCCTGGCCAGGCATAGTTGTAGGCCTCCCAAACTGACTGTACTCTTCTGGCTACCTTGCTAGAAGCTGATGTAAGTAGCCCACGTCCCTGAGTGTACCGTGTGGTGCTCACCCGTATGGCCGGTGACTCGGGGCCTTCTAATGGCTTCCGCTCCACGATGGCGGTGCTGGTCCCACGCGTGTGACCGTGCCTTCGGGCTTCTGGGCCAGAGGACCTGAAATCCCCTGCCCGACGGATTCTGCTGCTGGGTAGGAGTTAGTCCCCACAGCCTCGGACTCCGGGTCCGGTAAAGAATCTTCTTAGTCAGGGCGAGCTCTGTAGCTGCCAGCCCCTGACTCCTTGTAACTCTGCTGTTTCCTATGCTGCTTCTCTTCTCCACTCTCCTTGTCTCACTCACCCTGCCTCAGCCCCGGGTTTATACAGGGGAAGTTCTTCCCCTCCCAAGACTGGGCAGGAGGTGTGGCATGCACAGGATCCCTGACCAAAGGACCTCCCACCTGCTCTCAGACATAATATCTCTATCACTGTGGCAACCAGACCCCTGGGGTGTCACATTCCCCCCTAGTGAAATTTAGTACTCCGGGACTAAACACATTTAGAAAAACATAACAAAGTATAACAATAACAATACTATAAGAAAAACACATAAGATGGTTACGGCGTGTCCGCAACCGGATGCAGTCTTTGAAGAAAAGCAAAGGTGTCCATTTCACCAACACAGGGAGACATAACCAGGTAGGGGTCTGTCCTACCCCGAGTCCTTAACAGTCTCTAGTCCATCCTGGGTTACGCTCCAACTATATACAAGGATTCCCGGTAAATCCACCAAGGTTTCCTAAAAATAACTAGAAACACAAAATTATACACAAGCAACAAGACACAGAAAAACATAAATAAAACAATTTATACACTTTAAATTCTCCAGCGTGCGGGTAACTGGCCTCTAGTGGCCCGAGTGGACCTACGGAGCTGACTGTCTGGCCCTGAACTACAGGGTGTAGGAGCTGTCAAGGGTAAACTGGGCAGCTGTCTACCGGCTCTTTGTCTCACTAGGGGTACGGCAGGCTCACTATAAGCAGAGGGTTGATTCTCCTGTTCTGTTTGTGTGGAGTCTTCTGCCTCCTGGACCGGCTGTTCTTCCAGCTCTACCCGTTGCTCCGTAGGCTCTTGGGATGATGGTTGGAGGAAGGTGAGTACGGGTACCACAACTGCACCATTGACTTGAGTCCAAGACTGAGGGAAGTCCCCGAGCACGGTACTAACCATATCTTCCCTTTCTTCCACGGGTCGATGGTCTTCTTGTTCCTCTTCAGGGTTCCTCA
The DNA here is from genome assembly GCF_046119375.1 of Phyllobates terribilis. NCBI lineage: Eukaryota > Metazoa > Chordata > Amphibia > Anura > Dendrobatidae > Phyllobates > Phyllobates terribilis. The sequence continues at coordinate 194,570,682 of NW_027362768.1, forward strand.
GTTGTTCGGGACACTTCTTCAGGTGGTCCCGGGATACAATGGCTGTGGTTTCCCCTCCGTCTTTACTGATGGTACAGACCTTCGGGTTCTCGTGGCTTGAGGGCAGTACGGTGTACGGGTCCTTCTCCCACTGGTCGTCCAACTTGTGGAGCCGTCTCTTCCTCTTCAAGACCTGCTCTCCGGGTACCAGGGGAACAGCGGGAGCATACTGGTTGTAAGTTTTCTCTTGTCTTTCCCTAGCCTGACAGAGACTTCGCTCCACGCTCTCCTGTACTCTCCGGTACTGCTGCTGCCTCTCTGTGTCCCAGTCTGTTTCTGGTGAAGTGTCCTCGGGGGTCAGGACTCCCATTTCCAGGTCAACAGGTAACTTACCAGGTCTTGCCCTCATTAGGTAAGCCGGGGTACAGTTGGTGGAACCTACCGGGATGTGGTTGTATAGGTCCACCAGATCGGGCAACTTTTCAGGCCACAGACTGCGTTCTTCCAGGGACAACGTTTTTAGAAGATCCATTACCACCTGGTTCATTTTTTCACAAAGTCCATTAGTCTGCGGATGGTAGGGTGTCGTCCTTATCTTCCGGCAGCCATACAGATTGCAGAATTCCTGAAAGACCTCCGCTTCAAAGGCAGGTCCCTGGTCCGTCAGCACTTGGTCCGGGTACCCGTGTGGACGGCAGAAGTGCTGCTGGAAGGCTCTAGCTGCTGTTTGAGCCGTTAAGTCCTTGACGGGGACGACAACCAAGAACCGGGAGTAATGATCCACGATGGTTAACGCGTAGACGTAGCCACTTCTGCTTGGGGTCAGTTTTACATGATCCAAGGCTACCAGTTCCAACGGTTGCCGGGTGACGATGGACTGCAGGGGAGTCTTCTGGCTGGCTCGGTCCTTCCTTCTCAGGTTGCACGGGCCACAATCTCTGCACCACTTCTCGATGGTTCCCCTCATGCCTACCCAGTGGAACCGCTCGCGCAGCAGGAACTCCAGCTTTTTCCACCCAAAGTGTCCAGCTCCGTCGTGGTATGCCTCCATCACCATGGCTGCGTCTCTTCGTGGCACCACTACTTGCCAGAGTAATTCATGCGTCCGGGAGTTAACCATTCTGCGGCACAACTTCCCTTTGTAAAGGAACAGTCGACTCTTCTCTGCCCATAGTTGTTTGGCTTCCTCCGGAGCGTCTGGTTCAAGGCGAGCCTCCGGCCGAGTCAGCATCTCCTTCACCAGTCGGACGGCAGGGTCGCTGTCTTGCGTTTCCGCCCAGTTGTAGTGGGGTAAGGGGTTCAACGTAGCAGCCTGCTTACTCCTTACCCGGTGGGAATACTGAATAGTCCCATGACGGTGGAACGCAGGGAGTTCAACTTCTTCCAGTCCCTCCGGATCTTCTCCTCCGTCCGGCAGGTTGGGCATCCTGGACAGGGCGTCCGCGTTGGTATTGGAGCGTCCTGCCCGGTATTTAATTGTGAACTCGTAGTTGGACAGACGGGCCATCCACCTCTGCTCCAGGGCACCGAGTCTTGCCGTGTCCAGGTGTGTCAGCGGGTTGTTATCCGTGTACACGGTGAACCGGGAAGAAGCGAGGTAATGCTTAAAGCGCTCAGTGATTGCCCATACTACGGCCAGGAACTCTAACTTAAATGAGCTGTAATTCTCGGGGTTCCTTTCGGTGGGTCGCAGTTTTCGGCTGGCGTAGGCGATTACTCGTTCCTTCCCCTGCTGGATCTGGGACAGTACGGCTCCTAGCCCGATGTTACTGGCGTCGGTGTAGAGGATAAAGGGCTGGCTATAATCCGGGTACACCAGGATTTCGTCCCCCGTGAGGGCCATCTTCAGCTGGCGGAAGGACTCTTCTTCCAGCTCTTCCCATTTGAAGGGCGGCTTCTGGTTCTTGGCCTTCCGGGACTGGCCTATCAGGAGGTCCTGCATAGGTGCTGCCTTTTTGGTGAAACCGGGAATAAACCTTCGGTAGTAGCCTACCAACCCGAGGAACTGCCGCACTTCTTTTACGCTGGAGTGGCTTGGCCATCCCTTAATTGCGGTGATCTTATCGGGGTCGGGAGCCACTCCGTCAGCGCTCACCACGTGTCCCAGGTACTGCACCTTTGGTTTCAGGAGGTGACACTTGGAGGGTTTCACCTTTAGGCCGTAACTCGCCAGAGCCTCGAACACTTCCGCCAGGTGTTTCAGGTGGTCCTCATACGTCTTGGAATATACGATGACATCGTCCAGGTACAACAGGACCGTCTCGAAGTTTCTGTGGCCCAGACAACACTCCATTAGGCGTTGGAAGGTTCCTGGTGCGTTGCAGAGTCCGAACGGCATGCAGGTGAACTCGCTAAGTCCCATCGGGGTGGTGAATGCGGTCTTCTCCCGGTCCGCCTCTGCTACAGGAACCTGCCAGTACCCGCTAGTGAGATCCAAGGTAGAGAAGAAGTTAGCAGATCTTAAAGCAGCCAATGACTCCTCTATCCTTGGTAAGGGGTACGCATCCTTGTGTGTGATACGGTTGATTTTCCGGTAATCTACACACATCCTCATGGTGTTGTCTTTCTTTTTGACTAAAACTAATGGGGCTGCCCAGGGGCTACAACTATCCCGGATTACCCCAGCCTCCTTCATATCTCTAAGCATCCCCTTGGCGTGTTGGTAATGTGCAGGGGGTACGGGTCGATACCTCTCTTTTATGGGAGGATGATCTCCCGTGGGGATGCGATGTTCTACCCCCTTGACTCGCCCGAAGTCTAACGGGTGTTTACTAAACACTCTCTCATACTCTTGAACCACCCGATAGACTCCTTGTTTCTGATGTGAGGGAGTGGAGTCAGTACCCAAATGTAGTTGCTGACACCAGTCCTCCATGTCTTTCTTAGAGCCGTTACCTTCCTCCGGGTGAGATGGAGGCAAGGGTTCCACAGATTGTATAGAACTTTGATTAGTGGTATATAATTTGGCTAGCGTGGCATACCGGGGCAGGTACACTTCCCTCTCCCCGATATTTATTATGCGAATGGGCACCCTCCCATGGCGTACATTGACCATCCCCCGTGCTGTCAAAATGGTGGGCCTACTGTCTGAGTAAACTGGTTCTACCATTGCCTGGTAATCTCTACCTCTCAGACCAATAGCTGCCCGGCACCAAATCATCATTTCACTTTTTGGGGGCATGGCAATAGGAAAAGGGTCACACATTCTTACGCTACCAATCTCACCGCCGGAGAGTTCCACTTGTTGCCGTTGCATCAGTGCCCGAATCTCTTTCTGGAGCACCCGCTGCTCGCCGGAGCTGGCATTCTTGGCAACCTGCTGTAAAAGGAAAATCACCTCTGCAAGACAATTTTCAATTACATTAGTTCCTAGAGTTATTTTTGGGTGACTCTCATGTTTATCGATATCTACAATGATCAGTCCCTGTGCGGCCAGTTCGACTCTACCAATTTTGATGGTCACCTCTTTAAATCCGATCTGTGGCACGGGCTGACCATTGCTGGCGATGATACTCAAGTCGTCGTCGGGGTAGCGGGTAATATCCGAGTCATTCCAGTACTGCTTGAAGAGCACGTACGGGATGGTGGTGACCTGTGACCCGGTGTCCAGTAGGGCACTCATGGGAATGCCATCCAGTACCACAGGCAAGACTGGACGTCCTCCCACATATCTGTCGCGCCAGTTCGATGGGCCTGGTGATCTTTTCCCTGGGGGTTGGCCCTCTACCCCAGGTTGTGCCCGTTTAAAGAACAGTACCTTGCCATATGTCCGGGTTGATTGCAGCGGCGGCAGATGGGTCGTCCGTCCTCACTGTATCGGTCACTGGGTCTTCCTCTGGCCGGTGGGGTCCTCCTTGGTCGACGCCACGGGATGTCCTCCGGTCCGGATGCCAGCTGGATCTTCCCTGGGGTGGAAACCTGTAAAGACTGCACAGTTCGGGTTAGCGCAGCAACGCTCTTAGCTAGCTCTTGGACCTGATGGTGTAGGTCTGGAGCCGGGTCATTGTCCAAAGCCTGCGCATCAGCTCCCACAGGCCCTGCTGACAAGGGCGCCGCCTCCTGGTAGTAAGTGGTAGTGGGGCGTCTGTGGGTCACAACGCCACCTGGTGCCGGTTCTCGGAGCACCCGGATGGCTCTGTCCTTGAACTGTGCAAAGTCCAGATGGGGATCCTGTAAGGCCATTGCCCGCAACTGGGTTCGGTGGGCATTGCAATATAAACCCTCTATAAATTGTTCAGTCAACAGCCTGTCCTCGTTTCCCACCCCATCAGGGTCGGTCTGCTTTATGGCCCTCAGGGCCTCTTGTAGGTTTAGTGCATAGTCCCTTATACTCTCATGCGCTCGCTGCTTGCACCCGTAGAATCTAAAGCTTAATCTCGGCTGAGGTGCGGGTATCAAAGGTGTCCTTCAGCCGGGTTAGTATCCCTGCGACAGTCTTCCTCCCAGGTGGCCAGGATTTTACTTCCCTTTTGGCTGCCCGGTTAGTTGGGCCACCAGGATGCTCACTTTTTGCTCTTCTGTGAGGGGGTACACCTGGAAGAGGCTATCCAGCTTTTCTCTAAAGTCATGCAGGGTATGTGACTCCCCTGAGTACTGGGGTAGCCAAGCTGCTCCCGGGATATAGGGCATGGTGAAGGGCATAACTGCAGCAGCGGTAGCGCTGGCGGGGGTTGAGGCAGTGAAGCTCTCCTCCGTATCCGACATCTTCCTCCCCCTAGTGGACCGTGGCCTACCTTGCGATGATCCTCTTCCGTAGGCCGCGGCTCCGCAGTGGATCGTCAGGGTTGAGGACCTTCCGTCGCGCTCCTGTGACGTCGGCGTCTGCTGGGCTCCTTCCAGGACCTTACGCAACGTCCGGACGTGAGGCGGGGCTTCAGTTCTCGCGCGCTTTCGGAGTCCACGCCCCTCTTCTTCCCGCGCGGCGTCCTCAAGATGGCGTCCAATGGCGGGAAAACTCCACGGATGGCGGGAAGAAGGACGAAGATGGCGCCGGATGGCGGGAAAACTTCGCGGATGGCGGGAAGAAGGTAGAAGATGGCGCCGGATGGCGGGAAACCTCCACGGATAGCGGGAATCTTCACCACTGGTAAGTTTGAACAGTCTTTGCTTTTCAGGCACGCAGTACCCGGTGGTTGCGGGCACGAAATCCTGCCGACTACGCCAAAGTTGACGCGCCCCTGGGCCTGTGTCGCGCTGCGGTGCGCACGCGGGAGCTTACCCGGAGCCGGATCCGTGGAGGGTTGTAATCTCGTGGCGGTGACCCGGTCCGTGCCCAGGGAGTCAAACTAGACGGCAGTCTATTAGTAGTAAATAGTTGATGACTACGCCACCCGTTGAGTGCAGCCAGGAAGCTGCTGCTGCAGGGCAGACCGCTGAGGCCGGTGGTAGGATTGTGCAGCGTGATAGTATAACCCCCAACGGGAGGGGTATGGCCTCAGGGCAGCCGACGTGGATGATGGGGGTAGCAGGAACCACTCAGAGACGGTGCGGTGTAGTTCAGGGTCTTTACTGGTAACAACGACAGACCCTCCCGGAGTACTTGCTAGCAAACGGGGCCTGGTCAGTCTTGAGCAGATGGGATCTCCCCTGGCCAGGCGTAGTTGTAGGCCTCCCAAACTGACTGTACTCTTCTGGCTACCTTGCTAGAAGCTGATGTAAGTAGCCCACGTCCCTGAGTGTACCGTGTGGTGCTCACCCGTATGGCCGGTGACTCGGGGCCTTCTAATGGCTTCCGCTCCACGATGGCGGTGCTGGTCCCACGCGTGTGACCGTGCCTTCGGGCTTCTGGGCCAGAGGACCTGAAATCCCCTGCCCGACGGATTCTGCTGCTGGGTAGGAGTTAGTCCCCACAGCCTCGGACTCCGGGTCCGGTAAAGAATCTTCTTAGTCAGGGCGAGCTCTGTAGCTGAAGAGTACAGTCAGTTTGGGAGGCCTACAACTCCGCCTGGCCAGGGGAGATCCCATCTGCTCAAGGACTGACCAGGCCCCGTTCGCTAGCAAGTACTCCGGGAGGGTCTATCGTTGTTACCAGTAAAGACCCTGAATACACCGCACCGTCTCTGAGTGGTTCCTGCTACCCCCATCTTCCACGTCGGCTGCCCTGAGGCCATACCCCTCCCGTTGGGGGTTATACTATCACGCTGCACAATTCTACACCGGCCTCAGCGGTCTGCCCTGCAGCGGCAGCTCCATAGCTGCAAATCAACGGGTGGCGTAGTCGACACTCAAATAACATCTATCAAGACTGCCACACACTGAGTTTGACTCCCTGGGCACGGACCGGGTCCCGCCACTCGGAGACTACAACCCTCATCTGATCCGGTTCCGGGTAAGCCCCCGTGCGCGAGACGCTGCGCGACACAGCAGGCCCAGGGGCGCGTCATATACAGCACAGTGAGTATCTGTAGCTCTATATACAGCACAGTGAGTATCTGTAGCCCTATATACAGCACAGTGAGTATCTGTAGCTCTATATACAGCACAGTGAGTATCTGTAGCCCTATATACAGCACAGTGGGTATCTGTAGTCCTATATACAGCACAGTGAGTATCTGTAGCTCTATATACAGCACAGTGAGTATCTGTAGCTCTATATACAGCACAGTGAGTATCTGTAGCTCTATATACAGCACAGTGAGTATCTGTAGCTCTATATACAGCACAGTGAGTATCTGTAGCCCTATATACAGGCACAGTGAGTATCTGTAACCCTATATACAGCACAGTGAGTATCTGTAGCTCTATATACAGGCACAGTGAGTATCTGTAGCCCTATATACAGGCACAGTGAGTATCTGTAGCCCTATATACAGGCACAGTGAGTATCTGTAGCTCTATATACAGCACAGTGAGTATCTGTAGCCCTATATACAGCACAGTGAGTATCTGTAGCTCTATATACAGCACAGTGAGTATCTGTAGCTCTATATACAGCACAGTGAGTATCTGTAGCTCTATATACAGTACAGTGAGTATCTGTAGTCCTATATACAGGCACAGTGAATACCTGTAGTCCTATATACAGCACAGTGAGTATCTGTAGTCCTATATACAGGCACAGTGAGTATCTGTAGCTCTATATACAGGGACAGTGAGTATCTGTAGTCCTATATACAGCACAGTGAGTATCTGTAGCTCTATATACAGGCACAGTGAGTATCTGTAGTCCTATATACAGCACAGTGAGTATCTGTAGCTCTATATACAGGCACAGTGAGTATCTGTAGCTCTATATACAGGCACAGTGAGTATCTGTAGCTCTATATGACGCGCCCCCTGGGCCTGTGCTGAGTAGCGTTGCGCACGCGGGAGCCTACCCGCAGCCGGATCCGATAGGGGTTGTAGTCTCGTGGCGGTGACCCGGTCCGTGCCCAGGAGTCAAGCTGAGTGGCAGTATATTTGCAGTGGATGTAGGACGACTACGCCACCCGTTGAATGCAGCTATGGAGCTGCCGCTGCAGGGCAGACCGCTGGGGCCGGTGGAAGGATGGTGCAGCGTGGATGGTATAACCCCCAACGGGAGGGGTATGGCCTCAGGGCAGCCGACGTGGATGATGGGGGTAGCAGGAACCACTCAGAGACGATGCGGTGTAGTTCAGGGTCTTTACTGGTGACAAAGATAGACCCTCCCGGAGTACTGGCTAGCGGTCGGGGCCTGGTCAGTCCTTGAGCAGATGGGATCCCCCTTGGCCAGGCGGAGTTGTAGGCCTCCCCAACTAATTGTACTCTTCTGGCTTCCTTGCTAGAGGCGGGTAAAGGTAGCCCACGTCCCTGAGTGTACCGTGTGGTGCTCACCCGTATGGCCGGTGACTCGGGGCCTTCTAGTGGCTTCCGCTCCACGACGGCGGTGCTGGTCCCACGCGTGTGACCGTGCCTTCGGGTTTCTTGGCCAAAGGACCTGAAATCCCCTGCCGGGCGGTTTCTGCTGCTGGGTCTGGGTTAATCCCCACAGCCTCGGACTCCGGGTCCGGTGGTAACTCTTCAATCAGGGCGAGCTCTTCAGCTGCCAGCCCCTGATTCCTTTTAGCACTGCTCCCACTGAGCTCCTGATCTTTCTTTCCTAAGCTGCTCCTCTTCTTCTCTCTACTACTCTCTAACCCTGCCTCAGCCCCAGCTTTATATAGGGGAAGTTCTTCCCCTCCCAGGACTGGGCAGGAGGTGTGGCATGCATAGGATTCCTGACCAAGAGACCTCCCACCTGCTCTCAGACATAACATTGCTATTACTGTGGAGACCAGACCCCTGGGGTGCCACATTCCCCCCTAGTGAAAGTTAGTACTCCGGGACTAAACATACTTTTGTAAACATAACAAGGTGCAAACAATAACATTCTAATAGAGACAACACATAAGGTGGTCACGGCGTGTCCGCAACCGGGTGTAACTTTTGAGGAAAACAAGGGTGTCCATTTCACCAACACAGGGAGACGTAACCAGGTAGGGGTCTGTCCTGCCCCGAGTCTTTAACAGTCTTTCAGTCCGTCCTGGGTTACGCTCCAACTATATGCACAAAGGATTCCCGGTAAATCCACCAAAGACTCCTATAAATAACTAGAAACACATAATTATACACAAGCAACAATAAACAGGTAAACATTAATAAAATAGCTTGAACATTTAGATCCTCCACCATATGGGCAGCTGGCCTCTAGTGACCCTAGTGGACCTACGGAGCTGGTTGATTGGTCCTGAGCTACAGGGTATAGGAGCTGTCAAGGGTAAACTGGGCAGCCGTCTACGGACTCTTTGGCTCACTAGGGGTATGGCAGGCTCACTATAAGCAGAGGGTTGATTTTCCTGGTCTGCTTGTGTGGGGCCTTCTGCCTCCTGGACCGGCTGTTCTTCCAGTTCTACCTGTGTCTCCGTAGGCACTTGGGATGCTGGTTGGAGGAACGTGAGGACGGGTACCACAACAGCACCATTGACTTGAGTCCAAGACCGAGGGAAGTCTCCGAGCACAGTACTAACCATATCTTCCCTTTCCTCTACGGGTCGAGGGTCCTCTTGTTCCTCTTCAGGGTTCCGTAGCTGTTCGGGACACTTCTTTAGGTGATCCCGGGATACAATGGCTGTGGTTTCCCCTCCGTCTTTACTGATTGTACAGATCTTCGGGTTGTCGTGGCTTGAGGGCAGTACGGTGTACGGGTCCTTCTCCCATTGGTCGTCCAACTTGTGGAGCCATCTTTTCCTCTTCAAGACCTGCTCTCCGGGCACCAGGGGAACAGCGGGAGCATACTGGTTGTAAGTTTTCTCTTGTCTTTCCCTAGCTTGACAGAGACTATGCTCCACGCTCTCCTGTACTTTTCGGTATTGCTGCTGCCTCTCTGTGTCCCAGTTGGCTTCTGGTGAAGTGTCCTCGGGTGTCAGGACTCCCATCTCCAGATCAACAGGAAGCTTACCAGGTCTTGCCCTCATTAGTTAAGCCGGGGTACAGTTGGTGGAACCTACAGGGATGTGGTTGTATAGGTCCACCAGGTCGGGCAGCTTCTCAGGCCACAGACTGCGTTCCTCCAGGGGCAATGTTTTCAGGAGATCTATCACCACCTGGTTCATTTTCTCACAAAGTCCATTAGTTTGCGGGTGATAGGGTGTTGTTCTTATCTTCCGGCATCCATACAGGGTGCAGAACTCCTGGAAGACCTCCGCTTCAAAGGCAGGCCCCTGGTCCGTCAGCACCTGCTCCGGGTATCCATGCGGACGGCAGAAGTGCTGCTGGAAGGCTCTAGCTGCTGTGTGAGCCGTTAAGTCCTTGACGGGGACGACAACCAAGAACCGGGAGTAGTGATCCACGATGGTTAACGCGTAGACGTAGCCACTTCTGCTTGGGGTCAGTTTTACATGATCCAAGGCTACCAGTTCCAACGGCTGTCTGGTGATGATGGACCGCAGGGGAGTCTTCTGGCTGGCACGGTCCCTCCTTCTTAAGTTGCATGGGCCACAGTCTCTGCACCACCTCTCGATGGTTCCTCTCATGCCTACCCAATGGAACCGCCCGCGCAGCAGGAACTCCAGCTTCTTCCATCCGAAATGCCCAGCTCCGTCGTGGTATGTCTCCATCACCATAGCTGCGTCTCTTCTTGGCACCACTACTTGCCAGATTAGTTCATGCGTCCGGGAGTTAACCATTCTGCGGCACAACTTCCCCTTGTAAAGGAACAGTCGACTCTTCTCAGCCCACAGTTGCTTGGCTTCCTCCGGAGCGTCTGGGTCAAGGCGTGCATCTGGCCGAGTCAGCATCTCCTTTACCAGACGGACGGCAGGGTCACTGTCTTGCGTCTCCACCCAGTTGTAATGAGGTAAGGGGTTGAACGTAGCGGTTTGCTTACTTCTTACACGGTGGGAATACTGGATAGTCCCATGACGGTGGAACGCGGGGAGCTCAACTTCTTCCAGTTCCTCTGAATCTTCCCCTACGTCTGGTAGGTTTGGCATCCTGGACAGGGCGTCTGCGTTGGTATTGGAGCATCCTGCCCGGCATTTGATTGTAAACTCATAGTTGGACAAGCGGGCCATCCATCTCTGCTCTAGGGCACCGAGTCTTGCAGTGTCCAGGTGTGTCAACGGGTTGTTATCCGTGTACACGGTGAACCGGGAAGAAGCGAGGTAGTGCTTAAAGCGTTCGGTGACTGCCCACACCACTGCCAGGAACTCTAGCTTAAATGAGCTGTAATTCTCAGGATTTCTTTCGGTGGGTCGCAGTTTTCGGCTGGCATAAGCAATTACCCGTTCTTTCCCCTGCTGGATCTGGGATAGCACGGCTCCTAGCCCGATGTTACTGGCGTCGGTGTAGAGGATAAAGGGCTGGCTGTAATCCGGGTACGCCAGGATTTCATCCCCCGTGAGGGCCATCTTCAGCTGGCGGAAGGACTCTTCTTCCAACTTCTCCCATCTGAAGGGCGGCTTCTGGTTCTTGGCCTTCCTGGACTGGCCTATCAGGAGGTCCTGCATAGGAGCTGCCTTTTTGGTGAAACCGGGAATGAACCTTCGGTAGTAGCCTACCAACCCGAGGAACTGCCTCACTTCCTTTACGCTGGAGGGGCTTGGCCATTCCTTAATTGCGGTGATCTTATCAGGGTCGGGAGCCACTCCGTCAGCACTCACCACGTGTCCCAGGTACTGCACCTTTGGCTTCAGGAGGTGACACTTGGAAGGTTTCACCTTTAGGCCATAACTTGCCAGAGCTTCAAACACTTCCGCCAGGTGCTTCAGGTGGTCCTCGTAGGTCTTGGAGTAGACGATGACATCGTCCAGGAATAACAGGACCGTCTCAAAGTTCCGGTGTCCCAGACAGCACTCCATCAATCGCTGGAAGGTTCCTGGTGCGTTGCAGAGTCCAAACGGCATGCAGGTAAACTCGCTAAGTCCCATCGGGGTGGTGAATGCGGTCTTCTCCCAATCCGCCTCTGCTACAGGAACCTGCCAGTACCCGCTAGTGAGATCCAAGGTGGAGAAGAAGTTAGCAGATTTTAAAGCAGCCAAAGACTCCTCTATTCTTGGTAAGGGGTACGCATCTTTGTGTGTGATACGGTTAATTTTCCAGTAATCTACACACATTCTCATGGTGTTGTCTTTCTTTTTGACCAAGACTAGTGGAGCTGCCCAGGGGCTACAGCTATCCCTGATTACCCCAGCCTCCTTCATGTCTCTAAGCATCCCCTTGGCGTGTTGGTAGTGTGCAGGGGGTACGGGCCGATACCTCTCTTTTATGGGAGGATGGTCTCCCGTGGGGATGTGGTGTTCTACCCCCTTGACTCGCCCGAAGTCTAACGGGTGTTTACTAAACACTCTCTCGTACTCTTGAACCACCCGGTAGACTCCCTGTTTCTGGTGGGAGGGAGTGGAGTCAGTACCCAAATGTAGTTGCTGACACCAATCCTCCATTATTTTCTCAGAGCCGTTACCTTCCTCCGGATGAGATGGAGGCAAGGGTTCCACAGACTGTATAGAATTTTGGTTGATAGTATATAATTTGGCTAGCGTAGCATACCGGGGCAGGTATACTTCCCTTTTCCCAATATTTATTATGCGAACGGGTACCCTCCCATGGCATACATCAACTACCCCCCGGGCTGTCAAAATGGTGGGCTTACTGTCTGAGTAGACTGGCTCTACCATGGCCTGGTAATCTCTACCTCTCAGACCAATAGCTGCCCGGCACCAAATCATCATTTCACTTTTCGGGGGTATGGCAATAGGGAAAGGGTCACACATTCTTACGCTACCAATCTCACCGCCGGAGAGTTCCACTTGTTGCCGTCGCATCAGTGCCCGGATCTCTTTTTGGAGCACTCGCTGCTGGCCGGAGCTGGCGTTCTTGGCAACCTGCTGTAAAATGAAAATCACCTCTGCAAGACAATTTTCAATCACATTAGTTCCTAGAGTTATCTTTGGGTGACTCTCGCGCTTGTCAATGTCCACAATGATCAGTCCCTGTGCTGCCAGTTCGACTCTACCGATTTTAATGGTCATTTCTTTAAATCCGATCTGCGGCACGGGTTGACCATTGCTGGCGATGATACTCAAGTCGTCGTCAGGGTAGCGGGTTATATCCGAGTCATTCCAGTACTGCTTGAAGAGCACGTACGGGATGGTGGTGACCTGTGACCCGGTGTCCAGTAGGGCACTCATAGGAATTCCATCCAGTACCACAGGCAAGACTGGACGTCCTCCCACATATTTGTCGCGCCAGCTCGATGGGCCTGGTGATCTTTTTCCTGGGGGTTGGCCCTCTACCCCAGGTTGTGCCAGTTTAAAGGACAGTACCTTGCCATATGTCCGGGTTGATTGCAGCGGCGGCAGATGGGTTGTCCGTCCTCGTTGTATCGGTCGCTGGGTCTTCCTCTGGCCGGTGGGGTCCTACTTGGTCGACGCCACGGGATGTCCTCCGGTCCGGATGCCAGCTGGATCTTCCCTGGGGTGGAAACCTGTAAAGACTGCACAGTTCGGGTTAGCGCAGCAACGCTTTTAGCTAGCTCTTGGACCTGATGGTGCAGGTCTGGAGCCGGGTCATTGTTCAAAGCCTGCGCATCAGCCCCCACAGGCCCTGCCGACAAGGGCGCCGCCTCCTGGTGGTAAGTGATAGCTGGGCGCCTGTGGGTCACAACGCCACCCGGTGCCGGTTCTCGGAGCACCCGGATGGCTCTGTCCTTGAACTGTGCAAAGTCCAGATGAGGATCCTGTAAGGCTATGGCCCGCAACTGGGTTCGGTGGACATTGCAATATAGTCCCTCTATAAATTGTTCGGTCAACAGCCTGTCCTCGTTTCCCACGCTGTCGGGGTCGGTCTGCTTAATGGCTCTCAGGGCCTCTTGTAGGTTTAGTGCATAGTCCCTTATACTCTCATGTGCTCGCTGCTTGCACCCATAGAATTTAAGCTTAATCTTGGCTGAGGTGCGGGTATCAAAGGTGTCCCTCAGCCGGGTTAGTATCCCTGCGAAGGTCCTCCTCCCAGGTGGCCAGGACTTTACCTCCCTTTGGGCTGCCCCGGTTAGTTGGGCCACCAGGATGCTCACTTTTTGCTCTTCTGTGAGGGGGTACACCTGGAAGAGGCTATCCAGCTTTTCTCTAAAGTCATTCAGGGTATGTGACTCCCTGAGTATTGGGGTAGCCAGGCTGCTCCCGGGATATAGGGCATGGTGAAAGGCATGACTGCAGCAGCGCTGGCGCTGGCGGGGGTTGAGGCAGTGAAGCTCTCCTCCGTATCCGACATCTTCCTCCCCCCTAGTGGACCGTGGCCTACCTTGCGATGATCCTCTTCCGTAGGCCGCGGCTCCGCAGTGGATCGTCAGGGTTGAGGACCTTCCGTCGCGCTCCTGTGACGTCAGCGTCTGCTGGGCTCCTTCCAGGACCTTACGCGACGTCTGGACGTGAGGCGGGGCTTCAGTTCTCGCGCGCTTTCGGAGTCCACGCCCCTCTTCTTCCCGCGCGGCGTCTTCAAGATGGCATCCAACGGCGGGAAAACTCCATGGAAGGCGGGAAGAAGGCTGAAAATGGCGCCGGATGGCGGGAAAACTTCACGGATGGCGGGAAGAAGGCTGAAGATGGCGCCGGAGGGCGGGAATCTTCACCACAGGTTAGTTTAAAAGTCTCTTTTTCAGGCACGCAGTACCCGGTGGTTGCGGGCACGGTATCCTGCCGACTACACCAAAAGCTGACGCGCCCCTGGGCCTGTGCTGAGTAGCGTTGCGCACGCGGGAGCCTACCCGGAGCCGGATCCGATAGGGGTAGTAGTCTCGTGGCGGTGACCCGGTCCGTGCCCAGGGAGTCAAGCTGAGTGGCAGTATATTTGCAGTAGATGTAGGACGATTACGCCACCCGTTGAATGCAGTTATGGAGCTGCCGCTGCAGGGCAGACCGCTGAGGCCGGTGGAAGGATGGTGCAGCGTGGATGGTATAACCCCCAACGGGAGGGGTATGGCCTCAGGGCAGCCGACGTGGATGATGGGGTTAACAGGAACCACTCAGAGACGATGCGGTGTAGTTCAGGGTCTTTACTGGTGACAAAGATAGACCCTCCCGGAGTACTGGCTAGCGGTCGGGGCCTGGTCAGTCCTTGAGCAGATGGGATCCCCCTTGGCCAGGCGGAGTTGTAGGCCTCCCCAACTAATTGTACTCTTCTGGCTTCCTTGCTAGAGGCGGGTAAAGGTAGCCCACGTCCCTGAGTGTACCGTGTGGTGCTCACCCGTATGGCCGGTGACTCGGGGCCTTCTAGTGGCTTCCGCTCCACGACGGCGGTGCTGGTCCCACGCGTGTGACCGTGCCTTCGGGTTTCTTGGCCAGAGGACCTGAAATCCCCTGCCGGGCGGTTTCTGCTGCTGGGTCTGGGTTAATCCCCACAGCCTCGGACTCCGGGTCCGGTGGTAACTCTTCAATCAGGGCGAGCTCTTCAGCTGCCAGCCCCTGATTCCTTTTAGCACTGCTCCCACTGAGCTCCTGATCTTTCTTTCCTAAGCTGCTCCTCTTCTTCTCTCTACTACTCTCTAACCCTGCCTCAGCCCCAGCTTTATATAGGGGAAGTTCTTCCCCTCCCAGGACTGGGCAGGAGGTGTGGCATGCATAGGATTCCTGACCAAGAGACCTCCCACCTGCTCTCAGACATAACATTGCTATTACTGTGGAGACCAGACCCCTGGGGTGCCACATATATATGTAGCACCCTGAGGATTCGGCTGCTACAGGGGTATTGCACCTCAACCCAGAGGTGTGATATTCCACTCCCGGGTAAGGATGGAGTGTGGAACTGAGCTCGGTAGGCTGCATGCACTACATACATCCCATTTCCGAGGAACAGGCCGACGGTACTCCCACTTAGAAATGTGCAGGTACGACCGAGTCTGTTCCTGGCTGGAGTGGGAGGGGGGTGGTACATCCCAAGTAGTGTAGGGGCAGATAGGGGGAGCAGCCTGGGTAAAGATAGGAGCTCATTGGGTGCTGGTCACCTGAGCTCACACATAGAGGGTGTATATAAGGTGGGCACCAACTAAGAACAGGGTCAGTCAGTCAGTCTTTGCAGAGAAGTAAGAAGCGGAGGAGCAGAGCAGCCCCAGAGAGAGAGAGAGGAGAAAGCAAGAGAGACCCAGAGGGGGAAACAGAAGAGAGGACTCTGAGACCCCAAATCCAATCCACGGGTGAAGAGTCGGCATCAGGGTACCGGAACCCAAGCTGGTGGGGGCAAAAACATACCCCAGCCAGAGACCGGAGGCCGTGGGCAGCGTCTGCCACGGCCACCCACCACATCCACCCCGAAGGCATACCACGTGGAGGGTCAGGGAACCCAAGGCCAAGGGTCTCCCAACAGAAGGCCCGAGGGAGCTGGACCTGGGTGGATGACTAGTGGGGACGGCCAGAGAAAGGACAGAAGGAGAGCTCAGGGTCACGCTCCGGACTCGCTTGGGGGTTGGCTGGATCCAGGACCTGGTGGATGCAGCACGGCTCGGGAGGTCACTTGAAGCTGGAGTGACCGGAACATCAGCAGTGAGTAAATACCCTTAACTGCATAACCCGACTCTGTCTTCCTTTAACATCTATGCTGCACCACCACAACCCCCATCCTCTGCACCTGACCCCCTGAGGCTATACCCCACCCGTTGGGGGTTATACCATCAAAAGCTGCACCTACACCATCAGCCTCAGCGGACCCTGCTGCAGCGGCGGCCATAGTGACCGCAATACAACGGGTGGCGTAGTCGACATTAAGAACTTATTAACATCTGTAGGACTGCCACATACAACTGAGTTTGACACCCTGGGCACGGACCGGGTCACAGCCACTCGGAAGACTACAACCCCCATCTGATCCGGCTCCGGATATTCCCCCTAAAGAATATGGCCCAGGGGGCGCGTCAACTTTGGCGTAGTCGGCAGGATTACGTGCCCACAACAACCGGGTACTGCGTGCCTGAAGAAAAGGACGAGTTTACCTCAAAAAGAAGTCTCCTGCCGGTTCCGGAGGGTCCCCGCCATCGGACCCCATCACCAGTCGATTCCAGCCGGTTGTCCGCCATTAACAGCGTTTTCCCGCCATCTGCAGAGTTTCCCGCCACTGGGAAGCGATTCCCGCCATTTCCAAAGGTTTCCCGCCTTGGAAGAGCGGACGCCATTATGGGCGTGCCAGAGGGTGGCGAGAGGCCACCTCCCATCGTGGGCCAGGACCGAAAATGGCGCCAAAAGTGGAAACCGCCCCCACCAACAGAGACTGTGATGCTAGAGGTGTCTGTCAGCGTGAAAGAACAGCCCCTGGAGCTGACAGTCACCAAGTGGCCCCGGGACCGCCCTAGAGGTGGGAGGAGACGAAAGGAGAGAACAAAGATGGGTGCCGCCTGGAGCAGTCTAGAGCGAGCGCACCCGGAGGCAAGAAGCCTGGAGAAGAGTATCGGAGGAGCTTACCCGGAAATGGCGAGAAAGCAGAGCAGCACCGGCCCGCTGGCCAGGAGCCTGCTGGAGACGACTGTAGGAGAGCAGAGCAGCACCGACCCGTTGGTCAGGAGCCTGCTGTAAACAACGACCCCACTAGGCCTAGTGGAGGTCCTAGCACAGCCCCCCCGAGACCGGGAGTGTGCACAGACCGCTCTGGAGGGCCTCGCAAGGAGGATGGCCCGGGTGCAGCGAGAGACGTTGGCGGAGTGGAGCCGTGAGATGGCCCAGCAGACCGAGACCTGTCAGCGGAGCACGCCACCCGAGACGAGGAGACAGACCGCCTCTGAGGATGGCGCGGGAGGATTGAAGGCCGGAGACGGCGCCGAGAAGGGAGCCGAACGAGTGGAGGCAGGTAAAGGGGACGTCTATACCCCACACCGGGAAACCGCGTACCTGCCCCAGCTCCCCGTCGCAGAGCCCGAAGTCTATCCTGCCGTGCCCGTCGCTGCAACGTCACCGCCGCAGACTAGGCCTCAAACGGGAGCCGCGACCCCTGTGACGTCACACGCCTCGACCCCGAGCGTGACCAAGCAGGAAGTACCACCAGCCTGGTCGCAAGGCCTAGTACCCCCGGGCGCCGCAATACCAACAGCGCCCCCTACCTCCGCGGAGCCCCCGGCCTGGTCGCAGGGCCAAGTAGCCCAGGGCGCCGCCGTCCTTACGGTGCCCTTTACCTTCCAGATACCCCAGGCCTGGCCGCAAGGCCCGGGCAACCCGGGCGCCACCACCACCGCGCCCATAAGACCAAGAGTGCCGCATCTGGGAGAGGACCTGTACGCCCAGCATACGTGCCCGGATGGGCAGCCATTTATATGGCCACCGGAGTTCCACCATCTCCGACTCCGGAGAGAGAGACCCCTGGATGAACCCCTGATCCCGGCTCCAAAGCCCGTAAAGAGGATCTCGCCCCCGCTAGCGGAAGCACAGTTTGAGTGGGACCCCACCGGAGAAGATCTTATGGGGTTCACTCAAGAGACTCGGGCAGCTGCAGCGGAGCGTGCTGAGTGCTGCCGCCAACAGCTCGAGGACTTCGAGAGGGAGCGGAGAGAGAGGCGGGTCCGGGAACAGCTAGCTCAAGTAAAGAGCGCGGAGCAGAAGAGCCGGGCCAGGAGAGACCCCCGTGCAGCGCATAGTCCCCGCACCACCGGGACTGTGATAAAGTTTAACCTGCAGCATGGGTGGGGCTTCATCCGAGACCACCACACCCTAGGCGACGTCTTCGTAACCAGGAGAGACGTTGAGTCCCACCTACCGGAGGGACACAGAGGTCGTGACCTTTACATCGGGGACGAGGTCACCTTCACCCGGCACAAGTGTGCCAAAGGTCCCTACGCCCTCCATGTGCATCGCCTGACGGAGGAAGAGCTGCGGTGTGAGGAGGAAGAGCAAGAGGACCCGGACGGGTCTGAAGCCAAAGGTAACCATAAAGCAAGAGCAGGAGGACGCCGTCGCTAAGGACAGCGAAGCAGAAGCTGTATATAGTTGCCCGTCGGGGCACCGTGAACTGAAACCGTGAACTGAAACTGAAACTGAAACCGTGAACTGAAACTGAAACTGAAACTGAAACTGTTGCTGTTGCTAATATAGTCCCCGTTGGGACCAGCATGTGTGAACTGTTACCCGTATTTCCCTTAATCCCACTGACCGAGGACTGAGAGCGGTCATTCCTCCCTAATACCTGGCCGAGGACTGAGAGCGGCCATATCCATGTATATAGTTGCGCGTCCTAAAGCGCCCCCTACCGGTTTTATAGGAAAACCAGTTTTCTAGAGAGACTGTCGCACTTTACCCGGTCACACGTTGCACAGTGACCGGAGGAGGAGCCAGAGGCGACGAGAATGTTTTATATTGATATATATATATATATATATAATGTTTTATATGTTTTATATGTTTATGCAAAAATTTGTATGTTTTTGGTGTTATGTCTTACAGCCCGAGGACGTGCTGTGATTTACCAGGGGGGAATGTAGCACCCTGAGGATTCGGCTGCTACAGGGGTATTGCACCTCAACCCAGAGGTGTGATATTCCACTCCCGGGTAAGGATGGAGTGTGGAACTGAGCTCGGTAGGCTGCATGCACTACATACATCCCATTTCCGAGGAACAGGCCGACGGTACTCCCACTTAGAAATGTGCAGGTACGACCGAGTCTGTTCCTGGCTGGAGTGGGAGGGGGGTGGTACATCCCAAGTAGTGTAGGGGCAGATAGGGGGAGCAGCCTGGGTAAAGATAGGAGCTCATTGGGTGCTGGTCACCTGAGCTCACACATAGAGGGTGTATATAAGGTGGGCACCAACTAAGAACAGGGTCAGTCAGTCAGTCTTTGCAGAGAAGTAAGAAGCGGAGGAGCAGAGCAGCCCCAGAGAGAGAGAGAGGAGAAAGCAAGAGAGACCCAGAGGGGGAAACAGAAGAGAGGACTCTGAGACCCCAAATCCAATCCACGGGTGAAGAGTCGGCATCAGGGTACCGGAACCCAAGCTGGTGGGGGCAAAAACACACCCCAGCCAGAGACCGGAGGCCGTGGGCAGCGTCTGCCACGGCCACCCACCACATCCACCCCGAAGGCATACCACGTGGAGGGTCAGGGAACCCAAGGCCAAGGGTCTCCCAACAGAAGGCCCGAGGGAGCTGGACCTGGGTGGATCACTAGTGGGGACGGCCAGAGAAAGGACAGAAGGAGAGCTCAGGGTCACGCTCCGGACTCACTTGGGGGTTGGCTGGATCCAGGACCTGGTGGATGCAGCACGGCTCGGGAGGTCACTTGAAGCTGGAGTGACCGGAACATCAGCAGTGAGTAAATACCCTTAACTGCATAACCCGACTCTGTCTTCCTTTAACATCTATGCTGCACCACCACAACCCCCATCCTCTGCACCTGACCCCCTGAGGCTATACCCCACCCGTTGGGGGTTATACCATCAAAAGCTGCACCTACACCATCAGCCTCAGCGGACCCTGCTGCAGCGGCGGCCATAGTGACCGCAATACAACGGGTGGCGTAGTCGACATTAAGAACTTATTAACATCTGTAGGACTGCCACATACAACTGAGTTTGACACCCTGGGCACGGACCGGGTCACAGCCACTCGGAAGACTACAACCCCCATCTGATCCGGCTCCGGATATTCCCCCTAAAGAATATGGCCCAGGGGGCGCGTCATATACAGGCACAGTGAGTATCTGTAGCTCTATATACAGGCACAGTGAGTATCTGTAGCTCTATATACAGCACAGTGAGTATCTGTAGCCCTATATACAGCACAGTGAGTATCTGTAGCTCTATATACAGCACAGTGAGTATCTGTAGCTCTATATACAGCACAGTGAGTATCTGTAGCCCTATATACAGCACAGTGAGTATCTGTAGCCCTATATACAGCACAGTGAGTATCTGTAGCTCTATATACAGCACAGTGAGTATCTGTAGCCCTATATACAGCACAGTGAGTATCTGTAGCCCTATATACAGCACAGTGAGTATCTGTAGCTCTATATACAGCACAGTGAGTATCTGTAGCCCTATATACAGCACAGTGAGTATCTGTAGCTCTATATACAGCAGAGTGAGTATCTGTAGCCCTATATACAGCACAGTGAGTATCTGTAGTCCTATATACAGCACAGTGAGTATCTGTAGCTCTATATACAGCACAGTGAGTATCTGTAGCTCTATATACAGCACAGTGAGTATCTGTAGCTCTATATACAGCACAGTGAGTATCTGTAGCTCTATATACAGCACAGTGAGTATCTGTAGCCCTATATACAGGCACAGTGAGTATCTGTAACCCTATATACAGCACAGTGAGTATCTGTAGCTCTATATACAGGCACAGTGAGTATCTGTAGCCCTATATACAGGCACAGTGAGTATCTGTAGCCCTATATACAGCACAGTGAGTATCTGTAGCCCTATATACAGACACAGTGAGTATCTGTAGCTCTATATACAGGCACAGTGAGTATCTGTAGCTCTATATACAGCACAGTGAGTATCTGTAGTCCTATATACAGGCACAGTGAGTATCTGTAGCCCTATATACAGGCACAGTGAGTATCTGTAGCCCTATATACAGGCACAGTGAGTATCTGTAGCCCTATATACAGGCACAGTGAGTATCTGTAGCTCTATATACAGGCACAGTGAGTATCTGTAGCCCTATATACAGCACAGTGAGTACCTGTAGCTCTATATACAGGCACAGTGAGTATCTGTAGCCCTATATACAGCACAGTGAGTATCTGTAGCCCTATATACAGCACAGTGAGTACCTGTAGCCCTATATACAGGCACAGTGAGTACCTGTAGCCCTATATACAGGCACAGTGAGTATCTGTAGCCCTATATACAGGCACAGTGAGTATCTGTAGCCCTATATACAGGCACAGTGAGTATCTGTAGCCCTATATACAGCACAGTGAGTACCTGTAGCCCTATATACAGGCACAGTGAGTATCTGTAGTCCTATATACAGGCACAGTGAGTATCTGTAGCTCTATATACAGGCACAGTGAGTATCTGTAGCCCTATATACAGGCACAGTGAGTACCTGTAGCTCTATATACAGGCACAGTGAGTACCTGTAGCTCTATATACAGGCACAGTGAGTATCTGTAGCCCTATATACAGCACAGTGAGTACCTGTAGCCCTATATACAGCACAGTGAGTATCTGTAGCCCTATATACAGGCACAGTGAGTATCTGTAGCCCTATATACAGGCACAGTGAGTATCTGTAGCTCTATATACAGGCACAGTGAGTATCTGTAGCCCTATATACAGGCACAGTGAGTACCTGTAGCTCTATATACAGGCACAGTGAGTATCTGTAGCTCTATATACAGCACAGTGAGTATCTGTAACTCTATATACAGCACAGTGAGTATCTGTAGCCCTATATACAGGCACAGTGAGTATCTGTAGCTCTATATACAGGCACAGTGAGTATCTGTAGCTCTATATACAGCACAGTGAGTATCTGTAGCTCTATATACAGCACAGTGAGTATCTGTAACTCTATATACAGCACAGTGAGTATCTGTAGCTCTATATACAGCACAGTGAGTATCTGTAGCTCTATATACAGGCACAGTGAGTATCTGTAGCTCTATATACAGCACAGTGAGTATCTGTAACTCTATATACAGGCACAGTGACTATCTGTAGCCCTATATACAGCACAGTGAGTATCTGTAGCCCTATATACAGCACAGTGAGTATCTGTAGCTCTATATACAGGCACAGTGAGTATCTGTAGCTCTATATACAGCACAGTGAGTATCTGTAGCTCTATATACAGCACAGTGAGTATCTGTAGCTCTATATACAGGCACAGTGAGTATCTGTAGCTCTATATACAGCACAGTGAGTATCTGTAACTCTATATACAGGCACAGTGACTATCTGTAGCCCTATATACAGCACAGTGAGTATCTGTAGCCCTATATACAGCACAGTGAGTATATGTAGCTCTATATACAGGCACAGTGACTATCTGTAGCCCTATATACAGCACAGTGAGTATCTGTAGCTCTATATACAGGCACAGTGAGTATCTGTAGCTCTATATACAGCACAGTGAGTATCTGTAGCTCTATATACAGGCACAGTGACTATCTGTAGCCCTATATACAGCACAGTGAGTATCTGTAGCCCTATATACAGCACAGTGAGTATCTGTAGCTCTATATACAGGCACAGTGACTATCTGTAGCCCTATATACAGCACAGTGAGTATCTGTAGCCCTATATACAGGCACAGTGAGTATCTGTAGCTCTATATACAGCACAGTGAGTATCTGTAGCCCTATATACAGCACAGTGAGTATCTGTAGCTCTATATACAGCACAGTGTGTATCTGTAGCCCTATATACAGCACAGTGAGTATCTGTAGCTCTATATACAGGCACAGTGAGTATCTGTAGCTCTATATACAGGCACAGTGACTATCTGTAGCCCTATATACAGCACAGTGAGTATCTGTAGCCCTATATACAGCACAGTGAGTATCTGTAGCCCTATATACAGCACAGTGAGTATCTGTAGCTCTATATACAGCACAGTGAGTATCTGTAGTCCTATATACAGGCACAGTGAGTATCTGTAGCTCTATATACAGTCACAGTGAGTTTCTGTAGCTCTATATACAGGCACAGTGAGTATCTGTAGCCCTATATACAGGCACAGTGAGTATCTGTAGCTCTATATACAGCACAGTGAGTATCTGTAGCCCTATATACAGCACAGTGAGTATCTGTAGCTCTATATACAGCACAGTGTGTATCTGTAGGCCTATATACAGGCACAGTGAGTATCTGTAGTCCTATATACAAGCACAGTGAGTATCTGTAGCCCTATATACAGCACAGTGAGTATCTGTAGCTCTATATACAGTACAGTGAGTATCTGTAGCCCTGTATACAGCACAGTGAGTATCTGTAGCTCTATATACAGCACAGTGAGTATCTGTAGCTCTATATACAGCACAGTGAGTATCTGTAGCCCTATATACAGCACAGTGAGTATATGTAGCCCTATATACAGAACAGTGAGTATCTGTAGCCCTATATACAGCACAGTGAGTATCTGTAACTCTATATACAGCACAGTGAGTATCTGTAGCTCTATATACAGGCACAGTGACTATCTGTAGCCCTTTATACAGCACAGTGAGTATCTGTAGTCCTATATACAGGCACAGTGAGTATCTGTAGTCCTATATACAGCACAGTGAGTATCTGTAGTCCTATATACAGCACAGTGAGTATCTGTAGCTCTATATACAGGCACAGTGAGTATCTGTAGCCCTATATACAGGCACAGTGAGTATCTGTAGTCCTATATACAGCACAGTGAGTATCTGTAGCTCTATATACAGGCACAGTGAGTATCTGTAGCTCTATATACAGGCACAGTGAGTATCTGTAACCCTATATACAGCACAGTGAGTATCTGTAGCTCTATATACAGGCACAGTGAGTATCTGTAGCCCTATATACAGCACAGTGAGTATCTGTAGTCCTATATACAGCACAGTGAGTATCTGTAGCCCTATATACAGCACAGTGAGTATCTGTAGCTCTATATACAGCACAGTGAGTATCTGTAGCTCTATATACAGGCACAGTGAGTATCTGTAACCCTATATACAGCACAGTGAGTATCTGTAGCTCTATATACAGGCACAGTGAGTATCTGTAGCCCTATATACAGCACAGTGAGTATCTGTAGTCCTATATACAGCACAGTGAGTATCTGTAGCCCTATATACAGCACAGTGAGTATCTGTAGCTCTATATACAGCACAGTGAGTATCTGTAGCCCTATATACAGTCACAGTGAGTATCTGTAGCTCTATATACAGCACAGTGAGTATATGTAGCTCTATATACAGGCAGAGTGAGTATCTGTAGCTCTATATACAGGCACAGTGAGTATCTGTAGCCCTATATACAGGCACAGTGAGTATCTGTAGCTCTATATACAGGCACAGTGAGTATCTGTAGCCCTATATACAGCACAGTGAGTATCTGTAGCTCTATATACAGCACAGTGAGTATCTGTAGCTCTATATACAGGCACAGTGAGTATCTGTAGCTCTATATACAGGCACAGTGAGTATCTGTAGCTCTATATACAGCACAGTGAGTATCTGTAGCTCTATATACAGGCACAGTGAGTATCTGTAGCTCTATATACAGTACAGTGAGTATCTGTAGTCCTATATACAGCACAGTGAGTATCTGTAGCTCTATATACAGCACAGTGAGTATCTGTAGCTCTGTATACAGCACAGTCAGTATCTGTAGTCCTATATACAGGCACAGTGAGTATCTGTAGCTCTATATACAGGCACAGTGAGTATCTGTAGCTCTATATACAGCACAGTGAGTATCTGTAGCCATATATACAGCACAGTGAGTATCTGTAGCTCTATATACAGCACAGTGAGTATCTGTAGCTCTATATACAGCACAGTGAGTATCTGTAGCTCTATATACAGGCACAGTGAGTATCTGTAGCTCTATATACAGGCACAGTGAGTATCTGTAGCTCTATATACAGGCACAGTGAGTATCTGTAGCTCTATATACAGCACATTGAGTATCTGTAGCTCTATATACAGGCACAGTGAGTATCTGTAGCTCTATATACAGGCACAGTGAGTATCTGTAGCTCTATATACAGGCACAGTGAGTATCTGTAGCTCTATATACAGCACATTGAGTATCTGTAGCTCTATATACAGCACAGTGAGTATCTGTAGTCCTATATACAGCACAGTGAGTATCTGTAGCTCTATATACAGCACAGTGAGTATCTGTAGCTCTATATACAGGCACAGTGAGTATCTGTAGCTCTATATACAGGCACAGTGAGTATCTGTAGCTCTATATACAGGCACAGTGAGTATCTGTAGTTCTATATACAGCACAGTGAGTATCTGTAGCTCTATATACAGCACAGTGAGTATCTGTAGCTCTATATACAGCACAGTGAGTATCTGTAGCTCTATATACAGCACAGTGAGTATCTGTAGTTCTATATACAGCACAGTGAGTATCTGTAGCTCTATATACAGCACAGTGAGTATCTGTAGCTCTATATACAGGCACAGTGAGTATCTGTAGCCCTATATACAGGCACAGTGAGTATCTGTAGCTCTATATACAGCACAGTGAGTATCTGTAGCCCTATATACAGGCACAGTGAGTATCTGTAGCTCTATATACAGCACAGTGAGTATCTGTAGCTCTATATACAGCACAGTGAGTATCTGTAGCTCTATATACAGCACAGTGAGTATCTGTAGCTCTATATACAGCACAGTGAGTATCTGTAGCTCTATATACAGCACAGTGAGTATCTGTAGTTCTATATACAGCACAGTGAGTATCTGTAGCTCTATATACAGCACAGTGAGTATCTGTAGCTCTATATACAGCACATTGAGTATCTGTAGCTCTATATACAGGCACAGTGAGTATCTGTAGCTCTATATACAGCACAGTGAGTATCTGTAGCTCTATATACAGCACAGTGAGTATCTGTAGTCCTATATACAGCACAGTGAGTATCTGTAGCTCTATATACAGCACAGTGAGTATCTGTAGCTCTATATACAGCACAGTGAGTATCTGTAGCTCTATATACAGCACAGTGAGTATCTGTAGCTCTATATACAGCACATTGAGTATCTGTAGCTCTATATACAGCACAGTGAGTATCTGTAGTTCTATATACAGGCACATTGAGTATCTGTAGCTCTATATACAGGCACATTGAGTATCTGTAGCTCTATATACAGGCACAGTGAGTATCTGTAGCTCTATATACAGGCACAGTGAGTATCTGTAGTTCTATATACAGCACAGTGAGTATCTGTAGCTCTATATACAGCACAGTGAGTATCTGTAGCTCTATATACAGCACAGTGAGTATCTGTAGCTCTATATACAGCACATTGAGTATCTGTAGCTCTATATACAGGCACAGTGAGTATCTGTAGCTCTATATATAGCACAGTGAGTATCTGTAGCTCTATATACAGCACAGTGAGTATCTGTAGTTCTATATACAGGCACATTGAGTATCTGTAGCTCTATATACAGCACAGTGAGTATCTGTAGCTCTATATACAGCACAGTGAGTATCTGTAGCTCTATATACAGCACAGTGAGTATCTGTAGTCCTATATACAGCACAGTGAGTATCTGTAGCTCTATATACAGCACAGTGAGTATCTGTAGCTCTATATACAGCACATTGAGTATCTGTAGCTCTATATACAGGCACAGTGAGTATCTGTAGCTCTATATATAGCACAGTGAGTATCTGTAGCTCTATATACAGCACAGTGAGTATCTGTAGTTCTATATACAGGCACATTGAGTATCTGTAGCTCTATATACAGCACAGTGAGTATCTGTAGCTCTATATACAGCACAGTGAGTATCTGTAGCTCTATATACAGCACAGTGAGTATCTGTAGTCCTATATACAGCACAGTGAGTATCTGTAGCTCTATATACAGGCACATTGAGTATCTGTAGCTCTATATACAGCACAGTGAGTATCTGTAGCTCTATATACAGCACAGTGAGTATCTGTAGCTCTATATACAGCACAGTGAGTATCTGTAGCTCTATATACAGCACATTGAGTATCTGTAGCTCTATATACAGGCACAGTGAGTATCTGTAGCTCTATATATAGCACAGTGAGTATCTGTAGCTCTATATACAGCACAGTGAGTATCTGTAGTTCTATATACAGGCACATTGAGTATCTGTAGCTCTATAAACAGGCACAGTGAGTATCTGTAGCTCTATATATAGCACAGTGAGTATCTGTAGCTCTATATACAGCACAGTGAGTATCTGTAGTCCTATATACAGCACAGTGAGTATCTGTAGCTCTATATACAGCACAGTGAGTATCTGTAGCTCTATATACAGCACAGTGAGTATCTGTAGCTCTATATACAGGCACAGTGAGTATCTGTAGCTCTATATACAGGCACAGTGAGTATCTGTAGCTCTATATACAGCACAGTGAGTATCTGTAGCTCTATATACAGGCACAGTGAGTATCTGTAGCTCTATATACAGCACAGTGAGTTTCTGTAGCCCTATATACAGCACAGTGAGTATCTGTAGCCCTATATACAGCACAGTGAGTATCTGTAGCTCTGTATACAGCACAGTGAGTATTTGTAGCCCTATATACAGCACAGTGAGTATCTGTAGCCCTATATACAGCACAGTGAATATCTGTAGCTCTATATACAGCACAGTGAGTATCTGTAGTCCTATATACAGGCACAGTGAGTATCTGGAGCTCTATATACAGCACAGTGAGTATCTGTAGCCCTATATACAGCACAGTGAGTATATGTAGCCCTATATACAGCACAGTGAGTATCTGTAGCTCTATGTACAGCACAGTGAGTAGCTGTAGCTCTATATACAGCACAGTGAGTATCTGTAGCTCTATATACAGTACAGTGAGTATCTGTAGCTCTATATACAGTACAGTGAGTATCTGTAGTCGTATATACAGCACAGTGAGTATCTGTAGCTCTATATACAGGCACAGTGAGTATCTGTAGCTCTATATACAGCACAGTGAGTATCTGTAGCTCTATATACAGCACAGTGAGTATCTGTAGCTCTATATACAGTACAGTGAGTATCTGTAGTCCTATATACAGCACAGTGAGTATCTGTAGCTCTATATACAGCACAGTGAGTATCTGTAGCTCTATATACAGGCACAGTGAGTATCTGTAGCTCTATATACAGCACAGTGAGTATCTGTAGCTCTATATACAGGCACAGTGAGGATCTGTAGCTCTATATACAGGCACAGTGAGTATCTGTAGCCCTATATACAGGCACAGTGAGTATCTGTAGCTCTATATACAGGCACAGTGAGGATCTGTAGCTCTATATACAGGCACAGTGAGTATCTGTAGTCCTATATACAGGCACAGTGAGTATCTGTAGCTCTATATACAGTACAGTGAGTATCTGTAGTCCTATATACAGCACAGTGAGTATCTGTAGCTCTATATACAGGCACAGTGAGTATCTGTAGCCCTATATACAGCACAGTGAGTATCTGTAGCTCTATATACAGCACAGTGAGTATCTGTAGCCCTATATACAGGCACAGTGAGTATCTGTAGCTCTATATACAGTACAGTGAGTATCTGTAGCTCTATATACAGGCACAGTGAGTATCTGTAGCTCTATATACAGCACAGTGAGTATCTGTAGCTCTATATACAGCACAGTGAGTATCTGTAGCCCTATATACAGGCACAGTGAGTATCTGTAGCTCTATATACAGGCACAGTGAGGATCTGTAGCTCTATATACAGGCACAGTGAGTATCTGTAGTCCTATATACAGGCACAGTGAGTATCTGTAGCTCTATATACAGCACAGTGAGTATCTGTAGCCCTATATACAGCACAGTGAGTATCTGTAGCTCTATATACAGGCACAGTGAGTATCTGTAGCTCTATATACAGCACAGTGAGTATCTGTAGCCCTATATACAGCACAGTGAGTATCTGTAGCTCTATATACAGGCACAGTGAGTATCTGTAGTCCTATATACAGGCACAGTGAGTATCTGTAGTCCTATATACAGGCACAGTGAGTATCTGTAGTCCTATATACAGGCACAGTGAGTATCTGTAGTCCTATATACAGGCACAGTGAGTATCTGTAGTCCTATATACAGGCACAGTGAGTATCTGTAGTCCTATATACAGGCACAGTGTGTATCTGTAGCTCTATATACAGGCACACTGAGTATCTATAGTCCTATATACAGGCACAGTGAGTATCTGTAGTCCTATATACAGGCACAGTGAGTATCTGTAGTCCTATATACAGGCACAGTGAGTATCTGTAGTCCTATATACAGGCACAGTGAGTATCTGTAGTCCTATATACAGGCACAGTGAGTATCTGTAGCTCTATATACAGGCACAGTGAGTATCTGTAGCCCTATATACAGGCACAGTGAGTATCTGTAGCTCTATATACAGGCACACTGAGTATCTGTAGTCCTATATACAGGCACAGTGAGTATCTGTAGTCCTATATACAGCACAGTGAGTATCTGTAGCTCTATATACAGGCACAGTGAGTATCTGTAGCCCTATATACAGCACAGTGAGTATCTGTAGCCCTATATACAGGCACAGTGAGTATCTGTAGTCCTATATACAGCACAGTGAGTATCTGTAGCTCTATATACAGCACAGTGAGTATCTGTAGCTCTATATACAGGCACAGTGAGTATCTGTAGCCCTATATACAGCACAGTGAGTATCTGTAGCCCTATATACAGGCACAGTGAGTATCTGTAGCCCTATATACAGCACAGTGAGTATCTGTAGCTCTATATACAGGCACAGTGAGTATCTGTAGCCCTATATACAGCACAGTGAGTATCTGTAGCCCTATATACAGGCACAGTGAGTATCTGTAGTCCTATATACAGCACAGTGAGTATCTGTAGCTCTATATACAGGCACAGTGAGTATCTGTAGCCCTATATACAGGCACAGTGAGTATCTGTAGCTCTATATACAGGCACAGTGAGTATCTGTAGCCCTATATACAGTCACAGTGAGTATCTGTAGCTCTATATACAGCACAGTGAGTATCTGTAGCTCTATATACAGGCACAGTGAGTATCTGTAGCTCTATATACAGGCACAGTGAGTATCTGTAGCCCTATATACAGGCACAGTGAGTATCTGTAGCTCTATATACAGGCACAGTGTGTATCTGTAGCCCTATATACAGCACAGTGAGTATCTGTAGCTCTATATACAGGCACAGTGAGTATCTGTAGCTCTATATACAGCACAGTGAGTATCTGTAGCTCTATATACAGTCACAGTGAGTATCTGTAGCCCTATATACAGCACAGTGAGTATCTGTAGCTCTATATACAGGCACAGTGAGTATCTGTAGCTCTATATACAGCACAGTGAGTATCTGTAGCTCTATATACAGCACAGTGAGTATCTGTAGCCCTATATACAGCACAGTGAGTATCTGTAGCTCTATATACAGGCACAGTGAGTATCTGTAGCTCTATATACAGCACAGTGAGTATCTGTAGCTCTATATACAGTACAGTGAGTATCTGTAGTCCTATATACAGCACAGTGAGTATCTGTAGCTCTATATACAGCACAGTGAGTATCTGTAGCTCTATATACAGTACAGTGAGTATCTGTAGTCCTATATACAGCACAGTGAGTATCTGTAGCTCTGTATACAGCACAGTGAGTATCTGTAGTCCTATATACAGGCACAGTGAGTATCTGTAGCTCTATATACAGCGACAGTGAGTATCTGTAGCTCTATATACAGCACAGTGAGTATCTGTAGCCCTATATACAGGCACAGTGAGTATCTGTAGCTCTATATACAGCACAGTGAGTATCTGTAGCTCTATATACAGCACAGTGAGTATCTGTAGCTCTATATACAGCACAGTGAGTATCTGTAGCTCTATATACAGCACAGTGAGTATCTGTAGCTCTATATACAGGCACAGTGAGTATCTGTAGCTCTATATACAGCACAGTGAGTATCTGTAGCTCTATATACAGGCACAGTGAGTATCTGTAGCTCTATATACAGCACAGTGAGTATCTGTAGCTCTATATACAGCACAGTGAGTATCTGTAGCTCTATATACAGGCACAGTGAGTATCTGTAGCTCTATATACAGCACAGTGAGTATCTGTAGCTCTATATACAGGCACAGTGAGTATCTGTAGCTCTATATACAGCACAGTGAGTATCTGTAGCCCTATATACAGCACAGTGAGTATCTGTAGCTCTATATACAGCACAGTGAATATCTGTAGCTCTATATACAGCACAGTGAGTATCTGTAGCTCTATATACAGCACAGTGAGTATCTGTAGCTCTATATACAGCACAGTGAGTATCTGTAGCTCTATATACAGGCACAGTGAGTATCTGTAGCTCTATATACAGGCACAGTGAGTATCTGTAGTTCTATATACAGCACAGTGAGTATCTGTAGCTCTATATACAGCACAGTGAGTATCTGTAGTTCTATATACAGGCACATTGAGTATCTGTAGCTCTATATACAGGCACAGTGAGTATCTGTAGCTCTATATACAGCACAGTGAGTATCTGTAGCTCTATATACAGCACAGTGAGTATCTGTAGTTCTATATACAGGCACAGTGAGTATCTGTAGCTCTATATACAGGCACATTGAGTATCTGTAGCTCTATATACAGCACAGTGAGTATCTGTAGCTCTATATACAGCACAGTGAGTATCTGTAGTCCTATATACAGGCACAGTGAGTATTTGTAGCTCTATATACAGGCACAGTGAGTATCTGTAGTCCTATATACAGGCACAGTGAGTATCTGTAGCTCTATATACAGCACAGTGAGTATCTGTAGTCCTATATACAGGCACATTGAGTATCTGTAGCTCTATATACAGCACAGTGAGTATCTGTAGCTCTATATACAGCACAGTGAGTATCTGTAGTCCTATATACAGGCACAGTGAGTATCTGTAGCTCTATATACAGCACAGTGAGTATCTGTAGTCCTATATACAGGCACAGTGAGTATCTGTAGCTCTATATACAGGCACAGTGAGTATCTGTAGCTCTATATACAGGCACAGTGAGTATCTGTAGCTCTATATACAGCACAGTGAGTATCTGTAGTTCTATATACAGCACAGTGAGTATCTGTAGTTCTATATACAGCACAGTGAGTATCTGTAGCTCTATATACAGGCACAGTGAGTATCTGTAGCTCTATATACAGGCACAGTGAGTATCTGTAGCTCTATATACAGCACAGTGAGTATCTGTAGTCCTATATACAGGCACAGTGAGTATCTGTAGCTCTGTATACAGCACAGTGAGTATTTGTATCCCTATATACAGCACAGTGAGTATCTGTAGCCCTATATACAGCACAGTGAATATCTGTAGCTCTATATACAGGCACAGTGAGTATCTGTAGCCCTATATACAGGCACAGTGAGTATCTGTAGCCCTATATACAGCACAGTGAATATCTGTAGCCCTATATACAGCACAGTGAGTATCTGTAGTCCTATATACAGGCACAGTGAGTATCTGTAGCTCTATATACAGCACAGTGAGTATCTGTAGCCCTATATACAGCACAGTGAGTATATGTAGCCCTATATACAGCACACTGAGTATCTGTAGCCCTATATACAGCACAGTGAGTATATGTAGCCCTATATACAGCACAGTGAGTATCTGTAGCTCTATGTACAGCACAGTGAGTATCTGTAGCTCTATATACAGCACAGTGAGTATCTGTAGCTCTATATACAGTACAGTGAGTATCTGTAGCTCTATATACAGTACAGTGAGTATCTGTAGTCGTATATACATCACAGTGAGTATCTGTAGCTCTATGTACAGCACAGTGAGTATCTGTAGCTCTATATACAGCACAGTGAGTATCTGTAGCTCTATATACAGCACAGTGAGTATCTGTAGCTCTATATACAGCACAGTGAGTATCTGTAGCTCTATGTACAGCACAGTGAGTATCTGTAGCTCTATATACAGGCACAGTGAGTATCTGTAGCTCTATGTACAGCACAGTGAGTATCTGTAGCCCTATATACAGCACAGTGAGTATCTGTAGCTCTATATACAGCACAGTGAGTATCTGTAGCTCTATATACAGTACAGTGAGTATCTGTAGTCCTATATACAGCACAGTGAGTATCTGTAGCTCTATATACAGGCACAGTGAGTATCTGTAGCTCTATATACAGGCACAGTGAGTATCTGTAGCTCTATATACAGGCACAGTGAGTATCTGTAGCCCTATATACAGCACAGTGAGTATCTGTAGCTCTATATACAGCACAGTGAGTATCTGTAGCCCTATATACAGCACAGTGAGTATCTGTAGCTCTATATACAGGCACAGTGAGGATCTGTAGCTCTATATACAGGCACAGTGAGTATCTGTAGTCCTATATACAGGCACAGTGAGTATCTGTAGCTCAATATACAGCACAGTGAGTATCTGTAGCTCTATATACAGGCACAGTGAGTATCTGTAGCTCTATATACAGCACAGTGAGTATCTGTAGCTCTATATACAGCACAGTGAGTATCTGTAGCCCTATATACAGCACAGTGAGTATCTGTAGCTCTATATACAGGCACAGTGAGTATCTGTAGCTCTATATACAGCACAGTGAGTATCTGTAGCCCTATATACAGCACAGTGAGTATCTGTAGCTCTATATACAGCACAGTGAGTATCTGTAGCCCTATATACAGCACAGTGAGTATCTGTAGCTCTATATACAGGCACAGTGAGTATCTGTAGTCCTATATACAGGCACAGTGAGTATCTGTAGCTCTATATACAGGCACAGTGAGTATCTGTAGTCCTATATACAGGCACAGTGAGTATCTGTAGTCCTATATACAGCACAGTGAGTATCTGTAGCTCTATATACAGGCACAGTGAGTATCTGTAGCCCTATATTCAGCACAGTGAGTATCTGTAGCCCTATATACAGGCACAGTGAGTATCTGTAGTCCTATATACAGCACAGTGAGTATCTGTAGCTCTATATACAGCACAGTGAGTATCTGTAGCTCTATATACAGGCACAGTGAGTATCTGTAGTCCTATATACAGCACAGTGAGTATCTGTAGCCCTATATACAGCACAGTGAGTATCTGTAGCCCTATATACAGGCACAGTGAGTATCTGTAGTCCTATATACAGCACAGTGAGTATCTGTAGCCCTATATACAGCACAGTGAGTATCTGTAGCCCTATATACAGGCACAGTGAGTATCTGTAGCTCTATATACAGCACAGTGAGTATCTGTAGCCCTATATAAAGGCACAGTGAGTATCTGTAGCTCTATATACAGCACAGTGAGTATCTGTAGCTCTATATACAGCACAGTGAGTATCTGTAGCTCTATATACAGGCACAGTGAGTATCTGTAGTCCTATATACAGCACAGTGAGTATCTGTAGCTCTATATACAGCACAGTGAGTATCTGTAGCCCTATATACAGGCACAGTGAGTATCTGTAGTCCTATATACAGCACAGTGAGTATCTGTAGCCCTATATACAGCACAGTGAGTATCTGTAGCCCTATATACAGGCACAGTGAGTATCTGTAGCTCTATATACAGCACAGTGAGTATCTGTAGCCCTATATACAGGCACAGTGAGTATCTGTAGCTCTGTATACAGCACAGTGAGTATCTGTAGCCCTATATACAGGCACAGTGAGTATCTGTAGCTCTATATACAGGCACAGTGAGTATCTGTAGCCCTATATACAGCACAGTGAGTATCTGTAGCCCTATATACAGCACAGTGAGTATCTGTAGCCCTATATACAGGCACAGTGAGTATCTGTAGCTCTATATACAGGCACAGTGAGTATCTGTAGCTCTATATACAGGCACAGTGAGTATCTGTAGCTCTATATACAGGCACAGTGAGTATCTGTAGCTCTATATACAGGCACAGTGAGTATCTGTAGCTCTATATACAGGCACAGTGAGGATCTGTAGCTCTATATACAGGCACAGTGAGTATCTGTAGTCCTATATACAGGCACAGTGAGTATCTGTAGCTCTATATACAGCACAGTGAGTATCTGTAGCTCTATATACAGCACAGTGAGTATCTGTAGCTCTATATACAGGCACAGTGAGTATCTGTAGCTCTATATACAGCACAGTGAGTATCTGTAGCCCTATATACAGCACAGTGAGTATCTGTAGCTCTATATACAGCACAGTGAGTATCTGTAGCCCTATATACAGGCACAGTGAGTATCTGTAGCTCTATATACAGGCACAGTGAGTATCTGTAGCTCTATATACAGGCACAGTGAGTATCTGTAGTCCTATATACAGGCACAGTGAGTATCTGTAGTCCTATATACAGGCACAGTGAGTATCTGTAGCTCTATATACAGCACAGTGAGTATCTGTAGTCCTATATACAGGCACAGTGAGTATCTGTAGCCCTATATACAGCACAGTGAGTATCTGTAGCTCTATATACAGGCACAGTGAGTATCTGTAGCTCTATATACAGCACAGTGAGTATCTGTAGCTCTATATACAGGCACAGTGAGTATCTGTAGCTCTATATACAGCACAGTGAGTATCTGTAGTCCTATATACAGGCACAGTGAGTATCTGTAGTCCTATATACAGCACAGTGAGTATCTGTAGCTCTATATACAGGCACAGTGAGTATCTGTAGCCCTATATACAGCACAGTGAGTATCTGTAGCCCTATATACAGCACAGTGAGTATCTGTAGCCCTATATACAGGCACAGTGAGTATCTGTAGCTCTATATACAGGCACAGTGAGTATCTGTAGCTCTATATACCGGCACGGTGAGTATCTGTAGCTCTATATACAGGCACAGTGAGTATCTGTAGCCCTATATACAGCACAGTGAGTATCTGTAGCCCTATATACAGCACAGTGAGTATCTGTAGCCCTATATACAGCACAGTGAGTATCTGTAGCTCTATATACAGGCACAGTGAGTATCTGTAGCCCTATATACAGGCACAGTGAGTATCTGTAGCCCTATATACAGCACAGTGAGTATCTGTAGCCCTATATACAGTACAGCGAGTATCTGTAGTCCTATATACAGGCACAGTGAGTATCTGTAGCTCTATATACAGGCACAGTGAGTATCTGTAGCCCTATATACAGCACAGTGAGTATCTGTAGCCCTATATACAGCACAGTGAGTATATGTAGCCCTATATACAGCACAGTGAGTATCTGTAGCCCTATATACAGCACAGTGAGTATATGTAGCCCTATATACAGCACAGTGAGTATCTGTAGCTCTATGTACAGCACAGTGAGTATCTGTAGCTCTATATACAGCACAGTGAGTATCTGTAGCTCTATATACAGTACAGTGAGTATCTGTAGCTCTATATACAGTACAGTGAGTATCTGTAGTCGTATATACAGCACAGTGAGTATCTGTAGCTCTATGTACAGCACAGTGAGTATCTGTAGCTCTATATACAGGCACAGTGAGTATCTGTAGCCCTATATACAGCACAGTGAGTATCTGTAGCTCTATATACAGCACAGTGAGTATCTGTAGCTCTATATACAGTACAGTGAGTATCTGTAGTCCTATATACAGCACAGTGAGTATCTGTAGCTCTATATACAGGCACAGTGAGTGTCTGTAGCCCTATATACAGCACAGTGAGTATCTGTAGCCCTATATACAGGCACAGTGAGTATCTGTAGCTCTATATACAGGCACAGTGAGTATCTGTAGCTCTATATACAGCACAGTGAGGATCTGTAGCCCTATATACAGCACAGTGAGTATCTGTAGTCCTATATACAGGCACAGTGAGTATCTGTAGCTCAATATACAGCACAGTGAGTATCTGTAGCTCTATATACAGGCACAGTGAGTATCTGTAGCTCTATATACAGCACAGTGAGTATCTGTAGCTCTATATACAGCACAGTGAGTATCTGTAGCCCTATATACAGCACAGTGAGTATCTGTAGCTCTATATACAGGCACAGTGAGTATCTGTAGCTCTATATACAGCACAGTGAGTATCTGTAGCCCTATATACAGCACAGTGAGTATCTGTAGCTCTATATACAGCACAGTGAGTATCTGTAGCCCTATATACAGCACAGTGAGTATCTGTAGCTCTATATACAGGCACAGTGAGTATCTGTAGTCCTATATACAGGCACAGTGAGTATCTGTAGTCCTATATACAGGCACAGTGAGTATCTGTAGTCCTATATACAGCACAGTGAGTATCTGTAGCTCTATATACAGGCACAGTGAGTATCTGTAGCCCTATATTCAGCACAGTGAGTATCTGTAGCCCTATATACAGGCACAGTGAGTATCTGTAGCTCTATATACAGGCACAGTGAGTATCTGTAGCCCTATATACAGCACAGTGAGTATCTGTAGTCCTATATACAGGCACAGTGAGTATCTGTAGTCCTATATACAGGCACAGTGAGTATCTGTAGCTCTATATACAGCACAGTGAGTATCTGTAGTCCTATATACAGGCACAGTGAGTATCTGTAGTCCTATATACAGCACAGTGAGTATCTGTAGCTCTATATACAGGCACAGTGAGTATCTGTAGCCCTATATACAGCACAGTGAGTATCTGTAGCCCTATATACAGCACAGTGAGTATCTGTAGCCCTATATACAGGCAAAGTGAGTATCTGTAGCTCTATATACAGGCACAGTGAGTATCTGTAGCTCTATATACAGGCACAGTGAGTATCTGTAGCTCTATATACAGGCACAGTGAGTATCTGTAGCTCTATATACAGGCACAGTGAGTATCTGTAGCTCTATATACAGGCACAGTGAGTATCTGTAGCCCTATATACAGCACAGTGAGTATCTGTAGCCCTATATACAGCACAGTGAGTATCTGTAGCCCTATATACAGGCAAAGTGAGTATCTGTAGCTCTATATACAGGCACAGTGAGTATCTGTAGCTCTATATACAGGCACAGTGAGTATCTGTAGCTCTATATACAGGCACAGTGAGTATCTGTAGCTCTATATACAGGCACAGTGAGTATCTGTAGCTCTATATACAGGCACAGTGAGTATCTGTAGCTCTATATACAGGCACAGTGAGTATCTGTAGCCCTATATACAGCACAGTGAGTATCTGTAGCCCTATATACAGCACAGTGAGTATCTGTAGCCCTATATACAGCACAGTGAGTATCTGTAGCTCTATATACAGGCACAGTGAGTATCTGTAGCTCTATATACAGGCACAGTGAGTATCTGTAGCCCTATATACAGGCACAGTGAGTATCTGTAGCTCTATATACAGGCACAGTGAGTATCTGTAGCCCTATATACAGCACAGTGAGTATCTGTAGCCCTATATACCAGCACAGTGAGTATCTGTAGTCCTATATACAGCACAGTGAGTATCTGTAGCCCTATATACAGCACAGTGAGTATCTGTAGTCCTATATACAGCACAGTGAGTATCTGTAGCTCTATATACAGCACAGTGAGTATCTGTAGCTCTATATACAGGCACAGTGAGTATCTGTAGCTCTATATACAGGCACAGTGAGTATCTGTAGCCCTATATACAGCACAGTGAGTATCTGTAGTCCTATATACAGGCACAGTGAGTATCTGTAGCTCTATATACAGGCACAGTGAGTATCTGTAGCCCTATATACAGGCACAGTGAGTATCTGTAGCTCTATATACAGGCACAGTGAGTATCTGTAGCCCTATATATAGCACAGTGAGTATCTGTAGTCCTATATACAGCACAGTGAGTATCTGTAGCCCTATATACAGGCACAGTGAGTATCTGTAGCCCTATATACAGCACAGTGAGTATCTGTAGCTCTATATACAGGCACAGTGAGTATCTGTAGCTCTATATACAGCACAGTGAGTATCTGTAGCCCTATATACAGCACAGTGAGTATCTGTAGCTCTATATACAGGCACAGTGAGTATCTGTAGCCCTATATACAGCACAGTGAGTATCTGTAGCTCTATATACAGCACAGTGAGTATCTGTAGCTCTATATACAGGCACAGTGAGTATCTGTAGCCCTATATACAGGCACAGTGAGTATCTGTAGCCCTATATACAGCACAGTGAGTATCTGTAGCTCTATATACAGGCACAGTGAGTATCTGTAGCTCTATATACAGGCACAGTGAGTATCTGTAGCTCTATATACAGGCACAGTGAGTATCTGTAGCCCTATATACAGCACAGTGAGTATCTGTAGTCCTATATACAGCACAGTGAGTATCTGTAGCCCTATATACAGGCAGAGTGAGTATCTGTAGCTCTATATACAGGCACAGTGAGTATCTGTAGCCCTATATACAGGCACAGTGAGTATCTGTAGCTCTATATACAGGCACAGTGAGTATCTGTAGCCCTATATACAGCACAGTGAGTATCTGTAGTCCTATATACAGCACAGTGAGTATCTGTAGCCCTATATACAGGCACAGTGAGTATCTGTAGCTCTATATACAGGCACAGTGAGTATCTGTAGCCCTATATACAGGCACAGTGAGTATCTGTAGCTCTATATACAGGCACAGTGAGTATCTGTAGTCCTATATACAGCACAGTGAGTATCTGTAGCCCTATATACAGGCACAGTGAGTATCTGTAGCCCTATATACAGCACAGTGAGTATCTGTAGCTCTATATACAGGCACAGTGAGTATCTGTAGCTCTATATACAGCACAGTGAGTATCTGTAGCCCTATATACAGCACAGTGAGTATCTGTAGCTCTATATACAGGCACAGTGAGTATCTGTAGCCCTATATACAGCACAGTGAGTATCTGTAGCCCTATATACAGGCACAGTGAGTATCTGTAGCTCTATATACAGGCACAGTGAGTATCTGTAGCCCTATATACAGCACAGTGAGTATCTGTAGCCCTATATACAGGCACAGTGAGTATCTGTAGCCCTATATACAGCATAGTGAGTATCTGTAGCCCTATATACAGGCACAGTGAGTATCTGTAGTCCTATATACAGCACAGTGAGTATCTGTAGCCCTATATACAGCACAGTGAGTATCTGTAGTCCTATATACAGCACAGTGAGTATCTGTAGCTCTATATACAGCACAGTGAGTATCTGTAGCTCTATATACAGGCACAGTGAGTATCTGTAGCCCTATATACAGGCACAGTGAGTATCTGTAGCCCTATATACAGGCACAGTGAGTATCTGTAGCCCTATATACAGCACAGTGAGTATCTGTAGTCCTATATACAGCACAGTGAGTATCCGTAGCTCTATATACAGGCACAGTGAGTATCTGTAGCCCTATATACAGGCACAGTGAGTATCTGTAGCCCTATATACAGGCACAGTGAGTATCTGTAGCCCTATATACAGGCACAGTGAGTATCTGTAGCCCTATATACAGGCACAGTGAGTATCTGTACTCCTATATACAGGCACAGTGAGTATCTGTAGCCCTATATACAGCACAGTGAGTATCTGTAGTCCTATATACAGCACAGTGAGTATCTGTAGCTCTATATACAGCACAGTGAGTATCTGTAGCTCTATATACAGCACAGTGAGTATCTGTAGCCCTATATACAGCACAGTGAGTATCTGTAGCTCTATATACAGCACAGTGAGTATCTGTAGCTCTATATACAGCACAGTGAGTATCTGTAGCTCTATATACAGCACAGTGAGTATCTGTAGCTCTATATACAGCACAGTGAGTATCTGTAGTCCTATATACAGCACAGTGAGTATCTGTAGCCCTATATACAGGCACAGTGAGTATCTGTAGCTCTATATACAGCACAGTGAGTATCTGTA
Source organism: Phyllobates terribilis (assembly GCF_046119375.1). NCBI lineage: Eukaryota > Metazoa > Chordata > Amphibia > Anura > Dendrobatidae > Phyllobates > Phyllobates terribilis. The sequence goes on from NW_027362768.1 coordinate 194,611,583, forward strand.
GCCCTATATACAGCACAGTGAGTATCTGTAGCTCTATATACAGCACAGTGAGTATCTGTAGCTCTATATACAGCACAGTGAGTATCTGTAGTCCTATATACAGCACAGTGAGTATCTGTAGCCCTATATACAGGCACAGTGAGTATCTGTAGCTCTATATACAGCACAGTGAGTATCTGTAGTCCTATATACAGCACAGTGATTATCTGTAGCTCTATATACAGCACAGTGAGTATCTGTAGCTCTATATACAGCACAGTGAGTATCTGTAGCTCTATATACAGCACAGTGAGTATCTGTAGCTCTATATACAGCACAGTGAGTATCTGTAGTCCTATATACAGCACAGTGAGTATCTGTAGTCCTATATACAGCACAGTGAGTATCTGTAGCTCTATATACAGCACAGTGAGTATCTGTAGCCCTATATACAGCACAGTGAGTATCTGTAGCTCTATATACAGCACAGTGAGTATCTGTAGTCCTATATACAGCACAGTGAGTATCTGTAGCCCTATATACAGCACAGTGAGTATCTGTAGTCCTATATACAGGCACAGTGAGTATCTGTAGCTCTATATACAGGCACAGTGAGTATCTGCAGCTCTATATACAGGCACAGTGAGTATCTGTAGTCCTATATACAGCACAGTGAGTATCTGTAGCCCTATATACAGGCACAGTGAGTATCTGTAGCTCTATATACAGGCACAGTGAGTATCTGTAGCTCTATATACAGGCACAGTGAGTATCTGTAGTCCTATATACAGCACAGTGAGTATCTGTAGCCCTATATACAGCACAGTGAGTATCTGTAGCTCTATATACAGCACAGTGAGTATCTGTAGCTCTATATACAGCACAGTGAGTATCTGTAGCTCTATATACAGGCACAGTGAGTATCTGTAGCCCTATATACAGGCACAGTGAGTATCTGTAGCCCTATATACAGCACAGTGAGTATCTGTAGCTCTATATACAGCACAGTGAGTATCTGTAGCTCTATATACAGCACAGTGAGTATCTGTAGCTCTATATACAGGCACAGTGAGTATCTGTAACCCTATATACATTCACAGTGAGTATCTGTAGCTCTATATACAGGCACAGTGAGTATCTGTAGCCCTATATACAGGCACATTGAGTATCTGTAGCTCTATATACAGCACAGTGAGTATCTGTAGCTCTATATACAGGCACAGTGAGTATCTGTAGCTCTATATACAGCACAGTGAGTATCTGTAGTCCTATATACAGGCACAGTGAGTATCTGTAGTCCTATATACAGGCACAGTGAGTATCTGTAGCCCTATATACAGCACAGTGAGTATCTGTAGCCCTATATACAGCACAGTGAGTATCTGTAGCCCTATATACAGGCACAGTGAGTATCTGTAGTCCTATATACAGGCACAGTGAGTATCTGTAGCTCTATATACAGGCACAGTGAGTATCTGTAGTCCTATATACAGCACAGTGAGTATCTGTAGCCCTATATACAGCACAGTGAGTATCTGTAGCCCTATATACAGCACAGTGAGTATCTGTAGCCCTATATACAGCACAGTGAGTATCTGTAGCCCTATATACAGCACAGTGAGTATCTGTAGCCCTATATACAGCACAGTGAGTATCTGTAGTCCTATATACAGCACAGTGAGTATCTGTAGCCCTATATACAGCACAGTGAGTATCTGTAGCCCTATATACAGCACAGTGAGTATCCGTAGCTCTATATACAGGCACAGTGAGTATCTGTAGTCCTATATACAGCACAGTGAGTATCTGTAGCTCTATATACAGGCACAGTGAGTATCTGTAGCCCTATATACAGCACAGTGAGTATCTGTAGCCCTATATACAGCACAGTGAGTATCTGTAGCTCTATATACAGCACAGTGAGTATCTGTAGCTCTATATACAGCACAGTGAGTATCTGTAGCTCTATATACAGGCACAGTGAGTATCTGTACTCCTATATACAGCACAGTGAGTATCTGTAGCCCTATATACAGCACAGTGAGTATCTGTAGCCCTATATACAGCACAGTGAGTATCTGTAGCTCTATATACAGGCACAGTGAGTATCTGTAGTCCTATATACAGCACAGTGAGTATCTGTAGCTCTATATACAGGCACAGTGAGTATCTGTAGTCCTATATACAGCACAGTGAGTATCTGTAGTCCTATATACAGCACAGTGAGTATCTGTAGCTCTATATACAGGCACAGTGAGTATCTGTAGCTCTATATACAGGCACAGTGAGTATCTGTAGCTCTATATACAGGCACAGTGAGTATCTGTAGCTCTATATACAGCACAGTGAGTATCCGTAGCTCTATATACAGGCACAGTGAGTATCTGTAGCTCTATATACAGGCACAGTGAGTATCTGTAGCCCTATATACAGGCACAGTGAGTATCTGTAGTCCTATATACAGGCACAGTGAGTATCTGTAGCTCTATATACAGGCACAGTGAGTATCTGTAGCCCTATATACAGCACAGTGAGTATCTGTAGTCCTATATACAGTCACAGTGAGTATCTGTAGCTCTATATACAGGCACAGTGAGTATCTGTAGTCCTATATACAGGCACAGTGAGTATCTGTAGTCCTATATACAGCACAGTGAGTATCTGTAGCTCTATATACAGGCACAGTGAGTATCTGTAGCCCTATATACAGGCACAGTGAGTATCTGTAGCTCTATATACAGGCACAGTGAGTATCTGTAGTCCTATATACAGGCACAGTGAGTATCTGTAGTCCTATATACAGCACAGTGAGTATCTGTAGTCCTATATACAGGCACAGTGAGTATCTGTAGCCCTATATACAGCACAGTGAGTATCTGTAGCCCTATATACAGGCACAGTGAGTATCTGTAGCTCTATATACAGGCACAGTGAGTATCTGTAGCCCTATATACAGCACAGTGAGTATCTGTAGCTCTATATACAGGCACAGTGAGTATCTGTAGCTCTATATACAGCACAGTGAGTATCTGTAGCCCTATATACAGCACAGTGAGTATCTGTAGCTCTATATACAGGCCACTGACTGATTACAAGATTGTAGACATCTGTGATGATAATTACTGGACACAACTTGATTTATCATGTCCCTTTTGTCACATTATTTTCAGGGGTGCCATCATTTCTGTCCAGGCCTTTTTCATGAGTTTAATTTTTTTTTTAATTCTGTGGAAGCAGAAAAGCAATGTCTGACTTTCAGTTCTTCATTTTCAAAGATTTTTAATTTATTATTACTTTTGTCAGATTCAAGTTATTTCTGTGACCATTGTGGTTTTTCTTTCATTAAACGAGGGGGACCAACAATTTTGACCATGTGTGTATATATTGTGTTGTGCGCATTGTAATGTATTGTGATATAGAGTGTTATAAGCATTGTTAGTACAGTGTATAGTAATGTAAGACATAATGTAAGATATGGTGTTATGAGCTGATGTAGATAGCTAACTCTAGGGTAAGATACAGTTAATGCTTGGGACTAGCCCATAGTGGGAGGGGATAGTGTAAGGGAGAGTGACTGCTTCCTGCTAGGAAGATGAATAGGGTCTAGCAGGAAGCAGGAAGGAGTGTGAAGTGAGCAGAGCTGCATTGGAGGGTGACCCTCAGTGAGTGGGGACTGAAGAAAGAGGGATATCATGATCTTGAGGAAAAAGTGATCGATGAGACAGAGTGGCCTTCTGGAATCGGGTCCTAGGAGAGAATACCTAGCCACAAGACCTTGAGCTGGTAATGCAGAAGATAACAGGTCTTAGCATGACTGAGGATGGAGAATAATGAAGAGTTCTGAATGAGAGATCCATGGCGCCAGTAGTGGAAGAAATAGGACTCGGAACCGCTGAGCAAGTAAAGGAGACTTGTGAATCAGGACGGCAGCGTTAAAGCTGGGCTCTGGCGAAGTTGAGAGAGACAGTGTGCCTCAATAGCCCTGGAGTAAACTACGGGGAGAGGAAACTGTATGAAAATGCTTCATACTGTAATAGAAATGTCCATAAGACTTTGTACCCGCTATCCCTTGTATATAACCCTTACCCTGTTTCCATTCAGTAAAGAGTTTAATTTTGACTAGTGGCTTCCCTCATTGAACTGTGAAACATCTGGTCCTGGCCAACCAGCAACATCGGTTACATGCAGCCGGCACGGGGCGTAGCGCCCTCACATCACAATTCCTCACACCCAGCCAGGACCTCCACTTTCGTGTAATATGCCGGGGCGCTGAATACAAGTGCCTCTCTCGCGGCTGCCGCCCCACGCCATGTTACCACTCAGCAACTCAGGATAATCTAATAGATATTTGAGAAAATGTGCTGTGGACGGAAAAAAATGAAAAGTAGAGACAAAAGTGAAAAGTGCACGTCTGCTTCTGAAAACCGAAAGACTGGAAAGTGCAGGAATAGACTCGCAATCTGTTGAAATTTCACGCCTCTGCCGTGAAGGAATTGTGCCACTTTGATGGAGGCATCGCATATATCATGTGTAACAGCAACCGGAACAAGAACACCACACCAATGGTCAGACATGGTGGTGGTAGTGCGATGGTGATTGGGTGATTAACTGTCTCAGATATTGTGGATTCCAAGGAAGAATTATCTAAACTTAATACCAATCCAGATAGATTCACATGTAGACTAGGAAGGTCTCCTGCCTGGGAGGGGTTTGGTATCTATTACTTAACCGCAGTATATAGCTTTTTTATTGCTGCCATATTGTCACACTTGTTGCTCCTGTGTAATAGACGGGTGATCCTCGGGTATCTGTGAATTGTGGCTCGGATCACATGGCCATAGGAATAGCTGATCTCATGCTGTGAGGAGGGCTGCATCCAATTGGCTCCTGGTCACATGCGATCACACGGGGCGGTGCAGGTAGCGCACTGCCATTCAGCCAGCTGGAAGGTCTTACCTAGTGAATGCATTGGGTTAGACGTTGGAGGCCATGACTACACTACGATGCTGAGTCTAGACAGCAGGAAGCCATTCCTAGAGGAAAGGCCATAGTGCTCACAACAGGAGGTGTTCTGTCACCATTTACCGATTCCTTAAGTAATGAGGATACTGGGACAGGCTGCAGGTGTGTGGGGATACCTGAGAATTGTCAGGTTCCTAGGTAAAGCCCACACCTCCGCTGCTTTGTAGGCTGTGCTGCCCTTACTATGAAGCAGTGAAATTCTGTTCTGCAAAACTGTATCATGGCAGTTATTGTGGCTCACAGCTGTGATGACAGTGTTATCTTCACTTATTTGCCAACTTCTCATAGTGCCTAGAAGATGAGTGATTGCAGCGTGGGTGTTAGACAACTGTCCCGGGCATCCTGGCTCTGTTTTCATCCCCTGGGTCCGATACCCTCTGTTGTGTTCCATGTCGAGTTTTGCAAGTTTCCTGGCACAGAACAATGGCATCATCTCCCTAGATATACAGGTGCATCTCACAAAATTAGAATATCATCAAAAAGTTAAAGAAGTTGTCCACTACTTTTTAAAAGTTCCCCAATGTATTAACCCAGAGATTATAAGACGTTTTGTAAATACTTTGCTGTGTCCTTCTTGCCTGTGAGTGGCGCTATAGCTGGCTGCTCACAGGCATCACATGATTCAACACAGATAAAACACAGTGGACCTCCACCAGCAGATGACATGGCCCCCCAAACCATCACTGATTGTGGAGACTTCACACTAGACCTCAAGCAGCTTGGATTGTGGCCTCTCCACTCTTCCTCCAGACTCTGGGACCTTGTGGAGTGTGTCAATGACTGCCTTCTGGACATCTGTCAAGTCAGCAGTCTTCCCCACGATTGTGGAGCCTACTGAAACAGACTAAGGGACCTTTTTAAATGCTTAGGTAGCCTTTGCAGGTGTTTTTTGTTAATCATTTTAATTTACAGAGATAATGACTTTTGTGTTTTCATTGGCTGTAAGCCATAATCATCAACATTAACAGAAATAAACACGTGAAATAGATCACTCTGTAATGACTCTATATAATAGATCCCTCTGTGTGTAATGACTATATATAAGAGATCCCTCTGTGTGTAATGACTCTATATAATAGATCCCTCTGTGTGTAATGACTCTATATAAGAGATCCCTCTGTGTGTAATGACTCTATATAATAGATCCCTCTGTGTGTAATGGCTCTATATAATAGATCGCTCTGTGTGTAATGACTCTATATAATAGATCCCTCTGTGTGTAATGACTCTATGTAATAGATCCCTCTGTGTGTAATGGCTCTATATAATAGATCCCTCTGTGTGTAATGACTCTATATAATAGACCCCTCTGTGTGTAATGACTCTATATAAGAGATCCCTCTGTGTGTAATGACTCTATATAATAGATCCCTCTGTGTGTAATGGCTCTATATAATAGATCGCTCTGTGTGTAATGACTCTATATAATAGATCCCTCTGTGTGTAATGACTCTATGTAATAGATCCCTCTGTGTGTAATGGCTCTATATAATAGATCCCTCTGTGTGTAATGACTCTATATAAGAGATCCCTCTGTGTGTAATGACTCTATATAACAGATCCCTCTGTGTGTAATGACTCTATATAAGAGATCCCTCTGTGTGTAATGACTCTATATAAGAGATCCCTCTGTGTGTAATGACTCTATATAATAGATCCCTCTGTGTGTAGTGACTCTATATAATAGATCGCTCTGTGTGTAATGACTCTATATAATAGATCCCTCTGTGTGTAGTGACTCTATATAATAGATCGCTCTGTGTGTAATGACTCTATGTAATAGATCCCTCTGTGTGTAATGACTCTATATAATAGATCCCTCTGTGTGTAATGACTCTATGTAAAAGATCCCTCTGAGTGTAATGACTCTATATAATCGATCCCTCTGCGTGTAATGACTCTATATAATCGATCACTCTGTGTGTAATGACTCTATATAATAGATCCCTCTGTGTGTAATGACTCTATATAATCGATCCCTCTGAGTGTAATGACTCTATATAATCGATCCCTCTGCGTGTAATGACTCTATATAATAGATCACTCTGCGTGTAATGACTCTATATAATAGATCCCTCTGAGTTTAATGACTCTATATAATAGATCCCTCTGAGTTTAATGACTCTATATAATAGATCCCTCTGTGTGTAATGACTCTATATAATAGATCCCTCTGCGTGTAATGACTCTATATAATAGATCCCTCTGTGGGTAATGACTCTATATAATAGATCCCTCTGTGTGTAATGACTCTATATAATAGATCCCTCTGTGTGTAATGACTCTGTATAATAGATCCCTCTGTGTGTAATGACTCTATATAATAGATCGCTCTGTGTGTAATGACTCTATATAATAGATCCCTCTGTGTGTAATGACTCTATATAATAGATCCATCTGTGTGTAATGACTCTATATAATAGATCACTCTGCGTGTAATGACTCTATATACTAGATCCCTCTGTGTGTAATGACTCTATATAATAGATCGCTCTGCGTGTAATGACTCTATATAATAGATCCCTCTGTGTGTAATGACTCTATATAATAGATCGCTCTGTGTGTAATGACTCTATATAATAGATCCCTCTGTGTGTAATGACTCTGTATAATAGATCCCTCTGTATGTAATGACTCTATATAATAGATCCCTCTGTGTGTAATGACTCTATATAATAGATCCCTCTATGTAATGACTCTATATAATAGATCCCTCTGTGTGTAATGACTCTATATAATAGATCACTCTGCGTGTAATGACTCTATATACTAGATCCCTCTGTGTGTAATGACTCTATATAATAGATCCCTCTGTGTGTAATGACTTTATATAATAGATCGCTCTGTGTGTAATGACTCTATATAATAGATCCCTCTGTGTGTAATGACTCTATATAATAGATCCCTCTGCGTGTAATGACTCTATATAATTGATCCCTCTGTGTGTAATGATTCTATATAATAGATCCCTCTGTGTGTAATGACTCTATATAATAGATCGTTCTGTGTGTAATGACTCTATATAATAGATCCCTCTGTGTGTAATGACTCTATATAATAGATCCCTCTGCGTGTAATGACTCTATATAATAGATCCCTCTGTGGGTAATGACTCTATATAATAGATCCCTCTGTGTGTAATGACTCTATATAATAGATCCCTCTGTGTGTAATGACTCTGTATAATAGATCCCTCTGTGTGTAATGACTCTATATAATAGATCGCTCTGTGTGTAATGACTCTATATAATAGATCCCTCTGTGTGTAATGACTCTATATAATAGATCCATCTGTGTGTAATGACTCTATATAATAGATCACTCTGCGTGTAATGACTCTATATACTAGATCCCTCTGTGTGTAATGACTCTATATAATAGATCGCTCTGCGTGTAATGACTCTATATAATAGATCCCTCTGTGTGTAATGACTCTATATAATAGATCGCTCTGTGTGTAATGACTCTATATAATAGATCCCTCTGTGTGTAATGACTCTATATAATAGATCGCTCTGTGTGTAATGACTCTATATAATAGATCCCTCTGTATGTAATGACTCTATATAATAGATCCCTCTGTGTGTAATGACTCTATATAATAGATCCCTCTATGTAATGACTCTATATAATAGATCCCTCTGTGTGTAATGACTCTATATAATAGATCACTCTGCGTGTAATGACTCTATATACTAGATCCCTCTGTGTGTAATGACTCTATATAATAGATCCCTCTGTGTGTAATGACTTTATATAATAGATCGCTCTGTGTGTAATGACTCTATATAATAGATCCCTCTGTGTGTAATGATTCTATATAATAGATCCCTCTGTGTGTAATGACTCTATATAATAGATCGTTCTGTGTGTAATGACTCTATATAATAGATCCCTCTGTGTGTAATGACTCTATATAATAGATCCCTCTGCGTGTAATGACTCTATATAATAGATCCCTCTGTGGGTAATGACTCTATATAATAGATCCCTCTGTGTGTAATGACTCTATATAATAGATCCCTCTGTGTGTAATGACTCTGTATAATAGATCCCTCTGTGTGTAATGACTCTATATAATAGATCGCTCTGTGTGTAATGACTCTATATAATAGATCCCTCTGTGTGTAATGACTCTATATAATAGATCCATCTGTGTGTAATGACTCTATATAATAGATCACTCTGCGTGTAATGACTCTATATACTAGATCCCTCTGTGTGTAATGACTCTATATAATAGATCGCTCTGCGTGTAATGACTCTATATAATAGATCCCTCTGTGTGTAATGACTCTATATAATAGATCGCTCTGTGTGTAATGACTCTATATAATAGATCCCTCTGTGTGTAATGACTCTGTATAATAGATCCCTCTGTATGTAATGACTCTATATAATAGATCCCTCTGTGTGTAATGACTCTATATAATAGATCCCTCTATGTAATGACTCTATATAATAGATCCCTCTGTGTGTAATGACTCTATATAATAGATCACTCTGCGTGTAATGACTCTATATACTAGATCCCTCTGTGTGTAATGACTCTATATAATAGATCCCTCTGTGTGTAATGACTTTATATAATAGATCGCTCTGTGTGTAATGACTCTATATAATAGATCCCTCTGTGTGTAATGACTCTATATAATAGATCCCTCTGCGTGTAATGACTCTATATAATTGATCCCTCTGTGTGTAATGATTCTATATAATAGATCCCTCTGTGTGTAATGACTCTATATAATAGATCGTTCTGTGTGTAATGACTCTATATAATAGATCCCTCTGTGTGTAATGACTCTGTATAATAGATCCCTCTGTATGTAATGACTCTATATAATAGATCCCTCTGTGTGTAATGACTCTATATAATAGATCCCTCTGTGTGTAATGACTCTATATAATAGATCCCTCTGCGTGTAATGACTCTATATAATAGATCGCTCTGTGTGTAATGACTCTATATAATAGATCCCTCTGTGTGTAATGACTCTATATAATAGATCCCTCTGTGTGTAATGACTCTATATAATAGATCCCTCTGTGTGTAATGACTCTATATAATAGATCGCTCTGTGTGTAATGACTCTACATAATAGATCCCTCTGTGTGCAATGACTCTATATAATAGATCCCTCTGTGTGTAATGACTCTATATAATAGATCCCTCTGTGTGTAATGACTCTATATAATAGATCCCTCTGTGTGTAATGATTCTATATAATAGATCCCTCTGTGTGTAATGACTCTATATAATAGATCCCTCCGTGTGTAATGACTCTATATAATAGATCGCTCTGCGTGTAATGGCTCTATATAATAGATCCCTCTGTATGTAATGACTCTATATAATAGATCCCTCTGCGTGTAATGACTCTATATAATAGATCACTCTGCGTGTAATGACTCTATATAATAGATCCCTCTGTGTGTAATGACTCTATATAATAGATCGTTCTGTGTGTAATGACTCTATATAATAGATCCCTCTGTGTGTAATGACTCTGTATAATAGATCCCTCTGTATGTAATGACTCTATATAATAGATCCCTCTGTGTGTAATGACTCTATATAATAGATCCCTCTGTGTGTAATGACTCTATATAATAGATCCCTCTGTGTGTAATGACTCTATATAATAGATCCCTCTGTGTGTAATGATTCTATATAATAGATCCCTCTGCGTGTAATGACTCTATATAATAGATCCCTCTGTGTGTAATGACTCTATATAATAGATCCCTCCGTGTGTAATGACTCTATATAATAGATCGCTCCGCGTGTAATGGCTCTATATAATAGATCCCTCTGTTTGTAATGACTCTATATAATAGACCCCTCTGTATGTAATGACTCTATATAATAGATCCCTCTGCGTGTAATGACTCTATATAATAGATCACTCTGTGTGTAATGACTCTATATAATAGATCCCTCTGCGTGTAATGACTCTATATAATAGATCTCTCTGTGTGTAATGACTCTATATAGTTACACTTTTTGAATTGAAAAACTGAAATAAATTAACTTTTTGATGATATTCTAATTTTATGAGAAGCACCTGTATATAAGACCCAATAACACACACACACACACACCTGTGTCTTGGGATTGAGACCCTAGTCCTGTGTCTGCTGTGCTCCACCATCTGTATTTTTCATGTTTGCGTTTGCATTCATCCTTGCTGCTGCTTCTGGGATTCTTGTGTGTGCCAAGTCAGTGCCGGCTCCAGGTTTTTCTGGGCCCCGGGCGAAAGAGTCTCAGTGGGCCCTTTTAACACATACACGATTCATGATGCACAGATACGGCGGAGAAATAAATATATAAATATATATATATATTTATTTATTTATTACAGATGGCCCAGCCTGCCCCCTCATCCTTCACATACGCAGACATATGCGTGCGCACAGACGGTACGCAGACATATGCACACGCACACACGGTACGCAGACATATGCACGCACACACGGTACGCAGACATGCGCGCGCACACACGGTATGCAGACATATGCACTCACACACACGGTGCGCAGACATATGCACGCACACACACGGTACGCAGACATATGCGTGCGCACACACGGTACGCAGACATATGCGCGCACGCACACGGTACGCAGACATATGCACGCACACACGGTACGCAGACATATGCGTGCGCACACACGGTACGCAGACATATGCGCGCGCACACACAGTACGCAGACATATGCACGCACACACACGGTACGCAGACATATGCACGCACACACACGGTACGCAGACATATGCTCGTGCACACACGGTACGCAGACATATGCGCGCGCACACACGGTACGCAGACATATGCGCGCGCACACACGGTACGCAGACATATGCGCGTGCACACACGGTATGCAGACATATGTACATGACGCGCCCCCTGGGCCATGTTGGGCAGCGTTGCGCATGCGGGGAATACCCGGAGCCGGATCTGATAGGGGTAGTAGTCCTCGTGGCGGTGACCCGGTCCGTGCCCAGGGTGTCAAACCAAGTGGCAGAACTTAGAATAAGATGTTATAGAGTTCGACTACGCCACCCGTTGAATGCGGTTATGAAACCGCCGCTGCAGGGCAGACCGCTGAGGCCGGTGGTACGGTTGTGCAGCGTGGATAGTATAACCCCCAACGGGAGGGGTATGGCCTCAGGGCAGCGGACGTGGATGATGGGGATAGCAGAATTGCACGCGGGCACCAGGAACCACTCAGAGACGGTGCGGTGTAGTTCAGGGTCTTTACTGGTGGCAAAGGTAGACCCTCCCGGGAGTACTGGCTAGCGATCGGGGCCTGGTCAGTCTGTGAGCAGATAGGATCTCCCCTGGCCAGGCGGAGTTGTAGGCCTCCCCAACTATTGTACTCTTCCTGGCTACCTTGCTAGAAGCGGGTAGAAGAAGCCCACGTCCCTGAGTGTACCGTGTGGTGCTCACCCGTATGGCCGGTGCCTTCTGGTAGCCTCCGCTCCACGCCGGCGGTGCTGGTCCCCTTGCGTGTGACCGTGCCTTCGGGTTTCTTGGCCAGAGGACCTGAAATCCCCTGCCGGTCGGTTTCTGCTGCTGGGTATGGATCAGTCCCCACAGCCTCGGACTCCGCGTCCGGTGAGATCTCTTCAGTCAGGATGAGCTCTACAGCTTCCAGTCTCTGACCCCTTTTATCACTGCTCCCACAGAGCTCCTGATCTTGCTCTCCCTGTATCTGCTCCACTCCAGACCAGACTGTGTCTCTGTCTGGGACTCCTCTTCTTCCTTTCTTACCCTGCCTCAGCCCCCAGTTTTTTTATAGGGGAAGTTCTTCCCCTCCCAAGACTGGGCAGGAGGTGTGGCATGCTTAGGGCACCTGACCAGGAGACCTCCCACCTGCTCTCAGACGTAATATTGCTATTACTGTGGTAACCAGACCCCTGGGGTTCCACATTCCCCCCTAGTAAAATTTAGTACTCCGGGACTAAACATATTTTTGAAAACATAACAGGGTATAAACAGGAACAATACAATAAGGAAAAACTCGTTAGGGTGGTCACGGCGTGTCCGCAACCGGGTGCAGTTTTTGAAGCAATAGGGGTGTCCATTTCACCAAAGAACAGGGAGCCGTAACCAGGTGGGGGTCTGTCCTACCCCGAGTCTTTAGCAGTCTTAGTCCATTCCTGGGTTACGCTCCAAACATATATACAAAGAATTCCGGTTAATCCACAAAAGACACCTATAAACTAACTGGAAAAACATAATTATTTACAAGCAACAGTAAACAGGTAAATACCAATAAAACAGTCTGAACACTTTAGATCCTCCAACGTACTGGCAACTGGCCTCTAGTGGCCCTAGTAGACCTACGGAGCTTACTGACCGGTCCTAAGCTACAGGGTGTAGGAGCTGTCAAAGGTAAGCTGGGCAGCTGTCTACGGGTTCTTTGGCTCACTAGGGGCACGGCAGGCTCACTATAAGCAGAGGGTCGATTCTCCTGGTCTGCTTGTGTGGGGTCTTCTGCCTCCTGGACCGGCTGCTCTTCCAGCTCTACCTGTTTTTCCGTAGGCACTTGGGATGCTGGCTGGAGGAAGGTGAGGACGGGTACCACAACAGCGCCATTTACTTGTGTCCAAGACCGAGGGAAGTCTCCGAGTACAGTACTGACCATTTCTTCCCTTTCCTCTGCGGGTCGAGGGTTTTCTTGATCTTCTTCAGGGTTTCGTAGCTGCTCGGGACACTTCTTCAGGTGATCTCGGGAGACAATGGCTGTGGTTTCTCCTCCATCCTTACTGATTGTGCAGATTTTTGGGTTTTCATGGCTTGATGGCAGTACGGTGTACGGGTCCTTCTCCCACTGGTCATCCAACTTGTGGAGCCGTCTCTTCCTTTTCAAGACCTGCTCTCCAGGTACCAGGGGAACAGCGGGAGCATACTGGTTGTAAGTCTTCTCCTGTCTTTCTCTTGCTTGACAGAGACTTCGCTCAACGCTCTCCTGTACTTTCCGGTACTGCTGCTGCCTCTCTGTGTCCCAGTCTGCTTCTGGTGAAGTGTCCTCGGGTGTCAGGACTCCCATATCCAGATCAACAGGCAGCTTACCAGGTCTTGCTCTCCTTAGGTAAGCCGGGGTACAGTTGGTAGAACCTACAGGGATGTGGTTGTATAGGTCCACCAGATCAGGCAGTTTCTCAGGCCACAGACTGCGTTCTTCCAGGGGCAACGTTTTCAGAAGGTCTATCACCACCTGGTTCATCTTCTCGCAGAGTCCATTGGTTTGCGGATGATAGGGTGTTGTTCTTATCTTCCGGCAGCCATACAGAGTGCAGAACTCCTGGAAGACTTCCGCTTCAAAGGCAGGTCCCTGATCCGTCAGCACCTGCTCTGGGTATCCGTGTGGACGGCAGAAGTGCTGCTGGAAGGCTCTAGCTGCTGTTTGAGCCGTTAAGTCCTTGACGGGGACTACAACCAAGAACCGGGAGTAGTGATCCACGATGGTTAACGCATAGACGTAGCCACTTCTGCTGGGGGTCAGTTTTACATGATCCAAGGCTACCAGTTCCAACGGCTGCCTGGTGACGATGGACTGCAGGGGAGTCTTCTGACTGGCACGGTCCTTCCTTCTTAGGTTGCATGGGCCACAGTCTCTGCACCACCTCTCGATGGTTCCTCTCATGCCTACCCAGTGGAACCGCCCGCGCAGCAGGAACTCCAGCTTCTTCCATCCGAAGGGCGGCTTCTGGTTCTTGGCCTTCCTGGACTGGCCTATCAGGAGGTCCTGCATAGGAGCTGCCTTTTTGGTGAAACCGGGAATGAATCTTCGGTAGTAGCCTACCAACCCGAGGAACTGCCGTACTTCCCTTACGCTGGAGGGTCTTGGCCATTCCTTAATCGCGGTGATCTTATCAGGGTCGGGAGCCACTCTGTCAGCACTCACCACGTGTCCCAGGTACTGCACTTTTGGTTTTAGCAGGTGACACTTCGACGGTTTCACCTTCAGACCGTAGTTTGCCAGGGCTTCAAACACTTCCGCCAGGTGTTTCAGGTGGTCCTCGTAGGTTTTGGAATAAACTATAACATCGTCCAGGTACAGCAGGACCGTCTCAAAGTTCCGGTGTCCCAGACAGCATTCCATCAATCGTTGGAAGGTTCCTGGTGCGTTGCAGAGTCCGAACGGCATGCAGGTAAACTCGCTAAGTCCCATCGGGGTGGTGAATGCGGTCTTCTCCCGGTCCGCCTCTGCTACAGGAACCTGCCAGTACCCGCTAGTGAGATCCAAAGTGGAGAAGAAGTTAGCAGATTTTAAAGCAGCCAAAGACTCCTCTATCCTTGGTAAGGGGTACGCATCTTTGTGTGTGATACGGTTGATTTTCCGGTAGTCTACACACATTCTCATGGTGTTGTCTTTTTTTTTAACCAAGACTAGTGGAGCTGCCCATGGGTTACAGCTATCCCTGATTACCCCAGCCTCCTTCATGTCTCTAAGCATCCCCTTGGCGTGTTGGTAGTGTGCAGGGGGTACGGGACGATACCTCTCCTTTATGGGAGGATGGTCTCCCGTAGGGATGTGATGTTCCACTCCCTTTACCCGCCCGAAGTCTAGCGGGTGTTTACTGAACACTCTCTCATATTCCTGGATCACCCGGTAGACTCCCTGCTTGTGGTGAGCGGGTGTGGAGTCAGTACCCAAATGCAGTTGCTGACACCAGTCCTCCATTTGTTGCTTAGAGCCGTTACCTTCCTCTGGATGAGATGGAGGCAAGGGTTCCACGGACTGTACAGAATTTTGGTTGATGGTATACAATTTGGCTAGCGTAGCATACCGGGGCAGGTACACTTCCCTCTTCCCGATATTTATTATGCGAACGGGCACCCTCCCATGGCGTACATCAACCACCCCCCGTGCCGTCAAAATGGTGGGCCTACTGTCTGAGTAGACTGGTTCTACCATTGCCTGGTAATCTCTACCTCTCAGACCAATAGCTGCCCGGCACCAAATCATCATTTCACTTTTCGGGGGCATGGCAATAGGGAAAGGGTCACACATTCTCACGCTACCAATCTCACCACCGGAGAGTTCCACCTGTTGCCGTCGCATCAGTGCCCGGATCTCTTTTTGGAGCACTCGCTGCTGACCGGAGCTGGCGTTCTTGGCAACCTGCTGTAAAATGAGAATCACCTCTGCAAGACAATTTTCAATCACATTAGTTCCTAGAGTTATCTTTGGGTGACTCTCGCGCTTGTCAATGTCCACAATGATCAGTCCCTGTGCTGCCAGTTCGACTTTACCGATTTTAATGGTCACCTCTTTAAATCCGATCTGTGGCACGGGCTGACCATTGCTGGCGATGATACTCAAGTCGTCGTCAGGGTAGCGAGTTATATCCGAGTCATTCCAGTACTGCTTGAAGAGCACGTACGGGATGGTGGTGACCTGTGACCCGGTGTCCAGTAGGGCACTCATAGGAATGCCATCCAGTACCACAGGCAAGACTGGACGTCCTCCCACATATTTGTCACGCCAGTTCGATGGGCCTGGTGATCTTATTCCTAGGGGTTGGCCCTCTACCCCAGGTTGTGCCAGTTTAAAGGACAGTACCTTGCCATATGTCCGGGTTGATTGCAGCGGCGGCAGATGGGTTGTCCGTCCTCGTTGTATCGGTCGCTGGGTCTTCCTCTGGCCGGTGGGGTCCTCCTTGGTCGTCGCCACGGGATATCCTCCGGTCCGGATGCCAGCTGAATCTTCCCTGGAGTAGAAACCTGTAAAGACTGCACAGTTCGGGTTAGCGCAGCAACGCTTTTAGTTAGCTCTTGGACCTGATGGTGCAGGTCTGTATCTGGGTCATTGTTTAAAGCCTGCACATCAGCTCCCACAGGCCCTGCCGACAAGGGCGCCGTCTCCTGGTGGTAAGTGGTAGTAGGGCGTCTGTGGGTCACAGCGCCACCTGTTGCCGGTTCTCGGAGCACCCGGATGGCTCTGTCCTTGAACTGTGCAAAGTCCAGATGAGGGTCCTGTAAGGCCATTGCCCGCAACTGGGTTCGGTGGGCATTGCAATGTAGACCCTCTATAAATTGTTCAGTCAACAACTTGTCTTCGTTTCCCAGGCCGTCAGGGTCAGCCTGCTTAATGGCTCTCAGGGCCTCTTGTAGGTTTAGTGCATAGTCCCTTATATTCTCATGTGCTCGCTACTTGCACCCGTAGAATCTAAGCTTGATCTCGGCTGAGGTACGGGTATCAAAGGTGTCCTTCAGCCGGGCTAGTATCTCTGCGACAGTCCTCCTCCTCCCAAGTGGCCAGGACTTTACCTCCCTTTGGGCTGCCCCTGTTAATTGAGCCACCAGGATGCTCACTTTTTGCTCTTCTGTGAGGGGGTACACCTGGAAGAGGCTATCCAGCTTTTCTCTGAAGTCAGTTAGGGTATGTGACTCCCCTGAGTACTGGGGTAGCCAGGCTGCCCCCGGAATATAGGGCATAGTCAAAGGCATGACCGCAGCAGCGGTGGCGCTAGCGGTGGCTGTGGCAGTGAAGCTCTCCTCTGTATCCGACATCCTCCTCCCCCCTAGTGGACCGTGGCCTACCTTGCGATGATCCTCTTCCGTAGGCCGCGGCTCCGCAGTGGATCGTCAGGGTCGAGGACCTTCCGTCGCGCTCCTGTGACGTCGGCGTCTGCTGGGCTCCTTCCAGGACCTTACGCAACGTCCGGACGTGAGGCGGAGCTTCAGTTCTCGCGCGCTTTCGGAGTCCACGCCCCTCTTCTTCCCGCGCGGCGTCCTCAAGATGGCGTCCAATGGCGGGAAAACTCCACGGATGGCGGGAAGAAGGCAGAAGATGGCGTCGGATGGCGGGAAAACTCCACGGATGGCGGGAAGAAGGCAGAAGATGGCGTCGGATGGCGGGAATCTTCACCACAGGTAAGTTTAACAGTCTTTTTCAGGCACGCAGTACCCGGTGGTTGCGGGCACGAAATCCTGCCGACTACGCCAAAGTTGACGCGCCCCCTGGGCCATGTTGGGCAGCGTTGCGCATGCGGGGAATACCCGGAGCCGGATCTGATAGGGGTAGTAGTCCTCGTGGCGGTGACCCGGTCCGTGCCCAGGGTGTCAAACCAAGTGGCAGAACTTAGAATAAGATGTTATAGAGTTCGACTACGCCACCCGTTGAATGCGGTTATGAAACCGCCGCTGCAGGGCAGACCGCTGAGGCCGGTGGTACGGTTGTGCAGCGTGGATAGTATAACCCCCAACGGGAGGGGTATGGCCTCAGGGCAGCGGACGTGGATGATGGGGATAGCAGAATTGCACGCGGGCACCAGGAACCACTCAGAGACGGTGCGGTGTAGTTCAGGGTCTTTACTGGTGGCAAAGGTAGACCCTCCCGGGAGTACTGGCTAGCGATCGGGGCCTGGTCAGTCTGTGAGCAGATAGGATCTCCCCTGGCCAGGTGGAGATGTAGGCCTCCCCAACTATTGTACTCTTCCTGGCTACCTTGCTAGAAGCGGGTAGAAGTAGCCCACGTCCCTGAGTGTACCGTGTGGTGCTCACCCGTATGGCCGGTGACTCGGGGCCTTCTGGTAGCCTCCGCTCCACGCCGGCGGTGCTGGTCCCCTTGCGTGTGACCGTGCCTTCGGGTTTCTTGGCCAGAGGACCTGAAATCCCCTGCCGGTCGGTTTCTGCTGCTGGGTATGGATCAGTCCCCACAGCCTCGGACTCCGTGTCCGGTGAGATCTCTTCAGTCAGGATGAGCTCTACAGCTTCCAGTCTCTGACCCCTTTTATCACTGCTCCCACAGAGCTCCTGATCTTGCTCTCCCTGTATCTGCTCCACTCCAGACCAGACTGTGTCTCTGTCTGGGACTCCTCTTCTTCCTTTCTTACCCTGCCTCAGCCCCCAGTTTTTTTATAGGGGAAGTTCTTCCCCTCCCAGGACTGGGCAGGAGGTGTGGCATGCTTAGGGCACCTGACCAGGAGACCTCCCACCTGCTCTCAGACGTAATATTGCTATTACTGTGGTAACCAGACCCCTGGGGTTCCACATACACATACAGACATACACATAGATAAAACAGACAAATATATATATACACAGTCATATACACTGACATTCACATACATGCACTCACACAGACCCATTACTAATATTTTTAATATGGGGATTGGGGAAGCCTCACTCACCTGTCCCCAGTCCAGCGTCCTGTCCAGCAGCTCCTCGGGTATGGGGCAGTGCAGGGCCCCGGCGTGTCACAGACTTCATGGCCCTGGAACATCAGAGGGGCCCACTTGCGGTCGGGTCCGGGCCCCTCCCGCCCATCTGTGCAGGACCTCCGCTCCGACGGTGTTTGATTGCCGGCACTCCCCCAGACATGGCCGCGCGCTGTGCGGCTGTGTCTGCTAGTAATGACTCGGCAGGGGCGACACACAAGCACAATTAAAGGTGCAGTGCCGTCAACCCTGCCGTGTCATTACTAGCAGACACAGCCGGACAGCGCGCGGCCATGTCTGGGGGAAGTGCCGGCAATCAAGCAGCGCCTGCGTCCCTGAACAGGTGCCGAGGAAGCGGCCAGGGCCCCGACAGTGAGTGGGTGGGTGGGAGTGTGGGCCCGGCCCCGACAGTGAGTGGGCGGGTGGGTGTGTGGGCCCGGCCCCGACAGTGTGTGGGCCCGGCCCCGACAGTGAGTGGGCGGGTGGGTGTGTGGGCCCGGCCCCGACAGTGTGTGGGCCCGGCCCCGACAGTGAGTGGGCGGGTGGGTGGGTGTGTGGGCGCGGCCCCGACAGTGAGTGGGCGGGTGGGTGGGTGGGTGTGTGGGCCCGGCCCCGACAGTGAGTGGGCGGGTGGGTGGGTGTGTGGGCCCGGGCCCCGACAGTGAGTGGGTGGTGTGTGGGCCCGGGCCCCGACAGTGAGTGGGCGGGTGGGTGGGTGTGTGGGCCCAGGCCCCGACAGTGAGTGGGCGGGTGGGTGGGTGTGTGGGCCCGGGCCCCGACAGTGAGTGGGCGGGTGGGTAGGTGTGTGGGCCCGGGCCCCGACAGTGAGTGGGCGGCTGGGCCCCTCTGATTTTCCAGGGCCCCGGCACTTGCCCGGGTACGCCAGGTGCTGACGCCGGCCCTGTGCCAAGTCCTCGCTGCCCACGTGTCTTCCTGCACCAATGCCCAGGATCTGTTTGCCCACCTGGACCTAAGGCTTAGAGAATCTACCTCACCTGGTGAGTCTAACACTGAGAAGAACATTGTCCAGGTTTTTTGTTACGATCATGCCCAGGTTTTCATGCCAAAACTCTTCATTCCTCTTCCATGCCTTTACTATGCCACCTAGATATTCTTTTGGTAGAAACCATCTGTAGATACATTATACGAGAGCTTTCAGTTGCCTTTAATAGCCCCTATGAGATTTTCAAACTCTTCCCCCTTTTTCGGGATCTGGACATTTTTTGGAAAGTTTGCAAATATGAGTCGCTTCTGACTCATTGCTCATCTCTGTTTCCCATCCCTATCCACCATTCCTGAGATGGTTGGTAGCGGTTTCGTTTCATACAAGTTGACTAGCCACAACCTGTGTGAGGATACCATACGGTGATCATCATCTGCAGATGGTTCATTCCTGGATCCTATGGATACCACTTCAATCAATCTTCTTCTTCCCAGGGACAGATTATAAAATTCCTCCGCATCTCACAAATTTTTTTTCCAACCACAAGAAGTTGAGAGACGGCAGCGCATCATCCCCACCTATGTGCTGCAGGCATGTCTATGATCCCGCTCGCCACTAATATCAGCTTTCTTAGTCAGAGCTAATCTGATTGTGCCGACACATTTAATCTCTGAGGGAAAATCATAGCTTGTCAATATTTCTGAAGGAAGGGAGTGATAACCTTGTCACCTGTTTCAAGATGTCATGAAACAGAAGGTGGAGGACACGGGCAATGTTTTGAAGAGCTAAGACCATTATCATAATCTCTTGTACAGATGCCTTCAATAATTATACAGTATTTCCTGCACTTTTGTCTCCAGAAGAGAACATGGCTTCCCGATGCTTGTTGTGTTCGGCATTGGTTGGCTTTGATCATGGTTCACACAAGGCGAGACTAATGCTGGGGCGACACCTAGACTTTTAATCTTTCTCTACAAAAAAAACGAAATCATTGTCCCCTGGAATGTATTGAGAAGCTGGAAAATCTCCTCACCGATCGATCGAGTCCTTCTGTGATTTCTCTTTTTTATATTCTGAGTTATATTAAATAGTTGCAGCTATTTTTTCCTCTATGTTAGGATTTGCATTATTCTACAGAAGTAAGTGCAAGTACAAGAGGAGTCGCAGTAGCCAAGTGTGGCAGATATACAGTGTCTACAACAGAAGACTTTCTTTAGGTTCCACTGTGTCTCCAGCTTCGGCATGTCATGAATGTAACATGGTTGACCATTTGGCTTTCAGAAAACGCTTACCAACATTAGGCAATGTAACACAATGCTCCTCTATAGCTTCTGCCACTTTGCTCTAGTGAATGTGACTCGCCCCCTGGGCCGTGGGGCACTCGGATCCGGGCAATAGGGGGAACGATGGGAGTAGTAGTGGCAACCCGGTTCCGTGGCTCAGGGTGGTCAGGCCAATGGTAGTCTGCTACGTTCTGCTGATTATGTCCGACTACGCCACCCGTGGATTGCGGTCACTAGGAACCGCCGCTGCAAGGCAGTCCGCTGGGGCCGATGACGTGTGCAGCTGGGATGGTGTGACTCCCCACGGGAAGAGTGCGGCCCCAGGGCAGTGTAGTGGATGGTGGGAGTGATGGTGGTGAGAGTCCCAGTACCGGTAGTGCTGGAGGCGCGAAGGAGCACACAGACAACAAGTTACAGTCCAGGGTCTTTACTAAAACAGGTAAACTGACCCATAAACAGTCCCGGCTAGGAGGGGACCTGGATGTCTGAGAGCAACGGGGAAATTGGCCCTGGTCAGGGTGAGGGTGTAGGCCTACCGTGCTTTCTGCGCTCCTTCTGGCTATCTCCTCCTTATAGGGTAACAGCCCACGTTTCCGAGCTTTCCGTGTATTCTCGCCTGTATGGCCTGCGATGTGTGTTCCTTTCTGCTCCCAGCCTTGTACGGCTTTACTGGTCCCTTCGGTTGTGGCAGGGCCTCCAGGCTTCTTAGGCCAAGGAATATACAGTCCCTTGCGGACTGGTTCTCTGCTGGGGGATGTGGAATCCTTCCAGCCTCAGACACCAAAGTCTGGTAAGGTCAGTCTCTGATTTGCCAAGACAGGCTCTCTTCGCCTCTTGTCTCTGGCTGGTGGCTCTCCTACTGCCACACTTCCTCTTAGGTGCAATCAACTTTCTGTCCCTGCTCCACTATGGGACACGTCTCAGTGCTGAGACAGGCCATCCAGTTCTCCCTAACCCTGCCCCCAGCACCAGCTTTTATAGGGGCAGCCAGCTCCCCCTACTGGCCTGAGACAGGAGGCATTGCATGCTAATGTTCCCCTGACTAGAGAACCTCCCCCTTGCTCTCAGACACAGCTTTAATTACACTTGTGGCATCCAGGCCAGGATGACACATTCCCCCCTAGTGAAATTTAGTACTCCGGGACTAAACAATAAACAAAGACAATATGCATAACAATAAAACATTAATAGACAGACGACGCACAAATTGAGTTCTTAAGGTCACAGTGTGGCCTGTGACCGGGTGTCCATATCACCAGCACAACGGGGAGCCTTAACCAGGTGGGGGTCTGTCCTACCCCAAGTCCTTTACAGTCTTAGTTCATTCCTTGGTTAGGCTCTGAACGCAGTCCATACCAGGTCCCGGTTACAAAAAGTCCATAACCTTTGAGTCCTTACGGTAGCTGCAAGAAACTGAAACATGCTATTAATAATCACGCAGGTAACTTGGCAAACATTTCAACATTTTGCAACAGGGTTATTTACAATTTTAGTACACTCTATATTTTCCAGCGAGCGGGTATCTGCCCCTTTGTGCTCCTGGTTGACCTCCTTAACCCACTGTCTGGTGGTGGACCAACCTGGCTTTCCCCACTAGCGTTAGGGGTACAGCTACCAGCTGGGTGTACAGGTAGGGCAGGCAGCTGTCTGCGGGTCCTTTGGCTTACCGCAGGCATGGCAGGCTCACTGTCAGCAGAGGGTTGACTCTCCTGGGCTGCTGGTACAGGCTCTTCTGCCTCTGGAACTGCTTGCTCCTCTTCACCTTCCGGCTCTGGTGTTGGTTGTTGCTGTGCCGGTTGCAGGAAATGCAGGACGGGTACCACTATGGCATCATTTATGCGAGTCCAGGACTGAGGGAACTCTCCGAGAACGGTGCTGATCATTTCTTCCTTGTCCTCTGCGGGGTCAAGGTCACTCTGATCCCCTTCTGCACTACGGAGTTGCTCGGGGCACCTTTTGAGGTGGTCTCTGGAGATGACACTAGTGGTTTCTCCTCCGTCCTTGGTGATTACGCACA
The DNA here is from genome assembly GCF_046119375.1 of Phyllobates terribilis. Taxonomy (NCBI): domain Eukaryota; kingdom Metazoa; phylum Chordata; class Amphibia; order Anura; family Dendrobatidae; genus Phyllobates; species Phyllobates terribilis. The sequence goes on from NW_027362768.1 coordinate 194,635,006, forward strand.
CCTTTGGGTTGTCGTGGTCAGACTGCAGTACGGTGTAGGGTTCCCTTTCCCACTGGTCGTCCAACTTATGTAGCCTTCCTTTTCGCTTTAGGACTTGCTCACCAGGTTCTAGGGGACCAGCAGGGGCGTGTTGATTGAAGAGTTTTTCTTGCCTCTCTCTCACCTGGGCCAGGCTCTTCTCCACACTCTCCTGTACCTTCTTGTACTGCAGTTGCCTGTCCGTATCCCAGTCCGCATCCGGGGAGGTGTCCTCAGGTATTAGGACTCCCATCTCCAGGTCTACGGTCAGCTTACCTGGTCTAGCTCGCATCAGGTAAGCCGGGGTGCAGTTTGTAGCATTCACCGGGATATTGTTGTATAGGTCTATCAGGTCCGGCAGTTTTTCTGGCCACAGGCTGCGTTCCTCCAGGGGCAACGTCTTCAGGAGATCAATGACTATATTGTTCATCTTCTCACACATCCCATTAGTTTGGGGGTGGTAAGGCGTTGTACGAATCTTCTTACAGCCATAGAGGTTGCAGAACTCCTGGAAGATTTCAGCCTCGAACGCTGGACCCTGGTCTGTCAGGACCTGTTCCGGATACTCGTGTGGACGGCAGAAATATTGCTGGAAGGCTCTGGCCGCTGTTTGGGCTGTCAAGTCCTTTACCGGGACCACCACTAGAAAACGGGAATAGTGGTCCACGATTGTCAGGGCATAGATGTATCCAGACCGGCTTGGAGCCAATTTGACGTGGTCCAGAGCTACCAGCTCAAGAGGCTGCGTGGTGACGATGGGCCTCAAGGGTGTCTTCTGGCTGGCACGGTCCTTCCTCCTCAGGTGACAAGGGCCACAGTCTCTGCACCATTTTTCTACAGCTCCTCTCATGCCGACCCAAAAGAATCTTCCTCTTAGCAGGAACTCCAGTTTCTTCCAACCGAAGTGCCCCACTCTGTCATGGTAAGCTCCCAGGACCATAGCTGCATCCCGCCTTGGAACCACGACTTGCCAGGTCAGCTCGTGCGTCCGGTGGTTGACAATCCTTCTGCACAACTTGCCTTCGTAGAGGAACAGCTTGCTCTTCTCTTTCCATAGCTGCTTGGCTTCCTCTGGAGCATCCGGATCTATGCGGGCATCTTCCTGGGTCAGCAGATCTTTCACCAGGCGGACTGCAGGGTCACTATCTTCGGTCTAGGCCCAGCTGTGATGAGGTAGGGGATTGATCATCACAGTTGTTAGATCCTCCTCCTTCACGCGGTGAGAGTATTGAGCGACTCCATACCGGTGAAACGCGGGGAGTTCTACCTCCTCCAGCTCTTCTGGGTCTTCGTCACCTTCAGGTAAGTGAGGCATTCTTGATAGGGCGTCAGCGTTGGCATTGGTTTTGCCCACCCGGTACTTGATCACGAAGTCATAGTTGGAGAGACGGGCCATCCACCGCTGTTCTAGGGCACCCAGTCTTGCATTGTCCAGGTGTGTCAACGGGTTGTTGTCCGTGTACACGGTGAACTTTTCGGAGGCCAGGTAATGCTTGAAGCGTTCCGTCACGGCCCACACCACCGCCAAGAATTCTAGCTTGAAGGAGCTGTAATTCTCCGGGTTCCTCTCAGTGGGCCTCAGCTTCCGACTGGCGTATGCGATCACCCGTTCTCTGCCCTGTTGGTTTTGGGACAGTACGGCTCCCAGTCCCACATTACTGGCATCTGTGTGGAGAATGAAAGGCTGGCCGTAATCAGGGTAGGCCAGGATCTCATCCCCCGTGAGGGGCATCTTTAGCTGGCGGAAGGACTCCTCTTCCGGTTTATCCCACTTGAAGGGTGGCTTTTGACTTCGGAACTTAGACTGTCCGATCAGGAGGTCCTGCATAGGAGCTGCCATCTTAGTGAACCCGGGGATGAACCTTCGGTAGTAGCCTACCAGCCCAAGAAACTGTCTCACCTCCTTGATGTTCGAGGGGCTTGGCCAGCTCTTGATTGCCGTGACCTTGTCAGGGTCGGGGGCTACTCCTTCCGCACTTACCACGTGCCCTAGGTACTGGACCTTTGGTTTCAGCAGGTGACACTTCGATGGTTTCACCTTCAGGCCATAGCCTGCCAGGGCTTCGAACACCTCAGCCAGGTGCTTCAGATGGTCCTCGTAGGTCTTCGAATAGACGATCACGTCGTCCAGGTAAAGGAGGACCGTCTCGAAGTTTCGGTGCCCTAGACAGCATTTCATCAGCCGCTGGAAGGTCCCTGGTGCGTTGCAGAGCCCGAAAGGCATGCAGTTGAATTCGCTCAGTCCCATCGGGGTGGTGAAGGCGGTCTTTTCCTTGTCAGCCTCTGCCACAGGAACCTGCCAGTACCCGCTAGTAAGGTCCAAAGTAGAAAAGAAGTTAGCAGATTTTAGTGCGGCTAAAGACTCCTCTATTCTAGGCAGCGGATATGCGTCTTTGTGGGTGATACGGTTGATTTGTCTATAGTCCACGTACATTCTCATGGTGCCATCTTTCTTTTTGACCAAAACCAAGGGGGCAGCCCAGGGGCTACAGCTGTCTCTAATAACCCCAACTTCTTTCATCTCTCTTAGCATGCCCTTTGCGTTCTGATAATGTGCAGGGGGTACAGGTCTGTGCCTCTCTTTTATTGGTGGGTGGCTCCAGGTGGGGATGTGGTGTTCTATCCCCTTTACTCTGCCGAAGTCTAGCGGGTGCTTACTAAAGACTCTCTCGTACTCCTGAACCACTCGGTAGACTCCTTGTTTTTGGTGCAGGGGAGTGGAGTCAGCACCCACATGGAGTTTCTGGCACCAGTCCTCCTTTTGTTTCTGGGAGCCATTACCCTCCGCCTGAGGAGATGGAGGCAAGGGTTCCACGGCCCTGATAGCTTTGTGTTCGACAACAAACAGTTTGGCGAGTGTAGCGTACCTGGGTAAGTGTACTTCCCTCTCCCCAATGTTGAGGATGCGGACGGGCACCCTCCCATGACATCAACCACCCCCCGGGCTGTCAAAATGGTGGGCCTGCTGTCTGAGTACACGGGTTCTACCATGGCTTGGTAGTCTCTACCTCTCAACCCGATTGCAGTCCGACACCAGATCATCATTTCACTTTTGGGAGGCATGGAAATGGGGAATGGGTCACTCAGTCTTACGCTACGGATCTCACCACCAGACAGTTCTACCTGCTGCCGTCTCATCAGGGCTTTTATCTCCTTGTTGAGGACTCTCTGTTGGCTGGAACTAGCATTCACCGCCACCTGTTGTAAGATTACAATTACCTCTGAAAGACAATTTTCAATCACGTTAGTACCCACAGTTATTTTAGGGTGACTTTCACGACGGTCAATGTCCACAATAATCACTCCCTGTGCCGGCAGTTCAACTTTACCAATTTTAATGGTCATCTCCTTGAACCCCATCTGTGGCACGGGTAAGCCATTACTGGCGATGATGCTCAAGTTACTGTCTGGATACCGTGTGATATCAGCATCAGTCCAATACTGCTTAAAAAGTACATAAGGGATAGTGGTTACTTGTGACCCAGTATCCAGCAAGGCGCTCATGGGGATACCGTCCAGCACCATGGGTAAAACCGGGCGCCCCCCAACGTACTTATTACGCCAATTATAAGGGCCTGGTGATCTTATGCCTGGGGGTTGGCCCTCTGCCCCAGGTTGGACCCGTTTAAATTACAGTACCTGGAAATGTGTCCGGGCTGGTTGCATCGACGGCAAATGGGCTGTCCATCCTCTGCGTAGCGGTCTGTGGGCCTCCCTCGGAACGACGGGATCCTCCTCTGTAAGCCGATGGACATGGAGGGCGTACGGTCCTTTTACGCCCTCGTGTTGGGTGAAGGTGACCACGTCACCAGGGTATAGGTCAGTCCCAAGGTGTGGTGGCTTCAGGACCGGGGGCGCACGTGGTTGGGAGGCACCTGGGGAGTTCAGGCTTTGCGACCGGGCCGGTGATGCTTCTCTCTTTACGGCGCCCGGGGTCAAGGGGCGTGGCGCCGGGCGGGGCGCGGCCACGGCGCTCGCCGCTTGAGGCCTAGCTGGGAGCGGTGACCGCGCGGCAACAGGTGCGGTGAGTGGGGCTTCAGGTTCTGCGGCGGGAGGCTGGGGCAGGCTTGCGGCTGCTGGGCCTGGGGTTGTAACGTCCCCTGCACTTGCCTCGGTCCTCATGGCTCCCTCCGCGACGCTGTTTTCGGCCTTCACTCCTCCTGCACCGTCCTCAGAGGCAGGCGCCCTGTCGGGTGCTGGCAGTGTCTCTTGCGGCTGGGTCATGGCCCGCTGGGCCACCTCCTCCTTCCACCCGGCGATGACGTCCCGCTGCGCCCGGACCATTCTCCGGTCCAGCTCCTCCACCGCAGTCCGCATGAACTCTGGGTCTTCTTTGGGGAGTTGCGCTAGCAGCTCCGTGAAGCTGCATGGGGATTCGACCTGCAGCAGGCCATGCGCCAGGGCGCTGGAGCTGGTTCCTGTCTCTATCTTCGGGTGCGGCCTGGCCAGACTGATCCAGACCGCGCCCTGCCCCACAGTTTTCTTCTCATCCCACCCCCATTGGAGGTGGTCCCGGGGCAACTTGGTGACAATCACTTTCAGGGGCAGCCCCCCACCTTGATGGACATCTCCACAGCCGTGCTCATGGCTGTTGGGGGCGGGCTCCTTCTTTGGCGCCATTCTGGGACCCGGCCCACGATGGGAGGTGGCCTCCTGTGGTCTTTTGGCGCGCACATTATGGCGCTCGTTCTTCTAGGGCGGGCGCCATTTTTAGTACAACGAAACAGTCTCTTTTCAGGCGCGCAGTACCCGTTGTTAGCGGGCACGAAATCCTGCCGACTACGCCAAAGCTGACTCGCCCCCTGGGCCGTGGGGCACTCGGATCCGGGCAATAGGGGGAACGATGGGAGTAGTAGTGGCAACCCGGTTCCGTGGCTCAGGGTGGTCAGGCCAATGGTAGTCTGCTACGTTCTGCTGATTATGTCCGACTACGCCACCCGTGGATTGCGGTCACTAGGAACCGCCGCTGCAAGGCAGTCCGCTGGGGCCGATGACGTGTGCAGCTGGGATGGTGTGACTCCCCACGGGAAGAGTGCGGCCCCAGGGCAGTGTAGTGGATGGTGGGAGTGATGGTGGTGAGAGTCCCAGTACCGGTAGTGCTGGAGGCGCGAAGGAGCACACAGACAACAAGTTACAGTCCAGGGTCTTTACTAAAACAGGTAAACTGACCCATAAACAGTCCCGGCTAGGAGGGGACCTGGATGTCTGAGAGCAACGGGGAAATTGGCCCTGGTCAGGGTGAGGGTGTAGGCCTACCGTGCTTTCTGCGCTCCTTCTGGCTATCTCCTCCTTATAGGGTAACAGCTCACGTTTCCGAGCTTTCCGTGTATTCTCGCCTGTATGGCCTGCGACGTGGGTTCCTTTCTGCTCCCAGCCTTGTACGGCTTTACTGGTCCCTTCGGTTGTGGCAGGGCCTCCAGGCTTCTTAGGCCAAGGAATATACAGTCCCTTGCGGACTGGTTCTCTGCTGGGGGATGTGGAATCCTTCCAGCCTCAGACACCAAAGTCTGGTAAGGTCAGTCTCTGATTTGCCAAGACAGGCTCCCTTCGCCTCTTGTCTCTGGCTGGTGGCTCTCCTACTGCCACACTTCCTCTTAGGTGCAATCAACTTTCTGTCCCTGCTCCACTCTGGGACACGTCTCAGTGCTGAGACAGGCCATCCAGTTCTCCCTAACCCTGCCCCCAGCACCAGCTTTTATAGGGGCAGCCAGCTTCCCCTACTGGCCTGAGACAGGAGGCATTGCATGCTAATGTTCCCCTGACTAGAGAACCCCCCCTTGCTCTCAGACACAGCTTTAATTACACTTGTGGCATCCAGGCCAGGGTGACACAAATGGATGGGGTCACATTGGTCAGACGCCCCCAACCACTGGACATCGAAGACATTCTGTATCTTATTGGCAGCCATCAATGTCTATTAGGAGACAGTCTTATGTGTTGGCATTGGAGATGAGCGGACCTTATGACGTTTGAATTCACTGACTTCTCCAAAAATGTGATTAACGGCAAATAAATTAGCACGAATTTCATTACTGAAAGTTTGTAATTGCTCAGAAAATACACGTTGGAGAGAGGAGAGAGAGGACCCCACTGACCATAAGAGCTTACACTCTACAGGAGAGAGAAGACCCCACTGACCATAAGAGCTTACACTCTACAGGAGAAAGAGAGAGGACCCCACTGATCATAAGAGCTTACACTCTATGGGAGAGAGAGGACCCCACTGACCATAAGAGCTTACACTCTACAGGAGAAAGAAGACCCTACTGACCATAAGAGCTTACACTCTACAGGAGAGAGAGAGAGGACCCCACTGATCATAAGAGCTTACACACTACAGCAGCGAGAGAGAGGACCCCACTGATCATAAGAGCTTACACTCTACAGGAGAGAGAGGACCCCACTGACCATAAGAGCTTACACTCTACAGGAGAGAGAGGACCCCACTGATCATAAGAGCTTACACTCTACAGGAGAGGGAAGATCCCACTGATCATAAGAGCTTACACTCTACAGGAGAGAGAGAGAGGACCCCACTGACCATAAGAGCTTACACTCAACAGGAGAGAGAGAGAGGACCCCACTGACCATAAGAGCTTACACTCTGCAGGAGAGAGGGGACCCCACTGACCATAAGAGCTTACACTCTACAGGAAAGAGAGGACCCCACTGATCATAAGAGCTTACACTCTACAGGAGAGGGAAGATCCCACTGATCATAAGAGCTTACACTCTACAGGAGAGAGAGAGAGGACCCCACTGACCATAAGAGCTTACACTCAACAGGAGAGAGAGAGAGGACCCCACTGACCATAAGAGCTTACACTCTGCAGGAGAGAGGGGACCCCACTGACCATAAGAGCTTACACTCTACAGGAAAGAGAGGACCCCACTGACCATAAGAGCTTACACTCTACAGGAGAGAGAGACGATCCCGCTGACCATAAGAGCTTACACTCTACAGGAGAGAGAGAGGATCCCGCTGACCATAAGAGCTTACACTCTACAGGAGAGAGAGAGACTTAGGCCATATTCACACATTCAGTATTTGGTCAGTATTTTGCATCAGTATTTGTAGCTAAAACCAGGAGTGGGTGATAAATACAGAAGTGGTGACGTGTTTCTATTATACTTTTCCTCTGATTGTTCCACTCCTGATTTTGGATTACAAATACTGATGTGAAATACTGACCAAATACTGAATGTGTGAATGTGGCCTTACACAGTGACTCTGGAAATGGAGAACGACTCGACTCTTCCGTAAAACTGCACTGCTGGGAACTGCAGATCTGTGATGCCCGGTACTCACTATTGGGGTTCCTCAGGGTTCAGTCCTTGGCCCTCTTCTCTTCTCTCTCTACACAGCCCCAATTGGACAGACAATCAGCAAATTTGGTTTGCAGTATCATCTTTATGCTGATGACACACAACTATACACCTCTGACCTCATCCCCTGATCTTACCCCTGCTGTACTACAGACCACCAGTGACTGTCTGTCTGGCCGCAGTTTCTAACATCATGTCCGCTCTCTATCTGAAACTCAACCTCTCAAAAACTGAACTTCATCTGCTCCCCCCGTCTACTCACCTCTCCAAATCTGACATCTCTCTCTCAGTGTGTGGCACCACAATAATGCCGAGCCAGCAGGCGCGTTGTCTGGGCGTTGTGTTTGACACCAATCTCTCCTTCACCTTCCATATACAATCTCTTGTCCGCTCTTGTCGCTTGCACCTGAAGAACATCTCTAGAATCCGCCACTTTCTCACCATGGAAACAACAAAAACCCCTCACTGTTGCCCTTATCCACTCCCGCCTTGACTACTGTAACTCTCTATTAATTGGCCTCCCCCTCACTCGACTTTCCCCCCTCCAGTCCATCTTTAATGCTGCAGCCAGGGTCATCTATCTGGCTAATCGTTACTCGGACTCTTCCGCTCTGTTCCAGTCATTGCACTGGCTGCCCATGAATTATAGGATCCGATTTAAATTGCTTGTTGTCACCCACAGAGCCCTCCACAGTGTGGCACTCCCCTACATCTCCTCCCTCATTTCTGTTTATCGGCCTACCCGTTCTCTACGCTCCGCAAGCGACTTTCGACAAACATCTGCACTAATCCGTACCTCCCACTCCCGGCTTCAAGACTTCTCCCGAGCTGCACCTATTCTTTGGAATGCTCTATCCCAAGAAATTAGGATGAACCACAACTCACACAGTTTTAGGCGCTCCCTAAAAACACTTCTGTTTAGGGCGAACCTATCACCTTCCCTAATCAAAGTCCTTTTATATTCTTATAGCCCATTCCCTATTTCTTCAAACATAAGTCTCTAACGCACCAAAAAGCACTACAGATACTGGCTGGTGACGAGCTCATGCAGCCTCTATCTATCCCTCATCCCCTCAAGATGGCTGGACCATCCTTGTACATAAGCCATTGTACTTTGTGTCACCCCGCCTCATTGTAGATTGTAAGCTCTTAGGAGCAGGGTCGTCATTATTTTTGCTGTAATTATTGTATTATCTTTAGCTATGTTACTTATGACTGTTGTACATGAACCTGTGAATTGTTAAGCGCTGCGGAATATGTTGGCGCTATATAAATAAAGATTATTATTATTATACTGACTCCCGCCGTACAAGACATGATAACCCACTAGATGTCATAGCTGCAGGGCATTATGGGGAGACCCCGTGGTACCACAAAATGACATTAACCCGCTCTCTGAGGCTTCAGCAGTGCGGAAAATGGCGCCGGGCAAGTTTTTTTTTTGGCGACCTGCGAATTAAATCTCAAAATGTTAAAAATTCGTAAAATTGCAAATTTCAGGAATTCAACTTGAACTCGATCCGCTCATCCCCAGTTGTCGCACATTTCGCTGGTCGTCACCATCACCCGTCACATAGTGTCGTTTTATGATATGTGATAATAACCCAAGAATCCGTACAGTATACCGTAACTGATACATTTCTTCTGTTTTTCTCTGTTTTCCACGATGAGTAGATGGACACGAGACACACGGACTCTTTCTAGCTTCTTCTGGCGCAGATTTCGCCAAGACTTTCCGATGTCGTGTGTTGTATACAATTGTTGATGTGATTTAGGGGCGACACCGTCTTTCAGAAGGTAAAACAATAATTTCATATTGAGTATTATCACAATTGCGCTGTAGTGATCTCATTACCTGAGCTTTCTGCATTTAGTCTTTTCTTCCTTTCTTCCTCATCTGTAAGTTTCCCGAGTTTGTGCCGAGGTAATAACTCTGTATGTTAATGGGATTTGTGAGCAATCTCAGCTCTGCTACATCAGTAAATGTCTCCTGCTTTTTTTTATTTTGAAGAACAGGAAAGAATCTTCTGCGTCTTTGTGACTAATGTGCATTAAATGAATTCTAGATCAAGTCTCAGAAGAACCGTGAAACAGGCATAAAGAAGAACGGTGATGGCCGATCCACGAGATGGTAAATAGGACACTAAACATGAAGAGTTAGCCGGTAAAAGGCCAATTAGCGCAAGGAGACAAGACGAGACGCGACTCTTAAATAACCTGAGCAGAAAACCTGGCTGCAGAATCTGGAGGACGCCACCGTTCATTCCAAAACTGCAAAAAAAATTCTAACTTCCTGGATAGCAAAATTGGAATTCAGTCCCCCCCAAAAAAGTGATGTCAGGACCCTGCATAAATCATGGTCTACTAATTACAAAAAAAGGAAAAACAACACGTCAGCAAAAACAAATAGCAAACAGATTATTTTATATTGCACATATTGCGGTTCCGGTTTTTAGTAACATTTTGATCAATTTGTGTGAGCTCATCTGTAACAACAAGACGACCACATGATATGGGTCCTTACTAGTGTTGAGTGAACATGCTCGACACTGCTTGGTACTCGCCCGAGCATCACGCTACTCTGGATGTTCGGCGAGCACCGAGCATTTCCGGGTTACTCGGGCGGGAGCTCGGGTCTCCGCCCTGCATGTTTGGCGCTCTTTACAGAGCCAATGAACATGCAGGGATTGCCAGCCAGTCACTGTAATGCTGCAGCCATGTTGTTTGTGGGCATTACAGTGATTGGCTGGCTGCACAGCGTCACCTCGAGTATTTAAAACCGGGCGCCGCCATCTTGGACACAGTCGCTCCGGATCAGACAGTGTAGGGACAGCGCTGCTGATTTAGGGAGAGATGTAAACTGCGAAATAGTTAGTGTAGGGTCTGTAAAGGCTGCCAGATCAAACAAACAGTCCTTATCAGGACTAATATCCATCCCAGGTATATCAGGCAGGCAGGCAGGCTGTATAGGAGACGCAGTGGTTATACCAGCAAACGCTGCATTACAGTCCTGTGTGCTGCTCCTGTTGCTGAAATTGCTGGACTTAGCTCCAGGTCCCGGGGGCCAGGAAAAATCCTTTTTTTTTTATGTAAATCCTCTTTTTTTTTTCCTCCTTCACAATGTACAAATAGCCATCTTATTAACCTTGTGGTGTCCCCCCCCCGCCAAAAAAAAAGTGTGCCTCTGATTTTTCAGACACAAATATATCTGTTGAAAATAGTCTGGTGTAGGCCAGAGAAATAGAAGTGTGGTTTTGCAGTTCTATGGGCCATTTGTATCTAAAAAAAACAGTTTGAGTGTGTCGCTCACTGTTCAGCCGCAAATATATACATTTAAAAAAGTCTGGTATACACCAGTAAATTATTACTGTGGTTTTGATGTTCCACGGTAAAACATCTCTATTATCCTGCTTTTTGCATTTTTTGCTGTAAAAAAAAATAATAGTGTCTCCCTGATTTTTCAGACACAAATATATCTGTTGAAAATAGTCTGGTGTAGGCCCGAGAAATACAAGTGTGGTTTTGCAGTTCCACGGTACAAACCTCTGTATTATCCACTTTTGGGCCATTTGTATCTAAAAAAAACAGTTTGAGTGTGTCGCTCACTGTTCAGCCGCAAATATATATATATTTTAAAAAGCCTGGTATACACCAGTAAATTATAACTGTGGTTTTGCTGTTCCACAGTAAAAAATCTCTATTTCCTGCTTTTGGCATTTTTTGCCGTAAAAAATAAATAGTGTCTCCTGATTGTTCAGAAACAAATATATCTGTTGAAAATAGTCTGGTGTAGGCCCGAGAAATACAAGTGTGGTTTTGCAGTTCCACGGTTCAAACCTCTGTATTATCCACTTTTGGGCCATTTGTATCTAAAAAAAACAGCTTGAGTGTGTCGCTCACTGTTCAGCCGCAAATATATATATATTCAAAAAAGTCTGGTATACACCAGTAAATTATAACTGTGGTTTTGCTGCTCCACGGTAAAACATCTCTATTATCCTGCTTTTGGCATTTTTTGCCGTAAAAAATAAATAGTGTCTCCTGATTGTTCAGACACAAATATATCTGTTGAAAATAGTCTGGTGTAGGCCCGAGAAATACAAGTGTGGCTTTGCAGTTTCACGGTTCAAACCTCTGTATTATCCACTTTTGGGCCATTTGTATCTAAAAAAAACAGTTTGAGTGTGTCGCTCACTGTTCAGCCGCAAATATCTCTATTTAAAAAAGTGTGGTATACCCCAGTAAACAATAACTGTGGTTTTGCCATCCCACGGTAAAAAATCTCTATTATTCAGGTTTTGGTAGTTTTTTCCGTAAAGAAAAACAGTAGTGTCTCCTGACTGTTGCGACACAAAAATATATCTGTTGAAAATAGTCTTGTGTAGGCCCGACATCCCAGTGTGGTTTCGCAGTTCCACGGGTCAAATCTAGTGTTGAGCCACCCCCGTAGTGTTCGAGTTCGGTTCGGTTCGTCGAACACCCGTGTGTTCGCCGAACTGTTCGTCGAACTGTTCGTCGAACACCTTCGAACACCGTTAAAACCAATGGCAGGCAAACAAAAACACATAGAAACACATAGAAAACACCTTCAAAGGTGTCCAAAAGCTGACAAACTGCTCAGAAGACACAACTAACACATGGAAAAGTGACAAGTACATATAGTCATGCGAAAAGAAAAGAGGTGGAGGAGTAAAAGGAGGGGGAGACACAGATATAGGCATGTCATGCCCTTCTAAAATCCAAAAAGTGAGAAGCCGAGACGGCCAGTCCGCTCCTGCCCGTGCCACCTCCGTGTCGCCGGGTTTGTGCCAGAGCCGCGGTGAACCCTGACGGCCAGCCCCCCTCTCCCAATACTGGTGCCTGTCCGCTGGTGGGTCGAGAGAGCCCCCCTGTGGTGGAGGCAGCTCTAAGCTTTTTAATTTAAATTGTCCCTCTAATTTGAATGAATACACTTTAAATCCATTTACAAGGATCTATTGGAGGGCAAGTCTCATGCCAGCAGCCGCGTAATTCCAGCTCCAGTAGCGTCCACTAAAGCTGCTGCAGTTAAAAAGCTTTTATAAGGATCGAGCTCGGCTGTCCACCGCAAGGCATCCTAGTGCCAGTCCCAGCCCCTATGCCTTGGGGTGCCTCCTGATGCTCTTCACTAAGTATCCCGTGGTCCCGAAGCATTTCCTTTGAAAAAATTAAGTGTCCAAACTACAGGTGGTGTAGCTTGCTTAACAGCCGGGATAATCCGCTGACTAGCAGACACTGCTACTAGGCACAAAGTATTTCCTGGGCTAGATGCAGTTAAAAATTTGTAAGTAGATACTCTCGTTGGATGCTGAGAAAGCATTCCATAGAGTCTCCTGGCACGCCATATATGATTCTCTTAAAAAGCTTGGGGTAGGGGTCTAGGGGACCCTTTTATAGCCAAAATCACGGCCCTGTATCACAATACGTCACCTAGGCTGAAGATAAATGGAACTGTAGCACCGAGGGCTCGGTTGCTACAGACGTATTGCACCTCACCCAGAGGTGTGATATCTCACTCTCAGATAAGGATGGAGTGTGGATCAGGACCCGACACCTGCATGCATTACACCACATTGCCGTGGGGCAGGGCGACCAATATGCCCCTGAGATGGGCACGACAGTCCCTGTCCCTGGTTGGAGTGGGGGGAGGGAACACTGAGGAAGGGGAACCCTGCAGTGCAGGAGCAGGGAGGAAGCAGTTCCTGGGTGCATTGAGAAGGGAGTATAAAAGGTGGGCACCATCTTAGTTCAGTGCAGAGAAGTCTGAGCAGAAGTGGCAGGGAGCAGGGGCTCTGCATGAGCTCTGCTCCGGAGGCGGGCCTAGTAACAGAGGCCCAGGCCTGCAAGAGGGAGAAGGAAGGAAGAGGAGCGGAGAAGGCTCCAGGAACGAGGAATGAAGGGATCCCAGGGGTGCGGACGGGCGAGTCGCCACCGCACGCCCGAATCCACCTGCGTGGAGGGGTCAGGCCAAAGGGGGAGACCGGTCCCCGAACTAGTGGAGGCAGGAAACGACCCTCAGCTAGAAACCGGAGGCTCTGACATTTTATGTGGCGCAGCCCCTTGCTCCACCCGCTAGGAGGGCACCACATAGGGTCAGGGAAACTGGCGCCAAGTTTACCAAGAGGAGGCCCGAGGCAGCCGGACAGAAGTGTTGGTAAGAAAGGCCAGACAAAGGACACACAAAGGGGGTCCTGTGAAGCGCTCCAAAGTTATCTGGGAGTTGTCTGAGCCCCTCACCTGGTGAGCACAGTACGACGTGGGCAGCCGTTACCTGCAGACGTGGTCTGGATAATAAGAACTGTGAGTAAAGGCCCTGAACTGCATCACTGACTCCGTGTCGTTACTGCTGCTGCCCTGCACCATCACCCCCATCCTCCGCATACACTGCCCTGAGGCTATACTCCTCCCGTGGGGAGTTATGCTACGCTCTGCTGCACCCACAACACCAGCCTCAGCGGTCTGCCCTGTAGCAGCGGTTCACTCTGACCGCAATCCACGGGTGGCGTAGTCGGACATTTAAACATCAAAACCACATAAATAGTTCCGCCACTGGTTTGACCGCCCTGAGCCACGGAACCGGATCGCCGCCACGAAGACTACAACCACCAGCATCCACCAAAAAGGGTCCGGCTCCGGGTGTCCCAAGGCCCAGGGGGTGCGTCAGAACATTTTCATCACCTTTCACAATCACCAATGGGACAAGGCAGGGATGTCCTCTGTCCCCTCTCTTATACATCCTAGTGACGGAGCACCTGCTCTCATCAATTCGCCATAACCCCAATATTAGGTGGATTGAGGTGGGAGGCACCGAGTACAAGTGCTCTCTATTTGCTGATGATGTCCTAGTATATATCACTCAATCACATATATCCATCCCTGCTGTTATGGCTGAAATAGATCACTTTGTTACATGGTAAAATTTTAAAATCAATGCAGCAAAGTCTGAGGCCCTCGATGTCTCCCTCCCCAAATCCATATAGGATTCCATCCAGTCCAACTTTCCCTTTGCCTGGCCCTCACAGGGTATCAAATACTTAGGAATTCCTATTCATAGAGACCTCTCCCATCTATGTTATCTTAATTTTGGGCCCTTTATTGAACAATTCCATACAGACCACGGTTGGCAAGTTAGAACTGTAAGATTCACTACGTGAACCACTGGTGTTTTGTGGAAAAGCACATGTACACCGCGTTCCAAATTATTATGCAAAAAGTGTTTAGGAGTGATAAGGGAAGAATTTGTTTGTTTGTCAGTTAAACTCATTGATGGTGATGTGTGTCAGGGCTCTTTATATCACTGTAAGCAATTGCAGACACCTGTGCTAATTAGTTTGGCAGGTGTGTCCAATGAAAGGCAAGACTACTTAAGAAGGCTCTCTCACATTATTAAGCAGCCTACATTTTCTGCCAAAATGGGAAAGAAAAAGGATGTGTCGGCTGCTGAGAAGCAACAAATTGTGGAGTGTTTAGGTCAAGGCATGACTACAATCAACATTGTGCGATGATCAGGATGAAGTGTCTTGGCAATCAAGAAGTATGTAGCTGATTCACAGTACACACGTGTGCGTGCTGATAAGGGCAAATTGAGGACTCTTTCCTACAGGCAATTACGTCAGGTTGAAAGAGCAGCGGCAAAAAAGCCTTGTCATAGCAGCAGAGAAGTTTTTGAAGCTGCTTGTGCCTCCAACGTCCCCCGAACAACAAGATGCAGGGTCCTTCAGAGGTTTGCAGCTGTGCATACGCCATCCTGTCGACCTCCTCTATCCACTTCACACAAGCAGAAACGGCTCCAGTGGGCCAAACATTACATGAAGACTGATTTCAAAACTGTTTTGTTCACGGATGAGTGCCGTGCAGCGCTCGATGGTCCAGATGAATGGAGTGGAGGATGGCTGGTTGATGGACACCCCACGCAAACACGGCTACAGCGCCAACAAGGAGGAGGTGGAGTAATGTTTTGGGCTGGAATCATGGGGAGAGAGATTGTCGGCCCCTTTAGGATCCCTGAAGGCGCTAAAGATGAACTCCATAATGTATGTGGATTTTCTCAAACAGCACTTCCTGCCATGGTTCAAGAAGAAGAACCGTGTATTTCACAGCAAGATCATTTTTCTGCATGATAATGCACCATCTCATGCTGCACATAAAACATCTGCATCTCTGGCTGATATGGGCATAAAAGGGGACAAACTTATGGTGTGACCCCCATGCTTCCCTGACCTCTACCCCATTCAGAACCTTTGGAGCATCATTAAAAGGAGTGTCTATGATGGCGGGAGGCAGTTCACATCTAAGCAACAGCTCTGGGAGGGTATTCTGTCCTCATGCAAAACAATTGAAGCAGAAACCATCCAAAACCTGACAAATTCAATGGACGAGAGAGTTCAGAAGCTCCTTTCCAACAAGGGGTCCTATGTGCAAATGTAACATCACCTAGAATAAAGTTTTGAGTTGAAAACTGTTTGATTTCAGTTTCTAACAACCTGCTAATGCTTATAATTTCAAAAATGACCATTTTTTTGGTCTTTATTAAAATGAAAAGGTTGATCGAAAAGTTTGGGGGATCTAAGAGTGTGGCAACCCAGTAGTCATGATTACTTCGAATTCTGACAATATGAGGGTCATGCTGCAGGTAGTGCAGCAAGAAGGCACTTATGTGTCTTGCGCATCTCGGAGCCCCAAAATTATTTTCCGGGCTAGATGCAGCTAAAAATTATTTTTAATTTTAAATCTGGTGAAGCTTATTATAGATGGTCTAATAGGATCAGTGCTGCACACTGCTACAAAGCCCAAATTATTTTCCAGTCAAGATACAGATAAACATGATTAGTAATTTGAAAGCTTAAAACGGTTGGTAGGGTGATTTTAACCAATCATCAAGCTTTTACTCTCCCCAGGATGACACAGGGGTAGAAAAGTCGTTTCGGATCCATGATTTGTTCATCTTTATGAACGTGAGTCTGTCTACATTATCAGTGGAGAGCCGCGTGCGCTTATCTGTCAGCACACCACCAGCAGCGCTGAACACACGTTCAGACAGAACGCTGGCTGCGGGGCATAACAAGATCTCCAAGGCGTAAGTGGCTAGCTCCGGCCATTTATCCAGATTGGAAGCCCAAAAAGAGCAAGGGTCCAGTGACACAGTCGTGGCTTCAATGTTTACTTGGAGATACTCCTGTACCATCGTCTCTAGGAGTTGACTATGTGTCAGACTTCTTGTCTCCTGTGGCCTTGCAAAGGATGGGCTAAAAAAGTGGTGAAATGATTCCGCAAAATTGATGTTACCAGCAGATACTGTGGTTCTGTTACGGTTTGAGTGCTGAACACTTGACGGTCCCACGGTTGGCAAGTTGGAACTGTGAGATTCACTACGTGCACCACTGGTATTTTGTGGAAAAGCACATGTAAGATTCTGCAACAGTCTCTGCTGATACTCCTGCATGCGTGCATCCCTTTCTATGGCAGGAATAATTTCTGCAAATTTACTTTTGTACCGGGGATCTAACAGTGTGGCAACCCAGTAGTCAGGATTATTTCTAATTCTCACAATTCGAGGGTCATGTTGCAGGTAGTGCAGCAAGAAGGCACTCATGTGTGTTGCGCATCCAGGAGCACCAAGTCCCTGTTGTGCTGGTGGCGAGGTAACAATCATGCTTCCTTCCTCTGTCCTCTCCCCCCAACCTCGCACAACAGAAATGTGATCAAGGTCTCCCTCATCTGATGAGTCTTCCATCAGTTCGTCCTCCACTTCTTCCTGGGCTCCTGCACCTTCCTCACTAGTTTGGCTGCTACCATGCGCCCTGGTAAAATCATCTCCCCCACCCTCACATGCCTGCCGCCCTGGTGCTGCCGACCGTCTGGACCTTGCAGATGTTAGCCCTTCCGCATACAACTCCTCCTCCTCTACTTCCTCCACCTCCTCTTGTGCCACCACCTGACTCCGAATTCTGTTTAACATGTGCTCCAGCATGTAAATCACCGGAATAGTCATGCTGATAATGGCATCGTCAGCACTAAACATCTTCGTCGCCATTTCAAAACTGTGCAGAAGGGTGCATAGGTCCCTGATCTGAGACCACTCCTCCAGCGTGATTTGCCCCACCTCTGAATCTCGTTGGCCCAGGCTATACGTCAGAACGTATTGCACCAGGGCTTGTCGGTGCTGCCACAGTCGCTGCAACATGTGCAGAGTTGAATTCCACCGGGTAGGCACATCGCATTTTAGCCGGTGAAGTGGCAGGCCCAACGACTTCTGTAGAGATGTAAGTCGCTGAGCTGCGGGATGCGAACGGCGGAAGTGAGCACACAGCGACCGTGCCCTCTGCAGAAGGCCATCTAGTCTGGGATAGTGGGCTAAAAATTGCTGGACAACCAGGTTCAACACGTGAGCCATACAAGGCACGTGTGTGACATTGCCCCGGCGAAGGGCCGCACCCAGGTTTGCAGCATTGTCGCACACGGCCTTCCCTGGTTTCAGGTCCAGTGGAGACAACCATTCATGAAATTGGTTCTCCAGAGCTGACCACAACTCCTCAGCTGTGTGACTCACATTTCCCAGACATTTCAATGTAAAAACCGCCTAATGACGTTGAGCCCTACTGCCAGCATAGTAAGGAGGTGTGCAGGATCCCTTCTGCGCAGTTAGAAAGCTTGTGGCATGACCAGACAGGCTTTGGGTGCAGGCGGAAGACCGAGAGGAGGTTGAGGAGGCAGAAGCAGTGGAGGAAAAATGACATAAAGAGGATTGACGCACAACTCGTGGGGACGGCAAGACTTGGACAGCAGCCCCTTGTCCTGCTGTCACCATAGTTACCCAGTGCCCAGTCAGCGACATGTAACGCCCCTGTCCATGCCTACTCGTCCAAGTGTCTGTGGTGAAATGCACCCTGTCACACACAGAGTTTCTCAAAGAAGCGGTGATGTTGTGTGCGACATGCTGGTGGAGCGCAGGCACACCTTTCTTTGAGAAGTAGTGCCGACTGGGCATCTGGTACTGGGGCTCTGCGACGGACATAAGGTCTCGAAAATCCTCTGTGTCCACCAGGCGGAAAGGCAGCATTTCTGTAGCCAAGAGCTTGCAGATGGTGAAATTCAACCTCTTAGCTTTCTCATGGCTAGGAGGAAATGGTCTTTTACTTGTCCACATCTGAGGGACCGAGGGCTGGCTATTGTGCTTAGACGGGGTTGATAAGGGTGTCCCCGGCAAACTGCCGGTCTGTGAGGAAGATGCAGGCGGACATGTTAGGTTGCCTTGATCCAAAGGTGGTGCTATCGATGTCGGACAGCGCTCAAGACCAGCTGGTGTTACCACCTCCAAAGAAAATGATGACCTGCCAATCACGCTGGCTGTTGCGGGTAAAGAGGTGGCAGGTCTGCGCCCCAAAACAGGTGTGACTGCTGTCCCCCCAGTCACAGAGGATGAAGAGGCCGCGGATGCACAAGATATGGCAGATGGTGGTTGGCCCGGCCGGCTAGACCGCATTGTAGCACACTGAGCTTCCCACTGCAACTTATGCTTCATGTCCATGTGCCGGTTCATGCATGAAGTACTCAAACTATGTATTTTTTGGCCTCTACTTAGCTTTTGCTGACAAATGTTACAGATAACACGAGTTGGGTCATCTTTATCAATCTGAAAAAATGCCCAGGCTATGCAAGGCTTAGCACCCATGCGACCTGAAGAGCCACCACGACTTGTGGTGAGAGGCAGAGTTGTGTTTGAGGATGCAGTTGTTGACGTGCTTCCAGTACTACGTCTCTGTCCAGGAAGGCGCAACCTGACCTCGTCGTCACTAGCATCTTCCTCCACCTCCTCTGCTGACCTCATCTCTTGGCTGACTGTGGGTTGACAGTAAGTGGGATCTCCGACCTCATCATCATCACCCTGTGCGTTATCACACCCGTCGTCCTCAGAGCCAACCTGTTCCTGCCCTGACAAAAAACTAAAGTTGTCGCTCCAATCAGGTATTTGAGTCTTATCATCGTCTTCCTCATTGTCTCCACCAACAGGAGTTACAGTTTGGGAATGAGGGTCTACATTATGGTCAGAACCTTCTGCGTCTGGTCCTGGATCCGACTCATAAAGATTCTGGGCATCAGTGCAGATCATTTCCTCGTCTGGATTCACAGAAGCGCTGGAGTCGACCTCTGATTCCCAGGCTATAGTATGAGTAAACAGCTCTGCAGACTCAACCATCTGTTCTACCTCATACTCAGACGGGCAGCTGGAGATTTGGGAGCTGTGAGGAAGCAAGTGCGATTGGGGTGACACCTTTGAGGACTGGAGTATTTGTGATGTTGAAGTTGATGTGGAGGAGAGCCCACTTAAAGGAGCACTTGATATCCGTTGAAGCACCTGCTGTTTTTGTGCCTCATCTGGAATTTGTAGCGATTGGCGTGGCCGTAAGAAAGGGATCTTATCACATTGTCCGCTAAAAGAAGTAGACATTTTAGTTTGGCTGGAAGATGGTCTTTCTTCTGCACCTACCCCACGGACACAACCTTTTTCCCCTTCCCAACACGCCTATTCCCCTTTCCACCAGCAGCAGGCCTTTTTCCACTCATTTTGGTGGTTAACTAATTCACAACTCTGGAGTTGTTTGCACAAAAAAACAATGGATGGGAACCGAGCAGAGCTGAGTGGCCAAACTGTGGTATTAGGCCAAAACTATTGGCTGGGTTAGATGCAGAAAAAAAATATTTTTAATTTGCAACCTGATGGAGGTCAGTATAGATGGACTAATAGACCAAGTCCCACACACCGCTAGAAGCCCAAATATTTTTTCAGAGCTAGATGCAGAAATTTTTTTTATTCAATTTGCAACCTGATGGAGGTCAGTATAGATGGACTAATAGACCAAGTCCCACACACTGCTAGAAGCCCAAATATTTTTTCAGAGCTAGATGCAGAAAAATTTTTTTTTAATTTGCAACCTGATGGAGGTCAGTATAAATGGACTAATAGACCAAGTCCCACACACTGCTAGAAGCCCAAATATTTTTTCAGAGCTAGATGCAGAAAAAAATTATTTTTAATTTGCAACCTGCTGGACGTCAGTATAGAAGGACTAATAGAACAAGTCCCACACACTGCTAGAAGCCCAAATATTTTTTCAGAGCTAAATGAAGAAAAAAATTATTTTTAATTTGCAACCTGATGGAGGTCAGTATAGATGGACTAATAGACCAAGTCCCACACACTGCTAGAAGCCCAAATATTTTTTCAGAGCTAGATGCAGAAAAAAATTATTTTTAATTTGCAACCTGATGGAGGTCAGTATAGATGGACTAATAGACCAAGTCCCACACACTGCTAGAAGCCCAAATATTTTTTCAGAGCTAGATGCAGAAAAAAATTATATTCAGTTTGCAACCTGATGGAGGTCAGTATAGATGGACTAATAGAATGATGCTATGCCCAAAAGATTTTACTTCACTAGGTGCAGTAAAAAAATTGGTATTCTATACACAGGTGGTATATCTTGCAACACAGATAGGCTACTCCACTGACTAACACACTCTGCAATAGGCCAAAAAGGATTAGCTTTGCTAGATTCAGCCAAATGCTGTGAAAAAAACTTGCACAGCACTGGCACAGACCTGCCTGGCAAAAACTGATAGGAACTGATGTAACCTAGTCCTGAAAAGGACTCCAATTACAATTAGTCTTTACTCCCACAATCTATCTATTTAAGAGCACAGACCTGCCTGATAAAAGTCGTAGGAAATGCTGTAACCTAGTCCTTAAAAGGACTGCAATCACAACTATTCCCTACTCCCAAGCTATCTGTATATTTGTGCGAAAATTGGCTTGAAATTAACAAGGTATAGCGCACACAGCAACAGCGGTGCCGTCTAACACGCAGCTGCAGCAGTGAGAAAATGGTGGCGACGGGGAAAATGGCTTGGTCTTATAGGGCAAGGACATGTGACATACACTGCCAATCACACATGCCCTTGCTTGTGTGAAAAAAAGCACTTCGCTCCGTGTGTGCGCTGCTGATAGGCTGACAGATTGCACCTCCCCACTGCAAATGCGGGAAAGAGAAAAAAAATTGTTCCTGCAGAGATCCATCCCCTGCCCCTCCCCCCGTCCCGCTGTACACTCAAACTGCGTATTAACATTAATTTTCATCATTACTGAGAAAAAATCCAGTTATGATTTTGGTGCACGAACAGTTATCAAACATAACCTCGAACAGCCGAATTTTTCTCAAATTGTTCGTGTTCGCCGACCGGCTCGAACACCGCCCAAAACAGCTCGAATTTGAGATTGGCGAACAGTTCGAGTAGAACAACGCTCATCTCTAGTCAAATCGCTGTACTATCCAGTTTTGGGCCTTTGGTATCTAAAAAAAAAGCAGTTTGAGTGTGTCGCTCACTGTTCAGCCGCAAATATCTCTATTTAAAAAAGTGTGGTATACCCCAGTAAACAATAACTGTGGTTTTCCTCTTCCACGGTTCTAATCTACTCTTTATTACCCTTTTTCCATTGATAGTGCAAGTGTAAGCTATTTTACTTCATTTACAATGGGCAAGGCGCGTGGCAAGGGACGTGGAAGTGGACGTTCTGGTGATGGTTCGTGCAGAGGACGGGGCTGTGGCCAAGGTGAAAATGTGCCACAACCAACAGCCACATCTTCTCGCTCCCACTTCTTGACCGAATTAATAGGGAAGCACAGAACAACACCAGTATTGAGAACTGATCAGTGTGAACAGGTTATTAATTGGATAGCAGACAATACTTCCAGTTACCTGGGCACCACCACCTCCGGTCTGTCTTCCACACGGTCAACTCTTAGTAGCCGTGAGTCTCGACCGCATACTCCTCCTCACCCTGATGCTCCTTCCTCCCACCATGCCGAGTGTCGTCAGACAGCAAGTGATCCCACACTTGGACACTCTGAAGAGCTGTTCACTGGTCCATTTCCATATTTGGGCCCCTCGCCTGATACGCTTGAAGTGGTGGAAGAGGAGATCCCAAATATTTGAACAGCCACGGCCACAGGAAGTCGATGTTGGCAATCTGTCACAAGAGGTGGACGATGACGAGACACAATTGCCAGGAAGTGAGGAGGAAGATCGCGGTGCGCAAGTGGAAGAGGAGGAGGTGGTGGATGATCTAGTAACTGACCCAACGTGGAAGGAGGACATGCAGAGAGAGGCCAGCAGCACACAGGGGGAGGGAGGCAGAGTACCCCAACAGGCAGGAAGAAGCAGTGTGGTGGCCGCAGACAGAAGGCAGGCAACCGTTCCCCGTAATACCAACACGAGGGACGTTGCCAGTACAACCGGTAGGTCTTCCAGAGTCTGGAATTTTTTTAAAGACTCTGCTGATAACCCCAAAAAGGCCATATGTTCCACCTGCCATGCCAGCATCAGCAGGGGTGACAAAACTACCAGCCTGACCACCACCAGCATGATCAGGCACATGGCAGCAAAGCAACCGACTTTGTGGGGCGAAACCCAGGGTCCACGACCAGTGTCAGCGGATGTCACCACTGCTTCTTCCACTGTTGTGCGTGCAATAGAACCCCCTGTTGTGAGTGCAAGGCAATCCCCTGTCCATACTGCATGTAAAGATGCCCCCTCCTCTCAGTCTTCACTTGTTATGGCAGTTTCTCAAGAAACAGCATCAACGTCCACGTCCACATCCCACCGCAGCGTTCAATTGTCCATATCCCAGACCTTTGAACGAAAGCGGAAATTCGCAGCTAACGCCCCACAGGCCACAGTCCTAAATTCGCACATTTCACGACTGCTTGCATTGGAAATGCTGCCTTTTAGGCTGGTGGAGACGGAATCCTTCCGCAACCTTATGGCGGTGGCCATCCCTCGGTACTCGGTCCCCAGCCGACACTATTTTGCCCGGTGTGTCATCCCCGCACTACACAAGCACGTGTCCCTAAGCATCTGCCGTGCCCTCAACAACGCAGTTACTGGGAGAGTCCACCTGACAACGGACACGTGGACAAGTGCTTGTGGCCAGGGACAGTACATCTCTCTGACGGCACACTGGTTAAACATAGTGGAAGCCGGGACCCAGTCGGAACTTGGGACGGAACACATCCTCCCCACACCGAGGATTGCGGGCCCTATGTCAGTCAGAGTTGCCCCCACAGTGTACAGCTCCTGCGCATCCTCCTCCTCCTCCTCCTCCTCATGTTCAGCCTCCATCTCAGATATCACCACATCAGTTACAAGCTGGAAGCATTGCAGTACTGCCTCTGCCAAGCAGCAACAGGCTGTGCTGAAACTCATAAGCTTAGGTGATAAACCTCATACTGCTTGTGAGTTGTGGACAGCTGTGAAAGAGCAGGCAGATCTGTGGCTGAGACCGCTGAACCTACATCCCGGCATGGTCGTGTGTGACAATGGCCGTAACCTGGTGGCAGCTCTGAGGCGAGGTGAGATCACACACGTACCATGCCTGGCTCATGTGCTTAACCTCGTGGTTCAGCGGTTTCTTAAATCGTACCCCGAGTTGCCAGATCTGCTCGTGAAAGTACGCCGCCTGTCAGCTCATTTTCGCAAGTCGGCTGAAGCTTCCGCCGCCCTTGCTGTGTTGCAGCAGCGTTTGCAGCTTCCGGCACACAGACTGGTGCGTGATGTCCCCACATGTTGGAACTCTACCCTCCACATGTTGCAAAGGATTTGTGAGCAGAAGAGAGCAGTTGTGGAGTACCAGCTGCAACAAGGCCGTCGATATTCAGGTCAGACTCCACACATAAGACCTCAGGAGTGGACCTGGATGTCTGACATATGTACCATCCTGACAAACTTTGAGGAGGCCACCAAGATGGTGAGTGGCGATGACGCCATCATTAGTGTCAGCATCCCACTTGTATGTCTTTTGCAACACTCTCTGCAGAGAATTAAAGAGGAGGCATTGCAGCCAGAGTATGATCAAATGGATCAAGAAGCTGCAGCGGGCGATTACACACAGCCCAGCCTCATCTCATCCCAACGTGCATTGGGGGACAATGAGGGAGAGGAGGAGGAGGAGGAAGAACAGGAGCTGCTATCATGCATTGTAGACGGTAGTACCTGTACAAGTGTCATACCGTCGGTTCAGCGTGGGTGGCCTGAGGACAGGGGGGAGGAGGAAGAGGAGGAGGAGGAGAGCATGGTCAGTCGTCATCTTGGTGAGGACACGGAAATCTTGCCCGTTACCAGTCTGGCACGCATGGCTGACTTTATGTTACGCTGCCTTAACCGTGACCCTCGCATTGTCAAAATGTTGGGTGACAGTCATTACTGGTTGGTGACACTTGTAGACCCCCGCTACAAGGAGAACTTTCACTCTCTTATTCCTGAGGTGGAGACGTCTACAAAAATGGGGCAATACCAGAAGGCCCTTGCTGCAGAACTCTTAAAAAAATTCCCATCTGAACACGCTAGCGGCAGAGGTCACAGTTCGTTGCCCAACCAAGGCGTACAGGCGAGAGAGATGCAACTCCAATCCAGCAGAGGTAGGGGAACACTGTCAACGTTCTGGGACAGTTTTCTGACACCCGCCCAGCTTACAGGCCTTGAGGCGCGGGGTACTCTCACAAGGAGTGGAAAGTTTCAAAAGATGGTGAGGGAGTACCTTGCCGATCGTACCAGCGTCCTCCGTGATTCCTCTGTGCCTTTTAATTATTGGGTATCCAAGCTGGACACTTGAAATGAACTCGCTCTGTATGCCTTGGAGGTCCTGGCCTGCCCTGCCGCTAGCGTGTTATCGGAGCGTGTTTTTAGTGCCGCTGGGGGAATTATAACTAATAAGCGCACTCGCCTGTCAACTGACAATGCTGACAAGCTGACCCTTATCAAAATGAACAAGGGCTGGATTGGGCCAGACTTCTCATCACCACCAAATGACAGCAGAGTAACATAAAGTCAAATCCACTGTGTTATTTTGGGAGGTGTATTCCCATGCATCGCTTCACACCCATACATGGGTATACGCTTCCTCATTTCGGCTGTTTTTTGCTCTTCTCCTTATCCTCAGCCTCCACGACCACTATATCACCAGGGTGACCGTGGTCCATGTTGCCAGCATTGCAAGTTCCTGTGTCCTAATTTTTGGCAGCTTTTGCTTGGAAGGCATAGGCAAAGACTATGGGAGACCCACTCCCCAATAATGGGAATAATGTTTTTAATATGTTGTACTGCATGGCTCTTGTAAGGGGCATTAAAATCGTCTTGTTAAGCTACTGTGACCTCCACGTCTCTTCCAAGGGTCGTTAATATTGTCTTTTTATTGCACTGCAACCTCCACCACTCTTCCAAGGGGCATTAAAAGCGTCTTGTTAAGCTACTGTGACCTCCACGTCTCTTCCACGGGGCATTGATATTGTCTTTTTATTCCACTGTAACCTCCACCACTCTTCCAAGGGGCATTAAAACTGTCTTGTTAAACCACTCTGAACTCCACGTCTCTTCCAAGGGGCATTAAAACCATCTTGTTAAGCTACTGTGACCTCCACATCTCTTCCAAGGGGCATTAAAACTGTCTTGTTAAACCACTCTGAACTCCACGTCTCTTCTAAGGGGCATTAAAACCGTCTTGTTAAACCACTCTGAACACCACAGCTCTTCCAAGGGGCATTGACATGTTGTTTTTCATTACCTCTAAACTCCACGACTCTTGCAACGGGCATTGCATTTCCTCCTAATTTTTGTCAGCTTTTGCTTTTCAATGCATAGGCGAACACTAAGGGAGACCCACTCCCCAATAATGGGTAGAAGGTTTTTAATACGCTGTAATCCACGTCTGTTTCAAGGGGCATTGCAGTGCCTAATAATTTTTGGAAAGCCTTCCATTCCCTGCTTAGGCCAACAGTGTACAGGAGACCCAGTTGCTATAAATGGAAAAAACGGTTTAGTTAAGGCCCTCTGACCTCCATGTCACTTCCAAGGGGCATTGGAGTGGCTCGAAATTTTTGGTAGGCATTGCATTCACTGTATGCCTTATAACTGTGTAGCTGAACCGCTCCTTTTGGTACAGAAACATATCCTACAAGACATGTGTGGTTGGCTGGCCTGATATTGATGTGAATGGTCCCTGTTCCTCCTGCTCTTTCTCCTTTGCCACCACCTCATCCATCATTCATCACCTGAAGCTTTGTTTTAACGGGAGTCATAGAACTGGGATAGTAGCAGGAAAACATCCAGCAATCCTCAAAGAAGGTAGAATATGCGCCAAAACGCTGACCACCTCAGGCCTAGCTGCTACTACATACATGCGCTTGCATTCCAAGGAACAGAAAGCTAAGGAGGTGGATGGCCTCATGATCATGAATAATTTACTCGTTGTGTAGGAGGCCAACCACTGCTGCTGTCTACCTTCTGAACTTTGTGTTGAAGCCTGATTGACCCAGGACCCGCAATCCTCTATGTCTGGAGGACGTGTTGCATCCCAGTGCCCAACTGTGTCCCGGCTTCCACAATATTAACCCAGTGTGAAGGCGTCAGTGAGATGGACCATTCCTGGCCACATTCACTTGTCCACGTGTTTGTGGTTAGGCTGTCCTTCCCACTAAATGCACTGGGGAGGGCACAGGTAATGTTTTGGTATGCACGCTTGTGTATAAGGCGCACTGGGACAAATAGGGGCGGCTGGGGACCGTTTATGGACACCCGGCCACCCTCACGCGGCTGGGGACTGTGTGTGGGCACCCGGCCGCGGGGCGGCTGGGGACTGAGTATGGACACCCGGCCGCCCCCTGGCGGCTGGGGACCAAGCGTGGACACCCGGCCGCCGGGCGGCTGGGGACTGAGTATGAATACCAGGCTACCGACGCAGCCATGACGTGGTGGCCAGATTCCACCTCCACATGCCTAAAAGGCCCAATTTCAAGTGCAAGCAAGCTAGCAGTATGGTATTGCAGCCTGGGGGTGGGTGGGTGGCAGGCTGCATACTTGCGCTTGTATTGCAAGTTATGGGGGAGGTACAATTGAACACTGCCCTGGGACAAGGACTTGCACGGGGATAGTTGCAAGTCTGCATCTTCTGATGTGGCAAGGATCACTTCTGATGGGCACACTTATAGGCAGTGAACTGGGTGTCAGAAATGCTTCCAGGGGTCTTCCCCGTGCTGTTCCCATGTCTTTTTAGCACTGTATGCATGTGTCACACAGCACATGGCCAGATAAGGTTGTAAAATGTTAAAATGACATTTCACGGTGAATGCATTTGTCACGGTTGAAAGCAATACAAACGTGTAAAAACGCATAAAAAATGCTACTTGTGAACATAGCCCAAGGTGTGGAGGAGTATTTTTGTTTTTGGTTATTTATTTTACCTTATACACAAGTCTTTACCCTGGAAAGGATGTTCCTTAACCGCTATCCGACCTGGTCAGTAATAGTACGCACCAGGTCGGGAAGGCTGGTTCAGCGGGGGCTCCGGCGGTGAGCCCGCACTGAAGCAAGCACATGTCAGCTGATTATTGGAATCGCAATCCACCCGCGGCTGTTAACATGTTAAATCTCTGACAGTGGCATTTAACTCGCGCTTCCGAGAGTCCTAAGCCCCGCCCATCAGTGACCCCGTCACGTGATCGCGGGTCACCAATGGGTGGGCATGACAACTCAGGGTCTGCAGCAGACGCCTGTGGTTGTCATGTCTCAATTGCTATGAGCGCCACCTAGTGGTCAGCGCTCATAGCAAGTGAGCATTTCTCCTGCATACAAGCGATCTGCTCATCGCTTGTATGCAGTAGAAGCAATCAGACAACTGCTGCTTCTAGTCTCCTCTGGAGACTATAGAAGCAAGCAGAAAGTGTAAAAAAAAAGTTTTTAAAAAAAATAAAAAAATAAAAAATATATAAAAGTTTAAGTCACCCCCCTTTCGCCCCATTCAAAATAAAATATATATATATATATATATAAAAAAAAACCACATACACATATTTGGTATCGCCGCGTTCAGAATCGCCCGATCTATTAATATAAAAGAAGAATTAATACAATCAGTAAACGGCGTAACGAGAAAAAAATTTTAAACGCCAGAATTAAGTTTTTTTGGTCGCTACAACTTTGCAATAAAATGCAATAAAGGGCGATCAAAATATCGAATCTACTCCAAAATGGTATCAATAAAAACGTCAGCCCGGCACGCAAAAAATAAGCCCTCACCTGGCCCCAAATCCCGAAAAATGGAGAAGCTAAGGGTCTCGGAAAATGGCGTCATTTTTTTTTGTTTTTTTAGCAAGCTTTGGATTTTTTTTTCACCACTTAAATAAAAAAGAACCTATACATGTTTGGTGTCTATGAACTCGTAACGACCTGGAAAATAATGATGGCAGATCAGTTTTATCAATCTGTGAACGTGGTAAAAAAAGGACCCAAAAAACTATTGTGGAATTGCATTTTTTTTGCAGTTTCACTGCACTTGGAATTTTTTTCCCATTTTCCAGCACACGATATGGTAAAACCAGTGATGGTGTTTAAAAGTACAACTCGTCCCGCAAAAAATAAGCCCTCACATGGCCATATTGAACAAAAATTAAAAAGTCCTGGCTCTGGGAAGAAGGGGAGCAAAAAAGGAAAGCACAAAAACAGAAAGACCCATGGTCGTTAAGGGGTTAACATATTTCACAGGAAAGCACTTTCACTTTCGTTTTTGAACGTTTTATTGTGAGCCTGTAAAAGTGGCTTAATACCTCTGACCACGCTGTTGACAGCAGTGACCTGGGGGTCAGAAATGCTTCCAGGGGCGATCCCCATGCTGTCCCCATGTCATTTGAGCACTGTCACTATCGTTTTGGGCACTTTTTAGGCTTTCTACAGACTGCCGGTGGTGCCGCCGCAAAAATGTTCGGGTCTCCCATAGACTAACATTGGGCTCGTTGCTCGGGTCGAGCACCCGAGTATCACAGTGAGCTCGGCCCGAGCTTCGAGCACCCGAGCATTTTAGTGCTCGCTCAACACTAGTCCTTACACCTGTGGCATACTTTACCACTTATTGTTCTTTTAGTGGGATGTTGGTGGCACCACTGGGTGAATTCTTCAATTTACAGTGCTATTACTAATACTTTTAAAGAGTGATTAAACCTTTTTTTTTCTAATTTAATAGCGTTCAAAAAGTTATGACTCTTTATAATACACTCCATTAGTTTATTGTGCTTCTATCTCTCAGACGCCATGAAGAATGTGATGTTTTAATTGCCCTGCTCACGCTCTTTTACAGGCTGCTTTGAACTGCTGCTTCACCAAGAATCTGTATTCTCACATTATTTACAAATGCTCTCCCTGCGTGAGCTTCAGAGCTCCCGTCCCCCATGCTCAGACAGGTAGAGTGTTTGTAAATAGAGTTTGGCTAAGGATTATTGAACTAGTGTTACACACCTGTCCCAGGTATCCCAGGCTCCTTCCCCTGGGTCCGCTGACCTCTGTTGGGCTCCACATCGGCTTTGTAAGGTGCTCAGCATTGATCAATGACATCATCTCCCGAGACCTATTTAAAAAAGCACTCCTCATCCTCCTCCTCCTCGTCTTCCGCCTCCTCCTTCTCCTCCTCCCTTCAAAGTTTTTCTCCTCTCTATATACTGCAGTCATCGTATTATACAGCACTGTGTACTTACAATTGCTCATTTTGCCTTTCTACCAAGCTAATACTTCTCTTTTCTCTGCTCTGTGTAGAAACAGGAAGTCTCTTGTCCCTGCAGAAATCATCCCCCTCTTCAACTCCTTACTCAGCTGCTCCCTTCTCCCTCTGCCAGGGACTTTTGCAGTGACTTATGACTCATACAGGGAAAATTGACCTCCTGTTGCTACATAGAGCTTAGAAGGATTCAGCTAGTCAGTTTTTAATCATTTGATGTCATAAACCTAATGGAAAAGAGAATAAGTAACCGGGTAGAAAGGAAAAATGAGCAATTGTAAGTACACCATGCTGTATAATATGATGACTGCAATATATTAAGAGGATACAAACTTTAATGGGAGGAGGAGGACTTTGCACATTGGGTTTGGGAGCTAGACCTCTATGTTTGGTGTGCTCCACCTTCTGTTCTTACTGTGTTTTAACTTGCTTCCATCCATGCTCGGTTATATCCATCCAGCTTCTCCCTAGATTCCTGAGTCTGCCATGCCCTTGCTTCCCGAGTGCCCTCCTGCTTGGTGCATCAATGCCTGGGATCCATGTGCCCACCCAGACCTGAGGCATAGAATACCCACCTCATCAGGTGAGCCTAACAACTAGGCAGTTAAAACAGCACTAATTGCATGGTTTTCGAGAGAAAATGAAACAAAATAAGGCAATGGAGTATTTGACAAAGAATCATAACTTTGCAAAGACAGAGGAATACATTTTAAAAAAGTTTAGTTACTATTTTAGTATTTCTAATTTGTTTGTGTTTCCGTTACTGTGGTTAGATGTTGGGGCCCCGTCTCATTTTACTAGAGACCTTATGGATTCTAGTTACATCCCTGCCATGTGCACATGTGCATACTTGTCAACTCTTCCAGGATGTCTGGATGCCTCCAGGAAAACTTTGGCAAATCTCACAGGCTTTGAAAGTCCCAGTGGAAGTCAGGGACACTCTCATGCATGATAACTGGATGCTCCTTCATCAGGTGAACACTCGAAATTCTAAGTCACATTCACCAGACGAGCCAACAGGGTTTTGGGGGGCTGCTGTCTGGAAAGTAGGCATTTGCCCTTCTGCAATTCAAGTCCTCCCGGACAGCCATCCATGAAAGTTGACAAGTATACACATTTGTGACATACATCCTTAGAAGGTGGAGGTAAGAACACTAAAGATCCCAGCATAATGTTCCTAAAAACTGGAAATGACTCTACTGAGGATATTCTGATGGCACTACTTCCATTATACACCGGATCCTCGTCATCATTGGATCATGACTTACTCTTTCTTTTCAGGATTGCCTAGTATAGGAGCCTCGACTCACATGATAATCCCAAGGCTAAATCCAACATATGATGTGACACGTGGGAAAATGTTCCGGAAAGTGAAGCACAACTACGTGAGTGCTACAAACTGCCAGCGATAAGCTTTAGGCTATTGTAAAAAGTAAGTTACAGACCTAAGCCAGAGAGGTGGAGGCCAAAACTTTCAGCATGAAATGCAAAAAAGTAAAAAAAATTGCACCCGAAAGTCAACAGTGAACTAAAGAGGAGACGCGACTCCTCCAGGATGCGGTGATGCGTCGTTACCCGTTTAATGCACACCTTCATTAATTTCCTGAGAAAAGCACTGAAGCCTCGAACGTCACTCGCTGATTGATAGACGTCAGGGGATTATTCACCGCGTTCACGTCTTTCACAGGGATCTGTTTTACATAAATGCAGTGTGAGAAGTTTTGGCAGAAACCTTGAATTCTGCACTTGATTTATAAGTCACTTGCTGCAGAGGCTCAGATATCACTCATCCAGGTGTCAATACAGTCCATGCAAAATAACGTGACGCCCGACGCCTGAAGCCTGCGCCTCTGCCGATCGCACAGCAATGATCTCCAGCAGAGGACTTATATATAAGAACAGATGAAATATTAACAGCAGATCACATTATTACATAGCGGAGCCCCAGAGAGAGAAGGCCCCGCTCATTCTGATCCCTTCTACTTTTCTCACATTGGACTGGGCTGAAGGGTTATTAGTGATAAAGTGTGAGGCAAAATTAGAAAAAGTCAC
This sequence comes from Phyllobates terribilis, assembly GCF_046119375.1. Classification (NCBI taxonomy): domain Eukaryota; kingdom Metazoa; phylum Chordata; class Amphibia; order Anura; family Dendrobatidae; genus Phyllobates; species Phyllobates terribilis. The sequence goes on from NW_027362768.1 coordinate 194,667,011, forward strand.
TGCTATTCTGGGTCAGGGAAGGCATCTTGTACGATTGGACTGGGGGCTAAATAAGGGGCAGCAACAAGGTTGCGGTAGCCCAATGGACCCTCCACTGCTCAGTAGGACTCAATGGCTAATGTGAAATTTTCTATCAGGACTTAGTATTTTGCAGTTACACCTCGGGGGTCCATCTATATATATAAGGGAACACCCCACAAGGTCTGCGATATATCGGTAACACCCCACAAGGCCTGTCATACACCAGGAACACCCCACAAGACCAGCCGTATACCGGGAACACCTCACAAGATCTGCCGTATACAGGGAACACCCCACAAGACCTGCCGTATACCAGAAACACCCCACAAGACCTGGCGTATACCGGGAACACCCCACAAGACCTGGCGTATACTGGGAACACCCCACAAGACCTGCCGTATACCAGAAACACCCCCAAGAGCTGCCGTATACCGGGATCACCCCTCAAGACCTGCCGTATACCGGGAACACCCCACAAGACCTGGCGTATACCAGAAACACCCCACAAGACCTGGCGTATACCAGGAACACCCCACAAGACCAACCGTATACCGGGAACACCTCACAAGAGCTGCCGTATACCGGGAACACCCCACAAGACCCGCCGTATACTGGGAACACCCCACAAGACCCACCGTATACTGGGAACACCCCACAAGACCTGCCATATAGCGGGAACACTCCACAAGACCTGCCATATAGCAGGAACACCCCACAAGACCTGCCGTATAGCGGGAACACCCCACAAGACCTGCTGTATAGCGGGAACACCCCACAAGACCTGCCGTATACCGGGAACACCTCACAAGACCTGCCGTATACCCGGAACACCCCACAAGACCTGCCATATACCGGGAAAACCCCACAAGACCTGCCGCATACCAGGAACACCCTACAAGACCTGCCATATACTGAGAACACCCTACAAGACCTGCCATATACCGAGAACACCCCACAAGACCTGCCGTATAGCGGGAACACCCCAGAAGACCTGCTGTATGCCAGGAACACCCCACGAGACCTGCTGTATGCTGGGAACACCCCACAAGACATGCCATATACCGGGATTACCCCACAAGACCTGCTGTATACCCAGAACACCCCACAAGACCTGCTGTATAGCGGGAACACCCCACAAGTCCTGCCGTATAGCGGGAACACCCCACAAGACCTGCCGTATACCCTGAACACCCCACAAGACCTGCCATATAGCGGGAACACCCCACAAAACCTGCCATATAGCGGTAACACCCCACAAAACCTGCCATATAGCGGTAACGCCCCACAAGACCCGCCGTATAGCGGGAACACCCCACAAGACCTGCCGTATACCGGGAACACCCCACAAGACATTGTTAGAACTCTCCTGTTAGGTTTTTTCCATTTTGCTGGTCAAATGACCTTTTTGCCTATTTAATCCTGCTCCGCCCTTCTGGCCTTGCTGGACTTCATTGTAATTTCTACTCTTAAGCTAGCCAGGTGCTTGGTAACCTTTCTCAGTCAGTTTAGCTAGGTCTTTTGACCTTTATGTTCTATGTTGTGTGTTTGTCTTTTTACTGCTACAATTTCTGCTAGGAGGTGTCCTTCTTTCTCCCAGTCCCTAGTTCTTGTAGGGATCCCTCCCTTGCATCTATAGGTCTTCGTTCAGACTAGCTGAGGACTTTAGCGGGTCTGATCGCAGGATCAGGTTCCCCGTTACATCGTAGGGATCTAGCTTAGTTCTATTGTAGGGACAGATCTCCTGTCTTTCCTTAGTGCTTGTAGCCTATCATAACAGACATGCCATATACTGAGAACACCCCACAAGACCTGCCGTATACCAGGAACACCCCACAAGACCTGCTGCATACTGGGAACACCCCACAAGACCTGCCATATACCGAGAACCCCCCACAAGGCCTGCCATATACACAGAACACCCCACAAGATCTGCCATATACCGGGAACACCCCACAAGACCTGCCGTATACCAGGAACACCCTACAAGACCTGCCATATACTGAGAACACCCTACAAGACCTGACATATACTGAGAACACCCCAGAAGACCTGCCGTATAGTGGGAACACCCCAGAAGACCTGCTGTATGTCAGGAACACCCCACAAGACCTGCCGTATACTGGGAACACCCCACAAGACCTGGCGTATACCAGTATTACCCCACAAGACCTGCTGTATACCCGGAACAACCCACAAGACCTACCGTATATCCAGAACTCCCTACAAAATCTGCTGTATCCCATGAACACCCCACATTACCTGTTGTATACCGAGAACACCCCACAAAATCCTCTTTAAACGAGGAACACTCTACAAGACCTGCCATATACTGAGAACACCCTACAAGACCTGCCATATGCCGAGAACACCCCACAAGACCTGCCGTATAGCGGGAACACCCCAGAAGACCTGCTGTATGCCAGGAACACCCCACAAAACCTGTCATATGCTAGACATATCATTGATGTAACCTGTGCAGTCGCACAGGAACCCAAGAGTTAAGGGGCCACTACCACCTCCAAAACAGATAGAAATGCGCATAATGAGAAGCCCTCTTCTGTCTTTGTCCGCCAGTGCCGGGAACACCCCAGAAGATGCGCTGTAAACAGGCAACACCCCATAATGCCTGTTATTTTGGAGATGTTCATTCAGATCTTTGCTCGTTTTTTTCTGTTTCCAATACATCATACAAGAACGGCCTGTTCACATGCCGCCTGATACTTCCCACCCCTGACAGGCGCTGTCTGTGTCACTCAGTAGATAAGCAGCAGGGGGGGCCGCACATGGTTCTCATATAGGGGGCTTCTTCTCTACAGTATATACTCAATAACCCTGGATCTGGTTGGACAGAAATCATCACAAGCTTCTGTGGACAGGAACAGGATTCACGCTCTCCGAGCTGTTAGTGTCCCGGACAGACGATGGAATACTTATATATCATGTTCACAATTTCCTGCACTTATTGAATGACACAATATAAAGTGTAGATGCAAACTAACAAGTGTAACAACAGCGAAGATTTATATGAATGTGCGCAGGGCGGCCTCTTTCTTCTAGGAATATTGATCACAGCGGCTTTCTAAATACCACCGCACCCTGTGTATAAATTCATTCCTGACTAATTGTATAAGTGGAAACCAAATCTTAACAGATCAATAGTCTGCTTCTGTATCTTCAATTCCCTGATAGATCGGGGCAGAGAAACCTTCACAATGGCTTTCTCTATATCCAAGCACTTAGGACTTAAGAGGAACTGGAACCAAGTCTGGGTCTATATCCATCATTCATACATCAGAACATGATCACTTCTCCTTGAGTCGTTCTCATCTGTCAAAGCCATTTCTTAGTTATTTATTTTTTGCTCAAAAGATGGATAGTAACTAGTATTTCTGCCAAGATAGACCTTGCAGAAGTTTTCTCAGGCTTTCCTGACGCTCAAACATCCCTATGTGGCTATCATACTTTACACTTCCCCACACCATAATCTTGGGAGTAGGACTGGTGTGACGTTCCCTCATGAAGGTCTCTTCATGGTGTTGCCCAATCTCTGCAGATATCATTGTGTCTAAGACTAAACTGAACTGGGACTCATATATGAAGAGGACAAACCTCCATTTCAGCCGCCATCGCCGTCTTGACCTGCATCATGATGACCTTTTGAAAGCGGTGGTGTGAGATCAATTCTGAGGTTTTCTCGAGGGAACGTCACACTGGTCCTACTCCCAGATTATAGAGTGGGGGGGCATAATATACAGTTGCCGGACCCTTCTAGTGTTCAGTCCAGGTGCACTACCAGCTCAGTGTTACATTGATTTGGTGTTGGAACCAGCGTTGCGGCCATTTCTCCAAAGTATCCAGGAGCCGTTTTCCCACACAACTCCAGGCCGCATGTTTATAGCACTACTGTGAGCCACTTGCGTAACCTAAACCTGCTCCTGTGGCTGCAGCATCTCCGGACTTGTCGCCATCGAGCACATCGGGGACATCATTGGTCAGTGATTACACAGGAGCTGCCGGCAGCGTCTCCAGACTTGTCTCCATCCAGCACATCGGGGACATCATTGGTCAGTGATTACACAGGAGCTGCCGGCATCGTCTCCGGACTTGTCTCCATCCAGCACATCGAGAACGTCATTGGTCGGTGATTACACAGGAGCTGCCAGCAGCGTCTCCAGACTTGTCTCCATCGAGCACATCGAGGACGTCATTGGTCGGTGATTACACAGGAGCTGCCGGCAGCGTCTCCGGACTTGTCTGCATCCAGCACATCGAGCACGTCATTGGTCGGTGATTACACAGGAGCTGCCGGCAACGTGTCCAGACTTGTCTCCATCCAGCACATTGAGGACGTCATTGGTCGGTGATTACACAGGAGCTGCCGTCATCGTCTCCGGACTTGTCTCCATCCAGCACATTGAGGACGTCATTGGTCTTTGATTACACAGGAGCTACCAGCAGCGGATCCTGATGATTTGTACAATCAGTGGCAGAACCTTCCTCAGACGACCATTAATGACCTCAGTGACAGCAGCCGAGGCCGGAAGTGCCGGGATTTCTGCACGAGGGTCAGTCTCCAGATTGGAGATATTGTGATGGGTTTTAAGTTTAGTTTCCATTTCCATTATTTGCAGATCAGTGACGTCTCCATCCAGTGATCTCCATCATTCACAACTTCTCCTTCTTCATGTTGAGAAGAATATAAGCAGAAGACAACTTCTTCAATCCTGTATGTAAAAATGACAATAGTGAAGTAAAAACACACCATTAAAAAATGTACAAATAGCAAGGCTGACCAAATCCATTTTATAAGAATTGTTTTGAATTTCTTAAAATTTGTGGATTGTATGAAATCTGAGATTTGGAGAATATAATTTGCACAATTCCTACAAAATAGCGGCCTGCGGCTGCCACCTTGCTGAATTCATATGAGCCAGGAAGGGGTTAAAGAACATTAATACTTGCTCACTCTTTACCCGCCCTTGTCACTACCACTCCCCGCTGGCCTTCCACTGGCTTCCTCCACCCCTCGGCTCTGGAGCTGGTCTCCATTTCACCCTTCGCTGGTACTTCAGGTGCTGGCTAGGCCATGACGTTCTGACGTCATGATGAGCAACGTCTTATGTGACCATGAAGAGTGAAGAAGAGACTGCACCACGTTGGAGCAGATGCCTTAGGTAGGTAGAAGGGGAGATTGCACCAGGTTGAAGCGGATGCCTAAGGACACTGCCAGATTATCAGTATTTGGTCAGTATCCGGTCAGTATTTTTTTTCAGGAGTGGGAACCAAAACCAGGAGTGGGTGATAAATGCAGAATTGGTGACTTGCTTCTATTATACCATTTCTCTGAATGTTCCCCACCTGGTTTTGGCTCCCACTCCTGAGAAAAAATACTGACCGAATACTGACCAAATACTGATAGTGGGGCTGTGGCATTAGGAAGAGTGAAGAAGAGATTACACCAGGTAGGAGCAGATGCCTTAGGAAGAGTGACGGAGAGACTGCACCAGCTTGGAGCAGATGCTTTAGGAAGAGTAACAGAGAGACTGCACCAGGTTGGAGCAGGTGCCTTATGAAGAGTGAAGAAGAGACCACACCAGGTTGGAGCAGATGCCTTAGGAATAATTAAGAAGAGACCACACCAGGTTGGAGCAGGTGCCTTAGGAATAATGAAGAAGAGACCACACCAGGTTGGAGCAGATGCCTTAGGAAGAGTGAAGAAGAGACTGCACTAGGTTGGAAAAGATGCCTTAGGAAGAGTGAAGAAGAGACCACACGGGGTTGGAGCAGATGCCTTAGGAAAAGTGAAGAAGAGACTGCACCAAGTTGGAGCAGATGCCTTAGGAAGAGTAACGGAGAGACCACACGAGGTTGGAGCAGATGCCTTAGGAAGAGTGAAGAAGAGACCACACCAGGTTGGAGCAGATGCCTAAGGAAGAGTGAAGAAGAGACGATACCAGGTAGGAGCAGATGCCTTAGGAAGAGTGAAGAAGAGACCATACCAGGTAGGAGCAGATGCCTTAGGAAGAGTGAAGAAGAGACCACACCAGGTTGGAGCAGGTGCCTTAGGAAGAGTGAAGAAGAGACCATACCAGGTAGGAGCAGATGCCTTAGGAAGAGTGAAGAAGAGACCACACCAGGTTGGAGCAGATGTCTTATGAAGAGTGAAGAAGAGACCACACCAGGTAGGAGCAGATGCCTTATGAAGAGTGAAGAAGAGATCACACCAGGTAGGAGCAGATGCCTTAGGAATAATGAAGAAGAGACCACACCAGGTTGGAGTAGGTGCCTTAGGAATAATGAAGAAGAGACCACACCAGGTTGGAGCAGATGCCTTAGGAAGAGTGAAGAAGAGACTGCACTAGGTTGGAAAAGATGCCTTAGGAAGAGTGAAGAAGAGACCACACGAGGTTGGAGCAGATGCTTTAGGAAAAGTGAAGAAGAGACTGCACCAAGTTGGAGCAGATGCCTTAGGAAGAGTAACAGAGAGACCACACGAGGTTGGAGCAGATGCCTTAGGAAGAGTGAAGAAGAGACCACACCAGGTAGGAGCAGGTGCCTTAGGAAGAGTGAAGAAGAGACCACACCAGGTAGGAGCAGATGCCTTAGGAAGAGTGAAGAAGAGACCACACCAGGTAGGAGCAGATGCCTTAGGAAGAATGAAGAAGAGATCACACCAGGTAGGAGCAGATGCCTTAGGAAGAGTGAAGAAGAGATCACACCAGGTAGGAGCAGGTGCCTTAGGAATAGTGAAGAAGAGACCACACCAGGTAGGAGCAGGTGCCTTAGGAAGAGTGAAGAAGAGACGACACCAGGTAGGAGCAGATGCCTTAGGAAGAGTGAAGAAGAGACCACACCAGGTAGGAGCAGGTGCCTTAGGAAGAGTGAAGAAGAGGCCACACCAGGTAGGAGCAGGTGCCTTAGGAAGAGTGAAGAAGAGACCACACCAGGTAGGAGCAGATGCCTTAGGAAGAGTGAAGAAGAGACCACACCAGGTAGGAGCAGATGCCTTAGGCAGAGTGAAGAAGAAATCACACCAGGTAGGAGCAGATGCCTTAGGAAGAGTGAAGAAGAGATCACACCAGGTAGGAGCAGGTGCCTTAGGAATAGTGAAGAAGAGACCACACCAGGTAGGAGCAGGTGCCTTAGGAAGAGTGAAGAAGAGACCACATCAGGTAGGAGCAGATGCCTTAGGAAGAGTGAAGAAGAGACCACACCAGGTTGGAGCAGATGCCTTAGGAAGAGTGAAGAAGAGACCACACCAGGTAGGAGCAGATGCCTTAGGAAGAGTGAAGAAGAGACCACACCAGGTAGGAGCAGATGCCTTATGAAGAGTGAAGAAGAGACCACACCAGGTAGGAGCAGATGCCTTAGGAATAGTGAAGAAGAGACCACACCAGGTTGGAGCAGGTACCTTAGGAAGAGTGAAGAAGAGACCACACCAGGTAGGAGCAGATGCCTTAGGAAGAGTGAAGAAGAGACCACACCAGGTAGGAGCAGATGCCTTAGGAAGAGTGAAGAAGAGACCACACCAGGTAGGAGCAGATGCCTTAGGCAGAGTGAAGAAGAGATCACACCAGGTAGGAGCAGATGCCTTAGGAAGAGTGAAGAAGAGATCACACCAGGTAGGAGCAGGTGCCTTAGGAATAGTGAAGAAGAGACCACACCAGGTAGGAGCAGGTGCCTTAGGAAGAGTGAAGAAGAGACCACATCAGGTAGTAGCAGATGCCTTAGGAAGAGTGAAGAAGAGACCACACCAGGTTGGAGCAGATGCCTTAGGAAGAGTGAAGAAGAGACCACACCAGGTAGGAGCAGATGCCTTAGGAAGAGAGAAGAAGAGACCACACCAGGTAGGAGCAGATGCCTTATGAAGAGTGAAGAAGAGACCACACCAGGTAGGAACAGATGCCTTAGGAAGAGTGAAGAAGAGACCACACCAGGTAGGAGCAGATGCCTTAGGAAGAGTGAAGAAGAGACCACACCAGGTAGGAGCAGGTGCCTTAGGAAGAGTGAAGAAGAGACCATACCAGGTAGGAGCAGATGCCTTAGGAAGAGTGAAGAAGAGACCACACTAGGTAGGAGCAGATGCCTTAGGAAGAGTGACGGAGAGACTGCACCAGGTAGGAGCAGGTGCCTTAGGCTGAGTGACGGAGAGACTGCACCAGGTTGGAGCAGGTGCCTTAGGAACCAGTGGGGTCCTGGTGGGGAGCTGCTGCAGCAGGGGCAGATGAAAGGCCAGGTGAGTATGATATTTTATTGTTATTTAACTATTTCCCGACCCATTATGCCTTTGGGTTGGGATATCTCATTATAATAATTACAATCTCAGCTCATTCAATTTGCATTAAATAAATTGGATGTAAACAGATTTCCAGTCTAAATTTGAGCAAATCTGCAGAATTTGAACTTTTGCAGATCTTCTCATCTCTAACAAATCATCAAGCACAAAGTGAGGCCGGACTAACAGACTAACCCTAGATATGAAGTCTGACAATTCAGAAACCTCCAACTTTCCCAAAGTTTCCTACAGTTCCCAGATTCCCAAAGCTCAGCATTCACAGCTTCCATCCATGTCAATGACTGCGGGGAGTCTTCACTATCAGATGCCGGATTATTGGACTCTCCCAGGAAAAGACTACATTAGGGAATAATAAGATGCTGCTATGGATTATTCTGGCTGATGCGATATTATAACTTTATAAACTGCACTTCTTGTGTCATTTGAATCCCGGTGTAATCCTAGATGAAGAACTCGCTGACCTTCCAAGTAATTTATTCTGCATTCCTGGAAGAAAGAAAGCTTGATGATGAATCCATTAATATAAGGATCATATCTGTGTTTTCTCTCCAAACGCTCAATTCTGGGGGCTTCAACCACGAGTTGTCTACTTATCTTTTATTTGTCAAAAAAAAAAGAAAGAAAATATCTTTGCGAGAAGGAACAAAAACTAGCGCTCATTTTCAGTTCGGTAAAAGCTTCCGGGCATTCCAGTTTTTGATCTTTCACTTGTTTAGCAACTCGTGTCTAAAACGAGAGAATGTCCAACGATTTTTACCTCCGTCATCAGAGCTGTCACTGCCTGCAAAAGTCAAGAAAAAAAGTGAGAAAAAAAAGGCAAAATACAAATAAAAGTAAAATAAAAGAAATGAAAAAAAACCTGATTGACTTCACGTCTGAATGACAAAAAGGCGTCCGTCCGGTTGTTGTTCTCTCCTTGTTGTCAGGGATAGTTAGTTAATGGTGGAAAATTGGAAAAATGACCCCATAGTAATGACGGGATTTACATAAATATCTGCTGATAGCACAAAACAGGGTGAATAACGTGTCGTGCGCATCATCGCCGCCGCCGCTCGTCTCCCACTGACAAAGCGGACAAGTTTAAAACTCACAATTATGCAAATCGCACTAATACCAGCTCCTCATTACTGTCATGGTGGTGGAGGCAGCAACGTATCCTCCGCAGACAGCTTGATGCTGGGCCGAAAGCCAAAATGTTTGCTTTTGCTGACATCGATTCTGAGTCAACACAAAAGAAAAAAAAAAGATAAAAAAAAAATCCCATAAATGTAATGTATCAGATGAATCCATAAGAGGGCAGGCCTGCAACCTAATGGCCGGTGAAGCCCGAGCCCCTGCCGTCAGGGCTTTCATTGGTATTGACCCATGATAAGTGAGCGTACACTCTCTACAGCCCTAATGAAATAGATTGGAAGAGCATGATTTATTAATATCCCAATATCAAATATTTATTCCAAAGAGGCGATTAACACTTATAACCAAGAGGAAAACACTCCTCCAGATTTATCACATATGTAGCAAACTCCAGCGGATCGTGCAGTGAGTGCACAGGTCTACAGAAAAAAAACTTTTTCAGAAGGTATTTCGGGTATTTTGCTGAATTAAAAAATCTCACTACTTTTGCAGAATTGGTTCTAGTTTATGAGATAATTCATCCATGAAAATAAAGCATTTCCCCAATGATCACAGATACAATAACTTCTGGTCTTTTGTCTCTTTAGTGTCTCAGGTAATAATGAAATATCCCATAGAATTATTTTGTATTTCAGTTTGTAGCTTACAATGCGAGAAAATCCAGAATTCTACTGTAATTAATTAACTATTAAATATCTCAGACACTAAAGTTAATCTGGCAAAACCATGGTCTTATTCTTAATCAGCAGCATAAACTTAATATAAAACGATGGCTCTAAAATCCCTGTATACCAGTGTTATATACAGTATACACCCCCTGTATACCAGTGTTATATACAGTATACACCCCCTGTATACCAGTGTTATATACAGTTTATGACTCGCCCCCTGGGCCGTGGGGTACCCGGAACCGGGCTTCTATGCGATGCTGGGAGTAGTAGTGGCAACCCGATCCCGTGGGTCAGGGTGGTCAGACCAAATGGTGGCAGTCTATTTATCAGTGTTTTGAATGTCCGACTACGCCACCCGTGGATTGCGGTCAGAGATAACCGCCGCTGCGAGGCAGACCGCTGAGGCTGGTGTTGGTGTGCAGCACAGGGGTAGGATAACTCCCCACGGGAAGAGTGTAGCCTCAGGGCAGTGTAGGTGGATGTTGGGGGTGATAGTGCAGGCCGCAATAGTAAGAGTTCAGAGTCCACTTCAAACAGTCCAGGGTCTTTATTGTAGGAATTATTAATGACCCAACAGTAGTACCGGTTAGGAATGGGCCAGGGTGTCTGAGAGCATTCGAGCGAGCCCCACTGGTCAGGGTGAGTGTGTAGGCCTACCGTTCTCTCTATGCTCTTTCTGACTATCCCCCTCTTCGTGATGTAATAGCCCATGTCCCTGAGCTGGCCTTGTACTTCTCGCCTGTATGGCTTCCGACTCGGGCCTTGTGTACCTTTTGCTTTATCATCGCTGTACTGGTCCCTCTGTGTGGCGGAGCCTCTAGGCTTCTTAGGCCAAGGGACCTGAAATCCCTCGCGGATTTGTTCTTTGCTGCTGGGCTTATAACCCTGACAGCCTCAGACCCCAATGTCCGGTAGATTGGTTCTCTGTCAGGACCGGCTCTCGTCGCCTCTGTCCCTGGCTTGCAGTTTCTCCTCTGCCTCACGGACTCCTCAGCTGCTGCTGAACTGTCCCTCTTCTCTGAGAACCATTCTGGACACTTCAGAAGTGGGTTCTGGTCTCTCTTACCCTGCCCCAGTTCCAGCTTTTATAGGGCAGCCAGCTCCCCCTACTGGCCTGGGACAGGAGGTGCTGCATGCTAATGGTCCCTAACCAGGGAACCTCCCTCCTGCTCTCAGACCCAGCCTTTAATATTTGTGGCATCCAGGCCTGGGGTGACACATTCCCCCCTAGTAAAATTTTGTACTCCAGACTAAACAGGAAACAAAAATACAGGGTATAAATGATAACATAACATATTTACAAGCACATTTTGTCCTTAAGGTCACGGCGCTTCCGTGACCGGGTGTCCATGTCACCCAACAAGGTGAAGTTTTGAACGGTGCGGGGACCTGTCTCCATAAACCCAAAGTTCCTGGCCTTGGGCGTGGCGACAAGGCTGAGCTACCTACTTTGGACCACAAGGGAGCCACGCCGGACAGGTTTTTCTTCTGTGGCCATCTTCGCAAGAGGGCACCAAGTGCAACTATTTACAAGACAGTTCCGGCCATTCAGTGTCCATGACCTGTCAGTCCATTGAACTAGGAAAACTGGAAAAACAGTATTAATAATCAGGTAACAAACATAAAACATTTGCAATATACAGCATTTAGATCTTCCAGCGAGCTGGTATTTGACCCCTAGTGCTCCGGGTTGACCTGCGTAACCCACTGTCTGGTGGTGGTCTAACCTGGCTTTCCCCACTAACATTTAGGGTTCAGCTACTAGCTGGGTGTACAGGCAGTGCAGGCAGCTGTCTGCGGGTCCTTTGGCTTACCACAGGCATGGCAGGCTCACTGTCAGCAGAGGGTTGACTCTCCTGGGCTGCTGGCATGGCTTCTTCTGCCTCCAGGGCTGCTTGTTCCTCTTGTTCTTCCTGCTCTCCTGTAGGCTCCTGCTGGGTAGGTTGAAGGAAGTGTAGGACGGGTACAACTATTGCGTCTTTTATCCGAGTCCAGGACCGGGGGAACTCTCCAAGAACTGTGCTGATCATTTCTTCCTTGTCCTCTGCGGGTTCAAGGTCATCTTGATCTTCTCCTGCACTCTGTAGTTGCTCGGGGCACCGTTTTAGGTGGTCTCTGGAGACGGCGCTAGTGGTTTCTCCTCCATCCTTGGTAATTGCACATACCTTCGGGTTGTTGTGGTCGGACTGCAGTACTGTGTACGGATCGCTCTCCCACTGGTCATCTAGCTTGTGAAGCATTCTCTTCCGCTTCAGGACCTGCTCACCAGGTTCCAGGGGACCAGCAGGGGCGTGTTGGTTGAAGCGCCTCTCTTGCTTTTCTCTCGCTTGAGCCAGACTCCTCTCCACACTCTCCTGTACCTTCTTGTACTGTAGCAGCCGTTCCGTATCCCAGTCCGCGTCTGGGGAGGTGTCCTCGGGTGTCAGGACTCCCATCTCCAGGTCTACCGTCAGCTTACCTGGTCTTGTTCGCATCAGGTAAGCCGGGGTGCAATTTGTAGCATTCACCGGGATATGGTTGTATAAGTCTATCAGGTCTGGCAGCTTCTCCGGCCACAGGCTGCGTTCTTCCAGGGGCAACGTCTTGAGGAGATCAATGACGATATTATTAATTTTCTCACACAGCCCGTTGGTTTGCGGGTGGTAAGGCGTTGTCCGACTCTTCTTACAGCTGTAGAGGTTGCAGAACTCCTGGAAGATTTCCGCCTCAAACGCTGGACCTTGATCTGTCAAGACCTGTTCCGGATACCCGTGTGGACGGCAGAAGTGTTGTTGGAAGGCTCTGGCCGCTGTTTGGGCTGTCAAGTCTTTAATGGGAACCACCACCAGGAACCGGGAATAGTGGTCCACTATTGTCAGGGCATAGACGTAGCCGGACCGGCTTGGAGCCAATTTCACATGGTCCAGAGCTACCAGCTCAAGAGGCTGCCTGGTGACGATGGGCCTCAAGGGTGTCTTCTGGCTGGAACAGTCCTTCCTTCTGAGGTTACATGGGCCGCAGTCCCTGCACCAATTCTCTATGGCCCCTCTCATACCGACCCAGTAGAACCGCTCTCTCAGTAGGAACTCCAGTTTCTTCCACCCAAAGTGTCCCGCTCTGTCATGGTAGGCCTCCAGGACCATTGCTGCATCTCGTCTCGGGACCACTAACTGCCAGGTCAGCTCGTGCGTCCGGTGGTTGACAAGCCTTCTGCACAGCTTACCTTCGTAGAGGAATAGCCTGCTTTTCTCCTTCCATAACTGCTTGGCTTCCTCTGGAGAGTCCGGGCCAGGGCTAGCATCTGCCTGGGTCAACAGGTCTTTCACCAGTCGAATTGCAGGGTCACTATCTTGCGTTTCAGCCCAGCCGTGGTGGGGTAAGGGGTTGAACATGACGGTGGTTAGGTCTTTGTCTCTTACCCGGTGAGAATACTGAGTGGCCCCATACCGGTGGAACGCAGGGAGCTCTACTTCCTCCAGCTCTTCTGAGTCTTCTCCCTCATCGGGCAAGTGGGGCATTCTCGATAGGGCATCTGCATTGGCATTGGCTCGGCCTGCCCGGTACTTGATGGTGAAGTCATAGTTTGCTAGCCGGGCCATCCACCGCTGCTCTAGGGCACCAAGTCTCGCATTGTCCAGATGCGTCAATGGATTGTTGTCCGTGTATACAGTGAACTTCGCAGAGGCCAGGTAATGCTTGAAACGTTCCGTTACGGCCCACACCACTGCCAAGAACTCCAGCTTAAAGGAGCTGTAATTCTCCGGGTTTCTCTCGGTGGGCCTCAGCTTCCGGCTGGCGTACGCGATCACCCTTTCTCTGCCCTGATGGTTCTGTGACAGTACGGCTCCCAGCTCCACATTACTGGCGTCTGTGTGGAGGATAAAAGGCTGGCCATAATCGGGGTAGGCCAGGATCTCATCCCCCGTGAGGGTCATCTTCAGCTGGCGGAAGGACTCCTCTTCCGGCTTGTCCCACTTGAAGGGTGGCTTTTGGCTTCTGGTCTTAGACTGTCCTATAAGGAGGTCCTGCATAGGGGCTGCCATCTTGGTGAATCCGGGGATGAACCTTCGGTAGTAGCCTACCAACCCGAGGAACTGCCTCACTTCTTTTATGTTAGAGGGGCTTGGCCAGTTCTTTATTGCCGTGATTTTGTCAGGGTCAGGGGCTACTCCTTCCGCACTCACCACGTGTCCCAGGTACTGTACCTTCGGCTTTAACAGATGACACTTTGAGGGCTTCACCATCAGTCCAAAGCCTGCCAGGGCTTCGAACACCTCTGCCAGGTGTTTCAGATGGTCCTCGTAGGTCTTTGAATATACAATCACGTCGTCCAGGTAAAGTAGGACCATCTCAAAGTTTCGGTGCCCTAGACAGCATTCCATCAGCCTCTGGAAGGTCCCGGGTGCGTTGCAGAGCCCGAAGGGCATACAGTTGAATTCACTTAATCCCATCGGGGTGGTGAAGGCGGTCTGCTCCTTGTCAGCCTCTGCCACAGGAACCTGCCAGTACCCGCTAGTAAGATCCAAAGTAGAGAAGAAGTTAGCTGATTTTAGTGCTGCTAAAGACTCCTCTATCCTAGGTAACGGGTACGCGTCTTTATGGGTGATACGATTGACCTTTCTATAGTCCACGCACATTCTCATGGTACAGTCTTTCTTTTTTACAAAAACTAAGGGAGCTGCCCAGGGGCTACAGTTATCTCTAATGACCCCGGCTTCTTTCATTTCTCTCAGCATCCCCTTTGCGTTCTGATAATGTGCAGGGGGTACAGGTCTGTATCTCTCTTTTATTGGTGGGTGGCTCCCCGTGGGGATGTGATGTTCTACCCCTTTCACTCTGCCAAAGTCTAGCGGGTGCTTACTAAAGATTCTCTCGTACTCCTGAACCACCCGTTAGACTCCTTGTTTTTGGTGCAAGGGAGTGGAGTCAGCACCCACGTGGAGTTTCTGGCACCAGTCCTCCTTGGGTTTCTGGGAGCCATTACCCTCCGCCTGGGGAGATGGAGGCAAGGGTTCCACGGCCCTGACAGCATTGTGTTCAACAGTATACAATTTGGCTAGTGTAGCGTACCGGGGCAAGTGTACTTCCCTTTCCCCAATGTTTAAGATCCAGACGTGCACCCTTCCATGGCGGACATCAACCACCCCCCGGGCTGTCAAAATGGTGGGCCTGCTGTCTGAGTACATGGGCTCTACCATGGCTTGGTAGTCTCTCCCTCTTAACCCGATTGCAGTCCGACACCAGATCATCATTTCACTTTTGGGAGGCATGGCAATGGGGAACAGGTCGCTCATCCTCACGCTACCGATCTCACCACCAGACAGTTCTACCTGTTGCCGTCTCATCAGGGCTCTTATCTCTTTCTGGAGGACCCTCTGTTGGCTGGAGCTCGCATTCATCGCCACCTGCTGCAAAATTACAATTACTTCTGAAAGACAATTTTCAATCACGTTGGTACCCAAGGTTATTTTAGGGTGACTTTCTCGACGGTCAATGTCCACAATGATCAGTCCCTGTGCCGGCAGTTCAACTTTACCAATCTTAATGGTCATCTCTCTGAACCCCACCTGCGGCACAGGCTGGCCATTGCTGGCGATGATGCTCAAGTCATTGTCTGGATAGCGGGTTATGTCAGTGTCACTCCAATACTGCTTAAAAAGTACATAGGGGATGGTAGTTACTTGTGACCCGGTATCCAGCAGTGCACTCATGGGGATACCGTCCAGCACTATGGGTAAAACTGGGCGTCCCCCCACGTACTTATCACGCCAATTAGACGGGCCTGATGACCTTATGCCTGGGAGTTGGCCCTCTGCCCCAGGTCGGACCCATTTAAAGTACAGTACCTGGTTACGTGTCCCGGCTGGCTGCAACGGCGGCAAATCGGCTGTCCATCCTCAGTGTAACGGTCGGTGGGCCTCCCTCTGAACGACGGGATCCTCCTCTGTCGACGCCACGGGACATCCTCCGGACTGGAAGCCAGCTTGATTGGTCCTGACGGGTCCATCTGTAACGACTGTACGGTCCTGGTCAATGCAGCAACACTCTTTGTTAGTTCTTGGACCTGATGGTGCAGGTTTGCAGGTGGGGATGGGTTTAGGGCCTGCGCATCAGCCCCCACAAGGTCTGCGGGGTAGGGCGCCGCCCCCTGGTGGTAAGTGATGGCAGGGCGCCGGTAAGCTACAGCGCCACCCGGTGCAGGTTCTCGGCGCACCTGTATGACCCTATCTTTGAACTGTGCAAAAGTCAAATCGGGGTTCTGTAGGGCCATGAGGCGCAGCTGGGTTCTGTGGGCGCTGGACAGCAGACCTTCTATGAACTGGTCAGTCAACAGTTTATCGGTATCCTGCACACTGCCAAGGTCAGCTTGCTTAATTGCCCCCAAGGCTGCCTATAAATTTAGGGCATAATCTCTGATGCTATCTTGAGCTCGCTGCTTACATCCATAGAACCGCATTTTGATTTCTGCTGAGGTACGGGTATCAAAGGTGTCCCGTAGATGGGTCAGAACCCCCCTTACAGTCCTTTTCTCCTCAGCTGTCCAAGACTTTACCTCCCGCTGGGCCGCACCAGTTAACTGCCCTATCAGTATGCTTACTTTCTGTTGCTCTGTCAGGGGATAAACTTTGAACAGGCTATACAGCCTTTCTTTAAAGTCGCCCAAGGTATGCGACTCGCCGGCATACTGTGGCAGCCAGGCCGCTCCGGGGATACAGGGCATGGAAAACGGCATCACAGCTGCAGCGGCTACGCTGGTGGTAGAGGGTCCCTCCGCATCCGACATCTTCCTCCCCCCTAGTTAACCGTGGCCTACCTTCTGGCGATCCTCTTCTGTAGGCCGGGGCTCCGCTCGCGATGCTCTGGGCGAGGACCTTGCATCGCACGGTGATGACGTCGGCGTCCGCTGCATCTCCTACCAGGACCTTGCGCAGCATCTCAGCGTAGGGCGGGGCTTCAGGTCTCACGCGTTTTTGACGTCCACGCCCCTCTTCTTCCCGCGCGGCGTTCCGAAGATGGCGCCCGATGGCGGGAAACGGCTCCGATTGGCGGGAAATGGCCCCGAATGGCGGGAAACTTCACTCAGGTATGTATGAAGTCTTTTTCAGGCACGCAATACCCGTTTGTGGCGGGTTGGTCACAATCCTGCCGACTACGCGAAAAGCTGACTCGCACCCTGGGCAGTGGGGTACCCGGAACCGGGCTTCTGTACGATGCTGGGGGTAGTAGTGGCAATTCGATCCCGTGGCTCAGGGTGGTCAGACCAAATTGTGGCAGTCTATTTATCAGTGTTTTGAATGTCCGACTACGCCACCCGTGGATTGCGGTCAGGGTTAACTGCCGCAGCAAGGCAGACCACTGAGGCTGGTGTTGGTGTGCAGCACAGGGGTAGGATAACTCCCCACGGGAAGAGTGTAGCCTCAGGGCAGTGTAGGTGGATGCTGGGGGTGATAGTGCAGGTCGCAATAGTAAGAGTTCACAGTCGACTTCAAACAGTCCAGGGTCTTTATTGTAGGTATTATTAACGACCCAACACTGGTACCGGTTAGGAATGGGCCTGGTTGTCTGAGAGCATTCGGGCGAGCCCCACTGGTCAGGGTGAGTGTGTAGGCCTACTGTTCTCTCTATGCTCTTTCTGACTATCCCCCTCTTCGTGGTGTAATAGCCCACGTCCCTGAGCTGGTCATGTACTTCTCGCCTGTATGGCTTCCGACTCGGGCCTTGGGTACCTTTTGCTTTATCCTCGCTGTACTGGTCCCTCTGTGTGGCGGAGCCTCCAGGCTTCTTAGGCCAAGGGACCTGAAATCCCTCGCGGGTTGGTTCTCTGCTGCTGGGCTTATAACCCTCACAGCCTTGGACCCCACTGTCCGGTAGAAGTGGGTTCTGGTCTCTCTAACCCTGCCCCAGTTCCAGCTTTTATAGGGCAGCCAGCTCCCCCTACTGGCCTGGGACAGGAGGTGCTGCATGCTTATGGTCCCTAACCAGGGAACCTCCCTCCTGCTCTCAGACACAGCCATTAATATTTGTGGCATCCAGGCCTGGGGTGACACATATACACCCCCTGTATACCAGTGTTATATACAGTATACACCCCTTGTATACCAGTGTTATATACAGTATACACCCCCTGTATACCAGTGTTATGTACAGTATATGACGCGCCCCCTGGGCCACGTGGGGAACCCAGAACCGGGCCTTTTGGTGAGATGGTGGGGGTTGTAGTCACCGTGGCGGCGACCCGATCCCGTGGCTCAGGGTGGTCAAACCAGTGGCAGTCTATTTGTAAGATCTTAGGTTAATTGTCCGACTATGCCACCCGTGGATTGCGGTCAGGATGAGGTATGCTCGCGGTTTCAGGGCTGGGGGTGGTGACGTCCCCTTTACCTGCCTCGGTTGTTGCGGTCTCCTCCGTGGCGTCGTCCCCTGACTCCGGTCCACCTTCACCGAGTTGTGGTAGCGCCTCCTGCGGTCGGGTCACGGCTTGCCGGGCCAACTCCTCCCTCCACCCGGCGATCACATCCCGCTGTGCCCGGACCATCCTCTGGTCCAGGTCTTCTAGCGCGGCTTGTGCATGCTCCGGGTCTCTGGGGAGCTGTGCCAGCAACTCTGTCAAGCTGCATGGCGGTTCAGCCTGCAACAGGCTCCGGGCCAAGGTGCTGGTGGTGTTTGGTGTTCCTTCCATTCCCGGGTGCAGTCTGTCCAGACTGATCCAGACCGCACCCTGCCCCACAGTTTTCTTTCCTGTCCGCCCCCATTGGGGGTGGTCTTGGGGCCATCTGCTGACAATCACTTTCAGGGGCAGCCCCCCCACGTTGATGGACATCTCTACAGCCGCACTGATGGCTGTCGGGGGCGGGCTCCTTCTTTAGCGCCATTCTGGTACCTGGCCCACGATGGGAGGTGGCTTCCTGTTGTCTTTTGGCGCGCACATTATGGAGTCCGTTCTGCTGGGGCGGGCGCCATTTTTCAACACAGTCAATTTCGATTAAACAGTCTCTTTCTCTTCAGGCGCGCAATACCCGTTTGTGGCGGGTTGGTAACGATCCTGCCGACTACACCAAAGTCGACGCGCCCCCTGGGCCGCGTGGGGAACCCGGAACCGGGCCTTTTGGTGGGATGCTGGGGGTTGTAGTCACCGTGGCGGTGACCCGGTCCCGTGGCTCAGGGTGGTCAAACCAGTGGCAGTCTATTTGTAAGATCTTAGGTTAATTGTCCGACTACGCCACCCGTGGATTGCGGTCAGGATGAACCGCCGCTGCAAGGCAGACCGCTGAGGCTGGTGTTGTGGGTGCAGCAGAGTGTAGTACAACTCCCCACGGGAGGAGTATAGCCTCAGGGCAGTGTAGAGTGAGATGATGGGAGTGATGGTGCACAGGCGTCCCAATACTAGTAGTGCTGACGCGGTGAGAAAGCACAGAGACAAGGTGTTGCAGTTCAGGTTCTTTACTCACAGTTCTCATCCAGGTCACTTGTGCACAGATAGGACCGCCTGAGCCGTGCTTGATCAACCCCCAGGCAATTCCGGAGTGTGGCACAGGACTCCCTTCTATCCTTTCGTCAGCCGTGCCCCACCAGTGACACTACTTCTGTCCATCTGCCTCGGGTCTTCTCCTGGGAGGACTGGGTGTCCACTTCCCTGACCCTATGTGGTGTGCCTTTCTAGTAGGTGTAGTGAGGGGTCGCACCAGTAAATGGTCACGACCGCCGGTCCTTGGTTAAGGATTAGTCGCCTCCACCAACTTGGGATCCGGTACCCTGTTCTGCCAACCCGTCACCCGCAATCTCCTGGGTCCTTAGGGTTCCTTCTGCTTTCGTGTCTCTGGGCCCTTCTACACTTTGGGTACTTCTCTTTCTTTGCTGTTCCTTTCTGTTTCTGTTCCTTTCTGTTTCTGTTCCTTTCTGCTGGCTCTGGCCTTCCTCCTAGGCCTGCCTCGTGGAGCTGGGCCCAGACTGAGCCACAGCTCCCTGTCAGCCCTCTCTGTTATGTTCTGCTACCAAAGCTAAGGAAAGAGAGGAGATCTGTCCCTACTATAGGACTCAGCTGAATCCCTACGATGTAACAGGGAACCTGATCCTGCGATCAGACCTGCTAAAGTCCTAATCTAGTCTGTACGGAGACCTATAGATGTGGGGAGGGAATCCCTACAAGTACTAAGGACTGGGAGGAATATGGGACACCTCCTAACAGAAATAGTAGCAGACAGACGAACAAACAAAATAGATAGAACATAGAGGTCCGTAGACCAAGCAAACTAACAGAGTTAGATACAGAGCACAGGCTAGCTAGAAAGTAGATATACAATGAAGTCCAGCAAAGCCAGAAGGGCGGAGCAGGATTAAATAGGCCAACAAGGTCATGTGACCAGCAAAGGAAAAAAAAACTAACAGCAAGGTTCTAACAGTACCCCCCCTTCTAAGAGGATCCTCCGGATCCCCTAGGACCAGGCTTATCAGGAAATCTCCTGTGAAACGCTCTGATAAGTCTGGACGCGGAAACATCATCTGACCTCACCCAAGAGTTATCCTCGGGTCCGAAACCTTTCCAGGCCACAAGATACTGCAAACTACCTCTATACCGTCTAGAGTCAAGGATGCGAGAAATTTCATATTCCCCGTCCTCCACCACCGGAGGAACAGAGGCAGAGGCGTCACCATCCGACACAACAGCTTTTTTTAACAGAGAGACATGAAAGACCGGATTAATTCTCCAGGAGGTAGGAACCTCCAACCTAACAGCAGATTGGTTGACAACCTGAAGCACCTTAAAGGGCCCTACAAACTTGGGACCCAATTTCTTAGAAGGAATCCTCAACCGCAGATTCCTAGAGGACAACCAAACCATGTCACCAACAGCGAACAAAACCTCCTGTCGTTTCCTATCAAAGTAGTCTTTAGATTTTCTGTTGGCCTCCTGAAGATTACCACGCACATCCGTCCAAACTCTTTCCAAATCACCGGAAAAATTCTCCTCCTCAGGCACGGCAGATCCCAACTTGGAGAACGACCCAAACGACGGATGTCTCCCAGAACAACAAAAAAAAGGCGAACAACCAGCAGAAGAAGATGTATGATTGTTCAGAGCAAATTCGGCAAGTGGCAGAAACTCAGACCACCCCTCTTGATTGTCTGCCACAAAACAACGCAAGAACTGCTCAACATCCTGGTTTTTCCTTTCTGTCTGGCCATTAGATTCAGGATGATATCCGGACGAAAACGACAAATGAATTCCCAACCTGTCACAAAAGGCACGCCAAAAACGAGCCACGAACTGAGGACCCCTATCAGAAACAATGTCAGTAGGAACGCCATGAAGTCTGACAATTTCCTTGACAAAGGCCTTAGCGAGAGTTTTAGCGCAGGGCAGTTTGACGAAGGGAACCAAGTGACACATCTTGCTAAAACGGTCCACGACCACCCAGATGACAGTAAAACCCTCAGAGGGGGGAAGGTCAGTTATAAAGTCCATAGCCAAATGTGTCCAAGGAGCACTGGGGACCTCCAAAGGACAAAGCAACCCCGCAGCAGGAGTATGTGAGGACTTAGATCTAGCACATATAGTACATTGGCGCACCCACTTAATGACTTCCTTCTGCCATCCAGGCCACCAAAAACTGCGACCCACCAGTCTCTTGGTCTCAGAGATTCCGGGATGACCTGCCAACCGAGATTCGTGACACTCAACAAACAAATCTCTCCTAAAGGTCCCAGGCACAAACAACCTCCCATGAGGAGTGTTAGATGGGGCATTCTCCTGAGCTTTAAGAATCTCATCTTCCAAAACGGAGTCTAAAGCAGCTATCACAACACCTTCTTGTAAAATGTTCTCCTCTTTCTCACCACCGACTATGGGAGAAAAACTGCGAGACAAGGCATCCGCCTTAACATTCTTAGTACCAGGGATGTAAGTAACGGAGAAATTAAACCGCGAGAAAAACAGTGCCCACCTAGCCTGACGGGCATTCAGGCGCTTGGCAGCATCAAGATATATCAGATTTTTATGATCCGTAAGAACCTGAACGGGAAATTCCGCACCTTCCAAGAAGTGGCGCCAGTGTTCAAATGCGAGTTTAATAGCCAATAATTCCCGATTACCAATATCGTAATTCAGTTCAGTCTCCGAAAATTTTTTTGACAAAAAGGCACAGGGATGTAATCCATCCCCGTTATCCTGAGACAATACTGCGCCAACCCCCACAGAGGAAGCATCAACCTCAACCAAAAACGGCCTAGTAACATCAGGCTGCATAAGGATGGGAGCAGAGGTGAACCTCTCCTTGAGATACACAAAAGCTTCAATGGCCTCAGAAGACCACTGAACCGCATCAGCACCTTTCCTGGTGAGATCAGTCAGAGGTTTGACAATACTAGAAAAATTTTTTATGAATTTTCTATAGTAATTGGCGAAACCCAAAAACCTCTGTATCGATTTCAAACCAATAGGCCTAGGCCATTCCTGCACAGCCTGAACCTTAACCGGATCCATCTCAAAACCTTTGCTGGAGATAATGTAGCCCAAAAAACTAATTCTCTGTACAGCGAACTCACATTTCTCCAGCTTAGCAAAAAGCGAATTGTCCATTAATAACTGTAATACCTCACGCACGCTCCGCCAATGAGACTCCAGATCTGGCGAATAAATCAAAATGTCTTCCAAATACACAACCACATTTTTACCGATCAAAGGTCTAAGGATGTCATTAATCAGATTCTGAAAAAATGCAGGAGCATTAGTAAGACCAAAAGGCATAACCAGATTCTCAAAATGACCCACAGGAGTGTTAAAAGCAGTCTTCCATTCATCACCCTCCTTCATGCGCAACAGATTGTATGCCCCCTTAAGGTCAATTTTAGAGAACCACTTGGCCCCCAATAACTGGTTAAACAGATCAGGAATCAATGGCAGTGGGTAAGGATTGCGTACCGTAATTTTGTTAATCTCACGAAAATCCAGACAAGGACGTAAACCGCCGTCCTTTTTTTTTACAAAAAAAAATCCAACCGCCACAGGAGACTTAGAGGGCCTAATGTGACCGGCGGCCAAGCTTGTCTGTATGTATTCCTCCAAAGCCTTCCTCTCAGGAATAGTAAGGTTAAATAAACGACTCTTAGGAAGAGTCGCTCCAGGGACAAATTCAATAGAACAATCATAGTCTCTATGGGGAGGCAAAACCTGCGATTCCTTCTCAGAAAAAACTCTCCAAAAATCCTGAATAGGAACAGGCAATTCTCCCCTATCCAAAGCTGCAATACGCCCGTTACAACACTTGTCATAACATTTATGGCTCCAGGATTTAATTTCACTGGTAGACCAATCCAGTACAGGATTGTGAAATTTTAACCAGGGCAAACCCAATATTACTGGAGAAGGCAAGTTATTCAACACTACCAAATCCAATTTCTCATGGTGAACACCATTAATAGTGAGAGGAAATTCACTGACCTTGAGAGTAATATTCTTCAAAGGGGAGCCATCCACAGAAACCACAGCAATGGGGGATGATAAAGGTTCAGGTTTTAAATTGAGTTTTTCCACGAATCCCCCATCAATTACATTCAGTGTAGACCCGCAATCAACAAACACCCGAAATTCCATCAATTTTTCCTGAGCAATCGTGGAAGCAGCTAAAAATATACCCTTGGAATTTAAACAGGCAATACGGGCGTGACTGACCATTTTTTTTTCTTTCTTCATACGAAGCTCACAGCCTTTAATCAAATGACCAGATTTTCCGCAATAGAAACACAAGCCTTCCGAAAAACGACGGTCTTTTTCTTGAGAGCGAGGTGCCACCGATCCAATCTCCATCGGTTCACCACTGTTAATACACACATTATCATAACCAGAAACTGACATAGCAGAGGATTTGCTCTCATTAACCCTAGCACGCAGTCTTCTATCCACCCGTATAGCTAATTGCATAGCCTGTTGCAAATCCTCAGGTGTAGGATAAGCAATTAGCAGGTCTTTAACCCTTTCACTGAGCCCAGCAAGAAATAGACTTTTCAGAGCAGAATCGTTCCACCCTGTTTGAGTGGACCAACGACGAAAATGTGTACAATATTTTTCCACATTACCCGATCCTTGTTTTAAACGTCTCAACTCAGTCTCAGCTGATGCGACACGGTCAGGATCATCATATAATAGTCCCAAAGCAGAAAAAAAACTATCCACTGATCTGAAGCATGAATCACTAGGTTGCAAAGAAAAGGCCCACTCCTGAGGCTCTTTGCGCAAAAGTGACATTATGAACCCTACGCGCTGGGATTCATCCCCAGAGGACTTAGGTCTCAAACGAAAATACAATAAGCAAGCATTTTTAAATGAAAAAAATTCTCGGTGTTCACCAAAAAATAAATCCAGCAAACATACCTTAGGCTCCAAGAAATGTGCTCCAGGACAGTTACTCACGTGCTGACGGAGCTCGGCCACCTCCAGAGAGAGTCCCTGCAGGCGATGAGCCAAATCCTGAACCGACACCATGATGGAACAGAAAAATCTTTCCTTAGAGAATTTGCTGGCTGGACTTACTGTTATGTTCTGCTACCAAAGCTAAGGAAAGAGAGGAGATCTGTCCCTACTATAGGACTCAGCTGAATCCCTACGATGTAACAGGGAACCTGATCCTGCGATCAGACCTGCTAAAGTCCTAATCTAGTCTGTACGGAGACCTATAGATGTGGGGAGGGAATCCCTACAAGTACTAAGGACTGGGAGGAATATGGGACACCTCCTAACAGAAATAGTAGCAGACAGACGAACAAACAAAATAGATAGAACATAGAGGTCCGTAGACCAAGCAAACTAACAGAGTTAGATACAGAGCACAGGCTAGCTAGAAAGTAGATATACAATGAAGTCCAGCAAAGCCAGAAGAGCGGAGCAGGATTAAATAGGCCAACAAGGTCATGTGACCAGCAAAGGAAAAAAAACCTAACAGCAAGGTTCTAACACTCTCTGGCTGAACTCCTTCTCTCTCTTCTCCTCCTGTCTGAACTCACCTTCTTCTCTGAACCAAGATGGTGCCCACCTTATATACCCTCCCCTAGTGTATGAGCCCAGGTGACTTGCAACCAATGGGCTCCTACCTATGCCCAGAAACCGTCCCCTCCTGCTCCTACATCACTGGGTTTTCCTCCCCCCTCCCCACTCCAGCCAGGGACATGTTCTGTCGTGCCTGCATTACTGTACTAATGGGAGCACCGTTGAGCTGTCCCCCGGAAATGGGGTGTGTGTGATGCATGCAGCTAACTGAGTCCCGGTCCACACACCATCCTTACCCGGGAGTGGGATATCACACCTCTGGGTGAGGTGCAATACCTCTGTAGCGACCGAACCCAGGCTCCAGCCTTGTCAGAAGGCTGGAGCCTGAGAGAGAGAAGAAAGAACAGAAAGGAAAGGAAGAAAGGAACTGGAACAGAGGAGAAAGGAAGCAAGGAACACAGAGAAAGGCCCAGAGACACGAGGACAGAAGGAACCCCATATGCCCAGGAGATACAGGGTGAAGGGTTGGCAGAACAGGGTACCGGAACCCAAATTGGTGGAGGCAACAGATTCCTCAGCCAAAGACCCCTCACTACATCCACCAGGAAAGCATGCCGCATAGGGTCAGGGAAACCGGAGAAAGGTTTCGCCAAGAGAAGGCCCGAGGGAGCTGGACAAAGGTGGGTCACTGGTGGGGACGGCCAGAGAAAGGAAAGGAAGGGAGCCCTGTGCCACGCTCTGGAATTGCCTGGGAGTTGGTCGAGCCCCTTGCCTGGTGAACGCAGCACGGCTCAGGCGGTCCCTCATGTGCACAAGTGACCAGAATAACAACTGTGAGTAAAGCATTGGAAACTGCAATTGCAAGTCTCTGTGTTTCATCGCCGCACCAGCACCATTACTACTGGGACGTTCACACCATCCTCCCATCATCCACAGTAGCTGCCCTGAGGCAATACTTCTCCCGTGGGGAGTTATCCCATACTCGGCTGCGCAAACAACATCAGCCTCAGTGGTCTGCAGCGCAGCGGCGGTCCCCACTGACCGCAATCCATGGGTGGCGCAGTCGGACATTGTTATTACTTAAGACTGCCACTGGTTTGACTGCCCTGGGCACGGACCAGGTCACCGCCACGGAGGACTACAACCCCCAGCGATCCGGCTCTGGGTATCCCCCTGCACAGCACAGGCCCAGGGGGCGCGTCAACTTTTGGCGTAGTCGGCAGGATCTTTACCAACCCGCCACAAGCGGGTATTGCGTGCCTGAAGAAGATTGTGCATGTACCTTGAAAAGAAGTCTCCCGCCATTTCCAGTCGTTTCCCGCCATCCGGAGCCGATTCCCGCCATCTTCATCCGTTTTTCCCGCCCTGGCAGAGCGGACGCCATTATGTGCGCACCAAAGGACAGCAGGAAGCCGCCTCCCATCGTGGGCCAGGTCCCAGAGTGGCGCCAAAGGAGGGGCCCGCCCCCAGCAATGATGAGTGCAGCAATGGAGATGTCCATCAACGTGGGGGGGCTGCCCCTAAAGGTGATTGTCAGCAGATGCCCCCAAGACCACCCCCCATGGGGGCGGATAGGAAAGAAAACTGTGGGGCCGGGCGCGGCCTGGATCAGTCTGGACCTGCTGCACCCGGAGATGGAGGGAGCAGAGAACTCCACCAGCACCCTGGTCCGCAGCCTGCTGCAAGCTGAGCCACCCTGCAGCTTGACAGAGTTGCTAGCCCAGCTGCCCAGGGACCCGGACAGTGCGCGCGCAGCGCTGGAAGACCTGAACAGGAGGATGGTCCGGGCGCAGCGGGATGTGTTTGCCGGGTGGAGAGAGGAGATGGCCCAGCAGCATGAAGGCAGCCAGCGGAGGACTCCGCCGGGACCGGGCAGCGCGCTTACCGCTGGGCATGGAGAAGAGGGACCGGCAGCTGCAGACGACGCCGCGGAGGAGGCCACGGAGACCGAAGCAGGTAATGGGGACGCCACCACCCCAAGCCCTGGGAACACCAGCCTGCCCTCACCCTCCACTGCGGGACCCGAAGCCCCGGGGACCGTACCTGACATCATGCCTCCACCGCCGCCAGCTAGGCCTCAGGCTGCAAACGTCACCGTCACGCCCCGCCCCGCGCTGTGCCCTCTGAACCCGGGTGCCGTAAAGCGGGAGACGTCACAGGCCAGGACGCAAGGCCCAGCGCACCCGGGCGCCGCTGCCTCACCAGCGCCCTCTACCTTGGCGGTGCCACCCCCGGGCGCGACCAACAAGCGACCACCGGCCTGGTCGCAAGGCCGAGTGCCCCCGGGCGCTGCCACCCGTCCGAAGCCCGCGGTGCCACCCCTGGGTGTGGACCTGTATGCCCACCATACCAGCCCGGACGGGCTGCCCTTTGAGTGGCCACCGGAGTTTGCCAACCCCCGTCTCCGGATAGAACAACCCCTGAGCGAGCCTCTGATCCCGGCCCCGGAGCCTGCCAACATCGCTCCACCCCCGCCGGAGGATGCCCAGTTTGCATGGGACCCCACCGGCGAGAATCTCATGGGGTTCACCCAGGAGACCGGGCGGAAGCAGCCCAGCGCCTGGATTGCTGCCGTCAGCAGCTGGCCACCTATGAAAGGGAGCGGCGGCAGAGGCGCATCAGGGAGGAGCGACTCCAAGCCCGGAGCGCGGAGCAAAAGAGGAGGGCCCGTCAGGACTCCCAAGCCATCCGCGATCCCCGAGCCACCGGGACCGTAGTAAAGTTCCAGCTAGAGCACGGCTGGGGCTTCATCAGAGACCCGGAGGCTGACACCGACGTCTTCGTCACCAGGAGAGACGTGGAAAGCCACTTGCCAGAGGGACACCACGGCCGTGACCTGTACCCCGGCAACGTGGTCACCTACACCTGGCACAAGGGCGCAAAGGGACTGTATGCCCTCCATGTCCACCGTCTAACAGAGGAGGAGCTGCGGTACCGCCCAGACATGGACTACCCTGAGGATCCGGACGGACCTGAAGACTACCCGGAAGAGCGAGGAGGACACCGTTACCAGTAAACGGTAAAATGGAACTGTTCCTGTTTGTGAAAGTGTGGTCCCCGTTGGGACAAATAGTGAACTGTTGACTGTTTAAAAATTGCCCCTAATCCCTAACCAGGCTGAGGACTGTGAGCAGCCATTCTCCTATCCCTACTGGCCGAGGACTGAGAGCGACCAACCCCTTGTAAATAGTTGCGCTTCTTAAAGCGCCCCCTACTGGTTTTATACAAAAACCGCAACGTCTACCTCAAGGCGGATTAAATGGACTGTTGCACCTTTTCCGGGTCGCAAGTTGCACAGCGGCCAGAGTTCAAGAATCTGTTTGAAAATGTTTTACTTGAAAATGTCTTAAATTGAAAAGTTTAATATGCTGCTAAAATAATAATGTCAAAGTTTTATATAGTATTTTATAAAAGAGTTCCGGTGGCATTAGTAAAATGTTTTATACCAGTAACGTTGGAAAGAAAAGAGTACCTCCCATAAAGGGATGAGTTTTGGTTAAATGTCTTATATGCGAATGCATTCTAAAAAAATTTTGTATGTTGAAAATTGTTTTATTCTTTTCCAGCCCGAGGACGTGCTGTGATTTACCAGGGGGGAATGTAGCACCCCGAGGGCTCGGCTGCTACAGGGGTATTGCACCTCAAACCAGAGGTGTGATATTCCACTCCCGGGTAAGGATGGAGTGTGGACCAGGACTCGTTTAGCTGCAAATGTGACACCCCAGGGGTCTGGTTGCCACAGTAATAGAGATATTATGTCTGAGAGCAAGTGGGAGGTTTCTCTGGTCAGGATCCCTAAACATGCAACACGGTCCGCCCAGACCTGGGAGGGGAGGAATCTGCCCTTTTAAACTGGGTCTGGGGCGGGATTAGAGTAGTCAGGGCCTGGAGAGGGAAAGTAAGAACAGGAGCTCTGGAGGAGCAGTAGCTGAAGTCCAGGGGCTGGAGCTGAGCAGAGCTCGCCCTGGGCGAAGACACTAAAACCGGACACAGGAGTCCGAGGCTGTGGGAACTGATATACACCCAGCAGCAGAAACCAGCCGGCAGGGGATTCCAGGTCCTCTGGCCATAGAAGCCCGGAGGCTCAGTCACAAACAAGGGACCAGCGCCGCCATCCAGGAGCGGAGGCTAACAGAAGGCCCCAAGTCACCAGCCATACGGGTGAGCACCACACGGTATACTCAGGGACGTGGGCTACTTGTAACCGCTGACAGCAAGGTAGCCAGGAAGAGTGCAGATTAACGGGAAGGCCTACAACTCCACCTGGCCAGGGGAACTCCTGCTTGCTCGCAGACTGACCAGGCCCCTTATACTAGCCAGTACTCCCGGGAGGGTCTGCCTTGTACCATCAGTAAAGACCCTGAACTGCACCTCACGTCTCTGTGATTCCTTGCCGCTCCAGCACGATTAGCACTGGGACCCTCACACCATCACTCCCATCATCTTCCACATTAGCTGCCCTGAGGCAATACTTCTCCCGTGGGGAGTCATCCCATACTCAGCTGCGCAAACAACATCAGCCTCAGTGGTCTGCAGCGCAGCGGCGGTCCCCACTGACCGCAATCCACGGGTGGCGTAGTCGGACACTTATTACCATACAACATTTAGACTGCCACTGGTTTGACCACCCTGGGCACGGACCGGGTCACCGCCACGGAGAACTACAACCCCCAGCATCTCAGCGATCCGGCTCCGGGTATTCCCCCTGCACAGCAGCAGCAGCACAGGCCCAGGGGGCGCGTCAACTTTGGCGTAGTCGGCAGGATTTCGTGCCCGCAACCACCGGGTACTGCGTGCCTGAAAAAGAGACTTTTATACTTACCTGTGGTGAAGTTTCCCGCCGTCCGGAGTAGTTTCCCGCCATCCGGAGCCGATTCCCGCCATCAGACGCCATCTTGGACCGTTTCCGCCGTCTTCTGCCTTCTTCTTGCTATCTGCAGCTACTTCCCGCCTTCGGACGCCATCTTCGGGACGCCGCACGGGAAGAAGAGGGGCGTGGACGCCGAAAGCGCGCGAGATCCGAAGCTCCGCCCCACGCTCCGCTCCACACAGTGATGCTGCGCAAGGTCCTGGAAGGGAGGAAGAGCGACGCTGACGTTATCGGAGCGCGACGCCAGGTCCTCAACCCCGACAATCGACTGCGGAGCCGTGGCCTACGGAAGAAGAGCATCGCAAGGTAGGCCACGGTCCACTAGGGGGGGAGGAGGATGCCGGACACCGAGGGGAGCTCCACTGCCACAGCCACCGCCAGCGCAACCGCTGCAGCAGTCATGCCATTCATCATGCCCTATATCCCGGGGGCAGCCTGGCTACCCCAGTACTCAGGGGAGTCGCATACCCTAAATGACTTTAGAGAAAGACTGGATAGCCTCTTCCAGGTGTACCCCCTCACAGAAGAGAAAAAAGTGAGCATCCTGGTGGCCCAATTAATCGGGGCAGCCCAAAAGGAGGTAAAGTCCTGGCCACCTGGGAGGAAGAGGACTGTCAGAGAAATACTAGCCCGGCTGAAAGACACGTTTGATACCCGCACCTCAGCCGAGATAAAACTAAGATTTTATGGGTGCAAACAACGGGCACATGAGAGTATAAGAGACTATGCGCTAAACCTACAAGAGGCCCTGAGAGCCATTAAGCAGGCAGACCCTGACAGCGTGGGAAATGAAGATAAGCTGTTGACTGAACAATTTATTGAGGGTCTACTGTGCAATGCCCACCGAACCCAGTTGCGGGCAATGGCCTTACAGGACCCTGACCTGGACTTTGCACAGTTCAAGGACAGAGCCATCCGGGTGCTCCGAGAACCGGCACCAGGTGGCGCTGTGACCCACAGGCACCCTGCTATCACTTACCACCAGGAGACGGCGCCCTTGTCTGCAGGGCCTGTGGGAGCTGATGCGCAGGCTTTAAACAGTGACCCGGCTACAGACCTGCACCATCAGGTCCAAGAGCTGACTAAGAGCGTTGCCGCGCTAACCAGAACTGTGCAGTCTTTACAGGTCTCTTCTCCAGGAAAGATCCAGCTGGCATCCGGACCGGAGGACGTCATGTGGCGCCGACTGAGGAGGACCCCACCGGCCAGAGGAAGACCCAGCGACAGATACAACGAGGACGGACAACCCATCTGCCGCCGCTGCAATCAACCCGGACATGTGGCAAGGTACTGTCATTTAAACGGGCACAACCTGGGGTAGAGGGCCAACCCCCAGGCATAAGACCATCAGGCCCATCAAACTGGCGTGATTAATACGTAGGGGGACGTCCAATCTTGCCTGTGGTACTGGATGGCATTCCTATGAGTGCCCTACTAGACACCGGGTCACAGGTCACCACCATCCCGTACGTGCTCTTCAAGCAGTACTGGAATGACTCGGACATAACCCGCTACCCAGATGACGACCTGAGTATCATCGCCAGCAATGGTCAGCCCGTGCCGCAGGTGGGATTCAAAGAGGTGACCATTAAGATCGGTAAAGTCGAACTGGCGGCACAAGGACTGATAATAGTGGACATAGACCCTCATGAGAGTCACCCTAGAATAACTTTGGGAACTAATGTGATTGAAAATTGTCTTGCAGAGGTGATTCTCATTTTACAGCAGGTTGTCAAGAACGCCAGTTCCGGCCAGCAGCGTGTGCTCCAAAAAGAGATCCGGGCACTGATGAAGCGGCAACAGGTGGAACTATGTGGTGGTGAGATAGGTAGTGTGAGAATGTGTGACCCGTTCCCTATTGCCATGCCCCCAAAAAGTGAGATGATGATTTGGTGCCGGGCAGCTATTGGTCTAAGAGGTAGAGACTACCAAGCAATGGTAGAACCCGTCTACTCAGACAGTAGGCCCACCATTTTGACAGCACGGGGGGTGGTCGATGTACGCCATGGGAGGGTGCCCGTTCACATCATAAATATCGGGGAGAGAGAAGTACACCTGCCCCGGTATGCCACGCTAGCCAAATTGTTCACCATCAACCAGAGCTCGGTACAGGCCGTGGAACCCTTGCCTCCATCTCAACCAGAGGAAGGTAACGGCTCTAAGAAACCAATGGAGGACTGGTGTCAGCAATTGCATTTGGGTACTGACTCTACTCCCTCACACCAGAAACAGGGAGTCTATCGGGTGGTTCGAGAGTACGAGAGAGTGTTTAGTAAACACCCGTTAGACTCCGGGCGAGTAAAGGGGGTAGAACACCACATACCCACGGGAGACCATCCTCCCATAAAGGAGAGATACCGACCCGTACCCCCTGCACACTATCAACACGCCAAGGGGATGCTTAGAGACATGAAGGAGGCTGGGGTAATCAGGGACAGCTGTAGCCCCTGGGCAGCTCCACTAGTCTTAGTGAAAAAGAAAGACAACACTATGAGAATGTGTGTAGACTACAGGAAGGTCAACCGTATCACACACAAAGATGCGTACCCGTTACCAAGGATAGAAGAGTTCTTAGCTGCATTAAAATCTGCTAACTTCTTCTCTACTTTGGATCTCACTAGCGGGTACTGGCAGGTTCCTGTAGCAGAGGCGGACCGGGAGAAGACCGCATTCACCACCCCGATGGGTCTCAGTGAATTTAACTGCATGCCGTTCGGGCTCTGCAACGCACCAGGAACCTTCCAACGGTTGATGGAATGCTGTCTGGGACACCGGAACTTTGAGACGGTCCTGTTATACCTGGACGATGTCATCGTCTATTCCAAGACCTACGAGGACCACCTGAAACACCTGGCAGAAGTGTTCAAAGCTCTGGCGAATTACGGCCTAAAGGTGAAACCCTCCAAGTGTCACCTCCTGAAACCAAAGGTGCAGTACCTGGGACACGTGGTGAGTGCTGACGGAGTGGCTCCCGACCCTGATAAGATCACCGTGATTAAGGACTGGCCAAGACCCTCCAGCATAAAGGAAGTGCGGCAGTTCCTCGGGTTGGTAGGCTACTACCGAAGATTCATTCCCGGTTTCACCAAAATGGCAGCCCCTATGCAGGACCTCCTGATAGGTCAATCTCGGAAAGCCAAAAACCAGAAGCCGCCCTTCAGGTGGGAAAAGCTGTAAGAAGAGTCCTTCTGCCAGCTGAAGATGGCCCTCACGGGGGATGAAATCCTGGCATATCCAGACTACAGCCAGCCCTTTATCCTCCACACGGACGCAAGCAACATCGGGCTAGGAGCCGTACTGTCCCAGATCCAGCAAGGGAAAGAACGGGTAATCGCTTACGCCTGCCGAAAGCTACGGCCCACGGAGAGGAACCCTGAGAATTATAGCTCATTCAAGCTGGAGTTCCTGACAGTAGTGTGGGCAGTGACCGAACGTTTCAAGCATTACCTTGCCTCCTCCAAATTCACCGTGTACACGGATAACAACCCGTTGACACACCTGGACACTGCAAGGCTCGGTGCCCTGGAACAGAGATGGATGGCCCGCCTGTCCAACTTTGAATTCACCATCAAATACTGGGCAGGACGATCAAATGCCAACGCGGATGCCCTGTCTAGAATGCCGAACTTACCGGACGTAGGGGAAGATCCAGAAGATCTGGAAGAAGTTGAGCTCCCTGCGTTCCACCGTCATGGGATTACCCTGTATTCCCACCGTGTGAAGGACAGGCGCTCCGTGACGTTCAATCCCTTGCCCCACTACAACTGGGCGGAGACGCAAGACAGTGATCCCGCAGTCCATTTGGTGAAGGAAATGCTGACCCAGGCCGATGCCCGTCTTGACCCAGATGCTCCGGAGGAGACCAAGCAACTGTGGAAGGAGAAAAGTAAGCTGTTCCTCTACAGGGAGAAGCTGTGCCGGAGAATGGTTAACTCTCGAACGCATGAGTTGACCTGGCAGGTAGTGGTCCCAAGACGAGACGCGGCTATGGTTCTGGAGGCATACCACAACGGAGCAGGGCATTTCGGATGGAAGAAGCTGGAGTTCTTGTTGCGTGAACGGTTCTACTGGGTAGGCATGAGGGGAGCCATCGAGAGGTGGTGCAGAGA
This sequence comes from Phyllobates terribilis, assembly GCF_046119375.1. Classification (NCBI taxonomy): domain Eukaryota; kingdom Metazoa; phylum Chordata; class Amphibia; order Anura; family Dendrobatidae; genus Phyllobates; species Phyllobates terribilis. The sequence goes on from NW_027362768.1 coordinate 194,701,071, forward strand.
CTGTGGCCCGTGCCACCTGAGAAGAAAGGACCGTGCTAGCCAGAAGACTCCCTTGCAGCCCATCATCACCAGACAGCCACTGGAACTGGTAGCCCTGGACCATGTGAAACTGGCTCCAAGCAGATCTGGGTATGTCTACGCCCTCACAATCGTAGATCATTACTCCCGGTTCCTGGTGGTGGTCCCGGTCAAGGACTTAACGGCTCAAACAGCAGCTAGAGCCTTCCAGCAGCACTTCTGCCGTCCACACGGGTACCCGGACCAAGTGTTGACAGACCAAGGACCAGCCTTCGAAGCGGAGGTCTTCCAGGAGTTCTGCAACCTGTATGGCTGCAAGAAGATAAGAACAACGCCCTATCATCCTCAAACCAATGGACTCTGCGAGAAGATGAACCAGGTGGTGATAGATCTGCTAAAAACATTGCCCCTGGAAGAACGCAGTCTGTGGCCTGAGAAACTGCCCGATCTGGTGGACCTGTATAACCACATCCCTGTAGGTTCCACCAACTGTACCCCGGCTTACCTAATGAGAGCAAGACCTGGTAAGCTGCCTATTGACCTGGATATGGGAGTCCTGACGCCTGAGGACACCTCGCCAGAGGCAGACTGGGATACAGAACGGCAGCAGCAGTATCGGAAAGTACAAGAGAGCGTCGAGCGAAGTCTGTCTCAAGCTAGAGAAAGGCAAGAGAAGGCTTATAACCAGTATGCTCCCGCTGTTCCCCTGGTACCTGGAGAGCAGGTCTTGAAGAGGAAGAGGCGGCTCCACAAGTTGGACGACCAGTGGGAGAAGGACCCATACACCGTACTGCCATCAAGCCATGAGAACCCAAAAATCTGCGTAATCAGTAAGGATGGAGGAGAAACCACAGCCATTGTCTCCAGAGACCACCTGAAGAAGTGTCCCGAGCAGCTGCAAAGCCCTGAAGAAGATCAAGAAAACCCTCAACCCGCAGAGGAAAGGGAAGAAATGATCAGTACCATACTCGGAGACTTCCCCCGGTCTTGGACACAAGTAAACGGCGCTGTCGTGGTACCCGTCCTCACCTTTCTCCAGCCAGCCCCGCAAGTGCCTACAGAGGAACCGGTAGAGCTGGAAGAGCAGCCGGCCCAAGAGGCAGAAGAGTCCACACCAGCAGTACAGGAGGATCAACCCTCTGCTAGTAGTGAGCCTGCCGTGCCCCTAGTGAGCCAAAGAGTGCGCAGAAAGCTGCCCAGCTTGCCCATAACACCTCCTACACCCTGTAGTGCAGAACCAGTTAGTGAGCTCCGTAGGTCCACTAGAGTCACTAGAGGTCAGATGCCCGCTCGCTGGAGAATCTAAACCAATGCACTGTAAAGTTGACTGTTTATTGAAAAATGTTTATGGTTTATGTTTGTTGCCTGTTATTAATTATGTTTCTCAGTTACCCTGCAGATTTATTTGGACTAACAGGTTATGGACGCTGGATAACCGGAACAGTTTTGTAGATAGTTGCACCTTGGTGCCTCTTGCGAAGACGGCCGCGGAAGAGAAAACCTGTCTGGCGTGGCCTACTTGCGGCCCAATGTAGCTAGCTCTAACCTTGCAACCACGCCCAAGGACAACGCAAGGGGTTTGCTTTGGACAGGTCCCCTATTCTGTGACAAGACTTCGCCTTGTTGGGTGACATGGACACCCCCTTTGTTTCATAAACTTCACCTTGGGTGATATGGACACCCGATCACGGAAACGCCGTGACCTCTACAGACTAAAGCTTCTTGTAAATATGTTGTCTTGTTATTGTTATACCTTGTATTTATGTTTCTTTAAAAATGTGTTTAGTCCCGGAGTACTAAAATTTACTAGGGGGGAATGTGACACCCCAGGGGTCTGGTTGCCACAGTAATAGAGATATTATGTCTGAGAGCAAGTGGGAGGTTTCTCTGGTCAGGATCCCTAAACATGCAACACGGTCCGCCCAGACCTGGGAGGGAAGGAATCTGCCCTTTTAAACTGGGCCTGGGGCGGGATTAGAGTAGTCAGAGCCTGGAGAGGGAAAGCAAGAACAGGAGCTCTGGAGGAGCAGTAGCTGAAGTCCAGGGGCTGGAGCTGAGCAGAGCTCGCCCTGGACGAAGACACTAAAACCGGACACAGGAGTCCGAGGCTGTGGGGACTGATATACACCCAGCAGCAGAAACCAGCCGGCAGGGGATTCCAGGTCCTCTGGCCATAGAAGCCCGGAGGCTCAGTCGCAAACAAGGGACCAGCGCCGCCATCCAGGAGCGGAGGCTAACAGAAGGCCCCAAGTCACCAGCCATACGGGTGAGCACCACACGGTATACTCAGGGACGTGGGCTACTTGTAACCGCTGACAGCAAGGTAGCCAGGAAGAGTGCAGATTAACGGGGAGGCCTACAACTCCACCTGGCCAGGGGAACTCCTGCTTGCTCGCAGACTGACCAGGCCCCTTATACTAGCCAGTACTCCCAGGAGGGTCTGCCTTGTACCATCAGTAAAGACCCTGAACTGCACCTCACGTCTCTGTGATTCCTTGCCGCTCCAGCACGATTAGCACTGGGACCCTCACACCATCACTCCCATCATCTTCCACATTAGCTGCCCTGAGGCAATACTTCTCCCGTGGGGAGTCATCCCATACTCAGCTGCGCAAACAACATCAGCCTCAGCGGTCTGCAGCGCAGCGGCGTTCCCCACTGGCCGCAATCCACGGGTGGCGTAGTCGGACACTTATTACCATACAACATTTAGACTGCCACTGGTTTGACCACCCTGGGCACGGACCGGGTCACCGCCACGGAGAACTACAACCCCCAGCATCTCAGCGATCCGGCTCCGGGTATTCCCCCTGCACAGCAGCAGCAGCACAGGCCCAGGGGGCGCGTCACATGCACCACACACACCCCATTTCCGAGGGACAGGTCAACGGTGCTCCCACTAGACAGAAGTGCAGGCACGACAGCATCTTTCCCTGGCTGGAGTGGGGCGGGGGGTGGAATACCCAGTGGTGTAGGAGCAAATAGGGGTGGGTTTCTGGGCATAGGTAGGAGCCCATTGGTTGCTAGTCACCTGGGCTCGGGTGTCAGAAGGAGGTATATAAGGTGGGCACCATCTTAGAGTCAGTGTTAAGAGTGAGAGGAGAAGACAGGATGCAGAGCCTCTGCATGGGCTCTGCTCCGCAGGCAGGCCTTGTCAGAAGGCTGGAGCCTGAGAGAGAGAAGAAAGAACAGAAAGGAAAGGAAGAAAGGAACTGGAACAGAGGAGAAAGGAAGCAAGGAACACAGAGAAAGGCCCAGAGACACGAGGACAGAAGGAACCCCATATGCCCAGGAGATACAGGGTGAAGGGTTGGCAGAACAGGGTACCGGAACCCAAATTGGTGGAGGCAACAGATTCCTCAGCCAAAGACCGGAGGTTGTTACCACATCTTGGTGCGACCCCTCACTACATCCACCAGGAAAGCATACCACATAGGGTCAGGGAAACCGGAGAAAGGTTTCGCCAAGAGAAGGCCCGAGGGAGCTGGACAAAGGTGGGTCACTGGTGGGGACGGCCAGAGAAGGGAAGAGAAGGGAGCCCTGTGCCACGCTCTGGAATTGCCTGGGAGTTGGTCGAGCCCCTTGCATGGTGAACGCAGCACGGCTCAGGCGGTCCCTCATGTGCACAAGTGACCAGAATAACAACTGTGAGTAAAGCATTGGAAACTGCAATTACAAGTCTCTGTGTTTCATCGCCGCACCAGCACCATTACTACTGGGACGTTCACACCATCCTCCCATCATCCACACTAGCTGCCCTGAGGCTATACTTCTCCCGTGGGGAGTTATCCCATACTCGGCTGCGCAAACTACATCAGCCTCAGCGGTCTGCAGCGCAGCGGCGGGTGGCGTAGTCAGACATTGTTATTACTTAAGACTGCCACTGGTTTGACCACCCTGGGCACGGACCGGGTCACCGCCACGGAGGACTACAGCCCCCAGCGATCCGGCTCCGGGTATCCCCCTGCACAGCACAGGCCCAGGGGGCGCATCATATACACCCCCTGTATACCAGTGTTATATACAGTATACACCCCCTGTATACCAGTGTTATATACTGTATACACCCCATGTATACCAGTGTTATATACAGTATACACTCCCTGTATACCAGTGTTATATACAGTATACACTCCCTGTATACCAGTGTTATATACAGTATACACTCCCTGTATACCAGTGTTATATACAGTATACACTCCCTGTATACCAGTGTTATATACAGTGTACACCCCCTGTATACCAGTGTAATGTTTGGAGACACAGCACTACTTTTATACAGTGGCACAGTCTGGTATTGAAGTTCATCCCCTTTCACATGAATTGAGATTTAAACCCAGTCTCCGCAATGAACAAGAGTAGATTGTCACAGTTCAGTGACTCATCCCCTCGGATCGTCGCCATCTTCCTCCTGACCGTCACTGTTCCACCCGCTCTATATTTGTCATCATGTGCTGACTTCCTTGCTTCTTAAAAGGCCAGTGAAGAGTTAACTCCGACAACTTCAGCCAATGGCTAGATGCTTGAGTTCTATAGGAGAGGTCCTACAAGCTGTAGTGCCGGCGTCCCTGCCCTCTGCTAGGCAGGGACGCTGCTCCCCTAACCGCTCTGCCCCGTGCCCGGCGTCCCTCTCCCGCTCTGCTGTCAGCGCGCGCTCCTTCCCGGCGTCCTCCTCCCCCTCCTCTTAAAGGGGCCGCGCGCGCCGTCCTAAGGAGTCCCCGGCCAATGGCCGGAGGACTTCATCATATATAAGGCACCTCCTCCAAAATGGAGGTGCCCGAGCAATGTTGTTTGCACCTGTGTCTCACCTGTGCTTCAGCCCTCAGGTCCCGATGCCAGTTTCCTGCCAGTTACCTGCCAGTTTCCTGCCAGTTACCTGCCTGATTCCTGCCTGAATACTTGTTACCTGTGCCAGTCTGAGGTCCGACGGTCTGCCTTACTACTCCTGTCAGTCTGTCTAAAGGACCAGCCTGCCCGCTCACCTGGGAGCGCACATCAGCTACCTGCCTACTTTCCTGAGGTCCGACGGTCTGCCTTACAACTCCGGTCAGTCTGTCTATGGACCAGCTTGCCCGCTCACCTGGGAGCACTTCTCCGTTACCTGCCTGCTTGCCAGCCCGGAGGCTCCGTTGTCACGTGCTGTGACCATCAGCTACTTCAGACTCTTGTCCGCTCACCTGGGAGCGCTTCTCCGTTACCTGCCTGCTTGCCAGCCCGGAGGCTCCGTTGTCACGTGCTGTGACCATCAGCTACTTCAGACTCTTGTCCGCTCACCTGGGAGCGCTTCTCCGTTACCTGCCTGCTTGCCAGCCCGGAGGCTCCGTTGTCACGTGCTGTGACCATCAGCTACTTCAGAGACTCTTGCCCGCTCACCTGGGAGCGCTTCTCCGTTACCTGCCTGCTTGCCAGCCCGGAGGTTCCGCCGTCACGTGCCGTGACCACCTGTTATTCCAGAGACTCTCGCTTGCTCACCTGGGAGCACACATCTACCATCTGCCTGCTAGCCTACCCGGAGGCTCTGCCATCACAGGTCGTACCTACCCTTTACCCAGAGACAGCCCTGATCACTTGCCGTATCTCCCTGTCCGTTCATCCCGAGACTGCCACCCGCTCCCTTACAAGGGCTGCCCCCTTGTATAGTAGCTCAGAGGTTCCGCCTCCCAGACCCGTTACAGTTTGCTCGGGCCATGGAACCCGGTGGCACCCAAGCTCCCTCGCTCTCGGACCTCTGTCTTGAACTGTCCCGTCAGAGGTCCCAACAGGAGTCCATCCTGGGTCACCTGCGGAATGTTAATACTCGCCTGAACACTCTGTCTGATCCACCAACAACCTCCGCCAGTGCCATATCTTGCAATCCGGCAGCTCCGCTGCCCACTAATACCATGGTATCCTACCCCGGACCCCGGCTTTCTGCACCTCCTCGCTTCGGAGGCGACTCCGTCCAGGCTCGGGGCTTCTTAAATCAGTGCACCCTGCATTTTGAACTTTTGTCCTACCAGTTTAACTCCGACCGGGCCAAAATTGCCTTCATCATGTCCCATCTCACCGGGGAGGCCCTGGCCTGGCTAAATCCTCTATGGGAGAGAGGAGACCCCCTGGTGTCCAACTTGCCTGCTTTTCTCACGGCTTTCCGGAAAGTCTTCGACGAACCCGGACGGAAGACCTCATCTGCATCATCGTTGCTACGCCTCCGTCAGGGGAGTCTCACCGTGGGCCAATATGCCATACGGTTCCGTACCCTTGCCTCGGAGCTGACCTGGGATAACGACGCTCTGGTTTCCGTCTTCTGGGAGGGTCTGTCCGGCCGTATTAAAGATGAACTTGCCGGTCGGGACACTCCTACCACTCTCGATGACTTAATAACTCTTGCCACCCGGATTGACCTACGGTTCCAGGAGCGTGCCAGAGAGGTCACCCGTGAGAGGAGGTTACCACGTCTAGCTCCTACTTTTCAGAAACCCGTCACTCCTTCTGTCTCTAACCAGGTACACCCTCCTGAGCCTATGCAGGTCGACCAGACCAAGATGGTCAAGACCCGTCAGGACTTACGCCGTGCCGAGGGGACCTGCTTCTACTGTGGCAGTAAGGAGCACCAGATCCGTGCCTGCCCGGAAAGGTCGGGAAACGCCTGTGTCTAGGTTCGCTCAGAGAGGTCCACCTAGACAAGAATAAATCCTCTCCATCCCTGCTGTTGTCAGTTTCAATCGTCTACGGGGAGAACCGTTATTTCGAACTAGCCCAACTGGACTCTGGAGCAGCCGGGAATCTTATTTCACAGTCCCTGGTAGAGAAATACCGCATCCCCACCAAACCTCTGGCTGTACCCTTGTCTGTGGCTGCCGTGGATGGGGGGCTCTTACCACGCCCCATCCAACTCATCACCGAATCCATTACTCTGCAGGTGGGAATGCTGCATTCTGAGAGTATCTCCTTTCATGTTCTGCCTGGACTCTCTCACGCCCTCTTGCTAGGTCTGCCTTGGCTCCAGAGACATGCACCCGTGCTTGACTGGCAAACCGGAGAAGTCCTTCGCTGGGGACAAGACTGTCATAAGACCTGCCTGGTTCCCGTCCATCCCGTCCGTCCCTCTCCTACCCCAGCTAATCTACCTGGACTTCCAATTCCTTATTGGTCTTATGCTGATGTCTTTAATAAAAAGGAGGCAGAGACATTACCCCCTCATAGACCATACGACTGTCCCATCGACCTGTTACCCGGTACTACTCCTCCCCGTGGGCGTATTTATCCTTTATCCGGTGCTGAGACCCGGTCGATGTCCGAATATATTGAGGAGAATCTGGCCAGGGGATTCATCCGGAAATCTACCTCCCCGGCGGGAGCAGGCTTCTTTTTCGTTAAAAAGAAGGACGGCTCTCTCCGTCCCTGTATAGACTATAGAGGCCTAAACCAGATCACGGTGAAGAATAAGTACCCCCTTCCGCTCATTCCAGAATTATTTGATCGTCTGAGGGGGGCTAGAATCTTCACCAAACTAGACCTCCGTGGGGCGTACAACCTGGTTCGTATCCGTCAAGGGGATGAATGGAAGACGGCATTCAACACCCGGGACGGCCACTATGAATACCTGGTAATGCCCTTTGGTCTCTGTAACGCTCCTGCCGTTTTTCAAGAGTTGGTCAATGACATCTTCCGGGACCTTCTCTACTCCTGCGTAGTGGTGTACCTGGACGACATCTTGGTCTTCTCTCCGGATCACCAGACTCACCGGAGGGACGTTCGTCAGGTCCTGCTCAGGCTCAGGCAGAATCACCTCTTCGCTAAATACGAGAAGTGCCTCTTTGAGCAGACCTCGCTTCCGTTTTTGGGCTACATTATTTCTCAGACCGGCCTACGAATGGATCCAGAGAAACTGTCTGCCATCGAGAAATGGCCTCGACCGGAGGGGCTGAAGGCCATTCAGTGGTTCCTGGGCTTCGCCAACTACTACCGCCTCTTCATACCACACTTCTCTTCCCGGACTGCCCCAATTTCCGCGCTCACCCGTAAGGGTACTAATCCCAAAGAGTGGCCGCCCGAAGCAGAAGAAGCCTTTCTTTCCTTAAAACAGGCCTTCTCTTCCGCCCCGGTGCTGCATCGCCCGGACGGCAACAAGCAGTTCTTCCTGGAAGTGGACGCCTCCTCCTCTGGAGCTGGAGCGGTACTTACTCAAAAATCTTCTTCCGGGAGGATGGTAACTTGCGGCTTCTTCTCTAAACTCTTCTCCTCCTCAGAGCGCAATTATTCCATAGGAGATCGAGAGTTATTGGCCATCAAACTGGCATTGGAGGAGTGGCGTTACCTGCTTGAGGGGGCTCTTCACCCGGTAATAATTTACACTGACCACAAGAACTTGGCTTATCTCCAGCATGCCCAGAGACTTAACCCGCGCCAAGCCCGGTGGTCCTTGTTTTTTGCTCGTTTTGATTTTGTCCTTCATTTTCGCCCGGCTGACAAAAACGTCTAGGCGGACGCCTTGTCTCGATCCTTTCTGGTATCTGATCTCGAGGAAGATCCGAAACACATCATCGATCCCGCCAGAGTAATGCAGGTGGCTCCCGTGAGTCTAAATCGTCTTCCTCCCGGAAAGACGTTCGTATCAGTACCTGATCGGGAGAAGATCCTTCACTGGGGTCACTCGTCTAAACTGGCTGGCCACGCTGGTCAGAAGAAGACCCTCCAGCTTATTTCCCGGCACTACTGGTGGCCTACCCTGCACAAGGATGTAATAGACTTTGTTTCTGCCTGTGTGTCCTGCGCCCGCAACAAGGTTCCGAGACATCTGCCAGCCGGTCGCCTCCTTCCGCTCCCAGTACCTGCTGCCCCCTGGCAGCATATTGCAGTGGACTTCATAACTGACCTCCCACTCTCTGCCGGTTGTACGGTCATTTGGGTGGTCGCTGACCGCTTCTCCAAGATGGCTCATTTCGTTCCCCTGCCAGGCCTCCCGTCTGCACCCGAGCTAGCTAGAGACTTTATTCGTCACATCTTCCGTTTTCATGGCCTGCCCCTCCACATCGTGTCGGATCGTGGGGTACAGTTCACCTCACGCTTCTGGAGAGCCACTTGTAAACTACTAGACGTCACCCTGGACTTCTCTTCCGCTTACCACCCACAGTCCAATGGTCAAGTGGAGCGGATCAATCAGAACCTGACCAGTTACCTCCGGCACTTCGTTAATGCCCACCATTCTGACTGGGTGGATCTCCTACCATGGGCCGAGTTCTCTTACAATAATCACGAGAGCGAATCCTCCTCCAAATCCCCGTTTTTTGTAGTCTTTGGTCAGCATCCTCGGATTCCTTTTCCTGTCTCCACCTCGGTGGACAACCCGGCTGCGGAATCTCTCGTTAGCAAATTTTCCTCCATTTGGGAGAGTACCCGATCCGCACTCCTTCAGTCTTCCGAGCGTATGAAAAGACACGCTGACAAAAAACGTCTGGACCCTCCTCAATTCCGTCCTGGGGATAAAGTCTGGCTCTCGTCCAAATATGTCCGGCTCAAGATCCCTTCCTATAAGTTAGGGCCTCGGTTCATCGGCCCACTGGAGGTCATCAGTCAGATCAACCCGGTGGCCTATAAATTGAAACTCCCGGCCAACTTACGGATCCCTAACTCCTTCCATGTATCTCTCCTCAAACCTGTGGTACTTAACTCTTTTTCCAAGTCTACAGGTACGCCTCCTGCTCCGGTTTCTGCTGAGGACGAGTTTGAGGTAGAGAACATTCTTGCCACCAAAAGGGTAAGAGGAAAGACCTTTTTTTCTGGTAGATTGGAAGGGGTTTGGTCCTGAGGAGAGAACGTGGGAGCCCCGGGAGAACATCCATGCCCCTCTCATCCTAGCTAAATTTCTGTCTGGCCTAAAAAAGGGGGGGCCTAAAGGGGGGGGTACTGTAGTGCCGGCGTCCCTGCCCTCTGCTAGGCAGGGACGCTGCTCCCCTCACCGCTCTGCCCCGTGCCCGGCGTCCCTCTCCCGCTCTGCTGTCAGCGCGCGCTCCTTCCCGGCGTCCTCCTCCCGCTCTGCTCTCAGCGCGCGCTCCTTCCCGGCCCCTGTGCTTAGGGCGCGCGCGCGCTCCCCTCCTCTTAAAGGGGCCGCGCGCGCCGTCCTAAGGAGTCCCCGGCCAATGGCCGGAGGACTTCATCATATATAAGGCACCTCCTCCAAAATGGAGGTGCCCGAGCAATGTTGTTTGCACCTGTGTCTCACCTGTGCTTCAGCCCTCAGGTCCCGATGCCAGTTTCCTGCCAGTTACCTGCCAGTTTCCTGCCAGTTACCTGCCTGATTCCTGCCTGAATACTTGTTACCTGTCTGCCAGTCTGAGGTCCGACGGTCTGCCTTACTACTCCTGTCAGTCTGTCTAAAGGACCAGCCTGCCCGCTCACCTGGGAGCGCACATCAGCTACCTGCCTACTTTCCTGAGGTCCGACGGTCTGCCTTACAACTCCGGTCAGTCTGTCTATGGACCAGCTTGCCCGCTCACCTGGGAGCACTTCTCCGTTACCTGCCTGCTTGCCAGCCCGGAGGCTCCGTTGTCACGTGCTGTGACCATCAGCTACTTCAGACTCTTGTCCGCTCACCTGGGAGCGCTTCTCCGTTACCTGCCTGCTTGCCAGCCCGGAGGCTCCGTTGTCACGTGCTGTGACCATCAGCTACTTCAGACTCTTGTCCGCTCACCTGGGAGCGCTTCTCCGTTACCTGCCTGCTTGCCAGCCCGGAGGCTCCGTTGTCACGTGCTGTGACCATCAGCTACTTCAGAGACTCTTGCCCGCTCACCTGGGAGCGCTTCTCCGTTACCTGCCTGCTTGCCAGCCCGGAGGTTCCGCCATCACGTGCCGTGACCACCTGTTATTCCAGAGACTCTCGCTTGCTCACCTGGGAGCACACATCTACCATCTGCCTGCTAGCCTACCCGGAGGCTCTGCCATCACAGGTCGTACCTACCCTTTACCCAGAGACAGCCCTGATCACTTGCCGTATCTCCCTGTCCGTTCATCCCGAGACTGCCACCCGCTCCCTTACAAGGGCTGCCCCCTTGTATAGTAGCTCAGAGGTTCCGCCTCCCAGACCCGTTACACAAGCCATAATTTATAGTCTTACAAGCCACCATTTATAGCGGCCTACAAGCCACCATTTATAGCGGCCTACAAGCCACCATTTATAGCGGCCTACAAGCCACCATTTATAGCGACCTACAAGCCACCATTTATAGCGGCCTACAAGCCACCATTTATAGCGGCCTACAAGCCACCATTTATAGCGGCCTAAAAGCCACCATTTATAGCGGCCTACAAGCCACCATTTATAGCGACCTTCAAGCCACCATTTATAGCGGCCTACAAGCCACTATTTATAGCGGCCAACAAGCCACTATTTATAGCGACCTACAAGCCACAATTTATAGCGGCCTACAAGCCACCATTTATAGTGGCCAACAAGCCACCATTTATAGTGGCCTACAAACCACCATTTATAGCGACCTTCAAGCCACCATTTATAGCGGCCTACAAGCCACCATTTATAGCGACCTTCAAGCCACCATTTATAGCGGCCTACAAGCCACCATTTATAGCGGCCTACAAGCCACCATTTATAGTGGCCAACAAGCCACCATTTATAGTGGCCTACAAACCACCATTTATAGCGACCTTCAAGCCACCATTTATAGCGGCCTACAAGCCACCATTTATAGCGACCTTCAAGCCACCATTTATAGTGGCCTACAAACCACCATTTATAGTGGCCAACAAGCCACCATTTATAGCGACCTACAAGCCACAATTTTTTTGATTCTTTTAGGGCTGGTAAAGGATTAAAAATAAGCTCTCCATTCCTGGCAGCTCAGTTCTCCGCCCGGTCCTCCGTTGGCTCGCTTCCTTCCTCTGGCTTCAGATTTCTTTTCCATCTTAAGTCTTTGGAGCTTCTAGGACTGATGAGGTCTCGGGTGACATCATGATGTTCTGGGGTGAAGCTCGTCATGATGACATCACATGAGGCGAAGTTCATGTAAAGTAACTAAAAAGTATCATATAAAACTGCACTTCTAAAAAAATGGCCGCCACAACGAATCTGAAGGATGCCAATAACTCTGCAAGCAGAGAGAATATAATGAGCAGACTCTGGCCGCGGCTCTGACCTCTGAGTTACTAACACATGGGCAGTTTTACATTTCGGGGGGACGCTCCAGCCTGAGCCCCCTGTGCTGCACTGTGACATCCAGCGACGCATCCACAGAAACAATATTCAAAACGCTTTTCATTTTCCAATTAGCGCACATAATCCTGCTCCTCCTGCAGAACCTTGACTGTTTTACGGCTTGTTGAAAGGAACAAATGATATTATGTCTGCACATTTCTACCGCAGGATTGTTTGTTCAGAAATGTGAAAATTAGTAAAAAAGAAAAAGAAGCCGACAAATAGAACGAGCGAATTCGCAATAACAAATCCGTTACGTCAATCAGATAAAACAAACGATTCTGCGGGGAAAGAGGGGATTGCTGCACAATGCTTAGTTCACTGCGCGTCCTAATGAAAACAGCCCTCATGAATATTTATTAGGGGCTCCGCCCCCGCTTAGCGATCCACCCGACTGATTGGTCGACTTTCCAACCTCACATTAATTGGCCAGGACCCGATGCAGAATAGTGATCAGGTGCGCTCGCCTACTATGTAACATTTATAACGAATGTTTCGGGGGCGACCGCTACCTCTACTCTCTATATAGCTAAGCCCCGAGGCAACACCGGCAATTTGACATGAAGTATATAAATCCTATAATCATCTGTAAGCCGTTCCAACGTCCTTGTCAGCTCTTGACAGCCCGTCTCGATTTCCCATGCCATGCTCACTGGAATATAAAAAGCTGAGATATGGGGAGCTGTTTGTTGAGCTTCTCTATCTGCACCTGGACCTGAGATGGAGAGTCAGACATTTTTAACCTCGACTGATGGTCGGTAGGATTGATGCAAATTTATTCGATGGACCCTTGTCCAGCGGTCACCTCAGAACCGCCTCTGACCCGTTGGTATCCCTGTTACTTATCAGCCATCCTGGCACAACGTCAATGGTGCATCATGTCACAAAGATGACGTAGCAGCAGGGCAACTGATCAAAACAGGAGCTGGGGATGACAATGGAGGTCGGTCTCGGAGCTCCTTTCCAGTGGCCACAGAATATCGGCATGGCCGATGGACCGGGTAGGGCTCCGACTCTCATGGTTATTGATCCCCGACCAGCGAATCTCTTGAGATTGGTTCCCGGCAGATTCCCTCGGCAGACAGAAGAGACGCTGGGTCCAAAGCGAGTGGAGGACCGGGCAGGATAGTTGAGGGTCGGGCCAAGAACTTGTGAGTATATGCTTTTTTAATTTTTTTTAGGACTTTCTGGCCCTCAAAAGAAAACAGCAAAACACAATTTGTTGGATTATTGACAATTGAATCCTGAATAATTTGGATTTGATGAATCAGAATTTTGGGGGAAATTCATAATAAATCTGATTCATTATGATTAGGGTTGAGCGAGTATGTTCTGTCCGAGTATGCTCGGGCTGAGCTCCGAGTATTTACAGCTGCTCGGTGATATGGTTGAATCGCTCCCGTGTGCATGATTTGCGACTGTTTGACAGTTTTATTACATGGGAGGAATGTGTAAGAAATAGAGATTCCTCACATGTAATAAAGCTGTCAAACAGTTGCAAATCATGCACACGGGAGCGATTCAACCATATCACCGAGCAGCTGTAAATACTCGGAGCTCGGCCCGAGCATACTCGGACAGAACATACTCGCTCAACACTAGTCATGATTGAATCGATTTTCTCTTCTCTACTGATGGCAAAGTGGAGAGATGTAATGTAATACGGAGTCCAAAAGTCTTCTTCATTCCAACTCCCAGATTTCATCTGCTACCTTTTCTTATTAGGAATTGCCATAATGTCCATCACTAAAGATGAGCAAATTTATTCCAGGTGAATAGAATTTTCCTTGAATTTTCACCAAAATTTGGATAGTGCTGAATTCCAATTTTTTGCAATTTCCTTTGGGCAAATTCAGCAAAACGACGACAGCGAAATGAAGAGTTGAGTCTTCCAAGTGTTTTTTTTTTTAGTGGGGCGATTTTTGTGGCAGACGTTCAAGTGAGTCCATTCCAAAAATCCTGAAAAACCTCTGTCTGCACAAGGCCTTAAGCCCTCTCTTCTCCCACTCTGGTCCTACTTATAAATTGCCCCCATGCACCGCAGTCACCGGCAGCGTGCCGCACATTCTCCGCACATTCTCCGCTCCGTCTATAGCCTCATTTTTCCTCTCTGGATGTGATATTGGATGCGCTCAGCTGACTGACTTTTATCTTGTCATATTGATCCATCCATGAGTCTATATTAGAAAATGGAGTGGGGATCAGTAAAAGCTAGCAGCCATTAGTGGAGACGGCAGAATCACAACAGCCGCGGCAGCGGGACACTTAGTGCTGAGAATCGTGCAATTTGCAGACAAGGTAAGTGACGAGGATAAGTGTCCCCTTCAAGGCGACATGTTGGAAAACACTGCCTGCAGCGCCGACCCCGCTGACCTCGCTCCACAATATTAGATGCTCCCAGATTGATTTTGCTTCATTTTTTTCTTGAGATTTTTTTTTTTCTTTTGCAGAAATTGATCTGAGTAAATGTTTGCTCACAGCCTTTTCTCTGTTTCTTTGTGTCGACTCATTTACCAAACAGCTCCATGAAATCCACAAACCCTTGAGCCGTTTTTTCCCGGACTAGAAGTTGGTGATTCCTCTAGTTCCTCCGCAACCGCGACCCGTGTCCGCTGCAAAGGTGCGAAGGCGAGGACGTGAGTTTTTAATTTTATTTTAAGAACTCCAAAATAAATAAAATAAAATGTTGTGGACAATCCCTCCATCCCGTTCCTGAGACACCATTTTCCATTTTGCACATTTTTCTTCTGCTTCTTCCAAGAGCCAGCCCATAACTATTGTAATTTTTCCTTCCACATCGCCGTATGGGGTCTCGATTTTTGCAGGACAAGATGGATTTTTTGAAGGATGCCATTCATTTTACCATATAATGTGCTGAAATATGGGGGAAAATTCCAAGTGGAGTGAAGTGGCGAGAAAGCGTTTTTCCGCTCTAGTTTATTGTGTTTCGTTTTTACGGTGTTCATGGTGAAGTAAAAATGACCTGAAACACCCGATACACCGGGTCAGTGTGATTACAGCAATATCAAACTCATAAGGTCTCGTTCAGGTGTACAATTTTTACGTAAAAGAGTCCTCTCTGTGATTTTCATGGTGTGCACTCGTACCTGTGATAGTCTATGGGACCGTGCACATATCTGTATTTTTCCTTGGACCGAGTGGTCCGTTGAAAATATTGGAGACATGTCTGATTTTGATCCAAGGGTCGGATCAAAATCTGCAATGCAAGTCAATGGGTCTGTGAAAAAATCGGACTGCAATCGTAGCTGAGAGCGGTCCGATTTTTCACGGACTGTCAGAAAGGAAAATGTGAAGAAACTTTTTCTTTTTATTTCTCTACGTACGAGAAAGTCGGATGACACTCGGATCATACTCTGATCAGAATAATTGGTTTGATTTTCTCGTATGTCTGAATGAGGCCTAAAGCTTTTTAGATATATTTTAATGGTTGAAAACAATTCAAAAACCTGTAAAAAAATATTGCTCTTGATGCCATTTTCTGAGATCAGTAACTTTTTTATTCTTCCATAGATGGAGCTGAGTGAGAGCTTGTTTTTTTGCGAGCCGTGCTGTAGTTTTTACTGATACCATTCTTGGGAACATGCGATATTTTCATTGCTTCTTATTGCATTTTTGGAGGGAGGTGTGACCTAAAAAAAAACACCTGAAGTGGAAGGGAAATGCTCAAAAGACCAGTTTGTGGCAGGCCTCAGGGATGTTTAGCTGAAGTGTGGCGCCCCTGAGGGTTCAGTCGCCACAGAGATACTGCACCTCACCCCGAGGTGTGGTGTCTCCCTTATCTCAGGTAAGGAGGGAGTGCTGCACGGAACCCCAACCACCTACATCCAACACAACAATGCTCCAGGCCAGCCGGAGGGGCAAGACGCAACGTAGTTTTCTGCTGAGCCCTGGCCCTGGCTGGAGTAGGGGGGAACCCAAAGGTAGGGGGAACCAATAGTGGGTGTAGGTGGAGGAAACAGATACACGAAGCACATATACAGTAAGTATATAATAGGAAGCCATATTAGGTCTAGGGAGAGTTCAGTTCAGTCCAATACAGTGGGCAGTTCTAGTGAGGGCTGTTCAGAGGAACAGTCCGGGAGCAGAGGCTCAGTCAGAGCTCTGCTCCACAAGTTAGGGCCCAGGATAGAGGCCCCGGAGGGGAGCAGGGAGCAGGCTCCATTCTACTTAAGGGATCCCAGGGGGTACGGCGCGTGCAGGCCGGCACCCGTACGCCCCGCTCCTGCCAGGTGATCAGGAGGGATCGGTTGCTACACTCAAAACCCCAGGGGGTCAGGTTGGTCCTGGATCCGACGTACAGGAAGGACTTCAGCATACCCGAGCGGGAATGAGAGTGAGCAGCGTAGGACCATGGTGAGAAGGACCGAGTGTGGAAAAGGTCAAGATAGGTACATATGAAAGTGGGGTTCCGCCAGGCATTCCTACATTTGCTCGAGAAAGGATGGAACCCCTGTCCGGTGAACGCAGCGTGACGAGGGAGGCCTTCACCTGCAAAGTGCATTTGTGAATTGCCTAAGAACTGTACGTAAAACCTTCGACGACTGCATCGAACAGCCTCTGTCTGTTTCTTCACCGGCATCACTGATCCTCACCGCATTACAACGCTCAGCACACCATTCTACCATCTATCTATCTACGCTGCCCTGAGGCCCGCTCCACCTGTGGGAAGCTGTACCATCTTTAGCTGCCTTGTCACCTGCCTCAGAGAACTGCTGCAGCGCTGGTGACCTTCACCAGACACCACAAGTGGCGTCACAAATTTCTCTGAACTTTATTAGTAATCGCTACCCCTTTTGTGCACTGTCCGCCCTGGGCCAGCCACCGTGATATATATACTGTCCCCAAACAGTAAGGCCCCTGGGGTCGCGACAGAAGCAGGCCTTGTGGGAGCGCCTGCGCGCCAACCCACGTATGACTTTTCTAGAAGTGGGGGCGGAGGCACGTGTGAGAGTGCAGGAGATGGGGGTGACGGCCCTGGCAGGGATGGTCCGGAGTAACGAGGCACCCACCCCGCCTGCAGCTGAACCGGAATGGGCTTGAGAGATGCGATAGGAGATATAGGAGATGGAGATGCGGGATGAATGGTCCAGTCTCAAGAAGACCCCTGCCCTGACACCAGAGATACCCAGATCAATTGCCCCAGTTATGGAAAGAAGTGAATTCAGCCCCCCCCCAGCAGGAGAGTTCCATAGAGGAGTGAGGCAGCCCTACACAGACAGAGACATGACCTGCTGGAAGTGTGGAGGCGCAGGACATTACACCAGGGGCTGTGCTAGCTGAGGACGGCCCCTGTCGCGACAGCCTTTAAACTAGCGGGCTCCGTGTTTGGGGGACACAGCCCGGAGCCTGAGGAAGGGGAAAGAAAAAGAGTAAGTCCCAAGGACCTGGTTTCCACCAGCCCGACTGTCTGGGCCAAAATAAGCGGTCGGGCTGTTCTCTGCCTGATTGACATTGGATCCCAGGTGACTACGATGACAGAAGCCTACTTTCAACAGCGACTTCCAGAGATAGCGCATCCTGAATGGGGACCAGTAATTAGACTCACGGCAGCTAATCAATTGCCCATCCCGGTCGCAGGGGTGGTGTGGATGAAGATCCGAGTGTGTGGACAAGATGTGGGAAAAAAAGGAGTCGTCCTGGTCGCAGGGGGAACTGGAAGTGGACCCCCGGTGACCCTCGGAATGAATGTGCTGAAAGAGATTGGGCAAATCCTGATTAGTGAGCCGAAGGAGATTCCTCTATACCAATGGGACCCATGAACCCCCCAAAGGAGGGTCTTTCAACAACTAATCCGAGTTGCCCAGGCTCAGGAGACATCAAGTGAAGGGAAGATCCTGGGGAAAATAATAGTGCCAGCAGCTACAGCGCTCACCTTACCGCCTGGACAAACTGTACTCACGTTATCCGCACGGGCCTGCACACCTCTTGAGGGGGTCGAAGTTCAGATAGAACCAACATCGATGGGCAAAGTACCCCCCGGACTCTTGGTGGCTCGGACACTGACCACCGTCCAGGGTGGCAATGTTATAGTGCGGTGCGTTAATCTGGGCAAAGATGATCTCACACTCCCTCCTATGGCGGAAATAGCCCAGATTCTGGGAATGCCAGAGAAGTTGGTGCGACCTGATGTGGTACAGCTGTCCGCTGTACTAGGAGACCCCAGGACTCTGGCGGTCACCATGCCGCCGGAATCCCACCGGGCTAGTGCGAAGGGGGGACGAAGAATCCTAGAACGAATGCGGGCTGAATTGACGGGACTTACACCTTGACAGGTGCAACAGGTTGAGGAGGTACTGGAGCGGTACCAGGAAGTATTTGCTTGCCATGAGGATGATTTTGGTTGCACTGAAGCCATTACCCACGAGATTCCCAAGGGGAGTGCTGCCCCAGTGCAGGAGAGATACCGGCAGATACCTCCCCAGATGTATAAAGAGGTTAAGGAGAAGCTAACCCATATGTTACAGAATGGTGTGATACGGGAGAGTCAGAGTCCGTGGGCAGCCCCGATTGTCCTGGTCCGGAAGAAAGATGGGACCCTACGGTTCTGTATGGACTATAGATGACTGAATGCCTGTACAGTACTGGACTCTTACCCACTACCGGGAATCGAAGAGTCCCTGTCGGCATTAGGGAAGGCTAGATACTGTACTTCTCCTCCTTGGATCTGGCCAGTGGGTACTGGCAGGCGCCCGTGGCCGAACATGACCGAGCAAAGATGGCATTCATATTACCCATGGGACTGTTCGAGTTCAATCGGATGCCCTTCGGCCTGACTAACACCCCCGGGACGTTCCAGCGTCTGATAGAGAGGTGCCTGGGCGATTTGCACTTCGAGGCGACACTGATTTACCTTGACGACATAATTGTCTATGTCGCCACCTTAGAGGAGCACCTACAGCGACTGGAGCAAGTACTGAGTCGCCTACAGAGTCATGGCCTAAAGGTGAAGCCCCAGAAGTGCCACCTGTTCCGCAAACAGATCGAATATCTCGGTCATACTGTGTCTGGTGAAGTAGTCAGGCCCACCCAGGAAAAGGTGGCCGCCATACAGGAGTGGCCTACCCCGAAGACAGTGAAGGACGTTCGGGCCTTCCTGGGACTTGCCGGGTACTACCGAAGATTGCTGGAGCTACTTAAGGGAGTGCCGGCGGGCTCCAAGAATCAGGCGATTCGGTGGGGAAGCAGCCAGAAAGAGGCCTTCCGTGCCCTAAAAATGGCCCTGACCGAGGCCCCAATACTTGCCTATGCGGATTTCTCCCAATCATTCATACTCCACACTGATGGGAGCCTACATGGTCTGGGAGCCGTGTTATCCCAAGTACAGGAGGGGAAAGAGCGCGTGATTGTGTGCTCCCTTCACGACTCCGAGAGGAACCCAGATAATTATAGCTCTTTCAAATTAGAGTTGCTGGCTCTGGTTTGGGCAATGGCTGAGAAGTTTTCAGAGTATTTGTCCGGGTCCGAAGTACTGGTGAGAACAGATAACAACCTACTGGCCCACCTGGCGAATGCGAAATTGGGGGCCCTGGAGCAGCGGTGGGTGGCCCGCATGGCCAGGTACCGGTATTAGATCGCCTAACGACCTAAGGCAGGGAATAATCACGCCGACGCCCTCTCCAGAGTGACATATGAATGGCCTGATCATGACCGTGATGAAGATTTGGAGGAGGATGAGACCCCTAGCTTCCGAAGTTTCGTGGGACCGCTGGCCGCGGCGCAGGGACAGATCGGAGAAACGTCGGAAGAACAAGTGCTAGGGCGGCCAAGAGATGACTGGATCCGACTTCAACAGACTGACAGAGAAGTTGCTCAATCACATCAGTGGGTGGCTTTGCGGCAAGTCCCAAGTCGAGAAGAGAGGAGTACCCTGTCCCTGGGAGCACTGAAAATGCTGGGACAATGGGAGAGACTGTGTTTGCGAGACGGGCTGCTGTACCGACGGGTGCAGCTACTGCGAGAGTTCGGGACCACCTTTCAAGTGGTGATCCCAGAGAAGTTGGTCGGAGTAGTGGCTAAGGAGGCTCATGAACGAGGGGCTCACTTTGGACCAGAGAAGACATTTCAGTGGTTGCAGAGGCTGGTGTATCATACCCGACTGTGAGCAACAATAGAAGACACTTGTCGAAGATGTTGGATCTGTGAGCTGGTTAAGCCCCCGGAACAGAGGGTCCCCATACAAACCATTGTGACTTCTGCCCCCTTGGAGGTGCTGATGATCGACTATTTGACTGTTGGACAAGTGCATCTCGGGTATGAACATTGCCTGGTAATGACAGACCAGTTCACAAAGTTTGCAGTAGTGACCCCGACTAGAGACCAGACCACCGAGTCAGCTGCGCAGGCCATCTGCCGAGACTTCATTCGTGTGCACGGCTGCCCAAAGAGGATCCATTCTGATCAAGGTGCCTGCTTCCAAGGCCGGGTGATGGAAGAGCTGCATCGGTTGTACAAGATTGAGAAGTCACGGACTACACCTTACCACCCTCAAGGAAATGGGGCCTGTGAACGCTTTAATCGGACACTGATCCAAATGCTCCCCATGTTGGAGGAAGATCGGAAGGTACGATGGCCTGAGTTTGTGGCCAAGCTGGTGTCGGTCTACAACAATCAAGTGAATAGTACGACGAGGTTCACTCCTTGTACCTGGCTGTTCGGGCGAAAGGGGCGAGAGATTACCGAGTTACAGCTGGACCCCGAGGAGGACTACCCACAGACGGGGATGTCTTCCTGGGTCCGGGAACATCGGCATCGACTGCAGACCCTCCGATGGTTGGTACAACAAAAGTTTCAGGAGCTCAAACATCATGAGACATTGCCTCTTCGAGGGACAGCTCTGAGGCCCTGGGAGCGGGTTCAGGACAGGCGGCACCGGGGCAAATTGAGTAGGCGGTGGGAACGGACCCCACACCGAGTGAAGCACAGGATTGGTGCTGAAGGACCTGTGTATGAAGTTCAACCCGAGGGGGCTGAAGGAGCCCCTACCAGAGTGGTTCATCGTAGTATGCTGCGACCCTGTCTGTCTAAAGATGACGAGGATGGAGAAAAATCACCTGCTTCTAGAGAGGGTCCTGTCACATTTGCCCCAAGCCACGATGTGGACGAAGAAGAATTGTTTATTCTACCTCCAAGCCCCAGCACTCGATTACCTGCAGTCCCCAGTGCAGGAGGCGAGGGAACAACATTGGTTGAAGCCACCGGGCAGGCGGAGATTGGGAATCCGAGTGACCCTGCACCCCCATCGGTCAAACTGAGTTACGCCGGTCAGAACGGACAACAGCATGAGTGCCTCCTCACCGTTATGACCAAGATTAATTCCTATGCACCGTATCATCCAGGAAGTCCAAGAATGTGAATGTTTGGTGAAGGAACTCTCGCCCGTGGAATGGCGAGTTAAAGGAGAGCGGGGGTGTAAGGGGGAAGACCGGGGTGTAAGTACTTTCAGAACAAGGGATCCGGAACTACCGGGCCGTACCTCTGGTTGCAGGGGGAAGACAGACTGCGAGCACAGGAGTCAGGTGACTGGGAAGCTGGGGGCATGTCCAGAGTGAGAGCTGGGAGGTCAGGTGAGTGGGAAACTGGTGGTGTGGCTAGAGAGAGGGGGAGACTAGGAAATTTGCGCGGGAAAGTGGCAAGAGAGTTCTGCTCAGGAGAGCAGTGTGAGAGGGTCCAGGCTCCTGGCTCCAGTACTGGGAGCAAGATCCGAGTGCAGTGGACTGGAGGAGTCAAGCCGACTAGAAGGAGAAGAGACGCAGGGTCCGTGTAGTCGAGCATGTGAGGTGCACTGTTATGGACTAGGGGCTCAGCAGGTAAAGACTGCCCACTGCCGCTAGAAGAAGTAGCATTGTTTGGGCGGGGAAGCCTGAAGAAAGCGTCACCAGCATCAGCTGGCAACTGCCTTGTGGAGGATAAAAGTCAGCTAAGTGTAAAAACTGTAGATTACAACCGGTTTGACTCTGCTACATCTAGTTAAACTGTGAACTGTCAGTTATAGACTTCTACCTGCTATTTCCCTTGTTTTTCCCCATATTTTCCCGTTACTCCATGCATGGAGATTTACCCTGTTATCATAAACCTCCCCTGTTTATTAACCCTGTATTGGCTGCTCTGTGTTTCTGTGTCACTACATCTAAAGTACCCGTGTTACAGTACACTGGTCCTGAGCGCAGAGCACACAACGCTCTCCCCCGCCGCGCTCTGACTGCTCGTGCTGCAGATGGATGCGTTTCTGGTGGAGATTTTCTTCTCAGACCTGTGAGTTATGAACAGCAGAATGTGCAACTATTGATTTGACTTTTGATAAATATGAAAATCTTGTGGATGTTTTAGCAAAAATAATAAAGATTTGCAGTAAGTGGGTGACAAGGTGTTTTCTGAAGTCGTGAATCATTTTGACAAAAAAGCTAAAAAACTAAAACTAAAAAAATAAATCAGCCGCGAATAAAAGAGTTTAAAGGAACACGACCTATTTACAACATTTCAGCTTCAATTTACAGAAAATGTTTGTAAATGCTTCATCTTCTATCGATTTCTTAATTACAGGATGTTTTATTCTCTAATCAGGCAGAAAGCAAAATACTAACTTCTGCTAGCAGGGGGCAGTGCATTGTGGGGGCTCGGACACCCGCTATTAGGTCACATGACTGCCCGGGGTGGACAGAGTGTCCAGATACCGACCAGTAACCAGCAGAGTTTTTTGCTTTATCTTTGGGTGTAAATGGAGAAGAAAACAGAACAGCTGAAAATCAGTTCAAGAGATGAGAAGGCAAAGTCTTTACATTCTACAAAGTTACACAATTTTTGACAATCATTCAGGTATTTATCTTTATATCATTTAACCCTTTAAGGAAAAGGGAATTTTTCATTTTTGCATTTTCAGTTTTTGCCCCCATCCTTTTTTAGGATATAGACACGTCAGGGCTTGTTTCTTGCAGGGCGAGTTGTAGTTTTCAAGGACACCATTCATTTTGCCATAAAATGTCCTGAAAAACAGAAAAAATTCCAAGTGGGATGAAATAGTGAAAAGAATGCAATTCCATCATTATTTTTAGGGTTTCCTTTTTACGGCGTTCATTCTGCAGTAAAAATGACCCATAGATGTGATTGTCAAGGTCGGTGCGATT
This sequence comes from Phyllobates terribilis, assembly GCF_046119375.1. Lineage (NCBI taxonomy): Eukaryota > Metazoa > Chordata > Amphibia > Anura > Dendrobatidae > Phyllobates > Phyllobates terribilis. Next base: position 194,724,420 of record NW_027362768.1, read on the forward strand.
ACAGCGATACCAAACTTGCATCCATTTTATTCTATGTGAGTGATGGGAAAAAAAATCACTATAGTAAAGAAAAATGTTTCAGTTTTGTTTCGCCATTTTCTGAAACCAGCAACATTTCTATTTTTCTGTCTATGGGGCTGAGGGAGGGCTTGTTTTTTGGGTGGCGAGTAGTGTTGAGCGAGCACTAAAATGATCGGGTGCTCGAAGCTTGGGCCGAGCTCACCGTGATACTCGGGTGCTCGACCCGAGCAACGAGCCCAATGGTAGTCTATGGGAGACCCGAGCATTTTTGCGGCACCCCCAGCAGTCTGTAGAAAGCCTAAAAAGTGCCCAAAACGATAGTGACAGTGCTCAAATAACATGGGGACAACATGGGGATCGCCCCAGGAAGCATTTCTGACCCCTAGGTCACTGCTGTCAACAACGTGGTCAGAGGTATTAAGCCACTTTAACGGGCTCACAATAAAACGTTCAAAAACGAAACTGAAGCTGTTTTCCTGTGAAATATGTTAAGGAACATCCTTTCCAGGGTAAAGACTTGTGTATAAGGTAAAATAAATAACCAAAAACAAAAATACTCCTCCACACCTTGGGCTATGTTCACAAGTAGCATTTTTGATGCGTTTTTGCACTTCTGTATTGCTTTCAACCGTGACAAATGCATTCACCGGGAAATGTCATTTTAACATTTTACAACCTTATCTGGCCATGTGCTGTGTGACACACGCATACAGTGCTGAAAAGACATGGGAACAGCATGGGGAAGACCCCTGGAAGCATCTCTGACACCCAGGTCACTGCCTAAAAGTGTGCCCATCAGAAGTGATCCTTGCCGCATCAGAAGATGCAAACTTGCAACTATCCCCGTGCAAGTCCTTGTCCCAGAGCAGTGTTCAATTGTACCCCCCCCCCATTCCTTGCACTGCAAGCTCAAGTATGCAGCCTGCCACCCACCCACCCCCAGGCTGCAATACCATACTGCTTGCTTGCTTGCACTTGAAATTGGGCCTTTTAGGCATGTGGAGGCGGAATCTGGCCACCATGTCATGGCTGCGTCGGTGGCCTGGTATACATACTCAGTCCCCAGCTGCCCGGCGGCCGGGTGTCCACACTCAGTCCCCAGCCGCCCCGAGGCCTTGTGCCCACACACGGTCCCCAGCCGCCTGGGGGCGGCCGGGTATCCATAAATGGTCCCCAGCCGTCCCTATTTGTCCCTGTGCGCCTTATACACAAGCGCGCATACAAAAACATTACCTGTGCCCTCCCCAGTGCATTTAGTGGGAAGGACAGCCTATCCACAAACACATGGAGAAGTGAATGTGGCCAGGGATGGTCATTCTCACTGACGCCTTGACACTGGGCTAATATTATGGAAGCCGGGACACAGTTGGACACTGGGATGCAACACGTCCTCCAGACATAGAGGATTGCGGGTCCTGGGTCAATCAGGCTTCAACACAAAGTTCAGAAGGTAGACTGCAGCAGTGGTCGGACTTCTATACAATGAGTAAATTATTCATGATCATGAGGCCATCCATCTCCTTAGCTTTCTGTTCCATGGAATGCAAGCACATGTATGTAGTAGCGGCTAGGCCTGAGGTGGTCAGCGTTTTGGCGCATATCCTACCTCCTCCGAGGATTGCTGGATGTTTTCCTTCTACTATCCCAGTTCTATGACTACCGTTAAAACAAAGCTTCAGGTGATGAATGATGGATGAGGTGGTGGCAAAGGAGAAAGAGGAGGAGGAACAGGGACCATTCACATCAATATCAGGCCAGTCAACCACACATGTCTTGTAGGATATGTTTCTGTACCAAAAGGAGTGGTTCGGCTACACAGTTATAAGGCATACAGTTAGTGCAATGCCTATCAAAAATTTCGAGGCACTCCAATGCCCCTTGGAAGAGACATGGAGGTCAGAGGGCCTTAACTAAACCGTTTTTTCCATTTATAGCAACTGGGTCTCCTGTACACTGTTGGCCTAAGCAGTGAATGGAAGGCTTTCCAAAAATTATGAGGAACTGCAATGCCCCTTGAAACAGACGAGGATAACAGCATACTAAAAACCTTTTACCCATTATTGGGGAGTGGGTCTCCCTTAGTGTTCGCCTATGCATTGAAAAGCAAAAGCTGACTAAAATTAGGAGGAAATGCAATGCCCGTTGGAAGAGTTGTGGAGGTTAGAGTTAATTAAAAACAGCATTTCAATGCCCCTTGGAAGAGCTGTGGAGTTCAGAGTGGTTTAACAGGACGGTTTTAATGCCCCTTGGAAGAGACGTGGAGGTCACAGTAGCTTAACAAGATGGTTTTAATGCCCCTTGGAAGAGACATGGAGTTCAGAGTGGCTTAACAAGACAGTTTTAATGCCCCTTGGAAGAGACGTGGAGGTCACAGTAGCTTAACAAGACGGTTTTAATGCCCCTTGGAAGAGACGTGCAGTTCAGAGTGGTTTAACAAAATGGTTTTAATGCCCCTTGGAAGAGACGTAGAGGTCCCAGTGGAATAAAAAGACAATATTAATGCCCCTTGGAAGAGTGGTGGAGGTCCCAGTGGAATAAAAAGACAATATCAATGACCCTTGGAAGAGACGTGGAGTTCAGAGTGGTTTAACAAGACGGTTATAATGCCTTTTGGGAGAGACGTGGAGTTCAGAGTCGTTTAACAAGACAGTTTTAATGCCCCTTGGAAGAGGCGTGGAGGTCACTGTAGCTTAGCAAGACAGTTTTAATGCCCCTTGGAAGAGACGTGGAGGTCCCAGTGGAATAAAAAGACAATATCAATGCCACGTGGAAGAGTGGTGGAGGTCCCAGTGGAATAAACAGACAATATCAATGACCTTTGGAAGAGACGTGGAGGTCACAGTAGCTTAACAAGACAATTTTAATGCCCCTTGGAAGAGACGTGGAGGTCCCAGTGGAATAAAAAGACAATATCAATGCCCCTTGGAAGAGTGGTGGAGGTCCCAGTGGAATAAAAAGACAATATCAATGACCCTTTGAAGAGACGTGTAGGTCACAGTAGCTTAACAAGACGATTTTAATGCCACTTGGAAGAGACGTGGAGTTCAGAGTGGTTTAACAAGACGGTTTTAATGCCCCTTGGAAGAGACGTGGAGTTCAGAGTGGTTTAACAAGACGGTTTTAATGCCCCTTGGAAGAGACGTGGAGTTCAGAGTGGTTTAACAAGACGGTTTTAATGCCCCTTGGAAGCGTGGTGGAGGTCCCAGTGGAATAAAAAGACAATATCAATGACCCTTGGAAGAGACGTGGAGGTCACAGTGGAATAAAAAGATAATATCAATGACCCTTGGAGGAGACGTGGAGGTCACAGTAGCTTAACAAGACAATTTTAATCCCCCTTGGAAGGGACGTGGAGGTCACAGAAGCTTAACAAGACGATTTTAATGCCCCTTGGCAGAGACGTGAAGGTCACAGTAGCTTAACAAGACGTTTTAATGCCCCTTGGAAGAGACGTGGAGTTCAGAGTGGTTTAACAAGACGGTTTTAATGCCCCTTGGAAGAGATGTGGAGTTCAGAGTGGTTTAACAAGATGGTTTTAATGCCCCTTGGAAGAGACGTGGAGGTCACAGTAGCTTAACAAGACGATTTAATGCCCCTTACAAGAGCCATGCAGTACATATATTAAAAACATTATTCCCATTATTGGGGAGTGGGTCTCCCATAGTCTTTTCCTATGCCTTCGAAGCAAAAGCTGCCAAAAATTAGGATGGAGGAACTTGCAATGCCCCTTACAAGAGCCATGCAGTACAGCATATTAAAAACATTATTCATATTATTGGGGAGTGGATCTCCCATAGTCTTTGCCTATGCCTTCGAAGCAAAAGCTGCCAAAAATTAGGATGGAGGAACTTGCAATGCCCCTTTCAAGAGCCATGCAGTACAGCATATTAAAAACATTATTCCCATTATTGAGGAGTGGGTCTCCCATAGTCTTTGCCTATGCCTTCCAAGCAAAAGCTGCCAAAAATTAGAACAGAGGAACTTGCAATGCTGGCAACACGGACCACGGTCACCCTGGTGGTATAGAGGTGGTGGAGGCTGAGGATAAGGAGAAGAGCAAAAAACAGCCGAAATTAGGAAGCGTATACCCATGTGTGGGTGTGAAGAGATGCATGGGAATACACCTCCCGAAATAACACAGTGGGTTTGACTTTATGTTACTCTGCTGTCATTTGGTAGTGATGAGAAGTCTGGCCCAATCCAGCCCTTGTTCATTTTGATAAGGGTCAGCTTGTCAGCATTGTTAGTTGACAGGCGAGTGCGCTTATCAGTTATAATTCCCCCAGCGGCACTAAAAAACACGCTCCGATAACATGCTAGCGGCAGGGCAGGCCAGGACCTCCAAGGCGTACAGAGCGAGTTCATTCCAAGTGTCCAGCTTGGATACCCAATAATTAAAAGGCACAGAGGAATCACGGAGGACGCTGGTAGGGTCGGCAAGATACTCCCGCACCATCTTTTGAAACTTTCCACTCCTTGTGAGAGTACCCCGTGCCTCAGGGCCTGTAAGCTGGGCGGGTCTCAGAAAACTGTCCCAGAATGTTGACAGTGATCCCCTGCGTCTGCTGGATTGAAGCTGCGTCTCTCTCGCCTGTATGCCTCGCTTGGGCAACGAACTGTGACCTCTGCCACTATCGTGTTCAGATGGGAATTTTTTTAACAGTTCTGCAGCAAGGGCCTTCTGGTACTGCCCCATTTTTGTAGACCTCTCCACCTCAGGAATAAGAGAGTGAAAGTTTCCTTGTAGCGGGGGTCTAAAAGTGTCACCAACCAGTAGTGACTGTCACCCAACATTTTGACAACGCGAGGGTCACGGTTAAGGCAGCGTAACATAAAGTCAGCCATGCGTGTCAGACTGGTAACGGGCAAGACTTCCGTGTCCTCACCAAGATGACGACTGACCATGCTCTCCTCCTCCTCCTCCTCCTCCCCCCCTGTCCTCAGGCCACCCACGCTGAACCGACGGTATGACAGTTGTACAGGTACTCCCGTCTACAGCGCATGATACCAGCTCCTGTTCTTCTTCCTCCTCTCCCTCATTGTCCCCCAATGCATGTTGGGATGAGATGAGGCTGGGCTGTGTGTAATCGCCCGCTACGGCTTCTTGATCCATCTCATCATACACTGGCTGCAATGCCTCCTCTTTAATTCTCTGCAGAGAGCGTTGCAAAAGACAGACAAGTGGGATTCTGATGTTAATGATGGCGTCATCGCCATTCACCATCTTGGTGGACTCCTCAAAGTTTGTCAGGATGGTACATATGTCAGACATCCAGGTCCACTCCTGAGGTCTTATGTGTGGAGTCTGACCTGAATATCGAAAGCCTTGTTGCAGCTGGTACTCCACAACTGCTCTCTTCTGCTCACAAATCCTTTGCAACATGGGGAGGGAAGAGTTCCAACGTGTGGGGACATCACACACCAGTCGGTGTGCCGGAAGCTGCAAACGCTGCTGCAACACAGCAGGGGCTGCGGAAGCTGTAGCCGACTTCCAAAAATGAGCTGACAGGCGGCGTACTTAGACGAGCAGATCTGGCAACTCGGGTGCGATTTAAGAAACCGCTGAACCACGAGGTTAAGCACATGAGCCAGGCATGGTACGTGTGTGATCTCGCCACGCCTCAGAGCTGCCACCAGGTTACGGCCATTGTTACACATGACCATGCCTGGATGTAGGTTCAGCGGTCTCAGCCACAGATCTGCCTGCTCTTTCACAGCTGTCCACAACTCACAAGCAGTGTGAGGTTTATCACCTAAGCTTATGAGTTTCAGCACAGCCTGTTGCCGCTTGGCTGAGGCAGTACTGCAGTGCTTCCAGCTTTTAACTGATGTGGTGATATCTGAGATGGAGGCTGAACATGAGGGGGAGGAGGAGGAGGATGCACAGGAGCTGTACACTATGGGGGCAACTCTGACTGACATAGGGCCCGCAATCCTCGGTGTGGGGAGGATGTGTTCCGTCCCAAGATCCGACTGGGTCCCAGCTTCCACTATGTTTACCCAGTGTGCCGCCAGGGAGATGTACCATCCCTGGCCACAAGCACTTGTCCACGTGTCCGTTGTTAGGTGGACTCTCCCAGTAACTGCGTTGTTGAGGGCATGGCAGATGTTTTGGGACACGTGCTTGTGTAGTACGGGGATGGCACACCGGGCAAAATAGTGTCGGCTGGGGACCGAGTACCGAGGGACGGCCACCGCCATAAGGTTGTGGAAGGATTCCGTCTCCACCAGCCTAAAAGGCAGCATTTCTAACACAAGCAGTCGTGAAATGTGCGAATTTAGGACTGTGGCCTGTGGGGCGATGGCTGCGAATTTGCGCTTTCATTCAAAGCTCTGGGATATGGACAATTGAACACTGCGGTGGAACGTGGACGTGGACGTTGATGTTGTTTCTTGAGAAACTGCCATAACAAGTGAAGACTGAGAGGAGGGGGCATCTTTGCATGCAGTATGGACAGGGGATTGCCTTGCACACACAACAGGGGGTTCTATTGCACGCACAACAGCGGAAGAAGCAGTGATGACACCCGCTGACACTGGTCGTGGACCCTGGGGTTCGCCCCACAAAGTCGGGTGCATTGCTGCCATGTGCCTGATCATGCTGGTGGTGGTCAGGCTGGTAGTTTTGTCACCCCTGCTGATGCTGGCCTGGCAGGTGGTACAAATGGCCTTTTTGGGTTTATCAGCAGAGTCTTTAAAAAAATTCCAGACTCTGGAAGACCTACCGGTTGTACTGGCAACGTCCCTCTTGTTGGTGTTACGGGGAACGGTTGCCCACCTTCTGTCTGCGGCCACCACACTGCTTCTTCCTTCCTGTTGGGGTACTCTGCCTCCCTCCCCCTGTGTGCTGCTGGCCTCGCTCTGCGTGTCCTCCTGCCACGTTGGGTCAGTTACTAGATCATCCACCACCTCCTCCTCTTCCACTTCCGCACCATGGTCCTCCTCCTCACTTCGTGGCAATTGTGTCTCGTCATCGTCCACCTCTTGTGACAAATTGCCAGCGTCGCCTTCCTGGTGCCCATGGCTCTACAGCATGCCCTAAATGTTCAGAGGGTGAGGGAACTGTTGGAACAGGACTGCCTGACTGAGTGGGAGGATGACCAGGACGGGTCACCCACCTCCCATAATGAGGTGCAGCCCAGGAGGGGGCGCCCTTGAGCTACTAGTTCCCCGGTAGCTCTCATGTTAGGTATAAGTTAACCTGAACTTGGAGTCTGTGAACTATGAGCGGTCCCACCAATGTACATAGTTTGCACCTCCTGAGGTGCCCCCTGGTGGTTTTCACAAGACCACCACCACTAAAACTAGCTTGGCGTGGCCGAACCAGTGGTCCTACACCAGTCCTGCAGCCCGCCCAGGACCTTCGTTGGGGGTTTGGGGCAGGTCCCCAATAAGCCAGCTTACCCGGATGAGAGGGACACACCCGAGAAGGGATCTCATCAAAACTGGTCGTTGCAGAAAGTAAAGTTGTGTTGCTGCTAATGTGCGTGTGCTCAATTGTTATAAAAGTATTTTATATATATTAAAAAGAAAGAAAATATTTTTGCTACAAGTATAAATAATGTTTATTAAACCTGTTATTGCAACGTTCAAGCTACGTGCCTCCCATAAAGGGAAGAAAAGTTGTTGTAATGTTTAAAAATATGTTATCCTTGTGTTACCTGTTATACAAAAATGTTTTAGTCTGGGAGTACTGACTTTTACTAGGGGGGAATGTGACGCCCTGCGGCTGCAGGCTGTCACAGAACTCCTGGGTGTTGCACAGACGGATTCTCCCAAGTGGCCTAAATACATGTAGACACCTCCACCCAAGTCCACTAGATGGAGCCCTGTCGGGTATATATATACTGGGGGGTGGAGTTCAGGAAGTCAGTCAGTGGGAAGCAGTGAGTGTGACACGATGCTGCAGCACCAGACAAGCTGAAGTCTGTGTGGCTGAAAGCCAGGCTAGGCCCAAGCTGCGGGCTAGTCTGGCCAGTGAGGGCCTAGAGTGGGCCAGAAGGCAGAGTAGAGGAGAAGAGCCATCTGGGACAGATGGACCATAGAAGGTTCGTCCCAGACGCAAGCCGGGCACCGGGCTCGTGCTTATTGGGATCTCTATGCCCAGTAGGGAATCCGGCATACCGAGGAGGATTTTATAGCCCTCGGTCCACCCGTGAATACCGCACATTCAGAGGACTAGGTACCACGAAGGCCCCAGCGTCCAGGGATAGTAGTAACCGTGGGAAAGCCCTCGCCGCCAAGCATACGGGTGAGAGAAACATCAAGGAAGCTAGACCCTGTTCCAGGCAGGTCAGAAGCTCCAGGGAGAGAGACAGGAACATACAGAAAGGAGGCCTTACACCCGCTCACTGGGGAGCAAGTCCAGAAGTGCACACCACCTACAAGTACCCCGGACCATACCTGACTACCATCATCAGTAAAGGTACTGAAGTGAACCCCTGTGTGCGTGTCTGTTCTTCCTCTGACCCGGCTGGGTCCCCTCTCTCCTGTATCCCTTCATACCATCCCTGCCCCGGGGGCCCGCTCCACCTGTGGGGAGCAGAAACACCTCAGCTGCCATCCCAACACCCCCGGAGGTCTGAAGCAGCGCTGGTAATCATTACCAGGTACCACAGGTGGTGTCACAAACTGTTTATTTATTTTATCCAAGTTCCAATCCCCTTTTTCAAGAGTGACCCCAGGGTACGGGCCCGGGAGTTGACCACCGTGACATCCCCAAACCAGGTAAAGGCCTCTTGTACCGAGTCATCCCCATCCCCTGGGCTCGTCATCAGTTTGTCTTTTTGTGTTCTGCAACAACTTCTCTGTTTAGGAGGTGTCCCCTTTTTTGTCCCAGTCCTTAGTTCTTTTAGGGAACCCTCCCCTTATGCTATAGGTCTTCGTTCAGACTAGCCGAGGACTAAGGCGGGTCTGTTCTCTAGGAACAGTCAGCCCGCTACATCGTAAGGATTCAGCTTAGTCTTACTGTAGGGACAGCTTTCCTCTTTCTTTCCTTAGTACTTGCTGCAGATCATAACAGATACCTTGCAGTGCCGTGCTGATACCATGCTGTGCTGTCCCGATGCCATGCTGTGCCATGCTGATACCTTGCTGTACTGTGCTGATACAATGCTGTGCCGTGCTGATACCATGCTGTGCCGTGCTGATACCATGCTGTGCCATGCTGATACCATGCTGTACTGTGCTGATACCATGCTGTGCTGTGCCAATACCATGCTGTGCCATGCTGATACCATGCTGTGCTGTGCCGATACCATGCTGTGCCATGCTGATACCATGCTGTACTGTGCTGATACCATGCTGTGCTGTGCTGATACCATGCTGTGCCGTGCTGATACCTTGCTATACTGTGCTGATACCATGCTGTGCCGTGCTGATACCATGCTGTACTGAGCTGATGCCATGCTGTGCTGTGCCGATACCATGCTGTACCATGCTGATACCATGCTGTACTGTGCTGATACCATGCTGTGCTGTGCCGATACCATGCTGTGCCATGCTGATACCATGCTGTACTGTGCTGATACCATGCTGTGCTGTGCCGATACCATGCTGTGCCGTGCTGATACCATGCTGTACTGTGCTGATAAAATGGTGTGCTGTGCCGATACCTTGCTGTGCCGTTCTGATACCTTGTTGTGCCATGCTGATACCTTGCTGTACTGTTCTGATACCATGCTGTGCCGTGCTGATACCTTGCTTGCCATGCTGATACCTTGCTGTACTGTGCTGATACCTTGCTGTGCCGTGCCGATACCATGCTGTGCCATGCTGATACCTTGCTGTACTGTGCTGATACCATGCTGTGCTGTGCTGATACCATGTTGTGCCATGCTGATACCATGCTTTACTCTGCTGATACCTTGCTGTGTGATGCTGATACCTTTGCTGTGTTGTGCTGATACCATGCTGTGCCATGCTGATACCATGCTGTTCTGTGCTGATACCATGCTGTGCCGTGCTGATACCATGCTGTGCGGTTTTGATACCATTCTGTGCTGTGCCGATACCATGCTGTGCGGTTTTGATACCATGCTGTGCGGTGTTGATACCATGCTGTGCGGTTTTGATACCATGCTGTGCGGTGTTGATACCATGCTGTGCGGTGTTGATACCATGCTGTGTGGTGTTGATACCATGCTGTGTGGTGCTGATACCTTGGTGTGTGGTGCTGATACCAGTATTTTTATCTTTACCCTTTCATGGGCCTTATGAATTCAGCATTGGTTCAGTAGTTGGTTTGTGTAAATCCAAACTTTTTTGTGCAACTCAAAGAAAATGGAGTTTGCCTCCAAGCGTTTGCTCAGCTGAAGTGATGTTGTGTGTGTCAGCGGACCCTGCCCGTGGTGATGAGGGATCGGAGCGCCGGGCGTGACCCGCTGCCATATGTGTATAGTGTTTCCCAGGATTGCACCTGCCATTGACAATTAGGGAAAACCTATAATAATTTCCTACATAAACATCTGGACCTCGATAATGTTCTCTGCATAAAGGGAGGAAAAACAAATAAATGACAGCAGCCGGGAATGTCCGGAATTCTCTTCAATAATACAGACATTTTTAGAAACCTCCATGTATCCCGCGCTGGGCAAATATGGTTCTCATGAAGTCCGCGGTCCGGGCGTGACATGTGGGCACCGACACAATGAGCGCAAGGGAAATGTTCATGGTAAAATTAAACCATCTGTGACCAACGCATTTCACTTTTTGGTTTCTTGCTTCATTTTTATGTCAAATATTTGCTGTTTTGAAAACATTGAATTTTATGTTATTTAACTGTAATTGTGTTATTAGGTTTTGTTTGATTAAAAATTAGGCATTACATCATGGAGTGGCCGCGCTGCGCCAGATGTGAGGTCGGATCAGGGATACAGGCAGGCGAGGGGTGCGGGAGTCTGCTTTTACATAAATTGCCGATGTTTGCATCTCAGCTATGTTGGGTTGGAGAAGAGTGGGCGGCATTGCAGGGTAACGAGAAGCACAACATGGAGCCTATGTATAGCACCGCTGTTCGTGCATGCAGCCCTTCTTCAGGCCCCTCGGGTATCAGATGTGATTGCAGCCTCTGCACCACAAAAAGTTGTGCCAATGAGTAAACCTACTGCATTTTTGTAAAGGAGTTGGGTTTCCTCTGGATAAACCTAAATTAATGTATTTTGAGCTAAATAAAACTTTTTGTGAATTTGGTTTCATTGAAAATGTTGCATCATTTGACTTTTACGGGTTCTTTCTTTCCCGACACATTAAACTTTAATGTTTTCTGTGGTTATAAATCAGCTTAGAGGAGCTCAGAAAAAGACAAAAAGAGTTATTAACTCTCACATCGCACCAACTGCTGAACCAATGCTGAATTCATAAGACCCATGAAAGGGTAAAAAAAAATTTAAAAAAATTTGCAATTGGGTTTAGTTTCTAAATTCTGCACAGCTGGCTGCAGAATGGGTTAACCGAGAATCTGTCAGTGAGCTCACTGACATATTCTCGGTTAACCCATTCTGCAGCCAGCAATAGACACAACACAGAGGCTACAGAACGAAAGCTTAAAAATTTATAAACGAAACCTAATTACAAAAACTATTTTTAAGACAAAAATACATAAATTTAAGAAACAATAAAATTGTCCCCTAAGGTGGACAACAGATTTAAGGAAACTAGAACCACGCGTTATCAGATAAACATCCAATGATGCCCATGAGTGCGCAGGGAAGAGTTTTTTCAGGGCCATTTAATGCTTTGGCGACATCCACTGTACATTTCGAGCAGAAGCAACTGAGAGGATCCGCTGCTAACTCCCATCACAGCAGTTTACCTTCTTCTCTTTTTTCGAATCCGCCAGACGGTACCAGAGATTTAGGACTTTTTATTTAGTTCTACTTCCATGGTGTTTACTAGGGGGGTGGCTCACAGGGTAATTATGCAGAGCTGCCTTCAGACACGCCCATGGGGTTCATGTTAGCCACGCCCCCAAGAATCACGTGAGCCACTCCCCCGAGGATAATGTGAGCCACACACTGAGAATCACGTGAGCCACTCCCCTGAGGATCATGTGAGCCACGCCCCTGCTGACCCTGTGAGCCATGCCCCTGATGATCCTGTGAGCCACACCCTGAGAATCATGTGAACCATGCCTCTGAGGATCGTGTGAGACACGCCCTTGATAGTCCTGTGAACCACGCCCCTGAGAATCATGTGAGCCACGCCCCTGGTGACCCTGTGAGCCACGCCCCTGATGATCCTGTGAGCCACACCCCTGAGAAACCTGTGAATCATAGAATCCTAGAATGGTAGAGTTGGAAGGGACCTCCTGGGTCATCTGGTCCAACCCCCTGCTCAAAGCAGGATTCACTAGATCATCTCAGACAGATGTCTGTCCAGCCTCTGTTTGAAGACGTCCATTGAAGGGGAACTCACCACCTCTCGTGGCCGCCTGTTCCACTCATTAATCACCCTAACTGTCAAAAAGTTTTTCTAATATCTAATCTGTGTCTCCTCCCATTTAGTTTCATCCCATTGCTTCTAGTCTTTCCTTGTGCAAATGAGAATAAAGATGATCCTTCTACAATGTGACAGCCCTTGACATATTTGTAGACAGCTATTAAGTCTCCTCTCAGTCTTCTTTTTTGCAAGCTAAACATTCCCAAATCCTGCAACCGTTCCTCATAGGACATGGTCTGCAGACCGGTCACCATTCTGGTCGCTCTTCTCTGAACTTGTCGATGTCTTTTTTAAAATGTGGTGCCCAAAACTGGACGCAGTATTCCAGATGAGGTCTGACCAAAGAGGAGTAAAGACCGATAATGACTTCACGTGATCTAGACTGTATGCTTCTGTTAATACATCCCAGAATTGTATTTGCCTTTTTTGCTGCTGCATCACACTGTTGACTCATGTTCAGTCTATGATCTATTAGTATACCTAAGTCTTTTTCACATGTACTGTTGCTTAGCTCTATTCCTCCCATTCTGTATATGCTTTTTTCATTTTTATTGCCCAGATGTAGTACTTTGCATTTTTCCCTGTTAAAAACCATTCTGTTGGTTGCTGCCCACTGCTCCAGTTTATTTAGGTCTTTTTGAATCCTCTCTCTCTCTTCTTTAGTATTAGCTATCCCTCCTAGCTTTGTGTCATCAGCAAATTTAATCAGTTTACCCTCAATTCCTTCATCTAAATCATTGATAAAGATGTTGAACAACACAGGTCCCAGGACAGAGCCAAGTGGTACCCCATAAAGGCATAATCAGGGGAGGATAGGGAGTAAAAGTAGAGCACAAACTGCCTATGTCCGACCTGGAAACAAGTGCTCTTTAAAGAGGTGAAAAGTGATTTCAGCTCCTGTACATCTGCACATTTAGGATCGGCAGCATAATATGAGGGATGTTATTGTGCCGAGGGTCTGCGCTAGGGATACATCACTGTGAGCTTGATGTGAGCGATGCTTCATTGTCCTCTGATCAGTGGAGATTGTGTAACACTTTTAGAATTATGTGGCTCTCACTGCTTCTCCAATGAAATCTCATGAACATGAATAAAAGCCCAAATCAATAATTTCTAAGTGATTTTGCAGCTCCAGACGACGTTCTGTGCATCTTGGGCGGCGTTCTGGTGAGCGCGATCGCTTGAAGCATCTCATCCGGTGAAACAAGGAGGGAAATAACCGTCTTGTTGTTGGGATCTTTACGCTCCGGAGCTTCTCCTGGTGGAGTTCTTCCACGACCTTTGCCTTTCGCTGATCACCTCTTACCTCTCGGAATTTTCATCTTTTCTGGTAGAAACATGTTTTGGGCTTTTTCCTTGACAAGAAAACACCAGCAGGATATTCCAGCTCCTGAAGACATTATCGGAAATTAGATATTTTTTTTTTCAAGCTCTTGACGTAAAAGTCTAAATATATTTCATTGTGAGAAATCCACCCCCCAACCGCATCCTGCAGGGAAGTCGTCATCGATCCTGCTCGCTATCACTTGCCTGTTGTATTCTGTGTAATGTCTCCATAGGAGCAGCGTAAACACGAGCAATTGTTTTTGGGATGAAAATTTATTTATTTTTTTAAAAAAATATATATTCTGAGATGTGAATACTGGGTTAAAAGTCAGGAACTCCCGGCCCCTCGACAAAATTAGTTTCAATGGGGTTTAAAGAAAATTCCTGAAATAAGTATTTCTGCATTAATAGCATTATCTAATAAGAAGCCCTATCTATAAACTAGTGTGATGCCTCATATCTCCTGCGGGGGCGCTGCAGGGACATTGAATGCTTGTTGCTGAAGTTTTCTATTGCTCAGATGTCTAAATGGAGAAAAGTTTGGAAACATAAACCCCATCCATGAGCCTCCCGATGTCCTGGGAGAGTTGTCTCATATCGATAAGTCCGAGGCTCAGAGTGTAATCGATGAATTACAGGACAGTCCCAGAAAATTCTCTAACCCCCCCCCCTTGTTTCTCTCCAGTTATACCCCCCTAACACAGGCAACACAAGAGTATTGAGGAGGTCGGGATGTCCAGGGGGCACAGAAGCTCTTCTAAAAAAATACCTCTGCACCCAGTGGCGTGAACTTGAAGGTTTTAGACCCTGATGCCAAAACTCCAACAGGACCCCCAAATATAACAAGTGAGTCTCAGAACTGGGGGGGGCTGCTGCCATCCCTGCACCCACTATAGTTACGCGCGCCCCTACATCTGCCCATAGACCTTGGATTGCTGTCGGCCGGTCACTATCTCTTCAGAAATCCCCCTCAAAAAACACATTCATGATCGGTTTCGGAACATGTACCTATCTGTAGCAATAAGTTACTATCAGACACCTCCATTAAGAAAAAGAGAGAATCAGGCATATTGATATCCAACATGCCTGATCTTTCATTGCCCCAATATCTGCCACCAGGGAACAGTTGGGTGGCCCCGATACGCAAGATATTGGGACGATCCCATTAAAATCAGCTGGTTTGCCCAACATTAATATAATGTGTATGTGAAACATAAAGCGGATCTTCGGTTATAGGTTTCTGGCCTCTGATGGCCACCGCTGGGTTAAAATAATAAAATCAGATGTTACTCATAGTGATGAGCGAGTATGTTCTATTAACCCTTCCGGCGAGTATGCTCGGGCGAGTACCGAGTATCTTCAGCGTACTCGGTGATATGGTTGAATCACTCCCGTGTGCATGATTTGCGACTGTTTGACAGCTTTAATACATGTGAGGAATGTCTATTTCTTACGCATTCCTCACATGTATTAAAGCCGAAAGGGTTAACCGAACATACTCGCTCATCATTAGTTACTCACCCTCCCCTGATTCCAATGCTCTCTTTCTGATCTCTGTCCCTGAGCTCAGTGATTGGCTGCAGTGGTGACCTCATGTTAACCGGCAGAGTCCTTGAGTTCAATGATTGACTGCAGAAGTGACATCATGTGGATTGGTAGAGTCCTTGAGCTCAGTGATTGGCTGCAGCGGTAACCTTTTGCAGATAGGCAGTGTCCCTGAGCTCAGTAATTGGCTGCAGCAGGGACCTCATGCAGATGAGTAGAGTCCATGAGGTGAGTGATGTGCTGCAGCGGTGACCTCATACAAATCAGCAGTGTCCATGAGCTCAGTGATTGTGATTGACTGCAGCAGTGACATCATGTTGATTGGTAGAGTCCTTGAGCTCAGTGATTGGCTGCAGTGGTAACGTCTTGCCGATCGGCAGTGTCCCTGAGCTCAGTGATTGACTGCAGCAGTGACAACATGTTGATTGGCAGAGTCCTTGAGCTCAATGATCGGCTGCAGCGGCAACTTCATGCAGATCGGCAGTGTCCCTGAGCTCAGTGATTGGCTGCAGCGGTGACCTCATGCAGATCAGCAGAGTTCCTGAGGTGAGTGATTGGCTGCAGCAGTGATGTGCACTGTAGTCTTGATGTTATCCAGTAAACAGAGACTTGTGCAGCTGTGGAGAGGCAGCGCTGGACCGGGGGAGAGTCAGTAACATCTGATTTTATTATTTTAACCCTGCGCTGGCCATCAGAGACCAGAACACTATAAGCAGAAAACTCCCTTTAAGACTTGATACTGTCTCACGTTGTTTATCGCCGTTTCCATCTGGTTGGGAGATTATCAGCCGGGATATGTTGGGGAATTGCTGTTTAAGCGATTCTCCGTTATGTAGGTGCAGTTTGATAAATTCTGTTCTTTAGTAGGAAGGTGAGGAGGAGGAGGACACATCCGGGGATCCCGTGAGCCGCTCCGCTAACACTGACTAATGTCGCTGGCAGCTTGTATCATAAATATTAATACCGTACAGTGTGTAATGCCGCATGTTGTGATGCATTTTGATGTGTAGATGATGCCGGAAGATTCTGAATATTCATTTCCATTGTGAGGCCGCTCTCGCTTTTGTCTCCCCTGAAGCTTTACATTGCAACCGCAGGACTCCATGCAAATAGCGACTGAGACTGTAAGAGGAGGAAGAGGATGGCGAGGAATCACCGCAGATACAAAGCTGAAATCTGAAACAATGTCACAAATATGGACAATAATTTCATTAGAAATGTTCCCAACAATAAGCGGCAACCTCCAGCCGAGAACTCGGCCATCACCTGTGAAAACCCAGGGGCAGGTGGTCGTCTTTCCTGCAGCGCCACCACAGGGGGAATGAGGAAATTCTCAGTGGCCCTGTCTGTGGTGTATGGACGTGTCGGGTCCTCCAGAGAGGTGGACACTCAGCGTCAGTCCCTCGGCCATTACTTTCCCTCTGTCGCAGGGTGCATCTTCTTATAGTCACCACTGTACTTACGAGAGCTTCAATCAGCAACATATCTTGAGTAAACAGTATTTACTTCATACTGGTTAAACATGAGATACAATTCAGTGTCACACAGTCCGTGTGCTGCTGACATAACACATTCAGGAAAAGAGAAAAAAAACACAGGAAGTAAGAAACAACCAACAATTGAGAGCTTTCCTCCCATATATTACAGCTAGCATATAACTTTACACACTATCGCCATCTGCTGTCTGGTTAGTATAAAGTCCTCCTTTCACTTATAATAAGTCCTAATCTGTTGCATATGCCAACACCCTCTAAGTCAGTGTGGAGTCACTTTTCTATGTAATGTTGCTCTTTGGATGGAGGATGTGTGGATGTAAGATGTCATTTATTTCCTGGGGTTTATATAGGACACACATATTCCTAGGCGCCGTACAGTGATTCCGCTCATTCACATTAGTCTCTGGCTCCAAATCCTTTATTTTCACCCTTTATCATAAAGAACAATGTCCGCCCGTCTCACATTTATTGTGCCTTAAACACTAGTTTGCAGAAAAAAGTAACAAAAAAAAAACTTGTATCACCACCGCTGCTCTACTACAAAGTAAATGAGGCTGCGCTCTGCTAGCGATGTAGGTGCGCTCCATCCACGTGAATTGTAGGTTTGCATAAGAGAGGATTTTTTTTTCCGTAATCGAGCAGTTTAGCTGTAAAGAGCCGAGCACAAGAATGAAAATGACACCTGTCTTGCAGTGATCCGATGTAACAGCGCTGAGAAACCGAGCTTTAAAGCCACTTGTAAATTCAACTTAAAGTGCATTGTGGGCGTGTCAATTCACTCTGAGCACATGACTCACCCTCAATGCAATTCCAGGTAAATTTGCATGTGGTTTCACTGCTAGATTTCTCAGCGCCGGCACATCGGATCACTACAAGACAGGGATTGCGTTTATTGCTCAGCTAGAATCCATTCAGCCATCACCGTAGATTCAGAAGACCTGACAGGTTCCTTTTAATGAACGCTCGTCAACAGGATGCAATTCAGCTTTCATGATTGTTGCATCTCTGGTATGGACGCATTTACATGTTAAAAAAATGCAGCTGCAGTGTAAAGCGGCATGGAGAGCGCGGCGTTGGTGCAAGAACAAGAGGGGCTGGGGGAGATCTGAGAGCTGCACTTAGCGTCCTTCCTCAGGGGTCGGGCTTCCAGCTGGGGCGTAACTAGAAGAGTCAACTGTTCAATAGGGCGCCCTCACTTTCAATACGAACATGATGGAGCCAGCGGCAAAATGTTGTGTGCACGCGGCCTAAATCCGATAAAGGTTCTGCAGTGTTGCTTTGTCTTCCTGTCCTCTGTGAAAACCTATTAGTGTGGATTATTTGGGCTTTTCAGGGACTATTCAAGCTTTCTCATCTATCAGAGGGACAATTTGACAAGTCTTCAATTTTGCAGAAAAATTGTGGCAATTCTCAGCACCCATTGAAATCATCGGGCAACCATAGGGATGTTAAGATGAGCAGCCGCTAGAGACGAGCAGAGAGATTCACAGGACCCTGGTCTAGCTGCCACATTGGTTGTCCATAACCACAGGATGCCTACATGCAGGAACCTGCGGCGCCTCTTATGGTTTATAGGACAGGGTCATTGTGTGGTGTCACAACACAGCCATGATGCCTAATCAGGAGGAGAGCGGGATGCTGGCAGGTTGGAGGTGTTCTGCAGGGCTTCTGTCCGATAACCACGGAAAACCAATGTGCCAGATGACTTGGGTCCTACAAATTGATTTGCAAACCATAACTTTAACAACTGCTCTGTCCAATTGGGAAATTTGGAAAGTCGTGCACAGGATATTGTACTTCTGAAGGCAGTGATTTGGTCGTTTGGATTTGGATATTTCAGATTTTCCAGATGAGCTCTAAACTGGTTTGAAGGAAATTGTTAATTTACCTCCATGATCAAAGGACCCAACATCAGAAGATTCTTCTTGATATGTGCCCCGGACTATAATTCACAATGGTTCCTCCTAAACCAGGTCTTCCCGTGAACATCTACTTGCGGTGAGAATTTGTGGTATTTCTTCATTTGGTGTGGGAGATGTCTACTTCTGCCACCACAGCATCAAGGGGGACATTTTGGTAGTGCCTTATTTTTGCAGGGAAATCAAGGGAAATACATATAACCTATAGATCCACTTAGTTTTCAGACCGAAAACTGCCTTTTTCAATTGGGGAATCATCCTAAAACCTCAATAGCGAATTCCCCAAATGCAAAGTTGCACGTGTATAATGACTTCTCTGATATTGGAATATTAGGTTTCCCAGTTTTGGATACTTTTACTGGGTGTTTTGTCCCTTCTTCACCATCATCATCCTGGCCAATGATCTGCTGATAAAAGTACTATTTTTCTGCTTCGCTAGACCTGCCCTATAATTCAGAACGGCTGATACTTCAGCGCATGTTGAACAACATAGGTGCCAGATAAATGATTATTATTTAACGGCCTTGTGCTCAATCTCGATCCATGGCGGCGTGATGGATGAACGATCTGTAGGAAGATGGATCTTGTGCGGCCTAGATAGGTCACCAGGGTCTTCTCCGCCGTTATCTTGATTGTATCAGGCCATCAGGTCGCTGGTCTTCCTCTTCGCCTTGTTCCTTCTATTCTTCCCACCATGATGTCCTTCTCCAGTGATCGCTCTCTTATGAGTTGTCCAAAGTAGGCAAGTCGTAGCTTGGTGATCCTTGCTTCGAGTCACATGTTGGGTTTGATTTGTTCCAAAATTGATTTGTTTGTTCTTCTTGCCATCCATGGTATTGATAACATCCTTCTCCAGCTCCACATTTTGAAGGCATAGATTTTAGTGAGGAGCAAGCAGTAAAATGCTCGAGTGCTCAGTACTCGAATCGAGCAGGTAGGACACTCGGACGGGCTCGACTCGAGTAACAATTATGATGGAAGTCAACGGAAAACTCAAGCATTTTTCTTGAAGACCCTAAGAGGAGTGGAGGCAGGAAAATCACTGAAATGGATGGAAACAGTGCTCAACTAGAATGGGAACAGCACGGGGCAGATGCCTGGACTTATCTCTGACTCCCAGGTCGCTGCTGGGAAAAATGTTGTCAGAGTATTACGCCAATTTTACAGACTGACAATGAAACATACAAAACCGAAGCTAAAATGGATTTTACAGGAAAAAATGTTAGGAAACATTCTTTCCTGTATAATGACTTGTATATAAGGTAAAATTAAGTAGAACAAAATAAAAGCCTCCTCCACCCCTTAATAGCCAGGCCATCTCTCACTGTAATTCACAGTCGTCTATGACTACAGTAGATGACAGAGTAGAGGGGAAATAAAACTACACCCCTCAGTAAATGTAATTTTAACATTTTACTACCTTACCTGGTGTGTGAAATGGTCAGCCACATCCTGTTTAATTTATGAAGGAGGGACTCTGAAACTCACAAAGTCTATGACAAAGACAATGTAAGAACTGCCAAAAATTAGAAGGAAGAGGGACTCCGATACACCCTGTATTAGACATAAAGGAGGCCTCATACACATACTGCTACAATTGTTAGGTAGTGGGACTCCAAGACTGATAAAGCCTGTGCACTAAGCGCAATCGCTAAAAAACATTCACCTTTGGGGGGTATACATAAATATATGTAAGAGAGTTGTAGAGGTAGGTCTCATACACATCCTGTTAAAGTTATGAAGGAGGACATCATACATACCCTGTAAAAATTAAGAGCGAGGGCCGCCTGATGACTTTCTAAAAATAAGAAAGGAGGATCAGGGTGAGGATTATGTGGTCCAGACTCTTGGCTAGTGAGACTGGACCATGTGGAAGACAGGGTGGTGCTGGGAAACATACTGGAAGTATTATCTGCCATCCAACCAACAACTTGTTTGAACTGTTTTGGCTTCAAGAGTGGTGTCTCGCGTCCCCCTGCAAAGTGGGACAGGAATCTACGTCTCGTGAATGAGCATGTTTGCTGTGCTCCCGCAGCAGGCACAGTTTCACCTGGCCCACTGCTTCTGCGTGCACCATCAGCAGCACGTCCACTTCCTCGTCCCTTACCGCACACCTTGCGCATTTTAAATTAGGTATATAATATATGCCTGCAAACTTTCCGTTATTAATAGGGAAAAGAAAATATGAAGCCCTGAAAAGGACTTTTCTTTTAATGGTGCAGCAGCAGTATACAAGTACTGCAATAGCAATATTAAACCCTGCCTATATGCCTGCTCTAATCTAAGCTCTCCCTCCTATAACAACTCTCCCTGAACTGCTTCCAGAGGAGAGTGTGCCGATCATCACGTCCCCGGGTGTTATATAAGACCGCATGACGCTATGCGGCCGGCCAATCACAGTAATGCATTCTCGTGTATGGTGGGCAATCCCCTCATGTTCATTGGCTGTCTAACAGGTGCAAAACATGCGGGCCAGGGACAAGAGCATGGCGCTCAAGCACCCACGATCCACCTTCGAATAACGAGCATACCCGAGGACCCGGTTGCTCGATCGAGTAACGAGCATACCCGAGGACCCGGATGCTCAATCGAGTAACGAGCATACCAGAGGACCCGGATGCTCGAACGAGTAATGAGCATACCCGAGGACCCGGATGCTCAATCGAGTAACGAGCATACCAGAGGACCCGGATGCTCGATCGAGTAACGAGCATACCCGAGGACCCGGATGCTCAATCGAGTAACGAGCATACCAGAGGACCCGGATGCTCAAACGAGTAACGAGTATACCCGAGGACCCGGATGCTCAATTGAGTAACGAGTATACCCGAGGACCCGGATGCCCGATCGAGTAACGAGCATACCCGAGGACCCGGATTCTCAATCGAGTAACGAGCATACCAGAGGACCCAGATGCTCAAACGAGTAATGAGCATACCCGAGGACCCGGATTCTCAATCGAGTAACGAGTATACCCGAGGACCCGGATGCTCAATTGAGTAACGAGTATACCCGAGGACCCGGATTCTCAATCGAGTAACGAGCATACCCGAGGACCCGGATTCTCAATCGAGTAACGAGTATACCCGAGGACCCGGATGCTCAATCGAGTAACGAGCATACCAGAGGACCCGGATGCTCGATCGAGTAATGAGCATACCCGAGGACCCGGATGCTCAATCGAGTAACGAGCCATACCCGAGGACCCGGATGCTCAATCGAGTAACGAGCCATACCCGAGGACCCGGATGCTCGATCGAGTAATGAGCATACCCGAGGACCCGGATGCACGATCGAGTAACGAGCAGTTGCAAGCATGCTCTCTCAGCACTAATCGATTCTTCTTCTTCTTGTTTCTTTATCATCCAGGTTTCGCATTTGTTACCACAGTGAAGACCAGACTATGTACGAGCCGTGTCTTCATCACCAGTGAAATGTTCCTCGATGAGAAGACCTTGCCCAGTAACTAGGCAAAGGATACGTGTGTTATTGTGCTGTAGGCTGAGCGTAGATTTTCCATTACATTTCGTTCTTAGAAATCGCTCCTGGACCTTAAAGAGAAACAGTGAAATGTTTTGCGATGGAATCCAATATTCTGAATCTGTTTTCCCTCCAGTCAGGGACATTAATGCTGCTCTGTATCCGAGTCGCCCTCCTAATACCACCTCCCGGTTAAACTGCAATCATCCGAAGTGGTGGCTGGTCTACTGGATTAATAGGCTGCGATGGTGACTGTTGAATATTGCTAGGAGAGCCGTCCTATTTATCAGCTCAGTGGTGAGCGGGATCCACTTTACTTAGGCAGTTTATAAATAATTCTCAATAAAGATATTTAGGAACCTATTACCACCCCGCTGTGCTACACCTCTCGAAAATATCAATAGGCATGTAGAAAAAGGGGCTTTTAGTCTTGTTTCTATAGTAAAGGTAGGGGGAAGGTTATTACTGGTAACAGTCAATTAAAACTTTTATTAGCAGTAAACTGCGAGAGCTAATGGCGATGCCAGCGCTGGATAAAATAATTGTCACAGTTAATTCTGAACTCCTTAATAATAGTAAGCTCAATAGAAAGCATATTACACGGCCCATATCCCTCCTGAGTGCCTCAGGTCTGAATGACTAGTTATGTGCCCCCTGAGTCAAATAAAATGCAGATTACTTCTTATCGGAGGTGCAGTTTTTCACGTAAGGGAGGACGTGGAGAAGAAAGAGTCTTCCAAACCCGGCTCTCTCATCGGATACACCATCGTCAATGTAATTATTGATTCCTCAACTCTTGAGAGTATTGTGGTCCGATTATTTGAAAAAAGTTACTCAACCTCCTGTCAGGGGTGGACGGAGTAATTGGACCACATGAAACGGCATTTGCCAAGTCATAAATCAGTCTTGTGATCCTCAACGCCTCTGTGGGAACTTAAATGTCACTTTTTTTTACCAAAGGTCTACATAGCAACGAGGAACAGCTTCTTCTGGAGCAGGAGTTTGCTTATAAGAAGCCGACATACTGTGTTAATGAGCCAATGAAATTGTTGACTTTTACGAGCACCTACAGGATCCCTCGTGATTGTCACCTCCAGTGCATCACTGTGATGATTGAACTCCAAAGTTACAACCAACCGTATGCACAGGAGATGTACAGCTATAAGATCTGACCCCCTACTAAGCCAAGGCTGCCTCCTGCTGACAGGTAGAGCTTCATCCTCAGCTTTATTGGGTGTGAAGCCAAGATTCAGATGTATCGACCTTCATCTTTCTGCAAATTGTGATGATTCCAATATCTCAAAAGACAAATTTGATACATTTTGATACAGTTACATGTAGACTAAAGAACACCCAACAGAATAACACTTTTTTTAAAGGGTTTTTTAAAAAATAGCAGTCACTTTACACGGTCCTGACTCCCCTGTGTTTCCCATGCAAGTGGTCACATGCCAACTAGACTCTCTCTTCTGACTCTCCCAACAGAACATTGAGAAAAGCTGGATGAGAATCTAGTCGGCAAGTGACCACAAGTATCAATACTTAGACTACTGCAATTTTTTCTCTTCAGCCCAGAAAACTCTTTTAAAAGGTAATCTCAGACCCATTAGCAAAAATGATTCTCTTCCTAGATCTATATAGGACATAGAATGTTCCCTTTCATTCCGGAATAATAGGCTGTTGGACAAACCTCAATCATTGATGAAGTCTTGCAACTGCGGAACCATCATCCCTGCTGTAGTGGTTGGTCCACCAGAAGATTTGTGGCCTTCTGGTCGGTCAGGTCAGCTTCTTCTATCAGCTTCTTCTTTGTTTTCTGTGTTGTTATTATTAAAGATGAGCGAGCATATGTTCGCTACTGCTCGGTGCTCGTGTAGCGCCCCGAGGGTTCGGCCGCTACAGGGGTATTGCACCTCTGCCAGAGGTGTGATATCCCACTCCCGGGTAAGGATGGAGTGTGGACCAGGACTCAGTAAGCTGCATGCACCACACACACCCCATTTCCGAGGGACAGCTCAACGGTGCTCCCATTAGACAGAAATGCAGGCACGACAGACTATGTCCCTGGCTGGAGTGGGGAGGGGGGAGGAAAACCCAGTGATGTAGGAGCAGATAGGGGTTGGTTCCTGAGCGTAGATAGGAGCCCATTGGTTGCTGGTCATGACGCGCCCCCTGGGCCATGTTTGGGGAATACCCGGAGCCAGATCTGTTGGGGGTGGTAGTCCTCGTGGCGGTGACCCGGTCCGTGCCCAGGGTGTCAAACTAAGTGGCGATGTTTTTAGTGGCAGATGTGATATTGTTCGACTACGCCACCCGTTGAATGCGGTTACGAAACCGCCGCTGCAGGGCAGACCGCTGAGGCCGGTGGTACAGTTGTGCAGCGTGGTAGTATAACCCCCAACGGGAGGGGTATGGCCTCAGGGCAGCAGACGTGGATGATGGGGATAGCAGAATTGCACGCAGGCACCAGGAACCACTCAGAGACGGTGCGGTGTAGTTCAGGGTCTTTACTGGTGACAAGGATAGACCCTCCCGGGAGTACTGGCTAGCGGTCGGGGTCTGGTCAGTCTGTGAGCAGACAGGATCTCCCCTGGCCAGGCGGAGTTGTAGGCCTCCCCAACTAACTGTACTCTTCTTGGCTACCTTGCTAGAAGCGGGTAAAAGTAGCCCACGTCCCTGAGTGTACCGTGTGGTGCTCACCCGTATGGCCGGTGACTCGGGGCCTTCTGGTAGCCTCCGCTCCACGACGGCGGTGCTGGTCCCTTGCGTGTGACCGTGCCTTCGGGTTTCTTGGCCAGAGGACCTGAAATCCCCTGCCGGTCGGTTTCTGCTGCTGGGTATGGAACAGTCCCCACAGCCTCGGACTCCGTGTCCGGTGAGATCTCTTCAGCCAAGGCGAGCTATCTAGCTTCCAGCCTCTGGCACTCACTCCTGCTCCTACAGAGCTCTTGTTGTCACTTTCCCTGCAACTGCTCCACACCAGACCAGACTGTGTCTCTGTCTCTGTCTGTGTTCTTTTCCTACTCACTAACCCTACCTCAGCCCCAGTTTATCTAGGGGAAGTTCTTCCCCTCCCAGGACTGGGCAGGAGGTGTGGCATGCTTAGGATTCCTGACCAGGAGACCTCCCACCTGCTCACAGACGTAATATTGCTATTACTGTGGTAACCAGACCCCTGGGGTTCCACATTCCCCCCTAGTAAAATTTAGTACTCCGGGACTAAACATATATATTTTTTTTTTTTTGAAAACATAACAGGGTATAAACAGGAACAATACAATAAGGAAAAACATGTTAAAGTGGTCACGGCGTGTCCGCAACCGGGTGCAATTTTTGAAGCAACAGGGTGTCCATTTCACCAAAGAACAGGGAGCCGTAACCAGGTAGGGGTCTGTCCTGCCCCGAGTCTTTAACAGTCTTTAGTCCGTTCCTGGGTTACGCTCCAAACACATATACAATAAAGTTCTAGTAAATCCACAAAAGATACCTATAAAATAACTGGAAAAACATAATTATTTACAAGCAACAGTAAACAGGTAAATATTAATAAAACAGTCTAAACACTTTAGATCCTCCAACGTACGGGCAACTGGCCTCTAGTGGCTCTAGTGGACCTACGGAGCTCACTAACTGGTCCTGCACTACAGGGTGTAGGAGCTGTTAAAGGTAAGCTGGGCAGCTGTCTACGGACTCTTTGGCTCACTAGGGGTACGGCAGGCTCACTATAAGCAGAGGGTCGATTCTCCTGGTCTGCTTGTGTGGGGTCTTCTGCCTCCTGGACCGGCTGCTCTTCCAGCTCTACCTGTTTTTCCGTAGGCACTTGGGATGCTGGCTGGAGGAAGGTGAGGACGGGTACCACAACAGCGCCATTTACTTGTGTCCAAGACCGAGGGAAGTCTCCGAGTACAGTACTGACCATCTCTTCCCTTTTCTCTGCGGGTCGAGGGTTTTCTTGATCTTCTTCAGGGTTTCGTAGCTGCTCGGGACACTTCTTCAGGTAATCTCGGGAGACAATGGCTGTGGTTTCTCCTCCATCCTTACTGATTGTGCAGACTTTCGGGTTTTCATGGCTTGATGGCAGTACGGTGTACGGGTCCTTCTCCCACTGGTCGTCCAACTTGTGGAGCCGTCTTTTCCTCTTCAAGACCTGCTCTCCAGGTACCAGGGGAACAGCGGGAGCACACTGGTTGTAAGTCTTCTCCTGTCTTTCTCTTGCTTGACGGAGACTTCGCTCAACGCTCTCCTGTACTTTCCGGTACTGCTGCTGCCTCTCTGTGTCCCAGTCTGCTTCTGGTGAAGTGTCCTCGGGTGTCAGGACTCCCATATCCAGATCAACAGGCAGCTTACCAGGTCTTGCTCTCATTAGGTAAGCCGGGGTACAGTTGGTAGAACCTACAGGGATGTGGTTGTATAGGTCCACCAGATCAGGCAGTTTCTCAGGCCACAGACTGCGTTCTTCCAGGGGCAATGTTTTCAGAAGGTCTATCACCACCTGGTTCATCTTCTCGCAAAGTCCATTGGTTTGCGGATGATAGGGTGTTGTTCTTATCTTCCGGCAGCCATACAGGGTGCAGAACTCCTGGAAGACTTCCGCTTCAAAGGGAGGTCCTTGGTCCGTCAGCACCTGCTCTGGGTATCCGTGTGGACGGCAGAAGTGCTGCTGGAAGGCTCTAGCTGCTGTTTGAGCCATTAAGTCCTTGACGGGGACTACAACCAAGAACCGGGAGTAGTGATCCATGATGGTTAACGCATAGACGTAGCCACTTCTGCTGGGGGTCAGTTTTACATGGTCCAAGGCTACCAGTTCCAACGGCTGCCTGGTGACGATGGACTGCAGGGGAGTCTTCTGGCTGGCACGGTCCTTCCTTATTAGGTTGCATGGGCCACAGTCTCTGCACCACCTCTCGATGGTTCCTCTCATGCCTACCCAGTGGAACCGCCCGCGCAGCAGGAACTCCAGCTTCTTCCATCCGAAGTGCCCAGCTCCGTCGTGGTATGCCTCCAGTACCATTGCCGCGTCTCATCTTGGCACCACTACTTGCCAGACCAGTTCATGCGTCCGGGAGTTAACCATTCTGCGGCATAACTTCCCCTTGTAAAGGAACAGTCGACTCTTCTCAGCCCACAGTTGCTTGGTCTCCTCCGGAGCGTCTGGGTCAAGGCGGGCATCTGGCTGAGTCAGCATCTCCTTCACCAGTCGGACGGCGGGGTCACTGTCTTGCGTTTCTGCCCAGTTGTAATGAGGTAAGGGGTTGAACGTAGCGGATTGCTTACCCCTTACACGGTGGGAATACTGGGTAGTCCCATGACGGTGAAACGCGGGGAGTTCAACTTCTTCCAGTTCCCCTGGATCTTCCCCTACGTCCGGTAGGTTTGGCATTCTGGACAAGGCATCCGCGTTGGTATTGGAGCGTCCTGCCCGGTATTTAATCGTGAACTCATAGTTGGACAGGCGGGCCATCCATCTCTGCTCCAGGGCACCGAGTCTTGCAGTGTCCAGGTGTGTCAACGGGTTGTTATCCGTGTACACGGTGAACCGGGAAGAGGCGAGGTAGTGCTTAAAGCGTTCGGTGACTGCCCACACCACTGCCAGGAACTCTAGCTTGAATGAGCTGTAATTCTCAGGGTTTCTTTCGGTGGGTCGCAGTTTTCGGCTGGCGAAAGCAATTACCCGTTCTCTCCCCTGCTGGATCTGGGACAGTACGGCTCCTAGCCCGATGTTACTTGCGTCGGTGTAGAGGATAAAGGGCTGGCTGTAATCAGGGTACGCCAGGATTTCATCCCCCGTGAGGGCCATCTTCAGCTGGCGGAAGGACTCTTCTTCTAGCTTCTCCCATCTGAAGGGCGGCTTCTGGTTCTTGGCCTTCCTGGACTGGCCTATCAGGAGGTCCTGCATAGGAGCTGCCTTTTTGGTGAAACCGGGAATGAATCTTCGGTAGTAGCCTACCAACCCGAGGAACTGCCGCACTTCCTTTACGCTGGAGGGTCTTGGCCATTCCTTAATCGCGGTGATCTTATCAGGGTCGGGAGCCACTCCGTCAGCACTCACCACGTGTCCCAGGTACTGCACTTTTGGTTTTAGCAGGTGACACTTCGACGGTTTCACCTTCAGACCGTAGTTTGCCAGGGCTTCAAACACTTCCGCCAGGTGTTTCAGGTGGTCCTCGTAGGTTTTGGAATAAACTATAACATCGTCCAGGTACAGCAGGACCGTCTCAAAGTTCCGGTGTCCCAGACAGCATTCCATCAATCGTTGGAAGGTTCCTGGTGCGTTGCAGAGTCCGAACGGCATGCAGGTAAACTCGCTAAGTCCCATCGGGGTGGTGAATGCGGTCTTCTCCCGGTCCGCCTCTGCTACAGGAACCTGCCAGTACCCGCTAGTGAGATCCAAAGTGGAGAAGAAGTTAGCAGATTTTAAAGCAGCCAAAGACTCCTCTATCCTTGGTAAGGGCTACGCATCTTTGTGTGTGATACGGTTGATTTTCCGGTAATCTACACACATTCTCATGGTGTTGTCTTTCTTTTTAACCAAGACTAGTGGAGCTGCCCAGGGGCTACAGCTATCCCTGATTACCCCAGCCTCCTTCATGTCTCTAAGCATCCCCTTGGCGTGTTGGTAGTGTGCAGGGGGTACGGGACGATACCTCTCCTTTATGGGAGGATGGTCTCCCGTGGGGATGTGATGTTCCACTCCCTTCACTCGCCCGAAGTCTAGCGGGTGTTTACTGAACACTCTCTCGTATTCCTGGAGCACCCGGTAGACTCCCTGCTTTTGGTGAGCGGGTGTGGAGTCAGTACCCAAATGCAGTTGCTGACACCAGTCCTCCATTTGTTGTTTAGAGCCGTTACCTTCCTCTGGATGAGATGGAGGCAAGGGTTCCACGGACTGTACAGAATTTTGGTTGATGGTATACAATTTGGCTAGCGTAGCATACCGGGGCAGGTACACTTCCCTCTTCCCGATATTTATTATGCGAACGGGCACCCTCCCATGGCGTACATCAACCACCCCCCGTGCCGTCAAAATGGTGGGCCTACTATCTGAGTAGACTGGTTCTACCATTGCCTGGTAATCTCTACCTCTCAGACCAATAGCTGCCCGGCACCAAATCATCATTTCACTTTTCGGGGGCATGGCAATAGGGAACGGGTCACACATTCTCACACTACCTATCTCACCACCGGAGAGTTCCACTTGTTGCCGTCGCATCAGTGCCCGGATCTCTTTTTGGAGCACTCGCTGCTGGCCAGAGCTGGCGTTCTTGGCAACCTGCTGTAAAATAAGAATCACCTCTGCAAGACAATTTTCAATCACATTAGTTCCTAG
Source organism: Phyllobates terribilis (assembly GCF_046119375.1). Classification (NCBI taxonomy): domain Eukaryota; kingdom Metazoa; phylum Chordata; class Amphibia; order Anura; family Dendrobatidae; genus Phyllobates; species Phyllobates terribilis. The sequence goes on from NW_027362768.1 coordinate 194,753,972, forward strand.
AGTTATCTTTGGGTGACTCTCGCGCTTGTCAATGTCCACAATGATCAGTCCCTGTGCTGCCAGTTCGACTTTACCGATTTTAATGGTCATCTCTTTAAATCCGATCTGTGGCACGGGCTGACCATTGCTGGCGATGATACTCAAGTCGTCGTCTGGGTAGCGGGTTATATCCGAGTCATTCCAGTACTGCTTGAAGAGCACGTACGGGATGGTGGTGACCTGTGACCCGGTGTCAAGTAGGGCACTCATAGGAATGTCATCCAGTACTACAGGCAAGACTGGACGTCCTCCCACGTATTTGTCACGCCAGTTCGATGGGCCTGGTGATCTTATGCCTAGGGGTTGGCCCTCTACCCCAGGTTGTGCCAGTTTTAAAGGACAGTACCTTGCCATATGTCCGGGTTGATTGCAGCGGCGGCAGATGGGTTGTCCGTCCTCGTTGTATCGGTCGCTGGGTCTTCCTCTGGCCGGTGGGGTCCTCCTTGGTCGGCGCCATGGGATATCCTCCGGTCCGGATGCCAGCTGGATCTTCCCTGGAGTAGAAACCTGTAAAGACTGCACAGTTCGGGTTAGCGCGGCAACGCTCTTAGTCAGCTCTTGGACCTGATGGTGCAGGTCTGTAGCCGGGTCACTGTTTAAAGCCTGCGCATCAGCTCCCACAGGCCCTGCAGACAAGGGCGCCGTCTCCTGGTGGTAAGTGATAGCAGGGCGCCTGTGGGTCACAGCGCCACCTGGTGCCGGTTCTCGGAGCACCCAGATGGCTCTGTCCTTGAACTGTGCAAAGTCCAGGTCAGGGTCCTGTAAGGCCATTGCCCGCAACTGGGTTCGGTGGGCATTGCACAGTAGACCCTCAATAAATTGTTCAGTCAACAGCTTATCTTCATTTCCCACGCTGTCAGGGTCTGCCTGCTTAATGGCTCTCAGGGCCTCTTGTAGGTTTAAAGCATAGTCTCTTATACTCTCATGTGCTCGCTGCTTGCACCCGTAAAATCGAAGCTTTATTTCGGCTGAGGTGCGGGTGTCAAAGGTGTCCTTCAGCCGGGCTAGTATCTCTGCGACAGTTCTCCTCCTCCCAAGTGGCCAGGACTTTACCTCCCTTTGGGCTGCCCCTGTTAATTGAGCCACCAGGATGCTCACTTTTTGCTCTTCTGTGAGGGGGTACACCTGGAAGAGGCTATCCAGCCTTTCTCTGAAGTCATTTAGGGTATGTGACTCCCCTGAGTACTGGGGTAGCCAGGCTGCCCCCGGGATGTAGGGCATGGTGAAAGGCATGACCGCAGCAGCGGTGGTGCTGGCGGTGGCTGTGGCAGTGAAGCTCTCCTCCGTATCCGACATCCTCCTCCTCCTTAGTGGACCGTGGCCTACCTTGCGATGATCCTCTTCCGTAGGCCGCGGCTCCGCAGTGGATCGTCAGGGTTGAGGACCTTCCGTCGCGCTCTTGTGACGTCGGCGTCTGCTGGGCTCCTTCCAGGACCTTACGCAACGTCCGGACGTGAGGCGGGGCTTCAGTTCTCGCGCGCTTTCGGAGTCCATGCCCCTCTTCTTCCCGCGCGGCGTCCTCGAGATGGCGTCCAATGGCGGGAAGACTCCACGGATGGCGGGAAGAAGGCAAAAGATGGCGTCGGATGGCGGGAATCTTCACCACAGGTAAGTTTAACAGTCTTTTTCAGGCACGCAGTACCCGTTGGTTGCGGGCACGAAATCCTGCCGACTACGCCAAAAGTTGACGCGCCCCCTGGGCCATGTTTGGGGAATACCCGGAGCCGGATCTGTTGGGGGTGGTAGTCCTCGTGGCGGTGACCCGGTCCGTGCCCAGGGTGTCAAACTAAGTGGCGATGTTTTTAGTGGCAGATGTGATATTGTTCGACTACGCCACCCGTTGAATGCGGTTACGAAACCGCCGCTGCAGGGCAGACCGCTGAGGCCGGTCGTACAGTTGTGCAGCGTGGTAGTATAACCCCCAACGGGAGGGGTATGGCCTCAGGGCAGCAGACGTGGATGATGGGGATAGCAGAATTGCACGCAGGCACCAGGAACCACTCAGAGACGGTGCGGTGTAGTTCAGGGTCTTTACTGGTGACAAGGATAGACCCTCCCGGGAGTACTGGCTAGCGGTCGGGGTCTGGTCAGTCCGTGAGCAGACAGGATCTCCCCTGGCCAGGCGGAGTTGTAGGCCTCCCCAACTAACTGTACTCTTCTTGGCTACCTTGCTAGAAGCGGGTAAAAGTAGCCCACGTCCCTGAGTGTACCGTGTGGTGCTCACCCGTATGGCCGGTGACTCGGGGCCTTCTGGTAGCCTCCGCTCCACGACGGCGGTGCTGGTCCCTTGCGTGTGACCGTGCCTTCGGGTTTCTTGGCCAGAGGACCTGAAATTTCCTGCCGGTCGGTTTCTGCTGCTGGGTATGGAACAGTCCCCACAGCCTCGGACTCTGTGTCCGGTGAGATCTCTTCAGCCAAGGCGAGCTATCTAGCTTCCAGCCTCTGGCACTCACTCCTGCTCCTACAGAGCTCTTGTTGTCACTTTCCCTGCAACTGCTCCACAACAGACCAGACTGTGTCTCTGTCTCTGTCTGTGTTCTTTTCCTACTCACTAACCCTACCTCAGCCCCAGTTTATCTAGGGGAAGTTCTTCCCCTCCCAGGACTGGGCAGGAGGTGTGGCATGCTTAGGATTCCTGACCAGGAGACCTCCCACCTGCTCACAGACGTAATATTGCTATTACTGTGGTAACCAGACCCCTGGGGTTCCACAGTCACCTGGGCTCATGTTATAGGGGAAGGTATATAAGGTGGGCACCATCTTAATTCTGTGTACAGAAGGAGAAGAGAAGTTGAGTTCAGTGAGAGAAGGAGTTCAGCCAGAGAGGGCTGACAGGGAGCTGTGGCTCAGTCTGGGCCCAGCTCCACGAGGCAGGCCTAGGGTGAAGGCCAGGAACAGAAAGGAACAAGAACAGAAAGGAACAAGAACAGAAAGGAACAGAAGAGAAAGAGAGAGAGAGAGAAATAGAAGGGCTCAGGAACAAGAAGGCAGAAGGGACCCTAAGAACCCACGAGAATACCAGGTGAAGGGTCAGGCAGATTAAGGGTACTGGAACCCAAGTTGGTGGAGGAGAAACAACCCTCAGCCAAAGACCGGAGGTCGTGATCATTTATTGGTGCGACACCTCATCAAACCTGCTAGGAAGGCACCATAAAGGACAGCGGGGAACGGGGCCCACGTTTACCTACACAAGTTCACGGCAGCTGGACAAAAGTGGGTCACTGGTGAGGCAGGCCAGAGAAAGGATTAAAGGGTATCCTGTGCCATACTCCTGAATCGCCTGGGGGGTTGACCAAGCCCCTCACCTGGTGGACACTGCACGGCTTGGGTGGTCACTGCTTGCGCAGAAGTGACCCGGAGCATCTGAACTGTGAGTAAAAGACATTGGACTGTAGTACGTTGTCTGTGTACTCTTTCGCTCCTCCAGCACTAACGGCACTGGGACTCTCTGCACCATCACCCCCACCATCCACCGCACTGCCCTGGGGTTACGCTCTTCCCATGGGGAGTTATATAATCTCAGCTGCACACACCATCAACCTCAGGGGACTGTCTTGCAGCGGCGGTTCCTAATAACCGCAATCCACGGGTTGCGTAGTCGGACATTACCTAAAGCACATAGTAGACTACCACTGGTCTGACCACCCTGAGCCACGGGACCGGGCCGCCACTACTACTCCCAGCATTGCCCTGAAGCCAGGTTCCGAGTGCCCCACGGCCCAGGGGGCGAGTCAGCTTTGGCGTAGTCGGCAGGATTTCGTGCCCGCTAACAACGGGTACTGCGCGCCTGAAGAGAAAGAGACTGTTTTATTAAAATTGACTGTTTCACCGTTTAAAAATGTCGCCCGCCCCAGAAGAATGAGCTCCATAATGTGCGCGCCAAAAGACCACAGGAGGCCGCCTCCCATCGTGGGCCAGGTCCCAGAATGGCGCCAAAGAAGGAGGCCACCCCCAACAGCCATGAGTGCGGCTGTGGAGATATCCATCAAGGTGGGGGGGCTGCCCCTGAAAGTGATTGTCACCAAGTTGCCCCGGGACCACCCCCAATGGGGGTGGGAAGGGAAGAAAACTGTGGGGCAGGGCGCGGTCTGGATCAGTCTAGACAGACCGCACCCGGGAATGGACGCATTCAGTAGCACCAACCTTTTGGCCCGGAGCCTGCTGCAAGCTGAACCACCCTGCAGCCTGGCAGAGATCCTAACGCAGCTCCCCAGAGACCCAGAGCGTGCGCAAGCTGCACTGGAGGACCTGGAGCGGAGGATGGTCCGAGCGCAGCGGGGTGCGCTCATCGAGTGGAGGGAGGAACTGGCCCGGCAGGCTGGAATCCACCAGCGACAGGCCTCAACCGCACCCCGGAGTCTGCCTGCCTCTGTGGATGGTGCAGGAGGAGTGAGGGCCGGAGACGACGTCGCGGAGGGAGCCGCGAGGACCGAGGCAAGTACAGGGGACGTAACCACCACAGGCCCAGCAGCTGCAAGCCAGCCCCAGCCTCCCGTCGCAGAGCCCGAAGCCCCACTCACCGTACCTGTTGCCGCGCCGCCACTGCTCCCAGCTAGGCCTCAAGCGGCGAGCGCCGCGGCCACGCCCCGCCCGGCACCACGCCCCTTGACCCCGGGCGCCTTAAAGAAGGAAGCGTCATCGGCCTGGTCGCAAGGCCTAGTTAACCCGGGCGCCGCTACCCAACCAGCGCCGCCTTCCCGGCCTGGCCGCCACCAGACATAACCAGGAGACCCCCGGCCTGGTCGCAAGGCCGAGTGCCCCCGAGTGCTGCTCCCAAACCGGGTTCCCCCACTATACCATCGCTGGGCGCGGACCTGTTCACCCATCATACTGGTCCGGATGGACTGCCGCTGGAGTGGCCGGCTGAACTGACCAGCGGTCAGCCCTGGAAAACCCAGCCCCCGCGCGAGCCTCTGATACCGGCTCCGGAGCCCGTAGAGGTCACCCCACCCCCACTAGAAGACGCCCAATTTGAGTGGGACCCCGCCGGCGAGAACTTGATGGGGTTCACTCAGGAGACCCGGGCGGACGCGGTCCGTAGTCTGGATGTTTGTCAGCAGCAACTGGCGACCTTCGAACGGGAACAGCGGGTGAGGCGCGTCAGGGAGGAGCGGCTCAAGGCTCGAAGCGCTGAGCAAAAGCGCAAAGCCCATCAAGATCCCCGGGCCGCCCGCGGTCCCCGAATCACCGGGACCATAATTAAATTCCACATGGAAAATGGCTGGGGTTTCATCAGGGGTCCGGAAATGGCAGGCGACGTCTTTGTGACCCGCAGAGACGTTGAAAGCCACCTACCGGAGGGATACCGTGGACGTGACCTCTACCCTGGTGACGTGGTCACCTTCACCCGACACGAGGGCGCAAAAGGACCATACACCCTCCATGACCATAGGCTTACAGAGGAGGAGCTGCAACACTATGGTTATGAGGAAAGCCAGGAGGACCCGGACGGGTCTGAAGAACCGTATGAGGAGGAGGAAGAAGGAGCATCTGGAGGACACCGCTACTAGTAAGTAGCAAAGTACAAGTGTATATAGTTACCCGTCAGGGTACAAGAGCTGTTGTGAAACTGTTGACTGTGTGAACGTTACCCCCTAGATCCCCTACCTGGCTGAGGACTGAGAGCAGCCATCCCCTTTTCCAACACTGGCCGAGGACTGAGAGCGGCCAATCCCCTGTAAATAGTTGCGCTTCCTAAAGCGCCCCCTACTGGTTTTATAAAAAGACTGCCATGTCTACCTCGGGACAGAGAGTCCCTCATGTTTACAAGTTTGCCGAGGTTCCTGCACTTAAAAGAAGAGTGCACACCTGGTCGCAAGTTGCACCGCAGCCAGGATCCAAGAATGTGTTTTTGAAAATGTTTTCTTGCAAATGTTTTATATGAATAAGTTTTATATGCTGCTAAATAGTGTTGTGAATGTTTTCTATAATGTTTATATGTCAAAAGAGTTCCGGAAGTGTTAGTACGTGTTTTATAATAGTGTAACAAGAAAAGAAAAGTGTTTCCCATAAAGGGAACTGAATCGTGTTGCCTGTTTTCTAATGTGAAAAGTTTTGAAAAGTTTGCATGTCCTGCATTTAATTGTTTTTGCTCTGTTCCAGCCCGAGGACGTGCTGTGGTTTACCAGGGGGGAATGTAGCGCCCCGAGGGTTCGGCCGCTACAGGGGTATTGCACCTCTGCCAGAGGTGTGGTATTCCACTCCCAGGTAAGGATGGAGTATGGACCAGGGCTCAGTTAGCTGCATACAGCACACTCACCCCATTTCCGAGGGACAGCTCAACGGTGCTCCCATTAGACAGAAATGCAGGCACGACAGACCATGTCCCTGGCTGGAGTGGGGCGGGGGGAGGAATACCCAGTGATGTAGGAGCAGATAGGGGTTGGTTCCTGAGCGTAGATAGGAGCCCATTGGTTGCTGGTCACCTGGGCTCATGTTCTAGGGGAAGGTATATAAGGTGGGCACCATCTTAGTTCTGTGTACAGAAGGAGAAGAGAAGTTGAGTTCAAGGACAGAAGGAGTTCAGCCAGAGAGGGCTGACAGGGAGCTGTGGCTTAGTCTGGGCCCAGCTCCATGAGGCAGGCCTAGGGTGAAGGCCAGGAAAAGAAAGGAACAAGAACAGAAAGGAACAAGAACAGAAAGGAACAGAAGAGAAAGAGAGAGAGAGAGAAACAGAAGGGCTCAGGAACAAGAAGGCAGAAGGGACCCTAAGAACCCACGAGAATACCAGGTGAAGGGTCAGGCAGATTAAGGGTACCGGAACCCAAGTTGGTGGAGGAGAAACAACCCTCAGCCAAAGACCGGAGGTCGTGATCATTTATTGGTGCGACACCTCATCAAACCTGGTAGGAAGGCACCATATAGGACAGCGGGGAACGGGATCCACGTTTACCTGCACAAGTTCGCGGCAGCCGGACAAAAGTGGGTCACTGGTGAGGCAGGCCAGAGAAAGGATTAAAGGGGGTCCTGTGCCATACTCCTGAATCGCCTGGGGGGTTGACCGAGCCCCTCACCTGGTGGACACTGCGCGGCTTGGGTGGTCACTGCTTGCGCAAAACTGACCCGGAGCATCTGAACTGTGAGTAAAAGACATTGGACTGTAGTACGTTGTCTGTGTACTCTTTCGCTCCTCCAGCACTAACGGCACTGGGACTCTCTGCACCATCACCCCCACCATCCACCGCAGTGCCCTGGGGTTACACTCTTCCCGTGGGGAGTTATATAATCTCAGCTGCACACACCATCAACCTCAGGGGACTGTCTTGCAGCGGCGGTTCCTAATAGCCGCAATCCACGGGTGGCATAGTCGGACATTACCTAAAGCACATAGTAGACTACCACTGGTCTGACCACCCTGAGCTACGGGACCGGGCCGCCACTACTACCTCCCAGCATTGCCCTGAAGCCCGGTTCCCAGTGCCCCACGGCCCAGGGGGGGCGAGTCACTCGCACGAGCATCTCACTGCTCGAGATGTTCGGCGCTCTGCGAGTATTTCCGGGTTGCTCGGGCAGGAACTCGGGTCCCCTCCCTGCATGTTTGGCGCTCTTTACAGAGCCAATGAACATGCAGGGATTGCCTGCCACTCACTGTAATGCGGTAGCCATGTTGGTTGTGGCATTACAGTGATTGGCTGGCCGCACAGCTTCATCGGGTCTATATCAGACCTGGCGCCGCCATGCTCGTCACAGTCACTCCGGATCAGACAGTGTAGGGAGAGCTGCTGCTGCGTCAGAGAGAGATTTGCTTGTGTATTAGGTAGTGTAGGGAGAAAAACCGTACATTACACATATCCATCTGAGGACTAATCCATCTGCAGAGATATCAGGCAGGCAGTGTATATAGGCAGGCAGCCAGTGTATATAGCAGACTGCAGTGCATATAGCACAAGAGGCTCCATTCCAATTCTGCCTTCTGCTGCTGTTAAATATTTCTATACAAAGGCCCAGGTCTCAGGGGCCAGGAATACTTTTTTTTGGATCTTAATCCTCATTATTTGCTTAAAAATCAATCCAGAAAACAGCCATTTGCTTGTTGGCACTGCAGAATACAGCAAGGTCCTTTCCATATTACAGCGCTAAAAATCCAGCTATTTAAAACTCTGTTTTCTCCGTCACACGGATCACATATAATTGCGCTGAAAATACTGCCATTTCTGGCCTCCATTAAAAATTTCCTTTAGTGTGTCAATGAAGCAATTCACACCAGTTTGCTGGTCAAACTACTTACCTACAGGCCAGGTATTTAAGACTGTGTTTTCCCTGTCACACGGATCACATATAAGTTCGCTCCAAGCTCAGTCATTTGTAGTGAGCGTGGAAGATACTGTCCTCCATTTAAAATGGGCAAGGCACGTGGCAAGGGACGGGGAACAGGATGTGATGGTAATGGTGCATGCAGAGGCCGAGGACAAGGCCATTGGCAAGCTGAAATTGTGCCACAACAAACACCCACATCTTCTCGCCTGATCTTCCTGTCCCAATTTCTAGGGGACCGCAGCACACCACTATTGAACCCAGAGCAGTGTCAAAAGGTTGTTGGTTGGATAGCGGATAATGTTTCCTGTCACTTTGCCACCACCACCCTGTCTTCCACACGGTCAAGTCTCAGTAGCCATGCGTCTGGACCGCATATTCCTCACCCTGATCCTCCTTCCTCCCACCATGCCGAGTGCCTGGAGACAACTGATCGCACACTTGGACACTCTGAAGAGCTGTTCACTTTTCCATTTATAGTTATAGATTCGGGCCTCTCGCCCGGTCCACTTGAAGCGGGGCAAGAGGAGATCGCAGGTAGCGATGCCCAAATATTTGAGCAGCCACGGTCACACGAAGGCAGCAGTGGGAAAGTGTCACAAGAGGTGGACGATGATGAGACACAATTGCCAGAAAGTCAGGAGGAGGACCAGGGTGCGGAAGTGGAAGACGAGGTGGTGGATGATATAGTAACTGACCCAACCTGGCAGGAGGACATGCAGAGCGACGACAGCAGCACACAGGGGGAGGGAGGAAGAGCACCCCAACAGCCAGGAAGAAGCAGTGTGGTGGCCGCAGACAGAAGGCAGGCAACCATTCCCCATAACACCAACACAAAGAAAATTGCCAGTACAACTGTTAGGTCTTCCCGAGTCAGATTGATTTTAAAGACTCTGTCGATAACCCCAAAAAGGCCATTTGCACCACCTGCCAGGCCAGCATCAGCAGGGGTGGCAAAACAAGCAGCGTGACCACCACCAGCATGATCAGGCACATGGCAGTAAACACCTGACTTTGTGGGCCGAACTCCAGGGTCCAGGAACAGTGTCTGCAGGTGGCACCATTGCTTCTTCCGCTGTTGTGCATGCAAACCAATCCCCTGTCCATGCGAAGATGCCTCCTGCCCTGCACCTGTCATTGCGCACACTCAAGTAGCAGCATCAGGAAGCACGTCCATGTCCTTGTCCCAGTGCAGCGTTCAGTTGTCCATACCCCAGTCCTTGGAACGCAAGCGCAAATATGCAGCCAACGCTCCACAGGCCACACTACTAAATTCTCACATTTCACGACTGCTTGCGCTCGAAATGTTGCCTTTTAGGCTCGTGGAGACGGAAGCTTTCCGCAACCTGATGGCGACGGCTGTCCCTCGGTACTCAGTTCTCAGCTGCCACTATTTCTCCCGGTGTGCCGTCCCCACATTACCCAAGCACGTGTCCCAAAACATTAGCCGTGCCCTCAACAACGCAGTTACCGGGAAAGTCCACCTAACCACGGACACGTGGACAAGTGCTTGTGGGCAGGGACGGTAGATCTCGCTGACAGCACACTTGGTTAACATAGTGGAAGCCGGGACCCAGTCGGACCGTGGGACGGTACACGTCCTCCCGACGCCAAGGATTGCGGCCCTAGGTCAATCTGGGTTGCCCCCATGGTCTACAGCTCCTGCATCTCATCCTCCTCAGCCTCCACCTCCTCTTCAGCCTCCATCTCCGAAATGACCACATCAGTCACAAGCTGGAAGCACTGCAGCACTGCCTCGGCCAAGCGGCAACAGGCTGTGCTGAAACTAATATGCTTAGGTGACAAACTGCACAATGCTGAAGAGTTGTGGACAGCTATGAAAGAGCAGGCAGATCTGTGGCTCACACCGCTGAACCTACAGCCAGGCATGGTCGTGTGTGACAATGGCCGGAACCTGGTGGCGGCTCTGAGGCGAGGCGAGCTCACACACGTACCATGCCTGGCCCATGTGCTTAACCTCGTGATTCAACGGTTTCTCAACTCCTACCCGGAGCTGCTGGATCTGCTTGTTAAAGTACGCCACCTGTGTGCCCATTTTAGAAAGTCAGCTACAGCTTCCGCCTCCCTTGCTGTGTTTCAGCAGCGTTTACAGCTTCCGACTCACAGACTGGTATGTGATGTCCCCACGCGTTGGAACTCTACACTCCAGATGTTGGGAAGGATTTGTGAGAAGAAGAGGGCAGTTGTTGATTACCAGCATCAACAAGGCCGTCGGTATTCAGTTCAGACTCCACACATTAGACCTCAGCAGTGAACATGGATGTCAGACATATGTACCATCCTCCAAAACTTTGAGGACTCCACCAAGATGGTGGCCATAATTAGCGTCACCATCCCACTTCTCTGTCTTCTGAAACACTCTCTGCTCACAATGAAAGAGGATGCATTGCAGGCGGAGCACGATGAGATGGAGCAAGGAACCATACAGGGTGATTACACACAGCCAAGCCTCATCTCATCCCAACGTGGATTGGGTGACAATGAGGAAGAGGAGGAGGAGGAGGAAGGACAGGAGCTAGTTTCATGCACTATAGATGGTACTACCTGCACAGCTGTCATACGGTTCAGCATGGATGGCCAGAGGACAGAGAGGAGGAGAGCATGGTCAGTCGTCCTCTTGGTGAGGACACGGAAGTCTTGTCTGTTAGTAGTCTGGCACGCATGGCTGAGTTTATGTTACGCTGCCTTTCCCATGACCCTCGCGTTCTCAAAATTTTGGGTGACAGTCATTACTGGTTCGTGTATAAGAAAGGTAAAATCCGGTGCCACATGCAATAAATCCTTTTATTCGTATACTGACGAATAAGGGGCTGTGTCCTCGAAATGCATCCAGTTGTTCCCCTCCTAGGGACATGTTGTGACTTTTAATTTTGGAATAAAAGGATTTATCGCATGTGGCACCAGATTTTACCTTTCTTATATATCTTTGCAAGTGTATGCTGGACACTAATCCGTGAGCCTGGGATTCCTGTGAGTATCAGGTGATATGAGCTAATTTTCTTTTTTCAGATTACTGGTTGGTAACACTTCTAGACCCACGTTACAAGGAGAACTTTATATCACTTATTCCTGAGGCGGACAGGTCTACAAAAATGGGGCAGTACCAGAAGGCCTTGTTGCGGAACTATTAAAATAATTCCCATCTGAAAACGCTGGCGGCAGAGGGCACACTTCGCTGGACAACCAAGCAGTACAGGCGAGAGAGACACACCTCCAATCCAGCAGAGGCAGGGGAACACTGTCAAAGTTCTGGGAGAGTTTTGGCAGCCCTTGGACTCACTGCATACCCTATAACTGTATAGCAGACTCTGTCCTTTCTAATGGGAATTTGTCGTTACTGTGGCCCTGCTCTATGTGTCTTTAAATTCTTAGTGGGGTTTTTCCTAAAATTGGTCAGCCGTTGGACTCACTGCATACCCTATAACTGTATAGCAGACACTCTCCTTTCTAATGGGAATTTGTCGTTACTGTGGCCCTGCTCTATGTGTCTTTAAATTCTTAGTGGGGTTTTTCCCAAATTTTGGCAGCCCTTGCAGTCACAGCATGGGCATTACCACTATAGGAGACCCGCTCCTTTATACTGGGAACATTTTTTTTACTAAGACCCTCCTCTATGTCTCTTCAAAGGGGTATTGGGTTGTGTCCAAATTTTTGGCAGCCCTTGCAGTCACTGGATATGCAATAACAGTATAGGAGACCCACTTGTTAATAATGAGAACAGCAAAGCATAGCCGGCTGATGGCTCTCTAACAATAGCGAGGGCCAACTGCTGGCCTTTTAAGAATAGTAAGGGCCGTCTGATGGCCCTATAAAAATAGGCTTTATGACTTTCAGAGTCCCTCCATCATAAATAAAACAGGATGTGTCTGATGATGTGTCACACACCACATTGCCAGATAAGGTTGTAAAATGTTTCCCGGTGAATACATTTGTCTTAAAAGATAACAAAAAAAAACAAAACAATAGGATCTTTCTTTAGTATAAAAAACAGCGTCACCAATTTAACCTCAATGTAATCACATTGTTCAGCTCCTGCACCTCCTCCTCCATCTCTGAAATGACCACATCAGTCACAAGCTGACAGCACTGCAGCACTGCAGCACTGCCTTGACCACGCGGCAACAGGCTGTGCTGAAGATAACATGCTTAATGCTTAATTGACAAACCGCCCAGTGCTGCAGAGTTGTTGAAAGCTGTAACACAGCAGCCTGAGCTGTGGCTCTCACTGCTGTACATACAGCCAGGCTTGGTCGTGTGGGACAATGGGCGGAACCTGGTGACGGAGAAATGACTCCCAGAGTAGATATGGTTTCCCTCTATGCCAGTCCTTTCACCAAGCTAAATACAACTGTCAGGAAAAAAAGGTGTGGACTAGCTCTGTACCGTCCCTGGCCACATTCACCTGTCCACGTGTTTGTGGTTAGGCGGTCCTTCCCAGTAAGTGCACTGGGAAGGGCACGGGTAATGTTGTGGGACCCGTGCTTGTGGAAGGTGGAGGCGATACCGGGAAATATAGTGGCGGCTGGGGACCGAGTATGGACACCCGGCCGCCGCCGGCATGAGGTTATGGAAAGCTTCCGCCTCATTGAGCCTAAAAGGCCACATTTCAAGTGCAAGAAGCTGTCAAAAATTTGGCAGTACAGTATTGCAGCCTGTGGGTGGGTGGGTGGCTGGCTGCATACTTGCGCTTGCATTCCAAGGAATGGGGTAGGGACAACTGAATGCTGCACTGGGACAAGGACGTGGACGGTGATTTTTGCAAGTCTGCAATGACAGGTGCATGGCGGGAGGCATCTTCGCATGCGCCAAGGATCACTTATGATGGGCACACTTTTAGGCAGTGACCTGGTAGTCAGAAATGCTTCCAGAGGTCTTCCCCATGCTGTTTCTATGTATTTTCAGCACTGTATGCATGTGTCTGATGATATGTCACACACCACATGGCCAGATAAGGTTGTAAAATTTTAAAATGACATTTCCCAGTGAATGCATTTCTCACGGTTGAAAGCAATGCAACAGTGAAAAAACGCATCAAAAACGCTACGTGTGAACATAGCCCAAGGTGTGGAGGAGTATTTTTGGTTTTGGTTATTTATTTTGCCCTATATACAAGTCATTACCCTGGAAAGGATGTTCCTTAACATATTTCCCAGGAAAATCCATTTTGTTTTTATTTTTGTATGTTTTATTGTGAGTCTGTAAAAGTGGCGTAATACTCTGACAACGTTGTTGACAGCAGTGACCTGGGAGTCAGAGATGCTTCCAGGGGTCTTCCCCATGCTGGTCCCATGTCATTTGAGCACTGTTCCCATCGATTTGGGCAATTTTTAGGCCCTCTGCAGACCGCCGGGGGGAGTCGCCTGAAAAATGCTCGAGTTTCCCATAGACTTACATTGGGCTCGTTTCTCGGGTCGAGCACCCGAGTATTCCAATTTGCTCGACCCGAGCAACGAGCACCCTGAGCATTTTAGTGCTCGCTCATCACTAGTTATTATCTCTCTCCTTCCCTTTTGAGTTCTTTCATGGCTTTACCCCCTAAATCTGTTTTCTTTCTTGCCTCAAGTCACCGACCATTTCCCCTTCGATCACATCTATCCTCCATTCTCCTCAAGTTCATGGATTTTTTCATTCTCTTTTATCTTTGTCCCCTTTTACTTCTCTTGTGTGTTTTTTCTCTCTGTCCCTCCAAGTCAAATACTTTTTCTTCTACTCATTGCAATTAAAGATGAGCGCAAATCTCCTTACATTTTACAATAATCCACATTCGCAAAAAAGGGAAATTTTTTGCAATTTACTTCCGCGTCTAAGAAGTAAGGGCTGCCATTTCCAGCTCAAGTGCTGGTGGAATTGTGTATTTTCATAACTTGGTTCCTCGCCAATTCAGCATAATTGCATCCTCTGGTCGCTTTTTCTCTAAGCTATAAGAGGCCATCAAAATGTTAAAGAATTTAAAAAAATCCTTACCACTCACCTCTCCAGCCCCTTTGCTACTCACTGCCACCTATCCATCGGCGCATCTTCCAATCCCATGACGCCATAATCTTCTGTGCACTTGCACAATATCCTCCTGGTCCTCATGAAACCCATAACGTCCGGCTCAGGTTCAGGGGCCCGGGGATTACAGGGCGAGCAGCAAGGGATCCCAAAATGCTGCGAGGATTGGATGGGTGGTGGTGGTGAGCAGCTGAGGGGCCTGAGAATGAGGATTTTTTTTTATCTTTTTACATGTTGTGTTTATTATGCTCCATTGTCTGGAGAGAGAGACCCCCAGACCATAACAGGGGACATTAAATTTCCAGAGAAAACATGCATCTCTACTTGTAATCATATCCGAGTTCCTTTCCCCTCACTGTCCATGCCAGCAAGTCCATCTTTTTCTTCTACATAACAACATCACGGGACCTGTCCTTTTTTGACTGACTGTCCTTTTCTTCTCATACAGATGTGTCCACCTTTACCTTTATGTGATTTTCCTTAAGAACTCCAAGTTCTCATAATACATTATCGTTACTCACTAGAAAAAGTTGTCTGAAATCCATATCATAATCACCTGGGGCCACATATAGACAGATGTAGCATAAGCGTCTCTAGACAGAGTATCATAAGATCATGTTTTTGTATAAACTGGTCATCTCGCGTCATTCACTTTGGATTATATTGAGCCAAGAGGAAATGTATGTGCCATGTTCCACACCGCCTATCACTGTCTTCAGTTACTGTAGTTATTGTGACCTGTGGATCCAGGTCAAGATGTCAAGAAGATGTTCCCTTTCCATGATCCTAGGTCTTACCATACAGTGGATATCACCATACTTCACAACTTTATGGAACAGGTTGTACATAACCCCACCATGTTTGCAGGGCGCAGCACTTTCTTTACCTATTTTCCACACAATAAATGTGCCTGTGAACTCTGGGGCTCAGTCTGATGACCAAACATCTGGGTGCCACGCGCATAACGTGTACCAGCAAGCGCAGCGGGAGGATTCAGGAGGCTTCTGCTGCAGCCAGGGGGATTGAAAAATTTTCCGGGATTGCTCTCCTTTTCCTGCTAGCCTGCTTCTTCATCAATGCGTTCCCATAGTCAACCATGATATAAGAATTAGACTTAAAATTGGCGCCAAGAAATGAGTGAATCAATTCGAAAGAAATTGAATTTGTTTCAAATTTCACCAAAAATTCTAATTTGTTAGACTCTGAATTTTTTGTAAACTGGCTCGTGGTAATCTGCAATTTTGCTAGATACATTTTAGCGTCAGGCAGCGGTAAAAGAGTACCGTATATACTCGAGTACAATGTGAAATGCAGAAGTAGTGCGGTTGCAGAGTGTGACATGCAGAAGTAGTGTTGTTGCTTCAAAAGCATCCAGCAACTATTAGAAGTAACACAAGCACAGGAGTCAGGAAGTGTTGTGATTCAGAAGCATTCAGCAACTAGAGGGGTTAACACAGTCACAGGAGACAGGGAGTGGTTGAGCAGAGCCCCAGGGGGATTGTGGGGAAGTTGTTTACTGTGTGGCTAGAGCCGAAGAGAAAGGGTGTGTGTGTGTTCTGCATCTTACAGAAGGCAAGGGAACAGAATTCAAGTCAGGAGGAAAGCTAAACACAGGTCAGATAGACTCCCTGAGCTAACAGTGTGGAGTATTATCAGGCAAGAAGATAAGGACTGGAAGGAAGCCTGTGATAGAGATCATCTCCCTCATCACACCCTTCCCCCCTCCTTCTCCATGCAGGATAAAGAATGCTGTGTACTACTGAGTCCTTGTGAAGGAAAAGCCTGTGGTTATGTATGCATTAAAACTGTACTGTAGTGTGCTATCGGATAATAGACTGTGTACTGCTGTGCTGCAAAGGAGACTGTACTGTTATTACTGTAGCCTGTTGCTCAAAGAGACACTTAAATTGCACTGGCCATGCCTCATTAAATGTTACTGTTCTACCGTTTATGAGGACTCTTGTCACATGTGTCTGGTCAGCAATTGAATCTATCCTGTGCCTGAGAGAAGCTGCAGCACATGGTCTATGGTCGCTCTAAGTAACGGTTCCTCGAGGATTCCAAGGAATCAATGTAACCGGTCTCACCCCTATCTGAACTTAGGAGGCGTACATGTAAAAATAAGCCGAGTTTTTCAGCACACTTTTTGTCCTGAAAAAGTCCCCCTCGGCTTATACTCGGGTATATACTCGAGCATATAGAAATTCCGGTGGTGGATAGTGGTGGGGATGGGATTTTGCGGCAGTGGAGAAGTGGGGCACACACAGTAGCCGGCTGCTGCTGCTACCACATGTGCCCGCTGCTAAAGGGATATGAATATTCCCTCTTCTCCACTCCCATGGGCATGGAGAAGAATGAATATTCATTCACTTTAGTAGCGGCTGAGCCGCAGCTCCTGCTGAGAGTGCCCTCTACTAAAGAGAATGAATATTCACTCTTTTCCACGCACATAGTTCCTGCATGGAGAGGAGTGAATATGCCGGCAGCTCACATCAGCATCTGAGAGCGCATGGCAGTGACGTCATGCGCTGCTTAGGTGCTGACATGAGCTGCTGCAGCAGAACAGGATGCAGTGCTGGAGCTGAGGTGAGGAAGGAAGGTGAGTATAAGTGTTTATTTTTTTATGTGTGCAGTGATGGGGCCATGCATATCAGGATTGGGGGATGAGGAAGCCATGCATACCAGGATTGGAGGTGAGGAGGCCATACATACCAGGATTGGAGATTAGGGGTACCATGCATACCAGGATTGGATATGAGGGTGCCATACATACCAGGATTGGAGATGAGTGTGCCATACATACCAGGATTGGGGATGAGGGGGCCATACATACCAGAATTGGAGATGAGGGTGCCATACATACCAGGATTGGAGATGAGGGTACCTTACATACCAGGATTGGAGATGAGGGTGCCATACATACCAGGATTGGAGATGAGGGTGCCATACATACTAGGATTGGGGATGAGGGGGCCATGCATACCAGGACTGGGATGAGGGGGTCATACATACCAGGATTGGGTTGAGGGGACCATACATGCCAGGATTGGGGATGAAAGAGCAATGCGTACTAGGACGGGGAAATTTACCAGTAGCTGCTGCATTTCCCACCCTAGGCTTATACTCGAGTCAATAAGTTTTCCCACTTTTTTGTGGTAAAATTAGGTACCTCGGTTTATACTTGGGCCGGCTTATACTTAAGTATATACGTATATATAAAATACTTCTCCCCGTCCCTCACCTGTTTTACCATGCAGCTTCCTTCATCTCCAGTCACTTGCTAGGGATCTTGGCTGGTTTGGGCTGACTTGGCCTCAGAACATCAACTAGGATTCACCACGCCAAGTGCGATGTACGTCATAACGGCGTGAGGATTAGTCAGTTCTGGAGGCACTGAAGAGCCTGAAGAGTCACCGAAGCTGGACGGAGCTGCATGGCGAAACAGGTAAGGGCCAGGAAGAGGTGAAAATTATATTTTTTAACCCTGTGTCTATTATGCTCTTGGATTTGGAGAGATCTCAGGGAATAATGAAGATCTAGAAATGGCAGATTTGACTGGGATAGAATAAATTCAATGTGAATCAAATTTCGGAGCTGAATTCGTGCAAATCTGTTGAATGCAAATGTTGCCATGTTCTCTTTTATACATATGTGGCGCCCCTGAGGGTTCGACCGCCACAGGGATGCTGCACTTCTCTAATGGGGTGTAGTGTTCCTCCTCTGAGGTAAGAACAGTGCGATGGTCAGGACCCTTCCTTCACATCCAACACCACACTTCTCCCACCAGAGGGGGCTAGAAGGCACCAGGTGCTGCCCCTACTGGAAGTGGGGAGACTGGGGAACCAAGAGATAGGAGAACCAATTAGTGGGTGAGGGTGGAGGACTCACATTTTTGTGACACTTTAAATTTCATATTTAATACACAGCCATCTTGGCTCATAGTCTTTTGATGGTTCTTTTGACTGTTCTTGTAATGTGATCTTCCTCCCTGAGAGTGGATCCTGTGTGGACCTGCAGAGGATGGAGACATGGCCCTTGTACCCTGGCCTTGGATCGAGGGGCAGGTTGCAGATAATGAATGTCTCAGCCCGGTCACGGACCATGACCAAGAAGGCCCGGAGCTAAAGAGTCTAGCTCCACCGCAAATGGATCCCGGGGAGGATGCAGACGGAGCGGTATACGCCACCTGTCCTCACCAAACTGATATACTCAGAGGGATTCCGGCTGCAAAAGGGGTACCGGCCCCCGACACCTGACCTTGCTACTCTACGTCTTGGTCAGGGAAGCCTGGGTAGGCCCAGAGGATCCCACCGGGTAACGGAAGGAGCGGAGCTGCCACTCGTACTCTTTTTCTGAGTAAAGTTCAGAGGGAGACCCGGCCTATCTACACACATGCAGACAGGAAAGGACCCGGTCTGAAGTCTAGGAACACTCTGGTGCGGGGTCCTGATTAAGCACTTGAATTACTCGGAGGTTGTCAGACCCCCGTCCCTGGTGACCGCAGAACTCCGCGAGGAGCAGGGAGAAGCCTTGCAGCTGTACTCTCCAACGTGAGTAAAAACCCTGGAAGTCAACCCCTATGGCCTCTGGACTCGTTATTTCTGCACCACACCGCGCAGCACCAGACCTCCTACACTACGACTCCCTCCATCCTCATCTCTACCCTGAGGCCCTCCTCCGCCTGTGGGGAGTAGTACCATCCTCAGCTGCCACTATATCCCGCCTCAGAGGACTGAACGCAGCGCTGGTGGCCATCACCAGACACCACAGGTGGCGTAGTCGAGATACCACTCAACCCTGAAAGCCCATTACACCCTTTTGAATGTGACGGCCCTGGGCATGGAACGGGTCTAGTCCACGACTGCATCCCCTTAACACCAGCAAGAGGCCCGGCTCCGAGTAACTCCACTTCCCAGGGTGAGGGCTGCGAGCGTCACACATATACGTCCATATTGCTTTTATTCAAGGCTCCTCTGTCTCAATACTTAATCACACACCCAATATCCAGCAGCCAGTGTCATCGAGGAACTTGTGGATGAAGCTCGGATTCTCCGTCCTCACATTGAGTGATTTTCTGACCCCTCTGCAGCGCATCTTGTCTCTGCGGTGGCCTCTGAGCCCTTCTCTACCCTTCTCTCCCCTTCTTGCTTCACCTTTGGGATTTCCAGTAACATATAAAAGGAAGGAAGAGCAGCACTTGAGTCTAAACATAGCCTAATAGCAAAAGTAAAGAGAAAAGGTTCTTGCCTTAATCAGCCATTGAGCAGAACATGAGTCACTAGTTAACAAGCAGAGTACAAGTCGTTTGCTTCCTCTAGATAAGACGCGGCGGAGGAGCACTGAACCGCGGCAGACGCCGTATTGATTAGAAAATGCTTTTTGTTGTAAGAAGTATTTCAGAGGTTTTCATCACACAATGCAACAAAGTAATGTGGTCTAAGGCGCATCTGAGCAGCGGCTTATGGGATTGGATCGGGGATTCTGCACTTGGCACAGACAGAAAATAAAGGGGAAAATATGGCATCCAATCTGCACCACTTTTTGACATGAACTGCACCATGATTGTCGCAAAGGATTGCACCAAAATTGGGCAAAAATGTGTCTTTTTACACTAAACTCCCCCAAGAATTAAAAAGGGTGTAGGCATTAAAGAGTAGAACCTGTAAGGAACCTTGTAAGGGAATCCGTCAGGACGATTTTACTATGATAATTAGTGGAGTGGCAGTATTGTCCCAGCACAACAATAAAAATGAAGTAATCCGATGTGCCAGCGCTGAGAAATCAAGCTTCAAAGCTACATGCAAATTATTCTGAAAAAGCATTTGGGACGTGGTGATGCACTCTGTGTATATAGACACGCCCCCAAACCACTTACAGTTTAAATGCCATGTGGCTTTAAATCTCAATTTCTGAGCGCACATCAGATGACTACAAGACAGGTGACATTGTTATTGTTGTACCAAGACTTAAACTGCTGACATCTAGATTCATCAGTAAAATCAACCTGACGGGTTTCCAATAAAGGACAGAAAATTAGATTTTGGAATTATTGTTTTAAAAATGCTCTCATTATGCTCTTATTTTGGCTTCCTTTAACCCATTCTGCTCTTTCAGCAGTGTTGACACGTTGTGTCAGCATTGTGATCAGGTCACAGTTAGCGGTGTAATGCCCAAAGTTGTACAGTATGTGCGTGGAGACACGAGGGTCAATGTCTGCTCGTGTCCGCTGCCCTGGCAATCTTTAGAAAGACCGCATGGACCAGGACTCATCTAGCTGAACACTCATACATTGCGTGATGATTTACCTTCTTTTAAGAGTTTGATAATCCTCTCCTTTGTTTCAATTAACATCTCTCGTGTTGGAGCCATGATTCATGTCAGTCCACTTGGTGCAACAGCTCTCCAAGGTGTGATCACTCCTTTTTAGATGCAGACTAACGAGCAGATCTAATTTGATGCAGGTGTTAGTTTTGGAAATGAAAATTTACAGGGTGTTTCCATAATTTTTTCCTCAGAATTGAGTGATTCCATAATTTTTTCCCTCTGCTTGGTCTGAAAAAAATTACCCTTACTGAGTACCACATTTTTTATCTTGATTTCTTTTAGTGTTTCTTAAAGCCCTAAAGTTGCCATTTGAAATGACTTTAGTTTTGTGCCATGTCTGTGATCTGCTTTTTTTCAACAACATTAAACAACTGAATGAACATCCTCCGAGCCCGGTGATTCCATAATTTTTGCCAGGGGTTGTATACATGGGAATGCACATAGAAGTGGTTTATATTTGCACACAGTGATGGACTTCTTTTGTTCTTCCATTAGGAAGTGGTTAGGCATAGCTCCCAACCATCCCGAATTCTGCGGGACTGTCCTCCTGCCCCCCGAGGAGGAGGTGAGTATAGAAGCCGGGACACGTCACTAATCAATGACATGTCGGGACTGCGGGACTGAGCCCTCAAAGCAAGACAGTCTCGCTGAATCCAGTACAGTTGGGAGCTACGGGAGAGCGGCCATATCTCCTATATATGAGGGAGCAGGTAGGAGAGCAGCCATAGCTCCTATATATGAGGGAACAGCTAGGAGAGTGGCCATAGCTCCTATATATGAGGGAGCAGGTAGGAGAGCAGCCATAGCTCCTATATATGAGGGAGCAGGTAGGAGAGTGTGTGGCACCCTGCTATTACAGGTACCACAGGACCCAAAAGGGTGCATGGACGGACTTCTCCACAAGAGGCCCTCATTACATAACAGACACCTCCACCCTTCCACCTCATACCACCAGAGGGAGCCTGTTAGGGATATATATACTGGAGGGTGGAGTTAGGCAGTGAGAGTGTGCTGACACTTTAGATCAGTGAAGGAGCAGCACGTCTGCTGCTGTGTTGAGGGCCCCGAGTGTGGCCGAGGCAAGGAGAGAGGAAAGAGGAGTTAAGGGGGCAGAGGAGCATCTGAAGCTCACCCCAGGACCCAAGCCAGACACCGGGTCCGCGCCTACAGGGTCCTCTACACCCAGTAGGGACAACCGGCATACCAGGAGGATTCCAGATCCCTGGTCAACCTGAAGCTACCATCATTTTACAGAACTAGGAACCACGAAGGCCCCAGCATCCAGGGATCATGGTAGCCAAAGAAAAGTTCTACTACAAGCAGACAGGCGAGAGAGTGAAACAGCATAGAAGCTAGGCCTCGTTCCAGGCTGGCCAGAAGCTTTAGAAAAAGGAAGAAACGGACCAGGAGGCCTACTACCCGCTCACTGGGGAGAGTCCAGAAGTGCACCCTCCTAATAGGTACCCTGGACCATACCTGCCATTACACCAGTAAATGTACTGAAGCGAATACCCTGTGTGCATGTCCGTCATTCCCCCTGACCCGACCGGGCCACCTCTCACCTGCATCCCTTCCATCAACTCGGCCCCGCGGGCCCGCTCAGCCTGTGGGGAGCAGAAACATCCCAGCTGCCATTCCATCACTCCCGGAGGTCTGCAGCAGCGCCGGTACTCATTACCGGGAACCACAGGTGGCGTCACGAGACAAAAACTGTTAACAAACCCCCTTTTAAAGAGTGACCCCAGAGTACGGGCCCGGGAGCCGACTGCCGTGACATCCCACAGAAGGTCAAGGCCCGGGTACCGAGTTTTCCCCCCATATCCACCCTGGGCGAGTCAAGTGGCCATAGCTCCTATATATGAAGGAGCAGGTAGGAGAGCGGCCTTAGCTCCTATATATGAGGAAGCAGGTAGGAGAGCGGCCATAACTCCTATATATGAGGGAGCAGGTAGGAGAGCGGCCATAGCTCCTATAATGAGGGAGCAGGTAGGAGAGCAGCCATAGCTCCTATATATGAGGGAGCAGGTAGAAGAGCGGCCATAGCTCCTATAAATGTTGAAGCAAGTAGGAGAGCGGCCATAGCTCCCAGGGCCGGCTCCAGGTTTTTCTGGGCCCCGGGCAAAAGAGTCTCAGTGGGCCCCTTTAATACATACCACGATTCATGATGCACAGATACAGCAGAGAAATATATATATATATAGTACAATGCAAAGATTTCACTTCTTACATTACATGAGTGATATCTATTGTAAATTCCACAATAGCTCAGAAACCGGCGAATCGCTCCACACACAATACTGACCCCCATATAACGCCCCATACGGAATACTGGCCCCCATATAAGGCCCCATACGGAATACTGGCCCCCATACAAGGCCCCATACGGAATACTGGCCCCCATATAAGGCCCCATATGGAATACTGGCCCCCATATAAGGCTCCATACGGAATACTGGCCCCCATATAAGGCTCCATACGGAATACTGGCCTCCATATAAGGCTCCATACGGAATACTGGCCCCCATATAACGCTCCATGCAGGATACTGGTCCCCTTATACAGCTCCATACGGATACTGGCCCCCATATAACGCTCCATACAGGATACTGGTCCACTTATAATGCTCCATACAGGATACTGGCCCCCATATAATGCTCCATGCAGGCTGTTACCTCCCACATAATGCCCCATACAGGCTGTCCCCCCCCTTATAATGCTCCATGAAGGCTGTTACCCCCCACATAATGCCCCATACAGGCTGTCCCCCCCTTTATAATGCTCCATGCAGGCTGTTCCCCCCACATAAAGCACTATGCAGGCTGTCCCCCCCCCCTTATAATGCCCCATGCAGGCTGTCCCCCCCCTTATAATGCCCCATGCAGGCTGTCACCCCTCCTCTTTATAATGCCCATGCAGGATGTACCCCCCTCTTTATAAAGCCCCATGCAGGATGTCACCCCCCCCTCTTTATAATGCCCCATGCAGGATGTCACCCCCCTCTCTTTATAATGCCCCATGCAGGATGTCACCCCCTCTCTTTATAATGCCCCATGCAGGATGTCACCCCCCTCTCTTAATAATGCCCCATGCAGGATGCCACCCCCTCTCTTTATAATGCCCCATGCAGGATGTCACCCCCCTCTCTTTATAATGCCCCAAGCTGAATGTCACCCCCTCTCTTTATAATGCCCCATGCAGGATGTCACCACCCTCTCTTTATAATGCCCCATGCAGGATGTACCCCCCCTCTTTATAATGACCCATGCAGGATGTCACCCGCTCTCTCTATAATGCCCCATGCAGGATGTCACCCCCCTTTCTTTATAATGCCCCATGCAAGATGTCACCCCCTCTCTCTATAATGCCCCATGCAGGCTGTCACCCCCTATCTCTATAATGCCCCATGCAGGATGTCACCCCCTCTCTCTATAATGCCCCATGCAGGCTGTCACCCCCTCTCTCTATAATTCCCCATGCAGGATGTCACCCCCTCTCTCTATATTGCCCCATGCAGGATGTCACCCCCCCTATCTCTATAATGCCCCATGCAGGCTGTCACCCCCTCTCTCTATAATGCCCCATGCAGGATGTCACCCCCCTCTCTCTATAATGCCCCATGCAGGATGTCACCCCCTCTCTCTATAATGCCCCATGCAGGATGTCACCCCCTCTCTCAATAATGCCCCATGCAGTATGTCACCCCACCCTTTCTCTATAATGCCCCATGCAGGATGTCACCCGCTCTCTCTATAATGCCCCATGCAGGCTGTCACCCCCTCTCTCTATAATGCCCCATGCAGGATGTCACCCCCGCTCTCTCTATAATTCCCCATGCAGGATGTCACTCCCTCTCTCTATAATGCCCCATGCAGGCTGTCACCCCCTCTCTCTATAATGCCCCATGCAGGCTGTCACCCCCTCTCTCTATAATGCCCCATGCAGGATGTCACCCCCTCTCTCTATAATGCCCCATGCAGGATGTCACCCCCTCTCTCTATAATGCCCCATGCAGGATGTCACCCCCTCTCTCTTTAGTGCCCCATGCAGGATGTCACTCCCCTCTCTCTATAATGCCCCATGCAGGATGTCACCCCCCTCTCTCTATAATGCCCCATGCAGGCTGTCACCCCCTCTCTCTTTAATGCCCCATGCAGGATGTCACCCCCCCTCTCTCTATAATGCCCCATGCAGGATGTCACACCCTCTCTCTATAATGCCCCATGCAGGCTGCCACCCCCTCTCTCTATAATGCCCCATGCAGGATGTCACCCCCTCTCTCTATAATGCCCCATGCAGGATGTCACACCCTCTCTCTATAATGCCCCATGCAGGCTGTCACCCCCTCTCTCTATAATGCCCCATGCAGGATGTCACCCCCTCTCTCTATAATGCCCCATGCAGGCTGTCACCCCCTCTCTCTATAATGCCCCATGCAGGATGTCACCCCCTCTCTCTATAATGCCCCATGCAGGATGTCACCTCCCCCCCCTCTCTTTATAATGCCCCATTCAGGATGTCACCCCCCACCTCTCTTTATAATGCCCCATGCAGGATGTCACCCCCTCTCTTTATAAGGCCCCATGCAGGATGTCACCCCCCCTTATAATGCCCTATGCAGGATGTCACCCCTAATATAATGCCCCATGCCTCCATACATTAAAAAAAAAATCGAATACTCACCTCACTTCTCACCTTCTGCAGCTGCTCGGGTCTGGACTCCAGCGTCGCCGGTATCTTCCCGCTCTGCGCTCCCTGTGACGGCTCAGGGGAGCGCGCGGTGGAAAGACATCACCGCACCCTCTGACCTGAGACGTCACAGGGAGCGCAGAGCAGGAAGACAACGGATCTGCGGAGGAACGGGGAGAGGTAAGTATCCGGCTGCCGGGGCCCTGAGCAAGAGGGAGAGAAGGGCGGATGCTGGCACCGCTCTCCTCCGCTTATAGCCCGGCAGGGTGCGTGACCGCCAGTGGGCTCCTCTGCCTGCTCAGGGCCCCGGCACTTGCCCGGGTGCGCCGGGTGCTGACGCCGGCCCTGATAGCTCCTATATATGAGGGAGCAGCTAGGAGAGCGGCCATAGCTCCTATATATGAGGGAGCAGGTAGTAGAGCGGCCATAGCTCCTATATATGAGAAAGCAGGTAGGAGAGCGGCCATGGCTCCTATATATGAGGGAGCAGGTAGGAGAGTGGCCATAGCTCCTATATATGAGGGAGCAGGTAGGAGAGTGGCCATAGCTACTATATATGACCGAGCAGGTAGGAGAGCAGCCTTAGCTCCTATATATGAGGGAGCGGGTAGGAGAGCGGCCATAGCTCTTATATATGAGGGAGCAGGTAGGAGAGCGGCCATAGCTCCTATATATGAAGGAGCAGGTAGGAGAGCGGCCATAGCTCCTATACATGAGGAAGCAGGTAGGAGAGCGGCCATAGCTTCTATATATGAGGCAGCAGGTAGGAGAGCGGCCATGGCTCCTATATATGAGGGAGAAGGTAGGAGAGTGGCCATAGCTCTTATATATGAGGTAGCAGGTAGGAGAGTGGCCATAGCTCCTATATATGAGGGAGCAGGTAGGAGAGCAGCCATAGCTCCTATATATGAGGGAGCAGGTAGGAGAGCGGCCATAGCTCCTATATATGTTGAAGCAAGTAGGAGAGCGACCATAGCTTCTATATATGAGGGAGCAGGTAGGAGAGCAGCCATAGCTCCTATATATGAGGGAGCAGGTAGGAGAGCGGCCATAGCTCCTATATATGTTGAAGCAAGTAGGAGAGCGACCATAGCTCCTATATATGAGGGAGCAGCTAGGAGAGCGGCCATAGCTTCTATATATGAGGGAGCAGGTAGGAGAGCGGCCATAGCTTCTATATATGAGGGAGCAGGTAGGAGAGCGGCCATAGCTTCTATATATGATGAAGCAGGTAGGAGAGCGGCCATAGCTCCTATATATGAGGGAGCAGGTAGGAGAGCGGCCATAGCTCCTATATATGAGGGAGCAGGTAGGAGAGCGGCCATAGCTCCTATATATGAGGGAGCAGGTAGGAGAGCGGCCATAGCTCCTATATATGTTGAAGCAAGTAGGAGAGCGGCCATAGCTCCTATATATGAGGGAGCAGCTAGGAGAGCGGCCATAGCTCCTATATATGAGGGAGCAGGTAGGAGAGCGGCCATAGCTTCTATATATAATGAAGCAGGTAGGAGAGCGGCCATAGCTCCTATATATGAGAAAGCAGGTAGGAGAGCGGGCATGGCTCCTATATATGAGGGAGCAGGTAGGAGAGTGGCCATAGCTCCTATATATGAGGGAGCAGATAGGAGAGCGGCCATGGCTCCTATATATGAGGAAGCAGGTAGGAGAGCGACCATAGCTCCTATATATGAGGGAGCAGGTAGGAGAGTGGCCATAGCTTCTATATATGAGGGAGCAGGTAGGAGAGCGGCCATAGCTCCTATATATGAGGGAGCAGGTAGGAGAGCGGCCATAGCTCCTATATATGAGGGAGCAGGTAGGAGAGCGGCCATAGCTCCTATATATGAGGGAGCAGGTAGAAGAGCGGCCATAGCTTCTATATATGAGGGATCAGGTAGGAGAGCGGCCATAGCTTCTATATATGAGGGAGCAGGTAGGAGAGCGGCCATAGCTTCTATATATGAGGGATCAGGTAGGAGAGCAGCCATATCTCCTATATATGAGGGAGCAGGTAGGAAAGCGGCCATAGATTCTATATATGAAGGATCAGGTAGGAGAGCGGCCATAGCTTCTATATATGAGGGATCAGGTAGGAGAGCGGCCATAGCTCCTATATATGAGGGAGCAGGTAGGAGAGCGGCCATAGCTTCTATATATGAAGGATCAGGTAGGAGAGCGGCCATAGCTTCTATATATGAAGGATCAGGTAGGAGAGTGGCCATAGCTCCTATATATGAGGGAGCAGGTAGGAGAGCAGTCATAGCTCCTATATATGAGGAAGCAGGTAGGAGAGCAGCCATAGCTTCTATATATGAGGGAGCAGGTAGGAGAGCGGCCATAGCTCCTATATATGAGGGAGCAGGTAGGAGAGCGGCCATAGCTCCTATATATGAGGGAGCAGGTAGAAGAGCGGCCATAGCTTCTATATATGAGGGATCAGGTAGGAGAGCAGCCATAGCTCCTATATATGAGGGAGCAGGTAGGAAAGCGGCCATAGCTTCTATATATGAAGGATCAGGTAGGAGAGCGGCCATAGCTTCTATATATGAGGGATCAGGTAGGAGAGCGGCCATAGCTTCTATATATGAGGGAGCAGGTAGGAGAGCGGCCATAGCTTCTATATATGAGGGATCAGGTAGGAGAGCGGCCATAGCTCCTATATATGAGGAAGCAGGTAGGAGAGCGGCCATAGCTTCTATATATGAAGGAGCAGGTAGGAGAGCGGCCATAGCTCCTATATATGAGGGAGGAGGTAGGAGAGTGGCCATAGCTTCTATATATGAGGGAGCAGGTAGCAGAGCGGCCATAGCTCCAAAATATGAGGAAGCAGGTAGGAGAGTGGCCATAGCTCCTATATATGAGGGAGCAGGTAGGAAAGCGGCCATATCTTCTATATATGAAGGAGCAGGTAGGAGAGCGGCCATAGCTCCTATATATGAGGGAGGAGGTAGGAGAGCGGCCATAGCTTCTATATATGAGGGAGCAGGTAGCAGAGCGGCCATAGCTTCTATATATGAAGGAGCAGGTAGGAGAGCGGCCATAGCTCCTATATATGAGGGAGGAGGTAGGAGAGCGGCCATAGCTTCTGTGGCACCCCAGGGGTCTGGTCTCCACAATAATAGCAATATTATGTCTGAGAGCAGGTGGGAGGTCTCTTGGTCAGGAATCTTATGCATCCCACACCTCCTGCCCAGTCCTGGGAGGGGAAGAACTTCCCCTATATAAAACTGGGGCTGAGGCAGGGTTAGTGAGAAGAAGAGTAGAGAAGAAGAGGAGCAGCATAGGAAAGAAAGATCAGGAGCTCAGTGGGAGCAGTGCTAAAAGGAATCAGGGGCTGGCAGCTGAAGAGCTCGCCCTGATTGAAGAGTTACCACCGGACCCGGAGTCCGAGGCTGTGGGGATTAACCCTGACCCAGCAGCAGAAACCGACCGGCAGGGGATTTCAGGTCCTCTGGCCAAGAAACCCGAAGGCACGGTCACACGCGTGGGACCAGCACCGCCGTCGTGGAGCGGAAGCCACTAGAAGGCCCCAAGTCACCGGCCATACGGGTGAGCACCACACGGTACACTCAGGGACGTGGGCTACCTTTACCCGCCTCTAGCAAGGAAGCCAGAAGAGTACAATTAGTTGGGGAGGCCTACAACTCCGCCTGGCCAAGGGGGATCCCATCTGCTCAAGGACTGACTAGGCCCCGACCGCTAGCCAGTACTCCGGGAGGGTCTATCTTTGTCACCAGTAAAGACCCTGAACTACACCGCATCGTCTCTGAGTGGTTCCTGCTACCCCCATCATCCACGTCGGCTGCCCTGAGGCCATACCCCTCCCGTTGGGGGTTACACCATCCACGCTGCACCATCCTTCCACCGGCCTCAGCGGTCTGCCCTGCAGTGGCAGCTCCATAGCTGCATTCAACGGGTGGCGTAGTCGTCCTACATCTACTGCTAATATACCGCCACTTAGTCTGACTCCCTGGGCACGGACCGGGTCATCGCCACGAGACTACTACCCCTATCCGATCCGGCTCCGGGTAGGCTCCCGCGTGCGCAACGCTGCGCGACTCAGGCCCAGGGGCGCGTCAGCTTTTGGCATAGTCAGCAGGATTTCGTGCCCGCAACCACCGGGTACTGCGTGCCTGAAAAAAGAGACTTTTAAACTTACCTGTGGCGAAGATTCCCGCCCTCCGGCGCCATCTTCAGCCTTCTTCCCGCCATCGGTGAAGATTCCCGCCATCCGGCGCCATTTTCAGCCTTCTTCCCGCCTTCCGTGGAGTTTTCCCGCCGTTGGACGCCATCTTGAAGACGCCGCGCGGGAAGAAGAGGGGCGTGGATTCCAAAAGCGCGCGAGAACTGAAACCCCGCCTCACGTCCAGACGTCGCGTAAGGTCCTGGAAGGAGCCCAGCAGATGCTGACGTCACAGGAGCGCGACGGAAGGTCCTCAACCCTGACGATCCACTGCGGAACCGCGGCCTACGGAAGAGGATCATCACAAGGTAGGCCACGGTCCACTAGGGGGGAGGAAGATGTTGGATACGGAGGAGAGCTTCACTGCCTCAACCCCCGCCAGCGCCAGCGCTGCTGCAGTCATGCCTTTTACCATGCCCTATATTCCGGGAGCAGCCTGGCTACCCCAATACTCAGGGGAGTCACATACCCTGAATGACTTTAGAGAAAAGCTGGATAGCCTCTTCCAGGTGTACCCCCTCACAGAAGAGCAAAAAGTGAGCATCCTGGTGGCCCAACTAACCGGGGCAGCCCAAAGGGAGGTAAAGTCCTGGCCACCTGGGAGGAGGACTGTCGCGGGGATACTAACCCGGCTGAGGGACACCTTTGATACCCGCACCTCAGCCGAGATTAAGCTTAAATTCTATGGGTGCAAGCAGCGAGCACATGAGAGTATAAGGGACTATGCACTAAACCTACAAGAGGCCCTGAGAGCCATTAAGCAGACCGACCCCGACAGCGTGGGAAACGAGGACAGGCTGTTGACCGAACAATTTATAGAAGGACTATATTGCAATGTCCACCGAACCCAGTTGCGGGCCATAGCCTTACAGGATCCTCATCTGGACTTTGCACAGTTCAAGGACAGAGCCATCCGGGTGCTCCGAGAACCGGCACCGGGTGGCGTTGTGACCCACAGGCGCCCAGCTATCACTAACCACCAGGAGGAGGCGCCCTTGTCGGCAGGGCCTGTGGGGGCTGATGCGCAGGCTTTGAACAATGACCCGGCTCCAGACCTGCACCATCAGGTCCAAGAGCTAGCTAAAAGCGTTGCTGCGCTAACCCGAACTGTGCAGTCTTTACAGGTTTCCACTCCAGGGAAGATCCAGCTGGCATCCGGACCGGAGGACATCCCGTGGCGTCGACCAAGGAGGACCCCACCGGCCAGAGGAAGACCCAGCAACCGATACAACGAGGACGGACAACCCATCTGCCGCCGCTGCAATCAACCCGGACATATGGCAAGGTACTGTCCTTTAAACTGGCACAACCTGGGGTAGAGGGCCAACCCCCAGGAAAAAGATCACCAGGCCCATCGAACTGGCGCGACAAATATGTGGGAGGACGTCCAGTCTTGCCTGTGGTACTGGATGGCATTCCTATGAGTGCCCTACTGGACACCGGGTCACAGGTCACCACCATCCCGTACGTGCTCTTTAAGCAGTACTGGAATGACTCGGATATAACCCGCTACCCTGACGACGACTTGAGTATCATTGCCAGCAATGGTCAACCCGTGCCGCAGATCGGATTTAAAGAGATGACCATTAAAATCGGTAGAGTCGAACTGGCAGCACAGGGACTGATCATTGTGGACATTGACAAGCGCGAGAGTCACCCAAAGATAACTCTAGGAACTAATGTGATTGAAAATTGTCTTGCAGAGGTGATTTTCATTTTACAGCAGGTTGCCAAGAACGCCAGCTCCGGCCAGCAGCGAGTGCTCCAGAAAGAGATCCGGGCACTGATGCGACGGCAACAAGTGGAACTCTCCGGCGGTGAGATTGGTAGCGTAAGAATGTGTGACCCTTTTCCTATTGCCATACCCCCGAAAAGTGAAATGATGATTTGGTGCCGGGCAGCTATTGGTCTGAGAGGTAGAGATTACCAGGCCATGGTAGAGCCAGTCTACTCAGACAGTAGGCCCACCATTTTGACAGCCCGGGGGGTAGTTGATGTACGCCATGGGAGGGTACCCGTTCGCATAATAAATATTGGGAAAAGGGAAGTATACCTGCCCCGGTATGCTACGCTAGCCAAATTATATACTATCAACCAAAATTCTATACAGTCTGTGGAACCCTTGCCTCCATCTCATCCGGAGGAAGGTAACGGCTCTGAGAAAATAATGGAGGATTGGTGTCAGCAACTACATTTGGGTACTGACTCCACTCCCTCCCACCAGAAACAGGGAGTCTACCGGGTGGTTCAAGAGTACGAGAGAGTGTTTAGTAAACACCCGTTAGACTTCGGGCGAGTCAAGGGGGTAGAACACCACATCCCCACGGGAGACCATCCTCCCATAAAAGAGAGGTATCGGCCCGTACCTCCTGCACACTACCAACACGCCAAGGGGATGCTTAGAGACATGAAGGAGGCTGGGGTAATCAGGGATAGCCGTAGCCCCTGGGCAGCTCCACTAGTCTTGGTCAAAAAGAAAGACAACACCATGAGAATGTGTGTAGATTACCGGAAAATTAACCGTATCACACACAAAGATGCGTACCCCTTACCAAGAATAGAGGAGTCTTTGGCTGCTTTAAAATCTGCTAACTTCTTCTCCACCTTGGATCTCACTAGCGGGTACTGGCAGGTTCCTGTAGCAGAGGCGGATCGGGAGAAGACCGCATTCACCTCCCCGATGGGACTTAGCGAGTTTACCTGCATGCCGTTTGGACTCTGCAACGCACCAGGAACCTTCCAGCGATTGATGGAGTGCTGTCTGGGACACCGGAACTTTGAGACGGTCCTGTTATACCTGGACGATGTCATCGTCTACTCCAAGACCTACGAGGACCACCTGAAGCACCTGGCGGAAGTGTTTGAAGCTCTGGCAAGTTACGGCCTAAAGGTGAAACCTTCCAAATGTCACCTCCTGAAGCCAAAGGTGCAGTACCTGGGACACGTGGTGAGTGCTGACGGAGTGGCTCCCGACCCTGATAAGATCACCGCAATTAAGGAATGGCCAAGCCCCTCCAGCGTAAAGGAAGTGAGGCAGTTCCTCGGGTTGGTAGGCTACTACCGAAGGTTCATTCCCGGTTTCACCAAAAAGGCAGCTCCTATGCAGGACCTCCTGATAGGCCAGTCCAGGAAGGCCAAGAACCAGAAGCCGCCCTTCAGATGGGAGAAGTTGGAAGAAGAGTCCTTCCGCCAGCTGAAGATGGCCCTCACGGGGGATGAAATCCTGGTGTACCCTGATTATAGCCAGCCCTTTATCCTCTACACCGACGCCAGTAACATCGGGCTAGGAGCCGTACTATCCCAGATCCAGCAGGGGAAAGAACGGGTAATTGCTTACGCCAGCCGAAAACTGCGACCCACCGAAAGAAACCCTGAGAATTACAGCTCATTTAAGCTAGAGTTCCTGGCAGTGGTGTGGGCAGTCACCGAACGCTTTAAGCACTACCTCGCTTCTTCCCGGTTCACCGTGTACACGGATAACAACCCGTTGACACACCTGGACACTGCAAGACTCGGTGCCCTAGAGCAGAGATGGATGGCCCGCTTGTCCAACTATGAGTTTACAATCAAATACCGGGCAGGACGCTCCAATACCAACGCAGACGCCCTGTCCAGGATGCCAAACCTACCGGACGTAGGGGAAGATTCAGAGGAACTGGAAGAAGTTGAGCTCCCCGCGTTCCACCGTCATGGGACAATCCAGTATTCCCACCGTGTAAGAAGTAAGCAAACCGCTACGTTCAACCCCTTACCTCATTACAACTGGGTGGAGACGCAAGACAGTGACCCTGCCGTCCGTCTGGTAAAGGAGATGCTGACTCGGCCAGATGCACGCCTTGACCCAGACGCTCCGGAGGAAGCCAAGCAACTGTGGGCTGAGAAGAGTCGACTGTTCCTTTACAAGGGAAAGTTGTGCCGCAGAATGGTTAACTCCCAGACGCATGAACTAATCTGGCAAGTAGTGGTGCCAAGAAGAGACGCAGCTATGGTGATGGAGGCATACCACGACGGAGCTGGGCATTTCGGATGGAAGAAGCTGGAGTTCCTGCTGCGCGGGCGGTTCCATTGGGTAGGCATGAGAGGAACCATCGAGAGGTGGTGCAGAGACTGTGGCCCATGCAACTTAAGAAGGAGGGACCGTGCCAGCCAGAAGACTCCCCTGCGGTCAATCATCACCAGACAGCCGTTGGAACTGGTAGCCTTGGATCATGTAAAACTGACCCCAAGCAGAAGTGGCTACGTCTACGCGTTAACCATCGTGGATCACTACTCCCGGTTCTTGGTTGTCGTCCCCGTCAAGGACTTAACGGCTCACACAGCAGCTAGAGCCTTCCAGCAGCACTTCTGCCGTCCGCATGGATACCCGGAGCAGGTGCTGACGGACCAGGGGCCTGCCTTTGAAGCGGAGGTCTTCCAGGAGTTCTGCACCCTGTATGGATGCCGGAAGATAAGAACAACACCCTATCACCCGCAAACTAATGGACTTTGTGAGAAAATGAACCAGGTGGTGATAGATCTCCTGAAAACATTGCCCCTGGAGGAACGCAGTCTGTGGCCTGAGAAGCTGCCCGACCTGGTGGACCTATACAACCACATCCCTGTAGGTTCCACCAACTGTACCCCGGCTTACCTAATGAGGGCAAGACCTGGTAAGCTTCCTGTTGATCTGGAGATGGGAGTCCTGACACCCGAGGACACTTCACCAGAAGCCAACTGGGACACAGAGAGGCAGCAGCAATACCGAAAAGTACAGGAGAGCGTGGAGCGTAGTCTCTGTCAAGCTAGGGAAAGACAAGAGAAAACTTACAACCAGTATGCTCCCGCTGTTCCCCTGGTGCCCGGAGAGCAGGTCTTGAAGAGGAAAAGACGGCTCCACAAGTTGGACGACCAATGGGAGAAGGACCCGTACACCGTACTGCCCTCAAGCCACGACAACCCAAAGATCTGTACAATCAGTAAAGACGGAGGGGAAACCACAGCCATTGTATCCCGGGATCACCTAAAGAAGTGTCCCGAACAGCTACGGAACCCTGAAGAGGAACAAGAGGACCCTCGACCCGTAGAGGAAAGGGAAGATATGGTTAGTACTGTGCTCGGAGACTTCCCTCGGTCTTGGACTCAAGTCAATGGTGCTGTTGTGGTACCCGTCCTCACGTTCCTCCAGCCAGCATCCCAAGTGCCTGCGGAGACACAGGTAGAACTGGAAGAATAGCCGGTCCAGGAGGCAGAAGGCCCCACTCAAGCAGACCAGGAAAATCAACCCTCTGCTTATAGTGAGCCTGCCATACCCCTAGTGACCCAAAGAGTCCGTAGACGGCTGCCCAGTTTACCCTTGACAGCTCCTATACCCTGTAGCTCAGGACCAGTCAACCAGCTCCGTAGGTCCACTAGGGTCACTAGAGGCCAGTTGCCCATACGGTGGAGGATCTAAATGTTCAAGCTATTTTATTAATGTTTACCTGTTTATTGTTGCTTGTATATAATTATGTGTTTCTAGTTATTTATAGGAGTCTTTTGTGGATTTACCGGGAATCCTTTGTACATATGTTGGAGCGTAACCCAGGACGGACTGAAAGACTGTTAAGGACTCGGGGCAGGACAGACCCCTACCTGGTTACGTCTCCCTGTGTTGGTGAAATGGACACCCTCGTTTTCCTCAAAAGTTACACCCAGTTGCGGACACGCCGTGACCACCTTATGTGTTGTCTCTATCAGAATGTTATTGTTTGCACCTTGTTATGTTTACAAAAGTATGTTTAGTCCCGGAGTACTAACTTTCACTGGGGGGGAATGTGGCACCCCAGGGGTCTGGTCTCCACAATAATAGCAATATTATGTCTGAGAGCAGGTGGGAGGTCTCTTGGTCAGGAATCTTATGCATGCCACACCTCCTGCCCAGTCCTGGGAGGGGAAGAACTTCCCCTATATAAAACTGGGGCTGAGGCAGGGTTAGTGAGAAGAAGAGTAGAGAAGAAGAGGAGCAGCATAGGAAAGAAAGATCAGGAGCTCAGTGGGAGCAGTGCTAAAAGGAATCAGGGGCTGGCAGCTGAAGAGCTCGCCCTGATTGAAGAGTTACCACCGGACCCGGAGTCCGAGGCTGTGGGGATTAACCCTGACCCAGCAGCAGAAACCGACCGGCAGGGGATTTCAGGTCCTCTGGCCAAGAAACCCGAAGGCACGGTCACACGCGTGGGACCAGCACCGCCGTCGTGGAGCGGAAGCCACTAGAAGGCCCCAAGTCACCGGCCATACGGGTGAGCACCACACGGTACACTCAGGGACGTGGGCTACCTTTACCCGCCTCTAGCAAGGAAGCCAGAAGAGTACAATTAGTTGGGGAGGCCTACAACTCCGCCTGGCCAAGGGGGATCCCATCTGCTCAAGGACTGACCAGGCCCCGACCGCTAGCCAGTACTCCGGGAGGGTCTATCTTTGTCACCAGTAAAGACCCTGAACTACACCGCATCGTCTCTGAGTGGTTCCTGCTACCCCCATCATCCACGTCGGCTGCCCTGAGGCCATACCCCTCCCGTTGGGGGTTACACCATCCACGCTGCACCATCCTTCCACCGGCCTCAGCGGTCTGCCCTGCAGTGGCAGCTCCATAGCTGCATTCAACGGGTGGCGTAGTCGTCCTACATCTACTGCTAATATACCGCCACTTAGTCTGACTCCCTGGGCACGGACCGGGTCATCGCCACGAGACTACTACCCCTATCCGATCCGGCTCCGGGTAGGCTCCCGCGTGCGCAACGCTGCGCGACTCAGGCCCAGGGGCGCGTCACTTCTATATATGAGGGAGCAGGTAGGAGAGCGGCCATAGCTTCTATACATGAGGGATCAGGTAGGAGAGCGGCCATAGCTTCTATATATGAGGGAGCAGGTAGGAGAGCGGCCATAGCTTCTATATATGAGGGATCAGGTAGGAGAGCAGCCATAGCTCCTATATATGAGGAAGCAGGTAGGAGAGCGGCCATAGCTTCTATATATGAAGGAGCAGGTAGGAGAGCGGCCATAGCTCCTATATATGAGGGAGGAGGTAGGAGAGCGGTCATAGCTTCTATATATGAGGGAGCAGGTAGCAGAGCGGCCATAGCTCCAATATATGAGGAAGCAGGTAGGAGAGTGGCCATAGCTCCTATATATGAGGGAGCAGGTAGGAAAGCGGCCATAGCTTCTATATATGAAGGAGCAGGTAGGAGAGCGGCCATAGCTCCTATATATGAGGGAGGAGGTAGGAGAGCGGCCATAGCTTCTATATATGAGGGAGCAGGTAGGAGAGCGGCCATAGCTTCTATATATGAGGGATCAGGTAGGAGAGCGGCCTTAGCTTCTATATATGAGGGAGCAGGTAAGAAAGCGGCCATAGCTTCTATATATGAGGGATCAGGTAGGAGAGCGGCCATAGCTTCTATATATGAGGGAGCAGGTAGGAGAGCGGCCATAGCTTCTATATATGAGGGAGCAGGTAGGAGAGTGGCCATAGCTCCTATATATGAGGGAGCAGGTAGGAGAGCGGCCATAGCTCCTATATATGAGGGAGCAGGTAGGAGAGCGGCCATAGCTCCTATATATGAGGGAGGAGGTAGGAGAGCGGCCATAGCTTCTATATATGAGGGAGCAGGTAGCAGAGCGGCCATAGCTTCTATATATGAGGGATCAGGTAGGAGAGCGGCCTTAGCTTCTATATATGAGGGAGCAGGTAAGAAAGCGGCCATAGCTTCTATATATGAGGGATCAGGTAGGAGAGCGGCCATAGCTTCTATATATGAGGGAGCAGGTAGGAGAGCGGCCATAGCTTCTATATATGAGGGAGCAGGTAGGAGAGTGGCCATAGCTCCTATATATGAGGGAGCAGGTAGGAGAGCGGCCATAGCTCCTATATATGAGGGAGCAGGTAGGAGAGCGGCCATAGCTCCTATATATGAGGGAGGAGGTAGGAGAGCGGCCATAGCTTCTATATATGAGGGAGCAGGTAGCAGAGCGGCCATAGCTTCTATATATGAAGGATCAGGTAGGAGAGCAGCCATAGCTCCTATATATGAGGGAGCAGGTAGGAAAGCGGCCATAGCTTCTATATATGAGGGAGCAGGTAGGAGAGCGGCCATAGCTCCTATATATGAGGGAGGAGGTAGGAGAGTGGCCATAGCTCCTATATATGAGGGAGCAGGTAGGAGAGCGGCCATAGCTCCTATATATGAGGGAGGAGGTAGGAGAGCGGCCATAGCTTCTATATATGAGGGAGCAGGTAGCAGAGCGGCCATAGCTTCTATATATGAAGGATCAGGTAGGAGAGCAGCCATAGCTCCTATATATGAGGGAGCAGGTAGGAAAGCGGCCATAGCTTCTATATATGAGGGAGCAGGTAGGAGAGCGGCCATAGCTCCTATATATGAGGGAGGAGGTAGCAGAGCGGCCATAGCTCCTATATATGAGGGAGGAGGTAGCAGAGCGGCCACAGCTCCAATATATGAGGATAGTCTTTACGACAAACAGCTTTTTCCCAGCAAATTTAAAGGGACTCTGTCAGCACATCATGACTGTTCAACACAAGCACAGACGCGGCCATTCATTTAGAATCACCTGTGTTTTTCTCTATTCGAGATTGTAGGTACACTTTTTTGGAATCTGGATGTTTGTGGCCATTTGATTATTTGAGACTTTTTAAAAAGACATAAAATTTTGTTTTCAAATGTGCTGCGGTCTCCCCCAGAAGCACCAGAATTTAATTGCGTGCGGTTTTTAAATGGAATCGGGATTTTTTTTTTGCTCTAAAAAGTCACAAAAATGTAAAAGAAAAAAATGAAAGAGCATTTTTCGACTTTTGCACAAAATTAATGAAGTGTGTGTGCGCCAAACTGAAGAATCTGACTCCAAAGAGACAACAACAAAGAGGACAAAAAGAGAAAAGTGATTTTAAAAATTCGCAAATGATAAATCGGATCAAAAATTTAAAAAATGGCTGTGAAAACATAAAACAAAACAAACTCCAGAAATTTTTAACATGTTCATTTTAAAATTGCAGTGAAGTAAATAGTCCCATATACAGCTCCATATAAAAAAACCATAAGGATTCATTGCTCCTCGTCAGATGGAGTATATCGGAGAGCGCACCATTAAAGCGAACCTGTCAGCAGGATTGTGCTCAGTAAACTCCAGGCAGTGTCATGTTGGGGCTGCTGCACTGATTTATATGATACCGGAGGTGAAGAAATCCCATCTACAGTCCGGCCCCGGAGCACAAGCAGATCATTAACTCAGAACTGCAAACACCGATTACACAAGAACCACAGGACGGATTCCTTCACCTCCGGTATCATATTAATCAGTGCAGCAGCTCCAACATGACACTGCCTGGAGTTTACTTAGCAAAATTCTGCTGACAGGTTTCCTTTAATATAGAGTCCAATAAAACCATTGAGGCCCACAGCTGCTTTCTCAAGGCCATAGTAACATACATAGTAACATAGTTTTTAAACTTGAAGGAAGACTAAGTCCATCTAGTTCAACCCATAGCCTAACATGTCGATCCAGAGGAAGGCAAAAAAACCCATGTGGCAAACACTAAGCTCCACATGGGGGAAAAAAATTCCTTCCCGACTCCATACGACAATCAGACTAGTTCCCTGGATCAACGCCCTATCAAGGAATCTAGTATATAACTTGTAATATTATACTTTTCAAGAAAGGCATCCATGCCCTTCTTAAATTTTAGTAATGAATCACTCATTACATCATGCGGCAGAGAGTTCCATAGTCTCACTGCTCTTACAGTAAAGAATCCTCGTCTGTGATTATGATTAAACCATCTGTGACATGCCTGGTGGCGGGCTTGCATAGTGCACCATCTCTCACTATGCAAGATCGAAAACTTGATCATCAGTCCAGTCTGCTAGCCTGGCTTCTTTCCATGCTGTCTGTTTGTCTCTGTTCTGACTGCTTAGGGCGGCGGCCCGGTTACTTCCTCATTCTTGTAGCTGCTGTGGGCACACCCCTAATGCGTCCTCAGCCTATTGCTGTCTGTCACTGGATATTTAAACCAGCTTCACTTGGAAGCTGATGCCTGAGCAACTTTAACATTCAGTGTGCTCTTTGACTCTGAATGTGCCAGGTCCTGTTCTGTTTTCTTTCTTGCCTGTCCGCCTTCCTAGAGGCTGTATTTCCAGGCCTGTCTGAACACGCTCCTAGCCTGTTCGTTTCTGCCTCTGGGGGCCGTATACCCAGGCTCTTTCCTGTATTTCGCTGCAGTAACAGTTCCTGTCTGAACTGTCTCCTAACCTGTTACTTGTTCTGTCTCTATGTCCGTTTCCTTCCTTTTGCTGCAGTGTCTGAACCAGCTCTTGGCTATAACTAGGCTCGTTCCTGTATTTCGTTGCAGTACAGTTCCTGTCTGAACTGTCTCCTAACCTGTTACCTGTTTTGTCCCTATGTCCGTTTCCTTCCTTTTGCTGCAGTCTCTGAACCAGCACTTGGCTATACCTAGGCTCGTTCCTGTATTTCGTTGCAGTACAGTTCCTGTCTGAACTGTCTCCTAACCTGTTACTTGTTTTTTCTCTTTGTCCGTTTCCTCTCTTTTTCTGCAGAGTCTGAACCTGCACCTAACTCCTACTCGTTGTCGCTGTACTTCTGTTTGTGAGTTTGGAGTCCACTCGCTACTTCCTTGCAAGTACCTTGTGAGTATCTGGTTCTGCCCTTTTCCTTCCTGTCTGTTCCGTATGAACAGAGCCCTGTCCCCTCTGCTCTGTCTTTGCTCACCGCTTTGGCGGTTTATCTCTGTTCTGCCTTACTTACTATTCTGACGGTTTATGCCCGCTCTGCTCAGCCTTGTCCACCGCGCCTGCAGTTTCGCTCTGCTCAGCCTTGTCCACCGCATCTGTGGTTTCGCTCTGCTCAGCCTTGTCCACCGCATCTGCGGTTTCGCTCTGCTCAGCCTTGTCCACCACATCTGCGGTTTCGCTCTGCTCTGCATTGTCCACCGCATCTGCGGTTTCGCTGAGCTCAGCCCTGTCCACCGCATCTGCGGTTTCACTCTGCTCAGCCTTGTCCACCGCATCTGCGGTTTCGCTCTGCTCAGCCTTGTCCACCGCACTTGCGGTTTCGCTCTGCTCAGCCCTGTCCACCGCACTTGCTGTTTCGCTCTGCTCAGCCCTGTCCACCGCACTTGCAGTTTCGCTCTGCTCAGCCCTGTCCACCGCACTTGCCGTTTCAGTCTGCTCACCCCTGTCCACCGCACTTGCGGTTTCGCTCTGCTCAGCCCTGTCCACCGCACTTGCGGTTTCGCTCTGCTCAGCCCTGTCCACCGCACTTGCGGTTTCGCTCTGCTCAGTCCTGTCCACCGCACTTGCAGTTTCGCTCTGCTCAGCTCTGTCCACCACACTTGCGGTTTCTCTCTGCTCAGCCCTGTCCACCGCACTTGCGGTTTCGCTCTGCTCAGCCCTGTCCACCGCACTTGCGGTTTCGCTCTGCTCAGCCCTGTCCACCGCACTTGCGGTTTCGCTCTGCTCTGCCCTGTTCACCGCGCTTGCGGTTTCGCTCTGCTCGGCCTTGTCCACCGCACCTGCGGTTTCGCTTTGCTCTGCTTGATTACCACATCTGCGGCTCTGAACCCGTCTCCTAGTCTGTACTGGACCCTAACCAGCCTGCACTCTAGCCTGCCTGTTCCTGTATTCCCCGGTGTGGGTCAACAGCCGTGTCTGGGGTCTGACCTGGAGTCGCACCTGGTCCCTCTGCTCGGTTCCTCCCTGGTGCACAGGCGTCGTATGCCGTCGCGCGACCTTGGTCGGATCGGGTAGATACTTAGTTACGCCCCTCCAGGCACTCTCCGGTTCAAGGTCCAGTGGGAACACAAAACACGCACATGCCAGTCAGTCCGGGCGTGTGCATAACACCATCTTTCCTCCAGACGTAGAAGATGCCTCCTTGTCCCCGTCTCAGGCCTCAGAGTAAAAAGATCAGTAGGAAGGTCTTTGTACTGTCCCCTCATATACTTGTACATAGTAATAAGATCACCCCTAAGCCTTCGTTTTTCCAAACTAAATAACCCCAAGTGTAATAACCTGTCTTAGTATTGCAGACCCCCCCGTCCTCTAATAACCTTGGTCGCTCTTCTCTGCACCCGCTCTAGTTCAGCTATGTCTTTCTTATACACCGGAGACCAGAACTGTACACAGTATTCTAAGTGTGGTCGCACTAGTGACTTGTATAGAGGTAAAATTATCTTCTCCTCATGAGCATCTATGCCTCTTTTAATGCATCCCATTATTTTATCTGCCTTTGCAGCAGCTGCCTGACACTGGCCACTAAACGTGAGCTTGTCGTCCACCAATACACCCAGGTCCTTTTCAGTTACATTTTTTCCCAGTGACTTACAATTAAGCATATAATTATACATTTTATTTCCTCTGCTCAAGTGCATTACCTTACATTTATCCCCATTAAAGCTCATTTGCCATTTATCAGCCCAAGCTTCTAGTTTACATAGATCCTCCTGTAATATAAAATTGTCCTCCTCTGTATTGATTACCCTGCAGAGTTTAGTGTCATCTGCAAATATTGAAATATTACTCTGTATGCCCCCTACAAGGTCATTAATAGATATGTTATAAAGAAGTGGGCCCAATACTGACCCCTGTGGTACCCCACTGTTAACTGAGACCCAGTCTGAGTGTTTTCCATTAATAACCACCCTTTGTTTCCTATCACTGAGCCAGATCTTAACCCACTGGGACACAAAACCTTACAAGTTTTTACAGTACATGAAAAGAGTAGATGCAATAAGCTCAACAGCACCACATGAACGCCTATAAAAAGTTCCAGAACCACCATATCACTTAATGGGAATCTGTCAGTAGGATGGTGTTTCCTTAGTCTATATGGGCGCATAGGAAGTTAAAATGATACCTTAATATTTGCAATCTGATGTCTTTATTCCAAAGAAATTCATGTTTTTTTTTATATGTAAATGAGTTAAGATCTATGGGCGGGGCATACATTTCCCCTAGTATCTTCCTGGGCTTATGTTAAATGAAAGGACTCCCCCTACCAGTGTGAGACAAGTAACTAACACAGAACA
Organism: Phyllobates terribilis; assembly: GCF_046119375.1. NCBI lineage: Eukaryota > Metazoa > Chordata > Amphibia > Anura > Dendrobatidae > Phyllobates > Phyllobates terribilis. The sequence goes on from NW_027362768.1 coordinate 194,796,544, forward strand.
GTAGAACTGAACTTTGTCTCCTTACACACACGTCAGCTGCTGCTGCTCTCACAGCTCTGCTGTATAATACGGGCTCCTGTGAGATGGATATAATCACACAGCTCTGCAATGAGATCAGAGAGAAGACATCATACATCACACTGGTAACTCCTCCTTTCATTTATAAGGAGCTCTGGAGGTGGAGTCTCATGGAGATCTATGCCCCGCCCATAGTCCTGAACAGCTCATTTACATATAAAAATAACATGAATTTCTCTGGAATAAGACATCGGATCGCAGATATCAAGGTGTCACATTATTTAGCTTCCTATCACCTGCGGCCCATATAGACGGCTCAGGAGGGACCATCCTAATGACAGATTCCCTTTAAGTTACAGTCGTTTATGAGGACCTGATGGTATAGTGATATGAGGTCCTGCCAGATCTTGAATAGAAATTGCTGAAATGCCACAACTAACACCGTGGTGGTGCAACGGCTCCATATAGCAGCTGCCAGGTGAAGGCCACAGGATTATTATTTACTTAATAATTTACTAAATTATTTACTAAATAAATAAATAATTAATTATATAGTGAGACCAATGGTGGTCACCTTCTGTGGTTAAGGTTGATATTTAGAGGGGTATGGCCTGAAAATGTGCACGGATAGGTGTGAAACATTTGGGAAGTATTCGCCTTAAAGGGCCTTGAAAATTGTCATGCGAGGGATGACATGTGCACAGGTGCTTTTATGGGAACAGCATTGCACCAGTCACCTTGTAGCCAGATTACGGGAATACAGTAGAAGCGGATGAGTTTATCTCGTGAGAGGCAGTGACTTGTTACAGAACTCTCTGTAGCTAATTGGTTAATGTTAAAGATCACAGCAGAAGCAGAAGAGTATCATGAATTTGTAGAAACCAGTGACCTGTCCACTCAATTCTTCTTTTTGTTTGTAGGTGACATGACAGTTTTATAAATTGCATGGGAATATAGCACCCCCTAGCTTATGGTAAATGAAAGATCATGGCAGTAGAACTGAGGTTTGCTGATTTTGTAGCAGGAAGTGACCTGTCCTCTCAATTTATTTTGTTTGTGGCGACATGGATAAAAGTGACATGGCAGTTTTATGAAGTGGATGGGACTAAAATGCTATGTGGCCAAAAAGTTATTGTAAAACATTATAGCAGAAGCAGGGGAGTGTACTGGATTTGTGGCAGACATTGACCTGATTATTGATTTCATTCCTTTGGTGAGAATTGGTATGTATGTGATATGGCAGTTTCATGAAGTAGGAGGGGAAATGTAACATTATGTAACCAATAAGTTAATGTTAAAAATCAATGCAGAAGAGTATGCTGAATTTGCAGGACACAGTGACCTTTCCACTCCATCATTTAATCTTGTCAATGGAAATATGGATGTGATAGACATGGCAGTTTCATGAATTGGATTGGAATAAAACAGTGTTTAACTAAAAGGCCATTACAAAAGATCACAGCAGATGCTAGAACTGTACTGAATTTGAGCAAGGCAGTGACCTATCCACTGATTTCACTTTGTTGATAGGTATATTTATGCAATTCACATGACAATTTCACGACGTTGATGGAAATAGAACGCGGTATGGGCAAACATTTAATGTGAACGATCACAGCAGAAGAGTATACTGAATTTGTAGAAGTCAGTGACTTGTCCATTAATTTGACTTTGTTGGTGAGAGCAGAGATGAAGGTGACACAGCAGTTTCATGAATAAGGAGAGAATAGAACACATTGTGGCCAATAAGTTAATGTTGAAGATCACAGAAGAAGAGTGTACCAAAAATTATTGTAAAAGTCAAAAAGTCGAGGAGTTTACTGAATTTGTTGTAGCCAGTAACCAGTTCACTCATTTTATTTTGTTGGTTGTGACTGGGATGTAGCTGACATGGTAAAGTCATGAAGTGCGCGGGAATAGAGCACTGTGCAGCCAATAAGTTACACTGGGATGTAGCTGACATGGTAAAGTCATGAAGTGCGCGGGAATAGAGCACTGTGCAGCCAATAAGTTAATGTTAAACATCACAGCAGAAGAGTGTACTGAATTTGTGGAAGCCAGTGACCTGTCTGCTCAGTTCATTTCGTTGGTGGTTATATGGATGAAGTGACATGACAGTTTCATGAAGTGGGTAGAGGGTCAGCTTCTCCTCCTCCCTGCTCTCCCCCAGTCACAATTCTGGGAACATGCTTCCTCCAGCGCAGTGCCATTGATTGACAGAGGTCCCTGACTAGTCAGATGGCTGCAGACAGAGAGAGTCAAAACAATTAGGGTATTAGTGTACAGCATCCAATGATTCTTGCATGACCCTCGGCTAAAACTCTGCTACAAGCGTGAGCTGAGTGTTATTTTACCGAGATCTGGTTCTGTAACGCGAGAATCGGATCACAGGTGTGGAGAAGATGGAGAACTTTATTTCTCCATCTTCTCTATTCTGGCTAATACATGCATCATTAAAGACGCTATTAGGAGGCTGATATTAACCTCCTAATACCTTCTAGGGGTAAATCCTGATGACAGGTTACCTTTAAGCTCATGTCTATGTAAAGGATCACAGCAGCAGAAGAGGGGTCTCCTGATTTTGTTGGAGGCAGTGACTTGTCAACATTTGTGATTTTTAATGACAACAGATTATGAAAGAAGCAGCATCATAAAATGAGTCAGAAACAAATAAACTATAGTAAGTCAGAAAATGGGAATGATAATAGCGGCAGAGGAGTAGTGTTCTGATCCTGTGGGAGAAAGTGACCAGTCCACAATTATTATTATTATTATTATTATTATTACGATAATACAGTAATGATAGCGGCGACAGGCTGAATTACTTCTGACATTTTTATTGCCCTGAATGTAGAAAGTTGCTTATTATATTATAAAAATATGCTTGTGCTCAACAGGAAAATAATGGAATTCATAAAGAAAAGAAAAATTAAGCATAAAACCTGTAATTTTTTTATTTTTTTTTGAAAAATGGAACATAGGTAATTTCATTCTACAGTGGAATAATAACGGCGTCATTATTCTCAAAACACATTTCAATTAATAGTAAATCATAATTGAACACATATAATAATCTCTTCACACTGAAAATGATAAGTGCCACAGTCGTAATAACAAACAGTATAGATTATATGTCAGACCTGTGAGCCTCTCGCTATGAAACCGCGCAATTAGCTCTTCTGAAATCATTTGAACAATATAGAAGTGAGAATCAAGTCGTCCTTCCACTGTGAAGCTTTCTATGGGTATTGTTTTTCCATTTCTCATTCTGCACCATCTGCGCCAATAAAATGTGGTTTCCCCTTTCTTCATTATTATTATATATTATAATGGAAGAATTGTCAGGGAGCAGCGATCTCCGGGGAGAAAAAAGGGCACATTTTATGCTTCTCTGCAGAAGAGATATGACAATCAGTTAGGGCGGCATTGAAAATGGCAGTATTATGGGTCTTGGGATGCCACCTGTAGCCTTAATATTATTTCATGACTATAGTCTTAAAGTCAGATATTAAGAGGAACATTTCGTTTTTTCTTACATCCTGTAGAGACGCAGACCCGCCCCCACTTCCTGTAGAGACACAGACCTGCCCCCACTTCCTGTAGAGACACAGACCTGCCCCCACTTCCTGTAGAGACACAGACCTATCCCCACTTCCTGTAGAGACACAGACCCACCCCCACTTCCTGTAGAGACACAGACCTGCCCCCACTTCCTGTAGAGACACAGACCTGCCCCCACTTCCTGTAGAGACACAGACCTATCCCCACTTCCTGTAGAGACACAGACCCACCCCCACTTCCTGTAGAGACACAGACTTACTCTCACTTCCTGTAGAGACACAGACCTGCCCCCACTTCCTGTAGAGACACAGACCCACCCCCACTTCCAGTAGAGACACAGACCCACCCCCACTTCCTGTAGAGACACAGACCCACTCCCACTTCCTGTAGAGACACAGACCTATCCCCGCTTCCTGTAGAGACACAGACTTACTCTCACTTCCTGTAGAGACACAGACCCACCCCCACTTCCTGTAGAGACACAGACTTACTCTCACTTCCTGTAGAGACACAGACTTACTCTCACTTCCTGTAGAGACACAGATCCACCCCCACTTCCTGTAGAGACACAGACCCACCCCCACTTCCTGTAGAGACACAGACTTACTCTCACTTCCTGTAGAGACACAGACATGCTCCCACTTCCTGTAGAGACACAGACCCACCCCCACTTCCTGTAGAGACACAGACCCACCCCCACTTCCAGTAGAGACACAGACCCACCCCCACTTCCTGTAGAGGCACAGACCCACCCCCACTTCCTGTAGAGACACAGACCTATCCCCACTTCCTGTAGAGACACAGACTTACTCTCACTTCCTGTAGAGACACAGACCTGCCCCCACTTCCTGTAGAGACACAGACCCACGCCCACTTCTTGTAGAGACACAGACCTGCCCCCACTTCCTGTAGAGACACAGACTTACTCTCACTTCCTGTAGAGACACAGACCCACCCCCACTTCCTGTAGAGACACAGACCCACCACCACTTCCAGTAGATACAGACCCACCCCCACTTCCTGTAGAGACACAGACCTATCCCCACTTCCTGTAGAGACACAGACCTGCCCCCACGTCCTATAGAGACACAGACTTACTCTCTCTTCCTGTAGAGACACAGACCTGCCCACACTTCCTGTAGAGACACAGACCTATCCCCACTTCTTGTAGAGACACAGACCTATCCCCACTTCCTGTAGAGACACAGACTTACTCTCACTTCCTGTAGAGACACAGACCTGCCCCCACTTCCTGTAGAGACACAGACCCACCCCCACTTCCAGTAGAGACAGAGACCCACCCCACTTCCTGTAGAGACACAGACCTATCCTCACTTCCTGTAGAGACACAGACCTGCCCCCACTTCCTGTAGAGACACATACCCACCCGCACTTCCTGTAGATACACAGACCCACCCCCACTTCCTGTAGAGACACAGACCTATCCCCACTTCCTGTAGAGACACAGACTTACTCTCACTTCCTGTAGAGACACAGACCTGCCCCCACTTCCTGTAGAGACACAGACTTACTCTCAGTTCCTGCAGAGACAACGATCCACCCGCACCTCCTGTAGAGACACAGACTTACTCTCACTTCCTGTACAGACACAGACCCACCCTCACTTCCTGTAGAGACACAGCCTTACTCTCACTTCCTGTAGACAGAAAGACCCACCCCCACTTCTTGTAGAGAAAAAGACCCGCCCCCACTTCCTGTAGAGACACAGACCTGCTCCAACTTCCTGTAGAGACACAGACCTGCCCTCACTTCTTGTAGAGACAATGATCCACCTGCACCCCCTGTAGGGGCACAGACCCTTCCCCACTTCCTATAGAGGCAAAGACTTTCCCTCACTTCCTGTAGAGACAACGACCTGTCCCCACTTCCTTTAGAGATGTAGAGGTGTCCAAAAAACACCGCACGACAGGATTCAAATACAGCACAGTAGACGAAAAGGCTGAAACAAAACTCCGGCTTTATTATGTACAAAGGGATTGTATGCCGGGAAGTGAGAATAACAGTATTTACAATGATAATATCAATAACATGAATACAGGAAAGAATAGCTGAAGCGAGTCACAAAGCTATGCTCCAGGTATGGCGATGAAAGCTCAATACAACAGTACACATCATGTTTCACATACTACTCTAGGCTAGTCCCCTATCTGGCTTTCTGCTAATCGGACCACACTGCTACAGCATCCTAACTTAAGAAAACTACACTAAACCCTAGCACAGTTCACCACCGGTGAGTCATTCACTGTTGCGCAGATCAGACACAGATGGCGGCTGCCACTTGGTGGTGTTACCAAGCAGTATCGCGCCACTCGAGACCTTTCCTTTGTATATTGGATCTCTTCCTTCTGCAGGCAGGTAGACCTTGCTTCACTTTCACTGAGGTAAAATGGCTGGTACATTGTGTTGTGTGCTACCTCAGATCAGCAGCCTTCGGGGAAAACGTTCTTCAAAAAGGGATGGATTTCTCTACTCTTGACACAGTCCTGACAACAAATCTTGATAAGGTCCATGCTCTTATCTTTACAGAGATTTACAGTTTCTTTTTATAGTCTCTCTTTATCAGGAACAGGCAGGAGCCTCTCTGCTCCCTCAGACACACACACACACACACGAGGTCCCTCTGCTTCCTGGTTCCCATTTCTCTCTCCCAGCACAGACCAAGAAGCACGGGAGGTAACTAGTCCACAAGCAGAAAACCCAGAGGGGAGAATGGTTTCTTAAAGTTAGGGCTGATTCCCTACAGAGACACAGACCCACCGTCATTTCCTGTAGAGACACAGACTCACCCACACTTCAGATAGAGACAAAGACCCGTCCTCACTTGCTGTAGAGACACAGACCACCCCACATCCTGCAGAGACACAGATCCCCCCAACTTCCTGCAGAGACACAGACCCGCCCCCACTTCCTGGAGACACAGGCACCCAGTCACTTCCTGTAGAGACTCAGACCTGCACCAACTTCCTTTAGCTCCAAAGACTTGCCCTCACTTCCTGTAGAGACAATGAGCCTCCACTTCATCTATATCACTTCCTGTGCTTCTATATCAGTGTGTGACATGCAATTCAAAAGCCCACAAGGTATTCTAGCAACTGCTTGTAGAAGTGACCGTTACATTTATTTATCCTAATTGAATTGATTTGATCCAAATCAAATTTTTGTCACATTTTAGGAAGTTTACTGGACGCAGCGTATTTGAACAGTTTGTGATAAAATTTGTGCCATTTTACATAAAGAAGGCAGGAAATGCAGCAGCCATTTTGGGGTGAATCTGGATAGTGAGAGAACGTCACAGTTGTTCAGTATAGTCAGAGGTATTGTCTTATTCTCCTTATTTCTTTTGCTGAGCCAGAAATAGAAATAGGGAGAAAAAGACAATAAAAATCTATGAATATACTGAACATAGAGTTTATGTGACAGCATAGTAGTGAAGAGTGGTTACCATCTGGTCTCCCGTAGCCAGAGGTTATTCGGACATTACCAAGTCTGCTTTGGGCTAAAAAGTTTCAAAACTCTTCAATACAATCATAGGAGACCTCGGAGTGTTCAGGAGAATTTGGAAAAATTGCAGAACCTGGCAACTTTGAATTTCAAAGATTTGATTATTGTTCTAGATGTCAATCAATCCATAGAGGGGAGGGAGAAGACGTAGGCAGCTTGACTTCCCTCAGAGGCCTGACCACTTTTGCCAGCAGTCACCATTTTGCCAGGACATTTCCACAAACAATAATACAAAAGGGGCTTGGGTTAGCAAAACCGTACTCCAAAGTGGACAATTTGAGGGCATTCTCTGGTGGTCCTGGGATGGGACCTACATTTTTCAGAGTTTGCATTGCACAATCTGTAATTGTTTTGGAAAAATGTTTATATCTCTCCTTCTTCAGTCAAATACAACTAATTACTTTATGGTGCCATCGAACATCAAACCACTTTTTTTTTTTTTTTTTTGCAAAATCACACAAATTGGGCAATCATGCACGCCATACAGAATTATCGGGTACTGATGGCAGTTTGGGAGGCTAAAAACACCTGACAGGTTTCCTTTAAAACTTTTAGAAAAAGTGTAAGTCATTCATTAAACGGGGCCCTTTCCCACCCATGTGCTTTGTATCGGATGAGGAGGGGTTCCCACGTGTGCCGGACTATGTATTACATGGGGTGGCGGAGGACTATATTGATGGACCATTTCTTTAATACTTTTTTCTGAAATGCATCTATCCTCAGTTGACATCGCGTTCACCCAGGTTTACAATCCGTCCTGGCATCTTTAATTCTTCAGAAGTCCCCGGTAACAAAATAATATCCCTCGGATCTGCAGGTGAAAAAATCTCCCAAAATAATACATTTCTCTCATTTCAAGAGAGGAGACTGTGGAGACGGCCCCATCAGACGAGGTGGCATCGCTAGGCGCTAGGTAGCTTCTATGTCGCGATTTTGCCCTTTCTCTGACGGTGAGTGACGCGATTGATGATATTATCAGATACATGGGCCTGTCAATCTCTCGCACCGGTTGCCATTGTCATGCTCCCTGGTGAAAAGCATGATTGCTCAATTTACAACTTTTAAGACAAACAGTCGTGTATGGGATTTGTCCTCGAGAATGAGGGGATGACGTATGAAGCAAAGATTTGCTGCTCTCCACCGAGGGTTGGGGATAATTTTATCTTTCCTTTTCCATATTCATTTTTTCCAGCTCACAGGAAATAGAACTTTGCGATTTTGGAACATTAAAAGTAGAGAAGTCACAAATTCGGCACCAGGAAATAGCCATACCCATCAGTAGCATGGCCGGACACACAGACACTGTTGAGATCATGGATTAGTTTTCCGCGACGCACCTTCGTCATCTTTGCTATACATCCTCTGATTGAGCTCCATCCAGTCACTTAGTCACATGTTCCTCTTGTTCGTGTTGTAATCGAGTTCATTCGTCACATGGAATATCCCTTGCTCCCGACTTTCCCCAATCTACGTGTCGTCACAGCTGATGTCACCTACATGGGCCAAGTCTAGAGCCCATGTGCACAGAAGCAGATTGTGCTTGTGCCAGAATCTGAAGTTCTGTGTTACCCACTGCACCAGCTTCTGTTCACTGAGGTGCTGTACTGAGTGAGAATACAACAAGCTCCGAGGGCACGATGCATGAAAGGTAGGACAAGACGGTGTTAAATTAATGCGCATGTGCACTTATGCTAGGACCACATCAAAGGGAGGCCGCACCAGGAGAAGGGAGCACGGCTCATCTCTGAAGCCCGGACAAGGAAGTAACAGGAGGATCTTGATCCGGCCTCACACATTAAAGCGTGGCATCAAAGACCAGGAGGATTAACAAACTTTCCACCTTATTACACTTCCACTTGTGTCATTTGACTTTTGTTAACTAAATGTTTCCATCACCGGCAGCAATCGGAGAGAGTACATGTAAAGTTGCTGAACTTTTCACTGTTTAATTAAAGGGCTTGTCCACTACTTAGACAACCCTTTTTCAAAGGGAAGTGTGAGTCCTGCAACCCATTATTGGTCACTGATTGGCTGTAATGTTACACAATGGGGAACCGACATTGCTGAAATGGCGCCGTTCGAAGCTCGTTTTATTTTCGATGGAGCTCTTTGTCATTTAAGAAGGGGCCTTGTAATTAGTGGACAAACCCTTTTCAATTATAATTCACCTAAAACTCTAGAGCGCTTTTTTGTAATTTTTGGCACACATTATTTTCACATTGATGCGATTCCATTTGCTCATATTATATTGGCGTCTTATAAAAATGTTAATTTTATATGTTTCCTTGGCAATTTCTCTATTTTAAACAATATTTAGGAAGCCGGAGTTTTATAGATTCTCACAAAAGTCGAATGCGGGAAACCATCTGAAGTTAATTATAACGGCTGAGCCTAAAAGTAAAAACCATTAAAATAGTGGGTCAGTGGGGATGGGCACCAGGGAGTTAGGGTTTAATTTAGAGGGACTGTTTATGAACCTCTCTCCATAAGCACTATTTAGGTAAATTGGTATCATAAAGAAGGCTCCTTTACTTCAGAACCCTTCTATGGTACACGTGGCTCCCTATGTGGAGAACTCAAGCCGCCCATGGACTACGTAACACTATGATGCGGTGTTTCATAGCTTTCTTTGGGGAAATCAGTTGTTTGCGGTGGGTGATGGAATATGGACTTGTAATGCCCAGTTGATCGCAGCAGCGGCTCCTATGTGAGAGAGTTAACTTTGATTGGTCAAACAATTTATGATCTATTTTTTCCGGACTTGAAGAAGGACTTGATGAACTTGGAACAATCTTTTAGCTCATAAATTCCCACGCACGGAATGTTCTTATTTTGCAAATTTCAAAAACAAGAAATGAATAGAAATCCTCATTATCGTTATCAACTTTCTAAATTCCACTCGATGGAAAAGACAAAGAGAAGAGAAGAGCGATGATGATAAGGATTACAGTGCGGGTAACGACAGGCCGAGGATCAAGGGTGAAAATCAAAGGAATCATTATTGGCGAGCTCGGCGGTCTCAAGGAATTTTAGTTTCCACCACTTGTCATAATCTATCAAATCACCTGGATAACGATGTGAATAGACAATTAATAGCAGCAGGAAGCAGATTCTCCGACACGTTGCTGAGAATATCTATCTGTACGGTGAGGAGAGATGTGCTGGGAACGTGGAACGTCGGGTGATGGAGATGACAGCGCTTGTCAGGGGAGGTGTTTTTGGAAGGACGTGAGGAGTCGGAGCAACTCAAGAGAGCAAAGTTGATGTTGTGAGAAGTGAATGATACGAACGGTTAAAAACATCTGGGACTGATATGGAGAAATGAACGAGATAAAATCAAATGCACCGGGGGCACACGGCTGAGAATTGGGATTCGTGTCACAGTTTCTGGTATGATCCTCTGCTGATGGTGCTGGTGCATTGTCTACTGTATGTAACTAGTTAGGTGTCTTGCTCTGCAAATGGGCAGCATGGTGGTGGGTTTTAAAGGGAGTCGGTCACCTTAAAAGCACTATTTATACTAAACACATGATCAAAATTGGGACTTACAAAAAATCACACCAGTTTGGTGTAATAAACCTTGCCTTTGATGCGCATAAAAAGCAGATTGATGTGCAAATAAGTGTATTCGGTTGTGTGTGGCGCACCCTTGGCATGGCCACAAGCACCCAGTATACCGATCTGCCCCTCAGGTGCCATGCTCCGCCGCCTACACCTGTGTAGATTGACAGCACCCACTTAGGTTAGAAGTAGAGATGAGTATAAAAAATCGGAGTACCCACTTCCAACCTTCTGTTTGCTCCTCTGTTGCAGTCGGTCTTGGCTCGGCATCTCGTGCTCCCATCTGTCGCTTCTAACGCCACGTAATGTCATGACATTGGGATGCCCAGGAGCAGACAGAGGTGCCCAGAAGATGTCATGCCAAGGATGCCAGCCACAGAAGTAAAGTCCAGCTGCAAGAGTGTAACAGACCAAGGGTCAAAACTGGGCACCGCAAATCTTTTTGTTCCTGGCTTGTTTGAAGCATATTCGCCAACTCTCCCAACTCAAACAACTCGACAAGTCTCCCCGGAACGTCAAAACCTTCTGGAAATCAGCTGCCGAGGAGAATGGGCATGAAGTAGGTGGTGAATGACAATGGACAATAGAAGGGGGCATGGTCAAGACCAAATATTTCTGCAGAATCTAACCTCTGCTTGATGACTGCTTCCAAAAGTTGGCAAGTCTGGCTCCAAGGACTTATGATTGGTCGGTCAGGTGGCGCCAACACACCCTGAAGAAAAAGCCGAAATGGCTTCTCTTCCTTTTGGTCTTAGGTCTTCATGAAGCAATGCTGTGTCTCTACTGGAGCCCATAAGTTTGTGCAAATTGTAAATGTAAATTTATCCTGGTGCCGGACCAGAACTCGTTAATGACCTTTTGGGAGACAATAACAAGAAAAAAAAATTACTAAGATACAAGGAAAGTTAAGAAGAAAGTCGCAGAGCCAGGGTGACCAACTAAATCATACTTGTCAAAAAAGCTTTCCAAAAGCTCGCAGAAAGAAGCTGGGAAGTTTGTCTTCAGACGCAGCCCCAATGTCCACGGTAAGAAATAGCGACATGTAAGGGGTGTGATCTGTAAAAGCAGGCGCACCCCACTACGGAGTCTCTCACGTGACCAGCTCCAAACGTGGGCAAGTATGAGCTAAACTATTGATAGCGCCACTTAGATCATCTAAGAATATACATATACAGTATATACATACAGAAAGTAACCAACATAAATGGGGAACCCACTCTATCACTTCATTTCAGCTGAAATTATAAAAACCAATGAATTATAAAAAAAAAAACATTTTATTAACTTTTGTATTATTTATTTGTGTAATTTACCCATAATAGTGCTATAAAAATTATAAAAATGTATAAAAAAAGAGATAAAAACAGAACAATGTGAAAATCGTCTCCCAACGCTGTTTTGGCAGCCTAATAAGTAAAGCTACGGCTGTTACACCACCACATGTGTAAAATCACAAAATAGTATCCTGAGAACCAGAAAACAATTATGGTTTATTTGATATTAATACACCAAATACTGCTTAATATCATGTAATAAAACCAAACGCAACTCAATAAAAACCAATAAAAAAGAACCTAAACTATATTGTTCTCCACGCCGCAGTGCCATAAAACATAACGCAGGGAAATAAATACTAATACTGAGCCAGTGGTGCAGACGTATAGCGTGAATTATAGTCCAGCAGTGCCACGCCAAAGCTCGGCCTGAAGAAGAATGACATGTCGTGCACATTGACGGAGAAGTTCATGGAAGTTTTATTAACGCTGGGATTTCAGGCACTTTAATAAGTAGAGCTTTCTCACTGTTAGGGCCCTGGCAGACGACCGTTTTAATCAGACGAGTGCTATCCGTGGGTTCGATGGATAGAAATCGTACCCATGTTATCCCATGGGGCTGTGCACATGTCCGTGGAAAAAATTGCACCATGCGCAATTTTCATCCAATAATCGGATGGCACTCGCCCATTTATGTCTATGGGTTTGTGAAAAAAATGAGACCGCGCTCTGATGACATCCAAGTGTGGTCCAATTTTCAAGGACTGACTGCATGGAGAAGATGGAGAAACTTTTCTTTTTTTTTCCACCTCAAAGACAATGGGATCCAACTCCGATTTTCTCAGATGGAGAAAAAACAGTTGTGTGACTTTGCCCTAAAGAAAGCTCATTCTATTCTGGAAGCCTCAATTGCTACAAACTGATGAACACTGCAGGGCTCACGTGCAGAGCACTCGACCGGCCAGGAATTCAGGATGCCAATTCCCACCCGACTGACTGAGCAATCAGGAACTCTAATCAATGGACTAATAATGGGGTTGGGCCAGTTATTGAGCCTTGCGCCCTATTGATGACCCCTGACTGTATCCCTGCACTTTTGGATTAACACTTTTTGGGTTAACCATCCCTAGTTTTGACTTCGGATGTTTGACCTTTCACTCTCCTCTTTGTCTAGATTATGATCCAGAATGACTTTTCTATTGGACTCCAGTTTTGCCATTATCTGGGTACTCTCAGGTTCTTCATGTTGGCTCAGTCCAGGTGATCTTTTCAGATCCCTCTACCAGTCAGTGACTACTCTGCAGACAGAGTCCCTACTTTGAGGGTGAAAACTAGGGAGAATCTGCTAAACAGATGGGCTGATCCTGATTGTAAAAGACCCTTCTCCGTTCACATGGAGGATGGTTTAGCCAGCAGCAGAAGATGAGTGTGCTGATGATACGGGAGCCACTGACTTGTTCAAAGACTAGAACTCTGTTTAAAGGGGGCACTTTATATTGATGGGTCATCAATATCAGATCTGAGGGAGTCCAACAACTAATCTCCCACTGATCAGCCGTTTGGCAGGACCCTTGATGCAGAAAGCAAACAGTATGAAGAGCTGGAAAAACACAGCTCTGTACTCTTCATAGTGGCCATTCTCAGTACTGCGGTTCAGATCACATTCACTCTAATAGGAGCTAAGCTGCAGGAATAGTGACTACATAGTGAATGGCGCTCTGTACACTGGGAACCTCTGGCTGGAAACAGCTGATGATCAGAAGTGATGGACATTGGACCCCACAGATCTGATATTCATACCCTCTCGTAAGGATATGCCATCAATATCAGAGCCCTGGACAGCCTCTTTAACTGAGACTAGATAGGTAAAAATAATTCAGAGCTTTGAGGTTCGGCAGATGTTTATAGTATCAGCTCCCAGTTTTCATGCAAAGTGACAGCCATTTGTACCAAGAATCAAAATGTTGCAACTTTCTGTGCCCCAATCTGACATTGGGCTGTATGGCAATACAATCGCCCCCACTGACCAACCACAATGACAAAGAAAAGTTATTCCGCTGTGAAAAATAGTGATGGCACAGAGGTGGCTCATTGTGAGACACGTTTTCCTCCACCATTCTCTGCTACAAAAGAGATTTTAATTTCTTCGCATGAAGATTTCTTTTTTTTGTTAAGTCTCTAAACATTGCAGCCTAATCATCATGAACGCTTTCCGGATGATTAATCTCCTGCAGACAGCTTAATGGGGATAAAAGATTAATTGCTTTTCCCTGGAGATTTTTGGAAATTTTAGGCAAGAAATGTTCATTTTAATAGAGAACGCAGAAATAAAAATCTTTTTGGGCATGAAGTTTTTCTCTGATAACAATCGCAATGTAAAATGTCAAGAATTACTGACTCCAGTCCATCAGGATACTGGATGACCAGTCATGTGTATGATAGTCATGTGATACCACAACTCACCTGTAGTGGCCGCTGCAGGGAAAATGTCCGGTCAGACAAGAGCGGCAGATCTTCGGTGATCGCCACCACTGCTGCACTCTGTAAGGGATTGTCTGCGATAAAGATTTCAGGGTTTTAGCTGGTTTTCCAGGTTTTGGAAAGTATTAATTATAGGGAGTTTCAGGAACTTTACATTGATGATTAGTGTTGAGTAGTGTTGAGCCACCCCCGTAGTGTTCGAGTTCGGTTCGGTTCGTCGAACACCCGTGTGTTCGCCGAACTGTTCGTCGAACTGTTCGTCGAACACCTTCGAACACCGTTAAAACCAATGGCAGGCAAACAAAAACACATAGAAACACATAGAAAACACCTTCAAAGGTGTCCAAAAGCTGACAAACTGCTCAGAAGACACAACTAACACATGGAAAAGTGACAAGTACATATAGTCATGCGAAAAGAAAAGAGGTGGAGGAGTAAAAGGAGGGGGAGACACAGATATAGGCATGTCATGCCCTTCTAAAATCCAAAAAGTGAGAAGCCGACACGGCCAGTTCGTTCCTGCCCGTGCCACCTCCGTGTCGCCGGGTTTGTGCCAGAGCCGCGGTGGACCCTGATGGCCAGCCCCCCTCTCCCAATACTGGTGCCTGTCCGCTGGTGGGTCGAGCCCCCCCGCAGTGGGGGGGGGGGTAACATCAGCAGAAGAAAGACCATCTTCCAGCCAAGCTAAGATGTCGACTTCTTTTCGTGGACAATATGATACGATCCCTTTCTTACGGACATGCCCATCGCTACAAATTCCAGATGAGGCACAAAAACAGCAGGTGCTTCAGCGGATATCAAGTGCTCCTTCAAGTGGGCTCTCCTCCACATCAACTTCAACATCACAAATATTCCAGTCCTCAGAGGTGTCACCCCAATCGCACTTGCTTCCTCACAGCTCCCAAGTCTCCAGCTGCCCGTCTGAGTATGAGGTAGAACAGATGGTTGAGTCTGCAGAGCTGTTTACTCATACTATAGCCTGGGAAACGGAGGTCTGCTCCAGCGCTTCTGTTAATCCAGACGAGGAAATGATCTGCACTGATGCCCAGAATCTTTATAAGTCGGATCCAGGACCAGATGAAGAAGGTTCTGAGCATAATGTAGACCCTCATTCCCAAACTGTAACTCCTGTTGGTGGAGACAATGAGGAAGACGATGATGAGACTCAAATACCTGATTGGAGCGACAACTTGACTTTTCGGTCAGGGCAGGAAGAGGTTGGCTTTGAGGATGACGGGTGTGATAACACACAGGGTGATGATGACGAGGTTGGAGATCCCACTTACTGTCAACCCACAGTCAGCCAGTCGATGAGGTCAACGGAGGAGGTGGAGGAGGATGTGACTAGCCCAGGGGATGGGGATGACTCGGTACCCGGGCCTTTGCCTGGCCTTGGGGATGTCGCGGTGGTCGGCTCCCTGGCCCGTACCCTGGGGTCACTCTTTAAAAGAGTGGATAATTGTTAATTTTATAAGAGTTTGTGACGCCACCTGTGGTATCTGGTGAGAAGCACCAGCGCTACAGCAGTCCACTGAGACCCGTGATAAGGCTGCTCGATGGTATAGCTCCCCACAGGTGGAGCTAGGTCTCAGGGCAGCGTATGCAGGGGGAATGCAGGACAGGCGAGACCCAGCTGGGTCAGAGCAAGAACGGGAACGGACACGGTAGTCACTTCAGTACCTTTTACTGGAGGAAATTCAGGCACATCCCGGAGCACTGTAGGGTGAAGGGTGAATATCAGGATCCTCCCCAATGAGCGGGTGTAGGGCCTCCTGTTTCTTGCCTCTGCGTAGTAAGTTTCTGACCTGCCTGGAGCTAGGCCTAACTTTGTCTCTGTCCTGCGCTGGCTGACCTTGTGGTAGGGCCTTCTCTTGGAGTTCACGCTCCCACTATGCGGGGCCTAAGTGTCTCCTGGCTCTGTTATGTATCAGCACCTTAGCCATCCTGGGACTTGTAGTTCTCCAGGGATTCCGGTTATGCCTTACTGAATCTAGTTAGCAGGAGCCTCGTGCTCCACTGCTGAACTATTAACTGAGTTCTCTAGACTAGACTGAGCTCCACTGCAGACTGACCTCTCTTAGACTTCTCTACTGCAGGAACTCTTCAGAGGAACTGAACTGCCTAGCTCCACCTTCCCTATTTATATCCCTAACGGGCTCCCTCTGCTGGTCTGAGGTGGAAGGTGGAGATGTGTGAATGTTTATGGGGGCCTCTTGTGGAGGATTCCATCAATACACTCTTCTAGGATATGTGATACCAAGCACAGCGGGGCGTCACAGATGCTATTGACGACGAGGTTAGGTTGCGCCTTCCTGGACACAGATGGAGTACTGGAAGCACGTCAACAACTGCATCCTCAACCACAACTCTGCCTCTGACCACAAGTCGTAGTGGCTCTTCAGGTCGCATGGGCTCTAAGCCTTGCATAGCCTGGGCATTTATTCAGAATGATAAGGATGACCCAACTCGTGTTATCTGTAATATTTGTAACCAAAACATAAGTAGAGGCCAAAAAATCCATAGTTTGAGTACTTCATGCATGAACCGGCACATGGATATGAAGCATAAGTTGCAGTGGGAAGCTCACTGTGCTACAATGCGGCCTAGCAGGCCGGGACAACCACCGTCTGCCATATCTTGTGCATCCGCGGCCTCTTCATCCTCTGTGACTGGGGGGACAGCAGTCACACATGTTTTTGGACGCAGACCTGCCACCTCTTTACCTGCAACAGCCAGTGTGATTGGCAGGTCATCAGTTCATTGGGAAGTGGAAACACCTGCTGGTGTTGAGCGCTCTCTGACATCGAGAACACCAGCTTTGGATCAAGGCAATCTAACATGTCCGCCTGCATCTTCCTCACAGACCGGCAGTTTGCCGGGGACATCCTACTCAACCCCGTCTAAGCACAACAGCCAGCCCTCGGTCCCTCAGATGTGGAAAAGTAAAAGACCATTTCCTCCTAGCCATGAGAAAGCTAAGAGGTTGAATTTCACCATCTGCAAGCTCTTGGCTACAGAAATGCTGCCTTTCCGCCTGGAGGACACAGTGGATTTTCGAGACCTTATGTCCGTCTCAGTGCCCCAGTACCAGATGCTCAGTCGGCACTACTTCTCAAAGAAAGGTGTGCCTGCGCTCCACCAGCATGTCGCACACAACATCACCGCTTCTTTGAGAAACTCTGTGTGTGACAGGGTGCATTTCACCACAGACACTTGGACGAGTAGGCATGGACAGGGGCGTTACATGTCGCTGACTGGGCACTGGGTAACTATGGTGACAGCAGGACAAGGGGCTGCTGTCCAAGTCTTACCGTCCCCACGAGTTGTGCGTCAATCCTCTTTATCTCGAAGTTCCTCCACTGCTTCTGCCTCCTCAACCTCCTCTCGGTCTTCCACCTGCACCCAAAGCCTGTCTGGTCATGCCACCTGCATTCTAACTGCGCAGAAGGAATCCTGCACACCTCCTTACTATGCTGGCAGCAGGGCTCAAGGCATCAGTGTTTACTTTGAAATGTCTGGGAAATGTGAGTCACACAGCTGAGGAGTTGTGGTCAGCTCTGGAGACCCAGTTTTATGAATGGTTGTCTCCACTGGACCTGCAACCAGGGAAGGCCGTGTGCGACAATGCTGCATCGCCGGGGCAATGTCACACACGTGCCTTGTATGGCTCACGTGTTGAACCTGGTTGTCCATAAATTGTTAGCCCACTATCCCGGACTAGATGGCCTTCTGCAAGGGGCACGGTCGCTGTGTGCTCACTTCCGCCGGTCACATCCCGCAGCTCAATGACTTACATCTCTACAGAAGTTGTTGGGCCTGCCAGTTCACCGGCTGAAATGCGATGTGCCGACACGGTGGAATTCAACTCTGACCATGTTGCAGCGACTGTGGCAGCACCGACAAGCCCTGGTGCAATACGTTCTGACGTATAGCCTGGGCCAACGAGATCCAGAGGTGGGGCAAATCACGCTGCAGGAGTGGTCTCAGATCAGGGACCTATGAAGTTGACGCGCCCCCTGGGCCGAGGGGTACCCTGAGCCGGGCCGGTAGACGCTGGGGGTTGTAGTCACTGTGGCGGTGACCCGGTCCGTGATTCAGGGCGGTCAATCCAAGGGTAATTTGTATATATGGGTTTTATAATGTCCGACTACGCCACCTCTGGAGTGGGGCAAAAGGGGCCGCCGCTGCGGAACAGTCCTCTGAAGCTGGTGGTTTTGCAGCAATGGTATTATTACTCACCACAGGAAGAGTGTAGCTTGAGGGCAGTGTGGGTGGATGATGGTGGTTGTAGTGCAGGGAGTCAGTAATGAACACAGAGTCCGTGTGATGCAGTCCCAAGATCTTTGCTCTGGTACCTGTAATCTGGACTGCAACAACTGTGAGCAATCTCACCCGTCGTGCTGTGCGTACTCAGTGAGGGGCTCAGTCCACCCCCAGATAGCTCCGGAGTACTTAGCAGGACCCCCTTCTGTGTGTCCTTTCTCTGGCCTTCTACCTGCACCTCACACCCAGTGACACTTCTATCCGGTATCCTCGGGCCTTGGCGGGCTACTTGTGTTCCGTCCCCTGGGTCCTATGTGGCTACCTTCTTAGTGAGACTGGTGTGGACTTTTACCTGCAGTACATGAAATGCTGCAGCCTCCGGTTTCTAGTTGAGCCTTGCTGTTTCTCCGCTAGTTGAGGGACCGGTTCCCCTTATCTGGTCTGACCCCTCTACCTTCTGGTAGCAGCAGGAGTACGGGTGGCCTTCTACACGGCCCATAGCCCTAGGGTCCCTTCGGTTCCTGGAGCCTTCCTGCTCCCACTCCTCTCTTCTCTCCTTCAGTCCTGGGCCTCCCAGGCTAGGCCCGCCTCTGGAGCAGAGCTCATGCCGAGCCTCTGCTCCTGTCACTTTTCCTCCTCTGACTGGCTTGCTCTTTCTAAGATAGCTTCCTATTTATACTCTCCCTGTCATGTGCTCCGCTAAGCTGCTCCCCTAAGCACCCATTACATAGGACCCTTCCACCAGCTAGGGACCTGGGACTGTGCTCTCCCTTAGGAGCAATCTTTCCCTACCCCCACTGCGGGTATGTGTTGGATGCAGGTGTTAGGGTCCCGAGCCATATGCCTTCCTTACCTGAGGGTGAGATACCACACCTCTGGGTGAGATGCAGTAACTCTGTGGCGACTGAACCCTCAGGGGCGCCACACACCCTTCTGCACAGTTTTGAAATGGCGACGAAGATGTTTAGTGCTGACGACGATGCCATTATCAGCATGACTATTCCGGTGATTTACATGCTGGAGCACACACTAAACAGAATTCAGAGTCAGGTGGTGGGACAAGAGGAGGTGGAGGAAGTAGAGGAGGAGTCGTATGCGGAAGGGATAACATCTCCAAGGTCCAGACGGTTGGCAGCACCAAGGCGGCAGGCATGTGAGGGTGGGGGAGAGGGATTAACCAGGGCGCATGGTAGCAGCCAAACTGTTGAGGAAGGTGCAGGAGCCGAGGAAGAAGTGGAGGACGAACTGGCGATGGGCATGGAAGACTCATCAGATGAGGGAGACCTTGATCACATTTCTGTTGTGCGAGGTTGAGGGGAGAGGGCAGAGAAAGGAAGCATGATTCTTACCTCGCTACCAACACAACAAGGACTTGGTCCTCCTGGATGCGCAAGACTCATGAGTGCCTTCTTGCTGCACTACCTGCAACATGACCCTCAGATTGTCAGAATTCGAAGTAATCCCGACTACTGGGTTGCCACACTCTTAGATCCCCGGTACAAAAGTAAATTTGCCGAAATAATTCCTGCCATAGAAAGGGATGCACGCATGCAGGAGTATCAGCAGAGACTGTTGCAGAATCTTACATGTGCTTTTCCACAAAATACCAGTGGTGCACGTAGTGAATCTCACAGTTCTAACTTGCCAACCGTGGGACTGTCGAGTCTTCATCACTCAAACCGTAACAGTAACACAGTATCTGCTGGTAACAGCAATTTTGTGGAATCGTTTCACCACTTTTTTAGACCATCCTTTGCAAGGCCACAGGAGACAAGAAGTCTGACACATAGTCAACGCCTAGAGAGGATGGTGCAGGAGTATCTCCAAGTGAACATCGAAGCCATGACTGTGTCACTGGACACTTGCTCATTTTGGTATTCCAATCTGGAAAAATGGCCGGAGCTCGCCACTCACGCCTTGGAGATCTTGTCATGCCCTGCAGCCAGCGTTCTCTCTGAACGTGTGTTCAGCGCTGCTGGTGGTGTGCTGACAGATAAGCGCACGCGGCTCTCCACTGATAATGTAGACAGACTCACGTTCATAAAGATGAACAAATCATGGATTCGCAAGGACTTTTCTACCCCTGTGTTATCCTTGGGAGACTAAAACCTTGAGGATTTGGTAAAATCACCTCACCAACCGTTTTAAGCAACTGTGGGGCAATTGATGCCACTTAACCCTAGAACGCATGACCATAAAAATCTACACTTTCATATACCTGGGGCCTTTTAGGCTCGTGTGCAAATAACATGGAATAACTCAAACTCAAATGACAAACAACTATATACATGAAGAATACCTAGAGTTTTAAAATTCTAACTAAAGTAATCTTGCAGAAAATAGAAAACAATTAACAGGGCGGGCCTGCGAGGCCCCAGGTATGCGTTCTAGGGTTAAGTGGTGTCTGTGCCACAATTTTGGGAAAAAATGGAGACTCTTTTTGGAGTCCCCTTGCTGTGTCTTACGTGACGTTGGCATCGTCAATTCCAGGTGGGTTGGGTCGCTCCCCCCCCTTTTTAACTGTAAGAAACTAGATACACTATGGCTTGGGGTAACACAGATGGTTGAGTCTGAAGAGCTCAGAGGTCTGCTCCAAATCTTCAGTGTCTGCTAGTCAGCGTAGAATTTTTAACTGCATCTAGCCTAGGCAATACTTTGGGCGTAGTAGCCCAGCTGCGAAGCAAGCTGCACCGCCTGTGTATCTAATAAGAATTTTTAAATGCATCTAGCCTAGGCAGACTGTGGGGACCCCCAACCAAACCCAGACGCTCAGCCCCCCTACCGCCCCCCTTTCCTTGACAATACAATAATGTAACTCTTACAACTGGATGGGTGAGGATCGGTCACAGCTTTATTAACTCTTTATACTCATTCCATTAGAAAGGCATTTTATTTCTAAAATAATTCAGCTTGTTGCAGCATGCCCTGAGTCTCCACTCCGTCAAGTTGGCCAACAAGTGTAACTCTCCAACATGTCCTTTCTATTTCCAGGCCACGGAGGATCCTGCGTACTCGTATGCAGGACTCTGACCCCCACCCATCACTCTTAACGCTTGTTCCACTCCGTCCTGGAGTCCTGACAGGAATATGTCCAGTTCAATATTCATTAAGTGAACAACGTCGGGCCGTATGAGGCCTGCTTTATCTCCTTCCAGTTGTCGGTGTCGTACCACTACACCGCCTCTGTCTCTTCTAAATTTTGCCATCCGAATATTTATTACCCGCCTTGTCCGTTCGATGGCCGTGATGTCTCGCGCACCTTGCCATACCGCTATCGGCACAATCTCTGACCATACTATCGCTAGTTTTGTGAAAAATTCTCTGAAGCGCTCAGTGTCTAGTTTCATTATTGCCATTAGTTATGCGCTGTTATGATGACCTAGGTTGTTTCCCCCGGCCTGTATAACTAAGATGACCGGACATCTTGCCTCTCTCCCTACCTTGATTACCTCCATTAGTACCTGTGGCCATAGCAGGCCTCTAATACCTCTCTAGTTGAAATATGTGTTATGAATCTCTAATTTCCTCCCGCCTGTGCAGACTTTCGCCCTTTTTTCTGCCCAATACATATACGAGTGGCCTATCACCCACACTGTTGGCTTAGCGTCACCTGTAAAAGAAACAAACCACGTTAGGATAACAAGTCCGGTCTTATGTATCTTGCCAAACACGTGGATCGCCATCTCCCTATCCTCTGAACTTCCGTTTCTGACAGTCCTGCTCTTGCTGCTTCCGTGGCCGCGCCTATGCGGAATGAGTGTGTCCCGTAATCTTTGGGGTGGTTCCCTGCCGATGTTATGCATTTATTAAATATAGCTTGGAACTGGTATCTTGATAATGGCATTCCATCAATGTGTGATAGGAAGAAATTACTTTGTGATCTGATGGTTAGATATGTTTTTACTATTGTTACCCAACTCAGTGTACCGTTTGTGGGTTGTAGAAGTACCCAAGTGCCCCTGCCCGCTGGAACCGTTTTCGATTTGTGTATGCGTAGACGTATTGCATTATTGGCTATGACTACGTCCTGGTGTAATAAGCCTCCACTGGTGGTAATTTTGGATTGAGGGACTAATTCGCTTATGCATAGCGCCCCGAAGAAGGCGATCACAAATGCAGTAGACAGTAGTGTTGCTTCAAATTGTGAGTGTCATGTTAATGGTGTTAGGGATATGATGTGAGAAATCAGTTTTAGTGACACGGGACGGGACGTCTACACTCCTGACTTGGCTGACCCCTTTTCCACCCTTTTATGGATTGTCTGATGATGAACCTTTGTCACATCTCCCCAATTCAGTAGTTGGAAGTGAAATGCTACTCCGGTCAGACACCGCTGCGCTGACGCCCCTGATATGCCCCTCATAATTAGCTGGTGGAGAAATTCTATGGTGACTTGTGATCTGGCTTGTTCACATTGGTCAACCCGTCTGCCTGCTACTAGCCATGTCCACTCTTCCCATGCCTTACCGTATGCTTGCCACGTCGACGGGGCAACTGACGCTCTGATTAATGGCATCAACTATTCGCCACTAGATCCCATAGGGAAGGTGGGCAACTGTTGCCCGATGGGTGGGCATTGTGGAAGAGCTCTGTGAAAATCTGCCAATTGAATTGTTATAAAGCGTTAGCAGCAGCTTTAGACCCCTCAGCATAGTGGCTAGCGCGGACCCATACATTGTGTTTTAGGCACAGGAATGCTAGCCTGGGTAGTAGGCCTAGCACTGGGGGAGACGATGATGCCATCTTATTAATGCAGTGCGCTAGGCTGGTGTTTTTTGTTATGAAGCGTATATTTTTGTAAGCCAGGCGCGCGCCCCATATTTCTATTGCTACCACTATTGGGAAGAAAAATTATTTTCAGGGCTAGATGCAGCTAAAAATTATTATTAATTTAAAAGCTGGTGGAGCTTGGTATAGATGGACTAATACAATGAGACACACACACTGCTAGAAGGCCAAATATTTTTTCAGAGCTAGATGCAGATAAAAATTATTTTTCATTTGCAACCTGATGGAGGTCAGTATAGATGGAGCAATAGAGAAAGTCCCACACACTGCTAGAAGGCCAAATATTTTTTCAGAGCTGGATGCAGATAAAAATTATTTTTAATTTGCAACCTGATGGAGGTCAGTATAGATGGACTAATAGAGAAAGTCCCACACACTGCTAGAAGGCCAAATATTTTTTCAGAGCTGGATGCAGATAAAAATTATTTTTAATTTGCAACCTGATGGAGGTCAGTATAGATGGACTAATAGAGAAAGTCCCACACACTGCTAGAAGGCCAAATATTTTTTCAGAGCTAGATGCAGATAAAAATTATATTCAGTTTGCAACCTGATGGAGGTCAGTATAGATGGACTAATAGAACAAGTCCCACACACAGCTAGAAGCCCAAATATTTTTTCAGAGGTAGATGCAGATAAAAATTATTTTTAACTTGCAACCTGATGGAGGTCAGTATAGATGGACTAATAGAGAAAGTCCCACACACTGCTAGAAGGCCAAATATTTTTTCAGAGCTAGATGCAGACAAAAAATTATTTTCAGTTTGCAACCTGATGGAGGTCAGTATAGATGGACTAATAGAACAAGTCCCACACACAGCTAGAAGCCCAAATATTTTTTCAGAGGTAGATGCAGAAAAAAATTATATTCAGTTTGCAACCTGATGGAGGTCAGTATAGATGGATTAATAGAACAAGTCCCACACACAGCTAGAAGCCCAAATATTTTTTCAGAGGTAGATGCAGAAAAAAATTATATTCAGTTTGCAACCTGATGGAGGTCAGTATAGATAGATTAATAGAACAAGACCCACACACAGCTAGAAGCCCAATATTTTTTCAGAGGTAGATGCAGAAAAAAAATATATTCAGTTTGCAACCTGATGGAGGTCAGTATAGATGAACTAATAGAACAAGTCCCACACACAGCTAGAAGCCCAAATATTTTTTCAGAGGTAGATGCAGATAAAAATTATTTTTAATTTGCAACCTGATGGAGGTCAGTATAGATGGACTAATAGAGAAAGTCCCACACACTGCTAGAAGGCCAAATATTTTTTCAGAGCTAGATACAGAAAAAAATTATATTCAGTTTGCAACCTGATGGAGGTCAGTATAGATGGACTAATAGAACAAGTCCCACACACAGCTAGAAGCCCAAATATTTTTTCAGAGGTAAATGCAGAAAAAAATTATATTCAGTTTGCAACCTGATGGAGGTCAGTATAGATGGACTAATAGAACAAGTCCCACACACTGCTAGAAGCCCAAATATTTTTTCAGAGCTAGATGCAGAAAAAAATTATATTCAATTTGCAACCTGATGGAGGTCAGTATAGATGGACTAATAGAATGATGCTATGCCCAAAAGATTTTACTTCACTAGGTGCAGTAAAAAAATTGGTATTCTATACACAGGTGGTATATCTTGCAACACAGATAGGCTACTCCACTGACTAACACACTCTGCAATAGGCCAAAAAGGATTAGCTTTGCTAGATTCAGCCAAATGCTGTGAAAAAAACTTGCACAGCACTGGCACAGACCTGCCTGGCAAAAACTGATAGGAACTGATGTAACCTAGTCCTGAAAAGGACTGCAATTACAATTAGTCTTTACTCCCACAATCTATCTATTTAAGAGCACAGACCTGCCTGATAAAAGTCGTAGGAAATGCTGTAACCTAGTCCTTAAAAGGACTGCAATCACAACTATTCCCTACTCCCATGCTATCTGTAGATTTGTGCGAAAATTGGCTTGAAATTAACAAGGTATAGCGCACACAGCAACAGCGGTGCCGTCTAACACGCAGCTGCAGCAGTGAGAAAATGGTGGCGACGGGGAAAATGGCTTGGTCTTATAGGGCAAGGACATGTGACATACACTGCCAATGACACATGCCCTTGCTTGTGTGAAAAAAGCACTTCGCTCCATGTGTGCGCTGCTGATAGGCTGACAGATTGCACCTCCCCACTGTAAATGCGGGAAAGAGAAAAAAAAATGGAGATCTTCATTATTCCTGCAGAGATCCATCCCCTGCCCCTCCCCCCACCCCGCTGTACACTCAAACTGCGTATTAACATTCATTTTCATGATTACTGAGAAAAAATCCAGTTATGATTTTGGTGCACGAACAGTTATCGAACATAACCTCGAACAGCCGAATTTTTCTCAAATCGTTCGTGTTCGCCGAATGGCTCGAACACCGCCCAAAACAGCTCGAATTTGAGATTGGCGAACAGTTCGAGTAGAACAACGCTCATCTCTAGTGTTGAGCGAGCATGCTCGACACTGCTCGGTACTCGCCTGAGCATCACGCTACTCAGGATGTTCGGTGAGCACCGAGCATTTCCGAGTTACTGGGACGGGAACTCGGGTCTCCGCCTTGCATGTTTGGCGCTCTTTACAGAGCCAATGAACATGCAGGGATTGCCAGCCAGTCACTGTAATGTCGCAGCCATGTTGTTTGTGGGCATTACAGTGATTGGCTGGCCGCACAGCGTCACCTCGAGTATTTAAAACCGGGCGCCGCCATCTTGGACACAAACGGCTGGGATCAGACAGTGTAGGGGCAGCGCTGCTGATTTAAGGAGAGATATATACTGCGAAATAGTTAGTGTCTAACACTAATAGTGTCTCCCTGATTTTTTAGACACAAATATATCTGTTGAAAATAGTCTGGTGTAGGCCAGAGAAACAGAAGTGTGGTTTTGCAGTTCCACGGTTCAAACCTCTGTATTATCCTGCTTTTGGGCCATTTGTATCTAAAAAAAAACAGTTTGAGTGTGTCGCTCACTGTTTAGCCGCAAATATATATATATTTAAAAAAGTCTGGTATACACCAGTAAATTATAACTGTGGTTTTGCTGTTCCACGGTAAAAAATCTCTATTATCCTGCTTTTGGCATTTTTTGCCGTATAAAAAAAACTAATAGTGTTTCCCTGATTTTTCAGACACAAATATATCTGTTGAAAATAGTCGGGTGTAGGCTCGAGAAATAGAAGTGTGGTTTTGCAGTTCCACGGGTCAAATCTCTGTATTATCCTGCTTTTGACAGTTTTTGCCGTAAAGAAAAACTAATAGTGTCTCCCTGATTTTTCAGACACAAATATATCTGTTGAAAATAGTCTGGTGTACGCCCGAGAAATAGAAGTGTGGTTTTGCAGTTCGACGGGTCAAATCTCTGTATTATCCTGCTTTTGGCATTTTTTGCCGTAAAGAAAAACTAATAGTGTCTCCCTGATTTTTCAGACACAAATATATCTGTTGAAAATAGTCTGGTGTACGCCCGAAAAATAGAAGTGTGGTTTTGCAGTTCCATGGGTCAAATCTCTGTATTATCCTGCTTTTGGCATTTTTTGCCGTAAAGAAAAACTAATAGTGTCTCCCTGATTTTTCAGACACAAATATATCTGTTGAAAATAGTCTGGTGTAGGCCCAAGAAATAGAAGTGTGGTTTTGCAGTTCCACGGGTCAAATCTCTGTATTATCCTGCTTTTGGCATTTTTTGCCGTAAAGAAAAACAGTAATAGTGTCTCCTGATTGTTCAGACACAAATATATCTGTTGAAAATAGTCTGGTGTAGGCCCAAGAAATAGAAGTGTGGTTTTGCAGTTCCTCGGGTCAAATCTCTGCATTATCCTGCTTTTGGCATTTTTTGCCGTAAAGAAAAACTAATAGTGTCTCCCTGACTTTTCAGACACAAATATATCTGTTGAAAATAGTCTGGTGTAGGCCAGAGAAACAGAAGTGTGGTTTTGCAGTTCCACGGTTCAAACCTCTGTATTATCCACTTTTGGGCCATTTGTATCTAAAAAAGACAGTTTGAGTGTGTCGCTCACTGTTCAGCCGCAAATATATCTATTTAAAATTGTCTGGTATACCCCAGTAAACAATAACTGTGGTTTTGCCATTTCACTGTTAAAAATCTCTATTATTCAGCTTTTGGTATTTTTTCCATAAAGAAAAACAGTAATAGTTTCTCCCTGATTGTTCAGATTGTTTAAAAGAGTTGGGTGTAGGCCAGAGAAATAGAACTGTAGTTTTCCTCTTCCACGGTTCTAATCTACTTTTTATTACCCTTTTTCCATTGATAGTGCGAGTGTAAGCTATTTTACTTCCTTTACAATGGGCAAGGCGCGTGGCAAGGGACGTGGAACTGGACGTTCTGGTGATGGTGCGTGCAGAGGACGGGGCCGTGGCCAAGGTGAAAATGTGCCACAACCAACAGCCACATCTTCTCGCTCCCACTTCTTGACCGAATTACTAGGAAAGCACAGAACAACACCAGTATTGCGAACTGATCAGTGTGAACAGGTTATTAATTGGATAGCAGATAATACTTCCAGTTACCTGGGCACCACCACCTCCGGTCTGTCTTCCACATGGTCAACTCTTAGTAGCCGTGAGTCTCGACCGCATACTCCTCCTCACCCTGATGCTCCTTCCTCCCACCATGCCGAGTGTCGTCAGACAGCAACTGATCCCACACTTGGACACTCTGAAGAGCTGTTCACTGGTCCATTTCCAGATTTGTGCCCCTCGCCTGCTCCGCTTGAAGTGGTGGAAGAGGAGATCCCATGTAGCGATGCCCAAATATTTGAACAGCGACGGCCACAGGAAGTCGACGCTGGCAATTTGTCACAAGAGGTGGACGATGACGAGACACAATTGCCAGGAAGTGAGGAGGAGGATCGTGGTGCGCAAGTGGAAGAGGAGGAGGTGGTGGATGATCTAGTAACTGACCCAACGTGGCAGGAGGACATGCAGAGTGAGGCCAGCAGCACACAAGGTGAGGGAGGCAGAGTACCCCAACAGGCAGAAAGAAGCAGTGTGGTGGCTGCACACAGAAGGCAGGCAACAGTTCCCCGTAACACCAACACGAGGGACGTTGCCAGTACAACCTGTAGGTCTTCCAGAGTCTGGAATTTTTTTAAAGACTCTGCTGATAACCCCAAAAAGGCCATTTGTACCACCTGCCATGCCAGCATCAGCAGGGGTGACAAAACTACCAGCCTGACCACCACTAGCATGATCAGGCACATGGCAGCAAAGCACCCGACTTTGTGGGGTGAACCCCAGGGTCCACGACCAGTGTCAGTGGGTGTCACCACTGCTTCTTCCGCTGTTGTGCATGCAATAGAACCCGCTGTTGTGTGTGCAAGGCAATCCCCTGTCCATACTACATGCAAAGATGCCCCCTCCTCTCAGTCTTCACTTGTTCTGGCAGTTTCTCAAGAAACAGCATCAACGTCCACGTCCACGTCCTACCGCAGCGTTCAATTGTCCATATCCCAGACCTTTGAACGAAAGCGGAAATTCGCAGCCAACGCCCCACAGGCCACAGTCCTAAATTCGCACATTTCACGACTGCTTGCATTGGAAATGCTGCCTTTTAGGCTGGTGGAGATGGAATTCTTCCGCAACCTTATGGCGGTGGCCGTCCCTCGGTACTCGGTCCCCAGCCGAAACTATTTTGCCCGGTGTGCCATCCCCGCACTACACAAGCACGTGTCCCAAAACATCTGCCGTGCCCTCAACAACGCAGTTACTGGGAGAGTCCACCTGACAACGGACACGTGGACAAGTGCTTGTGGCCAGGGACGGTACATCTCCCTGACGGCACGCTGGGTAAACATAGTGGAAGCCGGGACCCAGTCGGACCTTGGGACAGAACACATCCTCCCCACACCAAGGATTGCGGGCCCTATGTCAGTCAGAGTTGCTCCCACAGTGTACAGCTCCTGCGCATCATCCTCCTCCTCCTCCTCCTCATGTTCAGCCTCCATCTCAGATATCACCACATCAGTTACAAGCTGGAAGCACTGCAGTACTGCCTCCGCCAAGCGGCAACAGGCTGTGCTGAAACTCATAAGCTTAGGTGAGAAACCTCACACTGCTTGTGAGTTGTGGACAGCTGTGAAAGAGCAGGCAGATCTGTGGCTGACACCGCTGAACCTACATCCAGACATGGTCGTGTGTGACAATGGCCATAACCTGGTGGCGGCTCTGAGGCGAGGTGAGATCACACACGTACCATGCCTGGCTCATGTGCTTAACCTCGTGGTTCAGCGGTTTCTTAAATCGTACCCCGAGTTGCCAGATCTGCTCGTCAAAGTACGCCGCCTGTCAGCTCATTTTCGCAAGTCGGCTACAGCTTCCGCCGCCCTTGCTGTGTTGCAGCAGCATTTGCCGCTTCCGTCACACTGACTGGTGTGTGATGTCCCCACACATTGGAACTCTACCCTCCACATGTTGCAAAGGATTTGTGAGCAGAAGAGAGCAGTTGTGGAGTACCAGCTGCAACAAGGCCGTCGATATTCAGGTCAGACTCCACACATAACACCTCAGGAGTGGACTTGGATGTCTGACATATGTACCATCTTGACAAACTTTGAGGAGTCCACCAAGATGGTGAGTGGCGATGACACCATCATTAGCGTCAGCATTCCACTTGTCTGTCTTTTGCAATGCTCTCTGCAGAGAATTAAAGAGGAGGCATTGCAGCCAGAGTATGATGAGATGGATCAAGAAGCCGTAGCGGTCGATTACACACAGCCCAGCCTCATCTCATCCCAACGTGAATTGGGGGACAATGAGGGAGAGGAGGAGGAGGAGGATGAAGAACAGGAGCTTGTATCATGCGCTGTAGAAGGTAGTACCTGTACAACTGTCATACCGTCGGTTCAGCGTGGGTGGCCTGAGGACAGGGGGGAGGAGGAGGAGGAGGAGAACATGGTCAGTCGTCATCTTGGTGAGGACACGGAAGTCTTGCCCGTTACCAGTCTGGCACGCATGGCTGACTTTATGTTACGCTGCCTTAATCGTGACTCTCGCGTTGTCAAAATGTTGGGTGACAGTCATTACTGGTTGGTGACACTTTTAGACCCCCGCTACAAGGAGAACTTTCACTCTCTTATTCCTGAGGTGGAGAGGTCTACAAAAATGGGGCAGTACCATAAGGCCCTTGCTGCAGAACTGTTAAAAAAATTCCCATCTGAACACGCTAGCGGCAGAGGTCACAGTTCGTTGCCCAACCAAGGTGTACATGCGAGAGAGACGCAACTCCAATCCAGCAGAGGCAGAGGAACACTGTCAACGTTCTGGGACAGTTTTCTCAGACCCTCCCTTCGGACAGACCCTGAGGCGCGGGGTACTTTCACAAGGAGTGGAAAGTTTCAAAAGATGGTGAGGGAGTACCTTGCCGACCGTACCAGCGTCCTCCATGATTCCTCTGTGCATTTTAATAATTGGGTATCCAAGCTGGACACTTGGAATGAACTCGCTCTGTATGCCTTGGAGGTCCTGGCCGCTAGCATGTTATCGGAGCGTGTTTTTAGTGCCGCTGGGGGAATTATAACTGATAAGCGCACTCGCCTGTCAACTGACAATGCTGACAAGCTAACCCTTATCAAAATGAACAAGGGCTGGATTTGGCCAGACTTTTCATCACCACCAAATGACAGCAGAGTAACATAAAGTCAAATCCACTGTGTTACTTCAGGAGGTGTATTCACATGCACCGCTTCACACATGGGTATACGCTTCCTCATTTCGGCTGTTTTATGTTCTTCTCCTTATCCTCAGCCTTCACCACCACTATACCACCAGGGTGACCGTAGTCTGTGTTGCCATTATTGAAAGTTCCTCTGTCCTTACTTTTGTCAGCTTTTGCTTGGAAGGCATAAGCAAAGACTGTGGGAGACCCACTCCCCAATAATGGGAATAATATTTTTAAGATGCTGTACTGTATGGCTCTTGTAAGGGGCATTAAAACCGTCTTGTTAAGCTACTGTGACCTCCACCACTTTTCCAAGGGGCATTAAAACCGTCTTGTTAAGCTACTGGGACCTCCACGTCTCTTCCAAGGGGCATTCAAACCGTCTTGTTAAGCTACTGTGACCTCCACCACTTTTCCAAGGGGCATTCAAACCGTCTTGTTAAGCTACGGTGACCTCCACCACTTTTCCAAGGGGCATTAAAACAGTCTTGCTAAGCTACTGGGACCTCCACGTCTCTTCTAAGGGGCATTAAAAGCATCTTGTTAAGCTACTGTGACCTCCACCACTTTTCCAAGGGGCATTAAAACCATCTTGTTAAGCTACTGGGACCTCCACGTCTCTTCTGAGGGGCATTAAAAGCGTCTTGTTAGGCTACTGTGACCTCCACCACTTTTCCAAGGGGCATTAAAACCATCTTGTTAAGCTACTGGGACCTCCACGTCTCTTCTGAGGGGCATTAAAAGCGTCTTGTTAAGCTACTGTGACCTCCACCACTTTTCCAAGGGGCATTAAAACCGTCTTGTTAAGCTACTGTGACCTCCACCACTTTTCCAAGGGGCATTCAAACCGTCTTGTTAAGCCACTGGGACCTCCACGTCTCTTCCAAGGGGCATTCAAACCGTCTTGTTAAGCTACTGCGACCTCCACCACTTTTCCAAGGGGCATTTAAACCATCTTGTTAAGCTACTGTGACCTCCACCACTTTTCCAAGGGGCATTAAAACCATCTTGCTAAGCTACTGGGACCTCCACGTCTCTTCTGAGGGGCATTAAAAGCGTCTTGTTAAGCTACTGTGACCTCCACCACTTTTCCAAGGGGCATTAAAACCATCTTGTTAAGCTACTGGGACATCCACGTCTCTTCTGAGGGGCATTAAAAGCGTCTTGTTAAGCTACTGTGACCTCCACCACTTTTCCAAGGGGCATTAGAACTGTCTTGGTAAGCTACTGGGACCTCCACGTCTCTTCTGAGGGGCATTAAAAGCATCTTGTTAAACCACTCTGAACTCCACAGCTCTTCCAAGGGGCATTGAAATGTTGTTTTTAATTAACTCTAACTTCCACGACTCTTCGAACGGGCATTGCATTTCCTCCTAATTTTTGGCAGCTTTTGCTTGGAAGGCATAAGCAAAGACTATGGGAGACCCACTCCCCAATAATGGGAATAATGTTTGTAATATGATGTACTGCATGGCTCTTGTAAGGGGCATTGCAAGTTCCTCCGTCCTTATTTTTGTCAGCTTTTGCTTGTAAGGCATAAGCAAAGACTGTGGGAGACCCACTCCCCAATAATGGGAATAATATTTTTAAGATGCTGTACTGTATGGCTCTTGTAAGGGGCATTAAAAGCCTCTTGTTAAGCTACTGCGACCTCCACCACTTTTCCGAGGGACATTAAAACCATCTTGTTAAGCTACTGTGACCTCCACGTCTCTTCCAAGGGGCATTCAAACCGTCTTGTTAAGCTTCTGCGACCTCCACCACTTTTCCAAGGGGCATTCAAACCATCTTGTTAAGCTACTGTGACCTCCACCACTTTTCCAAGGCGCATTTAAACCGTCTTGTTAAGCTACTGGGACCTCCACGTCTCTTCCGAGGGGCATTAAAACTGTCTTGTTAAGCTACTGTGACCTCCACGTCTCTTTAAAGGGGCATTAAAAGCATCTTCTTAAGCCACTCTGAACTCCAAAGCTCTTCCAAGGGGCATTGAAATGTTGTTTTTAATTACCTCTAACCTCCACGACTCTTCCAACGGGCATTACATTTCCTCCTAATTTTAGTCAGCTTTTGCTTTTCAATGCAAAGGCGAAAACTAAGGGAGACCCACTCCCCAATAATGGGTAGAAGGTTTTTAGTTCGCTGTAATCCACGTCTGTTTCAAGGGGCATTGCAGTTCCTCACAATTTTTGGAAAGCCTTCCATTCACTGCTTAGGCCAACAGTGTACAGGAGACCCAGTTGCTATAAATGGAAAAAACGGTTTAGTTAAGGCCCTCTGACCTCCATGTCTCTTCCAAGGGGCATTGGAGTGCCTCGAAATTTTTGATAGGCATTGCACTAACTGTATGCCTTATAACTGTGTAGCCGAACCACTCCTTTTGGTACAGAAACATATCCTACAAGACATGTGTGGTTGACTGGCCTGATATTGATGTGAATGGTCCCTGTTCCTCCTCCTCTTTCTCCTTTGCCACCACCTCATCCATCATTCATCACCTGAAGCTTTGTTTTAACGGGAGTCATAGAACTGGGATAGTAGCAGGAAAACATCCAGCAATCCTCGGAGGAGGTAGGATATGCGCCAAAACGCTGACCACCTCAGACCTAGCCGCTACTACATACATGCGCTTGCATTCCAAGAAAACAAAGCAGATGCTAACTTCTATCATCATCATCATGCTCCTCACCTTGGCACTCTCAACTTCCCTGATGGAGAAGCCAGGGCCCACCGGAGGAGTCTGATTCTCTGGTGGGCTCTTCCAATGCTGCCATAAAGCAGGCCGTGCTAAGAAAAGTGTGTGGGGGGGAAGTTGACAGGAGAAATAGGGGCTGCTGGGGACCGTTTATGGACACCCGGCTGCCCCCAGGCGGCTGAGGACCGTGTGTGGACACCCGGCCGCGGGGCGGCTGGGGACCGAACGTGGACACCCGGCCGCCGGGCGGCTGGGGACTGAGTATGGATACCTCGCTGCCGAAGCAGCCATGAGGTAGTGGCCAGCTTCGGCCTTCTGCAAACTAAAAGGCCCCATTTCAAGTGCAAGCTAGCAGTATGGTATTGCAGCCTGGGGGTGGGTGGGTGGCAGGCTGCACACTTACTCTTGCATTCCAAGAAAGCAAAGCAGATGCTAACTTCTATCATCATCATCATGCTCCTCACCTTGGCACTCTCAACTCCCCTGATGGAGAAGTCAGGGCCCAACGGAGGAGTCTGGTACTCTGGTGGGCTCGTCCAATGCTGCCCTAAAGCGGGCCAAGCTAAGAAGAGTGTGGGGAAAGTTACCGGGAGAAATAGGGGTGGCTGGGGACCGAGTATGGACACCCGGCTGCGGGGCAGCTGGGGACCGAGTATGGACACCCGGCCGCAGGGCGACTGGGGACTGAGTATGGATACCAGGCCGCCGACACAGCCATGACTTGGTGGCCAGATTCCGCCTCCACATGCCTAAAAGGCCCAATTTCAAGTGCAAGCAAGCAGTATGGTATTGAAGCCTGGGGGTGGGTGGGTGGCAGGCTGCATACTTGCGCTTTCATTGCAAGGAATGGGGGAGGTACAATTGAACACTGCTCTGGGAGAAGGACTTGCATGGGAATAGTTGCAAGTCTGCATCTTCTGATGCGGCAAGGATGACTTCTGATGGGCACACTTTTAGGCAGTGACCTGGGAGTCAGAGATGCTTCCAGGGGTCTTCCCCATGCTGTCCCCATGTCTTTTCAGCACTGTATGCATGTGTCACACAGCACATGGCCAGATAAGGTTGTAAAATGTTAAAATGACATTTCCCGGTGAATACATTTGTCACAGTTGAAAGCAATACAAAAGTGCAAAAACACATAAAAAATGCTACTTGTGAACATAGCCTAAGGTGTGGAGGAGTATTTTTGTTTTTAGTTATTTATTTTACCTTATACACAAGTCTTTACCCTGGAAAAGAACTTCCTTTAACATATTTCACAGGAAAGCAGATTCAGTATTGTTTTTGAACGTTTTATTGTGAGCTCTTAAAAGTGGCTTAATACCTCTGACCACGTTGTTGACAGCAGTGACCTGGGGGTCAGAAATGCTTCCTGGGGCGATGCCCATGCTGGCCCCATGTCATTTGAGCACTGTCACTATCGTTTTGGGCACCTGTTAGGCTTTTAAAAGACTGCCGGGGATGCCGCCGCAAAAATGCTCGGATCTCCCATAGACTAACATTGGGCTCGTTGCTCGGGTCGAGCACCCGAGTATCACGGTGAGCTCGGCCCGAGCTTCGAGCACCCGAGCATTTTAGTGCTCGCTCAACACTATTGATGATCCTTCAGACTTAACTGACATTCAGAGGAAATCAGAGAGCAGCAGCTCTTACTTTTTCCAGATGTCAATTTTATTCAAAGGAAGTGACAGTGAGGCGGCTGCTGATTGGCTGCAAGGCTCACATCACATAACAACTTCATGGAAGTCTCAGGAGACCCGGCATCAATGTCATTGGAACGGCGGCCGGTGACTAGGCTGCTTTATCTTAAACAGGGCAATTGAGAAGGAATTGTCCAAATAGTGGAGAACCCCTTGGTGGTAGGTTTCAGACCAGCTGTAATCTAGGAACACCTCCAAAGACCAGTTGTATTCTGGGAACACCCCATAAGACAAGCCACATATAGCGGACACTCCTCAAGACCTGCCATATACCAGTAATACCCTACGAGACTTGCCGCATACCAGGAACACCCCCACAAGACCTGCTGTATACTTGGAACATCCCACAAGACCTGCCGTATACTGAGAACACCTCCAAGACCTGCTGCATATCGGGAACAACCCACAAGACCTGCCGTATATCAGTAACACCCCACAAGACCTGTTGTATACAGTGAATATCTCACAACACCTGCCATATACCAGGAAGACCCCACAAGACCTGTTGTATGCTGGTAACACCCCACAAAACCCACCAAATACTGGGGACACCCCACAAAACCTGTCGTATACCGCGAGCACTCCACAAAACCTGATGTATACTAGTAACACTTCACAAGACCTGCCAAATTCCGGGAACACCCCACAAGACCAACGGTATACCAGTAACAGCCCAAAAGACCTGCCGTAAACCGGAAACACCACACAAGACCTGCCGTATACCTAGAACACCCCACAGGACCTGCTGTATACTGAGAACACCCCACAAGACCCAACATATACCAGTAACACCCCACAAGACCCACCGTACATGGGAACACCCAAAAAGACCTGCCGTATACCAGGAACACCCCACAAGACCTGCCATATACCGGGAACACCCCACAAGACCCGTCGTATACCAGTAACACCCCACAAGACCCACCGTACACGGGAACACCCCACAAGACCTGCCGTATACCAGGAACACCCCACAAGACCCACCGTACACGGGAACACCCCACAAGACCTGCCGTATTCCAGGAACACCCCACAAAACCTGCCATATACCAGGAATACTCTACAAGACCTGCCGTATACCGGGAACACCCCACAAGACCTGCCGTATACCGAGAACACCCCACAAGATCTGCCGTATATCGGGAACACTCCATAAGACCTGCCATACACCAAGAACACCTCACAAGAGCCGACATACCGGGAACACCCCACAAGAACTGCCGTTTTCCGGAAACACCCCACATGACCCGGCATATACTGAGAACACCCCTCAAAGCCTGCCACATACCGGGAAGATACCACAAGAAGCGGCTTATACCGGGAACACCCCACAAGACCTGCAATAAACTGGGAACATCCCACATGAACTGCCGTAAACCAAGAACACTTCACAAGAGCTGCCGTATAATGGGAACACCCCACAAGACCCTCCATATACCGAGAACACCCCACAATACCGGCTGTATATTGGGAACACTCCACAAGACCTGCCATACACCAAGAACACCTCACAAGAGCCGCCGTATACCAGGAACACCCCACAGGATCTGCCATTTTTCGGGAACACCCCACAAGACCTGCCGTATACCGGGAACACCCCACAAGACCTGCCGTATACTGGGAACACCCCACAAGACCTGCTGTATATCGGGAACACTCCACAAGACCTGCCATACACCAAGAACACCTCACAAGAGCCGCCGTATACCGGGAACACCCCACAGGATCTGCCATTTTCCGGGAACACCCCACAAGACCTGCCGTATACTGGGAACATCCCACAAGAAGCGGCGTATACCGAGAACACCCCACAAGACCTGCCATATACCGGGAACACCCCACAAGACCTGCCGTATACTGGGAACATCCCACAAGAAGCGGCATATACTGAGAACACCCCACAAGACCCGCCGTATACTGGGAACATCCCACAAGAAGCGACGTATACCGGGAACACCCCACAAGACCTGCAATATACTGAGAACTCCCCACAAGACCTGCCGTAAACCAAGAACACTTCACAAGAGCTACCGTAAAATGGGAACACCTCACAAGACCTGCCATATACCGGGAACACCCCACAAGACCTGCTGTATATCAGGAACACCTCACAAGACCCGCCATATACCAGGAACACCCCACAAGACCTGCCATATACCGGGAACACCCCACAAGACCTGCTGTATATCAGGAACACCTCACAAGACCTGCCGTATACCGAGAACACTCCACAAGACCTGCCATATACCGGGAACACCCCACAAGACCTGCTGTATATCGGGAACACTCCACAAGACCTTCCGTATACTGGGAACATCTCACAAGAAGCGGCATATACTGAGAACACCCTACAAGACCTGCAATATACTGGGAACTCCCCACAAGACCTGCCATAAACCAAGAACACCTCAGAAGACCTGCCGTATACTGGGAACACCCCACAAGACCTGCTGTATATCAGGAACACCTCACAAGACCTGCCGTATACCGAGAACACTCCACAAGACCTGCCATATACCGGGAACACCCCACAAGATCTGTCGTTTACTGGAAACACCCAAAAAGACCCGCCATTTTTCTATTGGAACATATGTTATTTAGTGCACCTGTCACTGGTTTTAATGTTATGGCATTTCGGTGTGTATCCTGCCGGACAATACACTTTCCAAACATTTCACTATCGTCCAAATTCCTTCTTCCCTTGTTGAAACTATGTAACAACTGTGGGTTTGGTAAAACCGGATGAGCAGTGAGTGACATCACTTTTACAAACTTTATTTAAAACGCCTGATATTTTCCTGTTCCTTTTAACAATAAAAGTCATCATTTGGCCGTTCTAATATTTTCTGTCCCCCCCAAAAAAAAATATTGCTCACAACAACTAGATGTCTGGAGACCATATTGCAGGCAATCCTGACACGTCGCCGGCTCAGCACCTCATTTTGAAAAGATGCCAGCGTTTAATTTGCATAACAATCCGGGATCAATCATAAATCATATGTAACTTACAGAAATGTGATGAATGGACCAGAGAAAGGCACGCAGAATTGTTATGTACCTATACATATTTATGCTAGCCAGAAGGGCGATCCGGCAGGAGTCGCATTGTGACAACATTTGGAGCACCTGTTATATAACAAGATCCCATTTTCTTCTCGGTGAAAATTTGAATTTCATTTTCCGATTTTTTTAAACAGAAGAATCATAAATCGAGGTTTCATGTTGAGAGCGCTTATTCCAATGAAATAAAAGACATTTTTTATTGAGCTGCTTGTAGAGAATTGTGCGGGGTTTGAGCCGAGAGCACCATATGTTCACCCAACTACAAAGTCAATTCTTACCAGAAATTAGTCGAATATCCCAAAACAACGGATCGCGTGAC
Source organism: Phyllobates terribilis (assembly GCF_046119375.1). Lineage (NCBI taxonomy): Eukaryota > Metazoa > Chordata > Amphibia > Anura > Dendrobatidae > Phyllobates > Phyllobates terribilis. Next base: position 194,835,507 of record NW_027362768.1, read on the forward strand.
TTCCTGCGCAAATGCACTTGTGTTCCCTAAAAAAAAAAAAAAAAAAAACAATCCGCGATTTCGTTTGGGCTGAATTTTGCAGTTTGTTAGATTATTAAATAAAAGTAATTTTCACTTGACTAATAATACTAATTAGCGACCCAAATTACTGTAACGTAACATTAACAGTAAATCATCTTCCCACATAATTAAAGTTTAATGATTCATATTCGTTATTAAAAAAAATATATAAAGACCCATTAATCTGACAGTTTTCCAGAAATCAAAGGACGGGGGATAGATCGTGGAGCGAATCTGACAAATTCCTCATTCTGCACTGAGCGCAGCCGCTTCACGATGGGAAACAACACCCAGATCTCGAAGATTTGGGGAAATTCTGCAAAAACTTGAAAAAATTCTGCAAAAACTTGACACAATTCACTTCTAGTTTGGCTAAAATGGTGAAATAAACTATATTCTGCCATTATTTTTTGGGGAGGTGGAGGGGGGGTGCACAGCGAGGATGACCTGGTCAGATTATTCCCGCCTTGAGAGTGACATTGAATGCCAGAGCCGTTGGAGAATTTTGTTATGAGGCACAGGAGGTCGAAGTCCCAGAGATTTCAGTGGCTCTCATTAAACTTGGAAACTTTTTTTGGAGTCTAGGATATCCTGACTTTTTCTGGGAGCATCTTACATGTTGGTAAGTATACAGTGCATCTAAAAGTAACGAGGAACTGGAGACTTTATTTGTAAGAACGTAGCAAAGGAAGTGTTGTCATAGGGACACTAAGTAGGAACTGCAGGCTTTATGTCTAAAAGCACAGCAAAATAAGTGTTCTCATGGGGACACTAAGGGAAGGTACAGACTTTACGTAACAGCAATGAAAGTGTTATCATGGGAACACTAGTGGAGCTGCAAACTTTAGGAGCACAGCAATGGAAATGTTGCCATGGGGACATGAAGGAGGAGCTGCAGACTTTAGGAGCACCGTAATGGAAGTGTTGTCATGGGGACATTAAGAAGCAGCTGTAGACTCTACGTGTTGCAGCACAGCAATGGACGTGTTGTCATTGTAACAATAGAGGAGGTGCAGACTTTATTGTAAAAGCTCAGTATAGGAAGTGTTGTCATGTGGACAATATGAAGGAATAGGTACAGACCTTATATGTAGAAACACAGCAATAGAAATGTCATGGGGACACCAGCTGCAGATTTTACGTGTAGGAACGCAGCCATGAAAGTGTTGTCATGGGGACAGTAGAGAAGCTGCAGACTTTACATTTTAGAGTGCAGCAATGGAAGTGTTGTCATGGGGACAGTAGAGAAGCTGCAGACTTTACGTTTTAGAGCGCAGCAATGGAAGTGTTGTTATGGGGACACTAGAGAAGCTGCAGACTTTATGTGTAAGAGCACAACAATGGAAGTGTTGTCATGGGGACAGTAGAGAAGCTGCAGACTTTATGTGTAAGAGCATAGCAATGGAGGTGTTGTCATGGGTACACTAGAGAAGCTGTAGACTTTATTGAAACAGCACAGCAATAGAAGTGTTGTCATGGGGACAAAAGAGAAGCTGCAGACTTTACGTGTAAGAGTGCAGCAATGGAGGTGTTGTCATGGGGACACTAGAGGAGGTGCAAACTTTATTGTAAGAGCACAGCAATAGAAGTGTTGTCATGGGGACACTTGAGAAGCAGCAGACTTTACATGTAAGAGCGCAGCAATGGAAGTGTTGTCATGGGGACATTAGAGGAGCTGCAGATTTTATGTGTAAGAGTGCAGCCATGGCAGTGTTGTCATGGGGACACTAGCAAGAGCGGCTTTCCGTGTAGTAGAACGCTATCCATGCAGTCTTATATGATTTACTCTTAGATTATTTTCCCAGGAATCCGCTCAGATCCCGCAGTTGCTCGGCCTCACTTGGGCAGTAATTAATCTCCTGGACAGGTGTCATCTTCGGAGTCGTCCTTCTGTAGAAATAACATCCCAGCAACATAAAAATGAGAGAAAATCAGCAAAAAATAACAAGATAATATCCGGAGTCCATCCAGATACAGGAGGATGGTGGCCAATATCTAAAGCCTTCAGAGGATGGTGGCCAATATCTAAAGCCTTCAGAGGATGGTGGCCAATATCTAAAGCCTTCAGAGGATGGTGGCCAATATCTGAAGCCTTCAGAGGATGGTGGCCAATATCTAAAGCCTTCAGAGGATGGTGGCCAATATCTAAAGCCTTCAGAGGATGGTGGCCAATATCTAAAGCCTTCAGAGGATGGTGGCCAATATCTAAAGCCTTCAGAGGATGGTGGCCAATATCTGAAGCTTTCAGAGGATGGTGGCCAATATCTAAAGCCTTCTGACAATGGTGGCCAATATCTAAAGCCTTCAGAGGATGGTGGCCAATATATAAAGCCTTCAGAGGATGGTGGCCAATATCTGAAGCTTTCAGAGGATGGTGGCCAATATCTGAAGCCTTCAGAGGATGGTGGCCAATATCTAAAGCCTTCAGAGGATGGTGGCCAATATCTAAAGCCTTCAGAGGATGGTGGCCAATATCTAAAGCCTTCAGAGGATGGTGGCCAATATCTGAAGCCTTCAGAGGATGGCATCCCGGAGCCGCCATCCAGAGACAGGATGGTGGCCAATATCTAAAGCCTTTAGAGGATGGTGGCCAATATCTGAAGCCTTCAGAGAATGGCATCCAGAGCCGCCATCCAGAGACAGGATGGTGGCCAATATCTAAAGCCTTCAGAGGATGCTGGCCAATATCTGAAGCCTTCAGAGGATGGCGGCCAATATCTAAAGCCTTCAGAGGATGGTGGCCAATATCTAAAGCCTTCAGAAGATGGTGGCCAATATCTAAAGCCTTCAGAGGATGGCATCCCGGAGCCGCCATCTGCACTCGCCGCTGACTGTTCTGTGTATTGGACGTCTGGGTCGGAATTCTCCGTAACAGAATGTATCTGGTGCAGGATGAAGAGCGCAGCGTCTGACAGAACCTTTGATCTACATTTTGCAATTTCCCCCAAATCTTGCAAATCTGTTTGGTAAAGATGACTGGCGAGATGGAGTTTACCGTCTACATACACAGAAGACTTAATAGACTTATGGAATCAAAGTTCTGGCGGCAGCTAAAGAAATATATTTACTGCAATTTAAGGTAATCATTAGTCATTTTTTCCATCAACCCAGTGACACAAGGAAAAGAAAGATTATCCGGCTCTAAAAGTCCCCAGTGACTTTCATGATATTACTCGGATTCACTTTCGTGAGCTTCAGAGACATCAGGAGTTATGAATTGCTTACAATGTGACAAAAAAAGAAATCTGCTGTAGTTCTGTAATGTAAAAAGCAGAATATAATCCGCGGCGGCGAATGTTCTACGTGCCGCATTACGTGCGCCGGACCGGACGCTCCTCCACAAAACACGTGCTGGTGGAATTAGAAGAGGCTGATCTGCATTGGCTGACATGGACGGCCATCCCTCATTTTCTCCGTTATTTACTTGAAATATTTGTTGCTTTGAAGGAATTAATTGCTTTGATTTAATTGTTTTGTCTCACTAATGACTATTTTACAAGTGATGGTTTTAATTGGAAAATGGAAGAAATTACTCAGGCTGGATGGTTGGAAGGCGTCCTCGCTCCTGTAGTAACGAACGACTACCAATATATTGAGAGAGAAATGCGAGGAGATGAATCAGACGAGCTGAGCACAAAGGAAAGACGTTCCCCGCGCCCCATCCACAGGGCAGGTGACTCGCTGATCGTTGGGGTATGACTGCTGGGACCCAGGGGCGTAACGACCACGGTGGCAGAAGTCGTGACTGGGCCCGTGCGGGTGAGCAGTCCGCCAACGCCAGCAGAAACTTCAACTGGATGTGCAACCTCGGACGCACATACAGTTGAAGTGTATTGTGGTGCACAGACACGGCGGGTCCATGGGTGGCAATGCATGCTGCCGGCCAATCAGAGGCCAGCAGCTGACATCGGTGTGCAGGTGACTGAGGGCGTATGCCAGTGATGTCATGCGCTCCTGTTGCTTGCATGCTGAATTCAGCTGCTGTTTTTAGAAGTGGATGCCATGCGGTGGGGGACCGGAGGGAAGGTGAGTACAATGGTTTATTTTATTTTCTATGCATTAAAGAACAGCAGCAGAAGGGGGGATACATACCAGAATGGGGGATATATACTGTATACCAGAATGGGGGATATAAATGTAGCACCCCGAGGGCTCGGCTGCTACAGGGGTATTGCACCTAGAACCAGAGGTGTGGTATTCCACTCCCGGGTAAGGATGGAGTGTGGACTAGAACTCAGTTAGCTGCATGCACCACATACATCCCATTTCCGGGGGACAGATCAACGGTACTCCCACCAGTTAGATGTGCAGGTACGACAGCGTCTGTCCCTGGCTGGAGTGGGAGGGGGGGGAGGAATATCCCAGTGGTGCAGGAGCAGAGAGGGGACGGACTCTGGGCATAGGAAGGAGCCCATTGGTGGCTAGTCACCTGGGCTCGGGTGTCAGAGGGAGTATAAAAGGTGGGCACCATCTTAGGAGTTCAGTTCAGTCAGACAGAAGAAGAGGAGAAGAGTATTGACAGGGAGCAGCAGCCCTGTCTGGGTGCTGCTCCTGAAGGGAGCAAGAGAGAGAAAGACAAGAGGAAAGGAACAAGGAACAAGGAAGGAATGGAACCTGGAGAAAGGCCCAGAGACATGAAAGAAGAGGGAACCCGAACACGCTAGGAGTCAGCGGGTGAAGGGTTGGCAGATCAGGGTACCGGATCCCGAACTGGTGGAGGCCACTTATCCTCAGCCAGGAACCGGAGGTCGTGGCCACGTCTTGGCGCGACCACTCACTACACTCACCACGAAGGCACGCCACATAGGGTCAGGGAAACCGGAGATAGGTTTCGCCACCAGAAGGCCCGAGGAAGCTGGACATGGGTGGGTCCCTAGTGGGGACGGCCAGAGAAAGGAACGGAGAAAGGAGTTCAAGGTCACACTCTGGAACTGCCTGGGGGTTGGTCGAGCCCCGTACCTGGTGGACGCAGCACGGCTCGGGTCGTCATCACCTGCAGGACTGACACTGATAACATCTGTGAGTAAAGCATTGAAAACTGCAATCAGTCTCTGTGTTCCATCGCACTACCAGCACTAAAGGTACCGGGACGCCCTTTCTATCACTCCCTTCACCCGCACCAGCTGCCCTGAGGCCATACCTCTCCCGTTGGGGGTTATACCACCATTGCTGCACACATACCACCGGCCTCAGCGGACTGTTCTGCAGCGGCGGCCTTGCGACCGCAAATCAACGGGTGGCGTAGTCGACACTTAAACAACATCTACAAAGACTGCCACACACTTAGTTTGACCACCCTGGGCACGGACCGGGTCCCCGCCACTCGGAGACTACTACCCCCATCGGATCCGGATCCGGGTATTCCCCCGCGCACACGTGCGCCGCACTACAGCACTGGCCCAGGGGGCGTGTCAACTTTGGCGTAGTCGGCAGGATCTCGTGCCCGTAACCACCGGGTACTGCGTGCCTGAAAAAAGAGACTTTTTACTTACCTGTGGTGAAGTTTCCCGCCGTCCGGAGTCGTTTCCCGCCATCCGGAGCCGATTCCCGCCATCCGACGCCATCTTCTGCCTTCTTCCCGCCATCCGTGGAGTTTTCCCGCCATTGGGCGCCATCTTGAGGACGCCGCGCGAGAAGAAGAGGGGTGTGGACTCCGAAAGCCCGCGAGAACTGAAGCCCGGCCTCACGTCCGGACGTTGCGTAAGGTCCTGGAAGGAGCCCAGTGACGCCGACGTCACAGGAGCGCGACGGAAGGTCCTCAACCCTGACGATCCACTGCGGAGCCACGGCCTACGGAAGAGGATCATCGCAAGGTAGGCCACGGTCCACTAGGGGGGAGGAGGATGTCGGATACGGAGGAGAGCTTCACCGCCACAGCCGTCATACCAGATTGCAGAGCTGCTAGCGGTGCTCCAGAAGGAAGAACCGGAGTACGCGCAGGCCGCGCTGGAAGAGCTGAACAGGGGGATGATCTGAGCGCAACGAGACGTGCTCGCCGGGTGGAAGGAGGAGTTGACCCGGCGCACGCTGACCTGCCAACCGGAGGTGCAGCCACCATCCAGCACCGCGTCGATCCCGAGAGGCAGCAGAAGCGGACCGGAGGCCGGGGACGACGCCGCGGGGGAGGCCGCAACGACAAGTAAGGGGAACGCCGTTACTCCGGGCCCTGAGGCCGCGGACCTGCCCCTACCTCCCGCCGCGGGACCCGAAGCTCTGGGTGCCGCACCGCCCACCGTACCTCCACCACCAGTAGTCAGCCCTCCAGCAGCAAGCTCTGCAGCGGAGCCTCGCCCTGAACCGTGCTCCCCAACACCGGGCACGATCAGAACGTCACCGGCCTGGTTAAAAGGCCGAGTGCCCGCGGGCGCTGCACGATAGCCGGGGCCCCCAGTCGTGCCATCATTGGGGAAAGACCTGTATGAGCAGCACACCTGCCCGGATGGGACACCATTCGTCTGGCCACCTGAGTACACCAACCCCCGCTCCAGGAAGAGGCATCCCGTAGGAGCAAGGGCCCCAGATGAACCGCTAATCCCAGCTCCGGAGCCCGTGGACCTCTCTTCACCCCGCTGGAGGACGCCCAATTCGAGGGGGACCCCACTGGAGAAGACCTGATGGGGTTCACTCAGGAGACCCGGGCGGGCGCCGCCCGGCGCTATGAGACCTGCCGCCAACAACTGGCAACGTTTGAGCGGGAGCGGAGAGAGAGGAAAGTGAAGGAGGAGTGGCTCCACATTAAAAACGTGGAGCAGAAGACAAGGACCCGCCAGGACCCCCCCCATACAGCTCACGGTCCCCGAGTCACCGGGACTGTTGTTAAGTTTCACATGGCATGTGGCTGGGGCATCATCCAAGACCCGAGGACCATAAGCCAGGTGTTTGTAAACAGGAGCGACGTAGAGTCCCACCTACCGGAGGGGCACAGTGGACGGGACCTGGTGCCTGGAGATACCGTCACCTATACCAGGCATAAGGGAGTGAAGGGGTGGTACGCCCTTCATGTCCACCGGGTCAAGGAAGAAGAGGAGCAATCGTACCAAGAGGAGGAGGAGGAGAAAGAGGGCCCGGACGGGTCTGAACCTGAGAAAGAGAAAGGAGCGTGTGGAGGACACCGTAAATCGTAAACGGTAAAAGAGGAGATGTAAATAGTTACCCGATCGGGTATAAGGACTGTTGTGAGACTGTTTCCACAAAGAGTGTGGTCCCCGTTGGGACAGAAAGAGAACTGTTGCCTGTTTTGCCCTAATCCCTAACCTGACCGAGGACTGAGAGCGGTCATCCTTTCCCTCTACCTGGCTGAAGACTGAGAGCGGCCAGATCCCAAGATCCCAAGAACCCGAGAATTCAAGAATGTTTTATTTGAGAATGCCTTAATGTGAAATTTGATATGATGCCAAAGTTTTACATAGTGTTTTTGTAAAAGAGTTCCGGTGGCATTAGCCAGCTGTTGAGAAAACCTCCCATAAAGGGATGGATGAAAGTTGATGTGTTTTATGTGTACGTACACTTTAAAAATTGTTTTTACTCTATTTCAGCCCGAGGACGTGCTGTGGTTTACCAGGGGGGAATGTAGCACCCCGAGGGCTCGGCTGCTACAGGGGTATTGCACCTCGAACCAGAGGTGTGGTATTCCACTCCCGGGTAAGGATGGAGTGTGGACTAGAACTCAGTTAGCTGCATGCACCACATACATCCCATTTCCGGGGGACAGATCAACGGTACTCCCACCAGTTAGATGTGCAGGTACGACAGCGTCTGTCCCTGGCTGGAGTGGGAGGGGGGGAGGAATATCCCAGTGGTGCAGGAGCAGAGAGGGGAGGGACTCTGGGCATAGGAAGGAGCCCATTGGTGGCTAGTCACCTGGGCTCGGGTGTCAGAGGGAGTATAAAAGGTGGGCACCATCTTAGGAGTTCAGTTCAGTCAGACAGAAGAAGAGGAGAAGAGTAGTGACAGGGAGCAGCAGCCCTGTCTGGGTGCTGCTCCTGAAGGGAGCAAGAGAGAGAAAGACAAGAGGAAAGGAACAAGGAACAAGGAAGGAATGGAACCTGGAGAAAGGCCCAGAGACATGAAGGAAGAGGGAACCCGAACACGCTAGGAGTCAGCGGGTGAAGGGTTGGCAGATCAGGGTACCGGATCCCGAACTGGTGGAGGCCACTTATCCTCAGCCAGGAACCGGAGGTCGTGGCCACGTCTTGGCGCGACCACTCACTACACTCACCACGAAGGCACGCCACATAGGGTCAGGGAAACCGGAGATAGGTTTCGCCACCAGAAGGCCCGAGGAAGCTGGACATGGGTGGGTCCCTAGTGGGGACGGCCAGAGAAAGGAACGGAGAAAGGAGTTCAAGGTCACACTCTGGAACTGCCTGGGGGTTGGTCGAGCCCCGTACCTGGTGGACGCAGCACGGCTCGGGTCGTCATCACCTGCAGGACTGACACTGATAACATCTGTGAGTAAAGCATTGAAAACTGCAATCAGTCTCTGTGTTCCATCGCACTACCAGCACTAAAGGTACCGGGACGCCCTTTCTATCACTCCCTTCACCCGCACCAGCTGCCCTGAGGCCATACCTCTCCCGTTGGGGGTTATACCACCATTGCTGCACACATACCACCGGCCTCAGCGGACTGTTCTGCAGCGGCGGCCTTGCGACCGCAAATCAACGGGTGGCGTAGTCGACACTTAAACAACATCTACAAAGACTGCCACACACTTAGTTTGACCACCCTGGGCACGGACCGGGTCCCCGCCACTCGGAGACTACTACCCCCATCGGATCCGGCTCCGGGTATTCCCCCGCGCACACGTGCGCCGCACTACAGCACTGGCCCAGGGGGCGCGTCATATATATATACCAGGATGGGGCCCAGGATAAGGGACATATATACCAAGATGGGGGATATATATACCAGGATGGGGGACGTATATACCAGGATGGGGGATATATATATCAGGATGGAGGATATATATATCAGGATGGAGGACATATATACATATAACAGGATGGGGATATATATATCAGGAAAGGGCCCAGGATGGGGGATATACAGTATATACTAGTATGGGCCCAGGATAAATATACCAGGATCTGGGTCTATATTTTTGGGATTACCTGTCTCGGTATGTATTTTTGAGGTAGTCCAGTCTGGGGCTTGTGTTTTTGGGGTAGTCTGTTCTGCGGACTGTGATTTTGGGTATGCTGGTCTGGAGACTGAATTCATTTCGGGATTCTAGGAACCTTTAAGTGTCTGGTTTAAAGTTACTAATTGTTTAGGGGGTAGTACTTACTTTTGGACGTGATTAAAAAATGGGTCTAATAATAATAATAATATTTTTTTAATTTCTCCCTTCTTAGCTTAAACTATTGCATCTTAACACTAGTTTCATATGACTGTTCAGAATAAGCGGTCATGTCTGTACGTGAGAATAACGCTATAGATATTGTATCCCTTGTATACTGCGTTTTTCGATCCGTTTTCCCCTCTGCAGACTCTACCTCTAACTTAGAGTAGTCTCAGTTGTTCCATACACAGCACACATAGGAGGGATTCCTGCTCTCCTGCCTCCATGTAGCACATGATGAGGAGCAGCAGCCTCATGAAAGACTTTATACGTCAGCACTGAGCAGTGTAACTGTGAATCCAGCACTGGGAGAGCAAAAACAGTTGCTAGAAAGGAACAGCACAACTGAGTAGTGTATCTGTGAGTCCAGCACAGGGGGGAGATGAGCACTAATTAGAAAGCAGCAACACTGAGAACATTATACAGAAGTAGTGAGCAATGTGGCTATCAATCCAAAACTGAGGCAAGATAAACACTTCCTAGAAAGCAGCAGCCTTGACAATGTGTGTCAGTGCCGCTCTCACTCTGTTCCTCTTTCCTCCTCCCCTCTCTATAGACTTCAATAGGCAGTGGTAACATGATCTCTCACTAGTTTTGAACAAAATGGATATTAGCATTTATTCAGAGTGGATGATGTGTTCAGGAGATGGGGGAAGAGAAGTGGCTCATAAGGGGAGAAAGAAGCAGCTTTCTCTGATGTACTGCACCTATATAAATATATTATTTGTTGCTTATACTATCTTGTACTATTGATTTACACACTATTATGTGATTGTATAAATCCACAGTGCCCATTTAAACATATCGGTAGTAAATGACTACTAGACTGGGGCATAAGTGCACAACGCCACCTTAAGACCTTTCCCTGCTTTCCCTTTAAGACCTGCTCATGTATTCATCAATATCCATCCACAAATGTGATCAGCGGCCGCCGGCTGACGTCTCTCTCCTGAGCACTTAAAGACATTTGGCGGACTCCTATTACACTTGTGTTTGCTCCAATCTCAAACGAAATAAGGAAGGATTGACTTAAGGACACACATGCGAGATGAAATCTGATCGTGGCGAGTTTACTTACCAGAAATCTGGTTATTAAAGATTTGTGCCGTTCACCAGGAATGTTAATTACGAGGCGATCAATGAAGCAATTACGTTCTTTGAAATGTCAATACATTAAAACGAATGAAAAGAACAAAACAATAACAGTTCTGTACGAGGGGCGAAAAACGAGGAGAAAAGGCAATTACTTAACGTAATTAGATATTATTATGATTACTTCTCGTAGGAAACGCTATGATGAGTTAATCAACCTGAGGAAATGAATATCTGATGCTGCAACGACTCACCCCAAAACATCACACCCCAAATCCCCAACATCTTGACTTCTTTTTTTGCAGTTTGTTAGTTAGATCTGGTACTGGCCGAAAGTTAAGTGGCCAGAAATCCGGGTGGGACTGGCGGATCTTGAGTTGTGGTTATTGACCCCAATTGCATTTAAAGGGATGCGCCCCTATTCTGTACAGCGGGATCGTGGGTAATCAGGCTCAAATCCTTCATATATCAGTCCAAGGCTGCACCCGTCGCTTCTGGGTTTCACCCACTTCTCGCCACCAATATGACCACACGTACGGAATTCCTCCATAAGAAGTAAAGATGAACAATTCAATTTGTGCTTCCCTGGTCTGACGTCCGGTCTGGTCCTCCATGGCAGCCGGTCTGGCCTTCTGCATTTCTGCATCCTTGCCCGACATCTCTGGTGTTTATTGGACCTCATGATATGATGCCGAAGTGCAGAAGTGAAGACCGGCTGCCATGGAGGACCAGACCGGACACCGGACCACGGTAGTGCAAATCAAATTGCTCATGTATGATATTACATGGAATATTCTGTAATAATATATAATACATTGTATCTTGTTATTGGAACAGGGGATTTTCCATCCGGGAGCAGCTGGACAGCCTTGTGGGAGCTCTAAAGTGTCAGAGATTTTTCACTAACATTACGATTTCTTCAAATGGAAAACCACTGAGGGACTTTTATAAAAAATGTTTCTCTAATCTGGAAATAAAACCTTGCAGTTATATGGTCACTGTCATTTCAACAAACTTTGCATATATCAATAGTACAAGTGAACAGTAAAAACAACTTTTTAATGTTTCTCTTTGCAGAGATCTTCTTTCTCCACATATGAGCCACTTCTTCTCCTCACTCCGCCTCCTAATCGTTTTACCCTCTCACCCCGGAACTGGATGCACTGCTGCACTTCTCAGTACTGCTGTATAATGACCTCTTTACTGCTACTTTCCAGTAATTCTGTATCTCTTCCCAGTTCTAGATTTGCAGCTACACTGCTCAGTACTGCGGTATAATGTGCTCTATACTGCTGCTTTGTAGTAAGTGTTCACTACTCCTCAGTGCTGGATTCAATGCTGCACTGATCAGTATTGCTGTATAATATTCTCCATGCTGATGCTGATTTATACTAAGCATTTATCTCACTCCAGGGCTGTATTCACAGCTATACTGCTTAGTAATGCTGTATAATGCTTTTTAGCTAGAGTTCAGTCTCACCCTAGCACAAGAACCATAATTACCTTCCCAGTGCTGGTGTATAAGTGTTTTTTCCCACCTCAGTTCAGTGCTGGATTCACAGCTACTCTGCTTAGTACAGCTGTAAAATGTTCTCTATATTGATACTGCTTTCTATTAAGTTTTCAGTTCACCCAGCTGTAAATTCACAGCTACACTGCTCAGCACTGCAATATAATATCCTCCATGTCACTGCCTTCCAGTAAGCATTTACTACAGGGCTGAGTTCATAGCTACACTGCTCAGTAATCCAATACAATGTGCTCCATGACGCTACTTTCTAGTAACTGTTTTATCTCACCACAGTACTGGATTCACAACTACACTGCTCAGTTCTGCTGTGAAATATTTCCTTAATTATTTTTATTTCTTTACTCATTTGTATTCATTAATTCCACAGCGCTTTACAGACATTATGGGCACTGTCCCCATTGGGGCTCACAATCTAATTCCCTATCAGTCTTTGGAGTCTGGGAGGAAACCAGAGAACTTGGAGGAAACCCACGCAAACACAGGGAGAACATACTAACTCCTTGCAGATGTTGTCCTTAGTGGGATTTGAATCCAGGTCCCCAGAACTGCAAGGCTGCAGTGCTAACCACTGAGCCACCGTAAACTGCTAACCACTGAGCCACCGTACAGTGCTAACCACTGAGCCACCGTACAGTGCTAACCACTGAACGACTGTGCTGCCACAATTCTATGTTGTTGCTTTGTTGCCTTCTAGCAAATGTTTTGTCTCAACCAGTGCTGGATTCTCAGTTACTCTGCTCAGTTGTGCTGAATAATCTATCTATCTATCTATCTATCTATCTATTAGCTATCAACTATCTATTATCTATCATCTATTATCTATCTATTATCTATCTATTATCTATTATCTATGTATTATCTATCATCTATCTATTATCTATCTATCTATTATCTATCTATTATCTATCATCTATCTATTATCTATTATCTATCTATTATCTATCTATTATCTATTATCTATCTATTATCTATCTATCTATCTATCATCTATCTATCATCTATTATCTATCTATCTATCATCTATCTATCATCTATCTATCTATTATCTATCATCTATCTATTATCTATCTATCTATCTATTATCTATCTATTATCTATCATCTATCATCTATCTATTATCTATCTATTATCTATCTATCATCTATCTTTTATCTATCTATTATCTATCATCTATCTATTATCTATCATCTCTCTGTTGTGTATCTATCTGTTTATGTATCTATCTATTACCTCTCTATTATCTATCTATTATCTATTATCTATCTATTATCTATCATCTATTATATATTAATAATTTATTTATCTATCTATCATATATCTATTTATTATCTATCTATCTATTATCTATCATCTATTATCTATCTATATATTATCAATACATTATCTATCTATCTATATATTATATATTATCTAACATCTATTATCCATCTATCTATTATCTATTATCTATCTCTCTATCATCTATCTATCTATTATCTATTATCTATCTATCTATCTATTATCTATTATATATTATCTATCATCTATCTATTATCTATCTATCTATCTATTATCTATCTATCTATCTATCTATTATCTATTATCTATCTATTATCTATCATATATTATCTATTATCTATCTATCTATTATATATTATCTAATATCTATCTATTATCTATCTATTATCTATCTATCTATTATCTATCTATGTATTATCTATTATCTATCTATCTATTATCTATTATATATCATCTATCTATTATCTATCTATCTATCTATCTATTATCTATCTATCATCTATCTATTATCTATTATCTATCTATCTATTATCTATCTATCTATCTATTATCTATCTATCTATTATCTATCTATCTATCTATCTATCATCTATCTATCATCTATCTATTATCTATCTATTATCTATCCATTATCTATCTATCTATTATCTATCTATCTATCTATCTATCTATCTATCTATCTATCTATCTTTATAACTTAGTAGTGACCAAAGTACTTAAAGAGAATAAGAAAGCAGAAACTTTGTGTTGCTTGGAAACGTTTGACATTCCATGGGACAGAAAATTACATAAAAGTCCAGGAGAAACATAGATAATTGCATCTGATGCTTCCAAACAGCCGGACGCTGGAGCGGCATCCATCAGCCGGGCATTAGTGATGTCAGACGCTGCTTATTTAGACAGGATGGGATCCTCTGAGCAGATATGTGTCACCTTGCAATGTAATCTCTGCAGAAGAAAACAGACTGTTCCATGGATTATTACAGAGAATTAATCATATTTGTGGCTGTGGCGAGAGGCGGCGCCCACGTATCCAGCACGACCTGCAGAATTGTTCCACGGTGATTGATTGCGCCGTGAATTCTTTTGGTTGCATTTTGCATCTTTTGTGAGTGTTGAGTGCGGTTCTGTGACTTTCACCTCTGGGAAGAGAGTACATTGATTTGTTCCCTGTTTGGATGAATAGTTTGCAATGAAGACAGATTTTGATGTGAGGTGTAATTCTGTGGTGTGTCTGATCTCTGCTGGCTTTTTAATGACGATCTCTCCAGGCGATGAAGAACTACATGGCCCAGCATATTGCATTGTAAAGGTGTAGCTGGGCATTATATGATACATTTACACAAGGTAGGTAAGGGGGTAGTGAAAGACCTGTAATATTTAAAGTCATATGATTGTGGTTTAACAGGTCATACACATTTTCTGATAGCCCAGGTTAATTAAGGGGTTAATGCAAAATGACATGAAATGTGTGCATAGTAGACTCACACATATGTACATCATAGTGATCGCATGGACAGAGGAGCTGTAACCGAAAACCGGGGTCCCTCTGCAGCAATTGGGGTCAAAAAGAATTTCATGCAACCCCTTAGATACTGCAATCAATAGAGACCCCAGCATCTAAGGGGTTTAACAGAAGACCTGCCACTGTATACCCTGAGCACAGGCGACAGATACAGCAGGTTGCTCTATCATCTGGGGGTCTAATGAAGGTCCTCAATTCAGCATGGAAAAGTTTAAAAGGTTCATTATGTCAAAGAGAAAAGAAACAAAGATTACAAACACGGTATCACGTGTCCATACCGACATTATCACATTATATACCCCACACTGTGAACGCTGAAAAAAAAACTACACTGGCCAAACAGCTGTTTTGTGTTCATCTTGCCCCCCTCCCCCATAAAAAATGACTAAAATTAATCAAAAAGTCACTCTGAAATTTAACCAGTGAAAAGGTCAATTCATGGCACAAAAAGAAAAACAAATCCTCCACGTGTTTTTGTTGCTGGAAAACAGTTTAGTCTCTCGGAATAAGAAGGCAAAAAAAGAGGCGATTTTTGTTTAAAATGTGTTTTTATTGTGCAAAAAAAATCTATAACTAGCAAAAAAAAACAGGAAACGGCACAAGAAAAATGGTCAGGTGCAAAGCCCCCCAGGTACATGCCAGTCCTTGAAATATCCAAAAAAGTATGGAGGCAGCACACAAAATAGAGTAAAGTGATGTGATTTTTTAGCCCTTATAGCAACGTTTCAGTCCAATATTGCGGAAAAAGGCTTGAGAAAGGTCCACAATATTGGACAGAAGCGTTGCTATATGGGCTAATAAATTACATCACTTTACTCTATTTTGTGTGCTGCCTCCATACTTTTTTGGATATAAAGTAACTAGCAAAGATATAATTAAATTCCCAGGACACCCCTTGAAAAAGCATATGCAAAACGCGCGTTGGGGACCTTCCCTGGATCTTGAGCGTGCACTTTATTATGGGTAAGCACTTTATATGATCCTTTATTGTTGTGAATCTGACACTTTCTGATATGTTACTGCGATATATGTGTTTGTTATCATGTGGCTTTTCACCTTAACCTTGCACATATAGTAAGTTCTTACCATGGGTGTTTTCTATTGGTGTTCTGAGACATTGAATCCCAATTACTCGTTGATTCGCTCATTGTCACCACTTCAATATGGTCCGTTATACAGTATATGGTCGGCTATATACCCAATAACTTACAATTAATTGTCTCTGCAACGTCTCGGATTTTTCTGATTTATTGTCAATTTCTTTTTTATCATGTTTGTAACATTTGTGTTTCATTGTTATTGAATGTCATAATAAAATAATGTATTTTTAACATTGTGAATGCAGTTCTCTAGTCTGCGTGACTTTTATAGGTTTATAAACAGCACAGATATTTGGAGTCGCAGCAATCAGACGAACCCATAGGATGAAGGTAAGGGGTTAATCATAATGGAGAAAACAATGGCGCAATTGCTGTTTTTCATCTCTCCGCAGAGAGTAATTAGAAGGTTTTCAATGGTTTTCAATAATTAAATGTACCCCAAAATGGTGCCGCCGAAAAATACAAGTCACCCTGCAAGAAATCCATTGTGGGTTTTTCTTTCATAAAACGAGGGGCACCAACAATTTTGACCACGTGTGTATCTAATGTATGTATGAAGAATGAAATACATAGTACTCGGAGGGGTGGGAAGAAAAAGAAGATTAAACCCTCCTAAGACATAAAATGTTCCCGGGGATAGACTACCAATCGTGGGGTCTTAGGGACACATGCTTTAAAGGGGTCGTCCAATACTGAAATATTGATGATTCTCTGGGTAAGTCATTAATACCAGATCGTTTGGTATCTGACACCCCGCACTGATGAGCTATGCGCAGCGCTGGCTGTGGCCCGATGTTAACAATGCACAGAACACCACAGCGCCACACACAGTGTTGTGGCCACATACGGGTACTGCATGTCAGCTTTTATTGAAGTGAATAGAAGCTGAGCTTCAGTACCAGGACTGTCCAGTGCTCCCCAGTGTTCGGAGCTGTATACTAATCTGTGCCAGGTATCAGCCTCTCATCGATCTGATATTAAAGCAGCAGATGACCCCTTTATTAGTTGTCCATTCACCACAGATTATTTTATAATAATCACATCATTTTGTATCATTTACAGTAATAAGAAAAGCAGAAAAAAAGATTCAAGAAAAAAAAAAAAAAGTTGATTTTTCACAGCTGAAAAGCAAAAAAAAAAATAAAATAGAGGAGACGAGAGGGGGCGCAGAACTGTGGAGGAGTCGGTTCCCCTGACCACAGAGATTACTAGAAGATTAAAGTCTTCAATAGTCTCTTTATTCCTGAGCTGAGATTGCCATTTCTGGGGGTCATTAGTCCAAAAAAAAGCCTTTTGTAAGAAGTAACCGGGCGGACACCGGTGAAGTCTCTGCTTCTACGGCCTAAACAATTGTCGTCAGGTAATTTCAAGAAAGTAAAAAGAAGCTGAGAAGGATCGGGTCAGACTGACACGCTGCCTGGGAGACGGATGCAGAACCAGGAACCAGCGAGGTTATTGGAAATATGAGAATAAAACATACAGTACATGCACCAGATATGTCAGGGGAGAAGAAATACTGCAGGCAAAATCTCATTTCTCAGCCCGAGAATATGCAAAACATGTACAGAAAACAGTCTCCGAGGTGCCATAGATTACCCCGCCAGACAATGTCTCACTCCAGGAGGAGTCTTAGGATCAGACTTGGATATTAGTCAAACAGAGACACCAACCTGCAAACAGATCTGTTCTCGGCATTTGCAGCTCATCAGTGCAGAACATAAATCTGGTTACCAATTTGTGAGCTTGTCAAAGGGTTAAAAACAGGTCTGCAAATCTCCCCCCATATTTAAGGACAGTTGTCACCTAAATGCCACCATCCTCTTCTGGACTGCCAAGGACTGATGTATCTGCTGCTCCAGAGGTCTGAAAAGATGTCGCCCAGCAGAAAGTGTCCGCGTCATAGCTAGCTAGAAGTGGGGGTGAGTAGCTGATAGGCTCATCTTGTGAGGTGGGCCTACAAAGGTCCGGGTGGGTACACAGACCCTGGGCGTTGGTGCAGCAGGCAGGGAGGCACGTGGGGAGCAAGGACTTGGCACACTGGAGACCACAGGAGGACAGATATATAGCACAGCTGAGTGAATGGTAAGAACAAAGTCCAATATAATCAAACAGGTAGGTGGCACTCCCAGTGAAATAGAGTTAGCTTGAAAAGGGTGCTAGATCCTCTGGAGCCACCACTGACCACCTGTAGACCAATAGTAGACAGAATGAAGGATACATGCCTCAGGTCGTGATACCGCTGGATGCCAGTTGTCCCTGTTTGTGGGAATCCCACCCAGAAGCCTGCACCCCCTTGACTTATATGCATTGAACAAAGCCTATATGTCTGATGAAGGGTCTTCACCCGAAACGTTAATGTAATACTGTACTTACCACGGTGTCACCAATGGATATGAAATACTGATAATAAATCCTATTTCAAGCATCTCCTTTAGGTGTGTAGTTCCTTCACTTGTACCAAAGTCCAATATGGTCATAAGTTCTTGCAGCAAGAAATAGCACTCGGCAGGTAACTGGAGAGGCTGAATGTGTGCAGCAACTCAGAGGTCAAGCAGGATGAGAGCCCAGAAAGAACAAAGGATGAAGCTCACCAAACACAGGACAAGGGGTCTTAATCACATGACACAGTTGTGTGTCTTAGTGGGCCCTAAATAGCCTTAGGGAGATGATGCCACTCATCTACGCTGGGCAACTTTAAAACCTGACGTGGAGTACAACAGAGAGCAGCGGCCCCAGGGGAAGGAAGCGGAACTCAGAATACCCAGGATAGGTGCATGACATAAGCCTAACAAAATCATTTGGGGACTAGTTCACACTACAACATTGCTGCATTAGAGAATATTGTCTACACGTTTCCCTCTTTACCAAGAAGCTGCTAGTCATGTGTTTGCTGATTAGCTTTCATGTGTTTGCTGATTAGCCTTCATCTGCTCTAAGTGATCTGACGCGCCCCCTGGGCCGTGTGTGTGGGGAAATACCCGGAGCCGGGTCTCTGTGTGGTGCTGGGGGTTGTAGTCTCCGTGGCGGCGACCCGGTCCGTGCCCAGGGCAGTCAAACCAAAGGAATAGTCTATATGTTGAATGTCCGACTACGCCACCAGTGGATTGCGGTCACTGAGAACCGCCGCTGCGGGGCAGACCGCTGAGACTGATGTTGTGTGCGCAGCAGAGGGTAGTATAACTCCCCACGGGAGGAGTATAGCCTCAGGGCAGTGAGTGCAGAGGATGGGGGTGATGGTGCGCGGGAGCAACAGTAATGACTCAGAGTCCAGTGATGCAGTCCAGGGTCTTTACTCACACTTTTACACTCCAAGCCACTTCTGCGCAGGTAATGGCTGCCTACGTCGTCCTGTGCTCACCAGGTGAGGGGCGCGGCCAACTTCCAGGTCTCTTTGGAGTGCTTTTCAGGACCCCTTTCGTGTGTCCTTTCTCTGGCCTGTCGTACCCCACAAGTGACCACGTTTCTGTCCAGCTGCCTCGGGCCTTGGCGGGCAAACGTATGTTCCGTTTCCCTGGATCCTATATGGTGCCTTCCTAACGGGTGTAGTGAGGGGCCGCGCACGTACAATGCCATGGCCTCCGGTTACTAGCTGAGGGTAGTTGCCCTCCTCCACTAGATGAGGGATCCGGTTCCCTTTTCTTGGCCTGACCCCCCTACTCTGGTAGCGGCGGGCGTGCAGTGGCGACTGGCTGGTCCGCACCCCTGGGGTCCCTTCACTCCACTCCTGGAGCCTCCTCCATTCCTCTCCTCGCTTCTCCTCCAGGCTCAGGCCTGCTTACTAGGCCCGCCTCTGGAGCAGAGCTCATGCAGAGCCCCTGCTCCCTGTCACTTCTCCTCAGACTGAACTCAACACTAAGATGGCTCCTCCCTTTTATATGCTCCTTCTCAGTGCACCCAGGATCTACTCTCCCCACCCACACACTACCGGGTTCCCCCTTTCTAGGTGTTCCCTCCCCCACTCCAGCCAGGGACAGGGACTGTCGTGCTCTCTTAGGAGCATATCGGTTGCCCGGCCCCCCGGAAATGTGGTGTAGTGCATGTGGGTGTTAGGGTCCTGAGCCATACTCCATCCTTATCTGGAAGTGAGATATCGCAGCTCTGGGTGAGATGCAATACCTCTGTAGCGGCCGAACCCTCAGGGCGCTACATTCACCCCTGGTAAATCAAAGCACGTCCGCGGGCTGAAACAGAGCAAAAGACAGGGTATATTAGGACATGCAAAATTTTTAAAACTTTTCACACCATAAGACTGCCAACTGCACACAACTTCCCTTTATGGGAAATACTTTCTCTTTTCACCAACATATAAAACATTATTTTTAGTAGAAAACATATAAAACATCATCAGCAGCATATCAACGGCGAAGTCTCTTTTCAACAGGTCACAGTTCTTTCTGCGACCAGGTGTCCATTTTTGTTAAGGTGCAAACTTGGCAAAACTTTTGAACATGAGGGACCCGTTCGTAAACCCTCCTCGTAGGCCCTGGGCGTGGCTGCAGGGCATAGGTGATCCGGTCGTTGGACCACGTCTTCCGCCACGCCAAAGGGGTTTTTGTTCTGAGGTCGGTTGTTGTAGTACCTTATAAAACCAGTAGGGGGCACTTTAAGAAGTGCAACTATTTACAAAGTTGACCGATCCCAGTCCTCGGCCGGATGTAAACAAAGGGTTTGGCTGCTCCCAGTCCTCAGCCGGACATTACTGACCCGTTTCCAGGTAACTTTAGGTAGAACCAACAGGCAACCGTCAAGCAACAGTCCCCAACCGGGGTGAACTTTTCTTCTTTTACCCTGACGGGCAACTATTCACAGTTCACTTACGCTGCTCTTTAGTAGTGATGTCCTCCTGATGGACGTTCCTCCTCCTCATACTCCTCAGACCTGTCCGGGTCTTCAGTGCAGCAGCGCGGAGGGTGACTCTGTGCTCCCACCCTGTGGATGTTGAGGGCATACCAGCCCCTTGCACCGCGATGCAGTAGGCCTTGTGGCGGGGCCTGGAAAGGGCCGCTGTTGATGACGCCCGGGGCCAGAGGGCGCGGCTTTGGGCCTGGGCGCGGGCTGGTGGTGGTAGCGCCCAGGGCTGGAGGGCTCGGCTGCGGGGCTTGTTGCGGGGTCTGGAGCAGGTCGGTGTCAGTAGCGCCCGGTATCGGCGGCTCCACCAGGGGGCCCGGAAGCAGGCTGACACTGGCAGCGTCCGGGACAGGGAGACTCCTCCTACCTGCTCCCGCGACTGCTCCTGCATCACGCGTCTTCTCCTGGCGCTGGTCGGGATCCGCGATGGCTGGGCCACTGCCGATGGTGGGCAGCTTAGTCTGCTGTCGGTCCGCCAGCCTCTTCTCCATTTCCCGCTTCCATCCGGCGATGGCGTTGCGCTGGGCCTTCTCCATCCTCCGGCCCAGGTCCACCATCCCGGAGCAGATGAATTCCAAATCCTCATGGGGCAGCTTTGCCACGAGCTCCTCCATGGTGTAAGGTGCTGCCGGCTGCAGCAGGTCGCTGGCTGGGGCTCTAGGGCTGACATCCTCCATCTTGCCCTCCGGGTGCGGTCTGCCAGGACTGATCCAGGCCACACCCTGTTCTCCAGTTTTCTTTCCTCCCCTCCCTCGTTGGGGGCGGTCCCGTGGCAGCCTGCTGTCGATCACTCTCTGGGGCAGCCCCCCCATGTTGATGGACACATCCACATACGTGATCATTGCTGCTTGGGGCGGGCTCCGCTTTTGGCGCCATTCTGGGCCCGGCCCACAATGGGAGGTAACTTCTCATTGTCTTTTTGCGCGCACATAATGGCGTCCGTTCTGCTGAGGAGGGCGCCACATTCAATACAGTGAAGCAGTCTCTTTTCAGGCACGCAGTACCCGGTGGTTGCGGGCACGAACCTGCCGACTACGCCAAAGTTGACGCGCCCCCTGGGCCGTGTGTGTGGGGGAATATCCGGAGCCGGGTCTCTGTGTGATGCTGGGGGTTGTAGTCTCCGTGGCGGCGACCCGGTCCGTGCCCAGGGCGGTCAAACCAAAGGAATAGTCTATTTGTTGAATGTCCGACTACGCCACCCGTGGATTGCGGTCACTGAGAACCGCCGCTGCGGGGCAGACCGCTGAGGCTGATGTTGTGTGCGCAGCAGAGGGTAGTATAACTCCCCACGGGAGTATAGCCTCAGGGCAGTGAGTGCAGATGATGGGGGTGATGGTGCGCGGGAGCAACAGTAATGACTCAGAGTCCAGTGATGCAGTCCAGGGTCTTTACTCACAGTTTTACACTCCAAGCCACTTCTGCGCAGGTAATGGCTGCCCACGTCGTCCTGTGCTCACCAGGTGAGGGGCTCGGCCAACTCCCAGGTCTCTTTGGAGTGCTTTTCAGGACCCCTTTCGTGTGTCCTTTCTCTGGCCTGTCGTACCCCACAAGTGACCACGTTTCTGTCTAGCTGCCTCGGGCCTTGGCGGGCAAACGTATGTTCCGTTTTCCTGGGTCCTATATGGTGCCTTCCTAACGGGTGTAGTGAGGGGCCGTGCACGTACAATGCCACGGCCTCCGGTTACTAGCTGAGGGTAGTTGCCCTCCTCCACTAGATGAGGGATCCGGTTCCCCTTTCTTGCCTAACCCCCCTACTCTGGTAGCGGTGAGCGTGCAGTGGCGACTGGCCGGTCCGCACCCCTGGGGTCCCTTCACTCCACTCCTGGAGCCTCCTCCATTCCTCTCCTCTCCTCGCTTCTCCTCCAGGCTCAGGCCTCCTTACTAGGCCCGCCTCTGGAGCAGAGCTCATGCAGAGCCCTGCTCCCTGTCACTTCTCCTCAGACTGAACTCAACACTAAGATGGCTCCTTCCTTTTATATGCTCCTTCTCAGTGCACACAGGATCAACTCTCCCCACCCACACACTACAGGGTTCCCCCTTTCCTAGGTGTTCCCTCCCCCACTCCAGCCAGGGACAGGGACTGTCGTGCTCTCTTAGGAGCATATCGGTCGCCCGGCCCCCCGGAAATGTGGTGTAGTGCATGTGGGTGTTAGGGTCCTGAGCCATACTCCATCCTTACCTGGAAGTGAGATATCGCAGCTCTGGGTGAGATGCAATACCTCTGTAGCGGCCGAACCCTCGGGGCGCTACAAATCCAAACTTCTTTCAGGAGCTATTCACACTACTAAAACGTCTTCAAGTCCTGAATTTACTATAGCCTCACTTCCTGTGCGTACCTCTCCTGGCTCTCTGTCTTCTGATTTTCCTTACTCTGATTATCTGAGGCTTTTCCTCATCTGTTCCATGTGTCTTCCAGAAAGTCCTACCTCCTGTGCCATCGGCTCTAGTCTTTGTTGTTCACCCTGACCTACAGCTTTGGAAATCCACCTCATCAGCTGAACCCTTAACGATGGTCTTGGCACCAAACAGAACCTCCCTAAATCACTAATCCAGATTCCAACATCACCATGGATGACAGTGGTGTATATAGAATAAAATGTCTTGGAAAACAGATCACCCACCCAAGGCAGAAGAGTCTTGACCCTTTCCATAGTCCTTGAAAAATTCACCACCTTTATGTTTGCTACCCATCCTCTGCAGAGAAGAGCACAGGTTCCTACCACCCCGTAGTAACTGGAATAGGACCTCCGTCCATGGGCTTATTATCAACCATGTGCTCTGCCTCTGCCCTATGTATGCCACGGGGGACGTAGAAAACACTGTAGCCCCCCTGATCCGCACCCCTGATCCAGGATACTCATGGTGGTGAAGGCCATGCGCAATGTCTTAGGTTGTA
This sequence comes from Phyllobates terribilis, assembly GCF_046119375.1. Lineage (NCBI taxonomy): Eukaryota > Metazoa > Chordata > Amphibia > Anura > Dendrobatidae > Phyllobates > Phyllobates terribilis. The sequence goes on from NW_027362768.1 coordinate 194,859,180, forward strand.
CAGAAAGAAGGATGGAGCATTTTCAGGCACTCTCCTTTATTAATGCTGAAAATATATATTTTTTTAATCTTGCAGATATAATTTCCATATTTTATGCCCCTGTTAATCATCTGCAGGGAAGAATTTACTGTTTTCACAAAATAGTGCCCATACTCCTAATAAGCATATTTATGTACATCTCATGTCATTCATTTTTCATTACAAATATGAGACTAATTGCCGATGCTGGATACGAGGTCAAGAATGCTGATAATTGAAGAAATGTCCCAGATCTAATGATCTCCACTTGAAATAAAGTGTCATTTTTTTGTTAGGGAATGATGCCGACGTATCTTGACTTTCCTTCACAAGGAGATAAAATTTCGACAACCTCTATTCATGGTGATTGATCTAAAGAGGCATAAACCAAGTACAAACAGATGATTATTTTCTGTAGCTTGCACAGATCCGGTGACATTTCTACTCCATAGTCTGTGACTGAGAAAGTAATGGAGGACTCTCTCTCCATGAGACAAGCCGGAAAAAAAAAAATGTCCCTTACTGAAGATCAAACCAGAACTTTATGACTTTATCTAAGATTTATTGGTTCTGACCTCGTGTCTCGGGTGTTGAGTAGATCGCACCTCTCTCTCGTAGAAGTTCCTCCACCCAGTATTTCATAAAGCTTCTCGTAGAGACTTTCCTCATTTTAAGGGTTAAGTTAGGAAGCCCCTGCACTGGATTTGTGCATCCTATTACCAGGCACAAGAAATGGCCACCTGTGGTGACAGAGGCATCCATGGATTAGAGATGGTCCCACTTTGTGGAGTAAAGGTGATAAAACCTGTATGATTGGGTTGTGATTTGACGAAGATCGTAGAAGGTGGAAATGGTGACGTCCATCTGATGGTCCAGGGCAAAGGCAATTGATATGGCGCCGCTGCCTTCCCCGGGTCAGTGATCGGATGGGAGCCTTAGTGCTCGGCCCATCCATCAACAGCGGAGAACAGAAGAGCTCCTCGCCATTCTTTGCTATTATGGGGGGCTGTAGTAACGTTTACAAAGGTTGAGACGTGTACAGTTTATAGTATCCGAATGGTCCTATTTATATAGATGTGTTCTGTGTTTCCTTCCGCATCCGAAGCCCCCACCAAAGGTCAGGTGTATCACCGCTGGTATACAGTATGCGTTTCTTCCTACTTTCTTTTTCTTCTTTGCTTTCCTTTTTCCTTTCTTTTTCCTTTATTATTCCATTTCTTCTGCTTCCTTTCTTTTTCTATTTTTCCTTCTTAATTTTATCTTCTTCTACTTCTTTTTCCTTTCTTCCTTCTTACCTTTATTACTTCTTTTTCCTCCTCTTCTTTCTTGATTTTGTTATGCTTTCTTTCTTATTCTCTTACTTCTTAATAGGAATCTAAAATCATGCTTTTGCTATTCAATCTGAGACCAGCATGAAGTAGGGGCCGAGAGGCAATGATGTATCACTTGCTGGGCTGCATGTGCTCATTTTGATACAGTCCCTGTTTTCTCTGATGCAGATCTTGCAGAGCTCAGAATGGTGAGCTGTGTATAACCCTGCCCACATTCCTGATTGGCTGCTTCCTGTGTATAACCCTGCCCACACCCCTGATTGGCTGCTTCCTGTGTATAACCCTGCCCACATTCCTGATTGGCTGCTTCCTGTGTATAACCCTGCCCACATTCCTGATTGGCTGCTTCCTGTGTATAACCCTGCCCACATTCCTGATTGGCTGCTTCCTGTGTATAACCCTGCCCACATTCCTGATTGGCTGCTTCCTGTGTATAACCCTGCCCACATTCCTGATTGGCTGCTTCCTGTGTATAACCCTGCCCACATTCCTGATTGGCTGCTTCCTGTGTATAACCCTGCCCACATTCCTGATTGGCTGCTTCCTGTGTATAACCCTGCCCACATTCCTGATTGGCTGCTTCCTGTGTATAACACTGCCCACATTCCTGATTGGCTGCTTCCTGTGTATAACCCTGCCCACATTCCTGATTGGCTGCTTCCTGTGTATAACCCTGCCCATATTCCTGATTGGCTGCTTCCTGTGTATAACCCTGCCCACATTCCTGATTGGCTGCTTCCTGTGTATAACCCTGCCCATATTCCTGATTGGCTGCTTCCTGTGTATAACCCTGCCCACATTCCTGATTGGCTGCTTCCTGTGTATAACCCTGCCCATATTCCTGATTGGCTGCTTCCTATGTATAACCCTGCCCACATTCCTGATTGGCTGCTTCCTGTGTATAACCCTGCCCACATTCCTGATTGGCTGCTTCCTGTGTATAACCCTGCCCACATTCCTGATTGGCTGTTTCCTGTGTATAACCCTGCCCACATTCCTGATTGGCTGCTTCCTGTGTAAAACCCTGCCCACACCCCTGATTGACTGCTTCCTGTGTATAACCCCGTCCACATTCCTGATTGGTTGCTTCCTGTGTATAACCCCACCCACACCCCTGATTGGCTGCTTCCTGTGTATAACTCCACCCACACCACTGATTGGCTGCTTCCTGTGTATAACCCCAGCCACACCCCTGATTGGCTGCTTCCTGTGTATAACCCCACCCACACCTCTGATTGGCTACTTCCTCTGTATAACCCCACCCACACCCCTAATTGGCTACTTCCTGTTTATAACCCTGCCCACACCACCCATAAAGTTTTCTTAGTACACTGTATATTGACAGAAAAAGCTTCTACTCAGTGCTGGGGAGGGACTGGACCTGGAGGCACAAGACACCTAGTCCTGTAGCGATAATCTCCGGCTGATAATACACTGATTTTATTGAAACAGCAACACAGAACATAAGAATTAATACATCACTGGAATCAGGGTCTCTGCCCCATACGGAAAAAAAACTTGCTGACAGATTCCCTTTAATTATTATTATTATTATTATTATTTATTATTATAGCGCCATTTATTCCATGGCGCTTTACATGTGAAAAAGGGGTATAATACAAGAACAATTACAATAATCTTGAACACAATGTGACAGCGACTGGTACAGGAGGAGCGAGGACCCTGCCCGCGAGGGCTCACAGTCTACAGGGGATGGGTGAGGATACAGTAGGTGAGGGTAGAGCTGGTCGTGCAGTGGTATGGTGGAGCGAGGACCCTGCCCGCGAGGGCTCACAGTCTACAGGGGATGGGTGAGGATACAGTAGGTGAGGGTAGAGCTGGTCGTGCAGCGGTATGGTGGAGCGAGGACCCTGCCCGCGAGGGCTCACAATCTACAGGGGATGGGTGAGGATACAGTAGGTGAGGATAGAGCTGGTCGTGCAGTGGTATGGTGGAGCGAGGTCCCTGCCCGCGAGGGCTCACAGTCTACAGGGGATGGGTGAGGATACAGTAGGTGAGGGTAGAGCTGGTCGTGCAGCGGTATGGTGGAGCGAGGACCCTGCCCGCAAGGGCTCACAGTCTACAGGGGATGGGTGAGGATGCAGTAGGTGGGGGTAGAGCTGGTCGTGCAGCGGTATGGTGGAGCGAGGTCCCTGCCCGCGAGGGCTCACAGTCTACAGGGGATGGGTGAGGATACAGTAGGTGAGGGTAGAGCTGGTCGTGCAGCGGTATGGTGGAGCGAGGTCCCTGCCCGCGAGGGCTCACAGTCTACAGGGGATGGGTGAGGATACAGTAGGTGAGGGTAGAGCTGGTCGTGCAGCGGTATGGTGGAGCGAGGACCCTGCCCGCAAGGGCTCACAGTCTACAGGGGATGGGTGAGGATGCAGTAGGTGGGGGTAGAGCTGGTCGTGCAGCGGTACGGTGGAGCGAGGACCCTGCCCGCGAGGGCTCACAATCTACAGGGGATGGGTGAGGATACAGTAGGTGAGGGTAGAGCTGGTCGTGCAGCGGTATGGTGGAGCGAGGTCCCTGCCCGCGAGGGCTCACAGTCTACAGGGGATGGGTGAGGATACAGTAGGTGAGGGTAGAGCTGGTCATGCAGCGGTATGGTGGAGCGAGGACCCTGCCCGCGAGGGTCAGAAAGAGAAGAAATTCGAACTGCACCTGAGGAAACAGAGGAATGGAAGCATGTGACCCAGAGAAGCAGGAGGATCGAGAGGCAGTCAGCACCCATACTGCTCAGGAACCAGTACCAGGCTCTCTCACAGGAGAACCATGAAGAAATACAGCAAGATAAGACTTTGCCAGCAATGAATAACCTTGTAAGCCCTCAGAATCCTCCTGGATGGAGAAAGAAGAATGTTGTGAAGAAAAAACGGAGAGTGGTGGTCATGGGGGATTCCCTGTTAAGAGGAACAGAGGCCGCTATCTGCAGACCAGACATAACCTCAAGAGAAATGTCCTGTCTTCCAGGAGCAAAAATTAAAGATGTGTCTGACAGGATATCAAGACTCTTCAGACCTACAGATCACTACCCATTCCTGCTAATACATATGGGGACAAATGACACCGCAAGAAAGGACCTGGAAACCATCTGCAGTGACTTTGAAGACTTAGGCAAGAAAGTGAAAGAATTGGGAGCGCAGGTGGTCTTCTCATCCATCCTCCCAGTGGATGGCCATGGAACAATGAGGTGGAATAAGATTCTACAGGTGAACAACTGGCTACGTCGATGGTGCCGTCAACAAGGATTTGGATTTCTGGATCACGGAATGAATTACCTATACGAAGGACTACTTGCTAGAGATGGGGTGCACCTTACGAAGACTGGAAAACATGTATTTGGAAGTCGCCTTGCTGCACTCATCAGGAGAGCTTTAAACTAGAACAATGTGGGAAGGGAAGCAAAAGGCCAGAAAAAGCCATACAGCTGACAAATACTATTGAGATCTCTGCTACTGGAAGTGGAAAGGAAGAACAAAGACAAAACAATTTAAATAATAAAAATATGGGAGGAAGAGAAACCAATCACAAACTAAAATGTTTTTATACAAATGCACAAAGCATGGGCAACAAACAAGGAGAATTGGAACTACTAATGCAGGAAAAGAAATATGATGTCATTGGAATCACTGAAACTTGGTGGGACGATACACATGATTGGAATAAAAGGCTAAAAGGATACAACTTATTTGCAAGAAACAGACTTGATAAACGAGGAGGAGGTGTCGCATTGTATGTTAGAAAAGCGAATATCTGCACAGAGATTGAAGCTTCAGAGACTGGGAGTTCTGTGGAAACTGTTTGGGTAAGAATACAAGGAGAGAACAACGGAAAGGACACCATTGTAGGCATTTACTACAGACCACCTGGGCAAGCTGAAGATATGGATGAACTCTTTATGTATCAAATGACCAAGTTCTCAAAAAAATATGACGTAGTGGTCATGGGAGATTTCAACTATCCAGACATTTGTTGGGAATCTCTCTCAAGTAAAACTAACAGGTCAAGCAAATTCTTATCCTCTCTTGCTGACAACTTTATCTTCCAAAAGGTAGGGGAGAAAACAAGGGGATCTGCTACTTTGGATCTAATCCTTATAAACAGGGATGAAATGGTTGAGGAGGTAAAGGTGGCTGGGACCCTAGGAGGCAGCGATCATGCTGTTATAGAATTTTCGATAACTAGAGGAGGAAGACATGTGAAGACTCAAACTTCAAGGTTAGATTTTAGAAAGGCAGATTTTAAGAGACTCAGAAAGAGAATAGGAGGGATCCAATGGCTGGATGTCCTTAAGGACAAAAATGTCCAGGAAGGATGGGAAATTTTTAAAAATGAGATTCTCAAAGCACAATCGTTAACAATCCCGAAAAGTAGGAAGAATGGGAAGCATTTAAGGAAACCAGGATGGATGAACACAGAACTTAAACACATGCTAAAAAGAAAGAAAGAAATGTTTATTAAATGGAAAGAGGGAGGCATATCTAAAGAAGATTATAATGCAGTCTGCAGATCCTGTAGGGCACGTATCAGGTTAGCTAAAGCTGACAATGAATTAAGGCTTGCAAGAGATGTCAAAAGCAACAAAAAAGGATTTTGGGGGTATGTCAAAAGTAAAAGAAAAGTCAAAGATGCTATAGGATTTTTACAGGATGAAAATGGAGAAATGGTAAGAGAGGATGTTGAGAAGGCCGAACTTTTTAATTTCTATTTTGCATCTGTTTTCTCTCAGAAAGAAAATGTATCATCAACTGATCTTCACTGTCGTTTTAAAGGAATAGAAGAATCCAAGTTATCTGTAAACAGAAAGATTGTGAGGGAATATTTAGCTAACATAAATGAGTTCAAGTCTCCAGGTCCAGAGGAATTACACCCCAGAGTACTGAAGGAGATCGTAGAAGAAATTTTAGAACCACTCTCCATAATCTTTGAAAATTCTTGGAGAACAGGAGAAGTCCCAGAAGACTGGAGAAGAGCAAATGTTGTTCCTATCTTCAAAAAGGGGAAGAAGGTGGACCCAGGGAACTATAGGCCAGTGAGTCTGACTTCTATACCAGGAAAGATCTTTGAACAAATTATTAAACAACATGTATGTAAGTACATGGATAAGAATGAAGTGATTAACCAGAGTCAGCATGGGTTTGTAACTAACAAGTCATGTCAGACTAACTTAATTTCCTTCTATGACAGAATCACTGACTGGGTGGATCAGGGAAATGCTGTAGATATAGTATATCTTGACTTCAGCAAAGTATTTGACAAAGTATCTCACACCATCCTTATTGAAAAAATGACCAAGTATGCAATGGACCAGGCAACTGTTAGGTGGATTCATAACTGGCTTAGTGATCGGACTCAAAGGGTGGTTGTAAATGGCTTCACATCCAGCTGGATGAATGTCTCAAGTGGGGTACCACAGGGCTCCGTCCTGGGACCTGTATTGTTCAACATCTTTATCAATGATTTAGATGAAGGAATTGAGGGTAAACTGATTAAATTTGCTGATGACACAAAGCTAGGAGGGATAGCTAATACTAGAGAAGAGAGAGAGAGGATTCAAAAAGACCTAAATAAACTGGAGCAGTGGGCAGCAAACAACAGAATGGTTTTTAACAGGGAAAAATGCAAAGTACTACATCTGGGCAATAAAAATGAAAAAAGCATATACAGAATGGGAGGAATAGAGCTAAGCAACAGTACATGTGAAAAAGACTTAGGTATACTAATAGATCATAGACTGAACATGAGTCAACAGTGTGATGCAGCAGCAAAAAAGGCAAATACAATTCTGGGATGTATTAACAGAAGCATACAGTCTAGATCACGTGAAGTCATTATCGGACTTTACTCCTCTTTGGTCAGACCTCATCTGGAATACTGTGTACAGTTTTGGGCACCACATTTTAAAAAAGACATAGACAAACTGGAGCAAGTTCAGAGAAGAGCGACCAGAATGGTGACTGGTCTGCAAACCATGTCCTATGAGGAACGGTTGCAGGATTTGGGAATGTTTAGCTTGCAAAAAAGAAGACTGAGAGGAGACTTAATAGCTGTCTACAAATATGTCAAGGGCTGTCACATTGTAGAAGGATCATCTTTATTCTCATTTGCACAAGGAAAGACTAGAAGCAATGGGATGAAACTAAATGGGAGGAGACACGGATTAGATATTAGAAAAAACTTTTTGACAGTGAGGGTGATCAATGAGTGGAACAGGCTGCCACGAGAGGTGGTGAGTTCCCCTTCAATGGACGTCTTCAAACAGAGGCTGGACAGACATCTGTCTGAGATGATTTAGTGAATCCTGCTTTGAGCAGGGGGTTGGACCAGATGACCCAGGAGGTCCCTTCCAACTCTACATTCTATTATTCTATGATTCTATGGCTCACAATCTACAGGGGATGGGTGAGGATACAGTAGGTGAGGGTAGAGCTGGTCGTGCAGCGGTATGGTGGAGCGAGGACCCTGCCCGCGAGGGCTCACAGTCTACAGGGGATGGGTGAGGATACAGTAGGTGAGGGTAGAGCTGGTCGTGCAGCGGTATGGTGGAGCGAGGACCCTGCCCGCGAGGGCTCACAATCTACAGGGGATGGGTGAGGATACAGTAGGTGAGGGTAGAGCTGGTCGTGCAGCGGTATGGTGGAGCGAGGATCCTGCCCGCGAGGGCTCACAATCTACAGGGGATGGGTGAGGATACAGTAGGTGAGGGTAGAGCTGGTCGTGCAGCGGTATGGTGGAGCGAGGATCCTGCCCGTGAGGGCTCACAATCTACAGGGGATGGGTGAGGATACAGTAGGTGAGGGTAGAGCTGGTCGTGCAGCGGTATGGAGGAGCGAGGACCCTGCCCGCGAGGGCTCACAATCTACAGGGGATGGGTGAGGATACAGTAGGTGAGGGTAGAGCTGGTCGTGCAGCGGTATGGTGGAGCGAGGACCCTGCCCGCGAGGGCTCACAATCTACGAGGGAGATTCTGTTTTTTTCTTCGCTTACCTTTCCTTCTTCATCTATTCTATTCTTTCTTTTTCTTCGCGTTCTCCTTCTTCTTGTTATTTTTCTTCTTTTTTCTTTTGTCTTCCACCACTTCCTTTCTTTGTTTATTTTTCAGCTTCTTTTTCTTTCTCCGTTTCATCCTTTCTTCTTCCACCAGTGGGTTTCTGGAGCAGCTTTCATCCACTTTTCCTCCCTAAGTGACAAGTGTATAGTTTTAATGTCCAGCAAACTAAGTTAATTATTTTCCTTGAATTGATTAAATATCACATTTCAGGTCAATGTCAATGACGTTTTCATCAAGAAGGAAGTTTTACTGCTGACGCCCCAAGGACTATGGAAACCCCATTGATGATCATTAGAAGATCTGACTGGAGAGAAAAATCCACGACCCTTTGTTAGGACACGTTATTGACATCTTGATTCATGAACACCATTACACCTTGTCATCATATTATTCTGCGGCACAGAAAATTAAAAATTGACGTTTTCTATAATAGACATGTCCCCCACAGCGTAGTATGATCACCTATAAATCAGGATTCCATGCTCTAAACAGCAGTAATATCCAGCTACGTGGAGTTTAGTCAAGCTCAGACCTGCAGGGCCTTTGCTTAAAAACAAGGTGTGACAAGGTGACGGTAATTTCCATCACTGCTTTGCCAATGGGGACAGTTTGCACTGTCAGGAGTTGGCTCAGAAGTTCATTATCTGCTTGCGGTACATGGAGTTCAGCAATTAATTCCTTCTGGTAGAAATATATATATTTTTTTCAACTTTATTTTCCAATGAAAGCTTGGTCTTGTATGACCATGAGCTAAAATATGCATGGTAAACTGTTTTGATAGAAGTTTAACCAATTTTCACAGTCTTTGTCCTGGGACCTGTATTGTTCAACATCTTTATCAATGATTTAGATGAAGGAATTGAGGGTAAACTGATTAAATTTGCTGATGACACAAAGCTAGGAGGGATAGCTAATACTAGAGAAGAGAGAGAGAGGATTCAAAAAGACCTAAATAAACTGGAGCAGTGGGCAGCAACCAACAGAATGGTTTTTAACAGGGAAAAATGCAAAGTACTACATCTGGGCAATAAAAATGAAAAAAGCATATACAGAATGGGAGGAATAGAGCTAAGCAACAGTACATATGAAAAAGACTTAGGTATACTAATAGATCATAGACTGAACATGAGTCAACAGTGTGATGCAGCAGCAAAAAAGGCAAATACAATTCTGGGATGTATTAACAGAAGCATACAGTCTAGATCACGTGAAGTCATTATCGGTCTTTACTCCTCTTTGGTCAGACCTCATCTGGAATACTGTGTACAGTTTTGGGCACCACATTTTAAAAAAGACATAGACAAACTGGAGCAAGTTCAGAGAAGAGCGACCAGAATGGTGACTGGTCTGCAAACTATGTCCTATGAGGAACGGTTGCAGGATTTGGGAATGTTTAGCTTGCAAAAAAGAAGACTGAGAGGAGACTTAATAGCTGTCTGCAAATATGTCAAGGGCTGTCACATTGTAGAAGGATCATCTTTATTCTCATTTGCACAAGGAAAGACTAGAAGCAATGGGATGAAACTAAATGGGAGGAGACACAGATTAGATATTAGAAAAAACTTTTTGACAGTTAGGGTGATTAATGAGTGGAACAGGCGGCCACGAGAAGTGGTGAGTTCCCCTTCAATGGACGTCTTCAAACAGAGGCTGGACAGACATCTGTCTGAGATGATTTAGTGAATCCTGCTTTGAGCCGGGGGTTGGACCAGATGACCCAGGAGGTCCCTTCCAACTCTACCATTCTATGATTCTATGATTCTATGATTTGTTTGTAACCCCTGGTGTTTCGACCCTTAAAGTCACCGAACACGTTCCATGGGGACCTCAATGATTAGATCATTTTATAGTGATAGGGAAGTTGTCACCGGATTGACATTATCTGAACCATCGAGAGTCTAGCTGCATTATTGCAGTCAGGGATCCTTTACTCTGGGACGTGGCAGCATTTCAGTGAAATAATAGGAGGCCGGAGACTATGCAGGTCTCTGATGACTTCTCCTAGACCCTTTCTCTGTAGGAAAAGAGCTGTCAGTCAAAGGGATCAGGCAGGAGGATCCGCCGGGGATCTGCCTCGGAATAGTCCTGTGCAACCTCCTATCCAGTGACAGTAGCCGATATTGTGGAAAGTCATGAAGGCTTTTTCTGGCAACTTTGCTTTTTTTTTACTTTACTGATCCATTGATAGGGGTAATGCACTTCTTGTTAGGTCTCAGGGTCATGGGTTTAAGCATATAAAGCACCTGAAATTACACTTGTAGGTGTAACATTTATCAAGGCTCCAGTTACAGAGGAAGCCAGATAAGCATAGCCATGAATCCATTACAGTCTGTAATGACAATAGTGTTCTTAGGCTGCGTGCCCACGATGCGTTTTTAATGCGTTTCTGGAGCGTTTTTGCAGCTGCGGAAACGCTGCGGAAACGCATTAAAAACGCATGGTAGAAGGTCTGCCATGTTCCCCAATGATAATCCGCTGTGCTGTGCACATGCTGCGGAAATTTCCGCTGCGGATTATCATTGCGGAAAAAAACGCAGCATTACCAATTATGGTGCGGAAATGCTGCGTTTTCGCCGCCATTGACTTGCATTGGAACGCACCAATTTTGCAAGACTGCATCTGTACTTGCGTAATTGGTGCGTTCTAATGTGCGGATGGTACTCGGGTGTAGAGGAGAGGAGAGTCTCATACACACCCAGGTACCATTAAAAAATTTGTAAAAAAAGAATAAAATAAAAAATAAATGTATATTTACCTTCCTGCGGCCCGCGCTGCGCTCCTCCTTGCTTCCCGGCACTTTGCAGTGGATTGAAGGACCTGCGCTGACGTCAGAGTCATGTGACGGGTCACGCGACGCTGACGTCGGCAGGTCTTTCAATCCACCGCTGCGGGCACCGAGCAAAGCAAGACTGCGGGGGCCATCGGAGGGTAAGTATAGATTTATTTTTTTATTTTTAACCACTCTCTCGGGTCACACTATATAAATCCATGCAGTTTGCATGGATTTATATAGTGTGACCTAGTTGTCACAAGCACTTTCCAAGTGATGCTAAAATCGCTTGGAAAGCGCTTGTCAATCCGCATGCGGAAATGTCAGTGAATAACGCTCCATTTCCGCATGTCCCTGGCAGGAAAACGCATGTACAATCCGCATGTACAATCCGCATGCACAATCCGCATGCGCAATCCGCATGTGCAATCCGCACGCGCAATCCGCACGTACAATCCGCATACACAATCCGCATGCGCAATCCGCATGCGCAATCCGCATGTACAATCCGCATGTACAATCCGCATGCACAATCCGCATGTACAATCCCCATGCGTTTTTTTCTGCCAGGGAGATGCAGAAACGCTCAGGAAAAAATCCTGAGAATTTCTGCATCGTGGGCACATAGCCTTGAGGAGTTTCAGATTCTGCACCTTGATGTGATCCTGACTTATCTGTCTGATTATTAATGATGGTCCACGCTTACCTTTGCTCATTCAACCAATTTAATGCTGTTCCTCACTTTAATGTTCTTCTCCTTCCACTAACAATCCAATGCACATGACTGACGTCAAGCTCCCAGGCCTTATAGGCCGACTCAGTTGGCGGCACTTTGCCTGAGTATTCTGGAGGTTGCTGTTCTCTGCCAGTTCTGCATGAACCTCCTGCTAAACCCAACTGTTCTATATGGTTGTGTAAGAGGGTGACCAGGACGGTCATGCACCTTCTCTCTATGTATACACATAATGTTATACGCTGTTTTATATAAGAGCATGTGTTATGACCAACTGTCTGATGTGTCAGTTACAGGGTCAGTATAGCTTAGTGCAGGTAGAGTATTAGATTAGTAGAAGAGTAGTGCAAAGATGGGCACTATAGCTTAGAGAAGACGTAGTTGTAAGTTAGGAAAGAGTTAAGGGGTTTAGGAGCTGCTCCAGTGTGGGAGGAGCAGGTTCAGTGAAGAACTGAGACACTTCCTGATTGCAGGCAGTTCTAGTGAGAGTGAGAGAGATGTGACAGCTCAGCAGTTGGTGGTCCAGGGGGCACCAGTGGGTGTGTGTGGGGGGGGGCATGTGACGCGCCCCCTGGGCCGTGTGTGTAGGGGAATACCCAGAGCCGGGTCTCTGTGTAATGCTAGGGTTTGTAGTCTCCGTGGCGGCGACCCGGTCCCGTGGCTCAGGGTGGTCAAACCAGTGGCGAATCTGTTTCTTTGGTTTTGTAATGTTTAAATGTCCGACTACGCCACCCGTGGATTGCGGTCACTGAGAACCGCCGCTGTGGGGCAGACCGCTGAGGCTGATGTTGTGTGCGCAGCAGAGGGTAGTATAACTCCCCATGGGAGGAGTATAGCCTCAGGGCAGTGAGTGCAGATGGTGGGGGTGATGGTGCGCGGGAGCAACAGTAATGACTCAGAGTCCAGTGATGCAGTCCAGGGTCTTTACTCACAGTTTTACACTCCAAGCCACTTCTGCGCAGGTAATGGCTGTCCACGTCGTCCTGTGCTCACCAGGTGAGGGGCTCGGCCAACTCCCAGGTCTCTTTGGAATGCTTTTCAGGACCCCTTTCGTGTGTCCTTTCTCTGGCCTGTCGTACCCCACAAGTGACCACGTTTCTGTCTAGCTGCCTCGGGCCTTGGCGGGCAAACGTATGTTCCGTTTCCCTGGGTCCTATATGGTGCCTTCCTAACGGGTGTAGTGAGGGGCCGTGCACGTACAATGCCACGGCCTCCGGTTACTAGCTGAGGGTAGTTGCCCTCCTCCACTAGATGAGGGATCTGGTTCCCTTTCTTGGCCTGACCCCCCTACTCTGGTAGCTGCGGGCGTGCAGTGGCGGCTGGCCGGTCCGCACCCCTGGGGTCCCTTCACTCCACTCCAGGAGCCTCCTCCGTTCCTCTCCTCTCCTTTCTTCTCCTCCAGGCCCAGGCCTTGCGACTTGGCCTGCCTGCAGAGCAGAGCCCATGCAGATCCTCTGCTCCCAGTCTCCTTCTCTCCCTCTCTCCCACTTTCTACTCTGACTCTAAGATGGTACCCACCATATATACTCCCCTATACAGTGCACTCGGGATATACTCTCCCCACCCACACACTACCGGGTTCCCCCTTTCTAGGTGTTCTCTCCCCCCACTCCAGCCAGGGACAGGGGCAGTTGTGCTCACTCTTGGGAGCATTGTCGCCCTGTCCCCCGGAAATGTGGTGTTGTGCATGTGGGTGTTAGGGTCCTGAGCCACACTCCATCCTTACCTGGAAGTGAGATATCACACCTCTGGGTGAGATGCAATACCTCTGTAGCAACCGAACCCTCGGGGCGCTACACATGGTCTGTCCAGCAGTAAAGAAGCCTCATTCAGAATCTCTGAAGCAGATATTTCCTTAACGCTTATGGTCCACAGAAGGCACAGAGAAGTGTGTGTTCAGAAATCTTCCCAGAAGAAGTCGGACAGGAAATAATACAAAGACAGTACGGGATTCTTAGAGCTGCGAGTATCTCATAGGCCAAGAAGGTCGACTATGGAAGGGACAGCTCAGTACAAACGGACAGTGAACATCATTACGTCCGGTACATCGGACGGTAACCCTGGAAAAGTATGTGATCAATGCTGCATGCTGTATGAAGTTGATTTCAAGTGTTCAAGTAAAGTTCTTTTTTATAAAATGGAATGGAAGTCCCTAAATATGTGCGGCGGTTCCTGAGGTGGAAGGACCGAAGACAGCAGAGATCTGCAACCAAAACGTGAGTGTTCTGCACCACACGCACAGCTCAGGAGAATTGGGACATTTGTCTTTATCAGGGAGCCAGGGTGTGGGAACACAGCAGCCCCTCGCCACAACTTCCACCCTGAGCCCCTCACAAAATTGGCATAGTCGGCAGGTCGAAATCATGCATTGTGAGAACGAGACGGATGCAGGGAAGATTTCAGTGAAAGGAAAGATGACGGATGATGGCGTGGAGGCTGGCGATAGCTCCGCCCATCGTGGGCGTCCTGAGCGCAAAACGGCGCAAAAAACTGTATGGCATGGACACCAGGCTGAGACTGCGGCCCACTATGAGTGGTGCCCGCATGCGGTGGGCGCGGCGAAGAAGAAACCCCGCCCACCATTGAAAATCCCAGAAACAGAGTCAGGGTCGGAGGAATCGGTGGAGGCGGCTCTACCCACGGACGGTCGGAGCCTGTAGGGAGGATCCGTCCTGTCAAGCAGTGCAGCGCCATTGCAAGAGGAAACGGTGAAGCAACAACAGCTTCATACCATATCGTTTCGCGGAAGCCTTAATTGCATGGACTGGGAGCGGCACAGGCAGCGCCAGGAGAAGGAGAAACGACCCGGCGGCCGCTGGGGAGTCTATGATCTACATGAGCACCCGATGGAGGACGGCAAGATACTCGTACCAGGCTGGTCCCCGTATGCACATCCGTGGAGGGATATCGTGCCGCTGGCAGAAGTGGTGAAGGCACCCGTGATGACGCGCCAGGAGGCAGAAGAGGCGGCGGAACCAATCTGGGCGACCGGAGGAATAACTGCAGCGGCGGTGTGTGCAGATACCAGGGAGGCGGCTCCGGTGACCATGGCGGCGGTGAGTCTTGTCCCGGTTCCTGCCCCTAGCCCATCGCCCCCTACTTATCAGGAAGCAGTGAGAACCCCCAGAGAGGAGGAGGAACGGTGGATCGCGGGGGTGATAGAGAGGAAAAAGCGGCAAGAGCGCCAAATCCGGGAGGAACTTTAGCGCCCAGAGGGAGGAGCCATGTCTGGCCGGATAACTTGCGGCCTAGTTCGGCACTTCTCGCGGCTACAGTTTCCTGCAAGAATCAGGGACCGGCGAGAAGGTATACGTAAATGCCGGGTCGCTGTATTGCCTGAGTCAGAGCTGCAGCAGGCCACAAACCGTCCTGTACGGCTGGAAACCACGTCGTTCAGCAGTTGACCTGCAGATCGGGAACCAGACCCCAGTGAGATTTCCTCACAATTAGCTGAGTCTATAACTCCGATGCTGCAGACCCTGTCTACGGTCCCGGCGCGGCAGTAACCAGCGGGAGCCGCGGCTGCCGTCCCCGCAACAAGTACCCCTACAGAGGTGGCTGGCCCAATCGTACAGGAGAGAACCAGGAGAAAGAGTGAAGGCTCCTCATCTTCTACAGGATCGGCTGGACAGACGGTCCTAATATTCAAGGACAATGGGGTGGTTAGCTACAGCCACTATGCGGAAGCTGCAGACTAACCCGGCGGTGTGTGAACAGCCGCCAATGTTGTGCTAGTTGCACTGGAAGAAAAAAATGAAAATGAATGAGACTGTTCTGCATCTCTTCAAGAGCAAGGAGCCCTAATGGCACAAAGAGGAACTGGTTCTGGCCAGTCCGGCCACAGTTGACAGAGAGGAATCTTTCTTCTTTGTTTTCCCCCCTCCAAGTTCTTGCGCCTGTTGCGCATTTCCCTGCTGGATTACGGGACTGAACCCTTATAGGATTAAATCTCCCACACTAAAGGACTGTGTGCAACTGCTCCATGGACTGTGCTCTTGTATAGGACCTATTGAGCAACACATGGTTCTTAAAGGGACAGTACTCAGCAAAAAGGAGGGAGGAGGAAAACTGTGAGGACGACCCGAGGATCGTGCTGGGTCACTGCTCCAGGACAGTCAGAGCTGATATAAGTTGGCAGTGGGCCATTGTGTTCTTTACAATTACTTCCTGTGTTTGGTAAACCAGGAGCAGGACTTGTTGGCCAACGGGCCTGTGATGGACATTTTTTTTTGTGTGGGTCCCAGGAGTAAGGGGACCGGGGTCAGATGGACCCCTGTTTAAATGAACTTGAACATTTGTGGTTAGTCCCTTACAGTGGAGGGACTAAGGTCAGGCAGACCCGCCTGGTTCTTCGGATGACCCGATGTGCAAGCTGGGTCGAAGGACTCTGCCTTTGCCTGTGGGCAACTAATAAAGTGGGCCAAAATGGCCGGTCTTAAGAAACAGACTTGAACTCTCTGTTCCAGGGTCCCAACCGAGTGGGACCGAGGTCAAGGTTGACCAACGGAAGAATTTATAAAAATGTGTTAATCTATTGTGCATTTTATATAAAACTGTGTGTTGAAGGTTTTAAATGTGCATTAGTGTCTGTACAGGTGCTCTCATGGTCGGGACGACTATGATTTAGGAGGGAGGAATGTAAGAGGGTGACCAGAACAGTCATGCACCTTCTCCCTCTGTATGCACATAATGTTATACCCTGTTTTATATAGGAGTATGAGTCGAACTGGACTAGAGGATCCTATGGTGGGATGTTTTACCTTATCTGTAGAAGTCTTCGGAGCCCATCATTTACCACTGGGGTGTCTCTCTTACATGATCCACAAGTAACCTGCTATACCTTATTAATGACATATCCTGGGTGTGCAATGATGACATCGAAGTCTTTATCAATGGTGAACCATCGATCTGGTGGTCTATCCTCCGATGGACCCAATAACCGCAGTCCGACACTACATGAACCGATGTAACCACCGGGGAAGTATCAATATAATATATGATGCACCTAAAGATAAAAATATATTTGTCCTGACATTTGTGACGATATTATATTCCGAGGACCGTTGGTTTTATTGTAAGCGCACCCGGAATTAAATGCGATTACCGCTGGATAAAAAAAAAAGCAGAAAAGCCTAATGCTGGGAATTTCGATTCACAGTCTCGCAGAAGTTTTCATTATGCCTTTGAAGAGTCCCCTGGAAATGTCAAGGTGAGATTCTCATTAGACAAACCCACAGAGACAAAACATTCATCAGCATTATTTTATTTTCACACAAATGATTCATTAGATTCATCAAAGAAGGTTTAACAGCGAGACACACGTTCTCCTTGATGGCTGAGCTGCTTTCTTAGTAAACTCGTCTGGCGCTTTCTTTTCCATGTATATATCTGGCGATGGCACTAACATTTACAAAAGCCGAATTTTCTCCTTTCCAATGTAGTATTTAATAGTCCTATGTCAGGTCCCCATGTGTGGAGTGCGAACCGGCCCCCCGCAACGCGTTCGCAGGGTACAAATGTTAAAGGCCGCCATCACTACCATCTTTGTCCTCCTGTGTCCTACTGTGGTACTCCGGTTTATAGAAAAAACGACGACTGGTTCAAATCCTCTAAGGAGCATAAAAATAACAAAAAAAGTATTAAAAAACAAAAGAACAATTATCAAATCTCATAAAAATGAAGAAATTAAAAATAAACATATTTAGTATCACCACTTCCATAAAAGTCCAATATAAGAAAATCTAAAATAATTATCGGGTGATGACAGAATTGAGTTTTTTTGGGGGGAGCATAACACCCCCCTAAAAAGATGCAATAAAAAGAGATCAAACCATCTTATGCACTACAATTTGGTATCAATAAAAACTACAGCTCGCAATGGAAAAACAAGTCCCCCACACAGCTCCATTGATGGAAAAATAAAAATGTTATGGGACTTAGAAAATAGCGACACAAACCTATATATTTTTTTAATTTCTTTACCATATTAATATAAAAAAACCTGTACAAGTTTGTTACCACCATAATTGTATTGATTGTAAGAATCACAATATCAGGTTATTTTACTGCACAATGAATTTCGCAAAAAAAAAAAAGCAATGGTGACATTGTGTTTTGTTCATCAATTCACCGCACTTGAATTTTTTTCGTATTTTTCACGACAAAGAAAAAACGTTGTGGCTTTTGGAAAAAGTGGAGGAGTAAAGAAAAGCAGAAAAAGAAACATTGATCTCAACGGGAAAGGGTTAAAAGACAAACCCACAGATTAGTCAATGGTCCGAACGGTGATGGTGGTAACTTTTTGTAAATTCATAAACAAATATTAAAAGTTTGTTTTGGGGTAGGATATGCCACCAATGTTTAACCACTCGACCCGTCCTCTCACCCATCACGACAATAGGGGGAGTTTTTATTATGAACCTAATTTAGGTGGACAAAATCGAATGTTCCTGAATCCAACATCTCTGGGGAGAATCCATTCATTTCTATTGGAGCTCTAGAAATGGGACAGATGGGACAACCCCTTTTATGCCCCAGAAGACGCCTTTAAGAAGGATCTGTCACCACTCCTGAGTCCTGACATGTCTGTGTTAGGAAATACTAAAGGAGGATATTTTCCCCCAACTCTGCATTGTGCCATTTCTTTGTTACTCCTCTTGGAAATGTATGAATAAACTGACAACTGGGTGTTACCTTTCCTCTTGTCAAATGGTGGGTAAGTCCCTGCACAATCTAACATAAGGAGCACTGATTGGATGGTGTAAAATTTTGTCCAATTGTTGACTATGCTCCTCCTATTATTGATGAGGCCACTCCCATCATTGATTGGACCCCTCCTATTGTTGATTAGCCCCTCACATTATTGACTAGGCTCCTCCCATTGTTAATTAGGCCCATCCCATCATTGTCTAGGTTCCTCCCATTCTTGATCCTGCAATTATTATCGATTAAGGTATCTCATGGCTAAATGCCTGATATCGGGGAGGTTCCTCCAGAAACTTATTCTCTCCTTCCCTACAGGGGTGAGCACTTGAGGGATTTGAGGGTCCAACAAAAAGAAAAAATGATCGCAGCTTCTGGTCTCCTATGGAGACTATTGAAGCAAGTGAAAAGTAGAAAACAAAATGTTTTTAAAAATATAAAAAAAAATGTAAAAAAAATATAAAAGTTCAAATCACCTCCCTTCGGCCCCATTCAAAATAAAACAATAAAAAAAATCAAATATACACATATTTTGTATCGCTGCGTTCAGAATTGCCTGATATATCGATATATAAAAAGAATTAATCTGATCGGTAAACGGCGTAATGAGAAAATATCTAAACTCCAGAATTACTTTTTTTTTGGTCGCTGCAACATTGCAATAAAATGCAATAACGGGCAATCAAAGCATCGTATCTACCCCAAAATTATATCAATAAAAACATTAGCTCAGCGTGCAAAAAATAAGCCCTCACCTGGCCCCAGATACCGAAAAATGGAGATGCTAAGGGTCTTGGAAAATGGCGACTTTTTCTCTTTTTTTTTAACAAATTTTGGATTTTTTTTACACCTCTTCAATAAAAAAAGAACCTATACATGTTTGGTGTCTAGAAACTCATAATGACCTGGAGAATAATAATGGGAGGTCAGTTTTAGCATTTTGTGAACATGGTAAAAAAAAAAAAAAAAAAAACAAGCGTAGAATTTTTTTTGCAATTTAACCGCACTTGAATTTTTTTTCCCGTTTTCCAGTACACGATATGGTAAAACCAATGGTGTCCCACAAAACATAAGCCCTCACATGGCCATATTGACCAAAAAATAAAAAAGTTATGGCTCTTGGGAAGAAGGGGAGCAAAAAACGAAAGTGCAAAAATGGAAGAGGGCCGCGGCATGAAGGGGTTAAGGAAGTTCTTTCCCCTCATTGTGTGCCATGAACATGCTGCTGCTAGTCCTCCCTATGTTATATAGCTGCTGCCCTCGTCCACTCTACTCTCTGTCCCCCATTGCCGGCCGCCCGTTGTTGCACGCTCAGCCATAAATTAATTTAATTCCGGCCGCTGAAATCTCCTTTCCAAAGTTTTCCAAAGTTTTCCTAATGATCACTTGACGGTTTTCTTCCTGTCTCTGCATTAATTCCTCCACACAGCAGCACAAATTCTCAATTTAATTCAAGTCATGCAAATTTACCAAATCAGACAGCTCATCTGTATCTATAATGTGGATCTAATTAACGAGATAACAAGGATTTATTGATGCAAGTAAATTGTTAAGTATAGGCATGACAACAGATGACAATAAATATTAAATTACCGAGTTCAGGCGCCTAACCGCTCTCAGAAGGTGGAGCGCGCGTCTCGGGACCGGACTGGTAGAAAGCAAAATCACCAATAACCTCGGTTACAGACATGGACCCTCCTGGATCAGCAGAAGGCGTCGTGCCCCCTAAGAATCCTCTTTACTTTTTACATCTTACGTTTCTTATTTTCTGGTGTCTGCAGAGTCCCCGGATTGTAGTAAGGGAAATTCAATCTGCGCAGTATAACTTCTCTGTGGATTGAGTTTCCAGGGAAAGTCTGTGCTATCCGGCGAATTCTAATCCTGATCCGCTCCTCCCTAATTGGGTGTCTTGACACCCTCATCACTCCTCACCACTCCTCTTCATGAGGACAGTGCTTGCAATGATGCACCATGTCCTCAGGGGTGTCAATCCAGCCAGATTGGACAGGATTAGGGCACCGCCTGGTTGACTTGTCTCCCAGTGTTTCCACCTCTGTGACTACAAATAAGTAATTTACATAAAACACAAGTGGCCTTGAGGCACCGGCTTAGACCCATAAGGGACTTCTTTAGAAGTGGAAAGATTCAGAGAGTGAGGGGCAAAAAGCGTCCTACAGGATCCCATTAATTTGTTATTTTCCTTCTCTATAATTTTTGATTTTCTGTTTTCAGACCTGCAGCTCCCTCTCCCCTCTCACAGCAAAGATTAAACATGTGCATAATGAGCCAAAAGCAGAATATAGTTGGTTGCAGACATTTTCCCTGAAGACCAAGAACCAACGGGTCTAATGAAAGGAACTGATATCATCTTCATCTCAGTAAGTGTAAGGGGAGAGTAAAACAAAAGCAACAGTATTACTCCAGGATCAGGACCGAGGCAATGACTTCTACTTTGCTATTTGTCCTTTACACAATCTTATTAAAGCTTAATTTTATTCTCCGCTCAGTCTTCTGATTTTAGTTTTGTTTTTTATTTGTTTTCTTTTTAGGTCTGCCATATGATTCCAGAGATGTGGGCCCTTACTTTACTACTAATTATTATGGCCTTCTCAATGGGGCGTGGCTCACAGGATCCTAGGGGGCGTGTCTTTAGACTGCTCTACATAATTACCCTGTGAGCTTCTCCCCCTTAGTAAACACCATAAATATTTACAGTAAATAAAAAGGTGATCTGGAACCTTATGGCGCATTTACAATGATTAAAAAAAGACAGAAAATCAAAGGAGCAGCCGGAATAAAGTAAGAGCTAAATCTGGACACTTTTTACCCTTTAATTAGAGATGAGAGGATCACTTCGTGCAATCCTGCTCTGCGGTCCAGGTCGGTGCTCTCTGACAGTTGACAGGAGCTGAGAAAATGTCCTTACCCTCCAGGATTCCAGGATCAGTTTATGGTTAGCCGATAATGATGAGCGAGCACTAAAATACTCGGGTGCTCGATGCTCGGGTCGAGCACATTGGAATACTCGGGTGCTCTACCCGAGCAACGAGCCCAATGTAAGTCTATGGGAAACTCGAGCATTTTTCAGGCGCCTCCCCCCGGCGGTCTGCAGAGGGCCTAAAAATTGCCCAAATCGATGGGAACAGTGCTCAAATGACATGGGAACAGCATGGGGAAGACCCCTGGAAGCATTTCTGACTCCCAGATCACTGCTGTCAACAACTTTGTCAGAGTATTACGCCACTTTTACAGACTCACAATAAAACATGCAAAAACGAAAACAAAATGAATTTTCCTGGGAAATATGTATATAAGGCAAAATAAATAACCAAAACCAAAAATACTCCTCCACACCTTGGGCTATGTTCACACGTAGCGTTTTTGATGCGTTTTTGCACTTTTGTATTGCTTTCAACCAAGACAAATGCTTTCACTGGGAAATGTCATTTTAACATTTTACAACCTTATCTGGCCATGTGCTGTGTGACACATGCATACAGTGCTGAAAAGACATGGGAACAGCATGGGGAGGACCCATGGAAGCATCTCTGACTCCCAGGTCACTGGCTAAAAGTGTGCCTGTAAAGATCTGAGGTTGTGGGTTGTAAGTAATCACCTAGGCAGGTTAACGATGCAACAATATTTTATTGATCACAGCCATGGTAATAAAGCAATTCCAGGTAAATGGCCAAAATACAGTTCTCTCAGTCCTCAAGTTCCCAATCTGGGTTCAGTAGTTCCACTGGCTTTGTATAAGGCCATACTCACTGTCTCCCAACTTTTGCTTGGCCCACAGATTTCGTATCTCCAGCCAGTATAGTCTGTAGCCACAGTCCATGATCCTCTAGACAGCAGATAAAACGATGAAAAACATGTATCCAGGAGCAGCGGTCCTTTTAAGAAAATTTAAATCCAAACGACATAATCCATAATGGTAACATGTTTATCAATCCATCCTTCCAAGTCCACGGTCTCCATCCTCTTCCTTCAATCCTTCCACACCACTCTGTAAAACATGTCTCCACTTTCTTCCACTGGGATCAGTCCCCTCCCAGGTCAGAAGTGATCACACCCTCCCCCTTAAACATTCACTGTTCACTAAAACAATGAAGAATATTCTAGAAGCCTTCATCTGAGACTGCATGTAAGACTCCCTGTGGTGACGGCTCCACTGTGTCCACAATCCACACACATAATGAGACCATTGGCTGTTGGAACAATGGACTCCTGAGATAAAGGTGAGATTAGTGGAATGTTGGACATTTTACAAGTGAATTTTACATACTGACAAGTAAGCAGAACTATATACAACATAACAAGTAAATCACTAATAAAACACAATAATAATATTGACAAAAATGGTGGTCCGTGCTGGAAAAGTATCATAGTCTTCAGTAAGTGGGCAGCGCCTCACAGTGCCCATCAAAAGTGATCCTTGGCACATGTGAAGATGCCTCCCACCATGCACCTATCGTAATCACCATCCACGTCCTTGTCCCAGTGCAGCTTTCAGTTGTCCCTACCCCATTCCTTGGAATGCAAGCGCAAGTATGCAGCCAGCCACCCATCCACAGGCTGCAATACTATACTGCCAAATTTTTGACAGCTGATTGCACTTGAAATGTGGCCTTTTAGGCTCGTGGAGGAGGAAGCTGTCCACAACCTTATGGCGGCTGCGACCGGGTGTCCATACTCAGTCCCCAGCCGCCACTATTTGTCCCGGTGTCGTCTCCGCCTTCCACAAGCACAGGTCCCACAACATTACTTCTGCCCTCCCCAGTGAACTTACTGGGAAGGACCGCCTAACCACAAACACGCGGTCAAGTGAATGTGGCCAGGGACGGTACGGAGCCAGTCCACAGCTTTTTTTTCTGAGTTGTATTTCACCACAGCCATATTCTTTAGCTTGGTGAAAGGACTTGGGAAACCATATCTACTCCAGCTGTCATTTCTCCTAGGAAGTCTTCTAAAGCAGCTTTCACTTGAAATGTGGCCTTTTAGGCTCGTGGAGGCGGAAGCTTTTCACAACCTCATGCCGGCGGCGGCTGGGTGTCCATACTCAGTCCCCAGCCACCACTATTTCTCCCGGTGTTATCTCCGCCTTCTAAAAGCGCGGGTCCCTGAACATTAGTCAACAGTAATCTGCTGGTACTTTTCTGTGGGAATTTGCTTGCCTCCTACTAGCCTGGAATATTTCCAGTAAACTATGGTACGACGCCATGGTATTAGCACTGCTCCCAGTACCAATAGCGAAGCCATCCCCAATTTCCTTCTCAGGAATTTTATTTGGTAGACTGAGTGGCTGCCCAAATACATTAGTTTCTCACAAAGGAGCTGAAGATAGAGTGGCAGTAGGTGCAAGTTTCTCCAGCACGTTAGATATCAGAGGGTGAACGACAGCACATTGGATCAGTGGTTTGCACTGCAGCCTTGCAGCGCTGGGATCCTGGGTTCAAATCCCAGCAAGGACAACATCTGCAAGGATTTTGTATGTTCTCCCCGTGTTTGCGTGGGTTTCCACCTCAGAAAAAAAGCAGCCATAGAGTGTCCGGGAACTTTCCCACACACTTTTCTTAGCCAGGACTGCTTCTCGGCAGGGTTGGACAGTCCCACCAGAATCCTCTGGTGTGCCCTGGCTTCTACATCAGGAGAGTTCATGATAGCGCTAACTTTGCAGCTGCTATGGGGCTGTTGAGTGGGGGAGAAAGGTGAGCCCTCAAAATCAAATCCTATGGTGGGCCTAATGTTTTTCAATCTGAAACAGCTTCTCAGTGGGAGTTGTATTTCACCACAGCCATATTCTTTAGCTGGGTGAAAAGACTGGCATAGAGGGAAACCATATCTACTCTGGCTGTCATTTCTCCGTCACCAGGTTCCGCCCATTGTCACACACGACCATGCCTGGCTGTATGTTCAGCGGTGTGAGCCACAGATCTGCCTGCTCTTTCAGAGCTGTCCACGACTCTTCAGCATTGTGCGGTTTGTCACCTAAGCATATTAGCTTCAGCACAGCCTGTTGCCACTTGGCCAAGGCAGTGCTGCAGTGCTTTCAGCTTGTGACTGATGTGGTCATTTCGGAGATGAAGGCTGAGGAGGATGAGGTGCAGGAGCTGTAGACTGTGGGGGCAACCCTGATTAACCTAGGGCCTGTGATCCTTGGCGTCGGGAGGACGTGTTCCGTCCCAAGGTCCGACTGGGTCCCGGCTTCCACTATGTTAACCCAGTGTGCCGTCAGCGAGATGTACCGTCCCTGCCCACAAGCACTTGTCCACGTGTCCGTGGTTAAGTGGACTTTCCCGGTAACTGCGTTGTTGAGGGCACGGCTAATGTTTTGGGACACGTGCTTGTGTAATGTGGGGCGGGACATCAGGAGAAATAGTGGTGGCAGGGGACCGAGTACCGAGGAATGGCTGCCGCCATCAGGTTGCGGAATGCTTCTGTCTCCACGAGCCTAAAAGGCAACATTTCGAGTGCAAGCAGTCTCAAAATGTGGGAATTTAGTAGTGTGGCCTGTGGGGCGTTGGCTGCGTATTTACGCTTGCGTTCCAAGGACTTGGGTTTGGACAACTGAATGCTGCACTGGGACAAGGACATGGACGTGCTTCCTGATGCGCTACTTGAGAGTGTGCAACGACAGGTGCAGGGCAGGAGGCATCTTCGCATGCACCATGGACAGGGGATTGGCTTGCATCCACAACAGTGGAAGAAGCAATGGTGCCACCCGCAGACACTGTTCCTGGACCCTGGGGTTCGGTCCACAAAGTCGAGTGCTTTGCTGCCATGTGCCTGATCATGCTGGTGGTGGTCAGGCTGGTCGGTTTGCCACCCCTGCTGATGCTGTCCTGGCAGGTGGTGCAAATGGCCTTTTTGGGGTTATTGGCAGAGTCTTTAAAAAACAACCAGACTCGGAAAGACTTAACAGTTGTACTGGCAACTTCCTTCGTGTTGGTGTTACGGGGAACAGTTGCCTGCCTTCTGTCTGCGGCCACCACACTGCTTCTTCCTGCCTGTTGGGGTGCTCTGCCTCTCTCCCCCTGTGTGCTGATGTCCTCGCTCTGCATGTCCTCCTGCCAGGTTGGGTCAGTTACTATATCATCCACCACCTTGTCTTCCACTTCCGCACCCTGGTCCTCCTTCTGACTTTCTGGCAATTGTGTCTCATCATCGTCCACCTCTTGTGACACTTTGCCACCGTCACCTTCAGCAGCAGCAGACAAAACTGGAATGGAGCCTCTTGTGCTATATGCACTGCAGTCTGCTATATACACTGCCTGCCTGCCTATATACACTGCCTGCCTGATATCTCTGCAGATGGATTAGTCCTCAGAAGGACTGTTAGTTGAGATGGTTATGTGTCTCTACACTGTCTGATCTGGAGTGACTGTGACGAGCATGGCGGCGCCAGGTCTGATATACACCTGATGACGCTGTGCGGCCAGCCAATCACTGTAATGCCCACAACCAACATGGCAGTGGCATTATAATGAGTGGCAGGCAATCCCTGCATGTTGATTGGCTCTCTAAAGAGCGCCAAACTTGCTCCCGCCGAGCAACCCCGGAAACACTCGGCGAGCTCCAAGCAGTAGTGAACATGCTCGCTCATCACTATTAGCCAAGCTAGCGAAATGTCATCTGTGAGCTGCGGGAGGTACGGATGACGGCACTCCAGGTTTGTGAATCAAACCCCAAACTCTTTGATTTAGAGCTTGCAAGCGCTGCTCTGAATCTGTCCGGATTGCTGGATCAGTGCTTCAGCGCCCTGTGCTCCTCAAATGCAGAGACAAAGCAGCCTCATACGAGTGGTACGGGCGATCGCTCAGTGCAGACCACGCTGCACGTCCGAACTGTCAATCTCCAGGAGCGCACCGCCCCCCCAGTATGGAGGAGGTGGAGGAGCGGTGTGCTCCTGAAGAAAAGTGAGAATAAGTCCTCATTCATATATCTGATTTGTTTTGTGTATGAGAAAATCAGACCGATTATTATGATCAGACTCTGAAAAGGAGTTTGATCACATGGTGATCTGAGTGTCATCTGCTTTGTGGACAAATTAGTAAAAAAAAACTCTACTTTATTCTGACAGTCCAAGAAAATTGGACTGCACTCAGATGGCATCCGAGTGAGGTCTGATTTTTTCACAGACCCATTGTCCCATTGACTTGCATTGCTGATTTTAATCCGACCCTCAGATCAAAATCGGATATGTCTCCGATATTTTCAGCAAACTACTCGGTCCGAGGAAAATATCGAACCTGTGAGTGGCTCCATAGACTATCACAGGTACGAGTGGTGTCAGTGAAAATCACGGAGAACATTCGTACGCAAAAATCAGACTTCTGAAGGAGTCCTCACCCTTTCATTCTATAAATGTAAAAAAAGGTTATAAATTGTTACATAAAAAAAAATAAAGAACTAAAATAAACCTTCCTGGTTATAATACCTGAGGAATGTATATGTGAGGGATTCGTAGTCGTGTGAGTGAGCAGCTTGGCGGATAGTGAGCGGCGACGACATAAATCAGACATTCTGAATATAAAATAGACTTTCTTGGGCATTTTTTGCAGCTAATCGTTTTCATTAGGATGAAAAAAAAAAAAAAAGCAACAGCAATAAAAGAACAATTATCAAAAATTGAAGAGGCATTTTAGTTAATGATAATACTTGAGGATATAAGTGCATATTTCAGAGGAACGACGACTAAATCAAACTCCTGTCTTTTATAATGTCACTTATTACAGTAATAACAAAAACCGGATCATTTCAGTCCTGAAAAAAAAAAAAAGAGCCACGAGTATATTATTTTTCTTCAATTTCGCTTTGAATTAAATGACTAATTTAATAAAGACATATTCACAGGTAGGCAATGAAAATGTTTAAGTAACGCAAAGTTTCACGCTGATTTAGCAAATATCACTTTATTTCAGGAACCTGAATCTTCGTGCAGGAAAACAATGGAAAAAATAGAATTGATTTGGAAGTCTTGATGGAAGTTTCTATGATTTTTTTCATCTATAAAGGGAATATTTACCTATCGGGTAACAACAAATCTTCACGTGTTTCGTCCTCAGTACGGCACATGTCACATCCATCCGCAAAGATATAATTGTGACCGCTGGTTTTGGACCTTTTGGTATTTGATGAGTTTTTGATGTTGCAGATTTTCTGCAATCAGTAAATAAATTAGGTTACTTGCGATTTAACGCGTCATTTGACCCTGCGATTTTTTTGTCTCTTACTGGTTTGTCTTGTAAGTAAAGCTGCTTTTTTTATGCTTCCTGCTATTTACATTGAACAACACGACAAACACGTGTGAATTTATTATGTTTTTTTATCTACGGAATTTCAGCCTCTAATGCAATTCTATGAGGAAAATCTGCATATAAAACTCGGCAAGAGAAAGTGGCTTGTTGCAGATTTGAAACTCGCGCTGCAGGTCAGTTTATGCTGCATAAAAAAAAAACGATTTCTATAACATTCTACCACATTCCTAGGACTGTAAGACGCTGCGTTTTTTTATGCAACAAAAATAAACAGCATAAAAAACTCATTGTGGGAATTTAAAGCCAATGAAACTTTTTTTTTTTTTGCACTTCTTGTATTTTATCTTCATTTTGAAAGTATCTGATTTTTACTACTGAAACCTCAAAATATCCATACAGAGATGATTGCATCTCCAGGAAAATTCAGCTGGCATCAAACAAATTTGGTGGGAAACAATTTGTCCGGAGAAGGATTTAAAAACAAATCTTACACTTATCTCTCCTCCGCCCTGCCCAGACCTTGCCCACCACCACCGCTCCTCTGATCGACGTCTCTACCTTCCCTCTTTTATCTCCTTTTCATTTTGGGCCGTTCTTCACTAGACCCCGGTCTGCAAAATGGCTCCTAATGGAAAGCAGCAGAATAACAAGAAGGCCAAAGATATAGAAAGAAAGGCGCTAGCGAGACAGGTATGGGGAGAGCCAAAGAGAGGTGAGGATAATATTTTATTGCTTTTTTTAACCTCTTCTTGGCCCTCGGAATCCAATCACTGCTTACTAGATTCACACAAATTCCCACAAAAAGTTAGATTGTTTATAATCCTAATTTTGGGAAAATTTACTTTGGTATCTCCTACTATTCATCATTGAAATAGAAAATATCTTAAGATACATTAGTTATTACATGAGTTACTAGATACAAGACTTTTCAATTTATCGTAAGTTTGAGAAATTAAAGTAAAGTTCAGTATTGGGTTTATTTTATTCATAGAGATATTGCTATTTTTTACCTGTTGGTGGCCTTTATATGGAAGTGACAGCAGGAAGTGACAGCAGGAATTGACAGCAGGAAGTGACAGCAGGAATTGACAGCAGAAAGTGACAGTAGGAATTGACAGCAGGAAGTGACAGCCGGAAGTGACAGCAGGAATTGACAGCAGGAAGTGACAGCAGGAAGTGACAGCAGGAATTGACAGCAGAAAGTGACAGCAGGAAGTGACAGCAGGAATTGACAACAGGAAGTGACAGCAGGAATTGACAGCAGGAAGTGCAGACATGTTGGTTGTTTCAATAGGCTGAACTTTCTTGATGTCGTTTTTAGATGTTTGGCCAACACAACTGCAAAAAAAATCCTAACATTTTAAAAGTAGGAGCAGCATAATTAGAAATCCAGATGTACTGATGTTTAGGCAATTTTATATTAAGAAATTATATTCTTAATATTCTTCTAGTTATAATATAGAAAGTTTAATATATAATAGTCTAGAATAATGTAGTATAATATATAAAGTTATAAAGTTTAGCACTCCGTGTGGTTTAAAAGCTATAAGTCGGGCTGTAAATTTAATTTACATAGTTCAATATTTTTGCTTGTTTAAAAAGTTTTTCTACATTTTCAATAAATATCCTAAATACATAAAATATGGCATTTTGAAATTCTTTCTTTTTTTTTTTTTGTTGTCACGTTTGGGGAGCCCCTGATGTGTCTAAAAACAGTGGAAACCCCCCAACACGTGACACTATTTTGGAAACTAGACCCCTCAAGGATTTTATCCAGGGATATAGTGAGTATTTTGATTATTTTGATCCTACAGGTTCTACACAGAATTTGCACTGCTGGAGTGGAGAACGAACCCATGGAGCTGATGGAGTCAGTTGGATTGGGGATAGTCCAGAACGAACTTGTGGCAGAGCAGAAGAGGAGTTGTGCTAAGGAGGAATGAAGTCTACATTGCTGTGCCCTATCCCACTTGACGAACTTGGACTGTTAGTAAAAGTTTGACTGTTACAAAGAACTGCTAACAGAGGCGTCTCTGGCTGTTGTACCCGGCGCTGGTCATTGACGGTTCCTGCCGGAGATTCAGCTCCCTGTTAACAGAGCAGCGGTTTCTCTTTCTATTGACAGGACGGGACTACTGGCGTCTTGCTGATTGACACCGGCTTCCCCCAATTAGGCAGCGGGGAGCCGGCTGTCAATCAGCATGACACCAGTAGTCCTGCCCTGTCAACAGGAAGAGAAACTGCCACTCTGTTGACCTGACGTCAGGGGAAGTCTCTGACCTCTCCGCGCCTGCCTGTTAGTGCTTCAGCACATTTTTGTTTTCTTAAAGTCCCGGATACCCCTTTAAGGCTACATTTCCACGATGAGTTTTTGGTGAGTTTTTTACGCTGTGTATTTTCGGGAAACAATGCAAGTAACCTATTTTACTTAATGAGTGCAGAAAGGCGGCCGAAAATCTGCAACATCAAAAACTTACCAAAAACTTCATTGTGAGAACATAGATTAATGGTCCCAACTCTGGCTGTTTCCCATAACTCCCAAAGAAGTCAATGGAGAAAGAGCAGCACCGATTCATTCATTCTTTGGTCGGGGGTGACAGTGCAGATCCTAGAGGTGCAATCTGCAGATATTAGACACTTGTGCTGTATCCTGTAAATATGCAATACTTGCACTAAGTCCGGGGGTCACACGACTGTCGAATCTCTCATGCGAGAGAATCGGGGCCGGTTGTGCAAACACTGTCGGATCAGACTCGGTCCGAGCTTGAGCCGAGTGGCCCCTTAGTGTGATCCGATGATCTCTCATGAGAGAATCGCAGCAAAGGACCAGAGAAAACGGAGAACGCTAAAATACATCAGATAGCACTCGGCCGTTTTATACGCTCGTGTGAGCCCTTACTGGGAATATCTCTTCATACGGCCGCAGGATTATTTCCACTTTTGCAATAAATCTCCTCTGTTACTAAATATTTCCTATATAACCAAATATTTTTCATTTTTTTTGCAATTTTTTTTCCTTACTCTTTAACCATCTCTCCGAGGCAGTGAAATAATAATAACCCATCCGTCTTTCCGGGAATGGCGATAGACCTCCAGATAAATGGTCGGCGCCGCCTGTACACACACCGGATATATTACTTTGTGCTTAAAAATGATTTCAGTCCGTTCTGCTGTCATCAGAAGAGATTGGAAAAATATTGAAAGACGCACGTTAGCTTTTCTTCTGCGATACAACAACCTCCTCCTTCACTTTGAAAGGTTCTAAACCCGACACATAATCCTTATCACCCGGTGACATCCATCCCTCCAGAAGACGACCCCGGCGTGACCCGCGGACTGATGCCGAGCTTTCGGGATGCCGCTATTAACTTTTGGGAAGATATACTGGGCAAATCGTATTTTCTGCCTTGGGTTGTACACATTTTTATAATTTTCCACTGTCTAAAACTATTTTCCTATCTTTCCATTTGCCTTTTTAATGTAAAGCAGTTTTTTTCTTAAGCATTCAAAATCCATTATCCGTTCCCCTGACGCCCGCAGCACACGCTCCCGAAAGGCTCGTTTTTCAAGGATAATGTTTGATTGAAGGTAGAGTAGATTTCCTTAATTTGTTCATGTGGGAGTGCATCTTGATTTTTATTGATCTATTTTCTCTGCTTAATTATTTGACCATATTAAATTCATGTCTGTACAATTATCTCCTGGAATGCTCGGCATTAATTGAAAATTGTTTTTCATTCCAAAGATTTTTTACATTTTTTTTTTACATTTTTTGAAAATTGTAACATATTTTAGCCGGAGAGTCGTTATCTATTAAATACTAATTAAAATATGGAGCCCGATTCATTATTGCATTGGCGCCTATTTTTTTTGTCCAATTTTTCCAATTTTAATGCTGATGTTTTGTTTTGCTACAAATTTTTCTTTTAAGTTGCGCCTATCGTGAAGTCTCTCGTCTTACTTGTTCATCGTTATGGTGAACATTGTTTTGTTGTAATCCAAATGTTTGCGGCTGATTCATAATTTGTGACTTTTTATAATTTGTGACTTTTTATAAAGTCACAAAGTTTTTTGCACACAGTGTAGTAAAGTCCCGGGATTGATTGTTTGTATGCTGGAAAATTTTTGTGCAACTGTTAGAGTTGTGTGCAACATTGTAAGCGAGTGGCGTTATACAGAGCGATGGAGCATCGAGGATCTGCCGGGCTGCAGGGTTACTGGTCCTCTAATAATAATCTCCTGCTGATAAAACTACCACAAGCAGCCCAGTGAGTGACACATGGCTGGAATCAGGGGCTCTGTCTCTACATCATGCTGCTCGCAACATTTTGCTGCTAAATAGACACAAATTAAGTAGAAGACAAAAATAAAACAGCATTTTTTATTTCGTGCAAAATGAATGATTTTTGAAAAACGTGGCACAAAAAGAGGCAACGAATGTTACAAGACAAAAAAGAAAAGTAACTAAAAAAAGTTCAAAGGATGAATCGGGTCCATGATATTGTTGTTTTTAAATGATTATTTATATTTTTACTTTTTATATGTAGAATTTTTTTTAAAAACTGTTAATTAGATATTATTAGCAGTATTTTTGGTTTTCTTTATATTTTTTATATATGAAGTAAAAATATAAATAATCATTAAAAAATTAAATTATTATATATTAAATTATTTATATATTATTATTTATATATAACTATGAATTATATATTAAATCAGAAATATATATATATATATTTAAACAATATCAATTGTATATATTTATTATTAATAATATTAATTGTATATATTTATTATTAATAACATTTTTGTTTTTCAGAATCATTTATATTTTTGCCTATATACAATTGGGAAAATATTTATTTGATACACTGACGATTTTGCAGGTTTTCCCACCTACAGAGAATGGAGAGATCTGTAATTTTTATCGTAGGTCACTTCACCTGTGAGAGACAGAATCTAAAAAAAATCCAGAAAATCACATTGTATGATTTTTACATAACTAAATTGCATTTTATTGCATGAAATAAGTATTTGATCACCGACCAACCAGCAAGAATTCTGGCTCTTACAGACCTGTTAGTTTTTCTGTAAGAAGCCTCCTACTCTGCACTCATTACCTGTATTAACTGCACCTGTTTGAACTCGTTACCTGTATAAAAGACACCTGTCCACACACTCAATCACACTCCAACCTCTCCACCATAGCCAAGACCAAAGAGCTGTGTAAGGACACCAGGGACAAAATTGTAGACCTGAACAACGCTGGGATGGACTACAGGACAATAGGCAAGCAGCTTGGTGAGAAGGCAACAGCTGTTGGCACAATTATTAGAAAATAGGAGAAACACAAGATGACTGCCAATCTTCCTCAGTCTGGGGCTCCATGCAAAATCTCACCATGTGGGGTAAGGATGGTTCTGAGAAAGGTCAGGAATCAGCCCAGAACTACATGGGAGGACCTGGTCAATGACTTGAAGAGAGCTAGGACCACAGTCTCAAACATTACCGTTAGTAACACACTACTCCGTCATGGATTAAAATCCTGCAGGTCCCCCTGCTCACACCAGCACATGTCCAGGCTCATTTGACGTTCTCCAGTGACCATCTGGATGATCCAGAGGAGGCATGGGAGAAGGTCATGTGGTCAGATGAGACCAAACTAGAACTTTTTGGTATAAACTTCAATCGCCGTGTTTGGAGGAAGAAAACGAATGAGTACAACCCCAAGAACACCATCCCAACCGTGAAGCATGGTGGGAGAAACATCACACTTTGATTGAAGTCCTCCCTCCCGTATTGAAGGGAGGGTGGATGGGGTCATGTATCAAAGGTTTCTGCACTGTATGTAAAAATCATACAATGTGATTTTCTGGATTTTATTTTTAGATTCTGTCTCTCAAGGGTGAAGTGACCTACGATAAAAATTATAGATTTTTCCATTCTATGTAGGGGGAGAACTTGCAAAAGTGTCAGGTATCAAATACTTATTTTCCCCACTGTGTGTATACATAAATGGGATATTTTTCATATTTTTCATTTTTTATATTTATTTGTATTAAAGTATGTTTATATTTTGCTTTTTTATATATTTATATTCGCGTTTTACACATTTCTAGGATTATTTCTATTCTTATCATTTTATATTTAGTTGATTTTTTTTTTGCTTTTTTTTTATATTTCTTTCCATTTTTTTCTTTCTTCCGAGAATTTTTCGCAAGCTGTTCCTAAACTCTTGCGTGTCTTGGAATTTCCTATTGATACCGCAGAGACTGAGGAAGGACGCGGAGTGTAAAAAACCGTACGACCTCTGTGTGATCACCATTTTCTTTATTATTGGACCTTCACATGAACCTCATCGTCATCCAGGATATTAAACCAAAACCTTGGAGTTTCACAGGTCTTTTTGCCCCAGTTTTTAGAGAATATCGGAGCACAAAGCATCTCTCTGTGGACGGTTGCCGGCGAGCGAGGAAGCGAGATTTACAATTTCAAAAGCAGAGGATAACTTTGGGACAAGGTAAGATTTCATATTCCAAATAGATGTTTTACAATTCTCTTGATGAACAAAATGTACAATAGATTGAGCGAGTAACAAGAAAGACCTTTGAACAATAATGAAGAGATTGCATGAGATCTGTGTTAGGAGAATCTGGGGGGAACTGAAAATATGAATAATAATATGCAAACATTATATTGGACAAATTCAGAAAAAAATGCTTGTGAAGTGTAATATAAAGGCTGCATTAACATGAGCAATGTGCGCTGGCTGCAGAACACAGGAGAAGTCAAACTGTCATGGAGGGGAATTATAGGGGCGTCTGCGGGGAAGAGGCACTCCCCATTATTCAGATACATTGTGCAACATTGTATACAGACTAGATTCATCCAGACATATCATACAGTCAGCCCAGTCAGTGGGCCAGAGACCCAGGAGTAAGGGGGTCCATTAGACCCCAAATGCAGATTATATATAACATGTTAGGCTATGGGTTGAACTAGATGGACTTAGTCTTCCTTCAACCTTAAAAACTATGTTACTA
Source organism: Phyllobates terribilis (assembly GCF_046119375.1). Classification (NCBI taxonomy): domain Eukaryota; kingdom Metazoa; phylum Chordata; class Amphibia; order Anura; family Dendrobatidae; genus Phyllobates; species Phyllobates terribilis. Next base: position 194,894,088 of record NW_027362768.1, read on the forward strand.
TGTTACTATGTATGAAATTCATGCCGCAAAATTACAGGTGGATAATTACAGTTACATATCGGATACAGACGTGTCTAATTTTTGTCTTAAAACACTTTTGTGATAGGTTTTCATTGCAAATGTTGAACCATTTGGCTTCTGCATCCTCTATGTATCACAGTACATAGCAGACTGCAGAATGAGTCGCCAGAGAAACTATCAGAGAGCTCATCCTGTGGGTCTGTAGACTGTGTCTCTTCTCTCCTGAACCGTCTTCTAAGCTGATTTCTGAACTCTTCAAACTTCAGATTTTATCTGGTAATAAATCAGCTGAAAAAAAAAAAAAATTAATAGAAGTTGAGATGTTGACGTCAGAATGAGCTCGCTGATAGATTCTCTGATAACTGAGTCTCCTATGTACGGAGACGCACAGAGGATGTAGGAGACAAAATTGTCATCTGATGAGCATTTTAGTGAGACATGCTCCTCTAAAGAGGCTGTTCTCACAAAAAAAAAAGCGGATGAGTGCAGAGAAGTTTATAGGCTAAAATATATAGAAAAAACAATATTCACCTGCTCAAAGCCACATTACTCCATGGCCCTCGTGCAGATGAGCAAATTTCCTAAAATTCAATTTGAGCAGATTTTCTCGAATCGGCCAACAGATTCAATTCAGTCCAAATTCAAAACACCAAAAAAATAAATTTATCATGCGCTGAAATCTCTCCAGACCCCAAAACATAATAAATGGAGGGTCTGGGAGAGGTTATAAAACGCCAAACTGTGATACTCTCCGGCCCTGCTGCCGCAGCTCCCCGTCAGTTCCTCCATTCGTTCCCTCTGGTTTTTGATCTTTGTATCTTCATCAACATTCATCAAGTGAGGAAGAACAAATCCTGGTAAATCCCAAATTCTCTGAAAATTTGTAACACATTAAATTAATTCCAAATCAATGTTTATATCAAATTTTGAAATCTCACAAGCGTCATGAAGCGCTGTCCCCCATACGTAAAGGGAATCTGGGACTGAAAACGATGTGCGGAGACCTGAGGAAACTGATTGCAACAATGTAATAATCCTTACATCTGAACTTTCTCACAGTGAACCAGCAAACAGCCCGAGCGCTGAGAGGGAGTGAAGCATCTAGGAGTCCGAGCTGAAGAGTCCGGGGTGATGGATCACAAGTAGTGTTGAGCGAGTATGTTCTATTAACCCTTTCGCCGAGTATGCTCGGGCCGAGCTCCGAGTATTTACAGCTGCTCGGTGATATGCTTGAATCACTCCCGTGTGCATGATTTGCAACTGTTTGACAGCTTTATTACATGTGAGGAATGTCTATTTCTTACTCATTTCTCACATGTAATAAAGCTGTCAAACAGTTGCAAATCATGCACACGGGAGCGATTCATCCATATCACGGAGCAGCTGTAAATACTCGGAGCTCGGCCCGAGCATACTCGGACAGAACATACTCGCACAACCCTAGTCACAATGCAGAGCAGACTGTGCAATCATACTGTGCCGGAGCGACAGTGCGGCCAGAGAGGAGAATCACATTCTTGGGATCTACGGGGGAAATGATTAGGACTTTTTGTGCCAGGATTTTGGCATGAGGGAGTCACAATTTTTTGCTATTTTATGTCAATTTATCTACTTTGGAAAATTGGGTGTCTAAGATGAGCCTCAAGCCAAATTTACAAATTGCTATTTTTTAAAAAAAAAGTGTCAAAAAAAGTTGCACTGGAGATGGAGCAAAACTATGAGAAACAGTTTTATCCTGAAGTTTTATATTTAAAGATGTATCACAATCATCAAACATCATGAGACACTTTTGATAAATTTAGTGCAAATAACTGCAAAAGAAGACCCAAGGAAAAGTGACTTCAAAAAGTTCCCTCAAAGTAACTTTCCCCTGTGTTTTATCGGCTCTCCATTACGGCAGCTTGGGTGCTTTGTGGTCTCAGCAGCCCGTCACCTTCCTGTCCACTCCTTGTACCCAATCGTATTATCGTATTAGATACCTCTTCCCAGCCTTGAAGAAAGTGCTGGAGTAAGAACTGCGACTGCTTGTTCCTCTTCATGAATTTGGCAAAATTTCAAAACGGTAGCAGAGCAGCGTAAAAAAAAAGCCAAACGTGACAAATTTTGGAGCAATAACAAGTTACAGAGAAATTTTGCAGCATTTGATTTACGCCAGAATTCTGCTGTAAACTGATGAACGATTCGCCCTTCTGTTTCTCAACTCTATTTCCTATACAACTTCTCCTTTCTCCTCCATTTATGTGAAGGACCCCAGTCACCAGGATCTCGATGCAATAACTGACATTTATCTTTAGAAAGTCTACAGAAATATACCTTTATCTCTGCTGAACTTGCACTTCTTCACTCCACGGCCAGAAATGTGCCGCACGGCCAGAAAATCTAATATTCACAGGCCAGACAATTTCTCACTCCATTAGAGCATATGAGATTTGGTGCAAGAAAGTTGTATTGAATTTATATACTGTTCTTGATGTGGCCAATTTTAGGATGGCTGTTGTATGGGAAATTATTTGACATCCCATAATCACGTTGCAGGAGTGGCGATGGGTATTGAAGGAGCCCTTTTCCTTTCTCTAACCACTAGGGATGTAAACGGCCAATATCATAGTGAGCTCCGATCCCAGATATTGCACCCAAGCTAATAATATTTAAAGAGTAACCGTTACTTTAATTCTCTTTTATAAATCAATAGTACACGTGAAAAGAAGAAACTTTGCAAGATATATTATTAGAAAAATCTGCCTCTTTCTCTTCTTGGACTGATCGTTCATTATCAAAATGATAAATTCATGGGTAAAATCGGTATTCAGTGAATACAAATTTTCACATAACTGAGATAGGAGATATCAGTTGGATCTTATAAAGTTCTATGGAGAACTGTACCTTGTCATTTCAGAAGAACTTGCAGTCGAATGTCTGTGTCTTCCTCTAGCTCCTCTCTCCTCTGTCTGTGTCTGCCTCTAGCTCCTCTCTCCTCCGTCTGTGTCTGCCTCTAGATCCTCTCTCCTCTGTCTGTGTCTGCCTCTAGCTCCTCTCTCCTCTGTCTGTGTCTGCCTCTAGCTTCTCCCTCCTCTGTCTGTGTCTGCCTCTAGCTCCTCTCTCCTCTGTCTGTGTCTGCCTCTAGCTCCTATCTCCTCCGTCTGTGTCTGCCTCTAGCTCCTCTCTCCTCCGTCTGTGTCTGCCTCTAGCTCCTCTTTCCTCTGTCTGTGTCTGCCTCTAGCTTCTCCCTCCTCTGTCTGTGTCTGCCTCTAGCTTCTCCCTCCTCTGTCTGTGTCTGCCTCTAGCTCCTCTCTCCTCCGTCTGTGTCTGCCTCTAGCTTCTCCCTCCTCTGTCTGTGTCTGCCTCTAGCTCCTCTCTCCTCTGTCTGTGTCTGCCTCTAGCTTCTCCCTCCTCTGTCTGTGTCTGCCTCTAGCTCCTATCTCCTCTGTCTGTGTCTGCCTCTAGCTTCTCCCTCCTCTGTCTGTGTCTGCCGCTAGCTCCTATCTCCTCTGTCTGTGTCTGCCTCTAGCTCCTCTCTCCTCTGTCTGTGTCTGCCTCTAGCTCCCCCCCTCTGTCTGTGTCTTCTTCTAGCTCCTCTCTCCTCTGTCTGTGTCTGCCTCTAGCTCCTCTTTCCTCTGTCTGTGTCTGCCTCTAGCTCCTCTCTCCTCCGTCTGTGTCTGACTCTAGCTCCTCTTTCCTCTGTCTGTGTCTTCCTCTAGCTCCTCTCTCCTCCGTCTGTGTCTGCCTCTAGCTCCTCTCTCCTCTGTCTGTGTCTGCCTCTAGCTCCTATCTCCTCCGTCTGTGTCTGCCTCTAGCTCCTCTCTCCTCCGTCTGTGTCTGCCTCTAGCTCCTCTTTCCTCTGTCTGTCTGCCTCTAGCTCCTATCTCCTCTGTCTGTGTCTGCCTCTAGCTTCTCCCTCCTCGGTCTGTGTCTGCCTCTAGCTCCTATCTCCTCTGTCTGTGTCTGCCTCTAGCTCCTCTTTCCTCTGTCTGTGTCTGCCTCTAGCTCCTATCTCCTCTGTCTGTGTCTGCCTCTAGCTCCCCCCCTCTGTCTGTGTCTTCTTCTAGCTCCTCTCTCCTCTGTCTGTGTCTGCCTCTAGCTCCTCCCCTCTGTCTGTGTCTGCCTCTAGCTCCTCCCCTTCTCTACACGTCTGCCTCTAGCTCCCCCCCTCTGTCTGTGTCTTCTTCTAGCTCCTCTCTCCTCTGTCTATGTCTGCATCTAGCTCCTCCTCTGGCTGTGTCTGCCTCTAGCTCCTCCCTCCTCTTCTGTGTATACCTCTAGCCCCTCCCTTCTGTCTGTGTCTGTCTCTAGCTCCTCCCTCCTCTGTCTGTGTCTACCTCTAGCTTCTCCCTCCTATGTCTGTTTCTGCCTCTAGCTCCTCCCTCCTCTGTCTGCCTCTAGCTCCTCCCTCCTGTGTCTGTGTCTGCCCCTAGCTCCTCCCTCCTCGGTCTGTCTCTAGCTCCTCCCTCCTCTGTCTGTGTCTGCCTCTAGCTCCTCCCTCTTCTGTCTGTGTCTGCCTCCAGCTCCTCCTTCCTCTGTCTGTGTTTGCCTCCAGGTCCTATCTCCTCTGTCTGTGTCTGCCTCTAGCTCCTCCCCTCTGTCTGTGTCTGCCTCTAGCTCCTCCTCCTCTGTCTGCCTCTAGCTCCTCCCTCCTCTGTCTGCCTCAAGCCCCTCCCTCCTTCATCTGTGTCTGCCTCTAGCTGCTCCCTCCTTTATCTATATATGCCTCTAACTCCTCCCTCATGTCTGTGTCTGAAACTCCTCCCTCCTCTGTCTGTGTCTTCCTCTAGCTCCTCCCTCCTCTTTCTGTGTTTGCCTCTAGCCCCTCCCTCCTGTCTATGTTTGCCTCTTGCTCCTCCCTCCTCTGTCCGCCTCCAGCTCCTCCCTCCTCTGTCTGTGTCTGCCTCCAGCTCCTCCCTCCTCTGTCTGCCTCTAGCTCCTCCCTCCTCTGTCTGTGTCTGCCTCCAGCTCCTCCTCCTCTGTCTGTGTCTGCCTCTAGCTCCTCCCTCCTCTGTCTGTGTCTGCCTCTAGCTCCTCCCTCCTCTGTCTGTGTCTGCCTCTAGCTCCTCCCTCCTCTGTATGCCTCCAGCTCCTCCCTCCTCTGTCTGCCTCTAGCTCCTCCCTCCTCTGTTTGTGTCTGCCTCTAGCTCCTCCCTCCTCTGTGTCTGCCTCCAGCTCCTCCTCCTCTGTCTGTGTCTGCCTCTAGCTCCTCCCTCCTCTGTGTCTGCCTCTAGCTCCTCCCTCCTCTGTCTGCCTCCAGCTCCTCCCTCCTCTGTCTGCCTCTAGCTCCTCCCTCCTCTGTCTGTGTCTGCCTCCAGCTCCTCCTCCTCTGTCTGTGTCTGCCTCTGGCTCCTCCCTCCTCTGTGTCTGCCTCTAGCTCCTCCCTCCTCTGTCTGCCTCTAGCTCCTCCCTCCTCTGTCTGTGTCTGCCTCTAGCTCCTCCCTCCTCTGTCTGTGTCTGCCTCTAGCTCCTCCCTCCTCTGTATGCCTCCAGCTCCTCCCTCCTCTGTCTGCCTCTAGCTCCTCCCTCCTCTGTTTGTGTCTGCCTCTAGCTCCTCCCTCCTCTGTCTGTGTCTGCCTCCAGCTCCTCCTCCTCTGTCTGTGTCTGCCTCTAGCTCCTCCCTCCTCTGTGTCTGCCTCTAGCTCCTCCCTCCTCTGTCTGCCTCCAGCTCCTCCCTCCTCTGTCTGCCTCTAGCTCCTCCCTCCTCTGTCTGTGTCTGCCTCTAGCTCCTCCCTCCTCTGTGTCTGCCTCTAGCTCCTCCCTCCTCTGTCTGCCTCCAGCTCCTCCCTCCTCTGTCTGCCTCCAGCTCCTCCCTCCTCTGTCTGCCTCTAGCTCCTCCCTCCTCTGTCTGCCTCTAGCTCCTCCCTCCTCTGTCTGTGTCTGCCTCTAGTTCCTCCTTTCATCCTCTTCCCTTCTCCGTAGAATCTTATAAACACTGTCATCTCCTATCTCAGTAATGTGAATATCTGTTTTTCTGTGCAAATTCATAAAAATAACAAAATATTCATATTTAGTCTCATGGAAATTGAATAGAAAGACAATGTAAGATTGTTTTTTTTTAACAATGATATAGAATACAACAATGAATAGAATTGATCAAGAAGTAAGTCATCTGATATGAAAAAAAAAGAAAAGTCAAATAAAAATACTATTGGAATGAGTCTTGGAAGAATTTGTTTTGTTGCTCAAAAACAGTAGACTATAAAAAAAAATTAAGTTTATTATCTGTATAATGGCACCTACCGCAGAATAAAGTTTATGTGTCATATATAGCAAACAATGAGCACAGCAAAAGCAAAACTCAAAGCGCGTTGGTCCGATTCATCATTTGCTTTTTTTTAAAAGTCACTTTTCTTTTTTTATCTTGTGGTATTTGTTGCCTTTTTTTGCACCAAATTCTTCAAAATGGAACATATTGTTTATCAATTTTTGTGAACAACAATGCTCGTAAATTTGCCTTTTTTGCTTTGCTATTTAGAGTAAAAAGTTACTTGTTCCACTTAAAAATGTCGCAAAATTAGCTTAAAAATGTCAGGCGTACATAAAATCACTCCAGGAGGACACTTGAGTACATTTATGCGAATATTTTCCGACTTTTTAAAAAGTCACAACTGTTGAATTGGCCACAAACATCTGAAAAGCGAAACCAACTCCTAATTTGGCGAACGTAAGAAAAAGCAAAACACATAAAATAGACTTAAAAAAAAAGGCACAAATTAAAAGAAGAATTTGACAAAAAATAAAGTTAAAAACACAACTCAGAAGAGAAAACAACAGGATCAGTGGGTGCAGGTGAGAGAGTGTGGGTGCTGTATGGACCCTGGGTAACAAAAGCTCCAAAACTTCTGTCAATATTGATAACTTCCTCTCTTCCATCACAGAAGGAAGCACAGCTCTGCAGCACAAACTGCTGATCCTAAACATTCATGTAGGAAGTACAGCTGTGAAGCACAAACTGCTGGTCCTGTGCATAAGACACAGTGCAGACTAATACACTGTAATGTTTTAATTCTGAATCTGCGGTAAAGCCGTGTGTCTGGAGACAGACTCATGTATCATTGCGCTTAGCGATAAGGGAATGCTGTCACAAAGGTAATTGCAGCGAGAAGACGAGCAATAAATTCATCGTTTGAGGTGTTGAACACATTGCGGACACACAGAAATGTAGTAATATCCGGCTGATTGACTTACAGGAGAAGTTCCCAGGAATGATGCTCGCTGATAGATTCCGCAGCATTGTGTCCCCAGGCATCGCGCTGACGCTCCACAGATAAAGTATGGTTACAAAAACAACAAAAACTGAGCAGAACTGAATTTATAGCGAGTTAGTTTCCTGGTAAACGTCATAAAGATGTACAGCAGATGTCTTCATCGCATTCTCAATTTTACAGATTCTACTAAGCAGAATAAAAGAGGCAGAGCGGGGAAATGTGTGTAATAAGATCTAAAAACCAAAAGTAATACCCTACAGTACAATGTGCGACCCCCCCGGACTTCAGAGCGCGAGGTGGTCTGCGTGAGAGAACCTGAGTCTCACCAAGGTCAATAATTCAATCTGCAGTCAATTCCCAGAAGGTCCGACTGATCCAGACAACCACAGGACCCTCCGGCGGCAAAAGGCCTCAGGCATTAATGGACCACAGCAAAAAAACACTGTTTGAGACTGGATTAGAGCCAATCACCCTCACAATGCTCATGGGGTTCGGCACAGATTTCTTCTATTGGTACCCAACTTTGACACTGGCTGAGAAATTACCAGGAAAAATATTTTGTGGTATTAATTGATAACTTTGCTCCACTTTTGTAGCATAAAAAAAAAAGTTGCAAGTTTACGTAGACCTCAATTTGCAACGTTTTAGCGCTCTCGACTCTCTTTAAAAGCACTAATGAAAGTGTGCAGTGGTAAATGAGAAGATCGGGGGCCACTATTAGACGTACACAATGATTATTAAGTATGACTGACATTGTTGCGAATTGTAAAGAAAATCAACATCTGTCGCAAACAAATAAAACGTTTCCATTTCAAAGGTAAGAAAAGTAAAACAAAATGATTCAGATTTGGAATTTTATTTCAATAAATAAGTTTGAGTAAATCTGCCCCAATGTATCCAACTAACATTGCACGCACATACTGTATCGGTACAGATGAGACCAGAGATGACGTAGAATAAATGAGATGCATATATAGTAGCAGCAGGGTCAGCGCCAGATTGATGTGGGCCCATAAGCAGTGTGCGTGGGTGGTGTGATGGCCACCTTTAAATAAGATACATACATTGACCTTTGATGAACCGAGAAGTTTCCCAACTCATGGATAGTAAAAGGCAAGACTCCAGCAGCAATTCAAGAAGATTTGCTCAATTGAAGGCAACAAACTTTATAGTTACAAGAGGCAACAGGCTTGAACAGAGGTAGATAGTTGGTATACCGTTGTGGGCTTTCACTTGTGACATTTTACTTATTCATGAAACGGTTTGCTGACAATCACTTCAGCAGCATCTTCTTCTCTTCAGTGGTCATGGCCACTCTTTGCTGTCACCTCTCAGTGCTATTCAGTTCCTTTTGTCAGAGTATTTGAACGCACTTATGAACTACTCACTTGGTTTTGGGGTCACAGTCTTCACATTCAGGCACCTGTCCCCATCGGTCTCTAACATGATCATTACTTCACACTCAGGCCATTTTGGTGAGGCAGTCCTCACAGTCAGATATAAGTGTATTCTCCCTTTTGTTTTGGTAAATCCTCGCCTTTATGGGTTTAACCTTTGTCTGTCGGTGGATGCACTCATCACTCACAGGATAAAATCCTCTATGATCTCTCTTGTGGTGACAATCCTCTCCCTCTCTCAGTAATGGAGCACTCTCATGACTGTGCGGTGATCTCCTCCACCTGGATCTAACAACATCTGCAATACATGGAGGAGCTCCCTACATTCTCCTCTTAGGCTCTAACTACTTCTCTGAAGTGGCACAGCAATGCTCACCCCTACTTGCTAGATTTCTACGATGCAGACATCTTCTTCTGTGCCTTCTTTCTACTGTTTTGCCTCTTGCCAGTCTGCTGGTCTGCATTTGTCCGGAACACAGGAGGTTCTTTGTTCTCCATGTTTGCCATAAAGTGGGGCATGCTAACTTTTCATACATTCTTAATGACTAAACACTTCATGCAGCAAGCTGAGTGTACTCGGCAGCTGCTGCTACACATTGGAACAGTTTCGCAGTGCAGCTCCGCTCAATGGACCCCTATGGATCTGATATTGAGGACTTACAGTATATCAGCTGCCTGGAAAACCCCTCTAACTCTTCATACTCAACACTTTAGAGCTCATTGTTACACATTGGCACTTCTCTGGGCATATTTAGACCAGGGGAGATTATATAAAGTATTGGCTCATACACAACCAAAACCAGCAGGCACAACATCATACATGGCATGGCAGGAGAGATTGCAACAAATATGTGCATTAGGGTATTTGTACGATAATACAGGTGTTATCTCCACCGCAACAAAGCCAACAGTATCTCACTGCACCCAGCAAATGATATAACCGTCCGCACAGCTGTATACACCTCAGAGTGTAACACGTGGACTCAGGTGACAACAGTATGACCATAATATATGCAAGAGGCCACTTCCAGGCCACGGTGGGCCTCCCGACTACGTCAGCCCTCCTAGGACCATGCGCTGGTCAATGACTACAGCTCACATCTTGGTGTTAATGTATTAGATGTAAACTTTATATTTTAGCCTTTTTCAAGTTAAATAACATGACAAAAAAAAGTTTGTGCGCCTCTGATGTGACTTGTCAGGCAGCCAGGGAGAAGGGATGGGTACGCGCGTTCTATAAATGATAGCGGCACAACAATCATGTGCCATCGGCAGAAACATTTATCATAATTGTATCATAAGAAGATCAAGGGAAAATCACGTCCAACCTCGCTCACTGCGCGAATCTCTGTCCAGGTGAATTATTTACGAGCTGATCAGAGATTTATTTTGTTTGAACAATCTGTAAACTAATAAATACAAAACTTTCCATAAATGATTAAGGCAAACACAAGGCACCGAGCAACGGGAACTTCTCTTTGTAACAAAACCAAAAAATATTGACATTTTTTAAAAATGAATGTTTTTTTTTTGCATGAATTACGAAAATCAATGAGATTCATTGACCTACAGCCTAAAAAGCGTGATGGAAAGGCGAGTCTATGATAACTGCCCATGATGTTTTTGACGCTGAGGTTGATGGTGAAATCTGCTACTATTACAACTATCGTCAGTTTACCAGTTATGCTCCTGCGAGTATTCTGACCTACAGACACACGCCAGTCACCCAAAACTAACATCTCCTGCCCAGTATGGCGTTTCTTCCCCTCTTTGACCCATTGAGACGTGGACACCATGAAGACACTGCAGTTGTCCTGTGGTTTCTGGCAGCAGATCCTTTAAGTCTTGTAAGTTGCCTCCATATTGCAAACTTGCTTTTCCAGCACATCCCAGAGATAACAGATCAGACTGAGATCTGGGAATTTTGAGACAATTCATCACCTCAACGTTGTCATGTTGCTCAGACCATTCCTGAAGACCATTATCCTGCTGCAAGAGGCGCTGCCATTAGGGAATTGCGCTGCTGTTCAGGGGGGACTGCCTGCGCTGGTTGTCTTTTTCACATGGTTTATCCTGGTGCCAGCTGTTCCCCAGGTAAGTGATTCACACACCCGGCCGGCCATATGACCAAGAACGTGATTTATCAGACCATTACTGGACAGTTATTCAGAGTGATGGTGCATTATCCTTCTGAGCGAGGGTAGAGCTACAGAATACCATTGCCATGCAGGTTACTCAGTCTATTCAAACAAGTAGGACATGTCAAAGTAGCATCTCCATGAATGCCAGGACCGAAGGATCCACACAAGCATCAATGACCCTGGGGCAAACATGACCATGTCAACCAGTTGTTCTTCCTTGGAACACTTTTGGTAGTTACTAACTAACACATACTGGAAAATGCACCAGACTTTCCTTATACCTACCGGATACACCTCACAAGACCCACCGTATACCCTAAACACCCACAAGACCTGCCATATATGAGGAACACTTCACAAGATCTGATGTATACCAGGAACACCCTACAAGACCTGCCATACATTGGAAACATCCTACAAGACTTGCCATACAATGGGAACACTTTTGGTAGTTACTAACTAATACATACTGGAAAATGCACCAGACTTTCCTTATACCTACCGGATACACCTCACAAGACCCCCCGTATACCATAAACACCCACAAGACCTGCCATATACGGGGAACACTTCACAAGATCTGATGTATACCGGGAACACCCTACAAGACCTGCCATATAATGGGAACACCATACAAGACCTGCCATATAATGGGAACACCATACAAGACCTGCCATATAATGGGAACACCATACAAGACCAGTCATACATTGGAAACATCCCACAAGTCCTGCCATATACTAGGAATACCCTTTAAGATCTGACGTATACCGGGAACATCCCACAAGACCTGCCGTAATCCAGTAACACCCCAACAACACACGCTGTATACTGAGAACACCTCACAACACCTGCTGTATATCGAGAACACCCCACAAGACCTGCCTTATACTGGGAACACACCAACAACACCTGATGTATACTAGGAACACCCCACAAGACCTGCCATATACCAGGAACACCCCACAAGACCTGCCATATACCGGCAACATCCCACAAGACCTGCCATATACCGGAAACATCCCACAAGACCCGCCATATACTGGGAACACCCCACAAGACCTGCCATATACCGGGAACACCCCACAAGACCTGCCATATACCGACAACATCCCACAAGACCTGCCATATACCGGGAACATCCCACAAAACCTGCCATATACCGGGAACTCCCCACAAGACCCGTAGTATATCAGAAAAAACTCACAAGACCCACCGAATACCAGGAACACCCCAACAACACCTGGTGTATACTGCGAACACCTCACATGAACCACCGTATAGCAGGAACACCCGAAAAGACCCCTCGTATACTAAAAACACCCCACAACACCTGTATACGGGACACACCCTAAAGACTTGCCATATACCGGGAACACCCAAGACCTGCCGTATACCAGGAACACCCCACAAGACCTGCCGTATACCGGTAACACCCCAACAACACCAGGTGTATACTGGGAACACCCCACAAGACCTGCCGTATACCAGGAACACCTCAAAAGACCCGCCTTATACTGGGAACACCCCAACAACACCTGATGTATAATAGGAACACCCCACAAGACCTGCTATATACCAGGAACACCCCAAAAGAACCGCCATATACCGGGAACACCCCACAAGACCTGCCATATACCAGGAACACCCCACAAGACCTGCCATATACCGGCAACATCCCACAAGACCTGCCATATACTGGGAACACACCAACAACACCTGATGTATACTAGGAACACCCCACAAGACCTGCCATATACCAGGAACACCCCACAAGACCTGCCATATACCGGCAACATCCCACAAGACCTGCCATATACCGGAAACATCCCACAAGACCCGCCATATACTGGGAACACCCCACAAGACCTGCCATATACCGGGAACACCCCACAAGACCTGCCATATACCGACAACATCCCACAAGACCTGCCATATACCGGGAACATCCCACAAAACCTGCCATATACCGGGAACTCCCCACAAGACCTGCTGTATACCGGGAACAACCCACAAGATATGCCGTATACGGGGAACACCCCACAAGACCTGCCATATACCGACAACATCCCACAAGACCCCCCATATACCGGGAACACCCCACAAGACCTGCCATATACCGGGAACTCCCCACAAGACCTGCTGTATACTGGGAACAACCCACAAGACCTGCCGTATACCGGGAACACAAAACAAGACCTGCCGTATACTGAGAACACCCCACAACACCTGCCGTATAGTGGGAACACCCCACAAGACCTGCCATATACCGGCAACATCCCACAAGACCTGCCATATACTGGGAACATCCCACAAGACCCGCCATATACCGGGAACACCCCACAAGACCTGCCATATACCGACAACATCCCACAAGACCTGCCATATACCGGGAACAGCCCAACAACACCTGATGTATACTAGTGTGTCACCCCTGGCCTGGATGCCACAAACAATAATCTGTGTCTGAGAGCAGGAGGGAGGTTCCCTGGTTAGGGACCATTAGCATGCAGCACCTCCTGTCCCATGCCAGTAGGGAGAGCTGGCTGCCCTATAAAAGCTGGAACTGGGGCATGGTTAGGGAGACCAGAACCCACTTCTGAAGTGACCAGAAGGGTTCCCAGAGGAAAGGGACAGGTCAGTAGCAGCTGAGGAGTACGGGAGGCAGAGGAGAGACTGCGAGCCAGGGACAGAGGCGACGAGAGCCGGTCCTGTCTGAGAGAATCACACAACCGGACATTGGGGTCCCAGGCTGTCAGGGTTATAAGCCCAGCAGCAGAGAACCAACCCGCGAGGGATTTCAGGTCCCTTGGCCTAAGAAGCCTGGAGGCTCCGCCACACAGAGGGACCAGTACAGCGAGGATAAAGCAAAAGGTACCCAAGGCCCGAGTCGCAAGCCATACAGGCGAGAAGTACACGGCCAGCTCAGGGACGTGGGCTATTACACCACGAAGAGGGGGATAGTCAGAAAGAGCATAGAGAGAACGGTAGGCCTTCACACTCACCCTGACCAGTGGGGTTCCCCGAATGCTCTCAGACACCCTGGCCCATTCCTAACCGGTACTACTGTTGGGTCATTAATAATATCTACAATAAAGACCCTGAACTGTTTGAAGCGGACTCTGAACTCTTACTATTAAAACTCATCAAGGAAAATGAAGACTTCCTGGACAGAACAGAAGCGTCACTACTGGTCGCGGAAAGTGAAGGAAGCGTTAGAGAACCTCCAGAGGCAAACAAGTGGAGGCAAGTGACCAAAAGAAGCAAGAAGACCATGGAGACACCACCAACCACACAACTGAGAAACAGATTCCAAGGGCTTGTGGAGGACGAAGATGGCACACCTAAGGATGAGGAACTACCAGCAAGCAAAAAAGAAAAGAGCACCCAGAAACACCCAGAAGCGACAAGAAAAAGGACAGCCAAGAAGGGAAAAAGAGTGGTGGTGGTGGGAGACTCACTACTGAGAGGAACAGAAGCAGCTATCTGCAGACCGGACATAACCGCAAGAGAAGTATGCTGCCTCCCAGGGGCGAAGATCAAGGATGTTACCGATAGGATACCGAAGCTCATCAGTTCCAAGGATGTCCACCCATTTCTTCTGATACATGTTGGCACCAATGACACTGCAAAGAAGGACCTACCGACAATCTGCAAGGACTTTGAAGCATTGGGGAAGAAAGTAAAAGAACTGGATGCGCAGGTAGTTTTTTCTTCTATCCTTCCAGTAGACGGGCATGGCGTCAGGAGATGGAACAGGATCCTTGATGTGAACAACTGGCTGAGACGATGGTGCAGACAACAAGGATTTGGATTTCTGGACCACAGTGTGAATTACCTCTATGACGGACTCCTTGCCAGAGACGGGCTACACCTCAACAAACCCGGGAAACACACATTCGCCAGGAGACTCGCAACACTCATCAGGAGGGCGTTAAACTAGAAGAAGAGGGGATGGGAAGAAAAACGCCGAACACGAACATGCAACCAGAGGACATACTAATGAAAGATATGAAGTGCGACAAAGAAGGTCCAAGACAAGATACTTGGAAGGGAGGTAAGAAAATGTCTAATACAATCCACAGGGAGAAGATTGGAACAAAACAAAATCGTGTAAACTGCGTGCTAGCAAATGCCAGGAGCCTGACAAACAAGATGGATGAACTGGAAGCAGAAATATCTACAGGTAACTATGACAAAGTGGGAATAACCGAGACATGGTTAGATGAAAGCTATGACTGGGCAGTTAACTTACAGGGTTACAGTCTGTTTAGAAGGGATCGAAGAAATCGGAAAGGGGGTGGAGTCTGTCTATATGTAAAGACGTGTCTAAAGCCTACAATACGGGAGGATGTATGGGAGGGAAATGAGGAGGGCGAGTCCTTATGGGTGGAGATACATGGGGCAAAAAACAATAATAAAATTATCATAGGAGTCTGTTATAAACCACCAAATATAGCAGAAGCCACGGAAAGTCTATTAATGAGACAAATAGACGAAGTAGCAAAAAATAACGAGGTGATTATTATGGGGGACTTCAGCTACCCCGATATAGACTGGGAAACCGAAAGCTGTAGATCTCAGAAAGGAAACAGGTTTCTGTCAATTATCAAAGACAATTATTTGTCACAACTTGTGCAGGAACCAACTAGAGGGACGGCCCTTTTAGACTTAATATTAACTAACAGGCCAGACAGAATAACTGAGGTGCAGGTCGGGGGGCACCTGGGAAATAGTGACCACAACATTATACAATTCCACATGTGCTTCAGTAGGTGCCCAGCAAGGGAGTCACAAAAACACTGAACTTCAGCTAAGAGATGCCCTTCACCTTATAGACTGGGATAGTATCTTCAGTAATAGGAACACGGATAGAAAATGGGAAATGTTCAAAACAGTCCTACATAGTCACTGTAGAAGGTACATACCTTATGGGAATAAAAGGGCTAGGAATAGGAGGAAGCCAATGTGGCTAAATAAGGAGGTCAAGAGGGCAATGAAAAACAAAAAAAGGGCTTTCGCTAAACTTAAACAAGAAGGCAGCGAGGAAGCGCTAATATCTTATAGGGAAAAAAACAAAATCTGTAAGAAACAAATAAGAATAGCAAAAGAGGAGACAGAGAGACTAATTGCCAAAGAAAGTAAAACGAATCCCAAACTGTTCTTTAACTATATAAACAGTAAAAGGATTAAAACTGATGGAGTTGGCCCATTGAAAAATAACCTGGGTAAAATCATAGAGGGCGATGAGGGTAAAGCGAACCTACTCAATAGCTTCTTCTCCACTGTTTACACAAAAGAAAACAATTTATCGGAGGAAATGCAGAGTGATAAAGTAAATCCTCCGCTAAATATCACCCACCTAACCCAGGAGGAAGTTCAGAAACGCCTAAATAATATCAAAATAGACAAGTCACCAGGCCCAGATGGCATACACCCCCGGGTACTAAAAGAATTAAGTAATGTGATAGACAGGCCGCTGTATCTTATATTCAAGCACTCTTTATGGACAGGGACTGTCCCACTAGACTGGCGCCAAGCAAATGTGGTACCAATATTCAAAAAGGGGTCTAAAAGTGACCCTGGGAACTATAGAGCAGTCAGCTTAACGTCTGTTGTGGGTAAATTGTTTGAAGGATTTCTTAGAGATGCTATTGTAGAATATCTTAATGATAATAACTGTCTAACTCCATATCAACATGGATTCATGAGGGATCGCTCCTGATGGCCTTCTACGAGGAGGTGAGCTCACAGCTGGACCGGGGAGAGGCAGTGGATGTTGTAGACCTTGACTTCTCCAAAGCGTTTGATACCGTGCCACACAAAAGGTTGGTATATAAAATGAGAATGCTTGGTCTGGGGGATAATGTGTGCAAGTGGGTAAATAGCTGGCTGAGTGATAGAAAGCAGAGGGTGGTTATCAATGGAGTAAGCTCAGGGGGTGTCAGGGTTACTAGCGGGGGGCCTCAAGGGTCTGTCTTGGGCCCTATATTATTTAATATATTTATTAATGATCTAGTGGAAGGGTTGCATAGTAAAATAGCAATATTTGCAGATGATACTAAACTTTGTAAAGTAGTTAACACAGATGAGGATAGGGCACAGCTACAGGAGGATTTAGATAAATTGGGGAGTTGGGCCAAAAAATGGCAAATGGGGTTCAATGCCGATAAATGTAAGGTCATGCACATGGGAAAGAAAAACAGCAGTCACCCATACATATTAAATGGGAAACCGTTGGGGAAATCTGACATGGAGAAGGACCTGGGCGTCTTGGTTAACAGCAAATTAAATTGGAGTGCCCAGTGTCAGGCAGCAGCTGCGAAGGCAAATAGAGTCATGGCATGCATCAGAAGAGGAATAGGGGCATATGATGAGAACATTGTTCTTCCTCTGTATAAAGCGCTGGTAAGGCCGCACTTAGAATATTGTGCACAGTTCTGGGCTCCGGTGCTCAGGAAAGACATATTGGAGCTAGAGAGGGTACAAAGGAGGGCGACTAAGGTAATAAAGGGAATGGAGGGACTAGAATACCCAGAGAGGTTGTCAAAATTAGGCCTATTTACATTGGAAAAGAGAAGGCTTAGGGGAGACCTCATAAACATGTATAAATACATCAGGGGGCAGTACAGAGATCTCTCCCATGACCTGTTTATACCAAGGATGGTGACAAAGACGAGGGGGCACACTATGCGTCTGGAGGAAAGGAGGTTCCTGCACCAGCATAGAAGGGGATTCTTTACGGTCAGAGCCGTGAGACTCTGGAACTCTCTGGGAGAGGAAGTGGTGATGTCCAACTCACTTAACGAGTTCAAGAGAGGCCTGGACGCCTTTCTTGAGAACAATAAAATTACATCTTATGCTTAGTGATAGTTAATTAATCCAGGGATTTAATCTGAATGCCAGATTGGTGTCGGGAAGTGAATTTTTCCTCAATGATGTAAATTGGCCTATACCGCATGTTTTTTTTTGTTTTTTTTGCCTTCCCCTGGATCAACGCTGCGTAATAGCTGCAGTGCACAAGAAATAGGCTGAACTGGATGGACGCTTCTCTTTTTTCGGCCTTATAAACTATGTAACTATGTAACTATTGCGGCCTGCACTATCACCCCCAACATCCACCTACACTGCCCTGAGGCTACACTCTTCCCGTGGGGAGTTAGCCTACCCCTGTGTTGCACACCAACATCAGCCTCAGTGGTCTGCCTCGCAGCGGCGGTTATCCCTGACCGCCGCTGCGGTCAGGGATAACCGACATCATCCCACAAGACCCGCCATATACCGGGAACACTCCACAAGACCCGCCATATGCCGGGAACTTCCCTCAAGACCTGCTGTATACTGGGAACAACCCACAAGACCTGCCGTATACCAGGAACACCCCACAAGAGCTGCCGTATACCGGGAACACAAAACAAGACCTGCCGTATACCGGGAACTCCCCACAAGACCTGCTGTATACTGGGAACACCCCACAAGACCTGCCGTATACCAGGAACACCCCACAAGAGCTGCCGTATACCGGGAACACAAAACAAGACCTGCCGTATACCGGGAACTCCCCACAAGACCTGCTGTATACCAGGAACACCCCACAAGACCTGCCATATACTGGGAACACCCCACAAGACCTGCCGTATACCGGGAACACCCCACAAGACCTGCCGTATACCGGGAACTCCCCACAAGACCTGCCGTATACCGGGAACACCCCACAAGACCTGCCGTATACCGGGAACACAAAACAAGACCTGCTGTATATCAGGAACATCCCACAAGTCCCATTATGTACTGAGAAAACTCCACAGGACCATCAATATACCGGGAACACCCCACAAGACCTGCCATATACCGGGCACACTAGCCAAGAAGAAAGGGAGGGAAGTTAAGAATTTGTACTTCTTTATTATTGTACTTTTTGCTATTTTCATTGTCTTTTCATTTATATTTCAAGGATATTTATTGCGTTTTAGTGCTTAGAAAAGACCTAAAAATAAATAAATAAAAAATAAGGAAAACCATGGACCTGAGCCTAATGTGACGGCGTGGAGCCTTCCTCTGCATTCTGATGAGTGGCTCTTGTCAGCGGCGTTTCATCTTTCAGTCTGTTTAATTTTCCGTGAGATTTGCGGCTCAGAGTTTTTAGTCACCTTCTTCATAACTTGTTTGTGATCTTGGAGTAAAGATTATCTGAATGACAAATTAATATTGTGCACTGGCCTGTAATAATGGAAAGATAATGATCTCTAGACTGAACTGATCGACTTTTATTATAGTAGTAATTATAAATCAATCATGTTTATCTGTCACTCGGATTAGACGGGGCCGGGATTTGACTCAGGTTTATCTCAGATATTATTATCTGATTCATTAGTCATATTTTTCGTTTACTTTTGGCAAATTATAAGCATCATAGCTGTCAACTCGTCACGGAGATGATTACGGGGTAGGTTCCTGGGCTATATTTAGCCAGAGTCCACAGATTTAAAGGATAAGTCTACTTTAAGCGGATTTCACATCTTTATTACATGGCCTCATCGTTATGTTCATACATTTGGGTCTTTCCATACTTTTCATGTTGGCTTGAAAAATGGCAAGTTGAGAGGCACCAGAAGACCAATTTTTACATTGAACAAGAATTTGAGATACTCTGTTGGGAGACATTTATTCTATATGTGTGTATATGTGGCCAACATGCAACCTGTTCAGGATGTTGGTTGCATGAGGTCGTCCAATTACTCTCTATGATACAGAGATTTCTCCACCGCTGCGTGTGAGAAATGGGATCCTAGACACAGAACCCAAGAAGCACTAACCAGGGCTCCAGGTATATGCGGACACTTGGGTGACAGAGTCACAGTGGGCCTCACTTTGTTTCAATTTTTCCTTTTCTCCTTCCAAGAGCTAAAAGTTTTTTAATTTTTAGTCAATACCAGTTGTAGTTTTTATTGGTACCATTTTGGGGTCCATACAGCTTTCTGGTTCCATTTTTTAGGGGGAATGAGAAGTGACCAAAATTTAGATTTTTTTTTTATCCTGGCATTCATTGTAGGGGAAAGATATTATAATATTTTACTAGTTCTAGCAGTTAGGCACGTGGTGATTCCAAATTTGTCCTTTGTTTTTATTCTAAGAAAAGTAGGGTGATCTGAATTTATATTCAAAATATTTTTAAAACATATAAATAGATAAATCTATCTATATTTATATTATCTCTCATCCTGAGCCCCATCCAGTAACATATGTCCCCCATCCAGAACCCCTTCCAGTAATAATGTCCCCCCTTCTGATGTAATGTCCCCATCCTGGGCCCCTTCCAATAATATATGTACCCAACCAGGTGTAATGTCCCCATCCTGGGCCCCTTCCAGTAATAATGTTCCCCATTCTGATGTAATGTCCCTGACTCGCCCCCTGGGCCGTGGGGTACCCGGAATCGGGCTTCTGTACGATGCTGGGAGTAGTAGTGGCAACCCGATCCCGTGGCTCAGGGTGGTCAGACCAAATGGCTGCAGTCTATTTATCAGTGTTTTGAATGTCCGACTACGCCACCCGTGGATTGCGGTCAGAGATAACCGCTGCTGCAAGGCAGACCGCTGAGGCTGGTGTTGGTGTGCAGCACAGGGGTAGGATAACTCCCCACGGGAAGAGTGTAGCCTCAGGGCAGTGTAGGTGGATGCTGGGGGTGATAGTGCAGGCCGCAATAGTAAGAGTTCAGAGTCCGCTTCAAACAGTCCAGGGTCTTTATTGTAGGAATTATTAATGACCCAACAGTAGTACCGGTTAGGAATGGGCCTGGGTGTCTGAGAGCATTCGGGCGAGCCCCACTGGTCAGGGTGAGTGTGTAGGCCTACCGGTCTCTCTCTGCTCTTGCTGACTATCCTCCTTTTCGTGGTGTAATAGCCCACGTCCCTGAGCTGGCCGTGTACTTCTCGCCTGTATGGCTTGCGACTCGGGCGTTGGGTACCTTTTGCTTTCTCCTCGCTGTACAGGTCCCTCTGTGTGGCGGAGCCTCCAGGCTTCTTAGGCCAAGGGACCTGAAATCCCTCGCGGGTTTGTTCTCTGGGCTTATAACCCCGACAGCCTCGGACCCCAATGTCCGGTAGAATGGTTCTCTGCCAGGACCGGCTCTCGTCGCCTCTGTCCCTGGCTTGCAGTTTCTCTTCTGCCTCACGGACTCCTCAGCTGCTGCTGACCTGTTCCTCTTCTCTGAGAACCATTCTGGACACTTCAGAAGTGGGTTCTGGTCTCTCTAACCCTGCCCCAGTTCCAGCTTTTATAGGGGCAGCCAGCTCCCCCTACTGGCCTGGGACAGGAGGTGCTGCATGCTAATGGTCCCTAACCAGGGAACCTCCCTCCTGCTCTCAGACACAGCCTTTAATATTTGTGGCATCCAAGCCTGGGGTGACACATTCCCCCCTAGTAAAATTTAGTACTCCGGACTAAACAGGAAACACAAATACAGGGTATAAATTATAATATAACATATATGCAAGTAAATTTTGTCCTTGAGGTCACGGCGCTTCCGTGACCGGGTGTCCATGTTGCCCAACAAGGTGAAGTTTTCCACGGCATGGGGACCTGTCCCTATAAACCCCAAGTTCCTGGCCTTGGGCGTGGCGGCAAGGTAAAAGCTAACTACTTTGGACCACAAGGAGGCCACGCCTGACAGGTTTTTCTTCCGTGGCCATCTTCGAAAGAGGGCACCAGGTTCAACTATCTACAAGACAGTTCCAGCCATTCAGTGTCCATGACCTGTCAGTCCAATGAACTAGAAAAACTGGAAAAACAGTATTAATAACCAGGCAACAAACACAAAACATTTGCAATATACAGCAGTTAGATCTTCCAGCGAGCTGGTATTTGACCCCTAGTGCTCCGAGTTGACCTGCGTAACCCACTGTCTGGTGGTGGTCTAACCTGGCTTTCCCCACTAGCATTTAGGGTACAGCTACTAGCTGGGTTTACAGGCAGTGCAGGCAGCTGTCTGCGGGTCCTTTGGTTTACCGTAGGCATGGCAGGCTCACTGTCAGCAGAGGGTTGACTCTCCTGGGCTGCTGGCATGGGTTCTTCTGCCTCCGGGGCTGCTTGTTCCTTGTTCTTCCTACTCTCCTATAGGCTCCTGCTGGGTTGGTTGAAGGAAGTGTAGGACGGGTACCACTATTGCGTCGTTTATCCGAGTCCAGGACCGGGGGAACTCTCCGAGAACGGTGCTGACCATTTCTTCCTTGTCCACTGCGGGCTCAAGGTCATCTTCATCCTCACTTGGACTCTGCAGTTGCTCGGGGCACCGTTTTAGGTGGTCCCTGGAGACGGTGCTAGTGGTTTCTCCTCCATCCTTGGTAATTACACATACCTTCGGGTTGTTGTGGTCGGACTGCAGTACTGTGTACGGGTCGCTCTCCCACTTGTCATCTAGCTTGTGAAGCCTTCTCTTCCACTTCAGGACCTGCTCACCAGGTTCCAGCGGACCAGCGTGTTGGTTGAAGAGCCTCGCTTGCTTTTCTCTCGCTTGAGCCAGACTCCTCTCCACACTCTCCTGTACCTTCTTGTACTGTAGCCGCCGTTCCGGGTGTCCTCGGGTGTCAGGACTCCCATCTCCAGGTCTACCGGCAGCTTACCTGGTCTTGCTCGCATCAGGTAAGCCGGGGTGCAATTTGTAGCATTCACCGGGATATGGTTGTATAAGTAAATCAGGTCTGGCAGCTTCTTCGGCCACAAGCTGCGTTCTTCCAGGGGTAACGTCTTGAGGAGATCAATGACGATATTATTCATTTTCTCACACAGCCCGTTGGTTTGCGGGTGGTAAGGCATTGTCCGAATCTTCCTACAGCCGTAGAGGTTGCAGAACTCCTGGAAGACTTCAGCCTCAAACGCTGGACCTTGATCTGTCAAGACCTGTTCTGGATACCCGTGTGGACGGCAGAAGTGTTGTTGGAAGGCTCTGGCCGCCGTTTGGGCTGTCAAGTCTTTAACAGGAACCACCACCAGGAACTGGGAGTAATGGTCCACAATAGTGAGGGCATAGATGTAGCCGGACCGGCTTGGAGCCAACTTCACATGGTCCAGAGCTACCAGCTCAAGAGGCTGCCTGGTGACGATGGGCCTCAAGGGTGTCTTCTGGCTGGTATGGTCCTTCCTTCTGAGGTTACATGGGCCGCAGTCCCTGCACCACTTCTCTATGGCCCCTCTCATACCGACCCAGAAGAACCGCTCTCTCAGTAGGAACTCCAGTTTCTTCCACCCGAAGTGTCCCGCTCTGTCATGGTAGGCCTCCAGGACCATTACTGCATCTCGTCTTGGGACCACTACCTGCCAGGTCAGCTCGTGCGTCCGGTGGTTGACAAGCCTTCTGCACAGCTTACCTTCGTAGAGGAATAGCTTGCTTTTCTCCTTACATAACTGCTTGGCTTCCTCTGGAGCATCCGGGCCAGGGCTAGCGTCTGCCTGGGTCAACAGGTCTTTCACCAGGCGAATTGCAGGGTCACTATCTTGCGTTTCAGCCCAGCCGTGGTGAGGTAAGGGATTGAACATGACGGTGGTCAAGTCTTTGTCTGTTACTCGGTGGGAGTACTGATTGGCCCCATACCGGTGGAATGCAGGCAGCTCTATTTCCTCCAGCTCGTCTGGATCTTCTCCCTCATCGGGCAAGTGGGGCATTCTTGATAGGGCATCTGCATTGGCATTGGCTCGGCCTGCCCGGTACTTGATGGTGAAGTCATAGTTTGCTAGCCAGGCCCTCCACCGATGCTCTAGGGCACCAAGTCTCGCATTGTCCAGATGCGTCAACGGATTGTTGTCCATGTGCACAGTGAACTTCGCAGAGGCCAGGTAATGCTTGAAACGTTCCGTTATGGCCCACACCACTGCCAAGAACTCCAGTTTAAAGGAGCTGTAATTCTCCGGGTTTCTCTCGGTGGGCCTCAGCTTCCGGCTGGCGTACGTGATCACCCTTTCTGTGCCCTGATGGTTCTGTGACAGTACGGCTCCCAGCCCCACATTACTGGCGTCTGTGTGG
This sequence comes from Phyllobates terribilis, assembly GCF_046119375.1. Taxonomy (NCBI): domain Eukaryota; kingdom Metazoa; phylum Chordata; class Amphibia; order Anura; family Dendrobatidae; genus Phyllobates; species Phyllobates terribilis. The sequence goes on from NW_027362768.1 coordinate 194,917,855, forward strand.
AGGATAAAAGGCTGGCCATAATTGGGGTAGGCCAGGATCTCATCCCCCATGAGGGTCATCTTCAGCTGGCGGAAGGACTCCTCTTCCTGCTTGTCCCACTTGAAGGGTGGCTTTTGGCTTCTGGTCTTAGATTGTCCTATAAGGCGGTCCTGCATAGGGACTGCCATCTTGGTGAACCCGGGGATGAACCTTTGGTAGTAGCCTACCAACCCGAGGAACTGCCTCACTTCTTTTATGTTAGAGGGGCTTGGCCAGTTCTTTATTGCCGTGATTTTGTCAGGGTCGGGGGCTACACCTTCCGCACTCACCATGTGTCCCAGGTACTGTACCTTCGGCTTTAACAGATGGCACTTGGAGGGTTTCACTTTCATGCCAAAGCATGCAGGGCCTCAAACACCTCGGCCAGGTGCTTTAGATGGTCCTCGTAAGTCTTCGAATAGACAATCATGTCGTCCAGGTAAAGTAGGACCGTCTCGAAGTTTTGGTGCCTTAGACAGCATTCCATCAGCCTCTGGAAGGTCCCGGGTGCGTTGCAGAGCCCGAATGGCATACAGTTGAATTCACTTAATCCCATCGGGGTGGTGAAGGCGGTCTTCTCCTTGTCAGCCTCTGCCACAGGAACCTGCCAGTACCCGCTAGTAAGATCCAAAGTAGAGAAGAAGTTAGCTGATTTTAGTGCGGCTAAAGACTCCTCTATCCTAGGTAACGGGTACGCGTCTTTATGGGTGATACGATTGACCTTTTTATAGTCCACGCACATTCTCAAGGTACCGTCTTTCTTTTTTACCAAAACTAAGGGAGCTGCCCAGGGGCTACAGCTATCTCTAATGACCCCAGGTTCTTTCATTTCTCTCAGGAAGCCCTTTGCGTTCTGATAATGTGCAGGGGGTACAGGTCTGTGTCTCTCTTTTATTGGTGGGTGGCTCCCCGTGGGGATGTGGTGCTCCACTCCCTTTACTCGGCCGAAGTCTAGCGGGTGCTTACTAAAGATTCTCTCGTACTCCTGAACCACCCGGTAGACTCCTTGTTTTTGGTGCAGGGGAGTGGAGTCAGCACCCACATGGAGTTTCTGGCACCAGTCCTCCTTGTGTTTCTGGGAGCCATTATCCTCCACCGGTGGAGATGGAGGCAAGGGTTACACGAACATGAGAGCATTGTGTTCGACAGCAAACAATTTGGCTAATGTAGTGTACCGGGGCAAATGTACTTCCCTTTCCCCAATGTTTAAGATCCGGACGGGCACCCTTCCATGGCGGACATCAACCACCCCCGGGCTGTAAAAATGGTGGGCCTGCTGTCTGAGTACACGGGTTCTACCATGACTTGGTAGTCTCTCCCTCTTAACCCGATTGCAGTCCGACACCAGATCATCATTTCACTTTTGGGAGGCATGGCAATGGGGAATGGGTCGCTCATCCTCACGCTACCGATCTCACCACCAGACAGTTCTACCTGTTGCCGTCTCATCAGAGCTCTTATCTCTTTCTGGAGGACTCTCTGTTGGCTGGAACTCGCATTCATCGCCACCTGCTGCAAAATTACAATTACTTCTGAAAGACAATTTTCAATCACGTTAGTACCCAAGGTTATTTTAGGGTGACTTTCTCGACGGTCAATGTCCACAATAATCACTCCCTGTGCCGGCAGTTCAACCTTACCAATCTTGATGGTCATCTCTCTGAACCCCACCTGCGGCACGGGTTGACCATTGCTGGCGATGATGCTCAAGTCATCGTCTGGATAACGGGTTATATCAGTGTCACTCCAGTACTGCTTGAAAAGTACATAGGGGATGGTAGTCACTTGGGACCCGGTGTCCAGCAGTGCACTCATGGGGATACCGTCCAGCACTACGGGTAAAACCGGGCGTCCCCCTACGTACTTATCACGCCAATTAGACGGGCCTGGTGACCTCATGCCTGGGGGTTGGCCCTCTGCCCCAGGTCGGACCCGTTTAAAGTACAGTACCTGGCTATGGGTCCCGGCTGGCTGCAACGGCGGCAAATCGGCTGTCCATCCTCAGTGTAACGGTCGGCGGGCCTCCCTCTGAACGACGGGATCCTCCTCTGTCGACGCCATGGGACATCCACTGGACTTGAAGCCAGCTTGATTGGTCCTGATGGGTCCATCTGTAATGACTGTACGGTCCTGGTCAATGCAGCAACACTCTTTGTTAGTTCTTGGACCTGATGGTGCAGGTTTGCAGGCATGGATGGGTTTAGGGCCTGCACATCAGCCCCCACAAGGTCTGCGGGGTAGGGCACCGCCCCCTGGTGGTAAGTGATGGCAGGGCGCCGGGAAGCTACAGCGCCACCCGGTGCAGGTTCTCGGAGCACCCGGATGGCCCTATCTTTGAACTGTGCAAAAGTCAAATCGGGGTTCTGTAGGGCCATGAGGTGCAGCTGAGTTCTGTAGGCGCTGGACAGCAGACCTTCTATAAACTGGTCAGTCAATAGTTTATCTGTATCCTGCACGCTGCCAGGGTCAGCTTGCTTAATTGCCCCCAAGGCTTCCTGTAAATTTAGGGCATAGTCTCTGATGCTATCTTGAGCTCGCTGCTTACATCCATAGAACCGCATTTTGATTTCTGCTGAGGTACGGGTATCAAAGGTGTCCCGTAGACAGGTCAGAACCCCCCTTACAGTCCTTTTCTCCTCAGCTGTCCAAGACTTTACCTCCCGCTGGGCCGCACCAGTTAACTGCCCTATCAGTATGCTTACTTTCTGTTCTTCTGTCATGGGATAAACTTTGAACAAGCTATACAACCTTTCTTTAAAGTCGCCCAAGGTATGCGACTCGCCGGCATACTGTGGCAGCCAGGCCGCTCCGGGGATATAGGGCATGGAAAACGGCTTCACAGCTGCAGCGGCTACGCTGGTGGTAGAGGGTCCCTCCGCGTCCGACATCTTCCTCCCCCCTAGTTAACCGTGGTCTACCTTCCGGCGATCCCCTTCTGTAGGCCGCGGCTCCGCTCGCGATGCTCTGGGCGAGGACCTTGCGTCGCTCGGTGATGACGTCGGCGTCCGCTGGATCTCCTTCCAGGACCTTGCCCAGCGTCTCAGCGTAGGGCGGGGCTTCAGGTCTCGCGCTTTTTTGACGTCCACGCCCCTCTTCTTACCGCGCGGCGTCCCGAAGATGGCACCCGATGGCGGGAAGCAGCTCCGATTGGCAGGAAATGGCCCCGAATGGCGGGAAACTTCACTCAGGTATGTATAAATTCTTTTTCAGGCACGCAATACCCGTTTGTGGCAGGTCAGAATCCTGCCGACTACGCCAAAGCTGACTCGTCCCCTGGGCCGTGGGGTACCCGTAACCGGGCTTCTGTACAATGCTGGGAGTAGTAGTGGCAACCTGATCCCGTGGCTCAGGGTGGTCAGACCAAATGGTGGCAGTCTATTTATCAGTGTTTTGTATGTCCGACTACGCCACCCGTGGATTGCGGTCAGAGATAACTGCCGCTGCAAGGCAGACCGCTGAGGCTGGTGTTGGTGTGCAGCACAGGGGTAGGATAACTCCCCACGGGAAGAGTGTAGCCTCAGGGCAGTGTAGGTGGATGCTGGGGGTGATAGTGCAGGCCGCAATAGTAAGAGTTCAGAGTTCGCTTCAAACAGTCCAGGGTCTTTATTGTAGGAATTATTAAAGACCCAACAGTAGTACCGGTTAGGAATGGGCCTGGGTGTCTGAGAGCATTCGGGGAACCCCACTGGTCAGGGTGAGTGTGTAGGCCTACTGTTCTCTCTATGCTCTTTCTGACTATCCCCCTCTTCGTGGTGTAATACCCACATCCCTGAGCTGGCCGTGTACTTCTCGCCTGTATGGCTTGCGACTCAGGCCTTGGGTACCTTTAGCTTTCTCCTCGCTGTACTGGTCCCTCTGTGTGGCGGAGCCTCCAGGCTTCTTAGGCCAAGGGACCTGAAATCCCTCGCGGGTTGGTTCTCTGCTGCTGGGCTTATAACCCCGACACCCTCGGACCTCAATGTCCGGTAGAATGGTTCTCTGCCAGGACCGGCTCTCGTCGCCTCTGTCCCTGGCTTGCAGTTTCTCCTCTGCCTCACGGACTCCTCAGCTGCTGCTGACCTGTCCCTCTTCTCTGAGAACCATTCTGGACACTTCAGAAGTGGGTTCTGGTCTCTCTAACCCTGCCCCAGTTCCAGCTTTTATAGGGGCAGCCAGCTCCCCCTACTGGCCTGGGACAGGAGGTACTGCATGCTAATTGTCCCTAACCAGGGAACCTCCCTCCTGCTCTCAGACACAGCCTTTAATATTTGTGGCATCCAGGCCTGGGGTGACACATCCCTATCATGTGTCCCTTCCAATAATATATGTCCCCAACCTGGTGTAATGTCCCTCATCTTGAGCCCCTTCCAGTAATATATGTTCCCCATCCAGAGCCCCTTCCAGTAATAATGTCCCCCATCCAGGTGTAATGTCCCCATCTTGGGCCCCTTCTAGTAATATTTGTTCCCCATCCAGGTGTAATGTCCCCATCCTAGGCCCCTTTCCAGTAATATGTGTCCCCCATCCAGAGACCCTTCCAGTAATAATGTTTCCCATCCTGATGTAATGTCCCCATCCTGGGCCCCTTCCAATAATATATGTCCCCAACCAGGTGTAATGAACCAATCCTGAGCCCCTTCCAGTAATAATGTCCACCATTCTGATGTAATGTCCCTATCATGTGCCCCTTCCAATAATATATATCCCTCATCCAGGTGTAATATCCCCATCCTGGGCCCCTTCAAATAATATATGTCCCCCATCCAGGTGTAATGTCCACATCCTAGGCCCCTTCTAGTAATATTTGTCCCCCATCCAGAGCCCCTTCCAGTAATAATGTTTCCCATCCTAATGTAATGTCCCCATCCTGGGCCTCTTCCAATAATATATGTCCCCAACCAGGTGTAATGTCCCCGTCCTGGGCCCCTTCCAGTAATAATGTCCCCCGTTCTGATGTAATGTCCAAGTGGCGCCCGGCTGCGCATTGGAGCCACAGAACACAGAAGGGTGCATGGATGGAATTCTCCCCTGTGGCCTCAATACATACAGACACCTCCACCCAAGTCCACTAGATGGAGCCCTGTCAGGTATATAAATACTGGGGGGTGGAGTTCAGAAAGTCAGTCAGTGGGAAGCAGTCAGTGTGACACCATGCTGCAGCTCCAGACAAGCTGAAGTCTGTGTGGCTGAAGGCCAGGCTAGGCTCAAGCTGCGGACTAATCTGGCCAGTGAGAGTCTGGAGCTGGCTAGAAGGCAAGTGAGAGTTCCTGTCAGGCACAGACAGAGACAGAACTCAGAGAGTCTGCTCAGGGAGTCTGCATGAGAGAGTCCCCTGGATGAGGAGACGAAGGAGAAACGCATAGGGGGCAGAGGAGCATAACAGGCTCACCCCGAACCATATACCGGACACTGGGTCCGCGCCAACAAGGATCTTTATGACCAGTAGGAACAACCGGAATCCCTGGAGAACTACAAGTCCCAGGTTAACCAACCGCTGACCACAGCAACAGGGTTAGGTACCACTAAGGCTACAGCGACTAGGAATAGTGGGAACCAGGAGAAAACCCTACCGCCAGGTCAGTAGGTACAAGAAGGAAGCAGTAAGCAAGCCAGGCCTGCTCCACCTGTGGGGAGCTGTCCCATCATAGCTGCCCCTAACATCAGCCTCAGTGGACAGTCGCAGCGCTGGTAACCTCTTACCAGAATCCACAGGTGGAGTCACGAATTATTCTAAAACCCCTATAAATATAATTATCCCCCATTTCACTGACCGCCCTGGGTCACGGACCGGGCCAACCACCGTGATATCCCCCGGCAACCAGAGGCCCGGCTGCCGAGTACCCCACGGCCCAGGGGGCGTGTCAGCTTTGGCGTCACGAACAGGATTTCGTGCCGGCTGCAACGACAGAGTATTGTGCCCGTTGCCACCGGGTACTGTGCGCCTTTAATAAGAACTGTGTGTTAAACTGTGGCGAAGATCGCTGCCATTACTGTGTTGCCGCGCGGGAAGAAGGGCGTAACCGCGGGAAACTGAGAGGCGTACCTGCTGAAGCGCGCGATGCCCAGGACAAGCCCCACGCCGCAACGACGAACCAGGAAGCGCAAGGTCCTGGAAGGAGTCCAGTGAGCGCCCTGACGTCAGACGCAAGCGACGCAAGGTCCTGAAAGAAGACCGTCGCTTGCGGAGCTGCGGCCTACCGGAAGAAAAGTAAAGAAGGTAGGTCACAGTTCACTAGGGGAGCGCAACGATGTCCGAAGCCCAGCAGAACGCCGCGGCCCTCGACAACGCCCCCGCAGGAGTCTCTTCGTCCAGTGCTGCTCAGGCAGGAGCAGTCGCCGCACCTGCAGGAGCTGTATCACGGATGGTGCCCATGGCTCTACAGCATGCCCTAAATGTTCAGAGGGTGAGGGAACTGTTGGAACAGGACACCATGACTGAACGGGAGGATGACCAGGATGGGTCACCCACCTCCCATAACCAGGCGCAGCCCAGGAGGGGTCACCCTTGAGCTACAAGTTCCCCGGTAGCTCTCATGTAACCTGAACTTGGAGTCCGTGAACTATGAGCGGTCCCACCATTGTACGTAGTTTGCACCTCCTGAGGTGCCCCCTGGTGGTTTTCACAAGACCACCACCACTAAAACCTGCTTGGCGTGGCCAAACCAGTGGTCCTACACCAGTCCTGCAGCCCGCCCAGGACCTTCGTTGGGGGTTTGGAGCAGGTCCCCCACAAGCCAGCTTACCCGGATGAGAGGGACACACCCGAGGAGGGATCTCATCAAAACTGGTTATTGCAGAACGTAAAGTTGTGTTGCTGCTAATGTGAGTGTGCAGCCCACAAACTGTTTCCTTGTACATAATTGCACTCCCTGGAGTGCCTCTAAAGCTACCTATGCAGTGAAATGGACACCCTGTTAGGGGACTCACTGACATGTGCTCCAAAACTTTAACTATTGTATATATGTGTATTATTTATTATGTTTTTGCAATGTTCAAGAAAAGTGCCTCCCATAAAGGGAAGAGTTATTGTTAACCTGTTTTGAAAAATGCTTCAGTCCAGGAGTACTGAGTTTTACAAGGGGGGATTGTGGCGCCCTGCTGCGCATTGGTGCCACAGAACCCAGAAGGGTGCATGGATGGAATTCTCCCAGTGGCCTCAATACATACAGACACCTCCACCCAAGTCCACTAGATGGAGCCATGTCAGGTATATAAATACTGGGGGGTGGAGTTCAGGAAGTCAGTCAGTGGGAAGCAGTCAGTGTGACACCATGCTGCAGCTCCAGACAAGCTGAAGTCTGTGTGGCTGAAGGCCAGGCTAGGCTCAAGCTGCGGGCGAGTCTGGCCAGTGAGAGCCTGGAGCAGGCTAGAAGGCAAGTGAGAGTTCCGGTCAGGCACAGACAGAGACAGAATGCAGAGAGTCTGCTCAGGGAGTCTGAATGAGAGAGTCTGCAGACTGAGGAGAAGAAGGATAAACGCATAGGGGGCAGAAGAGCATAACAGGCTCACCCCGAACCATATACCGGACACCGGGTCCGCGCTTACAAGGATCTTTATGACCAGTAGGAACAACCGGAATCCCTGGAGAACTACAAGTCCCAGGTTAACCAACCGCTGACCACAGCAACAGGGTTAGGTACCACTAAGGCTCCAGCGACCAGGAATAGTGGGAACCAGGAGAAAACCTTACCGCCTGGTCAGTAGGTACAAGAAGCAGTAAGCAAGCCAAGCCTAGCTCCAGGCAGGCCCGAAGCTTAGAGAGTAAAAGACACAGATCAGGAGGCCTTACACCCGCTCACTGGGGAGAGTCCAGAAATGTACCCTTCGTCCTGAGTGCCCTGGACCGTACTTGCATCACCACCAGTAAAGGTATTGAAGTTTACCCTTGTGTGTGTGCCTGTACTTCCTCTGGGACCGTCCTGCCATCTCCCTACTGCTTCCACCATCTTTCAACACCTCTACACTGCCCTGAGGCCTGCTCCACCTGTGGGGAGCAGTCCCATCATAGCTGCCCCTAACATCAGCCTCTGTGGACTGTCGCAGCGCTGGTAACCTCTTACCAGAATCCACAGGTGGCGTCACAAATTATTCTAAAACCCCTATAAATATAATTATCCCCCATTTCACTGACCGCCCTGGGTCACGGACCGGGCCAGCCACAGTGATATCCCCCGGCAACCAGAGGCCCGGCTGCCGAGTACCCCACGGCCCAGGGGGCGCGTCATCCATATCATGTGTCCCTTCCAATAATATATGTCCCCCATCCAGGTGTAATGTCCCCATCCTGGGCCCCTCCTAGTAATATATGTCCCCCATCCAGGTGCAATGTCCCCATCTTAGGCCCCTTCGAGTAATATATGTCCCCCATCCAGAGCCCCCTCCAGTAATAATGTCCCCCATTCTGATGTAATGTCCCCATCCTGGGCCCCTTCCAATAATATATGTCCCCAACCAGGTGTAATGTCCCCATCCTGGGCCCCTTCCAGTAATAATGTCCCCCGTTCTGATGTAATGTCCCTATCATGTGTCTCTTCCAATAATATATGTTCCCCATCCAGGTGTAATGTCCCCATCCTGGGCCCCTTCTAGTAATATATGTCCCCCATCGAGGTGTAATGTCCCCTTCCAGTAATATTTGTCCCCCATCCAGAGCCCCTTCCAGTAATAATGTTTCCCATCCTGGGCCCATTCCAATAATATATGTCCCCCTTCCAGATGTAATGTCCCCAACCTTGACAACTTTCAGTAATATATATCCTTTATCCTGGACCCCTTCCAGTAATATTTGTCCCTCATCCTTGGCCCATTCCAGTAATAATGTCTCTAATTCTAAGCCATTTCCAATAATAATGTCCCCCATTCTGATGTAATGTCCCCATCCTGGGTCCATTCCCGTAATATATAGTCTCCATCCTAAGCCTTTTCCAGTAATATATGTCTCCCATCCTTGGCTTTTTCCAGTAAGAGATGCCCCCCATCCTTGGGCCCTTCCAGTAATATATGTCCCCATCCTTGGTCCCTTCCAGTAACATATGTCCCCTGTTCTGGGCCCTTTCAATAATATATGTCCCCCATCCTGGGCCCCTTCCAGTAATATATGTCCCCTATCCTGGGCCCCTTCCAGTAATATATGTCCCCCATCCTGGGACCTTCTAGTAATATATGTCCCCCATTCTGAGCCCCTTCCAGTAATATATGTCCCCTATCCTGGACCCCTTCCAGTAACATATGTCCCCCCCATCATGGGCCCCTTCCAGTAATATATGTCCCCTATCCTGGGCCCCTTCCAGTAATATATGTCCCCCATCCTGGGCCCCTTCCAGTAATATATGTTTCCCATCCTCGGCCCCTTCCAGTAATATATGTCCCCCATCCTTGGCCTCTTCCAGTAATATATGTCCCCCATCATGGGCCCCTTCCAGTAATATATGTCCACCATCTTTGGTCCCTTCCAATAATATATGTCCCCCATCCTTGGCCCCTTCCAGTAATATATGTCCCCCATCCTTGGACCCTTCCAGTAATATATGTCCCCCATCCTTGGCCCGATCCAGTAATATATGTCCCCCATCCTGGGCCCCTTCCAGTAATATATGTCCCCCATCCTTGGCCCCTTCCAGTAATATAGGTTTCCCATCCTTGGCCCCTTCCAGTAATATATGTTTCCCATCCTTAGCCCCTTCCAGTAATATATTTTGCCCATCCTTGGCCCCTTCCAGTAATATATGTTTCCCATCCTTAGCCCCTTCCAGTAATATATGTCCCCCATCCTTGGACCCATCCAGCAATATATGTCCCCCCATCCTGGGCCCCTTCCAGTAATATACGTCCCACATCCTTTGCCCCTTCCAGTAATATATGTCCCCCATCATGGGCCCCTTTCAGTAATATATGTTTCCCATCCTCGGCCCCTTCCAGTAATATATGTTTCCCATCCTGGGCCCCTTCCAATAATATATGTCCCCCATCCTTCGCCCCTTCCAGTAATATATGTCCTCCATCTTGGGCCCTTCTAGTAACATATGTCCCCCATCCTGGGCCTCTTCCAGTAATATATGTTTCCCATCCTCGGCCCCTTCCAGTAATATATGTCCCCCATCCTTTGACCTTCCAGTAATATATGTCCCCCATCCTTCTCCCCTTCCAGTAATATATGTCTCCCATCCTGGGCCCTTCAAGTAACATATGTTCCCCATCCTGGGCCCCTTCCCGTAATATATGTCCCCTATCATGGGCCCCTTCCAGTAATATAAGTCCCCCATCCTTCGCCCCTTCCAGTAATATATGTCCCCCATCCTGGGCCCTTCTACTAACATATGCCTCCCATCCTTGGCCCCTTCCAGTAATATATGTCCCCTATCCTGGGCCCCTTCCAGTAATATATGTCCCCCATCCTGGGACCCTCCCAGTAATATAGGTCCCCCATCATGGGCCCCTTCCAGCAATATATGTCCCCCATCTTTGGTCCCTTCCAGTAATATATGTCCCCCATCCTTGGCCCCTTCCAGTAATATATGTCCTCCATCCTTGGCCCCATCCAGTAATATATGTCCCCCATCCTGGGCCCCTTCCAGTAATATATGTTTCCCATCCTCGGCCCCTTCCAGTAGTATATGTTTCCCATCCTTGGCCCCTTCCAGTAATATATGTTTCCCATCCTTGGCCCCTTCCAGTAATATATGTTTCCCATCCTTGGCCCCTTGAGGTAATATATGTCCCCCATCCTGAGTCCCTTCCAGTAATATATGTTTCCCATCCTGGGCCCCTTCCAGTAATATTTGTCCCCCATCCTTGGCCCCTTCCAGTAATATATGTCCCCCATCCTTGGCCCCTTTCAGTAATATATGTCCCCCATCCTTGGCCCCTTCCAGTAATATATGTTTCCCATCCTCGGCCCCTTTCAGTAATATATGTCCCTCATCCTTGGCCCCTTCCAGTAATATATGTCCCCCATCATCGGCCCCTTCCAGTAATATATGTATCCCATCCTGGGCCCCTTCCAGTAATATATGTCCCCCATCCTGGGCCCCTTCCAGTAATATATGTCCCCCATCCTTCCTGGTATAATGTTCCAGCTCCTGGGCCCATCCTGTAATAATGTTTCCAATTCTGCCGCTGTTCTCTTAACACTAAGAGAAAGCTATTCTTCTTACCTTTCCCCACTCCCATGATGCACGGCGTCCTCTTTTGTAGCCGGCGCACAGGTTGGCAGCTGACTACAGCGTGCCTGTTATGGGCGACACATGATGTCACTGCTACACGCTGCCAGTGAATTGCACTGTGACATCAGCTGCTGGGCTCTGATTGGCCGGCAGGTATTGAAGTGCTGGGACCCGGTGGGTCTCTGCACTGCAAAACATTTCAGCTGAATGTGCATTCTCGGAAGTACATCCAGCTGATATAGACGCTGGCATCTGTGGGACCTCCTCCTGCATGGGCCTGGTCATGGTCATTACACCCCTGGTTTCACGCGGTATCATGTGCAGACACAGACCAGTGCACAACAGATAACAGATACTAATTGTTACAATGTAGAAACTATACCATAAGGCTATGTGCCCACGTTGCATAAATGAAGCAGAAAATTTCTGCTTCATTTCTGCAAGTCCTCTCCCGGAAAAACGCATGCGGAATTCCGCACGCGTTTATCGCGCATTTTTCGCGCGTTTATCACGCGTTTTCCACATGCGGAATTGCCTTGCGTTTTTTATGCATTGGACAAAGGCAATTCCGCTTGCGGAAACGCAAAATTAAATGACATGCTGCGGATTTTTGAACGTGGCATAAACGCTGCGGAAAAATCCGCAGCATGTGCATAGAACTTGCGGAATCCCATTGGGGACCATGGGGTGCGGATTACCTAGCGTTTCACAAGCGTTTCTGCTGCGGAAATTCCGCATCAAAAACGCTTGAAAAACGCTACGTGGGCACCCAGCCTAACAGTGAATACAAGATGTAAACACTGGGTCAGGGTATGTTCACAAGGTGATATTTTGCGGGGGGTTTGTTCAGCATGAAAAATGCAGATTGTTTGCAGGAAAAGCTATGTATATTGTGTGCATTTTGTTATGCGCTCAAATGAATGAGTAAAAAACAACAAAGTGCTGAAATAATTGAAATGCTTTGGCTTTAAAAAAAAAAATGCAAGACAAAAAAAATTCATTGTGTGAATGAGATTTTTAGAATTGTCATTTATTTTGCTGCTACTGTAAAATGCTTCATTTTTTCGACATTAAAAAAAAACCCACAGCAAAAACCCAACGTCTGAACAAGCCCTGAGAGATGGGAAGGAAGGGTTGTTTTTTTTCCCTATAACAATATTTTACTGCTTTGCTTGGTCACATAAGAATGTGATCCGTGAAATATTCCTCCTGGTATCATACTGGCAGTAGGAAAGCAGAAAAACAGCTGTTATATATCACACACGTGTATAATGCACCCACCACACAGCACAGGGTCATTAGTGAGGACAGTGCCCTGATTGGCAGCAGCGGTCGCCCATGGACAAGCCTTGCCCCGATGCCCCAATGCCCCGATTCCCCATAGATTGGTGGCTGCGGACGTCACAGAAGAGCTCGTCCTTAGCCCCGACTCTGGATAATGAGATATTCTCATCTGGTGCTCAGTAATTATCCGCCAATTCCTCGAGTTTACAGAACAGCCGGCGATCTGATGATTGTATAATCTGAACCTTGAAGTCTCTGAGTGTAGAGAACAGTGATATAATCAGAAGAAAACTCCGCACTTATCAGAATATTGATGTCCCCACAAAACGCTGGATAAACCGACAGAAACGCTCTGATTAAAAATTTACATTGCAGAATGAGATACAAGGAGATGCGGAGTCTTCCCCGGCCGGACCACCGAAGTGTCGAAAGTTTCAAAGTCAATGTTAACTAAATATTTATATGCAAAATATCAGCTTTGTGTCACGGAGATTAATATTCCGGGAGGGACATTACTCTTCATGAAAGATTTAACAGTAAATACGACCGATTCATAACAATATTTGCAGAATGGAAATTACTCATCCATAACAGAAATACAATCAGGGGTCGGCTCCATGTTTGCTCGCTTTTATCCTGCAAATATTAAGTCTTTGTATAATATGCGCAGATACAGAATTTTGCTTTATCTGGAAAGACGACGTTTCTCACATTTCACATCAGTTTCTTAATGAGAAATCTGATGATTAATCTCTGATCAACCGCAGCTCAGATAGAAATAGAAAATTCTGGCAAACTGTAACCCGAGATTCAGAGCAAACTTCACATTATACTGGTATATAACTGAATGTGTAAGCCGGAGCAGACATAGCATTGGTGCAACCTGTGCAGCCACACAGGGGCCCGAGACGTAAGAGGGCCACGACCGCCTACAAAGCAGGTGTAATTGTGCATTATGAGGCGCTATTGGTCTGCAGTGGGCCCATATATTGGGCTTGTACAGGGACCTCTTCTGTCTGTGTCCATTCCTGGTCTAAACAAAATGCAATAAACTCACAGACGAGGAGGATCCAGCACTAATTAAAAACAGCCTTAGACCTCCTTCACACGTCCTGGTATTACTTGTACTGGCAAAAACAGTACCGGTGCTATCCGTGTCCGTGTGCCCGTGTGCAACATCTATCTAGCATCCGTGTGCCAGTGTGCAACATCCATGTGCCACATCAGTATGACATGTAGCGGCACCTGGGAAAAAGCAGTACGGTCAGCGCTGTTCCCAGGCTCCAGGCTTATGTTGGCAACACACAACACAACCGATGAGCAAATGCTGCACTGTTCCTGGAAGAAAGCAGACTTTTTTTTTCAGTGCACGGACATGAAACCTGTGTTGGTGGCAGAACGGAAGCAATTCCAAAAGGGTGTATCCAGCCACAGATCCGGGGATAATTAGTTTAAAAACAACAATTTATTTGAAAAATATTAAAAATGTTCCATATTCTAAAAGTGCAGTTCCTTGGGATATGCACAAACTGACGCATTTCGAACATGTGCGTTCTTAATCATAGTGCGACACACACTTTGGAGGAAGAAGGATGAGAACAACCCCAAGAACACCGTCCCAACTGTGAATCATGGTGGGGGGGGGACATCTTTCTTTGGGGGTGCTTTTCTACAAAAGGTAAAGGACAACAGCATTGAAGGGAGGATGGATGGGGGTCATGTATCGTGGTATTTTGGCCAACAACCTCCTTCCTGCGGTAAGAGAAGTGAAGATGGGTCGTGGCTGGTTCTTCCAGCATGATAATGAGCCGAAACACACAGCCAGGGCAAATGACGAGTGATTCTGTAAGAAGCATTCAAGGTGCTGGAGTGGCCTAGCAAGTCTCCAGACTGGAACCCAATAGAAAATCTTTGGAGGAAGCTGAAACTCAATGTTGCCTGGCGACAGCCCAGAAACCTGAAAGATCTGGAGAAGATCTGTATGGAGAAGGGGGGCAAAATCCCTGCTGCAGTGTGTGCAAACCTGGTCAAGATCTACAGGAAACGTCCGACCTCTGTAATTGCAAACAAAGGTTTCTGGACCAAATATTACATTTTGTTTTTCTATTGTATCAAATACTTATTTCATGCAATAAAATGCTAATTAATTATGTAAAAACTATACAATGTGATTTTTAGGATTTTTTTTAGATTCTGTCTCTTGAAGTGTACCTACAATAAAAATTACAGATCTCTCCATTCTTTGTAGGTGGGAAAACTTGCAAAATTGGCAGTGTTTCAAATACTTATTTTCCCCACTGTATTTTAGCAAGAATGTTTAAAAAAACATGCCCACTTCAATACACACTAGGATTTTGCCTACAATTATAGAGATAATGGGGCATCTTTTGTTAAAAAATTGCATAGCTGCAGCATTTTTACATTATGGAGAATTAACTAAAGAGGAGGAAATCACTTTTAAAGTGAAAGAATCTGAATCTTTTATGATTCGGTTAGCTTTAATTTAGCAAAATGGCAGCATGCTGGCTTCCATTTTGCAAAATTCGAGAAGACCAAAAGAGGGTACAAAAATGTAAAAAATACTCCTCCCATGGCTATTACTTGTCCCACCATGAAGCCTCACTTCAATCTAGTTGTCGTCTTTTTCCTCTGGGTCTGCACTGGTCCATCTTCGGCGTCTTCTAGTGCTGACCCGCAATGTCATGATGTCATAAGATCAAGCCATAGTCAGTGAGAAGATGCCGGGTGCTAGAAGATGGACTAGTGGAGACTTCATGGTGACCAAACTGGAGGAAGAAGATGTTGACCAGACCGGAGTGGGGTTGTGCGATTGGACAGGTGAGCGCCATGAGTATGATTTTTTATTATGCTTTGGGGTTTGGAAGACTTCACAGCATAATCATGTACATTGGATTCATATTGGATAAATTCCTGGACAAATTCGAGGGACTCTGACAAATTCAAATTTTGTCACATTCCCCACATCAATAGCATTTAGCAAAGTCGAGATATCAGGAGGGCAGACAGACCTTCTTCGGGAAAATACCCAATAAATGAACAAAGATTATAATTTCTATGTTCATTCACAAGATGTCATCATCTCTCAATAAACCCACAGCCAAAGACATAATATCCGAGAGCCGAAGAACCTTCCGCTTCCATTTTATGGTCACAGAATTTCTGTGTAATGGATGGAAGATGCATTGTATAGCGTGAATGAAGCACCTAATGATTCTGCCACCTCCTGAACTCCTTCTGTGTGGGCTATAAATATCTCCGTACTTCGAGGAGCTTTCTGTCGAGGTCGGCGCTATGTTCTCCAATTATCTGCACTCAGCGTTTTATAAATTCCTTTGTTTATTTACACATCATAATCTGACAACACGTTCATTAAGAAGGAGAATGTCGGGGGACGCTTCACGTCTGCTGCAGAACGTGACGGATACAAAGTAACACGAAGGAAGACTTGTAACAACATTGTATCCGGCGTCATCGGGAAGTGTCTGTCCCTACATGAAAGTAGTTACAGTTTATCAGGAAAAAATGTCATTGAGCAATAAAGGGGTATCCTGGTGATACTTGTCTGATCGCTGGACCCTGGGACCACAAGACATCTCATGTGCCCTCTGACCCCAGGGAGTAGAGTAACAGATGAGCATCTGTGTTGGTGCCAGAGAGGCCTCCCCGGGAGGCTCTGGAGGGGAGTTTACCCCGGGTGCTGGGTGACGTAGGGGCTGCCAGTAGGAGGCGTAACAGGGGTGAGGGCAGAAAGAACACATAAATGCTAGAGATGAGCAAATCCGCATCAAATCGTACTAAAAGTTTGCACTATCCTAAATCCAAAATGTTTGATTCTTTTCTTGCAAATTGGGCAAAGTTGTCGTTAACGCTATTTTGCTGATTTGTAGGAGGCTAGAAAATGGGTGAAACAAAAATAATGCTCCATTCAGTGCCCACCTAAGTCCCCCGTACACATTCCTTGACTTTTTTCTTCCTTTTGGCACTACGCATGACATCCTGTTCTGGCATCTTCACTCTGGCCGGGCTTCCAGTGTCTTGTAAGCCTCTGATATTATGATGGGTCTCGTGGTGTCATAATGAGGATGTTGTGAGCAGAGGTGAAGTAAGAAGAGTCTAGAGCCGGATGCACGGAGCACCGGATGGGAAGTTGTGGCCGCGGCGGGACAGATGAGCAGCAAGGTGAGGATTCCTGGATTCATTGTTTTCACCTAATATTCATTATTCTCTGGGATCTCGGAAGACAACACAAAACAATGAAGTTCATTCAATTTGTATAAAAAAATTCAATATGAGTTGGATTTCCTGGCCAAATGCGGAACAACTAGAAGATTGGGTCATCACTAGTAAGAACGCCTCTAGATGGAACATTACCGAACATTCCGGATTGTTGCATGATGATTATCAGAAAGCAATTAGTAACCATCTACGGCTACTGAGCTCTGGGTTATAAGAGGGAGCATTTCTGTTCAAGATCTTAATCTTTTGGACATACAAAGAGCGTCCATGTCCTGCATTAGCAGACAACTCAATGATTGTAATGTACATTGTGTAATGCTCTATTTGTCCTCTGGAGGAGCTGCAGGAAAACTGAACACTTACTGCCAGGTTATCCCACAGATGATCACTGGGGGGCTTCAGCAAGGAGGACACTTTGTAATCATTTTATTGTCATGAGACCCTTCTAACAAGAATGGATTTCCCTAGAGCAGCCATGGGTGGAAGAAGTACAGACCGGCCAAAAAGAAATGGCCAAGAGCAAAGTCAGGTGCTGCCTTCTATTACTGTCCTGCTCACCAAATGCAATAGGTGGGAGGATGCACGCCGTAGTCCTAGTGAAGCTCTGGTGA
Organism: Phyllobates terribilis; assembly: GCF_046119375.1. Taxonomy (NCBI): domain Eukaryota; kingdom Metazoa; phylum Chordata; class Amphibia; order Anura; family Dendrobatidae; genus Phyllobates; species Phyllobates terribilis. Next base: position 194,935,166 of record NW_027362768.1, read on the forward strand.
AGGACGTGCCGCAGGAATTCATTACCTATAGAGGCGCCTATAAGCCATCCACATTGGCCAGTATATTGAGGGCTACATAGTCATATATATATATATATATATATATATATATATATATACACGGCTAGAGCAGCCATCTTTTGCCTGGGTGGAATAAAGCCCAGCTCTGCCTGTGGGGTGTGAAATAAGATGGGTCTCCCACATCGGGCCATGTAGGATCCTCAGGAGCGGGATCATAGCGAAGAGGCCCCTGTGCAGTAACATTATATGGGCCCTTTGCAGTCCAAAAGCTCCTCATAATGCACAATTCCACCTGTTTTGGAGATGGATGTGGCCCCCTTACATCTCGGGCCCCTGTGCCGTTGCACCAATGCTATGTCCGCCCCTGAGGATCCTTCTCACTCTTAAGATCCCAACTATCCTGCAGTTTGGGCTTTCAAAATGAATAATTGGGAATTATTAAGATTATAAGAATGGCTGCTCTCTTCCTAGCGTCTTGCACATCCACAGGAGGAAATGCAATACCACTTGTAGACAGGTGTGGCGCTGGTTTTCTAACCCCATTTAATTGACTGTGTATTGTATTGGAGAATTTGTTTTTTGTTTGTTATTTTATATTTTAATTTATTTTTTTAGACCTTTTTTTCTATCACATTTTGCTAATTTCAATAATCCCTAATGCAGAATTATCTGTGAGATAAATGTAAACCATGAAGCGACACATCAGACGTGATTGAGATCTATTCCTGCACTTCGTCTTGCACAGATAATTGGCTCCCAGTTATTTATTATCACTGGCAGTCGTTGTCTCCTTTGCTCCTGTGTCTTACGCTCGCATATTTCCCACGTTTCCCTGCTAGGAGATTGTAACCTCCAGGCTTGAGATCTCCTTATTATACACAGATAATGTGCTAGTTTGTTAGAGGTCACAAATCTGTTCTTTCGTCTCCATGCTCCGCTCAGCAAATGACGTCCAATTCAGTTATAAATACTTATTATTTCATTATTAGATTACAAAAAGTCCAGGGGGGTAAAGAGCTGAGAGATGACCCCAGGGACATGAGCGGGATCTGAAGGGTTAATAAGCATTGCTTCCTTGACATATGAATGTTGTAATCTTAGAAAACCTTCAAGAGTAGAAAATGTCACAATAATTATTTATTGTTTCAATCCGTTACATTGTATCAGGGTTTCCTGGTGTGTAATCACTGGCTGGTCATGGCGGTCTACCTCTACCTGAAGACGACAGGACCGGCTCCCAGAGGATCTAGAGAATAAAACAGCAGCTTTTTACATCTACAGGTGCTTCTCACTAAATTAGAATATCATCAAAAAGTTAATTTATTTCAGTTCTTCAATCCAAAAAGTGTGTGTAATGACTCTATGTAATAGACCCCTCTGTGTGTAATGACTCTATATAATAGATCACTCTGTGTGTAATGACTTTATATAATAGATCCCTCTGTGTGTAATGACTATATATAATAGATCACTCTGTGTGTAATGACTCTATGTAATAGACCCCTCTGTGTGTAATGACTCTATATAATAGATCACTCTGTGTGTAATGACTCTATGTAATAGATCCCTCTGTGTGTAATGACTATATAATAGATCCCTCTGTGTGTAATGACTATATAATAGATCCCTCTGTGTGTAATGACTCTATATAATAGATCCCTCTGTGTGTAATGACTCTATATAATAGATCCCTCTGTGTGTAATGACTCTATATAATAGATCACTCTGTGTGTAATGACTATATAATAGATCCCTCTGTGTGTAATGACTCTATATAATAGATCACTCTGTGTGTAATGACTATATAATAGATCCCTCTGCGTGTAATGACTCTATATAATAGATCCCTCTGTGTGTAATGACTCTATGTAATAGATCCCTCTGTGTGTAATGACTCTATATAATAGATCCCTCTGTGCGTAATGACTCTATATAATAGATCCCTCTGTGTGTAATGACTCTATATAATAGATCCCTCTGTGTGTATTGACTATATAATAGATCCCTCTGTGTGTAATGACTCTATATAATAGATCCCTCTATGAGTAATGACTCTATATAATAGATCCCTCTGCGTGTAATGACTCTATATAATAGATCCCTCTGTGTGTAATGACTCTACATAATAGATCCCTCTGCGTGTAATGACACTATATAATAGATCCCTCTGTGTGTAATGACTCTATATAATAGATCCCTCTGTGTGTAATGACTATATAATAGATCCCTCTGTGTGTAATGACTCTATATAATAGATCCCTCTGTGTGTAATGACTCTATATAATAGATCCCTCTGTGTGTAATGACTCTATATAATAGATCCCTCTGTGTGTAATGACTCTATATAATAGATCGCTCTGTGTGTAATGACTCTATATAATAGATCCCTCTGTGTGTAATGACTCTATATAATAGATCCCTCTGTGTGTAATGACTCTATATAATAGATCACTCTGTGTGTAATGACTCTATATAATAGATCCCTGTGTGTGTAATGACTCTATATAATAAATCCCTGTGTGTAATGACTCTATATAATAGATCCCTCTGTGTGTAATGACTCTATATAATAGATCCCTCTGTGTGTAATGATTCTATATAATAGATCGCTCTGTGTGTAATGACTCTATATAATAGATCCCTCTGTGTGTAATGACTCTATATAATAGATCGCTCTGTGTGTAATGACTCTATATAATATATCCCTCTGCGTGTAATGACTATATATAATAGATCACTCTGCGTGCAATGACTCTATATAATAGATCCCTCTGTGTGTAATGACTCTATATAATAGATCCCTCTGTGTGTAAGGACTCTATATAATAGATCCCTCTGTGTGTAATGGACTCTATATAATAGATCCCTCTGTGTGTAATGACTCTATATAATAGATCCCTCTGTGTGTAATGACTCTATATAATAGATCCCTCTGTGTGTAATGACTCTATATAACAGATCCCTCTGTGTGTAATGACTCTATATAATAGATCCCTCTGTGTGTAATGACTCTATATAATAGATCCCTCTGTGTGTAATGACTCTATATAATAGATCCCTCTGCGTGTAATGACTCTATATAATAGATCCCTCTGTGTGTAATGACTATATAATAGATCCCTCTGCGTGTAATGACTCTATATAATAGATCCCTCTGTGTGTAATGACTCTATATAATAGATCACTCTGTGTGTAATGACTCTATATAATAGATCCCTCTGTGTGTAATGACTCTATATAATAGATCCCTCTGTGTGTAATGACTCTATATAATAGATCCCTCTGTGTGTAATGACTATATAATAGATCCCTCTGCGTGTAATGACTCTATATAATAGATCCCTCTGCGTGTATTGACTCTATATAATAGATCCCTCTGTGTGTAATGACTCTATATAATAGATCCCTCTGCGTGTAATGACTCTATATCATAGATCCCTCTGTGTGTAATGACTCTATATAATAGATCCCTCTGTGTGTAATGACTCTATATAATAGATCCCTCTGTGTGTAATGACTATATAATAGATCCCTCTGCGTGTAATGACTCTATATAATAGATCCCTCTGTGTGTAATGACTCTATATAATAGATCCCTCTGTGTGTAATGACTCTATATAATAGATCCCTCTGCGTGTAATGACTCTATATAATAGATCCCTCTGTGTGTAATGACTCTATATAATAGATCCCTCTATGTGTAATGACTCTATATAATAGATCCCTCTGTGTGTAATGACTCTATATAATAGATCCCTCTGTGTGTAATGACTCTATATAATAGATCCCTCTGTGTGTAATGACTCTATATAATAGATCCCTCTGTGTGTAATGACTATATAATAGATCCCTCTGTGTGTAATGACTCTATATAATAGATCGCTCTGTGTGTAATGACTCTATATAATAGATCACTCTGCGTGTAATGACTATATATAATAGATCACTCTGCGTGTAATGACTCTATATAATACATCCCTCTGTGTGTAATGACTCTATATAATAGATCCCTCTCTGTGTAATGACTCTATATAATAGATCACTGTGTGTAATGACTCTATATAATAGATCACTCTGTGTGTAATGACTCTATGTAATAGATCCCTCTGTGTGTAATGACTATATAATAGATCCCTCTGTGTGTAATGACTTTATAATAGATCCCTCTGTGTGTAATGACTCTATATAATAGATCCCTCTGTGTGTAATGACTCTATATAATAGATCCCTCTGTGTGTAATGACTCTATATAATAGATCACTCTGTGTGTAATGACTATATAATAGATCCCTCTGCGTGTAATGACTCTATATAATAGATCCCTCTGTGTGTAATGACTCTATATAATAGATCCCTCTGTGTGTAATGACTCTATATAATAGATCCCTCTGCGTGTAATGACTCTATATAATAGATCACTCTGTGTGTAATGACTCTATATAATAGATCCCTCTGTGTGTAATGACTCTATATAATAGATCCCTCTGTGTGTAATGACTCTATATAATAGATCCCTCTGTGTGTAATGACTCTATATAATAGATCCCTCTGTGTGTAATGACTATATAATAGATCCCTCTGCATGTAATGACTCTATATAAAAGATCCCTCTGTGTGTAATGACTCTATATAATAGATCCCTCTGTGTGTAATGACTCTATATAATAGATCCCTCTGTGTGTAATGACTCTATATAATAGATCACTCTGTGTGTAATGACTATATAATAGATCCCTCTGTGTGTAATGACTCTATATAATAGATCACTCTGTGTGTAATGACTATATAATAGATCCCTCTGCGTGTAATGACTCTATATAATAGATCCCTCTGTGTGTAATGACTCTATATAATAGATCCCTCTGCGTGTAATGACTCTATATAATAGATCCCTGTGTGTAATGACTCTATGTAATAGACTCCTCTGTGTGTAATGACTCTATATAATAGATCACTCTGTGTGTAATGACTTTATATAATAGATCCCTCTGTGTGTAATGACTATATATAATAGATCACTCTGTGTGTAATGACTCTATGTAATAGACCCCTCTGTGTGTAATGACTCTATATAATAGATCACTCTGTGTGTAATGACTCTATGTAATGAATCCCTCTGTGTGTAATGACTATATAATAGATCCCTCTGTGTGTAATGACTATATAATAGATCCCTCTGTGTGTAATGACTCTATATAATAGATCCCTCTGTGTGTAATGACTCTATATAATAGATCCCTCTGTGTGTAATGACTCTATATAATAGATCACTCTGTGTGTAATGACTATATAATAGATCCCTCTGTGTGTAATGACTCTATATAATAGATCACTCTGTGTGTAATGACTATATAATAGATCCCTCTGCGTGTAATGACTCTATATAATAGATCCCTCTGTCTGTAATGACTCTATGTAATAGATCCCTCTGTGTGTAATGACTCTATATAATAGATCCCTCTGTGCATAATGACTCTATATAATAGATCCCTCTGTGTGTAATGACTCTATATAATAGATCCCTCTGTGTGTATTGACTCTATATAATAGATCCCTCTGTGTGTAATGACTCTATATAATAGATCCCTCTATGTGTAATGACTCTATATAATAGATCCCTCTGCGTGTAATGACTCTATATAATAGATCCCTCTGTGTGTAATGACTCTACATAATAGATCCCTCTGCGTGTAATGACACTATATAATAGATCCCTCTGTGTGTAATAACTCTATATAATAGATCCCTCTGTGTGTAATGACTATATAATAGATCCCTCTGTGTGTAATGACTCTATATAATAGATCCCTCTGTGTGTAATGACTCTATATAATAGATCCCTCTGTGTGTAATGACTCTATATAATAGATCCCTCTGTGTGTAATGACTCTATATAATAGATCGCTCTGTGTGTAATGACTCTATATAATAGATCCCTCTGTGTGTAATGACTCTATATAATAGATCCCTCTGTGTGTAATGACTCTATATAATAGATCACTCTGTGTGTAATGACTCTATATAATAGATCCCTCTGTGTGTAATGACTCTATATAATAAATCCCTGTGTGTAATGACTCTATATAATAGATCCCTCTGTGTGTAATGACTCTATATAATAGATCCCTCTGTGTGTAATGATTCTATATAATAGATCGCTCTGTGTGTAATGACTCTATATAATAGATCCCTCTGTGTGTAATGACTCTATATAATAGATCGCTCTGTGTGTAATGACTCTATATAATATATCCCTCTGCGTGTAATGACTATATATAATAGATCACTCTGCGTGCAATGACTGTATATAATAGATCCCTCTGTGTGTAATAACTCTATATAATAGATCCCTCTGTGTGTAAGGACTCTATATAATAGATCCCTCTGTGTGTAATGGACTCTATATAATAGATCCCTCTGTGTGTAATGACTCTATATAATAGATCCCTCTGTGTGTAATGACTCTATATAATAGATCCCTCTGTGTATAATGACTCTATATAACAGATCCCTCTGTGTGTAATGACTCTATATAATAGATCCCTCTGTGTGTAATGACTCTATATAATAGATCCCTCTGTGTGTAATGACTCTATATAATAGATCCCTCTGCGTGTAATGACTCTATATAATAGATCCCTCTGTGTGTAATGACTTAATAATAGATCCCTCTGCGTGTAATGATTCTATATAATAGATCCCTCTGTGCGTAATGACTCTATATAATAGATCACTCTGTGTGTAATGACTCTATATAATAGATCCCTCTGTGTGTAATGACTATATAATAGATCCCTCTGTGTGTAATGACTCTATATAATAGATCGCTCTGTGTGTAATGACTCTATATAATAGATCACTCTGCGTGTAATGACTATATATAATAGATCACTCTGCGTGTAATGACTCTATATAATACATCCCTCTGTGTGTAATGACTCTATATAATAGATCCCTCTCTGTGTAATGACTCTATATAATAGATCACTGTGTGTAATGACTCTATATAATAGATCACTCTGTGTGTAATGACTCTATGTAATAGATCCCTCTGTGTGTAATGACTATATAATAGATCCCTCTGTGTGTAATGACTATATAATAGATCCCTCTGTGTGTAATGACTCTATATAATAGATCCCTCTGTGTGTAATGACTCTATATAATAGATCCCTCTGTGTGTAATGACTCTATATAATAGATCACTCTGTGTGTAATGACTATATAATAGATCCCTCTGCGTGTAATGACTCTATATAATAGATCCCTCTGTGTGTAATGACTCTATATAATAGATCCCTCTGTGTGTAATGACTCTATATAATAGATCCCTCTGCGTGTAATGACTCTATATAATAGATCACTCTGTGTGTAATGACTCTATGTAATAGATCCCTCTGTGTGTAATGACTATATAATAGATCCCTCTGTGTGTAATGACTATATAATAGATCCCTCTGTGTGTAATGACTCTATATAATAGATCCCTCTGTGTGTAATGACTCTATATAATAGATCCCTCTGTGTGTAATGACTATATATAATAGATCACTCTGCGTGCAATGACTGTATATAATAGATCCCTCTGTGTGTAATGACTCTATATAATAGATCCCTCTGTGTGTAAGGACTCTATATAATAGATCCCTCTGTGTGTAATGGACTCTATATAATAGATCCCTCTGTGTGTAATGACTCTATATAATAGATCCCTCTGTGTGTAATGACTCTATATAATAGATCCCTCTGTGTGTAATGACTCTATATAACAGATCCCTCTGTGTGTAATGACTCTATATAATACATCCCTCTGTGTGTAATGACTCTATATAATAGATCCCTCTGTGTGTAATGACTTTATATAATAGATCCCTCTGCGTGTAATGACTCTATATAATAGATCCCTCTGTGTGTAATGACTTAATAATAGATCCCTCTGCGTGTAATGACTCTATATAATAGATCCCTCTGTGTGTAATGACTCTATATAATAGATCACTCTGTGTGTAATGACTCTATATAATAGATCCCTCTGTGTGTAATGACTATATAATAGATCCCTCTGTGTGTAATGACTCTATATAATAGATCGCTCTGTGTGTAATGACTCTATATAATAGATCACTCTGCGTGTAATGACTATATATAATAGATCACTCTGCGTGTAATGACTCTATATAATACATCCCTCTGTGTGTAATGACTCTATATAATAGATCCCTCTCTGTGTAATGACTCTATATAATAGATCACTGTGTGTAATGACTCTATATAATAGATCACTCTGTGTGTAATGACTCTATGTAATAGATCCCTCTGTGTGTAATGACTATATAATAGATCCCTCTGTGTGTAATGACTATATAATAGATCCCTCTGTGTGTAATGACTCTATATAATAGATCCCTCTGTGTGTAATGACTCTATATAATAGATCCCTCTGTGTGTAATGACTCTATATAATAGATCACTCTGTGTGTAATGACTATATAATAGATCCCTCTGAGTGTAATGACTCTATATAATAGATCCCTCTGTGTGTAATGACTCTATATAATAGATCCCTCTGTGTGTAATGACTCTATATAATAGATCCCTCTGCGTGTAATGACTCTATATAATAGATCACTCTGTGTGTAATGACTCTATGTAATAGATCCCTCTGTGTGTAATGACTATATAATAGATCTCTCTGTGTGTAATGACTATATAATAGATCCCTCTGTGTGTAATGACTCTATATAATAGATCCCTCTGTGTGTAATGACTCTATATAATAGATCCCTCTGTGTGTAATGACTCTATATAATAGATCACTCTGTGTGTAATGACTATATAATAGATCCCTCTGCGTGTAATGACTCTATATAATAGATCCCTCTGTGTGTAATGACTCTATATAATAGATCCCTCTGTGTGTAATGACTCTATATAATAGATCCCTCTGCGTGTAATGACTCTATATAATAGATCACTCTGTGTGTAATGACTCTATATAATAGATCCCTCTGTGTGTAATGACTCTATATAATAGATCCCTCTGTGTGTAATGACTCTATATAATAGATCCCTCTGTGTGTAATGACTCTATATAATAGATCCCTCTGTGTGTAATGACTATATAATAGATCCCTCTGCGTGTAATGACTCTATATAAAAGATCCCTCTGTGTGTAATGACTCTATATAATAGATCCCTCTGTGTGTAATGACTCTATATAATAGATCCCTCTGTGTGTAATGACTCTATATAATAGATCACTCTGTGTGTAATGACTATATAATAGATCCCTCTGTGTGTAATGACTCTATATAATAGATCACTCTGTGTGTAATGACTATATAATAGATCCCTCTGCGTGTAATGACTCTATATAATAGATCCCTCTGTGTGTAATGACTCTATATAATAGATCCCTCTGCGTGTAATGACTCTATATAATAGATCCCTGTGTGTAATGACTCTATGTAATAGACCCCTCTGTGTGTAATGACTCTATATAATAGATCACTCTGTGTGTAATGACTTTATATAATAGATCCCTCTGCGTGTAATGACTATATATAATAGATCACTCTGTGTGTAATGACTCTATGTAATAGACACCTCTGTGTGTAATGACTCTATATAATAGATCACTCTGTGTGTAATGACTCTATGTAATAGATCCCTCTGTGTGTAATGACTATATAATAGATCCCTCTGTGTGTAATGACTATATAATAGATCCCTCTGTGTGTAATGACTCTATATAATAGATCCCTCTGTGTGTAATGACTCTATATAATAGATCCCTCTGTGTGTAATGACTCTATATAATAGATCACTCTGTGTGTAATGACTATATAATAGATCCCTCTGTGTGTAATGACTCTATATAATAGATCACTCTGTGTGTAATGACTATATAATAGATCACTCTGCGTGTAATGACTCTATATAATAGATCCCTCTGTGTGTAATGACTCTATGTAATAGATCCCTCTGTGTGTAATGACTCTATATAATAGATCCCTCTGTGCGTAATGACTCTATATAATAGATCCCTCTGTGTGTAATGACTCTATATAATAGATCCCTCTGTGTGTATTGACTCTATATAATAGATCCCTCTGTGTGTAATGACTCTATATAATAGATCCCTCTATGTGTAATGACTCTATATAATAGATCCCTCTGCGTGTAATGACTCTATATAATAGATCCCTCTGTGTGTAATGACTCTACATAATAGATCCCTCTGCGTGTAATGACACTATATAATAGATCCCTCTGTGTGTAATGACTCTATATAATAGATCCCTCTGTGTGTAGTGACTATATAATAGATCCCTCTGTGTGTAATGACTCTATATAATAGATCCCTCTGTGTGTAATGACTCTATATAATAGATCCCTCTGTGTGTAATGACTCTATATAATAGATCCCTCTGTGTGTAATGACTCTATATAATAGATCGCTCTGTGTGTAATGACTCTATATAATAGATCCCTCTGTGTGTAATGACTCTATATAATAGATCCCTCTGTGTGTAATGACTCTATATAATAGATCACTCTGTGTGTAATGACTCTATATAATAGATCCCTCTGTGTGTAATGACTCTATATAATAAATCCCTGTGTGTAATGACTCTATATAATAGATTCCTCTGTGTGTAATGACTCTATATAATAGATCCCTCTGTGTGTAATGATTCTATAAAATAGATCGCTCTGTGTGTAATGACTCTATATAATAGATCCCTCTGTGTGTAATGACTCTATATAATAGATCGCTCTGTGTGTAATGACTCTATATAATATATCCCTCTGCGTGTAATGACTATATATAATAGATCACTCTGCGTGCAATGACTCTATATAATAGATCCCTCTGTGTGTAATGACTCTATATAATAGATCCCTCTGTGTGTAAGGACTCTATATAATAGATCCCTCTGTGTGTAATGGACTCTATATAATAGATCCCTCTGTGTGTAATGACTCTATATAATAGATCCCTCTGTGTGTAATGACTCTATATAATAGATCCCTCTGTGTGTAATGACTCTATATAACAGATCCCTCTGTGTGTAATGACTCTATATAATAGATCCCTCTGTGTGTAATGACTCTATATAATAGATCCCTCTGTGTGTAATGACTCTATATAATAGATCCCTCTGCGTGTAATGACTCTATATAATAGATCCCTCTGTGTGTAATGACTATATAATAGATCCCTCTGCGTGTAATGACTCTATATAATAGATCCCTCTGTGTGTAATGACTCTATATAATAGATCACTCTGTGTGTAATGACTCTATATAATAGACCCCTCTGTGTGTAATGACTCTATATAATAGATCCCTCTGTGTGTAATGACTCTATATAATAGATCCCTCTGTGTGTAATGACTATATAATAGATCCCTCTGCGTGTAATGACTCTATATAATAGATCCCTCTGCGTGTATTGACTCTATATAATAGATCCCTCTGTGTGTAATGACTCTATATAATAGATCCCTCTGCGTGTAATGACTCTATATCATAGATCCCTCTGTGTGTAATGACTCTATATAATAGATCCCTCTGTGTGTAATGACACTATATAATAGATCCCTCTGTGTGTAATGACTATATAATAGATCCCTCTGCGTGTAATGACTCTATATAATAGATCCCTCTGTGTGTAATGACTCTATATAATAGATCCCTCTGTGTGTAATGACTCTATATAATAGATCCCTCTGCGTGTAATGACTCTATATAATAGATCCCTCTGTGTGTAATGACTCTATATAATAGATCCCTCTGTGTGTAATGACTCTATATAATAGATCCCTCTGTGTGTAATGACTCTATATAATAGATCCCTCTGTGTGTAATGACTATATAATAGATCCCTCTGTGTGTAATGACTCTATATAATAGATCGCTCTGTGTGTAATGACTCTATATAATAGATCACTCTGCGTGTAATGACTATATATAATAGATCACTCTGCGTGTAATGACTCTATATAATACATCCCTCTGTGTGTAATGACTCTATATAATAGATCCCTCTCTGTGTAATGACTCTATATAATAGATCACTGTGTGTAATGACTCTATATAATAGATCACTCTGTGTGTAATGACTCTATGTAATAGATCCCTCTGTGTGTAATGACTATATAATAGATCCCTCTGTGTGTAATGACTATATAATAGATCCCTCTGTGTGTAATGACTCTATATAATAGATCCCTCTGTGTGTAATGACTCTATATAATAGATCCCTCTGTGTGTAATGACTCTATATAATAGATCACTCTGTGTGTAATGACTATATAATAGATCCCTCTGCGTGTAATGTCTCTATATAATAGATCCCTCTGTGTGTAATGACTCTATATAATAGATCCCTCTGTGTGTAATGACTCTATATAATAGATCCCTCTGCGTGTAATGACTCTATATAATAGATCACTCTGTGTGTAATGACTCTATATAATAGATCACTCTGTGTGTAATGACTATATAATAGATCCCTCTGCGTGTAATGACTCTATATAATAGATCCCTCTGTGTGTAATGACTCTATATAATAGATCCCTCTGTGTGTAATGACTCTATATAATAGATCCCTCTGTGTGTAATGACTCTATATAATAGATCCCTCTGTGTGTAATGACTCTATATAATAGATCCCTGTGTGTAATGACTCTATATAATAGATCCCTCTGCGTGTAATGACTCTACATAATAGATCCCTCTGCGTGTAATGACACTATATAATAGATCCCTCTGTGTGTAATGACTCAATATAATAGATCCCTCTGTGTGTAATGACTATATAATAGATCCCTCTGTGTGTAATGACTCTATATAATAGATCCCTCTGTGTGTAATGACTCTATATAATAGATCCCTCTGTGTGTAATGACTCTATATAATAGATCCCTCTGTGTGTAATGACTCTATATAACAGATCCCTCTGTGTGTAATGACTCTATATAATAGATCCCTCTGTGTGTAATGACTCTGTATAATAGATCCCTCTGTGTGTAATGACTCTATATAATAGATCCCTCTGCGTGTAATGACTCTATATAATAGATCCCTCTGTGTGTAATGACTATATAATAGATCCCTCTGCGTGTAATGACTCTATATAAAAGATCCCTCTGTGTGTAATGACTCTATATAATAGATCCCTCTGTGTGTAATGACTCTATATAATAGATCCCTCTGTGTGTAATGACTCTATATAATAGATCACTCTGTGTGTAATGACTATATAATAGATCCCTCTGTGTGTAATGACTCTATATAATAGATCACTCTGTGTGTAATGACTATATAATAGATCCCTCTGCGTGTAATGACTCTATATAATAGATCCCTCTGTGTGTAATGACTCTATATAATAGATCCCTCTGTGTGTAATGACTCTATATAATAGATCCCTCTGTGTGTAATGACTCTATATAATAGATCCTTCTGTGTGTAATGACTCTATATAATAGATCCCTGTGTGTAATGACTCTATATAATAGATCCCTCTGTGTGTAATGACTCTATATAATAGATCCCTCTATGTGTAATGACTCTATATAATAGATCCCTCTGCGTGTAATGACTCTATATAATATATCCCTCTGCGTGTAATGACTCTACACAATAGATCCCTCTGCGTGTAATGACACTATATAATAGATCCCTCTGTGTGTAATGACTCAATATAATAGATCCCTCTGTGTGTAATGACTATATAATAGATCCCTCTGTGTGTAATGACTCTATATAATAGATCCCTCTGTGTGTAATGACTCTATATAATAGATCCCTCTGTGTGTATTGACTCTATATAATAGATCCCTCTGTGTGTAATGACTCTATATAATAGATCGCTCTGTGTGTAATGACTCTATATAATAGATCCCTCTGTGTGTAATGACTCTACATAATAGATCCCTCTGCGTGTAATGACACTATATAATAGATCCCTCTGTGTGTAATGACTCTATATAATAGATCCCTCTGTGTGTAGTGACTATATAATAGATCCCTCTGTGTGTAATGACTCTATATAATAGATCCCTCTGTGTGTAATGACTCTATATAATAGATCCCTCTGTGTGTAATGACTCTATATAATAGATCCCTCTGTGTGTAATGACTCTATATAATAGATCGCTCTGTGTGTAATGACTCTATATAATAGATCCCTCTGTGTGTAATGACTCTATATAATAGATCCCTCTGTGTGTAATGACTCTATATAATAGATCACTCTGTGTGTAATGACTCTATATAATAGATCCCTCTGTGTGTAATGACTCTATATAATAAATACCTGTGTGTAATGACTCTATATAATAGATCCCTCTGTGTGTAATGACTCTATATAATAGATCCCTCTGTGTGTAATGATTCTATAAAATAGATCGCTCTGTGTGTAATGACTCTATATAATAGATCCCTCTGTGTGTAATGACTCTATATAATAGATCGCTCTGTGTGTAATGACTCTATATAATATATCCCTCTGCGTGTAATGACTATATATAATAGATCACTCTGCGTGCAATGACTCTATATAATAGATCCCTCTGTGTGTAATGACTCTATATAATAGATCCCTCTGTGTGTAAGGACTCTATATAATAGATCCCTCTGTGCGTAATGGACTCTATATAATAGATCCCTCTGTGTGTAATGACTCTATATAATAGATCCCTCTGTGTGTAATGACTCTGTATAATAGATCCCTCTGTGTGTAATGACTCTATATAACAGATCCCTCTGTGTGTAATGACTCTATATAATAGATCCCTCTGTGTGTAATGACTCTATATAATAGATCCCTCTGTGTGTAATGACTCTATATAATAGATCCCTCTGCGTGTAATGACTCTATATAATAGATCCCTCTGTGTGTAATGACTATATAATAGATCCCTCTGCGTGTAATGACTCTATATAATAGATCCCTCTGTGTGTAATGACTCTATATAATAGATCACTCTGTGTGTAATGACTCTATATAATAGACCCCTCTGTGTGTAATGACTCTATATAATAGATCCCTCTGTGTGTAATGACTCTATATAATAGATCCCTCTGTGTGTAATGACTATATAATAGATCCCTCTGCGTGTAATGACTCTATATAATAGATCCCTCTGCGTGTATTGACTCTATATAATAGATCCCTCTGTGTGTAATGACTCTATATAATAGATCCCTCTGCGTGTAATGACTCTATATCATAGATCCCTCTGTGTGTAATGACTCTATATAATAGATCCCTCTGTGTGTAATGACACTATATAATAGATCCCTCTGTGTGTAATGACTATATAATAGATCCCTCTGCGTGTAATGACTCTATATAATAGATCCCTCTGTGTGTAATGACTCTATATAATAGATCCCTCTGTGTGTAATGACTCTATATAATAGATCCCTCTGCGTGTAATGACTCTATATAATAGATCCCTCTGTGTGTAATGACTCTATATAATAGATCCCTCTGTGTGTAATGACTCTATATAATAGATCCCTCTGTGTGTAATGACTCTATATAATAGATCCCTCTGTGTGTAATGACTATATAATAGATCCCTCTGTGTGTAATGACTCTATATAATAGATCGCTCTGTGTGTAATGACTCTATATAATAGATCACTCTGCGTGTAATGACTATATATAATAGATCACTCTGCGTGTAATGACTCTATATAATACATCCCTCTGTGTGTAATGACTCTATATAATAGATCCCTCTCTGTGTAATGACTCTATATAATAGATCACTGTGTGTAATGACTCTATATAATAGATCACTCTGTGTGTAATGACTCTATGTAATAGATCCCTCTGTGTGTAATGACTATATAATAGATCCCTCTGTGTGTAATGACTATATAATAGATCCCTCTGTGTGTAATGACTCTATATAATAGATCCCTCTGTGTGTAATGACTCTATATAATAGATCCCTCTGTGTGTAATGACTCTATATAATAGATCACTCTGTGTGTAATGACTATATAATAGATCCCTCTGCGTGTAATGTCTCTATATAATAGATCCCTCTGTGTGTAATGACTCTATATAATAGATCCCTCTGTGTGTAATGACTCTATATAATAGATCCCTCTGCGTGTAATGACTCTATATAATAGATCACTCTGTGTGTAATGACTCTATATAATAGATCACTCTGTGTGTAATGACTATATAATAGATCCCTCTGCGTGTAATGACTCTATATAATAGATCCCTCTGTGTGTAATGACTCTATATAATAGATCCCTCTGTGTGTAATGACTCTATATAATAGATCCCTCTGTGTGTAATGACTCTATATAATAGATCCCTCTGTGTGTAATGACTCTATATAATAGATCCCTGTGTGTAATGACTCTATATAATAGATCCCTCTGCGTGTAATGACTCTACATAATAGATCCCTCTGCGTGTAATGACACTATATAATAGATCCCTCTGTGTGTAATGACTCAATATAATAGATCCCTCTGTGTGTAATGACTATATAATAGATCCCTCTGTGTGTAATGACTCTATATAATAGATCCCTCTGTGTGTAATGACTCTATATAATAGATCCCTCTGTGTGTAATGACTCTATATAATAGATCCCTCTGTGTGTAATGACTCTATATAACAGATCCCTCTGTGTGTAATGACTCTATATAATAGATCCCTCTGTGTGTAATGACTCTATATAATAGATCCCTCTGTGTGTAATGACTCTATATAATAGATCCCTCTGCGTGTAATGACTCTATATAATAGATCCCTCTGTGTGTAATGACTATATAATAGATCCCTCTGCGTGTAATGACTCTATATAAAAGATCCCTCTGTGTGTAATGACTCTATATAATAGATCCCTCTGTGTGTAATGACTCTATATAATAGATCCCTCTGTGTGTAATGACTCTATATAATAGATCACTCTGTGTGTAATGACTATATAATAGATCCCTCTGTGTGTAATGACTCTATATAATAGATCACTCTGTGTGTAATGACTATATAATAGATCCCTCTGCGTGTAATGACTCTATATAATAGATCCCTCTGTGTGTAATGACTCTATATAATAGATCCCTCTGTGTGTAATGACTCTATATAATAGATCCCTCTGTGTGTAATGACTCTATATAATAGATCCTTCTGTGTGTAATGACTCTATATAATAGATCCCTGTGTGTAATGACTCTATATAATAGATCCCTCTGTGTGTAATGACTCTATATAATAGATCCCTCTATGTGTAATGACTCTATATAATAGATCCCTCTGCGTGTAATGACTCTATATAATATATCCCTCTGCGTGTAATGACTCTACACAATAGATCCCTCTGCGTGTAATGACACTATATAATAGATCCCTCTGTGTGTAATGACTCAATATAATAGATCCCTCTGTGTGTAATGACTATATAATAGATCCCTCTGTGTGTAATGACTCTATATAATAGATCCCTCTGTGTGTAATGACTCTATATAATAGATCCCTCTGTGTGTAATGACTCTATATAATAGATCCCTCTGTGTGTAATGACTCTATATAATAGATCGCTCTGTGTGTAATGACTCTATATAATAGATCCCTCTGTGTGTAATGACTCTATATAATAGATCCCTCTGTGTGTAATGACTCTATATAATAGATCACTCTGTGTGTAATGACTCTATATAATAGATCCCTCTGTGTGTAATGACTCTATATAATACATCCCTCTGTGTGTAATGACTCTATATAATAGATCCCTCTGTGTGTAATGACTCTATATAATAGATCCCTCTGTGTGTAATGATTCTATATAATAGATCGCTCTGTGTGTAATGACTCTATATAATAGATCCCTCTGTGTGTAATGACTCTATATAATAGATCACTCTGTGTGTAATGACTCTATATAATATATCCCTCTCCGTGTAATGACTATATATAATAGATCACTCTGCGTGCAATGACTCTATATAATAGATCCCTCTGTGTGTAATGACTCTATATAATAGATCCCTCTGTGTGTAAGGACTCTATATAATAGATCCCTCTGTGCGTAATGGACTCTATATAATAGATCCCTCTGTGTGTAATGACTCTATATAATAGATCCCTCTGTGTGTAATGACTCTATATAATAGATCCCTCTGTGTGTAATGACTCTATATAATAGATCCCTCTGTGTGTAATGACTCTATATAATAGATCCCTCTGTGTGTAATGACTCTATATAATAGATCCCTCTGCGTGTAATGACTCTATATAATAGATCCCTCTGTGTGTAATGACTATATAATAGATCCCTCTGCTTGTAATGACTCTATATAATAGATCCCTCTGTGTGTAATGACTCTATATAATAGATCACTCTGTGTGTAATGACTCTATATAATAGATCCCTCTGTGTGTAATGACTCTATATAATAGATCCCTCTGTGTGTAATGACTCTATATAATAGATCCCTCTGTGTGTAATGACTATATAATAGATCCCTCTGCGTGTAATGACTCTATATAATAGATCCCTCTGCGTGTATTGACTCTATATAATAGATCCCTCTGTGTGTAATGACTCTATATAATAGATCCCTCTGCGTGTAATGACTCTATATCATAGATCCCTCTGTGTGTAATGACTCTTTATAATAGATCCTTCTGTGTGTAATGACTCTATATAATAGATCCCTCTGCGTGTAATGACTATATAATAGATCCCTCTGCGTGTAATGACTCTATATAATAGATCCCTCTGTGTGTAATGACTCTATATAATAGATCCCTCTGTGTGTAATGACTCTATATAATAGATCCCTCTGCGTGTAATGACTCTATATAATAGATCCCTCTGTGTGTAATGACTCTATATAATAGATCCCTCTGTGTGTAATGACTCTATATAATAGATCCCTCTGTGTGTAATGACTCTATATAATAGATCCCTCTGTGTGTAATGACTCTATATAATAGATCCTCTGTGTGTAATGACTATATAATATATCCCTCTGTGTGTAATGACTCTATATAATAGATCGCTCTGTGTGTAATGACTCTATATAATAGATCACTCTGCGTGTAATGACTATATATAATAGATCACTCTGCGTGTAATGACTCTATATAATAGATCCCTCT
The DNA here is from genome assembly GCF_046119375.1 of Phyllobates terribilis. Classification (NCBI taxonomy): domain Eukaryota; kingdom Metazoa; phylum Chordata; class Amphibia; order Anura; family Dendrobatidae; genus Phyllobates; species Phyllobates terribilis. Next base: position 194,954,343 of record NW_027362768.1, read on the forward strand.
GTGTGTAATGACTCTATATAATAGATCCCTCTCTGTGTAATGACTCTATATAATAGATCACTGTGTGTAATGACTCTATATAATAGATCCCTCTGTGTGTAATGACTCTATATAATAGATCCCTCTGTGTGTAATGACTCTATATAATAGATCACTCTGCGTGTAATGACTCTATATAATAGATCCCTCTGTGTGTAATGACTCTATATAATAGATCACTCTGTGTGTAATGACTCTATATAATAGATCACTCTGTGTGTAATGACTCTATATAATAGTTCCCTCTGTGTGTAATGACTCTATATAATAGATCCCTCTGTGTGTAATGACTATATAATAGATCCCTCTGCGTGTAATGACTCTATATAATAGATTCCTCTGTGTGTAATGACTCTATATAATAGATCACTCTGTGTGTAATGACTCTATATAATAGATCCCTCTGTGTGTAATGACTCTATATAATAGATCCCTCTGTGTGTAATGACTCTATATAATAGATCCCTCTGTGTGTAATGACTATATAATAGATCCCTCTGCGTGTAATGACTCTATATAATAGATCCCTCTGCGTGTAATGACTCTATATAATAGATCCCTCTGTGTGTAATGACTCTATATAATAGATCCCTCTGCGTTTAATGACTCTATATAATAGATCCCTCTGTGTGTAATGACTCTATATAATAGATCCCTCTGTGTGTAATGACTCTATATAATAGATCCCTCTGTGTGTAATGACTCTATATAATAGATCCCTCTGCGTGTAATGACTCTATATAATAGATCCCTCTGCGTGTAATGACTCTATATAATAGATCCCTCTGTGTGTAATGACTCTATATAATAGATCCCTCTGTGTGTAATGACTCTATATAATAGATCCCTCTGTGTGTAATGACTCTATATAATAGATCCCTCTGTGTGTAATGACTCTATATAATAGATCCCTCTGTGTGTAATGACTCTATATAATAGATCCCTCTGTGTGTAATGACTATATAATAGATCCCTCTGTGTGTAATGACTCTATATAATAGATCGCTCTGTGTGTAATGACTATATAATAGATCCCTCTGTGTGTAATGACTCTATATAATAGATCCCTCTCTGTGTAATGACTCTATATAATAGATCACTGTGTGTAATGACTCTATATAATAGATCCCTCTGTGTGTAATGACTCTATATAATAGATCACTCTGCGTGTAATGACTCTATATAATAGATCCCTCTGTGTGTAATGACTCTATATAATAGATCACTCTGTGTGTAATGACTCTATATAATAGTTCCCTCTGTGTGTAATGACTCTATATAATAGATCCCTCTGTGTGTAATGACTCTATATAATAGATCCCTCTGTGTGTAATGACTCTATATAATAGTTCCCTCTGTGTGTAATGACTCTATATAATAGATCCCTCTATGTGTAATCACTCTATATAATAGATCCCTCTGTGTGTAATGACTCTATATAATGTAGGAGTTTCACTTTATGTATTGAAGAACTGAAATAAATTAACTTTTTGATGATATTCTAATTTAGTGAGAAACACCTGTATCTATCTATTATCTATATATTATCTATTATCTATCTATTATCTATCTATTATCTATCTATTATCTATCTATTATCTATCATTTATTATCTATCTATCATTACTTATCGATTATGTATATCGCTATCTCTTTCTATGTAATCAGGGGTGTAACTACGGCTGTCTCATCGGTCGCCGCTAGAACCGGGCCCGGCGGGTGAGGGACAAGTCAGTGCCAAAAAATACTTCAACTGGATGTGCCTCCAGGATGGAGGACATAGATATATATATAATTAGGGTGAGGTGGGCCCTGATCCAAGTCTCGCACCAGGGCCCATCAGACTCTGGTTACGCCACTGTCTGATAGATATATATACAGTACAGACCAAAAGTTTGGACACACCTTCTCATTTAAAGATTTTTCTGTATTTTCATGACTATGATAATTGTACCTTCACACTGAAGGCATCAAAACTGTGAATTACCACATGTGGAATTATATACTTAACAAAAAAGTGTGAAACAACTGAAAATATGTCTTATATTCTAGGTTCTTCAAAGTAGCCACCTTTTGCTTTGATGACTGCTTTGCACACTCTTGGCATTCTCTTGATGAGCTTCGAGAGGTAGTCACCGGAAATGGTCTTCCAACAATCTTGAAGGAGTTCCCAGAGATGCTTAGCACTTGTTGGCCCTTTTGCCTTCACTCTGCGGTCCAGCTCACCCCAAACCATCTCGATTGGGTTCAGGTCTGGTGACTGTGGAGGCCAGGTCATCTGGCGTAGCACCCCATCACTCTCCTTCTTGGTCAAATAGCCCTTACACAGCCTGGAGGTGTGTTTGGGGTCATTGTCCTGTTGAAAAATAAATGATGGTCCAACTAAACGTAAACCGGATGGAATAGCATGCCGCTGCAAGATGCTGTGGTAGCCATGCTGGTTCAGTGTGCCTTGAATTTTGAATAAATCCCCAACAGTGTCACCAGCAAAGCACCCCCACACCATCACACCCCCTCCTCCATGCTTCACGGTGGGAGCCAGGCATGTAGAGTCCATCCGTTCTCCTTTTCTGCGTCGCACAAAGACACGGTGGTTGGAACCAAAGATCTCAAATTTGGACTCATCAGACCAAAGCACAGATTTCCACTGGTCTAATGTCCATTCTTTGTGTTCTTTAGACCAAACAAGTCTCTTCTGCTTGTTGCCTGTCCTTAGCAGTGGTTTCCTAGCAGCTATTTTACCATGAAGGCCTGCTGCACAAAGTCTCCTCTTAACAGTTGTTGTAGAGATGTGTCTGCTGCTAGAACTCTGTGTGGCATTGACCTGGTCTCTAATCTGAGCTGCTGTTAACCTGCGATTTCTGAGGCTGGTGACTCGGATAAACTTATCCTCAGAAGCAGAGGTGACTCTTGGTCTTCCTTTCCTGGGGCGGTCCTCATGTGAGACAGTTTCTTTGTAGCGCTTGATGGTTTTTGCAACTGCACTTTGGGACACTTTCAAAGTTTGCCCAATTTTTCGGACTGACTGACCTTCATTTCTTAAAGTAATTATGGCCACCCGTTTTTCTTTACTTAGCTGCTTTTTTTCTTGCCATAATACAAATTCTAACAGTCTACTCAGTAGGACTATCAGCTGTGTATCCACCACACTTCTACACAACACAACTGATGGTCCCAACCCCATTTATAAGGCAAGAAATCCCACTTATTAAACCTGACAGGGCACACCTGTGAAGTGAAAACCATTTCCGGTGACGACCTCTTGAAGCTCATCAAGAGAATGCCAAGAGTGTGCAAAGCAGTCATCAAAGCAAAATGTGGCTACTGTGAAGAACCTAGAATATAAGACTAGAGATGAGCGGTGTTCGACTCGAACTGTTCGCCAATCTCAAATTCGAGCTGTTTTGGGCGGTGTTCGAGCCGTTCGGCGAACACGAACAATTTGAAAAAAATCCGGCTGTTAGAGGTTATGTTCGATAACTGTTCGTGCACCAAAATCATAACTGGATTTTTTCTCAGTAATGCTGAAAATTAATGTTAATACGCAGTTTGAGTGTACAGCGGGGCGGGGGGAGGGGCAGGGGAGGGATCTCTGCAGGAATAATGAAGATCTCCATTTTTTTTTCTCTTTCCCGCATTTACTGTGGGGAGATGCAATCTGTCAGCCTATCAGCAGCGCACACACGGAGCGAAGTGCTTTTTTTCACACAAGCAAGGGCATGTGTCATTGGCAGTGTATGTCACATGTCCTTGCCCTATAAGACCCAGCCATTTTCCCCGTCGCCACCATTTTCTCACTGCTGCAGCTGCGTGTTAGACGGCACCGCTGTTGCTGTGTACGCTATACCTTCTTAATTTCAAGCCAATTTTCGCACAAATCTACTGATAGCTTGGGAGTAGGGAATAGTTGTGATTGCAGTCCTTTTAAGGACTAGGTTACAGCATTTCCTACGACTTTTATCAGGCAGGTCTGTGCTCTTAAATAGATAGGTTGTGGGAGTAAAGACTAATTGTAATTGCAGTCCTTTTCAGGACTAGGTTACATCAGTTCCTATCAGTTTTTGCCAGGCAGGTCAGTGCCAGTGCTGTGCAAGTTTTTTTCACAGCATTTGGCTAAATCTAGCAAAGCTAATCCTTTTTGGCCTATTGCAGAGTGTGTTAGTCAGTGGAGAAGCCTATCTGTGTTGCAAGCTACACCACTTGTGTATAGAATACCATTTTTTTTACTGTACCTAGTGAAGTAAAACCTTTTGGGCATAGCATCATTCTATTAGTCCATCTATACTGACCTCCATCAGGTTGCAAATTGAATATAATTTTTTTCTGCATCTAGCTCTGAAAAAATATTTGGGCTTCTAGCAGTGTGTGGGACTTGTTCTATTAGTCCATCTATACTGACCTCCATCAGGTTGCAAATTCAACATAATTTTTTTCTGCATCTAACCCAGCCAATAGTTTTGGCCTAATACCACAGTTTGGCCACTCAGCTCTGCTCGGTTCCCATCCATTGTTTTTTTGTGCAAACAACTCCAGAGTTGTGAATTAGTTAACCACCAAAATGAGTCGAAAAAGGCCTGCTGCTGGTGGAAAGGGGAATAGGCATGTTGGGAAGGGAAAAAAAGGTTGTGTCCGTGGGGTAGGTGTTAAAGCAACAGTAACATCTGCAGAAGAAAGACCATCTTCCAGGCAAACTAAAATGTCTACTTCTTTTAGCGGACAATGTGATAAGATCCCTTTCTTACGGCCACGCCAATCGCTACAAATTCCAGATGAGGCACAAAAACAGCAGGTGCTTCAACGGATATCAAGTGCTCCTTTAAGTGGGCTCTCCTCCACCTCAACTTCAACATCACAAATACTCCAGTCCTCAAAGGTGTCACCCCAATCGCACTTGCTTCCTCACAGCTCCCAAATCTCCAGCTGCCCGTCTGAGTATGAGGTAGAACAGATGGTTGAGTCTGCAGAGCTGTTTACTCATACTATAGCCTGGGAATCAGAGGTCGACTCCAGCGCTTCTGTGAATCCAGACGAGGAAATGATCTGCACTGATGCCCAGAATCTTTATGAGTCGGATCCAGGACCAGACGCAGAAGGTTCTGACCATAATGTAGACCCTCGTTCCCAAACTGTAACTCCTGTTGGTGGAGACAATGAGGAAGACGATGATGAGACTCAAATACCTGATTGGAGCGACAACTTTAGTTTTTTGTCAGGGCAGGAACAGGTTGGCTCTGAGGACGACGGGTGTGATAACACACAGGGTGATGATGATGAGGTTGGAGATCCCACTTACTGTCAACCCACAGTCAGCCAGTCGATGAGGTCAGCAGAGGAGGTGGAGGAGGATGCTAGTGACGACGAGGTCAGGTTGTGCCTTCCTGGACAGAGACGTAGTACTGGAAGCACGTCAACAACTGCATCCTCAAACACAACTCTGCCTCTCACCACAAGTCGTGGTGGCTCTTCAGGTCGCATGGGTGCTAAGCCTTGCATAGCCTGGGCATTTTTTCAGATCGATAAAGATGACCCAACTCGTGTTATCTGTAACATTTGTCAGCAAAAGCTAAGTAGAGGCCAAAAAATACATAGTTTGAGTACTTCATGCATGAACCGGCACATGGACATGAAGCATAAGTTGCAGTGGGAAGCTCAGTGTGCTACAATGCGGCCTAGCCGGCCGGGCCAACCACCGTCTGCCACATCTTGTGCATCCGCGGCCTCTTCATCCTCTGTGACTGGGGGGACAGCAGTCACACCTGTTTTGGCGCGCAGACCTGCCACCTCTTTACCCGCAACAGCCAGCGTGATTGGCAGGTCATCATTTTCTTTGGAGGTGGTAACACCAGCTGGTGTTGAGCGCTGTCTGACATCGATAGCACCACCTTTGGATCAAGGCAACCTAACATGTCCGCCTGCATCTTCCTCACAGACCGGCAGTTTGCCGGGGACACCCTTATCAACCCCGTCTAAGCACAACAGCCAGCCCTCAGTCTCTCAGATGTGGACAAGTAAAAGACCATTTCTTCCTAGCCATGAGAAAGCTAAGAGGTTGAATTTCACCATCTGCAAGCTCTTGGCTACAGAAATGCTGCCTTTCCGCCTGGTGGACACAGTGGATTTTCGAGACCTTATGTCCGTCGCAGTGCCCCAGTACCAGATGCCCAGTCGGCACTACTTCTCAAAGAAAGGTGTGCCTGCGCTCCACCAGCATGTCGCACACAACATCACCGCTTCTTTGAGAAACTCTGTGTGTGACAGGGTGCATTTCACCACAGACACTTGGACGAGTAGGCATGGACAGGGGCGTTACATGTCGCTGACTGGGCACTGGATAACTATGGTGACAGCAGGACAAGGGGCTGCTGTCCAAGTCTTGCCGTCCCCACGAGTTGTGCGTCAATCCTCTTTATCTCAAAGTTCCTCCACTGCTTCTGCCTCCTCAACCTCCTCTCGGTCCTCCACCTGCACCCAAAGCCTGTCTGGTCATGCCACAAGCTTTCTAACTGTGCAGAAGGAATCCTGCACACCTCCTTACTATGCTGGCAGTAGGGCTCAACGTCATCAGGCGGTTTTTACTTTGAAATATCTGAGAAATATGAGTCACACAGCTGAGGAGTTGTGGTCAGCTCTGGAGAACCAATTTCATGAATGGTTGTCTCCACTGGACCTGAAACCAGGGAAGGCCATGTGCGACAATGCTTCAAACCTGGGTGCGGCCCTTCGCCGGGGCAATGTCACACACGTGCCTTGTATGGCTCACGTGTTGAACCTGGTTGTCCAGCAATTTTTAGCCCACTATCCCGGACTAGATGGCCTTCTGCAGAGGGCACGGTCGCTGTGTGCTCACTTCCGCCGTTTGCATCCCGCAGCTCAGCGACTTACATCTCTACAGAAGTCGTTGGGCCTGCCACTTCACCGGCTAAAATGCGATGTGCCTACCCGGTGGAATTCAACTCTGCACATGTTGCAGCGACTGTGGCAGCACCGACAAGCCCTGGTGCAATACGTTCTGACGTATAGCCTGGGCCAACGAGATCCAGAGGTGGGGCAAATCACGCTGGAGGAGTGTTCTCAGATCAGGGACCTATGCACCCTTCTGCACAGTTTTGAAATGGCGATGAAGATGTTTAATGCTGACGATGCCATTATCAGCATGACTATTCCGGTGATTTACATGCTGGAGCACATGTTAAACAGAATTCGGAGTCAGGTGGTGGCACAAGAGGAGGTGGAGGAAGTAGAGGAGGAGGAGTTGTATGCGGAAGGGCTAACATCTGCAAGGTCCAGACGGTCGGCAGCACCAAGGCGGCAGGCATGTGAGGGTGGGGGAGATGGTTTTACCAGGGCGCATGGTAGCAGCCAAACTAGTGAGGAAGGTGCAGGAGCCCAGGAAGAAGTGGAGGACCAACTGATGGAAGACTCATCAGATGAGGGAGACCTTGATCACATTTCTGTTGTGCGAGGTTGGGGGGAGAGGACAGAGGAAGGAAGCATGATTGTTACCTCGCCACCAACACAACAGGGACTTGGTGCTCCTGGATGCGCAAGACACATGAGTGCCTTCTTGCTGCACTACCTGCAACATGACCCTTGGATTGTCAGAATTAGAAATAATCCTGACTACTGGGTTGCCACACTGTTAGATCCCCGGTACAAAAGTAAATTTGCAGAAATTATTCCTGCCATAGAAAGGGATGCACGCATACAGGAGTATCAGCAGAGACTGTTGCAGAATCTTACATGTGCTTTTCCACAAAACACCAGTGGTGCACGTAGTGAATCTCACAGTTCCAACTTGCCAACCGTGGGACCGTCGAGTGTTCAGTACTCAAACCGTAACAGAAACACAGTATCTGCTGGTAACGTCAATTTTGCGGAATCATTTCACCACTTTTTTAGCCCATCCTTTGCAAGGCCACAGGAGACAAGAAGTCTGACACATAGTCAACGCCTAGAGACGATGGTACAGGAGTATCTCCAAGTAAACATTGAAGCCATGACTGTGTCACTGGACCCTTGCTCTTTTTGGGCTTCCAATCTGGATAAATGGCCGGAGCTCGCCACTTACGCCTTGGAGATCTTGTCATGCCCCGCAGCCAGCGCTCTGTCTGAACGTGTGTTCAGCGCTGATGGTGGTGTGCTGACAGATAAGCGCACGCGGCTCTCCACTGATAATGTAGACAGACTCACGTTCATAAAGATGAACAAATCATGGATCCGAAACGACTTTTCTACCCCTGTGTCATCCTGGGGAGAGTAAAAGCTTTATGATTGCTCACAATCACCTCACCAACCCTTTTAAGCTTTCAAATCACTAATCATGTTTATCTGTATCTTGGCTGGAAAATTATTTGGACTTTGTAGCAGTGTGCAGTACTGATTCTATTAGGCCATCTACACTAAGCTCCACCAGATTTAAAATTACTAATCATGTTTATCTGTATCTTGGCTGGAAAATAATTAGGGCTTTGTAGCATTGTGCAGTACTGATTCTATTAAGCCATCTATACTAAGCTCCACCAGATTTAAAATTACTAATCATGTTTATCTGTATCTTGGCTGGAAAATAATTTGGGCTTTGTAGCAGTGTGCAGTACTTATTCTATTAGGCCATCTATACTAAGCTCCACCAGATTTAAAATTAATAATAATTTTTAGCTGCATCTAGCCCGGAAAATAATTTTGGGGCTCCTAGATGCGCAAGACACATGAGTGCCTTCTTGCTGCACTACCTGCAACATGACCCTCAGATTGTTAGAATTCGAAGTAATCCTGACTACTGGGTTGCCACACTCTTAGATCCCCCACACTCTTTGATCAACCTTTTCATTTTAATAAATAACAAAATAATGGTCATTTTTGAAATTATAAGCATTAGCAGGTTATTAGAAACTGAAATCAAACAGTTTTCAACTCAAAACTTTATTCTAGGTTATGTTACATTTGCACATAGGACCGCTTGTTCGAAAGGAGCTTCTGAACTCTCTAGTCCATTGAATTTGTCAGGTTTTGGATGGTTTCTGCTTCAATTGTTTTGCATGAGGACAGAATACCCTCCCAGAGCTGTTGCTTAGATGTGAACTGCCTCCCCCCATCATAGACACTCCTTTTGATGATGCTCCAGAGGTTCTAAATGGGGTAGAGGTCAGGGGAGCATGGGGGTCACACCATAAGTTTGTCCCCTTTTATGCCCATATCAGCCAGAGATGCAGATGTGTTATGTGCAGCATGAGACGGTGCATTATCATGCATGAAAATGATCTTGCTGTGGAATACACGGTTCTTCTTCTTGAACCATGGCAGGAAGTGCTGTTTGAGAAACTCCACATACATTATGGAGTTCATCTTTACCCCTTCAGGGATCCTAAAAGAGCCGACAATCTCTCTCCCCATGATTCCAGCCCAAAACATTACTCCACCTCCTCCTTGTTGGCGCTGTAGCCGTGTTTGCGTGGGGTGTCCATCAACCAGCCATCCTCCACTCCATCCATCTGGACCATCGAGCGTTGCACGGCACTCATCCGTGAACAAAACAGTTTTGAAGTCAGTCTTCATGTATTGTTTGGCCCACTGGAGCCGTTTCTGCTTGTGTGCAGTGGATAGACGAGGTCGACAGGATGACTTACGCACAGCTGCAAACCTCTGAACGACCCTGCATCTTGTTTTTCGGGGGACGTTGGAGGCACCAGCAGCTTCAAAAACTTGTCTGCTGCTATGACAAGGCTTTTTTGCCGCTGCTCTTTTAACCTGACGTAATTGCCTGTAGGAAAGAGTCCTCAATTTTCCCTTATCAGCACGCACATGTGTGTACTGTGAATCAGCTACATACTTCTTGATTGTGCGATGATCAGGATGAAGTGTCTTGGCAATGTTGATTGTAGTCATGCCTTGACCTAAACACTCCACAATTTGTTGCTTCTCAGCAGCCGACACATCCTTTTTCTTTCCCATTTTGGCAGAAAATGTAGGCTGCTTAATAATGTGGGACAGCCTTCTTAAGTAGTCTTGCCTTTCATTGGACACACCTGCCAAACTAATTAGCACAGGTGTCTGCAATTGCTTACAGTGATATAAAGAGCCCTGACACACATCACCATCAATGAGTTTAACTGACAAACAAACAAATTCTTCTCTTATCACTCCGAAACACTTTTTGCATAATAATTTGGAACACAGTGTACATGTGCTTTTCCACAAAACACCAGTGGTTCACGTAGTGAATCTTACAGTTCTAACTTGCCAACCGTGGTCTGTATGGAGTTGTTCAATAAAGGGCCCAAAATTAAGATAACATAGATGGGAGAGGTCTCTATGAATAGGAATTCCTAAGTATTTGATACCCTGTGAGGGCCAGGCAAAGGGAAAGTTGGACTGGATGGAATCCTGTATGGATTTGGGGAGGGAGACATCGAGGACCTCAGACTTCGCTGCATTGATTTTAAAATTTGACCATGTAACAAAGTGATCTATTTCAGCCTTAACAGCAGGGATGGATATATGTGATTGAGTGATATATACTAGGACATCATCAGCAAATAGAGAGCACTTGTACTCGGTGCCTCCCACCTCAATCCACCTAATATTGGGGTTATGGCGAATTGATGAGAGCAGGTGCTCCGTCACTAGGATGTATAAGAGAGGGGACAGAGGACATCCCTGCCTTGTCCCATTGGTGATTATGAAAGGTGATGAAAATGTTCTGACGCGCCCCCTGGGCCTTGGGACACCCGGAGCAGGACCCTTTTTGGTGGATGCTGGTGGTTGTAGTCTCCGTGGCGGCGACCCGGTTCCGTGTCTCAGGGCGGTCAAACCAGTGGCGGAACTATTTATGTGGTTTTGATGTTTAAATGTCCGACTACGCCACCCGTGGATTGCGGTCAGAGTGAACCGCCGCTGCAGGGCAGACCGCTGAGGCTGGTGTTGTGGGTGCAGCAGAGCGTAGCATAACTCCCCACGGGAGGAGTATAGCCTCAGGGCAGTGTATGCGGAGGATGGGGGTGATGGTGCAGGGCAGCAGCAGTAACGACACGGAGTCAGTGATGCAGTCCAGGGCCTTTACTCACAGTTCTTATTATCCAGACCACGTCTGCAGGTAACGGCTGCCCACGTCGTACTGTGCTCACCAGGTGAGGGGCTCAGACAACTCCCAGATAACTTTGGAGAGCTTCACAGGACCCCCTTTGTGTGTCCTTTGTCTGGCCTTTCTTACCAATGCTTCTGTCCGGCTGCCTCGGGCCTCCCCTTGGTAAACTTGGCGCCAGTTTCCCTGACCCTATGTGGTGCCCTCTTAGCGGGTGTAGCGAGGGGCTGCGCCACATAAAATGTCACAGCCTCCGGTTTCTAGCTGAGGGTCGCTTCCCGCCTCCACTAGTTTCGGGGACCGGTCTCCCCCTTTGGCCTGACCCCTCCACGCAGGTGGATTCGGGCGTGCGGTGGCGACTCGCCCGTCCGCACCCCTAGGATCCTCGTTCCTGGAGCCTTCTCCGCTCCTCTTCCTTCCTTCTCCCTCTTCAAGGCCTGGGCCTCTGTTACTAGGCCCGCCTCCGGAGCAGAGCTCATGCAGAGCCCCTGCTCCCTGTCACTTCAGCTCAGACTTCTCTGCACTGAACTAAGATGGTGCCCACCTTTTATACTTCCTTCTCAATGCACCCAGGAACTGCTTCCTCCCTGCTCCTGCACTACAGGGTTCCCCTTCCTCAGTGTTCCCTCCCCCCACTCCAGCCAGGGACAGGGACTGTCGTGCCCATCTCAGGGGCATATTGGTCGCCCTGTAATGCATGCAGGTGTCAGGGTCCTGATCCACACTCCATCCTTACCTGAGAGTGAGATATCACACCTCTGGGTGAGGTACAATACCTCTGTAGCAACCGAGCCCTCGGGGTGCTACAGTTCCATTCATCTTCAGCCTAGGTGACGTATTGCAGTACAGGGCCGTGATTTTGGCTATAAAAGGGTCCCCTAGACTCCTACCCCAAGCTTTTTAAGAGAATAATATATGGCGTGCCAGGAAACTCTATGGAATGCTTTCTCAGCATCCAACGAGAGTATCTAATTACAAATTTTTAACTGCATCTAGCCCAGGAAATACTTTGTGCCTAGTAGCAGTGTCTGCTAGTCAGCGGATTATCCCAGCTGTTAAGCAAGCTACACCACCTGTAGTTTGGACACTTAATTTTTTCAAAGGAAATGCTTCGGGACCCCGGGATACTCAGTGAAGAGCATCAGGAGGCACCCCAAGGCATAGGGGCTGGGACTGGCGGTAGGACGCCTTGCGGTGGACCGCCAAGCTCGATCCTTATAAAAGCTTTTTAACTGCAGCAGCTTTAGTGGACGCTACTGGAGCTGGAATTACGCGGCTGCTGGCATGAGACTTGCCCTCCAATAGATCCTTGTAAATGGATTTAAAGTGTATTTATTCAAATTAGAGAGACAATTTAAATTAAAAAGCTTAGACCTGCCTCCACCACAGGGGGTCTCGCTCGACCCACCAGCGGACAGGCACCAGTATTGGGAGAGGGGGGCTGGCCGTCAGGGTTCACCGCGGCTCTGGCACAAACCCGGCGACACGGAGGTGGCACGGGCAGAAGCGGACTGAACGTGTCGGCTTCTCACTTTTTGGATTTTAGAAGGGCATGACATGCCTATATCTGTGTCTCCCCCTCCTTTTACTCCTCCACCTCTTTTATTTTCGCATGACTATATGTACTTGTCACTTTTCCATGTGTTAGTTATGTCTTCTGAGCAGTTTGTCAGCTTTTGGACACCTTTGAAGGTGTTTTCTATGTGTTTCTATGTGTTTTTGTTTGCCTGCCATTGGTTTTAACGGTGTTCGAAGGTGTTCGACGAACCGAACCGAACTCGAACACTACGGGGGTGGCTCAACACTATATAAGACATATTTTCAGTTGTTTCACACTTTTTTGTTAAGTATATAATTCCACATGTGTTAATTCATAGTTTTGATGCCTTCAGTGTGAATGTACAATTTTTAAAGTCATGAAAATACAGAAAAATCTTTGAATGAGAAGGTGTGTCCAAACTTTTGGTCTGTACTGTATATATCACATTTTAGCGGTAAACTTGATATAAAGTCTCGGGGGAATCATTCTACGGTCTTCTCTCATTCATAAACTGTGATGAAATATTTATGGGTCTTCTCGGCAGGACGCTGCGATGTGATGTCAGTACAGTCGGCAGAACTTTGGTTACTGTATTTAGAAAGAAAGTTTTGGAAGGAGTTTTATAAATATCGACCTCAGCATCGGGCAGGCGAGCGAGGGAATCAAGGGGCAAGTTCCCCTCCAGGCTGCTTGGTGTTTTAACGATTTAGATCACTTTGAGATTTCATTTATCCATCACAAAGGTCAGCACAGAGAAGTGTGTAGCTGCTGCAGAACCTCCTGGGACACGTCGCTGCCAATCACTGCTCTGCTTCAGAGAGCACATCAATGATTGACAGCTTTGCTTCCCAAAAGGTTCTGCAGCGGATGTGATCTTTCAGGCTTAAATTCTGTCCGGGCAAATTTGACTGGCGGTCTGTCCAGATCTGACAACTTTTTAAGTGTCAGGAAGATCGGTGGAGATTTTTTTCTGGTCTTGTATGAAAATTTCAAATTTTATATACAGTAGAATATATAGTCACTGTGTACAGGTACTTGGTGACTATTATATTTAAAGGGGTCTTCCAGGAAAATGAAATAAAATTCAATGTATTAAATTTACAGACAGTCCATAACAACAGAGTTTATTTCTACTGTCTGTAGTGTCTGGGCCAATTTTCATAATATAAAGCTCCAAATTCTCTACATAGACATAGAGTAAAAGCACACTGTCTGCAGCCACCACAAGGGGGAGCTCAAATGCATAAAAATGAAGTGCTCAGCTCTATTGCTCCACCTACTGGTGACTGCAAGCTGCTAATAATGTATTTTTAACCATTCCCAGACAAAGGTCTCTAGATGCCTGAATACCTACAGTAATTATATATTTTTTTCCAAACCTCATTCTCACGCTGTGAAAAAAAAATCTGCACAAAAAAATTTACTTGTGATTTTAAAGCCATGCAATGAATTATCTTTGTTTCCTAATGATTTAGGAACATAGGAAGAAATATTAAAATATGCACAGTTGCATTTTTTTTTCCTGTTAAATTTAATTTACCAAAAAAACTTTATGTAATACTATAAACCTCCCAATCTAACATGAAAGCTGGGATGTCATGATCTAATTCTAAGAGGGCTCATGATGCCCAGCATGAACCAGAGATCTGCTGCAGACTGCGAGTCTGGAGAGAAGAAGCCGCTGCAGACTGCGAGCCTGGAGAGAAGAAGCTGCTGCAGACTGTGAGTCTGGAGAGAAAAAGCTGCTGCAGACTGCGAGTCTGGAGAGAAGAAGTCGCTGTAGACTGCGAGTCTGGAAAGAAAAAGCTGCTGCAGACTGTGAGTCTGGAGAGAAGAAGCTGCTGCAGACTGTGAGTCTGGAGAGAAGAAGTCGCTGTAGACTGCGAGTCTGGAGAGAAGAAGCTGCTGCAGACTGCGAGTCTGGAGAGAAGAAGTCGCTGTAGACTGCGAGTCTGGAGAGAAAAAGCTGCTGCAGACTGCGAGTCTGGAGAGAAGAAGTCGCTGCAGACTGCGAGTCTGGAGAGAAGAAGTCGCTGTAGACTGCGAGTCTGGAGAGAAGAAGCTGCTGCAGAATGCGAGTCTGGAGAGAAGAAGTCGCTGTAGACTGCGAGTCTGGAGAGAAAAAGCCGCTGCAGTTTGCGAGTCTGGAGAGAAGAAGCCGCTGTAGACTGCGAGTCTGGAGAGAAAAAGCTGCTGCAGACTGCGAGTCTGGAGAGAAAAAGCTGCTGCAGACTGTGAGTCTGGAGAGAAGAAGCCACTGTAGAATGCAAGTCTGGAGAGAAAAAGCTGCTGCAGACTGCGAGTCTGGAGAGAAGAAGTTGCTGCAGACTGCGAGTCTGGAGAGAAAAAGCTGCTGCAGACTGTGAGTCTGGAGAGAAGAAGTCGCTGTAGACTTTGAGTCTGGAGAGAAGAAGCCGCTATAGACTGCGAGTCTGGAGAGAAGAAGCCGTTGCAGACTGCAAGTCTGAAAAGAAGAAGCTGCTGCAGACTGTGAGTCTGGAGAGAAGAAGCCACTGTAGAATGCAAGTCTGGAGAGAAAAAGCTGCTGCAGACTGCGAGTCTGGAGAGAAGAAGTCGCTGCAGACTGCGAGTCTGGAGAGAAGAAGTCGCTATAGACTGCGAGTCTGGAGAGAAGAAGCCGCTGCAGACTGCAAGTCTGAAGAGAAAAAGCTGCTGCAGACTGTGAGTCTGGAGAGAAGAAGCCACTGTAGAATGCAAGTCTGGAGAGAAAAAGCTGCTGCAGACTGCGAGTCTGGAGAGAAGAAGTCGCTGCAGACTGCGAGTCTGGAGAGAAGAAGTCGCTGTAGACTGCGAGTCTGGAGAGAAAAAGCTGCTGCAGACTGTGAGTCTGGAGAGAAGAAGTCGCTGTAGACTGTGAGTCTGGAGAGAAGAAGCCGCTATAGACTGCGAGTCTGGAGAGAAGAAGCCGCTGCAGACTGCAAGTCTGAAGAGAAGAAGCTGCTGTAGACTGTGAGTCTGGAGAGAAGAAGCCACTGCAGACTGCGAGTCTGGAGAGAAGAAGCGGCTGTAGACTGTGAGTCTGGAGAGAAGAAGCCACTGCAGACTGCGAGTCTGGAGAGAAGAAACCGCTGCAGACTGCGAGACTGCAGAGAAGAAACTGCTGCAGACTGCGAGTCTGGAGAGAAAAAGTCCCTGTAGACTGCGAGTCTGGAGAAAAGAAGCCACTGCAGACTGCAAGTCTGAAGAGAAAAAGCCGCTGTAGACTGCGAGTCTGGAGAGAAGAAGCTGCTGCAGAATGCAAGTCTGGAGAGAAGAAGTCACGGTAGACTGCGAGTCTGGAGAGAAACAGCCGCTGCAGTTTGCGAGTCTGGAGAGAAGAAGCCGCTGTAGACTGCGAGTCTGGAGAGAAAAAGCTGCTGCAGACTGCGAGTCTGGAGAGAAAAAGCTGCTGCAGACTGTGAGTCTGGAGAGAAGAAGCCACTGTAGAATGCAAGTCTGGAGAGAAAAAGCTGCTGCAGACTGCGAGTCTGGAGAGAAGAAGTTGCTGCAGACTGCGAGTCTGGAGAGAAGAAGTCGCTGTAGACTGCGAGTCTGGAGAGAAAAAGCTGCTGCAGACTGTGAGTCTGGAGAGAAGAAGTCGCTGTAGACTTTGAGTCTGGAGAGAAGAAGCCGCTATAGACTGCGAGTCTGGAGAGAAGAAGCCGCTGCAGACTGCAAGTCTGAAAAGAAGAAGCTGCTGCAGACTGTGAGTCTGGAGAGAACAAGCCACTGTAGAATGCAAGTCTGGAGAGAAAAAGCTGCTGCAGACTGCGAGTCTGGAGAGAAGAAGTCGCTGCAGACTGCGAGTCTGGAGAGAAGAAGTCGCTATAGACTGCGAGTCTGGAGAGAAGAAGCCGCTGCAGACTGCAAGTCTGAAGAGAAAAAGCTGCTGCAGACTGTGAGTCTGGAGAGAAGAAGCCACTGTAGAATGCAAGTCTGGAGAGAAAAAGCTGCTGCAGACTGCGAGTCTGGAGAGAAGAAGTCGCTGCAGACTGCGAGTCTGGAGAGAAGAAGTCGCTGTAGACTGCGAGTCTGGAGAGAAAAAGCTGCTGCAGACTGTGAGTCTGGAGAGAAGAAGTCGCTGAAGACTGTGAGTCTGGAGAGAAGAAGCCGCTATAGACTGCGAGTCTGGAGAGAAGAAGCCGCTGCAGACTGCAAGTCTGAAAAGAAGAAGCTGCTGCAGACTGTGAGTCTGGAGAGAAGAAGCCACTGTAGAATGCAAGTCTGGAGAGAAAAAGCTGCTGCAGACTGCGAGTCTGGAGAGAAGAAGTGGCTGCAGACTGCGAGTCTGGAGAGAAGAAGTCGCTATAGACTGCGAGTCTGGAGAGAAGAAGCCGCTGCAGACTGCAAGTCTGAAGAGAAAAAGCTGCTGCAGACTGTGAGTCTGGAGAGAAGAAGCCACTGTAGAATGCAAGTCTGGAGAGAAAAAGCTGCTGCAGACTGCGAGTCTGGAGAGAAGAAGTCGCTGCAGACTGCGAGTCTGGAGAGAAGAAGTCGCTGCAGACTGTGAGTCTGGAGAGAAGAAGTCGCTGTAGACTGTGAGTCTGGAGAGAAGAAGCCGCTATAGACTGCGAGTCTGGAGAGAAGAAGCCGCTGCAGACTGCAAGTCTGAAGAGAAGAAGCTGCTGTAGACTGTGAGTCTGGAGAGAAGAAGCCACTGCAGACTGCGAGTCTGGAGAGAAGAAGCGGCTGTAGACTGTGAGTCTGGAGAGAAGAAGCCACTGCAGACTGCGAGTCTGGAGAGAAGAAACCGCTGCAGACTGCGAGACTGCAGAGAAGAAACTGCTGCAGACTGCGAGTCTGGAGAGAAAAAGTCCCTGTAGACTGCGAGTCTGGAGAAAAGAAGCCACTGCAGACTGCAAGTCTGAAGAGAAAAAGCCGCTGTAGACTGTGAGTCTGGAGAGAAGAAGCCACTGCAGACTGCGAGACTGCAGAGAAGAAACCGCTGCAGACTGCGAGACTGCAGAGAAGAAACCGCTGCAGACTGCGAGTCTGGAGAGAAAAAGTCCCTGCAGACTGCGAGTCTGGAGAGAAGAATTTGCTGCAGACTGTGGGTCTGGAGGGGAGAAAAATGTATCAGAGACAATGTACAAAAAGGATCTGAAGATTCTCTGTGATGAAAGATTCAGAGACTCATGGACTGAATGATGACTAGTGTTGAGCCACCCCCGTAGTGTTCGAGTTCGGTTCGGTTCGTCGAACACCCGTGTGTTCGCCGAACTGTTCGTCGAACTGTTCGTTGAACACCTTCGAACACCGTTAAAACCAATGGCAGGCAAACAAAAACACATAGAAACACATAGAAAACACCTTCAAAGGTGTCCAAAAGCTGAGAAACTGCTCAGAAGACACAACTAACACATGGAAAAGTGACAAGTACATATAGTCATGCGAAAAGAAAAGAGGTGGAGGAGTAAAAGGAGGGGGAGACACAGATATAGGCATGTCATGCCCTTCTAAAATCCAAAAAGTGAGAAGCCGACACGTTCAGTCCGCTCCTGCCCGTGCCACCTCCGTGTCGCCGGGTTTGTGCCAGAGCCGCGGTGAACCCTGACGGCCAGCCCCCCTCTCCCAATACTGGTGCCTGTCCGCTGGTGGGTCGAGCGAGCCCCCCTGTGGTGGAGGCAGCTCTAAGCTTTTTAATTTAAATTGTCTCTCTAATTTGAATGAATACACTTTAAATCCATTTACAAGGATCTATTGGAGGGCAAGTCTCATGCCAGCAGCCGCGTAATTCCAGCTCCAGTAGCGTCCACTAAAGCTGCTGCAGTTAAAAAGCTTTTATAAGGATCGAGCTCGGCTGTCCACCGCAAGGCATCCTACTGCCAGTCCCAGCCCCTATGCCTTGGGGTGCCTCCTGATGCTCTTCACTGAGTATCCCGTGGTCCCGAAGCATTTCCTTTGAAAAAATTAAGTGTCCAAACTACAGGTGGTGTAGCTTGCTTAACAGCCGGGATAATCCGCTGACTAGCAGACACTGCTACTAGGCACAAAGTATTTCCTGGGCTAGATGCAGTTAAAAATTTGTAATTAGATACTCTCGTTGGATGCTGAGAAAGCATTCCATAGAGTCTCCTGGCACGCCATATATGATTCTCTTAAAAAGCTTGGGGTAGGGGTCTAGGGGACCCTTTTATAGCCAAAATCACGGCCCTGTATCACAATACGTCACCTAGGCTGAAGATAAATGGAACTGTAGCACCCTGAGGGCTCGGTTGCTACAGAGGTATTGCACCTCACCCAGAGGTGTGATATCTCACTCTCAGGTAAGGATGGAGTGTGGATCAGGACCCTGACACCTGCATGCATTACAGGGCGACCAATATGCCTCTGAGATGGGCACGACAGACCCTGTCCCTGGCTGGAGTGGGGGGAGGGAACACTGAGGAAGGGGAACCCTGTAGTGCAGGAGCAGGGAGGAAGCAGTTCCTGGGTGCATTGAGAAGGGAGTATAAAAGGTGGGCACCATCTTAGTTCAGTGCAGAGAAGTCTGAGCAGAAGTGGCAGGGAGCAGGGGCTCTGCATGAGCTCTGCTCCGGAGGCGGGCCTAGTAACAGAGGCCCAGGCCTGGAAGAGGGAGAAGGAAGGAAGAGGAGCGGAGAAGGCTCCAGGAACGAGGAATGAAGGGATCCCAGGGGTGCGGACGGGCGAGTCGCCACCGCACGCCCGAATCCACCTGCGTGGAGGGGTCAGGCCAAAGGGGGAGACCGGTCCCCGAAACTAGTGGAGGCAGGAAACGACCCTCAGCTAGAAACCGGAGGCTGTGACATTTTATGTGGCGCAGCCCCTCGCTACACCCGCTAGGAAGGCACCACATAGGGTCAGGGAAACTGGCGCCAAGTTTACCAAGAGGAGGCCCGAGGCAGCCGGAGAGAAGGGTTGGTAAGAAAGGCCAGACAAAGGACACACAAAGGGGGTCCTGTGAAGCGCTTCAAAGTTATCGAGGAGTTGTCTGAGCCCCTCACCTGGTGAGCACAGTACGACGTGGGCAGCCGTTACCTGCAGACGTGGTCTGGATAATAAGAACTGTGAGTAAAGGCCCTGGACTGCATCACTGACTCCGTGTCGTTACTGCTGCTGCCCTGCACCATCACCCCCATCCTCCGCATACACTGCCCTGAGGCTATACTCCTCTCGTGGGGAGTTATGCTACGCTCTGCTGCACCCACAACACCAGCCTCAGCGGTCTGCCCTGCAGCGGCGGTTCACTCTGACCGCAATCCACGGGTGACGTAGTCGGACATTTAAACATCAAAACCACATAAATAGTTCCGCCACTGGTTTGACCACCCTGAGCCACGGAACCGGGTCGCCGCCACGAAGACTACAACCACCAGCATCCACCAAAAAGGGTCCGGCTCCGGGTGTCCCAAGGCCCAGGGGGTGCATCAGAACATTTTCATCACCTTTCACAATCACCAATGGGACAAGGCAGGGATGTCCTCTGTCCCCTCTCTTATACATCCTAGTGACGGAGCACCTGCTCTCATCAATTCGCCATAACCCCAATATTAGGTGGATTGAGGTGGGAGGCACCGAGTACAAGTGCTCTCTATTTGCTGATGATGTCCTAGTATATATCACTCAATCACATATATCCATCCCTGCTGTTATGGCTGAAATAGATCACTTTGTTACATGGTAAAATTTTAAAATCAATGCAGCGAAGTCTGAGGCCCTCGATGTCTCCCTCCCCAAATCCATACAGGATTCCATCCAGTCCAACTTTCCCTTTGCCTGGCCCTCACAGGGTATCAAATTCTTAGGAATTCCTATTCATAGAGACCTCTCCCGTCTATGTTATCTTAATTTTGGGCCCTTTATTGAACAGCTCCATACAGACCACGGTTGGCAAGTTAGAACTGTAAGATTCACTACGTGAACCACTGGTGTTTTGTGGAAAAGCACATGTACACCGCGTTCCAAATTATTATGCAAAAAGTGTTTAGGAGTGATAAGGGAAGAATTTGTTTGTTTGTCAGTTAAACTCATTGATGGTGATGTGTGTCAGGGCTCTTTATATCACTGTAAGCAATTGCAGACACCTGTGCTAATTAGTTTGGCAGGTGTGTCCAATGAACGGCAAGACTACTTAAGAAGGCTGTCCCACATTATTAAGCAGCCTACATTTTCTGCCAAAATGGGAAAGAAAAAGGATGTGTCGGCTGCTGAGAAGCAACAAATTGTGGAGTGTTTAGGTCAAGGCATGACTACAATCAACATTGTGCGATGATCAGGATGAAGTGTCTTGGCAATCAAGAAGTATGTAGCTGATTCACAGTACACACGTGTGCGTGCTGATAAGGGCAAATTGAGGACTCTTTCCTACAGGCAATTACGTCAGGTTAAAAGAGCAGCGGCAAAAAAGCCTTGTCATAGCAGCAGACAAGTTTTTGAAGCTGCTGGTGCCTCCAACGTCCCCCGAACAACAAGATGCAGGGTCCTTCAGAGGTTTGCAGCTGTGCATACGCCATCCTGTCGACCTCCTCTATCCACTTCACACAAGCAGAAACGGCTCCAGTGGGCCAAACATTACATGAAGACTGATTTCAAAACTGTTTTGTTCACGGATGAGTGCCGTGCAGCGCTCGATGGTCCAGATGGATCGAGTGGAGGATGGCTGGTTGATGGACACCCCACGCAAACACGGCTACAGCGCCAACAAGGAGGAGGTGGAGTAATGTTTTGGGCTGGAATCATGGGGAGAGAGATTGTCGGCCCCTTTAGGATCCCTGAAGGCGCTAAACATGAACTCCATAATGTATGTGGATTTTCTCAAACAGCACTTCCTGGCATGGTTCAAGAAGAAGAACCGTGTATTTCACAGCAAGATCATTTTTTTGCATGATAATGCACCATCTCATGCTGCACATAAAACATCTGCATCTCTGGCTGATATGGGCATAAAAGGGGACAAACTTATGGTGTGACCCCCATGCTCCCCTGACCTCTACCCCATTCAGAACCTCTGGAGCATCATCAAAAGGAGTGTCTATGATGGCGGGAGGCAGTTCACATCTAAGCAACAGCTCTGGGAGGGTATTCTGTCCTCATGCAAAACAATTGAAGCAGAAACCATCCAAAACCTGACAAATTCAATGGACGAGAGAGTTCAGAAGCTCCTTTCGAACAAGGGGTCCTATGTGAAAATGTAACATCACCTAGAATAAAGTTTTGAGTTGAAAACTGTTTGATTTCAGTTTCTAATAACCTGCTAATGCTTATAATTTCAAAAATGACCATTTTTTTGGTCTTTATTAAAATGAAAAGGTTGATCGAAAAGTTTGGGGGATCTAAGAGTGTGGCAACCCAGTAGTCATGATTACTTCGAATTCTGACAATATGATGGTCATGTTGCAGGTAGTGCAGCAAGAAGGCACTTATGTGTCTTGCGCATCTCGGAGACCAAAATTATTTTCCGGGCTAGATGCAGCTAAAAATTAATATTAATTTTAAATCTGGTGGAGCTTAGTATAGATGGCCTAATAGGATCAGTGCTGCACACTGCTACAAAGCCCAAATTATTTTCCAGTCAAGATATAGATAAACATGATTAGTAATTTTAAATCTGGTGGAGCTTATTATAGATGGCCTAATAGAATCAGTGCTGCACACTGCTACAAAGCCCAAATTATTTTCCAGCCAAGATACAGATAAACATGATTAGTAATTTGAAAGCTTAAAACGGTTGGTAGGGTGATTTTAACCAATCATCAAGCTTTTACTCTCCCCAGGATGACACAGGGGTAGAAAAGTCATTTCGGATCCATGATTTGTTCATCTTTATGAACGTGAGTCTGTCTACATTATCAGTGGAGAGCCGCGTGCGCTTATCTGTCAGCACACCACCAGCAGCGCTGAACACACGTTCAGACAGAACGCTGGCTGCGGGGCATGACAAGATCTCCAAGGCGTAAGTGGCTAGCTCCGGCCATTTATCCAGATTAGAAGCCCAAAAAGAGCAAGGGTCCAGTGACACAGTCATGGCTTCAATGTTTACTTGGAGATACTCCTGTACCATCGTCTCTAGGCGTTGACTATGTGTCAGACTTCTTGTCTCCTGTGGCCTTGCAAAGGATGGGCTAAAAAAAGTGGTGAAATGATTCCGCAAAATTGATGTTACCAGCAGATACTGTGGTTCTGTTACGGTTTGAGTGCTGAACACTTGACGGTCCCACGGTTGGCAAGTTGGAACTGTGAGATTCACTACGTGCACCACTGGTGTTTTGTGGAAAAGCACATGTAAGATTCTGCAACAGTCTCTGCTGATACTCCTGCATGCGTGCATCCCTTTCTATGGCAGGAATAATTTCTGCAAATTTACTTTTGTACTGGGGATCTAACAGTGTGGCAACCCAGTAGTCAGCATTATTTCTAATTCTCACAATTCGAGGGTCAAGTCCCTGTTGTGTTGGTGGCGAGGTAACAGTCATGCTTCCTTCCTCTGTCCTCTGCCCCCAACCTCGCACAACAGAAATGTGATCAAGGTCTCCCTCATCTGATGAGTCTTCCATCAGTTCGTCCTCCACTTCTTCCTGGGCTCCTGCACCTTCCTCACTAGTTTGGCTGCTACCATGCGCCCTGGTAAAACCATCTCCCCCACCCTAACATGCCTGCCGCCTTGGTGCTGCCGACCGTCTGGACCTTGCAGATGTTAGCCCTTCCGCATACAACTCCTCCTCCTCTACTTCCTCCACCTCCTCTTGTGCCACCACCTGACTCCGAATTCTGTTTAACATGTGCTCCAGCATGTAAATCACCGGAATAGTCATGCTGATAATGGCATCGTCAGCACTAAACATCTTCGTCGCCATTTCAAAACTATGCAGAAGGGTGCATAGGTCCCTGATCTGAGACCACTCCTCCAGCGTGATTTGCCCCACCTCTGGATCTCGTTGGCCCAGGCTATACGTCAGAACGTATTGCACCAGGGCTTGTCGGTGCTGCCACAGTCGCTGCAACATGTGCAGAGTTGAATTCCACCGGGTAGGCACATCGCATTTTAGCCGGTGAAGTGGCAGGCCCAACGACTTCTGTAGAGATGTAAGTCGCTGAGCTGCGGGATGCGAACGGCGGAAGTGAGCACACAGCGACCGTGCCCTCTGCAGAAGGCCATCTAGTATGGGATAGTGGGCTAAAAATTGCTGGACAACCAGGTTCAACAAGTGAGCCATACAAGGCACATGTGTGACATTGCCCCGGCGAAGGGCCGCACCCAGGTTTGCAGCATTGTCGCACACGGCCTTCCCTGGTTTCAGGTCCAGTGGAGACAACCATTCATGAAATTGGTTCTCCAGAGCTGACACAACTCCTCAGCTGTGTGACTCACATTTCCCAGACATTTCAAAGTAAAAACCGCCTGATGACGTTGAGCCCTACTGCCAGCATAGTAAGGAGGTGTGCAGGATCCCTTCTGCGCAGTTAGAAAGCTTGTGGCATGACCAGACAGGCTTTGGGTGCAGGTGGAGGACCGAGAGGAGGTTGAGGAGGCAGAAGCAGTGGAGGAACTTTGACATAAAGAGGATTGACGCACAACTCGTGGGGACGGCAAGACTTGGACAGCAGCCCCTTGTCCTGCTGTCACCATAGTTATCCAGTGCCCAGTCAGCGACATGTAACGCCCCTGTCCATGCCTACTCGTCCAAGTGTCTGTGGTGAAATGCACCCTGTCACACACAGAGTTTCTCAAAGAAGCGGTGATGTTGTGTGCGACATGCTGGTGGAGCGCAGGCACACCTTTCTTTGAGAAGTAGTGCCGACTGGGCATCTGGTACTGGGGCACTGCGACGGACATAAGGTCTCGAAAATCCTCTGTGTCCACCAGGCGGAAAGGCAGCATTTCTGTATCCAAGAGCTTGCAGATGGTGAAATTCAACCTCTTATCTTTCTCATGGCTAGGAGGAAATGGTCTTTTACTTGTCCACATCTGAGGGACCGAGGGCTGGCTATTGTGCTTAGACGGGGTTGATAAGGGTGTCCCCGGCAAACTGCCGGTCTGTGAGGAAGATGCAGGCGGACATGTTAGGTTGCCTTGATCCAAAGGTGGTGCTATCGATGTCGGACAGCGCTCAACACCAGCTGGTGTTACCACCTCCAAAGAAAATGATGACCTGCCAATCACGCTGGCTGTTGCGGGTAAAGAGGTGGCAGGTCTGCGCCCCAAAACAGGTGTGACTGCTGTCCCCCCAGTCACAGAGGATGAAGAGGCCGCGGATGCACAAGATATGGCAGACGGTGGTTGGCCCGGCCGGCTAGGCCGCATTGTAGCACACTGAGCTTCCCACTGCAACTTATGCTTCATGTCCATGTGCCGGTTCATGCATGAAGTACTCAAACTATGTATTTTTTGGTCTCTACTTAGCTTTTGCTGACAAATGTTACAGATAACACGAGTTGGGTCATCTTTATCGATCTGAAAAAATGCCCAGGCTATGCAAAGCTTAGCACCCATGCGACCTGAAGAGCCACCACGACTTGTGGTGAGAGGCAGAGTTGTGTTTGAGGATGCAGTTGTTGACGTGCTTCCAGTACTACGTCTCTGTCCAGGAAGGCGCAACCTGACCTCGTCGTCACTAGCATCCTCCTCCACCTCCTCTGCTGACCTCATCGACTGGCTGACTGTGGGTTGACAGTAAGTGGGATCTCCAACCTCATCATAATCACCCTGTGCGTTATCACACCCGTCGTCCTCAGAGCCAACCTGTTCCTGCCCTGACAAAAAACTAAAGTTGTCGCTCCAATCAGGTATTTGAGTCTCATCATCGTCTTCCTCATTGTCTCCACCAACAGGAGTTACAGTTTGGGAATGAGGGTCTACATTATGGTCAGAACCTTCTGCGTCTGGTCCTGGATCCGACTCATAAAGATTCTGGGCATCAGTGCAGATCATTTCCTCGTCTGGATTCACAGAAGCGCTGGAGTCGACCTCTGATTCCTAGGCTATAGTATGAGTAAACAGCTCTGCAGACTCAACCATCTGTTCTACCTCATACTCAGACAGGCAGCTGGAGACTTGGGAGCTGTGAGGAAGCAAGTGCGATTGGGGTGACACCTTTGAGGACTGGAGTATTTGTGATGTTGAAGTTGATGTGGAGGAGAGCCCACTTAAAGGAGCACTTGATATCCGTTGAAGCACCTGCTGTTTTTGTGCCTCATCTGGAATTTGTAGCGATTGGCGTGGCCGTAAGAAAGGGATCTTATCACATTGTCTGCTAAAAGAAGTAGACCTTTTAGTTTGGCTGGAAGATGGTCTTTCTTCTGCAGATGTTACTGTTGCTTTAACACCTACCCCACGTACACAACCTTTTTTCCCTTTCCCAACACGCCTATTCTCCTTTCCACCAGCAGCAGGCCTTTTTCCACTCATTTTGGTGGTTAACTAATTCACAACTCTGGAGTTGTTTGCACAAAAAAACAATGGATGGGAGCCGAGCAGAGCTGAGTGGCCAAACTGTGGTATTAGGCCAAAACTATTGGCTGGGTTAGATGCAGAAAAAAATTATATCCAATTTGCAACCTGATGGAGGTCAGTATAGATGGACTAATAGAACAAGTCCCACACACAGCTAGAAGCCCAAATATTTTTTCAGAGGTAGATGCAGAAAAAAATATATTCAGTTTGCAACCTGATGGAGATCAGTATAGATGGACTAATAGAGAAAGTCCCACACACAGCTAGAAGGCCAAATATTTTTTCAGAGCTAGATGCAGACAAAAAATTATTTTTAATTTGCAACCTGATGGAGGTCAGTATAGATGGACTAATAGAGAAAGTCCCACACGCAGCTAGAAGCCCAAATATTTTTTCAGAGGTAGATGCAGAAAAAAATATATTCAGTTTGCAACCTGATGGAGATCAGTATAGATGGACTAATAGAGAAAGTCCCACACACAGCTAGAAGGCCAAATATTTTTTCAGAGCTAGATGCAGACAAAAAATTATTTTTAATTTGCAACCTGATGGAGGTCAGTATAGATGGACTAATAGAGAAAGTCCCACACACTGCTAGAAGGCCAAATATTTTTTCAGAGCTAGATGCAGAAAAAAATTATATTCAGTTTGCAACCTGATGGAGGTCAGTATAGATGGACTAATAGAGAAAGTCCCACACACAGCTAGAAGGCCAAATATTTTTTCAGAGCTAGATGCAGACAAAAAATTATTTTGAATTTGCAACCTGATGGAGGTCAGTATAGATGGACTAATAGAGAAAGTCCCACACACTGCTAGAAGGCCAAATATTTTTTCAGAGCTAGATGCAGACAAAAAATTATTTTTAATTTGCAACCTGATGGAGGTCAGTATAGATGGACTAAGAGAGAAAGTCCCACACACTGCAAGAAGGCCAAATATTTTTTCAGAGCTAGATGCAGATAAAAATTATTTTTAATTTGCAACTTGATGGAGGTCAGTATAGATGGACTAATAGAGAAAGTCCCACACACTGCTAGAAGGCCAAATATTTTTTCAGAGCTAGATGCAGAAAAAAATTATATTCAGTTTGCAACCTGATGGAGGTCAGTATAGATGGACTAATAGAACAAGTCCCACACACTGCTAGAAGCCCAAATATTTTTTCAGAGGTAGATGCAGAAAAACATTATATTCAGTTTGCAACCTGATGGAGGTCAGTATAGATGGATTAATAGAACAAGTCCCACACACAGCTAGAAGCCCAATATTTTTTCAGAGGTAGATGCAGAAAAAAAATATATTCAGTTTGCAACCTGATGGAGGTCAGTATAGATGGACTAATAGAGAAAGTCCCACACACTGCTAGAAGGCCAAATATTTTTTCAGAGCTAGATGCAGACAAAAAATTATTTTGAATTTGCAGCGTGATGGAGGTCAGTATAGATGGACTAATAGAACAAGTCCCACACACTGCTAGAAGGCCAAATATTTTTTCAGAGCTAGATGCAGAAAAAAATTATATTCAGTTTGCAACCTGATGGAGGTCAGTATAGATGGACTAATAGAACAAGTCCCACACACTGCTAGAAGCCCAAATATTTTTTCAGAGCTAGATGCAGAAAAAAATTATATTCAGTTTGCAACCTGATGGAGGTCTGTATAGATGGATTAATAGAACAAGTCCCACACACAGCTAGAAGCCCAATATTTTTTCAGAGGTAGATGCAGAAAAAAATATATTCAGTTTGCAACCTGATGGAGATCAGTATAGATGGACTAATAGAGAAAGTCCCACACACAGCTAGAAGGCCAAATATTTTTTCAGAGCTAGATGCAGACAAAAAATTATTTTTAATTTGCAACCTGATGGAGGTCAGTATAGATGGACTAATAGAGAAAGTCCCACACACTGCTAGAAGGCCAAATATTTTTTCAGAGCTAGATGCAGAAAAAAATTATATTCAGTTTGCAACCTGATGGAGGTCAGTATAGATGGACTAATAGAGAAAGTCCCACACACAGCTAGAAGGCCAAATATTTTTTCAGAGCTAGATGCAGACAAAAAATTATTTTGAATTTGCAACCTGATGGAGGTCAGTATAGATGGACTAATAGAGAAAGTCCCACACACTGCTAGAAGGCCAAATATTTTTTCAGAGCTAGATGCAGAAAAAAATTATTTTTAATTTGCAACCTGATGGAGGTCAGTATAGATGGACTAAGAGAGAAAGTCCCACACACTGCAAGAAGGCCAAATATTTTTTCAGAGCTAGATGCAGATAAAAATTATTTTTAATTTGCAACCTGATGGAGGTCAGTATAGATGGACTAATAGAGAAAGTCCCACACACTGCTAGAAGGCCAAATATTTTTTCAGAGCTAGATGCAGAAAAAAATTATATTCAGTTTGCAACCTGATGGAGGTCAGTATAGATGGACTAATAGAACAAGTCCCACACACTGCTAGAAGCCCAAATATTTTTTCAGAGGTAGATGCAGAAAAACATTATATTCAGTTTGCAACCTGATGGAGGTCAGTATAGATGGATTAATAGAACAAGTCCCACACACAGCTAGAAGCCCAATATTTTTTCAGAGGTAGATGCAGAAAGAAAATATATTCAGTTTGCAACCTGATGGAGGTCAGTATAGATGGACTAATAGAGAAAGTCCCACACACTGCTAGAAGGCCAAATATTTTTTCAGAGCTAGATGCAGAAAAAAATTATATTCAGTTTGCAACCTGATGGAGGTCAGTATAGATGGACTAATAGAACAAGTCCCACACACTGCTAGAAGCCCAAATATTTTTTTAGAGCTAGATGCAGAAAAAAATTATATTCAGTTTGCAACCTGATGGAGGTCAGTATAGATGGACTAATAGAACAAGTCCCACACACTGCTAGAAGCCCAAATATTTTTTCAGAGCTAGATGCAGAAAAAAATTATATTCAGTTTGCAACCTGATGGAGGTCTGTATAGATGGATTAATAGAACAAGTCCCACACACAGCTAGAAGCCCAATATTTTTTCAGAGGTAGATGCAGAAAAAAAATATATTCAGTTTGCAACCTGATGGAGGTCAGTATAGATGGACTAATAGAGAAAGTCCCACACACTGCTAGGCCAAATATTTTTTCAGAGCTAGATGCAGACAAAAAATTATTTTTAATTTGCAACCTGATGGAGGTCAGTATAGATGGACTAATAGAGAAAGTGCCACACACTGCTAGAAGGCCAAATATTTTTTCAGAGCTAGATGCAGATATAAATTATTTTTAATTTGCAACCTGATGGAGGTCAGTATAGATGGACTAATAGAGAAAGTCCCACACACTGCTAGAAGGCCAAATATTTTTTCAGAGCTAGATGCAGAAAAAAATTATATTCAGTTTGCAACCTGATGGAGGTCAGTATAGATGGACTAATAGAATGATGCTATGCCCAAAAGATTTTACTTCACTAGGTGCAGTAAAAAAATTGGTATTCTATACACAGGTGGTATATCTTGCAACACAGATAGGCTACTCCACTGACTAACACACTCTGCAATAGGCCAAAAAGGATTAGCTTTGCTAGATTCAGCCAAATGCTGTGAAAAAAACTTGCACAGCACTGGCACAGACCTGCCTGGCAAAAACTGATAGGAACTGATGTAACCTAGTCCTGAAAAGGACTCCAATTACAATTAGTCTTTACTCCCACAATCTATCTATTTAAGAGCACAGACCTGCCTGATAAAAGTCGTAGGAAATGCTGTAACCTAGTCCTTAAAAGGACTGCAATCACAACTATTCCCTACTCCCAAGCTATCTGTAGATTTGTGCGAAAATTGGCTTGAAATTAACAAGGTATAGCGCACACAGCAACAGCGGTGCCGTCTAACATGCAGCTGCAGCAGTGAGAAAATGGTGGCGATGGGGAAAATGGCTTGGTCTTATAGGGCAAGGACATGTGACATACACTGCCAATGACACATGCCCTTGCTTGTGTGAAAAAAGCACTTCACTCCGTGTGTGCGCTGCTGATAGGCTGACAGATTGCACCTCCCCACTGCAAATGCGGGAAAGAGAAAAAAAAATGGAGATCTTCATTGTTCCTGCAGAGATCCATCCCCTGCCCTCCCCCCGCCCCGCTGTACACTCAAACTGCGTATTAACATTAATTTTCATCATTACTGAGAAAAAATCCAGTTATGATTTTGGTGCACGAACAGTTATCGAACATAACCTCGAACAGCCGAATTTTTCTCAAATCGTTCGTGTTCGCCGAACGGCTCGAACACCGCCCAAAACAGCTCGAATTTGAGATTGGCGAACAGTTCGAGTCGAACAACGCTCATCTCTAATGATGACCCAGTGCCCGTAAGAAATATTAATGCATTACCACTGGAAACTGCAAAGAGGCTGGACTTGCATTATACCCACCAAAGGACTGGACCTCGTACATTGGCTACATTGTGCAACTGCCAAGAGATTGGACCGAGGAAGAACAAAGGAAGAACACCAAGGAAGAGTACTTAATACCCCACCTACTCTGGCACTTGGTAGTGGTCTATAACCTATATATTGGATATTATTAAACTACTGGAATAGCCCTTTAGTTAATGTATTTAGTTGAATATATTGGATATATTTAGTTGAAAACTTGTTATGCACCTGTTTCGCCTATAAGGCCGAGCTCCGCTCCCTTTGCCTCTGTTCACTGCCCTTTGTTGAGCTCCATATCGGGTCTTACATGTCACCTAGCGTTTCTTAGTGACATCATCTCTCCAGGATTTTAAGGCCCCCTTTTACACACCCCTGTGTCTGAGTATGGAGACTGCAATGTATTCAGTGGGTGTTTGCAGATTGAAACCATTCAATTACTTCTGTTGCCACTCTCTGATACCTGCGATTCCTAATATTTTCAACTGCTGCTTTTGTGACTTGCTGATTAACCCATCATTTGCTGTAAGCATCACATATTGTTATTCAAGTCTGTTCACATTACCTTGCAAGCTGCTGTGGATTCTGTACCTTGCATCTGCTGCTTCTGTGGCCTCTATAAGTATCATAAACTGTTATTCTAGACTGTTCTCATTATGTTACAATCATCTGTGGATTCTGATACCTACATCTATGTGCTTCTTCAGACCTGCTTGCCCCTGTTCATCTATCTTCCAGAAGGGGGCTGGAGGCATGGGAACCTAGAAGGAAGCCCCACATGACCGGGATTGGCCAGGAGGGTGCAATTTTTAAATCCCAATGGTCGGGATTGGGTATAGGTTTGGAGGGGCTGGCATTTGGATAGGGGTGGGGTAAAGGGGGGAAGAGGTATAATAGGGAAAAGTGCGGGAAAACGGGCAGTCCAGGGAAGAAGTCATTGAGAGAAGTTCTGGAGCACTGATCAAAAAAAAAAAATATATATATATATATATATTTTTACCTTTCTAATTGCTTGGACACTCTTCTCGCTATTATGGAGTCCGTGGAGTCCCTTATCGCCAGGCTGAGGGAGACTGCCAGATCCAGGCAAGGAGGGTGGCTTGAGGCCCAGCTGGCCGGACTTCTGGGGAATGCCGGAGAGGAAGAATCCCCGTCGGGTTTGGGAAGAAGTGCCAGGAGGACGCGGCCCCCCGAGAGGCTTTCCCTGGAGATGGTTGGTACGGGCAGCAGGCGCAGGCTGCGGAGCCCCTCAGGGGACCCTGTGTCCGGGGAGCATGCCGGCGGAATCCCCTGCCGGCGTGCCCGCCGCGGCAGGAATCCGCCCAGCCAGTCTGCGGGCTCCCCCTGCATCGGGTCGCGGTCCGCGACTGAAGTTCCCCGGTCCGTCGTGGTGCGGCCTCCCCCGTCGGCGCGCCGCAGTACTAGAGCCCAGGCCGCGCCGGAAGCAAGGCCCGGGCTGCAGACGCGTCATCCGGGGGGCGGGGCCTCACTGGAAATGGGGACTACGTCACTTCCGGCCCCGGAGACAGACGAAAGGGACGCACAGCCAATGAGCGGCGGGCGCAGGGACACGCCCCCCGCTCCAAGATCCAGCGGCGATTCAAGACGCCGGTTATTCAAAAGAAAAAAGGGCGGCAATCCTGCAGCGGGGAACGGAGGGAACACCAGCGCGGCAGGCACACCTGGCGACGTTCCTGTCGGGGTGCCTGCCAGACAGACCAGAGGGCGCAGACAGCAGCGGAGCTACACGGGCAGGCAGCAACAATTCCAGGACCTGCTGCCTGGCTCAAGTTTCTCCAGGCAGAGGGATGGAGCGGCGGGCAGCAGCACGGAGTTGCCTGGCAGTTATCCACGGACCAACACGGATCGGGCTGCTGAGTCCGGGTCTAAAAATCGCGGAGGTGCACGGTCGGCGGTGAGGACTGGAGGACGAACGGCGGGGAGGTCGGCACGGGCTCGGGTCCCCCCTGGTGACGAGGAGGCCAGGGGCGCGGGCCTTGAGCAGCAGGGGTCGGTCGGACTGGATTATGGAGAAGAACAAGACGAACCAAGGACTCATCAGGACTCGGGGAGTACGGCTGGCGGGGACACAGCACCTGCGCAGCTTCGTGAGTATGCGTCTATGTATGGTTTGTCGCCCGCGGGGTCTGTAGCGGATGGGTTAGGTGATAGGCAGGTGTCTGGGCCCAGCAGGGAAAATGTTAGGGGAGGTAGTGGGTCAGATGTAAGCGGGTTTAGGGATTTGTTGGTTAGCATGTCGCGCATTTTGGCGAGAATAGACGGCGGGGGGGCCATTCAAAGGGGGTTGTCACCGGCGGGGGCTTGGCTACCTAGTCAACCGGCGTTGTTGCAGGTGGGGAGCGAGTCGGCCAGGTCGCTGGGGTGTACAGCTGGGACACCTTCTGGGGTGTCGGTGTGTGTGCAGACAGAAAAGGAAAGTGCGGATAGTATAAAACTGGATGATAGGGCGAAAGGGGAGGTATACGTGTGCTTTGAGGGGCCATTGGGGGCGCATTTAAAAAAAGAGGTTAAAGAAAAAATTTGGCGGGACGAGTATGTCGAAATTTTTTCCCTTCTTCCGTTGGAAAAGTTTAACCTGGATAAGGGAAAAAAGGAAGACAGTAAAAAAGAGGAAGAAGAGAAGCGTAGGTGGAGGTTGATTCCACAGACGTTTGTCAATTGGTTGCAAGCTTTTGCAATAATGGCTAGCGTTATTGGAGAAAAAGCTCCTGATAATTGTTCGGGTTTGTTTTGCTACCTTGATGCTATTGGGGAGGCTCATAGGACTTACGGGGGTCAGGCATGGTTACGATATGACGAGCAATTTCGGCAGAGGAAGGCAGTCCGCCCTGAGATCAGATGGGATCAAAAGGACATTGGTTTGTGGCTGAAGGTTATGGCCCCAGTGAGGTATGGGCAGTCCTTTCACGGGAGCAGCAGTAGTGGTAACCAATCAGCAGGACAAGGTGGAGGTACCAAGGGGCACAAAGCACTAAGAAGGAAGTGGGAACTTGCTGGCAATTTAATGACGGCCAATGCAAGTACGGGACCTCCTGTAAATTCAAACACGTGTGCTCCCATTGTAATGGAAGCTCACACGGAGCATCAAAATGCTTTAAGAAGGGTAAGGGAAAGCCGACAGTGGGTACCGGTCAAAGGGTTGACTCCGGTGAGGGTGCACGCGATGGCCCCCTTTCTAAGTAGGTATCCGGATCAGTCGAAGGCTAAGGTCATTTCGGATGGGTTTTTGGAAGGTTTTAGAATCCCTCCTCCTGAGCACGAGGTCCCCTTTTCACTAAAAAATTTGACGTCGGCTTCCCTTCATCCGGATGTGGTTAGCGTGAAGTTGGCTAAGGAGGTGGAATTGGGCAGGATGGCGGGACCGTTTCGGGTATTACCTAGCAGCAGGGTGATTATCTCGCCACTGGGGGTTGTGCCCAAAAAAGAGCTGAATAAGTTTCGTTTGATTCAGCATTTGTCGTATCCGAAGGGGCTCTCGGTGAATGATGGCATTGCACAGGAATTATGTTCAGTTGAATATACATCATTTGATGCGGCGGTGCGATGGGTACGGCGAAATGGGTCAGGATCGTTGCTAGCCAAGACGGATATCGAGTCGGCTTTTCGGTTGCTGCCAGTTCACCCGGATAGCATCCCGTTGTTAGGTTGTTTTTGGAATGGGGCATATTACATGGATAGGTGTTTGCCAATGGGTTGTGCAATTTCGTGTTCTTTGTTTGAAACGTTTAGTACCTTTTTGGAATGGGTGGTGAAGGACCTGGCATCAGTTAATTCAGTCATTCATTATTTGGATGATTTTTTGTTTATAGGCCCTCCGCAATCGTTATTGTGTAGGAATTTGTTAGGTACTATGGTGTGGGTAGCGGAGCATTTTGGCGTACCATTGGCAAAAGAAAAGACGGAAGGCCCTTGCACAATCCTAAGTTTTTTGGGCATTGTTATTGATACAGAAAGGATGGAGTGCCGGTTACCTGAAGATAAATTGTGTCTGCTCAAGCAGGAGGTCGATAGAGTCGGGAGGTTGCGCAAGGTGACCCTGAGGGAGCTACAATCGCTGTTGGGGCGCTTAAATTTTGCATGCAGGATTATGCCAATGGGCAGAATATTTTGTCGCAGGTTGTCAGGCGCCACAGCAGGAGTGCGTGGGGCTCATCATTTTATCCGCCTAAATAAGGAACACAAGGAGGACCTGAAGGTTTGGAAGTTGTTTTTGGAAAGCTATAATGGCAGGTCATTAATCCAGCAGGAGTTTGTAAGCAGTTTTGATTGTGAGATTTTTACAGATGCTGCGGGAGGTGCTGGATACGGGGTCTACTGAAAAGGGCGGTGGAGTGTTGGGGCATGGCCGATTGGGTGGACGGAGAGGGGACTTACGAGGAACCTGGCGTTTTTGGAATTGTTCCCTATTGTTGTTGCGGTTACTATTTGGGGGGAGTGTTTTGCCAACAGGAGAATTCGGTTTCATTGCGATAACATGGGAGTGGTGTCTGTCATCAACAGCTTGTCGGCCTCGTCCCCACCGGTTATTAGGCTGCTCAGGGAACTAGTTCTTTGTTGTCTCAATTTGAACGCTTGGATTACAGCGGTACATGTTCCAGGTGTACAAAATTCTATAGCAGATGCCTTATCTCGTTTTCAGTGGGACCGTTTTCGGGCGCTAGCACCAGAGGCAGGGGACGTGGGTCAAGAATGCCCTTCGCATTTGTGGCAACTGGTTATGGAGGAGCCGGACGGTTAATAAGGGAGTCCATTACGAGGCAGACCTGGGCATCATACGAGGCATCGTGGCGAGTATGGCAAAGTTGGATTCTGGAGTGGGGTGTGGTGGAAGGTGAAGGAGATAGAGAGATGGCGGTGTTGTTTCTTGTGGGAAGGGCAGCAGAGATTGGATGGTCTGTGTCAAAAGTTGGTAAATTTGTTGCAGGATTGGCATTCGGTTTTAGATTACAGGGGTTAAAAGATGTTACAAAATCGTTTTTAGTGAAGCAAGCACTTAGGGGCTTTAGGAGAGGAAGTAAAGTGTTAGATAAACGAAGACCGGTGACTTTTAGTATTTTAGAGCGGTTGGGTTTAGTGTTGGATAAGATCTGTTGTTCGGTTTTTGAAGCCACACTGTTTAGATTGGCTTTTTCATTGGCGTTCTTTGGCGCACTAAGATTAGGTGAGTTGGTGGCACCAAGTAGGAATAAGGTTGGGAGTTTGTTTGCTGAGGATGTGAGCGGTCGGAAAGGGGGCATCGAATTTTGGATTAGGAGGGCGAAGATGGATCAATTGGGCAGAGGCAAGCTAGTGGTATTGGGTGAGGTTAATGGATCTTTTATTTGTCCTAGGAGATGTTTAATGGCTTACTGGCAGGTTTGGTCGGGACGTAAGGGCCCATTATTGTGTCATAAAAACGGAGAGTTTTTGTCACGTTTTCAATTTATTGCAGTATTTAAAAAAGGGATCCGGGAGTTGGGCCTTAGTCCTGAGGTGTACGGGTCGCATTCTTTCAGAATCGGTGCGGCGTCAGAAGCGGACGGTTTGGGTTTAGGAAAGGATGTGATAAAACGCATCGGGAGGTGGAGTTCAGATCGTTATTTGTCCTATGTACGGCATTAGGTATGCGGAATGGTGGTTTTTATTTTGTCCAGAAGTGAATACCCCCCCCTTTTTGGTTGTCTTATTGCAGGTGACGTCCCGTTATTAGTCTGGATTCTTGGACACTCTTTCGTTCATTGGGGATGCTGCGGGCGGATGTGAGGCCAAACGGTAGGCAACTGGGTTTTAGCAGAGAGCAAGTGGTGGTCCGGTGGCTGGGTTTTAGAGGGATGGTATGGAGAAGGGTGCTGCCTGAATTCCAAAAGGCGGCTCGTTTGGACCGGGCGCCGGACATTTTGGTGGTGCATATGGGGGGGAATGATTTGGGGGTTCGGCCAGTTAGGGAATTGATGAGGGATATTCGAATTGATTTTTTAAGGTTATGGACATCTTTTCCTGGGGTGTTGACAGTTTGGTCTGACATTGTGCCGAGAAAAAATTGGAGGGAGGCCAGATCAGTGAAGGGCATTAATAGGGCACGAGTAAAGTTGAATAGAGCCATAGCAGCTTTTGTTGGTAGAAATGGGGGTGTAAGTGTTCAGCATCTTGATCTTGAGGCAGGGGTTTGTGATTTTTGGGCAAAGGATGGGGTGCACCTGAACGATATTGGGATTGATTTATGGGCATTATCTATACAGGAGGGGATTGAGAGGGCTTTGGCAGTGTTGGGGCGCTCACGAGCCTGAGGTGGTCAGGGCTGTTCGTTTGTGGCGGGGGGTGGGGTTCTTGGAGTTGGCACAGAAGTGTCGGTGGGAAAGTTATTGGAAATTTACAGGCAGTGGCTTGATTAACCGGGGTGATCTGGCATTTGGTTTTTGGGGCTCTGGACGGGGTTTTACCCTGGGAGCTGTTTGGTGCCCTTGAGCTGGTGATGGACGGCTGAGGGTAATACGGTGGTTCGATTTCGGTTTAGTTATGCCAGATCTAATTTTTAACTCCAAGAACCCTCCCTTCTTATTTATTTGAATAATAATGTTTATATGTTAATGTTGTTTGTTAATAAAATGGCCGCTGTGGCCAAATTTATCCAAAGAAATTACAGGTGCAGTGTTTTTATTTGTTAAGGTACTTGAGGTCGGTAAGATGGGGAGGGGTCTTACGGAACTATGGAACCCGGGTTGGCCGTACACGGTCATGGTTCTTTCTGGTGTGTCCCGCCTGTCCAAGTCCTTACTGTTCAAGTACTGGTCCCCCACCAGTCCCAAAAACCATGATGCCAAGGAGCCAGCTCATGTGTCAGAAGAACCCTTTTTTGCTGCTGTTGCTGCAGATTTCCTTGGCTCAGGCTTTGACGCAGCAGTTCTTCAGCACCGCTGGTTTCATTGCTGCACATGCACAGCACAGTACCATTGTGCTCCATGTTGCCTCTGAACAAGTGTTTTGCCAAATTCATAAACCTCAGTGACCAAATCAAGCATACTCCTTCCAGTCATTGATAGTGATATAACGTATCCTGCCATCTGCTGTACACAAGCCATGCAAACCGTGCAATCCATGCCAAGTGCAACACAAACCCATTTACATGTCCCTGAAGTCTTACACGCACCCTGACGGATCTGCTACATGCTAATACAGATGGCTTATTCCAGGCTGGATGTTCTAGTGTTAGTTCTTCTTCGCTGATTTCCAAATTCATGGAAATGTTATAGCACAGGATCGAGTTCAGCTCTTTCTTATCTTTGTGCTGGAGCTGCAGGGTGGGAAGGGTTAATGTTTGTGTTATTGGGATGAACCTTCTCTTGTGATGTGCCACTTCAAATTAGTGATCATAGGAGATTCCAGATAATATGTTATACCGGGTAAGGAAACGATCAAAGGGATGCGAATTTAATATATAGGAAAAATGGTGAAAATGAATCAAATGTATGAAAATGACACAAAGGATGGATAATTGTGATGCCACTCACCAGATACAATATAAACTGCTCCCTTCCATTTGCTCCATCATGCTGGCAGCATACCGATACCGATCTGGAGATCGCCTGTCGCCTCCATCATCAGTATCTGGTGACCGCCCGTCACCTCCATCATCAGTATCTGGTGACCGCCCGTCACCTCCATCATCAGTATCTGGTGACCGCCCATCATCTCCATCATCAATATCTGGTGAGCTCCCGTCGCCTCCATCATCAGTATCTGGTGACCGCCCGTCACCTCCATCCTCAGTATCTGGTGACCGCCCGTCACCTCCATCATCAGTATCTGGTGACCACCCGTCATCTCCATCCTCAGTATCTGGTGACTGCCCATCACTTCCATCATCAGTATCTGGTGACCGCCCGTCATCTCCATCATCAGTATCTGGTGACTGCCCATCACTTCCATCATCAGTATCTGGTGACCGCCCGTCATCTCCATCATCAGTATCTGGTGACTGCCCATCACTTCCATCATCAGTATCTGGTGACCGCCCGTCATCGCCATCATCAGTATCTGGTGACCGCCCGTCACCTCCATCATCAGTATCTGGTGACCACCCGTCATCTCCATCATCAGTATCTGGTGACTGCCCATCACTTCCATCATCAGTATCTGCTGACCGCCCGTCATCTCCATCATCAGTATCTGGTGACCGCCCGTCACCTCCATCATCAGTATCTGGTGACCACCCGTCACTTCCATCATCAGTATCTGGTGACCGCCCGTCACCTCCATCATCAGTATCTGTTGACCGCCCGTCACCTCCATCATCAGTATCTGGTGACCGCCCGTCACCTCCATCATCAGTATCTGGTGACCGCCCATCACTTCCATCATCAGTATCTGGTGACTGTCCGTCATCTCCATCATCAGTATCTGGTGACTGCCCATCACTTCCATCATCAGTATCTGGCGACCGCCCGTCACTTCCATCATCAGTATCTGGTGACCGCCCGTCACCTCCATCATCAGTATCTGGCGACCGCCCGTCACCTCCATCATCAGTATCTGGTGACTGCCCGTCATCTCCATCATCAGTATCTGGTGACCACCCATCGCTTCCATCATCAGTATCTGGTGACCGCCCGTCATCTCCATCATCAGTATCTGGTGACTGCCCATCACTTCCATCATCAGTATCTGGCGACCGCCCATCACTTCCATCATCAGTATCTGGTGACCGCCCGTCACTTCCATCATCAGTATCTGGTGACCGCCCGTCACCTCCATCATCAGTATCTGTTGACCGCCCGTCACCTCCATCATCAGTAT
Organism: Phyllobates terribilis; assembly: GCF_046119375.1. Lineage (NCBI taxonomy): Eukaryota > Metazoa > Chordata > Amphibia > Anura > Dendrobatidae > Phyllobates > Phyllobates terribilis. Next base: position 194,993,636 of record NW_027362768.1, read on the forward strand.
CTGGTGACCGCCCGTCACCTCCATCATCAGTATCTGGTGACCGCCCATCACTTCCATCATCAGTATCTGGTGACTGCCCGTCATCTCCATCATCAGTATCTGGTGACTGCCCATCACTTCCATCATCAGTATCTGGCGACCGCCCATCACTTCCATCATCAGTATCTGGTGACCGCCCGTCACTTCCATCATCAGTATCTGGTGACCGCCCGTCACCTCCATCATCAGTATCTGGCGACCGCCCGTCACCTCCATCATCAGTATCTGGTGACTGCCCATCATCTCCATCATCAGTATCTGGTGACCACCCATCGCCTCCATCATCAGTATCTGGCGACCGCCCATCACTTCCATCATCAGCATCTGGTGACCGCCCGTCACTTCCATCATCAGTATCTGGCGACCGCCCGTCACCTCCATCATCAGTATCTGGTGACCGCCCATCATCTCCATCATCAGTATCTGGCGACCGCCCGTCACTTCCATCATCAGTATCTGGTGACCGCCCGTCACTTCCATCACTCCTTCTCGTCACTTTTACACAGGTTATCTTGGAGACCCGACCCTAGATCTTCTGTGTATGAGGCTTGTGCAGATCCTTCCGTGTCTTCATGTGATCTCAGACAGACGGGATGATGTGAGATAAAGGCTTTATAAGGCCGGATCATCACTCCCAGCACTCCTCAATCATACTGACAGTGACTGGATGTTTGGGGTCGTTGTCCAGCTGCAGAACACATTTGGAGCCAATCAGATGACTCCATGATGATATGTATCACATGATGGGTCAGTATCTGCCTGGATTTTGCAGCATTGAGGACACCAAGAATTGGACAAGATTGAGGACGGTAGACACAGTTTCGGCCAAGGAAACTTAGTGCAGCAGATGAGACACATGTCGTTACTTTCCTGAGGAAGTGGACGATGTCTAGCAGTGCCATCAGATCAGGACTAGCAGAGACCAATGAGATCAGCTACACCCATCCACTGTTCAGAGAAGTCGTCTTCATGGGAGAATTGTGGTTAAAACCCCAGATCTTCCAGATGGAAACAAGTAACAAAACTCTGCATGAAAACATAGAATCTGAGGTTCAGAAAAATGTCACCAGGTCTTCGGACAGAGGAGGAAAATGTGAAATATTTGACTGTAACAGAAGCAGATTGCTCCCCGAAGGACCAGAAAGCGGCAGAATAATAGGGGTCTGCAGGAGCAGAGAGGGGTCCGGCAAGTTTGTGGTTGCAGTTCAGCAAATGAATTTGGGGGTTGAGTGCAGATTAATGGTGTCCTGAATGCTGCGAAATGCTGCCCAGATGGCTGGTGCCAAGGGTGGTGGTGTTGCTTCTGCTGCTGTTAAAGGCTTTTTTTGTCATTTACATATTACCCCGTCCAATGCCACTTTTTTTTTACAGTTTTGCACAACAGTATAATTATTAACCATTCACAATCTTTTCAACCCCAATTATTCAAGCCTTGCCAAAAAGTAAAAAAAAGATGCTGTGTAGGTACAACTTCACAAAATGCGGCGACAGGCCGCAATATAGGTGTGGCATAGATGGTTGTCACACAGGACTAATAAAACAGATGTGAAAAACAAAGATTGTTTGCAACTTCGACACGTTCTAAAGACAGTCGCAGATAAATGTCTGGATTAAGGGCAATTTTCTTTTGTATTTGATAAAAACAATTATTCCCCCATCATAAAAATGATTGCACAAGAAAGGCAAACGCTCAGGAGAGTTGATTGTCACCAGCAGCACACTGTCTGACAATGATTTCAGCTTTTTTTCTGTGGCATGCTGCTGCTTTCTAGTGCATTAAGAATGGAGACACAATTGTGTAATATTCATTCAAATGAAGGAGGACAGATGCAGCTGCTCAGTATCACTGATCAAGCACACCAAGTCTGGTACTGCTGCAGGCACCTCTCCTATCTCTCTCTCCATCAATTGAATTTCTGTAATATTCATAGACTACTACGCTCATCTTCTTCACTGCTGCAGTTGTAGAACGCATTACTGTCTGGAGTATTTGTCCATTGTTTCATGGCTTTCTCTTACTATCTTTGTTGCTGAGCTGTAAGCTCTGATGTCCTCTCACTATCCTGAATCACCCTAAAATGTCAGCTGCATTCCCTGTCGTGGCTTTTATACTGGCTCTGATGGTCCCTCTTGCTGTAAGGCATTTATCTGTATCACATTATACCCCAATATGGACACAGTAAATTGAAACATAATTAGCAGAATAATCCTATAACTGCTGATTTCGGACAGTGAATGAATGACATCTTTAGTTTTGATAGGGCTACATAAAGCTCCCTGTTCATGATCTCTGGTCGCCCGTTGTCTCTGATCTTCTCTGGATCACATTTCTCATCTGGAACCAAAAGAGTATTTTATCCTTTTCATTTCATTTACACAATTGATTTTATTTTAAGCCATATTTTTCTTGGTAATTACCATTGTCAGCGCCCTTATTGTAAAATCGCAGAATAATCCGCGTCCTGTGTAAGCTCTCAGGCTGCAGCGTAGATCTCGCATTTGCCTTTCTCATCAACCAACCTTGATAAATGCCCGGCGCATTTCGCTGCTCGGAGAATTTTCTTTACATAAATGCGGTCTGTAAATCAATAATTCATTCTGATCTGGGGCTGACGGCGCTGGAAATACTCACAGCCACATTAATATTACTCCCGATCCGCAGAAGAAGTGATTACAAAATGGCAATGAAATATGGACGCATTACACAGAACTTTCTAGAAGAACCTTGCAGATACTTCAGATCCAACACACTTCAGTGGGACTGGACACTTTCACAAAGCAAATGATTTTTTTATATAACATTCTGTTGTATTTAAAATGAGAACTGAAACAACTTTGCAAATTGTCTCCACTGTTTTTTTCTGTGTATGCAGCTCCTATGCAGAGCTATGTGTCTGATAACAGAAGACAAAACAGCGTTGTTACGTCAGACCCCGCACTCATCCTCCGCTGCACCATTCTTCTTGGTTTCTTCACTACAACTGCATTACCAGTACATGTCTGGAAGGCTAACTGCACTTTGCAAAAACTTCTTGACGTTTCAAAAGTTTTGATTGGTGGCGATCAGGGAGTTAAGACTTCCCCCCTGCAATCATTAAAAATAACAGCGCCTAGCCAATCGCTGCTCTTCTCTGAAGACGGGGCTCCTATATTTACTAATGAGCCCATGGTTAGCCTCAGGGGACAGCAGTGATCCGCTCTGCCCCATCTACTTATCTATTATCTATCTTTAAAGAGTATCCATCATTTTTTTTTTCATAAATCAATGGTACAGGTGAAAATAACAAATTTTGCAACATATGTTAAAAAATAAATCTGCTTCTTTCTCCTCCTTCTCAGGAATAAAATCTGTCTTCAGTGAATACAGACCTTCCCACTACTGAGATAGGAGATGACATTTGGTGCTTATTGAGTTCTATGGAGAAGGATAACGGACGTTTTAGGAGAACTTGCAGCTTATCTATATCTGCCTCTAGCTCCTCCTCATCCATAGAATCTTATAAGCACCAACGGTCATCTCCGATCTCAGCAATGTAACAATCGGTGTTCACTGAAAACAGATTTTACCTGGGAATTGATAATGAATGATCACAGTCCTGGTGGAGAAAGAAGCAGATTTCTCTGATAAGACATGTTACAAAGTTTCTTATTTTCATATGCGCTATTGATTTATGAAATAACAAATAAAACGACGATTACTCTTCAAGTATCTCTATATTTATTAATTTATTTGTCCATTTTTATCCTTGCTGCTAATGTCATATCCATCTATTTTCTGATAATATTTTCTGTTCTCGTCCAAAAACATACCGATAGATGATCTATAATTATTATAGGAATGCGCGCATCCACAGTCATCCCAATAAAAAATAAATAAATACATATTCTCCGATACTCTTTAATCTTGTGTCTTCAGCTCCTCTGCAGACCTATGTGTCTCCATGGTAACAGACTACAAATAATCCGTGCGTGTTGTCGGATCCTGCAGCTATACTCCCTTCTAATAATTTTTAACTTTCTACTAACCAACTGTAACTACCACGAAATAGAAGAGAGATAGACAGGAACACGACTGCGGGATCCCACTACACAGGGATTATGGAGACGCACAGCGTTACGGCGCACCTGCTGAGGTGGATTTTTGAAGCTGTAGATCTGCATGAAGTGGAGGTGAACTGGTAAAAGTAACTGAGACTGCGGAGGCTGGATGGCAGCTGGAGGAAAAGCAGGAGGCTGGCAGCTGGAGGCTGTATTTTGCCACAGGGAACCTGGAGAATCTGTGAAGTAGTAGAGTTGACAGCAGAGTCCATTGGAACAGCAGAGCTGGGTATGTAATTCAGTATTAATGATGCTGTGGAGCCTAGTAGAACAGAACAGCAGAGCTGGGTATATCAGAATACTCACTTGTACAGCGCAGTGGAACAGCAGAGCTGGGTATATCAGAATACTCACTTGTACAGCGCAGTGGAACAGCAGAGCTGGGTATACCAGAATACTCACTTGTACAGTGCAGTGGAACAGCAAATCTGGGTAAATCAGAATACTCACTTGTACAGTGCAGTGCAACAGCAGAGCTGGGTATATCAGAATACTCACTTGTACAGCGCAGTGGAACAGCAGAGCTGGGTATATCAGAATACTCACTTGTACAGCGCAGTGGAACAGCAGAGCTGGGTATATCAGAATACTCACTTGTACAGCGCAGTGGAACAGCAGAGCTGGGTATATCAGAATACTCACTTGTACAGTGCAGTGGAATAGCAAATCTGGGTAAATCAGAATTCTCACTTGTACAGCGCAGTGGAACAGCAGAGCTGGGCATATCAGAATACCCATTTGTACAGCGCAGTGGAACAGCAGAGCTGGGCATATCAGAATACTCACTTGTACAGCGCAGTGGAACAGCAGAGCTGGGCATATCAGAATACTCACTTGTACAGCGCAGTGGAACAGCAGAGCTGGGCATATCAGAATACTCACTTGTACAGCGCAGTGGAACACCAGAGCTGGGTATATCAGAATACTCACTTGTACAGCGCAGTGGAACAGCAGAGCTGGGTATATCAGAATACTCACTTGTACAGTGCAGTGCAACAGCAGAGCTGGGTATATCAGAATACTCACTTGTACAGTGCAGTGCAACAGCAGAGCTGGGTATATCAGAATACTCACTTGTACAGTGCAGTGCAACAGCAGAGCTGGGTATATCAGAATACTCACTTGTACAGCTCAGTGGAACAGCAGAACTGGGTATTTATGCAGACTCACAGGTAGTTATGCAGCAGAACCCAGCGGAACAGTTTAGTTGGGTATTTCAGGAGACGCACATGTAGTGATGCAGAAGAGCCTAGTGGAATAGTGGAGCTGACTATTTAAGCAGTGTTGTGATGCTGCAGAGCCCAGCAGATGTTTCATGAGACTCACTTGTAATGACACAGCAGAACCCAGCAGAACAGTTCAGCTCGGTATTTCAGGAGACTCACATGTAGTAATGCAGCAAAGCCCAGTGGAGCAGTGGAGCTGGGTATTTCAGGAGACTAACTTGTAGTGATGCAGCAGAGCCCAGTGGCACAGCAGAGGTGGGTATTTCTTGAGACTCACTTTTAGTCCTGCAGCAAAGCACTGCAGAATAGAAGTATTGACTATTTCAGGAGACTCACCAATGACGGCATAGCAGAACACAGCGGTTCAGCAGAGTTGGGAGTGTCAGGGGACTTACAAATGGTGATAGAGCAGAGTCCAATAATGTAACAGAGTTCAGTATGTCAGATGGATCAAGAAATATAGCAGAGTCCAGCAGAGTCCTATGGCATACTAGTAGTAAGGTTTGCCCCAACTACCTGAATTCTCCTGCGTCGGCTTAGGGAGTGACCTCTGAGGTGTGTGCCGGATTACCAACGACGCTTGTGCCGGGACAGGTGAGTAACGTAGTCTCATAAAATCGTTATACACAAAATAATTGAGCATTTGTATCAAGACCTAATGCAAAGTTGCATCTTTACAGGTTTTGAAGGTGTCATGGCCGATAAGGAGAAGACGCTTTGCCCTCCGGATTCTTCCTACTTTGCATTCATAAGTCATCCAGTCACCCTGGAAGCTAATCTCCGCTTCTCTCAATGTATCCATTATCCATCTTTTTTTTTTTAATTTACAGAAATACATTACCAGTGCGATCGCGATGTATGGTTCATTACATTCCAATGTGACAAAAAACATCATAATTAGCTCACTTTTAATGTAATAAAACGCGAGTAAACCTAATGGACAGTGACATTTAAAGGAGCGATCGGAAAACTTTGGCGCTTAAGGCGATCAGTAAATGTGTCGCTGAGATTATATCTTACATCACAAAACATCACCTTCTGCTAAACACACAAGAAGATACAACATCCGGAGCGATGGAAACTTCTGTCAGGTCGGTATTTTCACTTTAAAGGGGTTGGTTCTCCACTGTAAAAAAAGAAGTGAAAAATTCCACCTCCAAAAAGTTATATTAAAAAAAATCCAAGTTTTTATTACAGCATTTTAAAATCTGATGAGGTCACAAGGAACATGGGAATTCACATAGCAACGCGTTTCCATCGCCAATCGGCGTTCTTCGTCAAGCTACCGTGGCATGATACTGTGATCTTTTTTAAATATTTCTGAAACCGATCATAAGTAATACACCGATCACATGACCAATGAGATCACACCCATATTAAAACAAAAGAAAAAAAAAAAAGTTGATTCTTTAAAACTTAAAAGGGTTTTCTACTACTTGGACAACCCCTTCTCAATTTGAACGTTTGCCCCTGTTAAAAAACAGCTCTGGTGTCGGGGCCGTTCCATTGGTGTCGGAATTCGCGTTCCCGGGGTTCATATGAGATTGTTACGTCACGTGAGCCCTGCGGCCAATCAGCGCTATCGTCACCGTCCCCGCGTTGCGTCATATAAGTAATCAACAGGAGGCGAGAGCCGCAGCTGGCAAATTCAGTATTTATTTAGCGAAGGACGCAAAAGCGTTAATGGTCATTTGTGTCTGACCAAATATGGAATAAATCAATAGTACAAGTGACTATAGGAAACACGTGTCTGTAAAAAGCGATTCTGGTTTAGTTTATAGCCTAAGTCATGTGGCAAGGCTCGTTAAAAGGTCAATAATGACTTTTTCTCATTGCTACTTCCAATAGGTGGCGCTAGAGTTCTAGTCCTCTTTCTCTCTAAAGAGGCAATTTGCATATTTAATTTCCCAGAGGAGCATTGCATGGCCTATAAGTCTCCTTATAGGAGACTTATGTCTCTCTCCTCAAGGAGGGATGATATCCTATAGGAAACTTTGTAATATATCTAAGTCTGCTTCTTTCTCCACTCTGCCCACTTCTGAACTATTCATACAGTCTGTAAAGCAAAAGCTAAATACCCGTCTGTTCAAGACAAGATGGACTGTCATCTCACTGAAGGATCACATTACAGCTGCTAATTCAAGTCAATAGGTAAGATAGAAGGATTATAGTAATAGAGGAAGAGAGATACACAGATCTGTGCTTCTTCTTTACGTTCTATCTCACACCAGAGCTGAGTTCACAGCTACACTGCTCAGTACTGGTGTATTATGTCCTCCATCCTGCTTCTAGTAAATATTTTATCCCAGCTCAGAGATGGATTCTAAGTTACTCTGCTCGGTCCTGCTATATAATGTTCTCCATATTGCTTTCTGGTAAGTGTCTTCTCTCGCTCAGAACTGGATTCACAGGTCCATTGCTCAGTACAGCTGAATAATATGCCCTATGATGCTGCTGCTTTCTAGTATGTGTTTTATTTTGTCCAGACCTGGATTCATCACTATATTCCTCAATACCGCAGCATAATGTTCTCCATGATGTTGTTGCTTATGAACATGTGCTACATAAAGACAAGAGAGCCGGAATCCCTCATGTCTGTGTGTGCTGTGTATAAGAGACATCATAGCAGCTAGTGTAGACCCACTAGCTCAGAGAGAACTGAAAATTAGAGATATAGCCTGCAGAGGAGAAACTGGTGGAAAATGCAGGATGCAAATCACATAACAGCCAGAAATAGTGTAAATGCTCATGTGTGAACACAGGACGGCTTATTCTGAAAAGTTACCTGAACAGTTGGGTCAGTAGTTAGACTAGACACATTTTGATTAGGTATTACAAGAGTGCAATAGGTGAGAATACCCTTCTCATCTAGGAAACAACATTGTTGCTGATCCATATATTTGGTGTAAATGACTTCAAGTGCTGTGAAATTATCTTAATCCGGAATTACACATAAAATGAGATAATCCGGTTCTGGATTGTAGCACACCGCAGATCCTGCAAACTGAGCACAGAGACCCAAAATAAAGGACCTTTATTAGGAGAAAAAAAGCTACATGATTATATATTGGAACTTTCACTTTGAAAGTTTTCTACACTTATAAGTGAATTTTACTCAATTTTATTAAATTGAAGATAATCCCGAATATCCAATAATCTAGCACTTGTAGTTTTCATTTCAACTAATGAAAGGGATTGTCCATCCCTTTTTTGTAATAAGGGTGGCCAGTTAAAAAGCTATGTCCAACCAGGCAGCAAACCATTACCCTACAGCACCCCCACAGGAGAAATTAAATAATCCAACTGAATCCATCTGTACAGGTAAAGCCGGGTCCTCCAGTTTGTAGAGGGTAGCACCTAGGGCCGCTACCATCACGCTGTGTGCCGGAACTACCTTTTCTTTGCCCAATGTCCCCTCTACTATTAAAGACTGAGAACGGAGTGTGTGCTGCAATGGAGGATTTGCTGTACTCACTGTTACGCCATCCCTTGGACCAGGACAGACACCGACCGCGAGCAAGACAGGAGATCGTAGATCCAGGTTAACAGACTCACTTTTACTGTGCAATTCTTCCATACATGGCTGCAGTATACAGATCAATACAACATCTTTGGTTAGTGAAGCCCCCTTGGGAATGTGCCTTTCCAGTATCTGTTCTCGTCCCTTCCTGAGACTCAACATCTTCCACATCTTCTGGGACCTGGCTGAGAGACTCCCTTCTAGGGGAACAGAGGCCTCGCACTGAGCACCTCTCACAGGCCATGAGCCTAGGACATTGCCAGCGTCCAGATTCTGTCTCAAATGTGTCCTCATTCTGTTCTGATAACTTGTACTAATAAAACACTTCTTCACTGCTGATACTGCTGTTGTAGTCTGCTTTCCTTCGTGCTTGGTCGTCTTCCACACTCTGTCTCTCTCTGTGTATGGGAACAGAACCTACCCCGGTTCTGTGCACTCGGGTCTTGAACCCAGGAATGAGGTGGCCTGACACAGGCCTCTCCTAACGGCAGGCGTACACTGCCTAATGCTCCTCATTACTCACTCTCCCCTCCTAGACTGTCTGTGACCAGGAAATGATTTTCTGTAAAAACTGTTCTTCTGCTGTATCTCCTCCCAGCTGATGATGTAACCCTTGTCCTGACCCTCTGGTGTATAAGCAGTGTAATGCAGCTGAATCCCTATCTATTGTATAGTTCCCCCTACTGGGCAGACCTCCCGCATCCCAGGGACGGCCTTAGGCAAAGCCTATAGGAGAACCGGCATACAATATTCGGCCATAGGGATTTCACACAGCAAAACATTCTGTCAAATAAATAACTATAAACACATATAACAATTATTAACCCCATCTTGACTCGACGTCTTCATCACCCAGCCACCCCCTACAAGTTCACCCACATGGTCTATGATAAGACACTGTGCTCTGCATGATAGATGGGGATCCTAAACCCTAAATATCACCCCAGTGTTATGGGCTCATCAGGTGATGAGGATTCACTAAGCTATAAGTCAGTATGGGCAGCACGAACTGGAGGTGTTGATGTCGCAGAAGAGGACAATGGATGGTGTTTGGAACAGCGAATATCAGGACGGATGTGCAAGAAGACAATAATGATGATAATAATAATTTTTATTTCTATAGCGCTAACATATTCTGCAGCACTTTACATTTTAGAGGGGACTTGTACAGACAATAAAAGACATTACAGAATAACAATAATCACATAAATCACAAGATACCAGGAGGAGAGAGGACCCTGGTGCTCACAAGCTTACAATCTATGAGGAAATAGGAGAGATACAAAAGGTGGATGGCAACAATTGCTTGTATTGTACAGTCAACCATCAATGTAATAAATAAGGTAATCACTAATCACATAATGCTGAATGAACCAGTCACCAACCAGTATGTGAACAAGTACAGACACAGAAGTCTATTAAGTACATGTGGGGGTGTGAACAGATGATAAAAGGGTCCTGATTTGGAAGGAAGTTTTGTATGGTGGGAAAAAAAAGGGATAGCTAGATTGGTGAGGTGAGGCAATAGGCCAGTCTAAAGAAATGCGTTTTTAGGGCACGCTTAAAACTGTGGGTATTGGGGGTTATGTGAAGAGTCCTAGGTAGTGCGTTCCAAAGAATTGGCGCAGCACGTGAGAAGTTTTGGAGATGGGAATGGGAAGTTCGGATTATTGAGGATGTTAATCTTAGGTCATTAGCAGAACGGAGGGCACGAGTAGGGTGGTAGACTGAGACGAGAGAGGAGATGTAGGGCGGTGCTGAAGCATGGAGCACTTTGTGGGTAAGAGAGATGAGTTTATATTGAACTCTATAGCGGATGGGTAACCAGTGCAATGACTGGCACAGGGTGGAGGCATCGGTGTAGTGGTTGGCAAGGAATATGATCCTGGCTGCTGCATTTAGGACAGATTGGAAAGGGGAAAGTTTAGTAAGAGGGAGACCGATTAGTACAGAGTTGCAGTAATCCAGACGAGAATGAATCAGAGCGACAGTAAGAGTTTTTGCAGAGTCAAAGGTAAGAAAAGGTCGAATTCTAGAAATATTTTTGAGGTGTAGATGACATGAGTGGGCAAGTGATTGGATCTGGGGAGAGAAGGAAAGATCTGAATCAAGTATGACCCCAAGACAGCTGGCTTGTTGCTGGGGAGTAATGGTGGAGCCACACACGGAGATGGCAATATTGGGCATAGGTAGATTAGTGGAGGGAGGCAAGTGGGTCACTGGAGCAGGAAGAACTAGATGAAGAGTTACGTGTACAGACAGCACCTAGGATTAACTGAGAAAAGCAGACAGGATGGTATCTTGAGGCAGCAGAGTTGAGGGTATAGACAGCACTTTGAATCAGCAGAGATGAGTAGTATGGCATGGACTTTAAGGCAGTAAAGTTGAGTTTGCGAACAGCACACAGTAACAGAAGATGTGAGTAAGCAATCAAGCACCTTAATGTAGCAGAATTGAGGGTATGGACAGTACTTTGTAATAGTAGAGACAAGTAGCTGGTAGTTGCCTTGATTCAGCAGAGTTGAGGATGTGGGCAAGCACCAGGAATAGCAGGGCTGAGTTGTAGTAGTAGCTGGATGCTTGAAAGCACTCAGGAGCAGCTGGGGTAGATAATCAAGCACTTGACTGTAACATAGACCGTAGGTAGTGTGGTGTGACTCCTAGAAAGCTTGTGGTATCAGCGTGCACTACTACCTGAATACTCAGGCAGCACACAACCACCTGAGCCGGCCTTTAAGGCCTTGGATGAAGACATTAGAGGTGCAATCTGGGTTATCATCATAACCTGGCATAAACTGTCACAGAGGGAGAAGGATGTAGGGGTAGCAAGAAGCCGAGCCTGGCGGGACAGAATAAACAGATCTACGGAAATGTCCGCAGAACAAACTCAGGCACATAATATCACAGATAATTGAGGTATAATAGAGTTCTATTACGTGAAGTTTGATGTAAATTATTATATGAAGTTTTCCATTTTTTTTCTGTGCCTGTAAGTGACCCCGCCATTGTCCCATCAGTCCTTCTGACATCGGTCCTTGCAGATAATAATCCTCTTATATGCAGTTGAGCTATATGGGAAGAGCGGGAACAGAAGTGCAATGTTCCGGAGGGTTATTATATATATCTGATGGCATTCTTATATAAGTGGCTTCTTTCTGGAGTCTAGTGCCCATTCATACAACGAGGATGTCCTAGAATAATACCGCCTGACCGTGAATAAAAACCGCTCCGCTCCTCCAGCTCTGTCCTTTTATCTCAGTGTCTCTGTGAAAAGCAGACAGTAGTTTCTTAGCAACTGGATAAAGGTCAATGTCTTTCCGAGCTCAGGAAACTAGACAGGTTTTGGAATCATATCTGATAGATACGAGCCGGTGTGCGATAATACTGACGGGAGATGCAGAAAATAGTTTTATTGTCCGTCAGAATTTCAACTTTTTCTGGGCAGTCCATTTCCTCTTAAAAGGATTGTATGAGTCTAGAAAAACTCCCAGAAAGACAGCGCCACTCTTGTGCAGAGGCCATGTGTGGTGTTGCAGTTCAGACCCATTCACTTTAAATAGAGATCAGCTGCAATACCAGACACAAACTTTGGCCACGAGTGGCGCTTTTCTGGAAGCAAACAGCAATGTTGCTCCAGCTTCATACACCCCCCATTACATATTGATATGAATAATCGCAGGTTTATCACAGCAGCATCATGATATTGTCCAAGAAACAAGGTCTGTCAGGAGCCATGGCTATGGGGTGCGGTGGTAGCAGTCCCAGCTGCACTCTAATGCCCTAGGGTCCCCAATAATCCCTCCGCTAGATAAAAACACATCAATACTACTGATGGCATGAGTGAGGGCCCTGCTAGAGATTTTACACAGGGGCCAAGGAGCCACTCAAACATGTGCTTCAAATGTAGAGCACTGACGCATATTCTCCACAAAATAAAATAGACTGTGTAATGTATTTTATAACAGATTTTTTTTCTCCACTTATTAGCCATTTTTTTCCCTTCCACACCTCTTTTGCAAAAAAATGCCCAAATCTGTGCTCCTTAAAACAAGACACCACTATGATCCTCACTGAGGGATCAAATTAAAGTTGCACATTGAAGTTTATGGAGAGGAGAGTTGGAGGGAAAAGGAGACACAGAGAGTGAGTGCTGCAGCTTTCTAGTAAGTGTTTATCTCACCACAGTGCTGGCATTACAGCTACACTTCTCAGTGCTGCTGTGTAATGTCACCTATGAGGCGGTTAGTTCACCTCACATTGCGGGATAAGGTCCTCCATGCAGCTATTGTTTTTTATTGAGTGTTTTATCTCCTTCTAGTGCTGGATTCACAGCTACACTACTCTGTACTGCTGAATAATGTCCCCCATGCAGTTTCAGTTTTCTAGTGTTTCATCTTACTTCACAGCAGCACTACTTAGTTCTGCTGTATAATGTCCTCCATGCTGTGGATTCTAAAACCCCACTACTAGATTTACATCTACACTGCTCAGTAAGCTGCATGCTGTACTCCATGATACTGCTGCTTTCTAGTATGTGTTTATCACACCATTCACTATTACACTGATTAGTAATGCCATATAGTGTTCTCAATGTTAACGTTTTCTAGTAAGTGTGTCAGAATTCTTGTTGTTCTTCTACAGTTTGACCGCTAGTGGCTGCTATTGTTCATCTTAATAATTGTGCTGCAATCCCACTCATTACCACTGGAGACTGCTGTTGTGTTCTGCAATTGCCCTTTACTAAGATGGCAGATTCTGAACCTGTGGGATCCATCTTGTTTCCTGTTTGGACCTACTAAAAGCCACAAAGATATTTCACTCATTTCTTGAGTATTGTGTCTAGCTGTTAACCTAGTTCCATTCTCCAGCTCCTGAACATTCTTACCCAGGCTGTTCTCACCTATCTACAGATTGTTTCCTACAACTCCTTTTGCTAACTCAAAGAAATTCTACTACCGCTTGCTGTTCCTGCTCATGCTCCTTCAGCCACTGGTTTCCAGCAGTACTACACCAGTATCGTAAACAAAGTGTTTTATTTTATCCCACAGAATGATTCACACTGCACAGTAATGCTGTATAATGTCTTCCATGCTTTTGCTGCTTCTGAAGATGTGCTACATAGAGACAAGAGAGCAGGAAACTGTCATGTACTTGTGTTCTATGTACAGCGAACATCATAGTGGTTAGTCTCCACTCACTAGCTCAGAGACAATTGAAATTTTGACATAGAGTGTTAAGAAGGGAAAAAGGTGAAAAATCCAGGATGCAAGTCATATAATGGCCAGAAATGTTGTTATAGGACGACTCAGGAGATGTAATAATGTCATGAAGGCTGGTTCTGATTCTCAGCCTCCTTTCCACTGTGCAGTAACAGAAGTGAATTTCCATCCAGTCTATGAGCTGACGCTGCACGTAGCAGGATGGAAATCCAGCGGCCTCATTCTTTTTCAAAGTGACTCCATGACCTTGAGTCGCTTACAATGAAAATGAGACACGAGAGAGCTGAAGGATAACACTTTCTTTAAATACTATTGGGCTCTGCTGAGACTTTAACCCTCATTAAAATCTCATAGCCCTTAATTACAGTCAATTATTGTGATTCAACTTTAATAAAGCATTGATCCCGGCTAACTGTGAACTCGCAAATACAATGTTTGCTTTAATGATCAATATTATTTAAAGTCATTAGACAGCAAAATGAGTCCATCCCATCAAACACTTTAAGACTTGGCCTAAAAGCCCTCAAATAAGAAGCGTACAAGTGTTTCAGACTGAGCCGCGCAGACTTTGTGTCTACGAGAGATTAAGGATTTTAATATTTAAAAGCAGAACATGGAAGAGAAGAGCCTGAAGGCAAATATTACAATGTTCTTGTTACTCACCTGTCCTGGCTCCAGCGTCAGTCTTCGTGTCTTCTCTCTTCTTTGACCGAATCTCTCTGATCTAATGCACCCTGCTGCTGTCTGCACACCCGACTCTGCTACAACAAAGTGCCTTTCTACTACTCCAGCTCTGCTGCTCTTGGGTGCTGTCCGCCAACTCAACTCTACTATAAAAAATCCCTATCTGCTAATTCAGCCTTGCAGTGCTGGGGTCCTGGATTCAAATCCCACCAAGGACAACATCTGCAAGGAGTTTGTATGTTCTCCCCGTGTTTGTGTGGGTTTCTTCCTGGTTCTCCGGTTTCCTCCCACACTCCAAAGACTGATAGGGAATGTAGGTTGTGAGCCCCGATGGGGACAGTGCCCATAATGTCTGTAAAGCGCTGTGGAATTAATGGTGCTATATAAGTGAGTAAAATAAATAGATAATTCGGCTCTGCTGTTTGTGGGTGCACACTTAGCTCTACTACAACAAGGTACCTGTCTGTACAACCTGCGACATAATTCCAAGCGATGTCCAATTATCTCTGCACTAACGACTCTGGTCCAAACTGTCAATCAAGACCCTCGATTTAGCAAATCCACCCCTTGAGGTGAGCTATAATGTTTCCCCTTGGTGTCTGGTTTTGCCATCTAGAAAGTGAGGGCATGGCTGCTTTTTTTCTCTACGCACCATTTCCAGGACACTTGGGCCATTGCTTCTTGTTTTCAGTCATCCTGCACAAGTTCTTGCCACACAGTCACGAAAGGGGTGGAACGATCAGGACTGTGCCCTTTGTCCAAGAGTTGTGTCTCACCTGGTGAGGTGGATCTTCGATGCCCTTGGTCCAAATGATAACCAGTGTCATATAAAATATTAAGATTCATAAAAAGTCACCATAGTGAGAGGGCACTCACCCCCCCCCCTCCTCTCTCACACAAAATTGCACTACAAGACAAGAGCTGGCAATCTAAGCTGCTTTGAAATAAAATTGCCCAGTTGACATAGAGGAAATTACGCATAGCTGCGAAGTGACAAATCTAATTAAAAGTCCTTTTGAAGCCCAGGTGACTGAAAGATGTCTTTTGTGAGAAAGATTGAGATTTGCAGAATACAGGTAATTGGGCAGGAAAGACCTTTTCAGAGGGGTGGATAACAAAAGGGACATGTGTTTACAAATAGATAGAGAAGTGGAAGCGTCTCTTTTGCCCACAGGAAATACATCCTTACTTGAAATAAAATTTTTGTTCCCTTTAAGAGAAATATTACACCTAAAACCAGACACAGGGGCATCGGTGAAAAGATATAAATATTGGGGATTGTATAGATATGATATTGATGGGACATACATTTTCAATTTCAGGACTAACTGAGGAAGAATATGCATACTTTTTAAAACTATAACCCCTGCCTATCAGCCCCAAATTAATAATGGTCAGATCGCTGACAACAACCATGTCATGTTTGGTCTTTGGGTAATGGTAAAATCCCGATAAATAATATGACAGCGATATCGAATATCTGTGATCATCAGGAGTGGAGATATTGTTAATGTTGGCAATTTCATAAAATCCTGAAGTGCTGAGAACATCCCACAGCCCAGCTCATGTGAGGTCATCAAGTGGAGGTGTGTGGTTGTTACTTAGGTGCTGATAAAAGGTCAAGGCTAATTATGATCTGTGTTCCTGTAGAGAGATGCACATCGGTGAATGCATGAATCCCGTTCACTGAACATCTCCAATCAAAGTGCTCTCCTTCGCTAAACTGAATCATCTCTGTGATTGGCATAGTAAGTTCTTTTGTTAATCCTGTTTATTTTATATAATTGTATATATGCTGATATGCTGTATCGTTTTGTCCCCTTTGCAAAATCTTTTATACATTTTTTTTAAACACTGCCTAGCGTTCGGGATTAAATATAAAATGTAATAGTTCTGTTCCTTTTGTTCTGTAAACTGCTCCCCGCAGCAATACACTACCTATCAGGTGTCCAGTCAGCCTGTAAAAACTACTGGTGGTGGCAGCGAGTAGTCTGGGGTTATCTTGGAGTTAGCAGGAACCATATCGGGGGTATATACATATATTCCATGCGTTGGAATCGGAGGTATATATACCATACGCTCACTGTTAGTTTCCCAATAACAGATCTATTAAACAGCCTATAGTCTCCTCCCTTAATCGTCGGTCAATTGTGTAATTGTCTGGACAATAGGAGGCGGCAGAGAGCTGTTTGTGACCAAAAAGATAACAGCTGGTGGTTCTGCGCTACCTCCCATGCTGTTATCTCCTGACAGCTGTTTAAAAAATAAACATGATTTTGTGATATCCGGGCCACAAGATAAGTCTTGCTAATCAGTCTGACCCCACAGATACTTAGGATGGGTCTCTGAAGTGCTACGTCAGAATGAAGAGGTAAGTAGTGATGGGCGAGCACTAAAATGCTCGGGTGCTTAATGTTCGGGTCGAGCACATTGGAAACCTCGGGTGCTCGACCTGAGCAACGAGCCCAATGTAAGTCTATGGGAAACTCGAGCATTTTTCAAGGCGGCTCCCCCCGGCGGTCTGCAGTGCCCAAATCGATGGGAACAGTGCTCAAATGGCATGGGAACAGCATGGGGTACAGCCCTGGAAGTATTTCTGACTCCCAGGTCACTGCTGCGAACAACGTTGTCAGAGGTATTACGCCACTTTTACGGACTCACAATAAAACATTCAAAAACAAAAACCAAAATGGATTTTCCTGGGAAATATGGTAAGGAACATCCTTTCCAGGGTAATGACTTGTATATAAGGCAAAATAGATAACCTAAAACAAAAATACTCCTCCGCACCTTGGGCTATGTTCACACGTAACGTTTTTGATGCGTTTTTAAACTTTTGCATTGCTTTCAACCGTGACAAATGCATTCACCGGGAAATGTCATTTTAACATTTTACAACCTTATCTGGCCATGTGGTGTGTGAGATATTATCAGACACATCGTGTTTCATTTATGAAGGAGGGACTCTGAAAGTCACAAGTACTATTTCTATAGGGCCATCAGGCGGCCCTTACTATTCTTAAAGGGTCAGCAGTCTGCCCTCACTATTTTTAGAGAGCCATCAGCCGGCTATGATTTGTTGTTCCCATTACTGAAGAGTGGGTCTCCTATACTGTTATTGCATATGCAGTGAGTGGCAGGTCTGCCCAAAATTTTGACGCACCCAAAATACCACTTTGAAAATTTGGACGCACCCCAATACCCCTTTGAAAATGTTGATGCACCCCGATACCCCTTTGAAAAGACTTAGAGGAGGGCCTCGTGAAAACAATGTTCCCATTATTAGGAAGTGGGTTTCCCATACTGTTTGCCTATGCAGTGAATGCAAGGGCTGCCAAAAATTTGGAGGCACTCCAATGCCCCTTGGAAGAGACGTGGTAGTCAGAGGGACTCCTGAAAACAATGTTCCCATTATTAGGAAGTGGGTCTCCCAGAGTGTTTGCCTATGCAGTGAATGCAAGGGTTGCGAAAAGTTGGGAGGCACTCCAATGCCCCTTGGAAGAGACGTGGAGGTCAGAGGGCCTCCTGAAAACAATTTTCCCATTATTAGGAAGTGGGTCTCCCAGAGTGTTGGCCTATGCAGTGAATGCAAGGGCTGCCAAAACTTGGGAGGCACTCCAATGCACCTTGGAAAAGACGTGGAGGAGGGCCTCATAAAAAAATGTTTCCATTAGAAAGGAGCGGGCCTCCTATACTTGTAATGGGCATCATAAAGACCCTTTAAAAAAATGATGTGGATGTTGCATCACGGACCACGGTCACCCTGGTGATATGGTGGTGGAGGATGAGGATGAGGAGAAGGAGGGGGACAAGAGCAAATATCCAATGCTATGCTGCTATCATTCAGTGGTGTTGAGAAGTCTGGCTCAATCCAGCCCTTGTTCATATTTATAAGAATCAGCCTGTCAGCATTTTCAGTTGACAGGCGAGTGCGCTTATCAGTTATAATTCCACCAGCGGCACTAAAAACCCGCTCTGATAAAACGCTAGCGGCAGGGCAGGCCAGGACCTCCAAGGCATAGAAAGCCAGTTCATTCCACGCATCCAGCTTGGATACCCAATAATTATAAGGCACTGCGGAATAATGGAGGATGTTGGTACGGTCGGCAAGGTACTCCCTCCGCATCTTCCCAAACTTTGTACTCCTTGTAAGAGTACCCAGCGCATCAGGGCCTGTGCGATAGGAGAGGCTGAGAAAATTCTCCCAGAACTTTGACAGTGTTCCCCTGCCTCTGCTGGATTGAAGTTGTGTCTCTCTCGCCTGTACTCCTTGGTTGTCCAATGAAGTGTGACCTCTGCCGCCAGCGTTTTCAGATGGGAATTTTTTTAATAGTTCCGCAACAAGGGCCTTCTGGTACTGCCCCATTTTTGTAGATCTGTCCGCCTCAGGAATAAGAGATATAAAGTTCTCCTTGTAGCGTGGGTCTAGAAGTCTCACCAACCAGTAATGACTGTCACCCAAAATTTTGAGAACGCGAGGGTCATGGGAAAGGCAGATTAACATAAACTCAGCCATGCGTGCAGGCTGGTAACAGGCAAGACTTCCGTGTCCTCACCAAGAGGACGAGTGACCATGCTCTCCTCCTCCTCCTCCTCACTGTCCTCAGGCCATCCACGCTGAACAGACAGTATGACAGTTGTGCAGGTAGTACCGTCTATAGCGCATGAAACTAGCTCCTGTTCTTCCTCCTCCTCCTCCTCCTCTTCCTCATTGTCACCCAATCCACATTGGGATGAGATGAGGCTGGGCTGTGTGTAATCATCCTGTATGGTTCCTTGCTCCATCTCATCATGCTCCGCCTGCAATGCATCCTCTTTGATTGTGATCAGAGAGCGTTTCAGAAGACATAGAAGCGGGATGGTGACGCTAATTATGGCGTCATCGCCGCTCACCATCTTGGTGGAGTCCTCAAAGTTTTGGAGGATGGTACATATGTCTGACATCCATGTCCACTCCTGAGGTCTTATGTGTGGAGTCTGAACTGAATATCGACGGCCTTGTTGATGCTCTTCTGCTCACAAATCCTTCCCAACATCTGCAGTGTAGAGTTCCAACTCGTGGGGACATTACACACCAGTCTGTGAGCCGGAAGCTGCAAACGCTGCTGAAACACGGCAAGGGCGGCGGAAGCTGTAGGTGACTTTCTAAAATGGGCACACAGGCGGCGTACTTTAACAAGGAGATCTGGCAGCTCCGGGTAGGATTTGAGAAACCGCTGAACCATGAGGTTAAACACATGGGCCAGGCATGGTACGTGTGTGAGCTCGCCTTGCCTCAGAGCCGCCACCAGGTTCCAGCCATAGTCACACACGACCATGCCTGGCTGTAGGTTCAGCGGTGCGAGCAACAGATCTGACTGCTCTTTCAGAGCTGTCCACAACTCTTCAGCATTGTGCAGTTTGTCACCTAAGCATATTAGCTTCAGCATAGCCTGTTGCTGCTTGGCCGAGGCAGTGCTGCAATGCTTCCAGCTTGTGACTGATGTGGTCATTTCGGAGATGGAGGCTGAAGAGGAGGAGGAGGCTGAGGAGGATGAAGTGCAGGATCTGTAGACGGTGGGGGCAACCCTGATTGACCTAGGGCCTGCAATCCTTGGTGTTGGGAGGACGTGTTCCATCCCAAGGTCAAACTGGGTCCTGGCTTCCACTATGTTAACCCAGTGTGCCGTCAGCGAGATGTACCGTCCCTGTCCACAAGCACTTGTCCACGTGTCCGTGGTTAGGTGGAATTTCCCGGTAACTGCGTTGTTGAGGGCATGGCTAATGTCATGTGGGACACGTGCTTTTGTAATGCGGGGACGGCACACCGAGAGAAATAGTGGCGGCTGCCGATGAACGGCCGCTGCCATCAGGTTATGGAATGCGTCCATCTTCACGAGCCTAAAAGGCAACATTTCGAGCGCAAGCAGTCGCAAAATGTGGGAATTTAGTAGTGTGGCCTGTGTGGCTTTGGCTGTGTATTTGCGCTTGCTTTCCAAGGACTGGGGTATGGACAACCGAACGCTGCGCTGGGACAAGGACGTGGACGTGCTTCCTGATGCTGCTACTTGAGAGTGGCTTTGCTGCCATGTGCCTGATCACGCTGGTGGTGGTCCGGCTGCTAGTTTTGCCATCTCTGCTGATGCTGGCATGGCAGGTGGTGCAAATGACCTTTTTGGGGTTATCGGCAGAGTCTTTAAAAAACAACCAGACTCGGGAAGACCTAACAGTTGTACTGGTAACTTCCTTTGTGTTGGTATTTCGGGGAACGGTTGCCTGCCTTCTGTCTGCAGCCACCACACTGCTTCTTCCTGCCTGTTGGGGTGCTCTACCTCCCTCCCCCTGGCTGCTGCTCTCCTCGCTCTGCATGTCCTCCTGCCAGGTTGGGTCAGTTACTATATCATCCACCACCTCGTCTTCCACTTCCGCACCCTGGTCCTCCTCCTGACATTCTAGCTATTGTGTCTCATCATCGTCCACCTCTTGTGACACTTTCCCACCATTGCCTTCGTGTGACCGTGGCTGCTCAAATATTTGGGCATCGCTACATGCAATCTCCTCTTGCCCCACATCAAGTGGACCGAGCGAGAGGCCCGAATCTATAAATGGAAAAGTGAACAGCTCTTCAGAGTGTCCAAGTGTGGGATCAGTTGTCTCTGGGCACTCGGCCTGATGGGAGGAAGGAGGATCAGGGTGAGGAATATGAGGTCCAGACTCATGGCTACTGAGTCTTGACCGTATGGAAGACAGGGTGGTGGTGGTGGTGGCTAAGTGACTGGAAGCATTATCTGCTATCCAACCAACAACCTTTTCACACTGCTCTGTGTTCAGTAGTGGTGTGCTGCGGTCCCCTATTAATTGGGACAGGAAGGTCGAGCGAGAAGATGTGGGTGTTTATTGTGGCACAATTTAAGCTTGCCCACGGCGTCGGCCTCTGCATGCACCATTACCATCACGTCCAGTTCCCCATCCCTTGCCACGTGCCTTGCCCATTTTAAATGGAGGACAATATCGTCCACGCTCACTACAAATGGCTGAATTTGGAGCGAACTTATATGTGATCTGTGTGACGGACAAACTAGTTTTAAATAACTGGTCTGTAGGTAACTATTATGAACAGCAAACTGGTGTCAATTGCTTCACTGATACACTGAAATAAATTTTTAATGGATACCAGAAATGGCAGTATTTTCTGAAAACGTATATGTGATCCATGTGACGGGCAAACCACAGTTTTAAATAGCTGGATTTCTTGCGCTGTAATATGGAAAGGACCTGGCTGTATTCTGCAGTGCCAACAAGCAAATGACACAGAAAAACTGTGCTCTCTGGATTGATTTTTAAGCAAATAATGAGGATTAAGATCCAAAAAAAATTATTCCTGGCCCCTGAGACCTGGGCCTTTGTATAGAAATATCTAACAGCAGCGGACAGAACTGGAATGGAGCCTCTTGTGCTATATACACTGCCTGCCTGCCTATATACACTGCCTGCCTGATATCTCTGCAGATGGATTAGTCCTCAGAAGGACTGTTTGTTAAGATGGATATGTGTAATGTACGGTTTTTCTCCCTACACTACCTAATACACAAGCAAATCTTTCCCTGACACAGCAGCAGCTCTCCCTACACTGTCTGATCCGGAGTGACTGTGATGAGCATGGCGGCGCCAGGTCTGATATAGACGTGATGACGCTGTGCGGCCAGCTAATCACTGTAATGCCCACAACCAACATGGCTGCGGCATTACAGTGAGTGGCAGGCAATCCCTGCATGTTCATTGGTTCTGTAAAGAGCGCCAAACATGCAGGGAGGGGACCTGAGCACCGAGCATCTCGAGCACCGAGCAACCCGGAAATACTCGCCGAGCGCTGAGCATCTCGAGCATGCTCGCTCATCACTAGAGGTAATCATGCATGTGCACTATCCACCCATTCAAAGTCTTCAAAAATGTCCAAGTACAACGCTCAGCATTTTCTGGCAATGCTATCGACAATGAATGGAGCAGTGAGGTGTGTGTGCTGCCATCTCTGCTTTCTGATTGGGCATTTCAGAGCCTTGTTCTCAGGATTTATTTGTTTCTCAGCTGTTTGACTCCTACTCATCATAAAAATCAAGGTCAAAGTGGCCAAATCTTTTGGGAGCTTGCAGAAGACTCACAAAACCTCTGTAAACAGTGATTCCAAAGGGGGGCTTAATGTCTGGATGCTAAATCATTTGATGTAAGTCCGGTGTCCAAATGCACATTCAGGGGGTGGGAAATGGACGTCAAGTGGCCATAGGGGAAGTTGCCCAAACTGAGTGTGTGGGTAAGGGAAAAATATTTTGATGTCACACTTTGAGCTCCACGTGCAAAACCCTCCTGATTAAGCTTCTCCAAAAGTTGGCAGGTATGCCCATTTTCAGTTCCAGTGGTGCACTACGTGTTCTGTTATCCTGATTTTGCCCCTGCTCCTTCCTGACTACTTATTCTTTACCGCCGCCTGACCTCTTCCTGGCTGATATTATGACCATTATGATATTATGACACTTTACTTTGACCTTTTGCTACTTTACACTACTCTCTCCGCATTGCGCAACACCTTGATAAATAACAGCAATGAAGCCTCAAGGAAAAATTACTTCAAAAGTTCCCTTCATTAAAACGTTTCTCTAAATGTTAACATTTTTCCGAAGGCTCTTCATCTTTTTTTTTTATAGTTTCTTATAACTATTTTATAAGGCAAAAAAACGGATATCTGATAATCCAACACTTCTCAGGTTCCTCTGCATGTGCCTCAATAATAAAACTGCAACAACAAGAACGGAAAAGTCTGGAAATCAATGAATGTTACTGATATGGAAATAATGAAAAAATGGAAACAACATTTTGAAAAAAAAAAAGTGTATGTATATAAATATTTACACATTCTAAATTGTATGTATATAAATATTTACACATTCTAATAGTATAAGATGTTACTACTGTATTATATGTTATTACAATCCTCCCTGTATATTTCAGTTTCTAAAGTTACAATAAAAAATAACAGGAGTCTGGATATTGAGAAATGCATTTTTTTAGAAATCAGATGACAGTGCACGCCCCAGTGAACCCTGATTATTTTAAGCATATCAGCTATAATGTAACGGCCCAATGACCCTAATAGTTTCCACCGGTAGGATTTAATACTAATGTTCTCAGGAGATCCATCCAAGCTCCTGGTGCCTCTCCACCATTATTAATTACAGTTATTAGGGTGCGCTGGCGAGATTACAAAGACAGTGAACCAGGTTCACATCTCGCTGGTGTCATTTATCGGTGACCTTCAGTCACAATATTCCTTTATTTCCAGCCAGACACCAAACAGTTACATTGCGAACAAATGCAGAAGCCACAGAAATATATACAGTAAAATCCCACATTCACCGACACGGAATAAACCTGAAGCAGAATTAATAATCAGATCCGGGGAGTGCTAGAAGGAAAATAATACAATACATTAATTAAGGAATGTATCATAAGAAAATAACATATTGCTTAGTCAGGTTTTATTTAAATTTACACACACATATATATATATATATATATATATATATATATATATATATATATATATTTTTTTTTTTAATGTGATCATTTATTGAAGTGGCCATTGGACTATGGGACATGCTGATATTTTCTGTTTTCTGCTTTTCAGCATTCCTGTATACACTGGGACAGAATCAGCAGAGCCATCTCATCATTAGAGAATGGGGGGATTTACTAACAGGGGACTATAAGGTGGAATATCAATACTAAACACAAAGCAATGGCAGCTCCCCTCCGTCCCTTGTGTCAGGGGTTTGGGTTTTTCGCCATCTCCTGCTGGATATTTTCAGTAATGATGAAGGAGCGAATGATCCACAATGTTAGACACCGGAAGGTTTGTGTAAAGTCATTTTTCAGGCGACGATTCTGACTCAACATTTCATTTTTCTTTTTTGTCTTGTATCTGTTGCCATGTCTTGTCCCAAATTCTTAAAATTGGCACATGAGGGTTGAGGAATTTTGCACGAGCTCAAAGAAGATCTTTTTTTTGTTGTTTTTTAACTTCATAATACAAAAAGTCACATGATCCTTTAAAGTGTCGCACGTTCGTGTTCCCTTAAAAAATTCCCTGGGATGACAGGATCATAGTATTTCCCTGCACCACCTTCTTCAAGGTGCAGAGCATGCTTGATCTCTGTAAAATCTTTTTAAAACCTCGAATGTGAAATATTAATATTTACATACTTTTATTTTTTTAGAAATTCAAACAATAGAATATTGATTACATTTAAAGCTCTAAAGTAAAAGAACATTGGAGTTTTTAATGGTTTTAACATTAAACACATGTACAATAAATACATTATCTGCAGGCCAATAGTTAGGTATCTGTTCTTTAATAATAATATTAATAATAATAAAGTAATATGTGGCAAATGAAAAAGAAATGTGGAGATATGTTAGATAGATAGATGATAGATAGATAATAGATAGATAATAGATAGATAATAGATAGATGATAGATAATAGATAGATGATAGATAGATGATAGATAGATGATAGATAGATGATAGATAATAGATAGATAATAGATAGATGATAGATAATAGATAGATAATAGACAATAGATAGATAATAGATAGATGATAGATAATAGATAGGTAATAGATAGATGATAGATAATAGATAGATAGATAATAGATAGATTGATAGATAGATAGATGATAGATAATAGATAGGTAATAGATAGATGATAGATAGATAATAGATAGATAATAGATGATAGATGATAGATAGATAATAGATAGATGATAGATAATAGATAGATAATAGACAATAGATAGATAATAGATAGATGATAGATAATAGATAGGTAATAGATAGATGATAGATAGATAATAGATAGATAATAGATGATAGATGATAGATAGATAATAGATAGATGATAGATAATAGATAGATAATAGACAATAGATAGATAATAGATAGATGATAGATAATAGATAGATAATAGATGATAGATAATAGATAGATGATAGATAATAGATAGGTAGATAGATGGATAATAGATAGATAGATAATAGATAGATGATAGATAATAGATAGATAGATAATAGATAGATTGATAGATAGATAGATAGATAGATAGATGATAGATAACAGATAGGTAATAGATAGATGATAGATAATAGATGGACAATAGATAGATAATAGATAGATGATAGATAATAGATAGATGATAGATGATAGATAATAGATAGATGATAGATAATAGATGGATAGATAGATGGATAATAGATAGATAGATAATAGATAGATGATAGATAATAGATGGATAGATAATAGATAGATTGATAGATAGATAGATAGATAGATGATAGATAACAGATAGGTAATAGATAGATGATAGATAATAGATGGACAATAGATAGATAATAGATAGATAGATAATAGATAGATGATAGATAATAGATAGATAGATAATAGATAGATAGATGATAGATAATAGATAATAGATAGATAATAGATACATAATAGATAGATATAATAGATGATAGATAATAGATAGATAATAGATAGATAATAGATAGATAATAGATGATAGATAATAGATAGATAATAGATAGATAATAGATAATAGATGTATAGATAGATAATAGATAGATAATAGATAGATAATAGATAATAGATAGATAATAGACAGATGATATATAATAGATAATAGATAGATGATAGATAGATAGATAGATAACAGATAATAGATAGATAATAGATGATAGATAGATAATAGATAGATGATAGATAATAGATAGATAATAGACAATAGATAGATAATAGATAGATGATAGATAATAGATAGATGATAGATAATAGATAGGTAATAGATAGATGATAGATAGATAATAGATAGATAATAGATGATAGATGATAGATAGATAATAGATAGATGATAGATAATAGATAGATAATAGACAATAGATAGATAATAGATAGATGATAGATAATAGATAGATAATAGATGATAGATAATAGATAGATGATAGATAATAAATAGGTAATAGATAGATGATAGATAATAGATGGATAGATAGATGGATAATAGATAGATAGATAATAGATAGATGATAGATAATAGATAGATAGATAATAGATAAATTGATAGATAGATAGATAGATAGATGATAGATAACAGATAGGTAATAGATAGATGATAGATAATAGATGGACAATAGATAGATAATAGATAGATAGATAATAGATAGATGATAGATAATAGATAGATAGATAATAGATAGATAGATAGATAGATAACAGATAGATAATAGATAGATAATAGATAGATAATAGATGATAGATAATAGATAGATAATAGATAGATAATAGATAATAGATGTATAGATAGATAATAGATAGATAATAGATAATAGATAGATAATAGACAGATGATATATAATAGATAATAGATAGATGATAGATAGATAGATAATAGATAATAGATAATAGATAGATAATAGATAATAGATAGATAGATAATAGATGGATAATAGATAGATGATAGATAATAGATAATAGATAGATGATAGATAATAGATAGATGATAGATAGATAATAGATAATAGATAGATAGATAATAGATGGATAATAGATAGATGATAGATAGATGATAGATGTATAGATAGATAATAGATAGATAATAGATAGATAGATAATAGATAATAGATAGATAATAGATAATAGATAGATAATAGATAGATAATAGATAGATAGATAATAGATAGATAATAGATGGATAATAGATAGATAGATAATAGATAGATAATAGATAGATGATAGATAGATGATAGATAATAGATAATAGATCGATGATAGATAGATAATAGATAGATAATATATAATAGACAGATAGATAGATAGATAGATAATAGATAATAGATAGATAATAGATAGATAATAGATAATAGATAGATGATAGATAGATAATAGATAGATAATAGATAATAGATAGATAGATAATAGATAATAGATAGAGAATAGATAGATAATAGATAATAGATAGATGATAGATAATAGATGGATAATAGATATATGATAGATAATAGATGGATAATAGATAATAGATAGATAATAGATAATAGATAGATAATAGATAGATAATAGATAATAGATGGATAATAGATAGATAGATAATAGATAGATAATAGATAGATGATATATAATAGATAATAGATAGATGATAGATAGATAGATAGATAGATGATATATGATAGATAATAGATAGATGATAGATAGATGATAGATAGATGATAGATAGATAGATAGATAGATAATAGATAATAGATAGATAATAGATAGATAATAGATAATAGATAGATGATAGATAGATGATATATAATAGATAATAGATAGATGATAGATAGATAGATAGATAGATAGATAGATGATATATGATAGATAATAGATAGATGATAGATAGATAATAGATAGATAATAGATAGATGATAGATAGATAGATAATAGATAGATAGATAATAGATGGATAATAGATAATAGATAGATAATAGATAATAGATGGATAATAGATAGATAGAGAGATAATAGATGGATAATAGATAGATAATAGATAATAGATAGATAATAGATGGATAATAGGTAGATGATAGATAGATAATAGATAGATAATAGATATATAGATAGATAATAGATAGATAATAGATAGATAGATAATAGATAGATAATAGATAGATAGATAATAGATGGATAATAGATAGCTAGATAATAGATAGATAATAGACAGATAATAGATAGATGATAGATAATAGATGATAGATAGATGATAGATAATAGATGGATGATAGATAGATGATAGATAGATAATAGATCGATGATAGATAATAGATAGATAATAGATAGATAATAGATAGATAATATCTAACAACGTGGTCAGAGGTATTAAGCCACTTTTATGCGCTCACAATAAAACGTTCAAAAACGAAACTGAAACTGTTTTCCTGTGAAATATGTTAAGGAACTTCCTTTCCAGGGTAAAGACTTGTGTATAAGGTAAAATAAATAACCAAAAACAAAAATACTCCTCCACACCTTGGGCTATGTTCACAAGTAGCATTTTTTATGCGTTTTTGCACTTTTGCATTGCTTTCAACCGTGACAAATGCATTCACCGGGAAATGTCATTTTAACATTTTACAATCTTATCTGGCCATGTGCTGTGTGACACATGCATAAAGTGCTGAAAAGACATGGGAACAGCATGGGGAAGACCCCTGGAAGCATCTCTGACACCCAGGTCACTGACTAAAAGTGTGCCCATCATAAGTCATTAGGCAGGCATTAGAGACCCTACACTAACTATTTCGCAGTATATATCTCTCCCTAGCTCAGCAGCACTCTCCCTACACCGTCTGATCCCGGGCGACTGTGTCCAAGATGGCGGCGCCCGGTTTTAAATACTCGAGGTGACGCTGTGCGGCCAGCCAATCACTGTAATGCCCACAACCAACATGGCTGCGGCATTACAGTGACTGGCTGGCAATCCCTGCATGTTCATTGGCTCTGTAAAGAGCGCCAAACATGCAGGGCGGAGACCCGAGCTCCCGCCCGAGTAACCCGGAAATGCTCGGTGCTCGCCGAACATCCCGAGTAGTGAGATGCTCGGGCGAGTACCGAGCAGTGTCGAGCATGCTCGCTCAACACTATTGATAATAGATAAATAGATAATAGATAGATAATAGATATATAATGCACGGTGGCGCAGTGGTTAGCACTTTACGGTGGCTCAGTGGTTAGCACTGCAGCCTTGCAGTTCTGGGGTCCTGGGTTCAAATCCCACCAAGGACAACATCTGCAAGGAGTTTGTATGTTCTCCCCGTGTTTGCGTGGGTTTCCTCCGGGTTCTCCGGTTTCCTCCCACACTCCAAAGACATACTGATAGGGAATCTAGATTGTGAGCCCCAATGGGGACAGCAACGATAATGTATGTAAAGCGCTGCGGAATTTGTTAGCGCTATATAAAAATAAAGATTATTATTATTATTATTGATAGATAGATAGATAATGGATATATAATAGATAGATAATAGATAGATGATAGTTAATAGATAGATAATAGACATTAGAGAGATAATAGATAAATAGATATATAATAGATGATAGATAGATAATAGATAGATGATAGATAATAGATAGATGATAGATGATAGATAATAGATAGAAAATAGATAGATATATAATAGATAATAGATATATAATAGATAGATAATAGATAGATAATAGATAGATGATAGATAATAGATAGATAATAGACATTAGACAGATAATAGATAAATAGATATATAATAGATGATAGATAGATAACAGATAGATAATAGATAATAGATAATAGATGATAGATAGATAATAGATAGATAATAGATAGATGATAGATAATAGATAGATAGATAGAAAATAGATAGATATATAATAGATAGATAATAGATAGATAATAGATAGATGATAGATAGATGATAGATAATAAATAGATAATAGATAGATAATAGAGAATAGATAGATGTTAGATAATAGATAGATAATAGATAATAGATATATGATGGATAATAGATAGATGATAGATGAGAGATAGATTATAGATAGATAACAGATAATAGATACATAGATTGATAGATAGATGTTAGAGCACAGAATGTTTTGCACGCTCTTTCTCTCTCTCGGCTTCTTTCTCTGCCTTCTGTTACTATGTGTCAGTCTTTTACAACTCTTGTTCTTTGCTCATCTGTCAGAAGACATGATTCTTTCATTACATGACATAAACCCCCCGTCAGTGGTGACAAGTCTTACCAGAGCTGTGGAAATATCTGAGGACGACTCTCTAATATTTGTGTCAATTATTTTTTGATATCTATATTTTATCAACAGCGGAAATAAATGATTAAACCTCCCTGGAGACTCGATGTCTTGTCCTAGGGTGAAATGCACATGTAATGAGTTCTGTGCTGTGCAACCTTCTAGGAAACTCCATATTTCAAAGTCTGGAGAATTATTGGAGTCAGGGAGAATGGCTTACAGATCCAGCCCGAATCATTGTCATATTGAAGAGCTGCTCCGAGGCCCCTGATTGCGGGCCCACATCTCCCTAATGATAAAGCCCCATAGTTTCCTGCACTGCAGCCCCCACCTGCCTTTATAGATTATCAGAAGCAATGACACCAAGCAGTGTGGGATCGGGGGTTGTAATCAGCGCTTCATTTACACTAGTTCTAGTTTCAGCCATAAAAGATTATTCAGTTCTCGAGAGCTCTGCTTGCTATCAGCTTGGGTTTCCTGCAGTAGTGTAACTAGAGTCCGATGGGCCCCGGTGCAAAATTGGGTTCTGGGCCCCCCTCTCACCGCATGTTGGTCATATGTATGGGCCCTTGTATCATTCTAAATCCTATAAGGACGTACGTGTTGCCCCCATCCCCCATTATATAGCAATGTCTTCCATCCTGAGGCCCATTCTGGTATACATACTGTATGTTCCCCCAGCCTCGTATATATATCTCTCATCCTGGTACAGTGGCATATAAAAGTTTGGGCACCCTTGGAGACTTGTGTGCTCAGATAACTTTGACCAAGGTTTCAGACCTTATTTAGCCGTTAGGGTAATGGCTTGTTCATTACCATCATTGGGAAAGACCAGGTGATGCAAATTTCCAGCTTTATAAAAACCCACCCTCCTCTAACCTTGTGCCAAAAAACAGCAGCAATGGGTTCTTCTAAGCAGCTGCCAGCACTCTGAACATGAAAATGGTGGAGGCCACAAAGCAGGAGAAGCTATAAGAAGATAGCAAAGCGTTTTTAAGTTGCCCTTTCCTCAGTGTGAAATGTAATTAAGAAATAGCAGTTACCAGGAACAGTAGAGGTCAAGATAAGGTGTGGAAGACCAAGCAAAATTTCAGTGAGAGCATGTCATAGTATTGCTAGAGAGGCAAGTAAGAACCCCCGCTTGACTGCAAAAGACCTTCAGAAAATTTAGCAGATTCTGGACATTGTTCTACTGTTCAAAGACACCTGCACAAATATGCCCTTCATGGAAGAGTCATCAAAAGAAAACCTCTCCTGCGTCCTCACCATAAAATTCAGCCTCAGAAGTATGCAAAAGAACATCTAAACAAGCCTGATGGATCCTGGACACAAGTCCTGTGGACCAATGAGGGTAAAATAGACTATTTAGCCACAATGATCAATGGTATGTGTGGAGAACAAAGTGCACAGAATTTCAGTAAAATAACATCTCACCAACCATTAAGCATGGGGGTGGATCAATCACACTTTGGGGTTGTGTTGCAGCTAATGGCACGGGAAACATTTCACGGGTAGAGGGAAGAATGGATTCAATGAAATTTCATCAAATTCTTGATATAAACATAACACCATCTGTAAAAAAGCTGAAGCTGAAAAGAGGAGGATTCTACAAATGGTTAATGATCACTGTATATATGTTCCCCCATCCTTGTATATATGTTTTCCCATCCTGGTGTATATAACTCCAATCCTGGGCCCCTCAAGATATATATGTCCCCCACCCAGGTATATACAGTTGAAACCAGAAGTTTACATATACTATATATCACAAAGCCCTGATCTCAATCCTGTTGAAAATTTATGGGCAAAGCTGAAAAGTCAGGTGCGAGCTCCAAGCAAGGCGACCTACACACCTGGATCAGTTACACCAGTTTTGTCAGGAGGAATCGGCCCAAATTCCACCAACTATTGTGAGAAGCTTCTGGAAGGAGATCCCAAACGTCTGACCCAAGTCATTCAGTGTAAGGGCAATGGGACCAGATACTAATGGAATGGATGGAAACTTCTGACTCTGCAGTAAGTAATAAAAATGCCTTAAACCATTCTCTCCTCTCATTATTCTGGCATTTGGCAAATATTAAACATTATGGTAATTGAGTTAAACTGGAAAGGTTTATTCTGATTTCATGTCAGAAATTGAGAAAAACCTGCAGATGTGTCTTTATATATAGTGGATGGAAACTTCTGGTTTCAACTGTATGTTCCACATCCTGGTATACAGTGGGGAAAATAAGTATTTGTTACACTGCCGATTTTGCAAGTTTTCCCACCTACACAGAATGGAGATGTCTGTAATTTTTAATGTAGGTCACTTCAACTGTGAGACACAGAATCTTAAAAAAATCCGGAAAATCACATTGTATGATTTTTAGATAATTAGTTTGCATTTTATTGCATGATATAAGTATTTGATTGCAATTACAGAGGTCAAACCTTTCCTGTAGTTCTTGACCAAGTTTGCACACATTGCAGCAGGGATTTTGGCCCTCTCCTCCATACAGATCTTCTCCAGATCTATCAGGTTTCTGGGCTGTCACTGGGCAACATTGAGTTTCAGCTCCCTCCAAAGATTTTCTATTTGGTTCAGGTCTGGAGGCTGGCTAGGCCATTCCAGGACCTTGAAAGGCTTCTTACTGAACCACTCCTTAGTTGCCCTGGCTGTGAGTTTTGGGTCATTGTCATGCTGGAAGACCCAGCCATGACCCATCTTCAATGCTCTTACTGAGGGAAGGAGGTTGTTTGCAAAAATCTCGCAATACATGACCTCATCCATCCTCCTTTCAATACGGTGCAGTCGTCTGTCCCCTTTGTAGAAAAACACCCCAAAGTATGATATTTCCCCCACCATGCTTCACAGTTGGCATGGTGTTCTTGGGGTTGTGCTCATCCTTCTTCTTCCTCCAAACACATGAAGTGGAGTTGATGCCAAAAATTTCTATTTTGGTCTCATCTGACCACATGACCTTCTCCCATGCCTCCTCTGGATCATCCAGATGGTCAATGGTGAACTTTAAACGGGCCTCGATATGTGCTGGTGTGAGCAGGGGAACCCTGGCGTGTCCTGCAGGATTTTAATCCATGATGGCATAGTGTGTTACGGTAATATTTGAGACTGTGGTCCCAACACTCTTCAAGTCATTGACCAGGTCCTTCCGTGTATCGTGTAGTTCTGGGCTGATTTCTGACTTTTCTCAGAATCATTCTTACCCCACAAGGCGAGATCTTGCATGGAGCCCCACACCGAGGAAGATTGACAGTCATCTTGTGTTTCTTCTATTTTCTAATAATTGTGCCAACAGTTGTGGCCTTCTCACCAAGCCGCTTGCCTATTGTCCTGTAGCCTATCCCAGCCTTGTGCAGGTCTACAATTTTGTCACCGATGTTCTTAATCTGGTCTTTGGCCTTGGCCTTGGTGGACAGGTAGGTGTATGATTCATTGAGTTTGTGGACAGGTGTCTTTTATACAGGTAACCTGTTAAAACAGGTGCAATTAATACAGGTAATGAGTAGTGGTGGGCAAATCCGAACAGTAAAGTTCGGGGTCTGTACCGAACACCTAGTGTCCATGCACAGACCCCGAACACAGGCTTCTCCAAGAAGTCTGTGATACTGTTCGGGTTCGACAGCCCAAACAAAGCCTGTTGAAAGGCTGCAGCACAGCAAATCAACAAACTTTTCTGTGTGGGCACTTCCGGCTCAATCCTAGCCATGTCAAGTATTGGCACAGCTGTGATTGGCCGGAGTACTGTGTAAAAAAATAAATAAATAAAAAGAAAAGTAACAAGGTCTCCTCTACTCTTGGTAACCAGCGCAAATAAATCTGACAGCTGGCTGTGGGCTGTAGCCCCCAGCTGTCAGCATTATCTTGAGTGGTTATCAAAAATAGAGTGGTCCCACACCGTTTTTTTAAATTATTTAATTAAATAATTTTAAAAAACGGCGTGGCGTCCCCCCCATAATTGATAACCAGCCAACTTAAAGCAGACAGCTGGGAGCTGGTATTCTCAGACTGGGAAGGGGCCATGGATATTGGCCCTCTCCAGCCTATTAATATCAGCCCGCAGCTGTCTGTTTAGCCTTTGCTGGTTAGCAATATTAGGGGAGACCCCTCGTCATTTTGAGGTCCTCCCTTTACTAACCAGTAAAGGTTACGCAGACAGCTGTGAGCTGATATTAATAGCCTGGCAAACGACATTGATTTTGGTCCTTTAGTAGAATAATAACAACAGCACCCAGCCGATGAACTCTGCTCACCTTACTGATGTCTGCTCTTGCTGCGTGCAAACTTTCTCACTACTACAGATGTCAGAAAGGTGACCGGAGTTCATCCAAACTTTTTTTAATATTCGGCCAAACCTGACAGACCCGAACAGCCATGGTTCCGCCCATCACCAACAATGAGTGCAGAGTAGGAGGGCTTCTTAAAGAAAAACTAACAGGTCTGCGAGAGCCAGAAGTCTTGCTGGTTTGTAGGTGATAAAATACTTATTTCATGCAATAAAATGCAAAATAATTATGTAAAAATCATACAATGTGATTTTCTGTTTTTTAATTTTAGATTCTGTCTCTCACAGGTGAAGTGTAACTACGATAAAAATTACAGATCTCTCCATTCTTTGTAGATGGGAAAACGTGCAAAATTGGCAGAGAATCAAATACTTTTTTTCGACACTGTATATATTGTATTCATCTATATACATATAATACAGTGTGGGTATATACAGGCTGCAATGAATAACTTCACAGTACAATGCTTGCACGTGTGTATATGCTTTGTTTTTCTACCTTGATGTCACAATTGTCCACACTGTTTATATGCTGTGTTCTACTGCTTGGTTGTAGGCTGTGCTCTATAATGATAATGCTATAATAGAGCATATATGTTGTATTTGCGTGTTTATAAGCAGTACAATTGTGTTGTTCCAGTACTGTGATTGTGTATGTATAGGCTGTGCTCTGTAATGATAATGTTACATCCGAGTGCATTTTTATGTACAAACTGTGCTTTTGTTTGGTTTTATAGGCTTTGCTCTATAATAATAATGCTACAATGGAGTATATATGTTGTATTTGTATGTTTAGAAGCAGTGCTATTATGTTGTTACGGTAGTGTGAATGTGTATGTATCGGCTGTGCTCTATTCTGATAACGTTATGTGTGCATTTTTATGTATAAGCTGTGCTTTTGTGATGTAGCTGTAGTAGTTTGATTTTGCGGTTGTAGGCTGTGCTCTATAATGATAATGTTACAGTGGAGTCTTTGTTTCTATATGTGCTGCACTATTGAGCTGCTGTCAGTCGGTGATTGTGTGGTCAGAGGCTACGCTCTATTGCATCTCATACAATGTCTGTCCACATTCAAAGGAATCTCTTTTAATCTCAAACTATAAATCCAGAATCACTTTTTCTATATATAAGTTACAGTCTTAAAATGAATATAGAAATGGATATAAATACCTATAAATGTAACGTAAGAACAAGAAGATACTTGCATAACAAAACTTCTACCGAAAATCTCTAAATATATCCTAAATTTGCATAAGAAGAAATCTGCGAGTGATAAACTGCTTTGCTCAATGCCAGTTTATCACATCTTGCAATAAATAATGCGTGGTTATCATTTATTCGAATTACAGTCTGCGCACATCACAGGGACAATGACTGTGTTGTGTTATCTGTCAGCTTGAAAAAAAAAAAAAAAACACAAAAAACCCGCTGATTTTTATTATTGTAATTAATAGTTTACTCTGCGGAAAAGCTGCTGCTGGTGGCTATGACTTTTATAGAACCTCCGATAGAACATAATTTCCACAGATTGGGAGGCTTAAACTAATTTTGAAAAATGCTTTAATCTACAAGGTCAAATTCAACACAGCTTGCACTGCCATGTCACCCAAACATCTGCTTCCGACTGGATGCCGCTAGTAAATTTTGCTTTACTTTTAAATCTAAAATTATTTTAGTTGGAAAAATGATGACACTCTCATTAAACAGCTATTAACTTATGTTTCTTCGCCGGATTCTGTGTTCTCCAATTTTATCTTAATGCTCTGGTCAGAATTTCTAAAACCTCAGCTCTTAAGTGATAATAAACACTGAGCGCAGCGTAAGAAGAGGCCGAGACGGTCCAAGACGCTGTTGAGGGAGGGCAGTAATGACCCTTCATGGTTGACCAAGTGAGTGACAAATTATTATGTTATAAGGTTGATTGCAATCAGGGAACCAGACGGAGACAAAGCTCTGTATGGGAGGATTCAAAGAATTTCTAACCCCGTTTATTTCTACTTAGAATTTTATATTGTTTTGAGTTTATCAATGGCCAATCACCTACGGCCATACTACAGGCTTGAACCAATGTTAGTACAATTATTACGGAAATACACATATGGTCATATTATCGTTAGTTCGGTGCATGGTGGAAAGTTACAATGTCGTACATCCCGGCTCAGACTAGCTAGATAACAGGAGCAGGGTGTCTCATAGAATGTTCCTGAGAGAAAAGGTTAGTGTGGGAAAGTTGCTTGTGAATCAAGAGGAAAGAAGGAAAGAATGTATGTTATGCAAAGAGTATAATAACATGATTTTGAAGCAAGCAGACAAAATGGAGTTGCCATAGCATGAATATCAATATGTCCTTTACAACGCCACTGTGAATAAAGCTCTAATACAATTCCTGCACCAAATGTATCAAACTGATCATCCACCCATATTGGTAGGTAATGGCACAATGGCTACTGCTTCACTCCAGTGTGCTACTGTAGGGGAAGGAGCGGCGTCAGTGGGAATGGAGGCTTGATGAGCATCATATTTTTCTCTTTTATCATTTTTTGGTAAAATATTGGGGACTGGACACTCACTTGAAAAAAAACTTTCTAGGTTCATGGACATAGTTCTCAGTTTTATAAAAAAAAAGTTATCTCCAACCCTTTTTTTTCCCCAAAACTAGTAGAAAACTTTTCTTAGATTTTCCCGCAGACTGTTCTGCATATAAAGGTTTGGAACGGACTCTGCTGAGCGAGAATCATTTTAGCTTGTGTTAGTAGAATCACATTCACATTGTTATTATTTCTGTAATGTTCCGTGCGTGATCGAATGACATGGCACTGCAGAAAAGAAATAAGCTGCGCTCTTATTAAAACTTTGGCGCCGCTCTAACCTATTAGCACACTATAGTTTGGGTCGAGAGCGGGGAAGGGGAAATATCAAAGTAATAGTAAGATAATAAGAAGGGAGTGGGGAGCGAGTGATAAATAATAAAAAGCAATAACTTTCATAAGAAAAAAAATCTATTATGGCCGCCAATTAGATATTATCAGAGAATTTCTCTTCACCTTAAAGCTCTCGTGCGCATTAGTCAGGATTTTTTTGTGCACGCAGGGAACTGGAATCTCTGGTGTTAGCTGAAAGATGAGATTACATATTCCGTGTCTTGCTACATTAGCTTTTTCTCCAGAATCCAAGGCGCTACAATGCCATTGTAATCCTGTAAGACATTGCAGCGTCGGTTCAGGACGGGGGTTAATTTAGTTAGAAATTCTAATAACAGAATTCTGAAGTGACATCTCTCTTGGTTATATAATCTGAAGACGGTTTTGTGTCTCCAGTGGGATCTCCAGACGCAGATATCTGGTGACTTCACATCTCAATTAATAAAATAATAAAATTGCTGAGCTGTAATGAGGGAAGGGCAACTCTCTGTGACACTGTAACGCTCTCCGGAATAACTGACGTGCCCACTATACCGTGATCCCGGTGGTAGAAGCTGAGACCCTGAGGGACGATTCCCTGACACTAGTGGGAGATACTGTGACCCCAGTATCAGATATCGGAACACTAGTGGCAGAAGCTGGGACCCTGGGGGGTAAACACTGTGACCTTAGTTGTAGAATATTCCCAGACCCTAGCGGTAGATACTGTGACCATAGTCAATGGATATGAAATCAATGGAGACCCGAACTTTGAAACTGGAAAAAAAACTCTCTCTCTCCTCTCTTGACTCCCGAGCTGTAAAACGGACTTCGAGGAGAAGTCCATGTTCGGAGTTCACAGCTCCTGTGATGTCCCGTACCTAGTCCTCTGCCTTGTTTTCTGCTTTGGACAGTGCATCACTACTGATGTCACCTCTACACTTGGCCTCCATGGAACTAAGTTCACCTTTCGCGCATGTATAGTAATAGTTTTGGCACTATGTGTCACATTCTTCAGTGGAGACCTAGAAAATGTCTTCAGAGCTTGAAAATCAAGCTACCGGAAGTGGCAGCTGTCAACAAAAAGGCAGTTGGAGGTGAGAGTGGAGAAAGAGTGGAAAGCCCTTGAAGTTTTCTTTAATTTTGTTAAATTATCCATTTTCTCTTGTTACCAATCAAGTACAATCTAACGCCGTCCAGTAGCAAAGTATGCACTTGTTTTTTTACATATCTGAGTCTACGGATGATGGATATCTGTTAGAAGACTAAAGGTTAGCATTGATCGAGGCATCTGATGGATGTAAAAATAACATAATGTTTGCGTAAAGGGAAAGTCAATCATAAATCTAATTATTATATTCAATTATAGGAAGATTTGCTCAATGTTTTTATTTCTGAACTGATAATCTTTGTCTGCAGCATCGTACATCACAATGGTCACTGATCGATTGGCCAGTCCACCAGCGCTCCCAATATCAGGGCACACAGAAAAGGAAACTAGTACATGCACAGTGTTAATTAACAAATACCGCAAGTGGACTTGTGTAGTCACATTCCCCTCCATCAGTGGCCATGTATAGAGATAGAGCAGGACCTCGAATTACCCCAGGGAGACATTCTGATGGTTATGAGAGTGAGTTGGAAGCCACTGTACAGTAAATGCTTTTACTCAGCTGTCCTGGCTCCAGTGCTGGGCTTTGCTCCCTTTTCCTATGGCCAGCTGCCTCTGAGTTATTCCATAATAGCAGGCATCTCTGATGTCTCCATATAAAGTCTTTTAAAGCCTGCTGTGGCATTCATGTGTTGCTTGTGTATTCAGGAAAGTAGAGCACTTTTTCACTTGGTGCTTTTGCTGGAGTTAACTCTCATCATCCTAAAGATTTTAATCCAGTCAGCTACCTAATTATCCTCCCTGCATCTCCTGCCTGCTTTCCAGCACTTTACATCCACTACTAGCTCAGCAGCCAGTAAATTCAGTCTTGACTCTGTTTATCCTGTGGTTAACTGGTTCCCTGCTGCAAGTTCCTGATTGCATATATATATCTACTAAACCTGTGGTTAACCGTATCCCTGCTGCAAGTTCCTGTATAAAATGACTTTCCAGCTTCATATACTTGTTCCAGCTTCACTTGTGTTGCTCTGTCATTTGCACACCTTCGTTGTTCTAGCCCTCGTTGATCCACGTGCTGTCCATTTCCATTTTAACACCACCACTCTGCTCCGTGCTGCTTACCCTGGCTTATGGTTTTGAGAATCTGCCTCATCAGATCAGCCAATAACAGGTGCCCACACACAGGATTTAAGGAGTAATATAGACCGAGGTAGTATGTAAAATATTAGTTAATTTTTTAAAATCAGCACACAGGTGTCCTATCTGAGCAATCCTTACCTGATATGAACAGAGTCAGAGCAGAACTCTTACCGAGACTGTATGTTGTGAATATCTGAGCTGTCCATGTATGTATGGACACCTGTCATTTGCAGGGGGGGGGGGTGAAATACTACATTTCTCCAGTAGTGGCCGCTGCAGGGTAAATGAGCCGCCAAGTGCAAGCTCACCTGCAGAATCAGCAGTTTGCCTGGGATCGAGGGAATGAAATCTGCTGCAATCAGCTAAATGCCGCTGCTGGTTTTAATATTAAAGGGGTTTAGGGATGAGACAGGCTCTTCAATAACTTTACTCACTTTGATTCATTCACTGGCAGCCGGAGTCAGAGGGAATTAGAATTTTCCAGAGGGAGTGTTTCCCATAATGGTATTAGCTATGCAAATGACTAGTTCAGCAATTCGATAATAATTTAATCAAAGCAGCTCGAAACGTGAAGCTACCTTACAACTTCGTTCCCAATATCCCCTGCGGCAGTGCGGTAGATTTTATTGGATATTGAGTCTGTTATATTGTCACGTAATATACTGAGCCAAATATCACATTAGAAGACGTCCAAAGATACAAAACTGGGAAGAAACGTCAGATACTGATGACTATAAGAAAGAACTTCTGGGGGCGACGGGATGTTATTAAGGCATCCCTATCATTATCATGTATTTCATCTATCAGGTGCAAATATCAATATGTGAAACTTTGTGCTACATTTTTACCAATCTCTTCAGTCATTATAAAATGTATCTAGTATAATTCAGTAAAGACAAGGAGGAGAGGGAGGAGGGAGATGGAGCTGCAGCTTCTCGTAGCTGGAGAAACGCATCTAAGTGACTAATGGTTGGGCACGGCTTTTCTACATCCATAGGCACCCTGAAATTCATCCATTTTGATTATTGGGATTGCAATAACGGTGGAGGTGGTGAGGGTCCTTCACATCATGGGGGGGGGGGGGCATATTGTGCACTGTCATATTGGTGGAGGCCAAACCAGACCAGTTAACACAGATAACTCTGGTGAACTCTCAAGGATCTGGGGTTTGGTAAGTATATAGTGTTTTTTAGTTGTATTAGTCAGTACGTGGCTGTGACAGGCATCAGAGTGTGTGGGGGTCTGTAGGGGCATCATGTTGTGGTGGGGTCATTGTTGGGGCATCATACTCTGTTGGAGGCACAGTGTGGGCACCATAATTTGCTGGGGGCATTGTGGAGAAATTTTACTGTGCATATGGGAAAATTCACTCTGGGGGCATCATACAACGTGTTGGATGCATTTTTTAAGGGGCACTATATTCTACGGGGGTCATGAAAGGAGTATTGGAGTATTGGAGAGGGTGAGAACACTACAGGGCTTTAACAAGGACACATTTACATGTATCTCTCACCCTCACATGTGCTCAGTGTGAACCTGCTTTCATCTGTGAAGAGCACACGGCGCCAGTGGCCACTTTGCCAATCCTGGTGTTCTGTGGCAAATGCCAAGCGTCCTGCACAGTGTTGGGCTGTGAGCACAACCCCCATCTGTGAACGTCCAGCTCTCATACCATCCTCATGGAGTCAGTTTCTAACCATTTGTACAGACACATGCACATTTGTGGCCTGCTGGAGGTAATTTTGCAGGGCTCTGGCAGTGCTCCTCCTGTTCCTCCTTGCACAAAGGCGGAGGTAGCTATCCTGCTGCTGGGTTGTTGCCCTCCTACAGCCTCCTCCCCATCTCCTGGTGTACTGGCCTGTCTCCTGGTAGCGCCTCCAGCCTCTGGAGACTACGCTGACAGACACAGCAAACCTTCTTGCCACAGCTCGCATTGATGTGCCATCCTGGATGAGCTGCACTACCTGAGCAACTTCTGTGGGTTGTAGAGTCCGTCTCATGCTACCACGAGTGAGAAAGCACAACCAACATTCAAAAGTGACCAAAACATCAGCCAGAAAGCATTGGTACTGAGATGTGGTCTGTGGTCCCCACCTGCAGAACCACTCCTTTATTGAGGGTGTCTTGATAATTGCCAATAATTTCCATCTATTGTCTATACCATTTGCACAGCTGCATGTGACATTGATTGTCAATCAGTGTTGCTTCCTAAGTGGACAGTTTGATTTCACAGAAGTTTGATTTACTTGGAGTTATATTCTGTTGTTTAAGTGTTCCCTTTATTTTTTTCAGCAGTATATATATATAGAGATAGATAGATAGATAGATAGATCGACAGATATAGATTTACATATGTATGTATATAAAAGAGGCAGCACTGCCTTGTCATATAGGATTTATTCCATGCCCAAAGTTAACAATGTTTCAGCTCCCACAAGGCTCGTTTCCTTTGGGCATGGAATAAATCCTCTTTTTTGCCTATATGACCAGGCAGTGCTGGCATTATTATGTTGGGGCACAGTAGTGGGCATCATGTGGGGGGCACAGTAGTGACATTATTAAGTGGAATCACAGTGGTGGCATTATTATGTAGAGGCACAGTGGTGGCATTATTAT
Organism: Phyllobates terribilis; assembly: GCF_046119375.1. Lineage (NCBI taxonomy): Eukaryota > Metazoa > Chordata > Amphibia > Anura > Dendrobatidae > Phyllobates > Phyllobates terribilis. The sequence continues at coordinate 195,036,318 of NW_027362768.1, forward strand.
GTGGGGGCACAGTGGTGTCATTATTAGGAGTGGCACAGTTGTGGCATTATTATGTGGGGGGCACAGTTGTGGCATTATTATGTGGGGGGCACAGTTGTGGCATTATTATGTGGGGACGCACAGTTGTGGTATTATTATGTGGGGGGCACAGTTGTGGCATTATTATGTGAGGGCACAGTGGTGGCATTATTATGTGGGGGGCACAGTTGTGGCATTATGTGGGGGGCACAGTTGTGGCATTATTATGTGAGGGCACAGTGGTGGCATTATTATGTGGGAAGCACAGTTGTGGCATTATTATGTGAGGGCACAGTGTTGGCATTATTATGTGGGGGGCACAGTTGTGGCATTATGTGGGGGGCACAGTTGTGGCATTATTATGTGAGGGCACAGTGGTGGCATTATTATGTGGGGAGCACAGTTGTGGCATTATTATGTGGGGGGCACAGTGGTGGCATTATGTGGTGGCACAGTGATGGTATTATTATGTGGGGTCACAATGGTGACATTATTATGTGGGGGCACAGTGATGACATTATTATGTAGAGGCACAGTTGTGGCATTATTATGTAGAGGCACAGTGGTGTCATTATTAGGAGTGGCACAGTTGTGGCATTATTATGTGGGGGGCACAGTTGTGGCATTATGTGGGGAGGCACAGTTGTATTATTATGTGGGGGCACAGTTATGGCATTATTATGTGGGGGCACAGTTGTGGCATTATTATGTGGGGGGCACAGTTGTGGCATTATTATGTGGGGGCACAGTGGTGTCATTATGTGGGGGCACAGTCATGGTATTATTATGTGGGGTCACAGTGGTGACATTATTATGTGGGGTCACAGTGGTGACATTATTATGTGGGGGCGCAGTGGTGGCATTATTATGTGGGGGCACAGTAGTGACATTATTATGTGGGAGCACAGTGGTGGCATTATTATGTGGGAGCACAGTTGTGGCATTATTATGTGGGAGCACAGTGATGGTATTATTATGTGGGGTCACAGTGGTGACATTATTATGTGGGGGCGCAGTGATGGTATTATTATGTGGGAGCACAGTGGTGGCATTATTATGTGGGGTCACAGTGGTGACATTATTATGTGGGGGCGCAGTGATGGTATTATTATGTGGGGGCGCAGTGATGGTATTATTATGTGGGGGCGCAGTGATGGTATTATTATGTGGGGGCGCAGTGATGGTATTATTATGTGGGGGCGCAGTGATGGTATTATTATGTGGGGTCACAGTGGTGACATTATTATGTGGGGGCGCAGTGATGGTATTATTATGTGGGGGCGCAGTGATGGTATTATTATGTGGGGGCGCAGTGATGGTATTATTATGTGGGGGCACAGTGATGGTATTATTATGTGGGGGCACAGTGGTGACATTATTATGTGGGGGCGCAGTGATGGTATTATTATGTGGGGGCACAGTGGTGGCATTATTATGTGGGGGCACAGTGATGGTATTATTATGTGGGGGCACAGTGGTGACATTATTATGTGGGGGCACAGTGATGGTATTATTATGTGGGGGCACAGTGGTGACATTATTATGTGGGGGCACAGTGATGGTATTATTATGTAGGGCACAGTGATGGTATTATTATGTGAGGACACAGTGGTGTGCATTATTATGTGGGAGCACAGTGGGGGGCATTACTATATAGGGGCACAGTTGAAGTCATTATTATGTGGGGGCACAGTATTGGGTATTATTATGTGGGGGTACAGTGGGGGGCATTACTATGTGGAGGCACAGTAGTGGCATTGTTATGTGGGGGCTCAGTATTGGGCATTATTATGTGGGGGCACAGTGGGGGTATTATTATATAGGGGTACAGTGGCGGTCATTACTATGTGGGGGCACAGTACTGGGCATTATTATGTGGGACTACAGTGGTGGTCATTATTACATAGGGGCACAGTGGTGGTCATTATTATGTTGGGGCACAGTGGGGGTCATTGTTATGTGGGGGCTCAGTATTGGGCATTATTATGTGGCTGCACATTCGTGGCATTACTATGTGGAGTAGTAAAAGGATCCTTGTTTTTGTGCCGCCTGGCAGGTGCAGTAATAGGGACACATAAAGCAGCAGCGGCTCAGTATTGGGGTATCAGCAGGATGAGGGGCTTGTGCAGGCTGGGGATAGATGGGGACGGAGCTGGAAATGTGAGAAGTCAGATGTGTCTGTGCTGTAATCTCTGCAGACGAGTCCTGGCCGGAGAAGTCGTCATCTCGGTCTGGGCCAGATGGAAAAGACGAGGAAAAGTGAATGACTCCATCAGAAAGAAAGTCATCTCTAAGTCACCCATCTATAACTGTACTGTAATCTCCTGTATATTCTGCAGCACTGGTATCTACCACTATATGGCGGTAATATCGGTCTTGGACTTTATGTACTGATGCTTTTTCAGTAACAGAACGGTCATCTGCTCAGGTTCCCTTATACCCAGTAGGATTGGGGTGCACCATAGATGTATGCATGGATCTCTAGGTTAGGGGCTTACAAAATAAAGTGTATTTTGTAAATTGACCCCCCCGTCCTCATTTAATTGATCCCCGACCACCCCCCGTCCATATTAAAGTGATCCCCCTGACCACATTTAAATGATTGACCCCCCCAGCCCATAATTAATTGATCCCCCTTGTCCTATTTAATAGATTCCCCTTGTCCACTTTTACTCATCCCCAGTCCCTATCTATTTGCCTTATCCCCCACCATATTTAATTAACCCCTGTCCATAATTAATTGATTGATTCCCCAGACCACAATTAATTATTTCCCCAGTCCATATTTATTGATATTATTGATACTTATTGATCCCCAGTCCTTAGTTAATTGACCCACCGTCCATACCTATTTATTTGCTTTACCCCCCATCCTATTTAATTAAACCCCCTGTCCATAATTAATTGATTGAATCCCTAGTCCACAATTAATTATTTCCCCAGTCCATACTTATTGATCCCAGTCCATAGTTAATTGACACACCGTCCACACTTAATTAATCCACCTGACCCACTCAGCTGATCCCCCGTCCATACTTAATTGATACTTAATTGATCCCCCGTCCATACTTAACTGATCCCGCGCCGATATCTAATCGATACACTTGCACATCCCTAATTGATCCCCGTCCATACACCTATATATAAATAATTGTGTTTTGTACTTGTACATATATACTGACTGTATCCCCATATTTAGAATGACGTCCATGTTGGCCGGAGCCGTGCAGTGTACATCTTGCGCAATGTATGCATTCCCTGAGCTACCGCTCAGGGATCCATACTGCTGCGAGAGATGTGAGCATATCGTGCACTTGGAAGCCCAAATCCTGGATCTAAGTGCTCAGATAGCGGTACTGAGGAGCATCGACAACATGGAACGGAGTTTGCTGCTCACCGAGCAGACACTCAATGGGTCAACACTGGGGGTGGAGCTTAGTGGGGAAGCGCAGGCTGAACAGGCAGGGAGCTGGGTAACAGTTAGAAGGGATAGAGGGAAGAAGTATAGGAAGGCTGGTTCAGAACCGGCATTATTGGAGCACAACAGATCCTCTGACCGCCGGGGGAGTGTATGCTCCAGTAATGAGGGGGAGGGGGGAAGTGTAGGGCAGGCTAGACAGGTCCTGGTAGTGGGTGACTCTATTATTAGGGGGACAGACAGGGCAATCTGTCACAAAGACCGGGATCGCCGAACGGTGTGCTGCCTCCCTGGCGCTCGAGTCCGGCACATCGCGGATCGGGTTGACAGGTTACTGGGTGGGGCTGGCGAAGACCCAGCGGTCATGGTCCACATTGGCACCAATGACAAAGTGAGTGGTAGATGGAGGGTCCTTAAAAATGATTTCAGGGATCTAGGTAGGAAGCTTAGGGCAAGGACCTCCAAGGTAGTTTTCTCAGAAATACAACCAATCCCGCGAGCCACACAGGAGCGCCAACGGGAGGTTAGGGAGGTGAATAAGTGGCTAAACAGTTGGTGCAAGGCAGAAGGGTTTGGGTTCATGGAGAACTGGGCCGACTTCGCTGTCGGCTACAGGCTCTACCGTAGGGACGGGCTGCACCTCAATGGGGAGGGTGCAGCGGTGCTGGGGAAGAAGATGGCTAATAGGTTGGAGGAGTTTTTAAACTAGAGACGGGGGGGGGAAACCAAAGAAATAGGTGGGATGTGAGGCAAGCAAGGGGGAAGGGGAGAAGTGAATATAATGAGGGTGGAGAGGGGGGTGGGGATAGTACAGTTAGATCGTTAGAGAAGAATAGGATGCTAAATAACCCCAAAGTTTTATCTTGCATGCTGACCAACGCAAGAAGCCTGACCAATAAGGCAGATGAGCTGCGGGCGCTTATATCGGAGGAGAGGTATGACATCGTAGGTATAACAGAGACTTGGCTAGACGATAGCTACGACTGGGCGGTAAATTTAACAGATTATAGTTTATTTAGAAGGGACCGGAAACAGGGGAAGGGCGGAGGAGTCTGCTTATATGTAAAGTCACGTCTAAAGCCCAGACTAAGGGAAGATATAGGAGAGGGAGAAGAGGGGGTCGAGTCCATGTGGGTAGAGATAGAGGGGGCAAAAAATAATAATAAAATATTACTGGGGGTCTGCTATAAGCCACCCAATATAACAGAGGAGAATGAGAAACTGCTATTAGGACAAATAGACAAAGTAGCAAAACATAATGAGGTGATTGTAATGGGGGACTTCAACTACCCGGATATTGACTGGGAAACAGAAACCTGTAGATCGCAGAAAGGAAAAAGGTTCTTGACAAATATCAAGGATAATTATCTCTCCCAACTAGTGCAGGAACCAACGAGAGGGAAGGCAGTGTTGGACTTAATATTGACTAATAGGCCTGATAGAATAACTGAGGTACAGATAGGGGGGCACCTAGGTAATAGCGATCATAATATTATCAATTTCAAAATGCCCTTCAGTAGGGTTATCAATAAGGGAACAACTAAAACATTAAACTTTAGGAGGGCGAAGTTTGATCAGCTGAAAGAAAGCCTTCAACTTATAGACTGGGACAAAGTTCTTAATCAAGGAAATATGAATAGTAAATGGGAAACCTTCAAAAGAATTCTGAATACTCAGTGCGAGAGGTATATACCGTATGGGAATAAAAGGGCCAGAAATAAGAGGAAACCAATATGGTTGAATAAGAACGTAAAAGGGGCGTTAAATAGCAAAAAAGAGGCATTCAAGAGATTAAAACAGGAAAACAGTAAGGAGGCACTAATGTGTTACAAGGAAAAAACGAGAACCTGTAAAAAACAAATAAAAATAGCAAAGGAGGAAACAGAGAGACGTATTGCTAGGGAAAGTAGATCAAATCCCAAACTGTTCTTTACATATATAAATAGTAAAAGGATTAAGTCGAATAATATTGGACCGATAAAAAGTGATGAAGGCAAAACCATAGAGAAAGATGAGGATAAAGCTAATCTATTAAATAAATTTTTTTCGTCAACTTTCACAAAGGAAAAAAGAACTAACAGGCGAAATGAGAAGTGACAAACTTAATCCTCCACTAAGTATGACAAATCTAACCCAAGCTGGGGTACAGAAACGCCTCAGTAACATTAAAATAAACAAATCACCAGGACCTGATGGCACACACCCACGGGTACTAAGGGAACTAAGTAATGTGATAGACAGACCGTTATATCTTATATTTAAGGACTCTGTTGAGACTGGGTCTGTACCACTTGATTGGCGACAGGCGAATGTAGTGCCAATATTCAAAAAGGGAGCGAAAAGTAACACCGGAAACTATCGGCCGGTGAGTCTGACGTCCGTTGTGGGCAAAATTTTTGAAGGCTTTATTAATGAGGCAATCATGGAGCATCTTGATGCTAATAATCTATTAACCCCGAACCAACATGGATTCATGAGGAATCGCTCCTGCCAAACAAACCTGATTGACTTCTACGAGGAGGTTAGCTCTCGAGTAGATCAGGGGGAACCAGTGGATGTCGTGTATCTCGACTTCTCAAAAGCGTTCGATAGCGTGCCACATAATAGGTTGGTATACAAAATGAGAATGATGGGGCTGGGGGAAAATGTCTGCAAGTGGGTAGCTAACTGGCTAAAGGATAGAAGGCAGAGGGTGGTTATAAATGGAATATACTCAGATTGGGTAAGCGTCACTAGTGGGGTACCACAGGGGTCTGTACTAGGCCCAATGTTATTTAATATCTTTATTAACGACATAGTCAACGGGATAAATAGTAAAATATCAATATTTGCAGATGACACAAAGTTATGTAAAACAATTAATACAAAAGAGGACAGTGCAGACCTACAGAGGGATTTGGATAAGCTGGGTAGGTGGAGCATTAAATGGCAAATGAGGTTTAACGAGGAGAAATGTAAGGTCATACATATGGGAAGGAAAAATGGAAGTCACCAGTACTCACTGAATGGGAAATCATTGGGGAATTCAGAGATGGAGAAGGACTTGGGCATCTTGATTGATAGCAAACTAAATTGGAGTGCCCAAAGTCAGGCGGCTGCTGTAAGGGCAAACAGGGTAATGGGATGTATCAGAAGAGGTATAGCTGCAAAGGATGAGAACATTGTTCTTCCACTGTACAAAGCACTGGTCAGACCACACTTGGAATACTGTGCTCAGTTATGGGCCCCAATATATAGAAAGGATATAAATGAGCTTGAAAAGGTACAAAGGAGGGCAACAAAATTAATAAAGGGAATGGAGGGACTGCAATACCCAGAGAGGTTGGCAAAACTAGGACTATTCAGCCTGGAAAAGAGAAGGTTGAGGGGGGACATAATAAATGTGTACAAATATGTTAGGGGACAGTATAGAGACCTTGCCCGGGATTTGTTCAAAAGGAGGGATATTACGGTAACAAGAGGGCACTCACTAAGACTGGAAGAGAAAAGGTTTCAGCACCAGCATAGGAAGGGGTTCTTTACGGTAAGAGCAGTGAGAATATGGAATTCACTGAGTGAGGAGACGGTAATGTCAGATTCACTACACCAGTTCAAGCGGGGACTGGATGCATTTCTAGATACCAGGCAGATTTCAGCATATACTTAAAAATAAAATAAAATAGTAGGTTGATACAGGGATTTATTCTGACTGCTGGTTTCAGAGTCGGGAGGGAATTTTTCCTCAGGTGAAGATTGGCTAAATCATTTGGGGTTTTTGCCTCCTCTGGATCAACTTTAGCAATTACAGAACTAACAGGTCGAACTTGATGGACGCAAGTCTTTATTCGGCTTTACTAACTATGTAACTATGTAACGTAACAGACCATACACATAGATACTACCGCTATACCATAAACCTACATTTTAGACTTTCTGCCTCCACTACAAGAGAAACACTGAGCAGAAAAGTTTTTTGAAATATTTTATTTTACTGTCTGATAAAAGCTCCTTTATACATGTGTGTATATATATATTCAGACTTTTTCTTACTTCCAATAAACCTCCTTTACCAGAGCTGTTCTCTCAAAAATACTGAAAATGAACCATAGATTAAAGACGCCTGTGAAAAGAAGTGCATGAAAGGAAGGGCCTGAACCTCCGATCAATTCCTCATTATCCTCTGTTCCTTGGCAACAAAATTAGATCACAAGCTCTTTAGGGCAGGGATAGAAGGTGCCGGTAAAAATTCCCTGCACGTTCTACATATGATAAAGACACGACAAGTCATATTTAGTGAATAACATATTCCCTCTCCGGGGAGTGTGGGAACAAGCTGATCACTATCGATGTCCGTCTGTATCTAAAGGTTTTTATCTTCAGAAAAATTTGGACAAATACATTATGGCTGCTTCATTCCAGAAAGAGCGCCCCATCTATCCACAGGTTGTGTCTGGTATTACAGCCCCGTTTCCAGCATAGGACCAGAAGGATATTATTTCTGCTTATTTCGATGTTACAATGTGACACTAAATTTCTCGACCTGTTTGAGTCTCGTTTTGGTCGGATTGTCAGAATTTTTTTTTCCCAGTGTAGAAGCAGAACGTGGCAAAGCTAAATACCAGGTAATAATCTACTGTATGATAGGGAGATTTTATTTTTCTTTAAGCAATTTTTATTTTTATTCTGCCTGGGGCCGAACTGCTGTAAGTGAATTCTGCATCTACAGAGCCCGAGGCGCCATCTTACCTGCTGGCGTTCCCGGCTTTGCTTCCTACGTCCCTCTCCTCCTTATCTTTAACCCATCTGACGTGCGGAACTTCTGGAGAGGACGAAATTAGACGTTTTCAATATTTGCTCCTGACAGAAAACAGCTCTTATTGTAGGAAACATCAGAAAGCATCTGAGCGGCTTCCTCCTCCAGAACAATGGCGATATGTTTTATTAAATAACCGCTTTCACAAAACACAAGGATTTCATGTTTCTTAAGGAAAAAACAAGTTTGAAGCAGAAACTTCAGATGTTTTGTTGTTGTTTTTTTGTTTTTTTTTCTTCTTGTTTTTTTTTTCTCTTAAGAAGCCACAAAATATGACTGGAGAGCAACTCTTAGAAGTTTATCAATTCAGCGCTTCATGTCCAAAAAAAAAGGATAAAAATGCAAAAATATATTCTCCATTGTATTTGTCTAAGAAAAAAAAACAACGAAATATTAAGCTGCTGTAGTTTTCCTTGGGCTACGAGCAGGCCAGGACAACCACAAGAACACCTTTCAAAGTATGAGAAATGTTTAGAATATATTCACCTTTGCAGTAATTTTTTTTTTTTTTGCTGCTTAAAGAGGTTGACCACTACTCTGCGCTACGAGCCCCTCTGAAATGATGAACTCTCCCATGTTAAAAAAAAAAGGAATTTACCTCCCACATCGGCACCGTCCAGTGATGGGGGTCTCTTGGCGCTCGCATTACATTGCTGTGACACGTGAGACCTGCAGCCAATCAGCGACCGCTGCGGTTCTCACACGTCCCTCGCTGGGATGGCATCGGTGCGGGAGCTGAGTACACTGGGGAATACAGTATTAAAGATTGACCGAGTAATGGAAAAACCCCTTTAATTAATATCTTCTTGCACCGTTTGATGTATGCAGCTCCTATGCGCATGAGGTCCATGCAGCTGCTGCTCCCGGGTTACAGACGACATTAGTCCTGTTGGATCCTGCAGTCATGTATTGATCGCCTGTCGGTCGCCGTGCTACTATGGGGCATCCAGTAGGATCTCAGAAGTGTAAGCAAATCTCCAAGCCAAAAGCTTTTGGATATCAGCAATTTTAGAAGTTTTTTTTGTAGGGTGGCATCTTAGGGAGATGTCACTATGGAGATGAGGGCATATAATGGGTGCGGACTGGAGACGAGTCATCGAGGAGCATTACTGATAAAAGCCATGGCTCGTAATTATGTCCGCCAGAACTCTGCACGTCCTTGATGCAAGCAGAATACTGTATCAGCTAAAGAAGGTTCACAGGCGCAGGCGGACAGGCTTACCCATAATGCTTTCCAGCTATCACATCATAGGGCAGGATCCAATAAGGAGGGACTAACACTGCATAAAAGCCCAGGAAGGGAATGCAGCAGCCATTATTCATCATTGAGATGTTTCTGGGCTGTTTTTTGTGTGATGAGCGAGCATACTCGCAAGTACTCGGTACTTGCCCAAGCATCTCAGTACTCGAGATGCTCGGAGCTCACCGAGTACTTGCGAGATGCTCGGGTGGATGCTCGGGTCCCCTCCCTGCATGTTTGGCGCTCTTTACAGAGCCAATCAACATGCAGGGATTGCCTGCCACTCACTGTAATGCCGTAGCCATGGTGGTTGTGGCATTACAGTGATTGGCTGGCCGCACAGCGTCATCAGGTCTATATCAGACCTGGCGCCTCCATGCTCGTTACAGTCACTCCGGATCAGACAGTGTAGGGAGAGGTGCTGCTGAGCTAGGGAGAGATTTGTTTGTTTCTAGTTAGTGTAAGTGTACAGACTATATTAGAGACACATATACATCTCAACAAACAGTCCTTCTGAGGACTAGTCCATCTGCAGAGATATCAGGCAGTCAGTGTATATAGGCAGGCGGGGTATATAGCAGACTGCAGTGCATATAGCACAAGAGGCTCCATTCCAGTTCTGCCTTCTGCTGCTGTTAGATATTTCTATACAAATGCCCAGGTCTCAGGGGCCAGGAATAATTTTTTGGGGCAATTAATCCTCATTATTTGCTTAAAAAGCAATCCAGAGAACACCGTTTTTCTGCACCATTTGCTTGTTGGCACTGCAGAATACAGCCAAGTCCTTTCCATATTACAGAGCTAAAAATCCAGCTATTTAAAACTGAGTTTTCTCCATCACACGGATCACATATACGTTGTCAGAAAATACTGCCATTTCTGGCCTCCATTAAAAATTTCTTTCAGTGTGTCAATGAAGCAATTCACACCAGTTTGCTGTTCAAACTACTTACCTACAAGTCAGGTATTTAAGACTGTGTTTTCTCCGTCACACGGATCACATATAAGTTCGCTCCAAATTCAGTCATTTGTAGTGAGCGTGGAAGATACTGTCCTCCATTTAAAATGGGCAAGGCACGTGGCAAGGGACGGGGAACTGGACGTGATGGTGATGGTGCATGCAGAGGCCGTGGGCAAGCTGAAATTGTGCCACAACAAACACCCACATCTTCTCACCCAACCTTCCTATCCCAATTCTTAGGGGACTGCAGCACACCACTATTGAACCCAGAACAGTGTCAAAAGGTTGTTGGTTGGATAGCGGATAATGCTTCCAGTCACTTACCCACCACCACCACCCTGTCTTCCACACGGTCATGTCTCAGTAGCCGTGAGTCTGGACCGCATATTCCTCACCCTGATCCTCCTTCCTCCCACCATGCCGAGTACCCAGAGACAAGTGATCCCACACTTGGACACTCTGAAGAGCTGTTCACTTTTCCATTTATAGATTCGGGCCTCTCGCCCGGTCCACTTGAAGCGAAGCAAGAGGAGATCGCATGTAGCGATGCCCAAATATTTGAGCAGCCACGGTCACATGAAGGCGACGGTGGGAAAGAGTCACAAGAGGTGGACGATGATGAGATACATGTTAGAACCTTGCTCTTAGGTTTTTTACTTTGCTGGTCACATGACCTTGTTGGCCTATTTATCCTGCTCCGCCCTTCTGGCTTTGCTGGACTTCATTGTATAACTACTTTCTAGCTAGCCTGTGCTCTGTATCTACTCTGTTAGTGTGCTTGGTCTACGGACCTCTGTGTTCTTTATATTTTGTTTGTTCGTCTGTCTGCTACTATTTCTGTTAGGAGGTGTCCCATTTTCCTCCCAGTCCTTAGTACTTGTAGGGATTCCTTCCCCACATCTATAGGTCTCCGTACAGACTAGCTTAGGACTTTAGCAGGTCTGATCGCAGGATCAGGTCCCCTGTTACATCGTAGGGATCAAGCTGAGTTCTATCGTAGGGACAGATCTCCTCTCTTTCCTTAGCTCTGGTAGCAGAACATAACAGTAAGTCCAGCCTGCAAATTCTCTAAGGAAAGATTTTTCTGTTCCACCATGGTGTCGGTTCAGGATTTGGCTCATCGCCTGCAGGGACTCTCTCTGGAGGTGGCCGAGCTCCGTCAGCACGTGAGTAACTGTCCTGGAGCACATTTCTTGGAGCCTAAGGTATGTTTGCCGGATTTATTTTTTGGTGAACACCGAGAATTTTTTTCATTTAAAAATGCTTGCTTATTGTATTTTCGTTTGAGACCCAAGTCCTCTGGGGATGAATCCCAGCGCATAGGGTTCATTATGTCACTTTTGCGCAAAGAGCCTCAGGAGTGGGCCTTTTCTTTGCAACCTAGTGATACATGCTTCAGATCAGTGGATAGTTTTTTTTCTGCTTTGGGGCTATTATATGATGATCCTGACCGTGTCGCATCAGCTGAGACTGAGTTAAGACGTTTGAGACAGGGATCAGGTAATGTGGAAAAATATTGTACTCATTTCCGTCGTTGGTCTGAGTTTCTGCCACTTGCTGAATTTGCTCTGAACAATCATACATCTTCTTCTGCTGGTTGTTCGCCTTTTTTTTGTTGTTCTGGGAGACATCCGTCGTTTGGGTCGTTCTCCAAGTTGGGATCTGCCGTGCCTGAGGAGGAGAATTTTTCCGGTGATTTAGAGAGAGTTTGGACGGATGTGCGTGGTAATCTTCAGGAGGCCAACAGAAAATCTAAAGACTACTTTGATAGGAAACGACAGGAGGTTTTGTTCGCTGTTGGTGACATGGTTTGGTTGTCCTCTAGGAATCTGCGGTTGAGGATTCCTTCTAAGAAATTGGGTCCCAAGTTTGTAGGGCCCTTTAAGGTGCTTCAGGTTGTCAACCAATCTGCTGTTAGGTTGGAGGTTCCTACCTCCTGGAGAATTAATCCGGTATTTCATGTCTCTCTGTTGAAAAAAGCGGTTGTATCGGATTGTGACGCCTCTGCCTCTGTTCCTCCGGTGGTGGAGGACGGGGAATATGAAATTTCTCGCATCCTTAAGTCTAGACGGTATAGAGGTAGTTTGCAGTATCTTGTGGCCTGGAAAGGTTTCGGACCCGAGGATAACTCTTGGGTGAGGTCGGATGATGTTTCCGCGTCCAGACTTATCAGAGCGTTTCACAGGAGATTTCCTGATAAGCCTGGTCCTAGGGGATCCGGAGGATCCTCTTAGAAGGGGGGGTACTGTTAGAACCTTGCTCTTAGGTTTTTTCCTTTGCTGGTCACATGACCTTGTTGGCCTATTTAATCCTGCTCCGCCCTTCTGGCTTTGCTGGACTTCATTGTATAACTACTTTCTAGCTAGCCTGTGCTCTGTATCTACTCTGTTAGTGTGCTTGGTCTACGGACCTCTGTGTTCTTTATATTTTGTTTGTTCGTCTGTCTGCTACTATTTCTGTTAGGAGGTGTCCCATTTTCCTCCCAGTCCTTAGTACTTGTAGGGATTCCTTCCCCACATCTATAGGTCTCCGTACAGACTAGCTTAGGACTTTAGCAGGTCTGATCGCAGGATCAGGTCCCCTGTTACATCGTAGGGATCAAGCTGAGTTCTATCGTAGGGACAGATCTCCTCTCTTTCCTTAGCTCTGGTAGCAGAACATAACAACACAATTGCCAGAAAGTCAGGAGGAGGACCAGCATGCGAAAGTGGAAGACGAGGTGGTGGATGATATAGTAACTGACCCAACTTGGCAGGAGGACATGCAGAGCGAGGACATCAGCACACAGGGGGAGAGAGGCAGAGCACCCCAACAGGCAGGAAGAAGCAGTGTGGTGGCCACAGACAGAAGGTAGGCAACCATTCCCCGTAACACCAACACGAAGGAAGTTGCCAGTAGAACTGTTAGGTCTGTTTGTTTTTTAAAGACTCTGCCGATAACCTCAAAAAGGCCATTTGCACCACCTGCCAGGCCAGCATCAGCAGGGGTGGCAAAACGACCAGCCTGACCACCACCAGCATGATCAGGCACATGGCAGCAAAGCACCCGACTTTGTGGGCCGGTCCCCAGGGTACAAGAACAGAGTCTGCGGGTGGCACCATTGCTTCTTCCGCTTTTGTGCATGCAAGCCAATCCCCTGTCCATGCTGCATGCAAAGATGTCTCCTGCCCTGCACCTGTCGTTGCACACTCTCAAGTAGCAGCATCAGGAAGCAAGACCACGTCCTTGTCCCAGCGCAGCGTTTAGTTGTCCATACACCAGTCCTTGGAAAGCAAGCGCAAATACTCAGCCAACGCCCCACAGGCCACACTATTAAATTCTCACATTTCACGACTGCTTGCGCTCGAAATGTTGCCTTTTAGGCTCGTGGAGACGGAAGCATTCCACAACCTGATGGCGGCGGCCGTCCCTCGGTACTCGGTCCCCAGCCACCACTATTTCTCCCGGTGTGCCGTCCCTGCATTACACAAGCACGTGTCCCAAAACATTAGCCGTGCCCTCAACAGCGCAGTTACCGGTAAAGTCCACCTAACCACGGACACGTGGACAAGTGCTTGTGGGCAAGGGCGGTACATCTCGCTGATGGCACACTGGGTTAACATAGTAGAAGCCGGAACCCAGTCGGACCTTGGGACGGAACACGACCTCCCGATGCCAAGCATTGCGGGCCCTAGGTCAAACAGGGTTGCCCCCACGGTCTACAGCTCCTCCAGTTCATCCTCCTCAGCCTCCTCCTCCTCTTCAGCCTCCATCTCCGAAATGACCACATCAGTCACAAGCTGGAAGCACTGCAGCACTGCCTCGGCCAAGCGGCAGCAGGCTGTGCTGAAGCTAATATGCTTTGGTGACAAATCACACAATGCTAAAGAGTTGTGGACAGCACTGAAAGAGCAGGCAGATCTGTGACTCACTTCGCTGAACCTACAGCCAGGCATGGTCGTGTGTGACAATGGCCGGAACCTCGTGGCAGCTCTGAGGCGAGGCGAGCTCACACACGTACCATGCCTGGCCCATGTGCTTAGCCTCGTGGTTCAGCGGTTTCTCAAATCCTACCCGGAGCTGCCAGATCTGCTTGCTAAAGTACACCGCCTGTGTGCCCATTTTAGAAAGTCTACTACAGCTTCCGCCACCCTTGCAGTGTTTCAGCAGCATTTGCAGCTTCCGGCTCACAAACTGGTGTGTGATGTCCCCACGCGTTGGAACTCTACACTGCAGATGTTGGGAAGGATTTGTGAGCAGAAGTGGGTAGGCGCTCTCTGCTCACAATCAAAGAGGATGCATTGCAAGTGGAGCACGATGAGATGGAGCAAGGAACCATAGAGGGTGATTACACACAGCCCAGCCTCATCTCATCCCAACGTGGACTGGGGCACAATGAGGAAGAGGAGGAGGAGGAGGAAGAACAGGAGCTAGTTTCATGTGCTATAGACAGTACTACCTGCACAGCTGTCATACAGTCTGTTCAGCATGGATGGCCAGAGGACAGAGAGGAGGAGGAGAGCATGGTCAGTCATCCTCTTGGTGAGGACTTGGAAGTCGGGCCTGTTAGTAGTCTGGCACGCAAGGCTGAGTTTATGTTACACTGCCTTTCCCATGACCCTCGCGTTCTCAAAATTTTAAGTGACAGTCATTACTGGTTAGTGACACTTCTAGACCCACGCTACAAGGAGAACTTTATATCTCTTATTCCTGAGGCAGACAGGTCTACAAAAATGGGGCTGGACCAGAAGGCCCTTGTTGCGGAACTATTTAAAAAAATTGCATCTGAAAACGCTGGCGGCAGGGGTCACACTTCATTGGACAACCAAGGAGTACAGGTGAGATAGACACAACTTCAATCCAGCAGAGGCAGGGGAACACTGTCAAAGTTCTGGGAGAATTTTCTCAGACCCTCCCATCGCACAAGCCCTGAGGTGCGGGGTACTCTTACAAGGAGTGCAAAGTTTGTGAAGATGCTGAAGGAGTACCTTGCCAACTGTACCAACGTCCTCCGTGATTCCTCTGTGCCTTATAATTATTGGGTATCCAAGCTGGCTACGTGGAATGAACTGACTCTCTACCCCTTGGAGGTCCTGGCCTGCCCTGCCGACAGAGTTTTGTCAGAGCAGGTTTTTAGTGGCACTGGTGGAATTATAACTGATAAGCGCATCCGCCTGTTAACTGAAAATGCTGACAGGCTGACTCTTATAAAAATGAACAAGGGCTGGATTGGGCCAGACTTCTCAACACCACCGAATGATAGCAGGGTAACAAACTCAAATCCAGTGTCTTTTCTTGGGAGGTGTATTCCCATGCACCTTTTCACACCCACACATGGGTATATGCTTCCTGATTTTGGTTATTTGCTCTTGTCCTCCTCCTTCTCCTCATCCTCCACCACCATATCACCAGGGTGACCGTGGTCCGTGATGCAACACCCACATAATTTTTTTAAAGGGTGTTTATGATGCCCGTAAAAAAAATTATTTATACAGTATGTTCATGTATACCCCCCGAGGGTAAATGTTTGTCAGCCCATACACTGAGTGCATGGGCATTTCAAGTATAGGAGGCCCGCTCCATTCTAATGGGAACATTTTTTTATGAGGCCCTCCTCCACGTCTCTTCCAAGGGCCTTGGAGTGCCTCTAAATTTTTGGCAGCCCTTGCATTCACTGCATAGGCAAACATAGTGGGAGACCCACTTCATAATAATGGTAACATTGTTTTCAGGAGGCCCTCTGACCTTCACGTCTCTTCCAAGGGGCATTGGAGTGCCTCCAAATTTTGGGCAACCCTTGCATTCACTGCATAGGCAAACACAATGGGAGACCTACTTCCTAATAATGGGAACATTGTTTTCAGGAGGCCCTTATGTGTATTGGGGTGCATCCAAAATTTGACAGTGGTATTGGGGTGCGTTCAAATTTTGGGCAGCCCTGCCACTCACTGCATATGCAATAACAGTATAGGAGACCTACTCTTTAGTAATGGGAACAATAAAACATAGCTGATGGCTCTCTAAGAATAGTGAGGGCCAAATACTGGCCCTTTAAGAATAGTAAAGGCCACCTGATGGCCCTATAAAAATAGGCTTTGTGACTTTCAGAGTCCCTCCTTCATAAATTAAACATGATGTGTATGATCATGTCTCACAGAGCACATGGCCAGATAAGGTTGTAAAATGTTAAAATGACATTTCCCAGTGAATGCATTTGTCTTGGTTGAAAGCAATGCAAAAGTGAAAAAACGCTTCAAAAACGCTACGTGTGAACATAGCCCAAGGTGTGGAGGAGCATTTTTGTTTTTGGTTATTTATTTTGCCTTATATACAAGTCATTACCCTGGAAAGGATGTTCCTTAACATAATTCCCAGGAAAATCCATTTTGGTTTCATTTTGGTATGTTTTATTGTGAGTCTGTAAAAGTGGCATAATACTCTGACAACGTTGTTGACAGCAGTGACCTGGGAGTCAGAGATGCTTCCAGGGGTCTTCTCCATGCTGTCCCCATGTCATTTGAGCACTGTTCCCATTGATTTGGGCAATTTTTAGGCCTTCTGCAGACCGCCGGGGGGAACCCGCCTGAAAAATGCTCGAGTTTCCCATAAACTTACATTGGGCTCGTTGCTCGGGTCGAGGACCCGAATATTCCAATGCGCTCGACCCGAGCAATGAGCACCCGAGCATTTTAGTGCTCGACCATCACTAGTGATGAGCTAACATTTATTTACGACATTTATATACCAATATTATGTTAATTACATTTATATACCAATTTTGGATAAAAATTATGTTTTGATCGCTTATTATTGTATTTTTTTTAGAGAAGTGAGGTGACGCTATTCTGTCATTTATAGCACTTCCAACAGGGGTTAATTTATTTTATATTTTGATAGACTTTTATGGATGCAGCGATACCAATTGTGTTTATTTTATTTATTTTTTTAATGAATATTTTGGGTTGTGTAAACTACAGCCCCCTCTCTAATGCCTCCTTCTGTGTTATTGGGCTCTTCAGCCGCTGATAGTTGTATCTCTTCCTGGGAAAGCTGTGATTTTCGGAAAGCTTGCCACCCAGCCTTCCCAGGAACATATGAAAATAACAGCAACTGAAGATCCTTTTAACTGACAAAGAGGCATTAGAGGAGAGGGAATATAGTTTGTGCCCCCCAATACCCCCCTGGTCACCACTCACCGGTATTCACAGTGATCTGAGTGGATCAGTCATATCATTGCAGCTGCTGCTGAACTCCGATCACAGCAATTCCCGATGGGTGGTAAGCACAGGTCCGGACACCAGCGCTGCGGCTGTGACTTCAGCCAGTGTCATGTTCTCATCCCTAGATGAAGTCACCGCTGGTGTCCAGACCTCTGCTTACTGTAACTACTGTCATTCAAGAGCTGCAGTCAGCAGAGATTTGACTGCACGGCTCTGATCACAGTAAGTAGCGGTGACAGAGGGAAATTGTAGCCCAGCGCTGGACTACAACAAAATGGTGCCGGACTCCACCTACAGCTGTGAACTGGGCATGTAACGGGGCGCACAGTTCATGGCTGAGGCAGCCACCATCATAGGAGACTGGATCAGACACCGTCCGCAGTCTGCCATACTTGCAGTTTATTTTTAAAATGGTTCTAAATAAACTTTTTTACATAAATACAAAACCTAAAAAATGTGATACGTGAAATGTAAAATATTGCAGGTTCCTAAAGGGTTCACCTGGCTTAGAAAACGAATTTTCATATATATCATGAGAGAACTCTGAAGGCTCCAAAAAGAGAGTCTCCGGCTCTAGACGGCTCCGCAACTCACACAATATCACACCGTATCACACAATATCACACAATATCACACAATATCACAAAGTATCACACAATACCACACAATATCACACAATATCACACAGCATCACACAATACCACACAATATCACACAATATCACACAGCTTCACACAATACCACACAATATCACACAGCATCACACAATATCACACAATATCACACAGCTTCACACAATACCACACAATATCACACAGCATCACACAATATCACACAATATCACACAGCTTCACACAATACCACACAATATCACACAATATCACACAATATCACACAATATCACACAGCATCACACAATATCACACAATATCACACAGCATCACACAATATCACACAGCATCACACAGCATCACACTATATCACACAATATCACACAATATCACACAATATCACACAGCATCACACAATATCACACAATATCACACAATACCACACAATATCACACAATATCACACAGCATCACACAATATCACACAATATCACACAGCATGACACAATATCACACAATATCACACAGTATCACACAATATCACACAGCATGACACAATACCACACAATATCACACAATATCACACAATATCACACAGCATCACACAATATCACACAATATCACACAGCATCACACAGCATCACACAATATCACACAATATCACACAGCATCACACAATATCACACAGTATCACACAATATCACACAGCATCACACAATATCACACAGCATCACACAATATCACACAGTATCACACAATATCACACAGCATCACACAATACCACACAATATCACACAGCATCACACAATATCACACAATATCACACAATATCACACAGTATCACACAATACCACACAATATCACACAATATCACACAGCATCACACAATATCACACAATATCACACAATATCACACAGCATCACACAATATCACACAATATCACACAATATCACACAGCATCACACAATATCACACAGCATCACACAGCATCACACAATATCACACAGCATCACACAGCATCACACAATATCACACAATATCACACAATATCACACAGCATCACAAAATATCACACAATATCACACAATATCACACAGCATCACACAATATCACACAATACCACGCAATATCACACAATATCACACAGCATCACACAATATCACACAATATCACACAGCATCACACAATATCACACAGCATCACACAGCATCACACAATATCACACAGCATCACACAGCATCACACAATATCACACAATATCACACAATATCACACAATATCACACAGCATCACACAATATCACACAATAACACACAATATCACACAATATCACACAGCATCACACAATATCACACAATATCACACAATATCACACAGCATCACACAATATCACACAGTATCACACAATATCACACAATATCACACAATATCACACAATATCGCACAGCATCACACAATATCACACAGCATCACACAGCATCACACAATATCCCACAGCATCACACAGCATCACACAGCATCACACAATATCACACAATATCACACAATATCACACAGCATCACACAGCATCACACAATATCACACAGTATCACACAATATCACACAGTATCACACAATATCATACAATATCACACAGCATCACACAGCATCACACAGCATCACACAATATCACACAGCATCACACAATATCACACAATATCACACAGCATCACACAGCATCACACAATATCACACAGTATCACACAATATCACACAATATCACACAATATCACACAGCATCACACAATATCACACAGCATCACACAATATCACACAGCATCACACAGCATCACACAATATCACACAGCATCACACAGCATCACACAATATCACACAGTATCACACAATATCACACAATACCACACAATATCACACAGCATCACACAGCATCACACAGTATTACACAATATCACACAGTATCACAGAGCATCACACAATATCACACAATATCACACAGTATCACACAATATCACACAGTATCACACAATATCACTCAATATCACACAGTATCACACAATATCACACAGCATCACACAATATCACACAATATCACACAATACCACTCAAAATCACACAATATCACACAATATCACACAATATCACACAGTATTACACAATATCACACAGTATCACAGAGCATCACACAATATCACACAGTATCACACAATATCACACAATATCACACAATATCACACAGTATCACACAATATAACACAGCATCACATAATATCACACAGCATCACACAGTATCACACAATATCACACAGCATCACACAATATCACACAGCATCACACAATATCACACAATATCACACAGCATCACACAGCATCACACAATATCACACAATATCACACAATATCACACAATACCACTCAATATCACACAATATCACACAATACCACTCAATGTCACTCAATATCTCACAGTATCACACAATATCACACAGTATCACACAATATCACACAGTATCACACAATATCACACAGTATCACACAGTACCACACAGCATGACACAATATCACACAATATCACACAATATCACACAATACCACACAGTATCACACAATATCACACAATATCACACAGCATCACACAATATCACACAATATCACACAATATCACACAGCATCACACAGCATCACACAGCATCACACAATATCACACAATATCACACAGCATCACACAATATCACACAATATCACACAGTATCGCACAATATCACAATATCACACAGCATCACACAATATCACACAGCATCACACAATATCACACAGCATCACACAGCATCACACAATATCACACAATATCACACAATATCACACAATATCACACGATATTACACAGCATCACACAATATCACACAGTATCACACAATATCAGACAATATCACACAGCATCACACAATATCACACAGCATCACACAGCATCACACAATATCACACAGCATCACACAATATCACACAGCATCACACAATATCACACAATATCACACAATATCACACAGCATCACACAGCATCACACAATATCACACAGCATCACACAGTATCACACAATATCACACAGCATCACACAGTATCACATAATATCACACAATATCACACAATATCAAACAATATCACAGCATCACACAATATCACACAGCATCACACAATATCACACAATATCACACAGCATCACACAGCATCACACAGCATCACACAATATCACACAATATCACACAGCATCACACAATATCACACAGTATCGCACAATATCACACAATATCACACAGCATCACACAATATCACACAGCATCACACAATATCACACAATATCACAGAATATCACACCATATCACACAATATCACACAATATCACACAGCATCACACAATATCACACAGTATCACACAATATCACACAATATCACACAGCATCACACAATATCACACAGCATCACACAGCATCACACAGCATCACACAATATCACACAATATCACACAGCATCATACAATATCACACAGCATCACACAGCATCACAAAATATCACACAGCATCACACAGTATCACATAATATCACACAATATCACACAATATCACACAGCATCACACAATATCACACAATATCACACATTATCACACAATATCACACAATATCACACAATATCACACAATATCACACAGCATCACACAATATCACACAATATCACACAGTATCACACAGCATCACACAGCATCACACAATATCACACAGTATCACACAATATCACACAATATCACACAGCATCACATAATATCACACAGTATCGCACAATATCACACAATATCACACAATATCTCGCAATATCACACAATATCACACAATATCACACAATATCACACAGCATCACACAATATCACACAATATCACACAATATCACACAGCATCACACAGTATCACACAATATCACACAATATCGCACAGTATCACACAATATCACACAATATCACACAATATCTCACAATATCACACAGTATCACACAATATCATACAGCATCACACAGTATCACACAGTATCACACAATATCACACAATATCACACAATATCACACAGCATCACACAATATCACACAGCATCACACAGTATCACATAATATTACACAATATCACACAGTATCACACAATATCACACAGCATCACACAATATCACACAATATCACACAATATCACACAGTATCACACAATATCACACAATATCACACAATATCACACAGCATCACACAGTATCACACAATATCACACAATATCACACAGCATCACACAATATCACACAATATCACACAGCATCACACAATATCACACAATATCACACAGCATCACACAATATCACACAATATCACACAATATCACACATCATCACATAGTATCACACAGTATCACACAATATCACACAATATCTCACAATATCACACAATATCACATAATATCACACAATATCACACAAAATCACACAGCATCACACAGCATCACACAGTATCACACAATATCACACAATATCACACAATATCACACAGCATCACACAGCATCACACAATATCACACAGCATCACACAGTATCACACAATATCACACAGCATCACACAGTATCACATAATATCACACAATATCACACAATATCAAACAATATCACAGCATCACACAATATCACACAGCATCACACAATATCACACAATATCACACAGCATCACACAGCATCACACAGCATCACACAATATCACACAATATCACACAGCATCACACAATATCACACAATATCACACAGTATCGCACAATATCACACAATATCACACAGCATCACACAATATCACACAGCATCACACAATATCACACAATATCACACAATATCACACCATATCACACAATATCACACAATATCACACAGCATCACACAATATCACACAGTATCACACAATATCACACAATATCACACAGCATCACACAATATCACACAGCATCACACAGCATCACACAGCATCACACAATATCACACAATATCACACAATATCACACAGTATCACACAATATCACACAGCATCACACAATATCACACAATATCACACAGCATCACACAGCATCACACAGCATCACACAGCATCACACAATATCACACAATATCACACAATATCACACAATATCACACAGCATCACACAGCATCACACAATATCACACAGCATCACACAGTATCACACAATATCACACAGCATCACACAGTATCACATAATATCACACAATATCACACAATATCACACAGCATCACACAATATCACACAATATCACACAGTATCACACAATATCACACAATATCACACAATATCACACAGCATCACACAATATCACACAATATCACACAGCATCACACAATATCACACAGTATCACACAATATCACACAATATCACACAGCATCACATAATATCACACAGTATCGCACAATATCACACAATATCACACAATATCTCGCAATATCACACAATATCACACAATATCACACAATATCACACAGCATCACACAATATCACACAATATCACACAATATCACACAATATCACACAGCATCACACAATATCACACAATATCACACAATATCTCACAATATCACACAGTATCACACAGCATCACACAGTATCACACAGTATCACACAATATCACACAATATCACACAATATCACACAGTATCACACAATATCACACAGCATCACACAGTATCACATATTACACAATATCACACAGTATCACACAATATCACACAGCATCACACAATATCACACAATATCACACAATATCACACAGTATCACACAATATCACACAATATCACACAATATCACACAGCATCACACAGTATCACACAATATCACACAATATCACACAGCATCACACAATATCACACAATATCACACAGCATCACACAATATCACACAATATCACACAGCATCACACATAATCACATAGTATCACACAGTATCACACAATATCACACAATATCTCACAATATCACACAATATCACATAATATCACACAATATCACACAAAATCACACAGCATCACACAGCATCACACAGTATCACACAATATCACACAATATCACACAACATCACACAGTATCACACAATATCTCACAATATCACACAATATCACACAGTATCACACAATATCACACGGCATCACACAATATCACACAGCATCACACAATATCACACAATATCACACAATATCAAACAGCATCACACAATATCACACAATATCACACAGCATCACACAATATCACACAATATCACACAATATCACACAGCATCACACAATATCACACAATATCACACAGCATCACATAGTATCACACAGTATCACACAATATCACACAATATCTCACAATATCACACAATATCACATAGTATCACACAATATCACACAATATCACACAGCATCACATAGTATCACATAGTATCACACAATATCACACAATATCACACAATATCTCACAATATCACATAGTATCACACAATATCTCACAATATCACACAGCATCACACAGTATCACACAGTATCACACAATATCACACAATATCACACAGTATCACACAGTATCACATAATATCACACAATATCACACAGTATCACACAATATCACACAGCATCACACAATATCACACAATATCACACAGTATCACACAATATCACACAATATCACACAATATCACAGAGCATCACACAGTATCACACAATATCACACAATATCACACAGCATCACACAATATCACACAATATCACACAGCATCACACAATATCACACAATATCACACAATATCACACAGCATCACACAATATCACACAATATCACACAGCATCACACAATATCACACAATATCACACAATATCACACAGCATCACATAGTATCACACAGTATCACACAATATCACACAATATCTCACAATATCACACAATATCACATAGTATCACACAATATCACACAATATCACACAATATCACACAGCATCACACAATATCACACAATATCACACAGCATCACACAATATCACACAATATCACACAATATCACAAAGCATCACACAATATCACACAATATCACACAATATCACACAATATCACACAGCATCACACAATATCTCACAATATCACACAATATCACACAGTATCACACAATATCACACGGCATCACACAATATCACACAGCATCACACAATATCACACAATATCACACAATATCAAACAGCATCACACAATATCACACAATATCACACAGCATCACACAATATCACACAATATCACACAGCATCACACAATATCACACAATATCACACAGCATCACATAGTATCACACAGTATCACACAATATCACACAATATCTCACAATATCACACAATATCACATAGTATCACACAATATCACACAATATCACACAGCATCACATAGTATCACATAGTATCACACAATATCACACAATATCACACAATATCTCACAATATCACATAGTATCACACAATATCTCACAATATCACACAGCATCACACAGTATCACACAGTATCACACAATATCACACAATATCACACAATATCACACAGTATCACACAGTATCACATAATATCACACAATATCACACAGTATCACACAATATCAAACAGCATCACACAATATCACACAATATCACACAGTATCACACAATATCACACAATATCACACAATATCACACAGCATCACACAGTATCACACAATATCACACAATATCACACAGCATCACACAATATCACACAATATCACACAGCATCACACAATATCACACAATATCACACAATATCACACAGCATCACACAATATCACACAATATCACACAATATCACACAATATCACACAGCATCACATAGTATCACACAGTATCACACAATATCACACAATATCTCACAATATCACACAATATCACATAGTATCACACAATATCACACAATATCACACAATATCACACAGCATCACACAATATCACACAGCATCACACAATATCACACAATATCACACAATATCACACAGCATCACACAATATCACACAATGTCACACAGCATCACATAGTATCACACAGTATCACACAGTATCACACAATATCACACAATATCTCACAATATCACACAATATCACACAGTATCACACAATATCACACAATATCACACAGCATCACACAGCATCACACAGTATCACACAGTATCACACAATATCACTCAATATCAAACAATATCACACAGTATCACACAATATCACACAATATCTCACAATATCACACAGTATCACACAATATCACACAGCATTACACAATATCACACAATATCACACAGTATCACACAATATCACACAATATCACACAGTATCACACAATATCTCACAATATCACACAATATCACACAGTGTCACACAATATCACACAATATCACACAATATCACACAGCATCACATAATATCACACAGCATCACACAGCATCACACAATATCACACAATATCACACAGCATCACACAATATCACACAATATTACACAGTATCACACAATATCACACAGTATCACACAATATCACACAATATCACACAGCATCACACAGCATCACACAATATCACACAATATCACACAGTATCACACAATATCACACAGTATCACACAATATCACACAATATCACACAGTACCACACAGCATGACACAATATCACACAATATCACACAATACCACACAGTATCACACAATATCACACAATATCACACAGCATCACACAATATCACACAATATCACACAATATCACACAATATCACACAGCATCACACAGCATCACACAATATCACACAATATCACACGATATCACACAGCATCACACAATATCACACAATATCACACAGTATCGCACAATATCACAATATCACACAGCATCACACAATATCACACAGCATCACACAATATCACACAGCATCACACAGCATCACACAGCATCACACAATATCACACAATATCACACGATATCACACGATATCACACAGCATCACACAATATCACACAGTATCACACAATATCACACAATATCACACAGCATCACACAATATCACACAATATCACAAAGCATCACACAATATCACACAATATCACACAGCATCACACAATATCACACAGCATCACACAGCATCACACAATATCACACAGCATCACACAATATCACACAGCATCACACAATATCACACAATATCACACAGCATCACACAGCATCACACAATATCACACAGCATCACACAGTATCACACAATATCACACAGCATCACACAGCATCACATAATATCACACAATATCACACAATATCAAACAATATCACAGCATCACACAATATCACACAGCATCACACAATATCACACAATATCACACAGCATCACACAGCATCACACAGCATCACACAATATCACACAATATCACACAGCATCACACAATATCACACAATATCACACAGTATCGCACAATATCACACAATATCACACAGCATCACACAATATCACACAGCATCACACAATATCACACAATATCACACCATATCACACAATATCACACAGCATCACACAATATCACACAGTATCACACAATATCACACAATATCACACAGCATCACACAATATCACACAGCATCACACAATATCACACAGCATCACACAGCATCACACAGCATCACACAATATCACACAATATCACACAGCATCACACAATATCACACAGCATCACACAGCATCACACAATATCACACAGCATCACACAATATCACACAGCATCACACAATATCACACAATATCACACAATATCACACAATATCACACAGCATCACACAGCATCACACAATATCACGCAGCATCACACAGTATCACACAATATCACACAGCATCACACAGTATCACATAATATCACACAATATCACACAGCATCACACAATATCACACAATATCACACAATATCACACAGTATCACACAATATCACACAATATCACACAATATCACACAATATCACACAGCATCACAAATTTTCACACAATATCACACAGCATCACACAATATCACGCAGCATCACACAGTATCACACAATATCACACAGTATCACACAATATAACACAATATCACACAGTACCACACAGCATGACACAATATCACACAATATCACACAATATCACACAATACCACACAGTATCACACAATATCACACAATATCACACAGCATCACACAATATCACACAATATCACACAATATCACACAGTATCACACAGCATCACACAGCATCACACAATATCACACAATATCACACGATATCACACAGCATCACACAATATCACACAATATCACACAGTATCGCACAATATCACAATATCACACAGCATCACACAATATCACACAGCATCACACAATATCACACAGCATCACACAATATCACACAGCATCACACAGCATCACACAATATCACACAATATCACACGATATCACACAGCATCACACAATATCACACAGTATCACACAATATCACACAATATCACACAGCATCACACAATATCACACAATATCACAAAGCATCACACAGCATCACACAATATCACACAATATCACACAGCATCACACAATATCACACAGCATCACACAGCATCACACAATATCACACAGCATCACACAATATCACACAGCATCACACAATATCACACAATATCACACAATATCACACAGCATCACACAGCATCACACAATATCACACAGCATCACACAGTATCACACAATATCACACAGCATCACACAGTATCACATAATATCATACAATATCACACAATATCAAACAATATCACAGCATCACACAATATCACACAGCATCACACAATATCACACAATATCACACAGCATCACACAGCATCACACAATATCACACAATATCACACAGCATCACACAATATCACACAATATCACACAGTATCGCACAATATCACACAGCATCACACAATATCACAAAGCATCACACAATATCACACAATATCACACAATATCACACCATATCACACAATATCACACAATATCACACAGCATCACACAATATCACACAGTATCACACAATATCACACAATATCACACAGCATCACACAATATCACACAGCATCACACAATATCACACAGCATCACACAGCATCACACAATATCACACAATATCACACAGCATCACACAATATCACACAGCATCACACAGCATCACACAATATCACACAGCATCACACAATATCACACAGCATCACACAATATCACACAATATCACACAATATCACACAATATCACACAGCATCACACAGCATCACACAATATCACGCAGCATCACACAGTATCACACAATATCACACAGCATCACACAGTATCACATAATATCACACAATATCACACAATATCACACAGCATCACACAATATCACACAATATCACACAATATCACACAATATCACACAGTATCACACAATATCACACAATATCACACAGCATCACAAATTTTCACACAATATCACACAGTATCACACAGCATCACACAATATCACGCAGCATCACACAGTATCACACAATATCACACAGCATCACACAGTATCACACAATATCACACAATATCACACAGCATCACACAATATCACACAATATCACACAGTATCACACAATATCACACAATATCACACAATATCACACAATATCACACAGCATCACACAATATCACAAAATATCACACAGTATCACACAGCATCACACAGCATCACACAATATCACACAGTATCACACAATATCACACAATATCACACAGCATCACATAATATCACACAGTATCGCACAATATCACACAATATCACACAATATCTCGCAATATCACACAATATCACACAATATCACACAATATCACACAGCATCACACAATATCACACAATATCACACAATATCACACAATATCACACAATATCACACAATATCGCACAGCATCACACAGTATCACACAATATCACACAATATCGCACAGTATCACACAATATCACACAATATCACACAATATCTCACAATATCACACAGTATCACACAATATCACACAGCATCACACAGTATCACACAGTATCACACAATATCACACAATATCACACAATATCACACAGTATCACACAATATCACACAGCATCACACAGTATCACATAATATTACACAATATCACACAGTATCACACAATATCACACAGCATCACACAATATCACACAATATCACACAGTATCACACAATATCACACAATATCACACAATATCACACAGCATCACACAGTATCACACAATATCACACAATATCACACAGCATCACACAATATCACACAATATCACACAGCATCACACAATATCACACAATATCACACAGCATCACACAATATCACACAATATCACACAATATCACACATCATCACATAGTATCACACAGTATCACACAATATCACACAATATCTCACATTATCACACAATATCACATAGTATCACACAATGTCACACAATATCACACAGCATCACACAGCATCACACAGTATCACACAATATCACACAATATCACACAATATCACACAGTATCACACAATATCACACAATATCTCACAATATCACACAATATCACACAGTATCACACAATATCACACAATATCACACGGCATCACACAATATCACACAGCATCACACAATATCACACAATATCACACAATATCAAACAGCATCACACAATATCACACAATATCACACAGCATCACACAATATCACACAATATCACACAATATCACACAGCATCACACAATATCACACAATATCACACAGCATCACATAGTATCACACAGTATCACACAATATCACACAATATCACACAATATCTCACAATATCACATAGTATCACACAATATCACACAATATCACACAGCATCACATAGTATCACATAGTATCACACAATATCACACAATATCACACAATATCTCACAATATCACACAATATCACATAGTATCACACAATATCTCACAATATCACACAGCATCACACAGTATCACACTGTATCACACAATATCACACAATATCACACAATATCACACAGTATCACATAATATCACACAATATCACACAGTATCACACAATATCACACAGCATCACACAATATCACACAATATCACACAGTATCACACAATATCACACAATATCACACAATATCACACAGCATCACACAGTATCACACAATATCACACAATATCACACAGCATCACACAATATCACACAATATCACACAGCATCACACAATATCACACAATATCACACAGCATCACACAATATCACACAATATCACACAGCATCACACAATATCACACAATATCACACAGCATCACATAGTATCACACAGTATCACACAATATCACACAATATCTCACAATATCACACAATATCACATAGTATCACACAATATCACACAATATCACACAGCATCACACAATATCACACA
Source organism: Phyllobates terribilis (assembly GCF_046119375.1). NCBI lineage: Eukaryota > Metazoa > Chordata > Amphibia > Anura > Dendrobatidae > Phyllobates > Phyllobates terribilis. Next base: position 195,068,146 of record NW_027362768.1, read on the forward strand.
ATATCACACAGCATCACACAATATCACACAATATCACACAATATCACACAGCATCACACAATATCACACAATGTCACACAGCATCACATAGTATCACACAGTATCACACAATATCACACAATATCACACAATATCGCACAATATCACACAATATCACACAGTATCACACAATATCACACAATATCACACAGCATCACACAGCATCACACAGTATCACACAGTATCACACAATATCACACAATATCTCACAATATCACACAATATCACACAGTATCACACAATATCACACAATATCACACAGCATCACACAGCATCACACAGTATCACACAGTATCACACAATATCACTCAATATCAAACAATATCACACAGTATCACACAATATCACACAATATCTCACAATATCACACAGTATCACACAATATCACACAATATCACACAGCATTACACAATATCACACAATATCACACAGTATCACACAATATCACACAATATCACACAGTATCACACAATATCTCACAATATCACACAATATCACACAGTGTCACACAATATCACACAATATCACACAGCATCACATAATATCACACAGCATCACACAGTATCACACAATATCACACAATATCACACAGCATCACACAATATCACACAATATTACACAGTATCACACAATATCACACAGTATCACACAATATCACACAATATCACACAGCATCACACAGTATCACACAATATCACACAATATGACACAATATCACACAGTATCACTCAATATCACACAGTATCACACAATATCACACAATATCACACAGTATCACACAATATCACAGTATCACACAATATCACACAGCATCACACAATATTACACAATATCACACAGTATCACACAGCATCACACAATATGACACAATATCACACAATATCACACAGCATCACACAATATCACACAATATCACACAGCATCACACAGCATCACACAATATCACACAATATCACAGTATCACACAATATCACACAGTATCACACAATATCACACAATATCACACAGTACCACACAGCATGACACAATATCACACAATATCACACAATATCACACAATATCACACAATACCACACAGTATCACACAATATCACACAATATCACACAGCATCACACAATATCACACAATATCACACAATATCACACAATATCACACAGCATCACACAGCATCACACAGCATCACACAATATCACACAATATCACACAGCATCACACAATATCACACAATATCACACAGTATCGCACAATATCACAATATCACACAGCATCACACAATATCACACAGCATCACACAATATCACACAGCATCACACAGCATCACACAATATCACACAATATCACACAATATCACACGATATCACACAGCATCACACAATATCACACAGTATCACACAATATCACACAATATCACACAGCATCACACAATATCACACAGCATCACACAGCATCACACAATATCACACAATATCACACAGCATCACACAATATCACACAGCATCACACAGCATCACACAATATCACACAGCATCACACAATATCACACAATATCACACAATATCACACAGCATCACACAGCATCACACAATATCACACAGCATCACACAGTATCACACAATATCACACAGCATCACACAGTATCACATAATATCACACAATATCACACAATATCAAACAATATCACAGCATCACACAATATCACACAGCATCACACAATATCACACAATATCACACAGCATCACACAGCATCACACAGCATCACACAATATCACACAATATCACACAGCATCACACAATATCACACAATATCACACAGTATCGCACAATATCACACAATATCACACAGCATCACACAATATCACACAGCATCACACAATATCACACAATATCACACAATATCACACAATATCACACCATATCACACAATATCACACAATATCACACAGCATCACACAATATCACACAATATCACACAGCATCACACAATATCACACAGCATCACACAATAATTTCCTTCTATGACAGAATCACTGACTGGGTGGATCAGGGAAATGCTGTAGATATAGTATATCTTGACTTCAGCAAAGCATTTGACAAAGTATCTCACATCATCCTTATTGAAAAAATGACCAAGTATGCAATGGACCAGGCAACTGTTAGGTGGATTCATAACTGGCTTAGTGATCGGACTCAAAGGGTGGTTGTAAATGGCTTCACATCCAGCTGGATGAATGTCTCAAGTGGGGTACCACAGGGCTCCGTCCTGGGACCTGTATTGTTCAACATCTTTATCAATGATTTAGATGAAGGAATTGAGGGTAAACTGATTAAATTTGCTGATGACACAAAGCTAGGAGGGATAGCTAATACTAGAGAAGAGAGAGAGAGGATTCAAAAAGACCTAAATAAACTGGAGCAGTGGGCAGCAACCAACAGAATGGTTTTTAACAGGGAAAAATGCAAAGTACTACATCTGGGCAATAAAAATGAAAAAAGCATATACAGAATGGGAGGAATAGAGCTAAGCAACAGTACATGTGAAAAAGACTTAGGTATACTAATAGATCATAGACTGAACATGAGTCAACAGTGTGATGCAGCAGCAAAAAAGGCAAATACAATTCTGGGATGTATTAACAGAAGCATACAGTCTAGATCACGTGAAGTCATTATCGGTCTTTATTCCTCTTTGGTCAGACCTCATCTGGAATACTGTGTACAGTTTTGGGCACCACATTTTAAAAAAGACATAGACAAACTGGAGCAAGTTCAGAGAAGAGCGACCAGAATGGTGACTGGTCTGCAAACCATGTCCTATGAGGAACGGTTGCAGGATTTGGGAATGTTTAGCTTGCAAAAAAGAAGACTGAGAGGAGACTTAATAGCTGTCTACAAATATGTCAAGGGCTGTCACATTGTAGAAGGATCATCTTTATTCTCATTTGCACAAGGAAAGACTAGAAGCAATGGGATGAAACTAAATGGGAGGAGACACAGATTAGATATTAGAAAAAACTTTTTGACAGTGAGGGTGATTAATGAGTGGAACAGGCTGCCACGAGAGGTGGTGAGTTCCCCTTCAATGGACGTCTTCAAACAGAGGCTGGACAGACATCTGTCTGAGATGATCTAGTGAATCCTGCTTTGAGCAGGGGGTTGGACCAGATGACCCAGGAGGTCCCTTCCAACTCTACCATTCTATGATTCTATGATTCTATGATTCTAATATCACACAGCATCACACAGCATCACACAGCATCACACAATATCACACAATATCACACAGCATCACACAATATCACACAGCATCACACAGCATCACACAATATCACACAGCATCACACAATATCACACAGCATCACACAGCATCACACAATATCACACAATATCACACAATATCACACAATATCACACAGCATCACACAGCATCACACAATATCACGCAGCATCACACAGTATCACACAATATCACACAGCATCACACAGTATCACATAATATCACACAATATCACACAATATCACACAGCATCACACAATATCACACAATATCACACAATATCACACAGTATCACACAATATCACACAATATCACACAATATCACACAGCATCACAAATTTTCACACAATATCACACACTATCACACAGCATCACACATCATCACACAATATCACACAGTATCACAATATATCACACAATATCACACAGCATCACATAATATCACACAGTATCACACAATATCACACAATATCTCGCAATATCACACAGTATCACACAATATCACACAATATCACACAGCATCACACAATATCACACAATATCACACAGCATCACACAATATCACACAATATCACACAATATCACACAGCATCACACAGTATCACACAATATCACACAATATCGCACAGTATCACACAATATCACACAATATCACACAATATCTCACAATATCACACAGTATCACACAATATCACACAGCATCACACAGTATCACACAGTATCACACAATATCACACAATATCACACAATATCACACAGTATCACACAATATCACACAGCATCACACAGTATCACATAATATCACACAATATCACACAGTATCACACAATATTACACAGCATCACACAATATCACACAATATCACACAATATCACACAGTATCACACAATATCACACAATATCACACAATATCACACAGCATCACACAGTATCACACAATATCACACAATATCACACAGCATCACACAATATCACACAATATCACACAGCATCACACAATATCACACAGCATCACACAATATCACACAATATCACACAATATCACACATCATCACATAGTATCACACAGTATCACACAATATCACACAATATCTCACAATATCACACAATATCACATAGTATCACACAATATCACACAATATCACACAGCATCACACAGCATCACACAGTATCACACAATATCACACAATATCACACAATATCACACAGTATCACACAATATCACACAATATCTCACAATATCACACAATATCACACAGTATCACACAATATCACACAATATCACACGGCATCACACAATATCACACAGCATCACACAATATCACACAATATCGCACAATATCAAACAGCATCACACAATATCACACAATATCACACAGCATCACACAATATCACACAATATCACACAGCATCACACAATATCACACAGCATCACATAGTATCACACAGTATCACACAATATCACACAATATCTCACAATATCACACAATATCACATAGTATCACACAATATCACACAGCATCACACAATATCACACAGCATCACATAGTATCACATAGTATCACACAATATCACACAATATCACACAATATCTCACAATATCACACAATATCACATAGTATCACACAATATCACAAAATATCACACAGCATCACAGAGTATCACAGAGTATCACACAATATCACACAATATCACACAATATCACACAGTATCACACAGTATCACATAATATCACACAATATCACACAGTATCACACAATATCACACAGCATCACACAATATCACACAATATCACACAGTATCACACAATATCACACAATATCACACAGCATCACACAGTATCACACAATATCACACAATATCACACAGCATCACACAATATCACACAATATCACACAGCATCACACAATATCACACAATATCACACAATATCACACAGCATCACACAATATCACACAATATCACACAGCATCACACAATATCACACAATATCACACAATATCACACAGCATCACATAGTATCACACAGTATCACACAATATCACACAATATCTCACAATATCACACAATATCACATAGTATCACACAATATCACACAATATCACACAATATCACACAGCATCACACAATATCACACAATATCACACAGCATCACACAATATCACACAATATCACACAATATCACACAGCATCACACAATATCACACAATGTCACACAGCATCACATAGTATCACACAGTATCACACAATATCACACAATATCACACATTATCGCACAATATCACACAATATCACACAGTATCACACAATATCACACAATATCACACAGCATCACACAGCATCACACAGTATCACACAGTATCACACAATATCACTCAATATCAAACAATATCACACAGTATCACACAATATCACACAATATCTCACAATATCACACAATATCACACAGTATCACACAATATCACACAATATCACACAGCATTACACAATATCACACAATATCACACAGTATCACACAATATCACACAGTATCACACAATATCTCACAATATCACACAATATCACACAGTGTCACACAATATCACACAATATCACACAATATCACACAGCATCACATAATATCACACAGCATCACACAATATCACACAATATCACACAGCATCACACAATATCACACAATATTACACAGTATCACACAATATCACACAGTATCACACAATATCACACAATATCACACAGCATCACACAGTATCACACAATATCACACAATATGACACAATATCACAAAGTATCACTCAATATCACACAGTATCACACAATATCACACAATATCACACAGTATCACACAATATCACAGTATCACACAATATCACACAGCATCACACAATATCACACAATATCACACAGTATCACACAGCATCACACAATATCACACAATATCACACAGCATCACACAATATCACACAATATCACACAGTATCACACAGCATCACACAATATCACACAATATCACACAGCATCACACAATATCACACAGCATCTCACAATATCACACAATATCACACAGCATCACACAATATCACACAATATCACACACCATCACACAGTATCACACAGCATCACACAGCATCACACAATACCACACAATATCACACAGCATCACACAATATCACACATTATCACACAATATCACACAGCATCACACAGCATCACACAATATCACACAATATCACACAATATCACACAGCATCACACAGTATCACACAGTATCACACAGCATCACACAGCATCACACAGCATCACACAATATCACACATTATCACCCAATATCACACAGCATCACACAGCATTACACAATATCACACAATATCACACAGCATCACACAATATCACACAGTATCACACAATATCACACAATATCACACAGCATCACACAGCATCACACAATATCACACAATATCACACAGCATCACACAGCATCACACAATATCACACAATATCACACAATATCACACAGCATCACACAGCATCACACAATATCACACAATATCACACAATATCACACAATATCACACAGCATCACACAGCATCACACAGCATCACACAATATCTCACAATATCACACAGTATTACACAATATCACACAATATCACACAGCATCACACAATATCACACAATATCACACAATATCACACAGCATCACACAGCATCACACAATATCACACAATATCACACAGCATCACGCACTATCACACAATATCACACAATATCACACAGCATCACACAATATCACACAATATCACACAATATCACACAATATCACACAGCATCACACAGTATGACACAATATCACACAGCATCACACAATATCACACAATATCACACAATATCACACAGCATCACACAGCATCACACAGCATCACACAATATCACACAATATCACACAATATCACACAGCATCACACAGTATCACACAATATCACACAATATCACACAGCATCACACAATATCACACAATATCTCACAATATCACACAGCATCACACAATATCACACAATATCACACAATGTCACACAGCATCACACAGTATCACACAATATCACACAATATCACACAGTATCACACAATATCACACAATATCACACAGTATCACACAATATCACACAATATCACACAATGTCACACAGCATCACACAATATCACACAGTATCACACAATATCACACAATATCACACAATATCACACAGCATCACACAATATCACACAATATCACACAATATCACACAGTATCACACAATATCACACAATATCACACAATATCACACAGCATCACAAATTTTCACACAATATCACACAGTATCACACAGCATCACACAGCATCACACAATATCACACAGTATCACAATATATCACACAATATCACACAGCATCACATAATATCACACAGTATCACACAATATCTCGCAATATCACACAGTATCACACAATATCACACAATATCACACAGCATCACACAATATCACACAATATCACACAGCATCACACAATATCACACAATATCACACAATATCACACAATATCACACAGCATCACACAGTATCACACAATATCACACAATATCGCACAGTATCACACAATATCACACAATATCACACAATATCTCACAATATCACACAGTATCACACAATATCACACAGCATCACACAGTATCACACAGTATCACACAATATCACACAATATCACACAATATCACACAGTATCACACAATATCACACAGCATCACACAGTATCACATAATATCACACAATATCACACAGTATCACACAATATCACACAGCATCACACAATATCACACAATATCACACAATATCACACAGTATCACACAATATCACACAATATCACACAATATCACACAGCATCACACAGTATCACACAATATCACACAATATCACACAGCATCACACAATATCACACAATATCACACAGCATCACACAATATCACACAGCATCACACAATATCACACAATATCACACAATATCACACATCATCACATAGTATCACACAGTATCACACAATATCACACAATATCTCACAATATCACACAATATCACATAGTATCACACAATATCACACAATATCACACAGCATCACACAGCATCACACAGTATCACACAATATCACACAATATCACACAATATCACACAGTATCACACAATATCACACAATATCTCACAATATCACACAATATCACACAGTATCACACAATATCACACAATATCACACGGCATCACACAATATCACACAGCATCACACAATATCACACAATATCGCACAATATCAAACAGCATCACACAATATCACACAATATCACACAGCATCACACAATATCACACAATATCACACAATATCACACAGCATCACACAATATCACACAATATCACACAGCATCACATAGTATCACACAGTATCACACAATATCACACAATATCACACAATATCTCACAATATCACACAATATCACATAGTATCACACAATATCACACAGCATCACACAGCATCACATAGTATCACATAGTATCACACAATATCACACAATATCACACAATATCTCACAATATCACACAATATCACATAGTATCACACAATATCACACAATATCACACAGCATCACAGAGTATCACAGAGTATCACACAATATCACACAATATCACACAATATCACACAGTATCACACAGTATCACATAATATCACACAATATCACACAGTATCACACAATATCACACAGCATCACACAATATCACACAATATCACACAATATCACACAGTATCACACAATATCACACAATATCACACAATATCACACAGCATCACACAGTATCACACAATATCACACAATATCACACAGTATCACACAATATCACACAATATCACACAGCATCACACAATATCACACAATATCACACAATATCACACAGCATCACACAATATCACACAATATCACACAGCATCACACAATATCACACAATATCACACAATATCACGCAGCATCACATAGTATCACACAGTATCACACAATATCACACAATATCTCACAATATCACACAATATCACATAGTATCACAAAATATCACACAATATCACACAATATCACACAGCATCACACAATATCACACAATATCACACAGCATCACACAATATCACACAATATCACACAATATCACACAGCATCACACAATATCACACAATGTCACACAGCATCACATAGTATCTCACAGTATCACACAATATCACACAATATCACACAATATCGCACAATATCACACAATATCACACAGTATCACACAATATCACACAATATCACACAGCATCACACAGCATCACACAGTATCACACAGTATCACACAATATCACTCAATATCAAACAATATCACACAGTATCACACAATATCACACAATATCTCACAATATCACACAATATCACACAGTATCACACAATATCACACAATATCACACAGCATTACACAATATCACACAATATCACACAGTATCACACAATATCACACAATATCACACAGTATCACACAATATCTCACAATATCACACAATATCACACAGTGTCACACAATATCACACAATATCACACAATATCACACAGCATCACATAATATCACACAGCATCACACAGCATCACACAATATCACACAATATCACACAGCATCACACAATATCACACAATATTACACAGTATCACACAATATCACACAGTATCACACAATATCACACAATATCACACAGCATCACACAGTATCACACAATATCACACAATATGACACAATATCACACAGTATCACTCAATATCACACAGTATCACACAATATCACACAATATCACACAGTATCACACAATATCACACAATATCACAGTATCACACAATATCACACAGCATCACACAATATCACACAATATCACACAGTATCACACAGCATCACACAATATCACACAATATCACACAGCATCACACAATATCACACAATATCACACAGTATCACACAGCATCACACAATATCACACAATATCACACAGCATCACACAATATCACACAGCATCACACAATATCACACAATATCACACACCATCACACAATATCACACAATATCACACACCATCACACAGTATCACACAGCATCACACAGCATCACACAATACCACACAATATCACACAGCATCACACAATATCACACATTATCACACAATATCACACAGCATCACACAGCATCACACAATATCACACAATATCACACAATATCACACAGCATCACACAGTATCACACAGTATCACACAGCATCACACAGCATCACACAATATCACACATTATCACCCAATATCACACAGCATCACACAGCATTACACAATATCACACAATATCACACAGCATCACACAATATCACACAGTATCACACAATATCACACAATATCACACAGCATCACACAGCATCACACAATATCACACAATATCACACAGCATCACACACCATCACACAATATCACACAATATCACACAATATCACACAGCATCACACAGCATCACACAATATCACACAATATCACACAATATCACACAATATCACACAGCATCACACAGCATCACACAGCATCACACAATATCTCACAATATCACACAGTATTACACAATATCACACAATATCACACAGCATCACACAATATCACACAATATCACACAATATCACACAGCATCACACAGCATCACACAATATCACACAATATCACACAATATCACACAGCATCACACACTATCACACAATATCACACAATATCACACAGCATCACACAATATCACACAATATCACACAATATCACACAATATCACACAGCATCACACAGTATCACACAATATCACACAGCATCACACAATATCACACAATATCACACAGTATCACACAGCATCACACAGCATCACACAGCATCACACAATATCACACAATATCACACAATATCACACAGCATCACACAGTATCACACAATATCACACAATATCACACAGCATCACACAATATCACACAATATCTCACAATATCACACAGCATCACACAATATCACACAATATCACACAATGTCACACAGCATCACACAGTATCACACAATATCACACAATATCACACAGTATCACACAATATCACACAATATCACACAGTATCACACAATATCACACAATATCACACAATGTCACACAGCATCACACAATATCACACAGTATCACACAATATCACACAATGTCACACAGCATCACACAATATCACACAATATCACACAGCATCACACAATATCACACAATGTCACACAGCATCACACAATATCACACAGTATCACACAATATCACACAGCATCACACAATATCACACAATATCACACAGCATCACATAATATCACACAGTATCACACAATATCACACAGTATCACACAATATCACACAGCATCACACAATATCACACAATGTCACACAGCATCACACAATATCACACAGTATCACACAATATCACACAATGTCACACAGCATCACACAATATCACACAATATCACACAGCATCACACAATATCACACAGTATCACACAATATCACACAATGTCACACAGCATCACACAATATCACACAATATCACACAGCATCACACAATATCACACAATGTCACACAGCATCACACAATATCACACAGTATCACACAATATCACACAGCATCACACAATATCACACAATATCACACAGCATCACACAATATCACACAGTATCACACAATATCACACAATATCACACAGCATCACACAATATCACACAATATCACACAGCATCACACAATATCACACAGTATCACACAATATCACACAGTATCACACAATATCACACAGCATCACACAATATCACACAATATCACACAGCATCACACAATATCACACAGTATCACACAATATCACACAGCATCACACAATATCACACAATATCACACAGCATCAATAAGAGATAGTGGGGCTGTGGCCTTAGTTACGTGTCGGCGAGCTGTTCTTCCTAATTTTCTTTGAGAGAAGCAGGAAGAAAAGCTCGTTGTCATGCGACCATAAGTATGAAAATCACATATGAGTGAAGTGGCCGTGTGATGACTGATGGAACCTGCAGGCAGAGCTGAATCCTGACAGTGAGGATATTACACGCTATTAGGATTGGCTGCAGGGCTTCATTTTATAATTAAAGGGCTCGTCCAGTCTTGAGCTGAAAGTCTGCAGTCTCTCTATGTGTCTTCAGGCTTCTGAATTCTCACAGCACATGCACTGCACACTTTTACCATTCTCCCTTGTCGTGGCAACAGTGAACGGTCATGTGAGCACAAGTATGGGATTTGCATACTTCTGGTCACATTCCGACTAGACGTGTCCAGCCTCGCTCAATTCATTTTCATTGAGTGAGGCCACGAATGTCAAGTCGGCATGTGACCACATGTATGTAAATTGCCGACACCAGAGAATCCTGACAGCGTGCAGTGCGCAGTGTGGGAATTCAGAAGTCTGCAGTCACATAGTATGACTGCAGGCTCATCACAAATGTGGACAACATCTTTAATGCTCCTAACATAAAGAAAAATATAAAAATGTCAGCATCACAAAAAACATTTACATCCAGGTACCTCATAGAAGACGCTGTCTCTGGAGTTGTCTCTTTCTTTTTTTCATCTTATCCAGACGCCATGATGACTTTTCTCATCCACAGCTCTTCTCTGCAGACTTCCATCTTCTCCTATCTTCTGCAGCACATCCCGACACGATGCCCTTAAAGATAGCAGAGTTATTATAATTTGCCCGAATAATAATATCTGCGCTACACGGAGCCCCTGAATAAATAATTACCCCTCGCTATATTCACTGCACAAAATATGACCCCCACACTATCCCTCTTATGGTACATGATCTCCACATTGCCCTCTCCTTTCCATACTGAGCCCCCTCATCACACCACCCCTCCTTAGCATACTGTCCCCTCCTGGCTGTGACCTTACATTGTCCCCCCATGCTACCCCCACTCACTACTCAGTCTCTATTTTGTGTACACTCACACTTTTATTCCCCCATAGTGTCTACTCACACTATTCCCCTCAATAGTCTCCTTACACGTTTACCCCTACCTCCTCATATTTCCTCCTCACACATCCCCCCAAACTGTGTTCGCACACATCACATCACCCTCGCTCCCCATACTGCGTCCGCACACATCACAGCACCCTCTCCTTCCATACTGTGTCTGCACACATTTCTCCCCTCGCTTCCCATTATGTGTCTGCACCCACCCCTCACTCGCTCCCCACAGATTAAATCTCCCCCCTCCATACAGAATAAACCCCTCCTCCATACTGAATAAATCCCCCCTCCACACTAAATAAATCCACCCGCCACACTGAATAAACCCCCCTCCAGACTGAATAAACCCCCCTCCACACTGAATAGCCCCCCACACAGAATAACCCTCCTCCACACTGAATAAGCCCCCTTCCACACTGAATAACCCCCCACACTGAATAACCCCCTACACATTGAATAAGCCCCCCCTCCACACTGAATAACCCCCCCACACTGAATAAACCCCCTTCACACTGAATAAATAACCCCCTCCACACTGAATAAACCCCCTCCACACTGAATAACCCCCCTCCACACTGAATAAACCCCCCTCCACACTGAATAACCCCCCCACACTGAATAAACCCCCTCCACACTGAATAAACCCCCCTCCACACTGAATAAACCTCCCTTCACACTGAATAAACCCCCCGTCCACACTGAATAACCCCTCCTCCACACTGAATAAGTAGCCCCCCTCCACACTGAATAAATAGCCCCCCTCCACACTGAATAACCCTCCCCCCCACATTGAATGAATCCCACCTTCACACGGAATAAATATCCCCCCTCCACACTGAATAAACCCCCCGTCCACACTGAATAAACCCCCTTCACACTGAATAAATACCCCCCCTCCACATTGAATAATCCCCCCTCCACACTGAATAATCCCCCCTCCACACTGAATAAACCCCCCTTCACACTGAATAAACCCCCCATCCACACTGAATAACCCCCCCTCCACACTGAATAAGTAGCCCCCCTCCACACTGAATAAATAGCCCCCCTCCACACTGAATAAACCCCCCACACACACTGAATGAATCCCACCTTCACACGGAATAAATATCCCCCCTCCACACTGAATAAACCCCCCGTCCACACTGAATAAACTCCCCTTCACACTGAATAAACCCCCTTCACACTGAAAAAACTCCCCTTCACACTGAATAAACTCCCCTTTACACTGAATAAATACCTCCCCTCCACACTGAATAAATTGCCCCCCTCCACACTGAATAAATGGCCCCCCTCCACACTGAATGAATCCCCCCTTCACACAGAATAAATATCCCCCCTCCACACTGAATAACCCCCCCTCCACATTGAATAAACCCCCCCTCCACACTGAATAAACCCCCCCTCCACACTGAATACCCTCCCCTGCACACTGAATAAATATCCCCCCGCCCCAATGCTGAATCTTCGGTGTCTTCAGCTCCATAGCTACAGGAGCACTTACCACCGATGGTCTTCTCTCTTCTGGGCGCCGGTGAGTGACGTCAGCAGCATAATCACATGACCTGATCACATGACCTGATCAAGCTGCTGACGTCGCTCTAAGCCAACATTCCGTGCTTCATTTGTACTCACGTCTAAAAGATGCGAGTGTAATTGAACGCTGGGAGCCGGCGCATGTCACCTTCTGTCAAGCTGACAGCCAGCTCAGAAAATGGCTGAATTCTGGTCCTGGGGGCGGCAGAATGCAGCTACCGTGGGAGACACCTCGGACCGCTGCATTAGGCGGCCCGACAGCGCCCCCCTGCTGGCTGGGCCCAGAGCACATGCCCCGGCTGCCCCCCCGTATATACCTCTGCATAGATGTAACTTGTCATTGTGATCCTGTCTGTGACGATAATGAGACTGCTATGAAGCGATCTGCACAGAGCAGAAAGTCTCATGAGTCTCTGTGACCAAACCACAAACTGCAAGATTGCAAACATTTCTTTGTAACTTACAAAACAGGAAAATAAAATATCAGAAATGATACTTAACCTAAACCTAAATGTAAAGAAAAGCAGATTTTCTGTGGACAAATTCTCCTTAATTAATATGAAATTTTAAATATAAAAAAAAAAAAATAAAAGCTAAAAAAAAAAAAATAACACAATGTGCATTCCTTCTTCTTTTTCATACATATTCTTTTCTCTTCCCCAGAATATGAGGCTGACTTTCACCATTCTGTGTACCGCTAGAGGATTATCCAAAAATAGCTAACATTAAGAAACATAGCAATAAAACTTGGAGAAGTGTAAAATGCTGTCACTTTTGTCACACCAGTTTTCAATCATCTTCCATTTTCCATAAACGCGTTTCTTCACCCTGTCACGGGCTTCGTCCTTCCTGTGTCGCACATTACAGGCAGGCAGACTCTCTTTAGAAGAAATAATTCCCATTGAGTTCTGATGATTCAAGTCCCTGACTGCCGCCACTGCCACCGATCGCCCCCCGGTTTCCGCAGGCAATAATGGCCTATCAGTTCTCCACCTCGTTCTCAGTGCCATCCTTCACCTGATTGTGAACTGTCTATTCAGACCTATAATTGTTCGGGCAACGTGTGCACAAACCTAAGACAACGCTTTAGAAAAAGCAATCAGGAGACATAGAACAATGAGGGGAAAAAAAACGCTGAAACTCCATTGAAAACTTAATGGAAGTGTTGGCAGAGAGAACATTCTTTGTTTATTCAACCAGATAAAGCGCAGACCCCAAGATTGACTGTTCATTGATACTAAATATGTTTTGGTGCGTTCCAGCGTTTCACCGGCGGTAGGACAAATGGATCTATGGTTTCTAAAGTTGTAATCATAATCAAAATAATATTCAGACCTGTATTTTTCTTCTTTTCCATAGAACAAAGCTTTATTGTATCAGGTGGCACTTAATTTTCAAAAAAAAAAATAGATATGTATCTATTTTTTTTAACTTTTGGAAAATGAATAAAGACAAGTACTGTACTTACAAAAAAGAGAGAACGAGACAAAACCTACACCAATCCCAGCCGGCATGCTCCCGAGCCGTTATTTTCTCAGTAAGCCCTGATTAATCAACATTGTTCTTTTCTTTTCATTTTCAATGTCACTTTCTGCAAATCTGACAGATACCGGCAGCAACAAACCTCGGCTAAATAAAATGATTTTGATTTGGCATCGGTTCACTCAAGAGTCCTTTATCCGCAGACCCGGAGTCCACTTTCCAAGACACTTGTGAAATGCTTGAACAATAGTTGCAGACCTACTGACATCATTCTAATTAATAGCGGGATGTTAATATTTTATAATAGAGCCGGGATTGGGAAATGACAAAGGGAAGAATGTCGAGTTTACAAATTAAAAATAAAGTATTTGACATCTCTCATTTACTCGTACAATTAAAAACCTATTCTGCCTAATTAGATATTTACTGAATTTTAATTAGGGATTGTAATACGCATATGCTTCTCTAATCTTGCGAGTGACTTGCTCTTTGGAGTAATTGGAGGTCCGTTCTGCTATAAATAAATCAGCGTCATGTGCGAAGCTTGTCCATCGTAATGTAGAAATGTTGCGTAAAGATCGCGTGATTTACTAAGATTAGAAAACAGTATGTGAATAAGTGTCTAAATGTCAAAGAGTTAGGGATATAATTGCAAAAACTAAACCTGGACCCCCAAGAACAGTGTCAGGGGTTGTATGCTATCAATGCAGTTACTATTCATACAAACATGCTGCTTCATGGTCAGTTGTATTGCACTATGCATTGGTCATAGCAATCTGCTTCTTTCTTGTTTCAACTTCTGCTTTCTCACATCTCGCCCGCCCTTTAACACATTCTGTGCACTCTCCATATCCACCCCTCCCTTCTCCCCTGTCCCATGTATAACTCTGAGGCTCTACTGACATTTCTCACCCACTCCAAACCATCCACTACCTCCATACAGCACTCAAACCGTTCATACAAATCATTGCACCACCTGCTCTTTCTCTTTTTTCTCCTTCTGCTAGTCACTGGTGACTAGAGATGAGCGTTGTTCTACTCGAACTGTTCGCCAATCTCAAATTCGAGCTATTTTGGGCGGTGTTCGAGCTGTTCGGCGAACACGAACAATTTGAGAAAAATTCGCCTGTTCGAGGTTATGTTCGATAACTGTTCGTGCACCAAAATCATAACTGGATTTTTTCTCAGTAATGATGAAAATTAATGTTAATACGCAGTTTGAGTGTACAGCGGGGTGGGGGGAGGGGCAGGGGATGGATCTCTGCAGGAACAATGAAGATCTCCATTTTGTTTCCTCTTTCCCGCATTTGCAGTGGGGAGGTGCAATCTGTCAGCCTATCAGCAGTGCACACACGGAGCGAAGTGCTTTTTTTCACACAAGCAAGGGCATGTGTCATTGGCAGTGTATGTCACATGTCCTTGCCCTATAAGACCAAGCCATTTTCCCCGTCGGCACCATTTTCTCACTGCTGCAGCTGCGTGTTAGACGGCACCGCTGTTGCTGTGTGCGCTATACCTTGTTAATTTCAAGCCAATTTTCGCACAAATCTACAGATAGCTTGGGAGTAGGGAATAGTTGTGATTGCAGTCCTTTTAAGGACTAGGTTACAGCATTTCCTACGATTTTTATCAGGCAGGTCTGTGCTCTTAAATAGATAGATTGTGGAAGTAAAGACTAATTGTAATTGGAGTAATTTTCAGGACTAGGTTACATCAGTTCCTATCAGTTTTTGCCAGGCAGGTCTGTGCCAGTGCTGTGCAAGTTTTTTCACAGCATTTGGCTGAATCTAGCAAAGCTAATCCTTTTTGGCCTATTGCAGAGTGTGTTAGTCAGTGGAGTAGCCTATCTGTGTTGCAAGATATACCACCTGTGTATAGAATACCAATTTTTTTACTGCACCTAGTGAAGTAAAATCTTTTGGGCATAGCATCATTCTATTAGTCCATCTATACTGACCTCCATCAGGTTGCAAATTGAATATAATTTTTTTCTGCATCTAGCTCTGAAAAAATATTGGGCTTCTAGCTGTGTGTGGGACTTGTTCTATTAATCCATCTATACAGACCTCCATCAGGTTGCAAACTGAATATATTTTTTTCTGCATCTACCTCTGAAAAAATATTGGGCTTCTAGCTGTGTGTGGGACTTGTTCTATTAATCCATCTATACAGACCTCCATCAGGTTGCAAACTGAATATATTTTTTTCTGCATCTACCTCTGAAAAAATATTGGGCTTCTAGCTGTGTGTGGGACTTGTTCTATTAATCCATCTATACAGACCTCAATCAGGTTGCAAACTGAATATATTTTTTTCTGCATCTACCTCTGAAAAAATATTGGGCTTCTAGATGTGTGTGGGACTTGTTGTATTAGTCCATCTATACTGACCTCCATCAGGTTGCAAACTGAATATATTTTTTTCTGCATCTACCTCTGAAAAAATATTGGGCTTCTAGCTGTGTGTGGGACTTGTTGTATTAGTCCATCTATACTGACCTCCATCAGGTTGCAAACTGAATATATTTTTTTCTGCATCTACCTCTGAAAAAATATTGGGCTTCTAGGTGTGTGTGGGACTTGTTCTATTAATTCATCTATACAGACCTCCATCAGGTTGCAAACTGAATATATTTTTTTCTGCATCTACCTCTGAAAAAATATTGGGCTTCTAGCTGTGTGTGGGACTTGTTGTATTAGTCCATCTATACTGACCTCCATCAGGTTGCAAACTGAATACATTTTTTTCTGCATCTACCTCTGAAAAAATATTGGGCTTCTAGCTGTGTGTGGGACTTGTTGTATTAGTCCATCTATACTGACCTCCATCAGGTTGCAAACTGAATATATTTTTTTCTGCATCTACCTCTGAAAAAATATTGGGCTTCTAGCTGTGTGTGGGACTTGTTGTATTAGTCCATCTATACTGACCTCCATCAGGTTGCAAACTGAATATATTTTTTTCTGCATCTACCTCTGAAAAAATATTGGGCTTCTAGCTGTGTGTGGGACTTGTTCTATTAATCCATCTATACAGACCTCCATCAGGTTGCAAACTGAATATATTTTTTTCTGCATCTAGCTCTGAAAAAATATTGGGCTTCTAGCTGTGTGTGGGACTTGTTCTATTAATCCATCTATACAGACCTCCATCAGGTTGCAAACTGAATATATTTTTTTCTGCATCTACCTCTGAAAAAATATTGGGCTTCTAGCTGTGTGTGGGACTTGTTCTATTAATCAATCTATACAGACCTCCATCAGGTTGCAAACTGAATATATTTTTTTCTGCATCTACCTCTGAAAAAATATTGGGCTTCTAGCTGTGTGTGGGACTTGTTGTATTAGTCCATCTATACTGACCTCCATCAGGTTGCAAACTGAATATATTTTTTTCTGCATCTACCTCTGAAAAAATATTGGGCTTCTAGCTGTGTGTGGGACTTGTTGTATTAGTCCATCTATACTGACCTCCATCAGGTTGCAAACTGAATATATTTTTTTCTGCATCTACTTCTGAAAAAATATTGGGCTTCTAGCTGTGTGTGGGACTTGTTCTATTAATTCATCTATACAGACCTCCATCAGGTTGCAAACTGAATATATTTTTTTCTGCATCTACATCTGAAAAAATATTGGGCTTCTAGCTGTGTGTGGGACTTGTTGTATTAGTCCATCTATACTGACCTCCATCAGGTTGCAAACTGAATACATTTTTTCTGCATCTACCTCTGAAAAAATATTGGGCTTCTAGCTGTGTGTGGGACTTGTTGTATTAGTCCATCTATACTGACCTCCATCAGGTTGCAAACTGAATATATTTTTTTCTGCATCTACCTCTGAAAAAATATTGGGCTTCTAGCTGTGTGTGGGACTTGTTGTATTAGTCCATCTATACTGACGTCCATCAGGTTGCAAACTGAATATATTTTTTTCTGCATCTACCTCTGAAAAAATATTGGGCTTCTAGCTGTGTGTGGGACTTGTTCTATTAATCCATCTATACAGACCTCCATCAGGTTGCAAACTGAATATATTTTTTTCTGCATCTAGCTCTGAAAAAATATTGGGCTTCTAGCTGTGTGTGGGACTTGTTCTATTAATCCATCTATACAGACCTCCATCAGGTTGCAAACTGAATATATTTTTTTCTGCATCTACCTCTGAAAAAATATTGGGCTTCTAGCTGTGTGTGGGACTTGTTCTATTAATCCATCTATACAGACCTCCATGAGGTTGCAAACTGAATATATTTTTTTCTGCATCTACCTCTGAAAAAATATTGGGCTTCTAGCTGTGTGTGGGACTTGTTGTATTAGTCCATCTATACTGACCTCCATCAGGTTGCAAACTGAATATATTTTTTTCTGCATCTACCTCTGAAAAAATATTGGGCTTCTAGCTGTGTGTGGGACTTGTTGTATTAGTCCATCTATACAGACCTCCATCAGGTTGCAAACTGAATATATTTTTTTCTGCATCTAGCTCTGAAAAAATATTGGGCTTCTAGCTGTGTGTGGGACTTGTTCTATTAATCCATCTATACAGACCTCCATCAGGTTGCAAACTGAATATATTTTTTTCTGCATCTACCTCTGAAAAAATATTGGGCTTCTAGCTGTGTGTGGGACTTGTTGTATTAGTCCATCTATACTGACCTCCATCAGGTTGCAAACTGAATATATTTTTTTCTGCATCTACCTCTGAAAAAATATTGGGCTTCTAGCTGTGTGTGGGACTTGTTCTATTAATCCATCTATACAGACCTCCATCAGGTTGCAAACTGAATATATTTTTTTCTGCATCTAGCTCTGAAAAAATATTGGGCTTCTAGCTGTGTGTGGGACTTGTTGTATTAGTCCATCTATACTGACCTCCATCAGGTTGCAAACTGAATATATTTTTTTCTGCATCTACCTCTGAAAAAATATTGGGCTTCTAGCTGTGTGTGGGACTTGTTGTATTAGTCCATCTATACTGACCTCCATCAGGTTGCAAACTGAATATATTTTTTTCTGCATCTACCTCTGAAAAAATATTGGGCTTCTAGCTGTGTGTGGGACTTGTTCTATTAATCCATCTATACAGACCTCCATCAGGTTGCAAACTGAATATATTTTTTTCTGCATCTAGCTCTGAAAAAATATTGGGCTTCTAGCTGTGTGTGGGACTTGTTGTATTAGTCCATCTATACTGACCTCCATCAGGTTGCAAACTGAATATATTTTTTTCTGCATCTACCTCTGAAAAAATATTGGGCTTCTAGCTGTGTGTGGGACTTGTTCTATTAATCCATCTATACAGACCTCCATCAGGTTGCAAACTGAATATATTTTTTTCTGCATCTACCTCTGAAAAAATATTGGGCTTCTAGCTGTGTGTGGGACTTGTTCTATTAATCCATCTATACAGACCTCCATCAGGTTGCAAACTGAATATATTTTTTTCTGCATCTAGCTCTGAAAAAATATTGGGCTTCTAGCTGTGTGTGGGACTTGTTCTATTAATCCATCTATACAGACCTCCATCAGGTTGCAAACTGAATATATTTTTTCTGCATCTACCTCTGAAAAAATATTGGGCTTCTAGCTGTGTGTGGGACTTGTTCTATTAATTCATCTATACAGACCTCCATCAGGTTGCAAACTGAATATATTTTTTTCTGCATCTACCTCTGAAAAAATATTGGGCTTCTAGCTGTGTGTGGGACTTGTTGTATTAGTCCATCTATACTGACCTCCATCAGGTTGCAAACTGAATACATTTTTTTCTGCATCTACCTCTGAAAAAATATTGGGCTTCTAGCTGTGTGTGGGACTTGTTGTATTAGTCCATCTATACTGACCTCCATCAGGTTGCAAACTGAATATATTTTTTTCTGCATCTACCTCTGAAAAAATATTGGGCTTCTAGCTGTGTGTGGGACTTGTTGTATTAGTCCATCTATACTGACGTCCATCAGGTTGCAAACTGAATATATTTTTTTCTGCATCTACCTCTGAAAAAATATTGGGCTTCTAGCTGTGTGTGGGACTTGTTCTATTAATCCATCTATACAGACCTCCATCAGGTTGCAAACTGAATATATTTTTTTCTGCATCTAGCTCTGAAAAAATATTGGGCTTCTAGCTGTGTGTGGGACTTGTTCTATTAATCCATCTATACAGACCTCCATCAGGTTGCAAACTGAATATCTTTTTTTCTGCATCTACCTCTGAAAAAATATTGGGCTTCTAGCTGTGTGTGGGACTTGTTCTATTAATCCATCTATACAGACCTCCATCAGGTTGCAAACTGAATATATTTTTTTCTGCATCTACCTCTGAAAAAATATTGGGCTTCTAGCTGTGTGTGGGACTTGTTGTATTAGTCCATCTATACTGACCTCCATCAGGTTGCAAACTGAATATATTTTTTTCTGCATCTACCTCTGAAAAAATATTGGGCTTCTAGCTGTGTGTGGGACTTGTTGTATTAGTCCATCTATACAGACCTCCATCAGGTTGCAAACTGAATATATTTTTTTCTGCATCTAGCTCTGAAAAAATATTGGGCTTCTAGCTGTGTGTGGGACTTGTTCTATTAATCCATCTATACAGACCTCCATCAGGTTGCAAACTGAATATATTTTTTTCTGCATCTACCTCTGAAAAAATATTGGGCTTCTAGCTGTGTGTGGGACTTGTTGTATTAGTCCATCTATACTGACCTCCATCAGGTTGCAAACTGAATATATTTTTTTCTGCATCTACCTCTGAAAAAATATTGGGCTTCTAGCTGTGTGTGGGACTTGTTCTATTAATCCATCTATACAGACCTCCATCAGGTTGCAAACTGAATATATTTTTTTCTGCATCTAGCTCTGAAAAAATATTGGGCTTCTAGCTGTGTGTGGGACTTGTTGTATTAGTCCATCTATACAGACCTCCATCAGGTTGCAAACTGAATATATTTTTTTCTGCATCTACCTCTGAAAAAATATTGGGCTTCTAGCTGTGTGTGGGACTTGTTGTATTAGTCCATCTATACTGACCTCCATCAGGTTGCAAACTGAATATATTTTTTTCTGCATCTACCTCTGAAAAAATATTGGGCTTCTAGCTGTGTGTGGGACTTGTTCTATTAATCCATCTATACAGACCTCCATCAGGTTGCAAACTGAATATATTTTTTTCTGCATCTAGCTCTGAAAAAATATTGGGCTTCTAGCTGTGTGTGGGACTTGTTGTATTAGTCCATCTATACTGACCTCCATCAGGTTGCAAACTGAATATATTTTTTTCTGCATCTACCTCTGAAAAAATATTGGGCTTCTAGCTGTGTGTGGGACTTGTTCTATTAATCCATCTATACAGACCTCCATCAGGTTGCAAACTGAATATATTTTTTTCTGCATCTAGCTCTGAAAAAATATTGGGCTTCTAGCTGTGTGTGGGACTTGTTGTATTAGTCCATCTATACTGACCTCCATCAGGTTGCAAACTGAATATATTTTTTTCTGCATCTACCTCTGAAAAAATATTGGGCTTCTAGCTGTGTGTGGGACTTGTTCTATTAATCCATCTATACAGACCTCCATCAGGTTGCAAACTGAATATATTTTTTTCTGCATCTAGCTCTGAAAAAATATTGGGCTTCTATCTGTGTGTGGGACTTGTTGTATTAGTCCATCTATACTGACCTCCATCAGGTTGCAAACTGAATATATTTTTTTCTGCATCTACCTCTGAAAAAATATTGGGCTTCTATCTGTGTGTGGGACTTGTTGTATTAGTCCATCTATACTGACCTCCATCAGGTTGCAAACTGAATATATTTTTTTCTGCATCTAGCTCTGAAAAAATATTGGGCTTCTAGCTGTGTGTGGGACTTGTTGTATTAGTCCATCTATACTGACCTCCATCAGGTTGCAAACTGAATATATTTTTTTCTGCATCTACCTCTGAAAAAATATTGGGCTTCTAGCTGTGTGTGGGACTTGTTCTATTAATCCATCTATACTGACCTTGATCAGGTTGCAAATTGAATATAATTTTTTTCTGCATCTAACCCAGCCAATAGTTTTGGCCTAATACCACAGTTTGGCCACTCAGCTCTGCTCGGTTCCCATCCATTGTTTTTTTGTGCAAACAACTCCAGAGTTGTGAATTAGTTAACCACCAAAATGAGTGGAAAAAGGCCTGCTGCTGGTGGAAAGGGGAATAGGCGTGTTGGGAAGGGGAAAAAAGGTTGTGTCCGTGGGGTAGGTGTTAAAGCAACAGTAACATCTGCAGAAGAAAGACCATCTTCCAGCCAAACTAAAATGTCTACTTCTTTTAGCGGACAATGTGATAAGATCCCTTTCTTACGGCCACGCCAATCGCTACAAATTCCAGATGAGGCACAAAAACAGCAGGTGCTTCAACGGATATCAAGTGCTCCTTTAAGTGGGCTCTCCTCCACATCAACTTCAACATCACAAATACTCCAGTCCTCAAAGGTGTCACCCCAATCGCACTTGCTTCCTCACAGCTCCCAAATCTCCAGCTGCCCGTCTGAGTATGAGGTAGAACAGATGGTTGAGTCTGCAGAGCTGTTTACTCATACTATAGCCTGGGAATCAGAGGTCGACTCCAGCGCTTCTGTGAATCCAGACGAGGAAATGATCTGCACTGATGCCCAGAATCTTTATGAGTCGGATCCAGGACCAGACGCAGAAGGTTCTGACCATAATGTAGACCCTCATTCCCAAACTGTAACTCCTGTTGGTGGAGACAATGAGGAAGATGATGATAAGACTCAAATACCTGATTGGAGCGACAACTTTAGTTTTTTGTCAGGGCAGGAACAGGTTGGCTCTGAGGACGACGGGTGTGATAACGCACAGGGTGATGATGATGAAGTTGGAGATCCCACTTACTGTCAACCCACAGTCAGCCAAGAGATGAGGTCAGCAGAGGAGGTGGAGGAAGATGCTAGTGACGACGAGGTCAGGTTGCGCCTTCCTGGACAGAGACGTAGTACTGGAAGCACGTCAACAACTGCATCCTCAAACACAACTCTGCCTCTCACCACAAGTCGTGGTGACTCTTCAGGTCGCATGGGTGCTAAGCCTTGCATAGCCTGGGCATTTTTTCAGATCGATAAAGATGACCCAACTCGTGTTATCTGTAACATTTGTCAGCAAAAGCTAAGTAGAGGCCAAAAAATCCATAGTTTGAGTACTTCATGCATGAACCGGCACATGGACATGAAGCATAAGTTGCAGTGGGAAGCTCAGTGTGCTACAATGCGGCCTAGCCGGCCGGGCCAACCACCGTCTGCCATATCTTGTGCATCCGCTGCCTCTTCATCCTATGTGACTGGGGGGACAGCAGTCACACCTGTTTTGGGGCGCAGACCTGCCACCTCTTTACCCGCAACAGCCAGCGTGATTGGCACGTCATCATTTTCTTTGGAGGTGGTAACACCAGCTGGTGTTGAGCGCTGTCCGACATCGATAGCACCACCTTTGGATCAAGGCAACCTAACATGTCCGCCTGCATGTTCCTCACAGACCGGCAGTTTGCCGGGGACACCCTTATCAACCCCGTCTAAGCACAATAGCCAGCCCTCGGTCCCTCAGATGTGGACAAGTAAAAGACCATTTCCTCCTAGCCATGAGAAAGCTAAGAGGTTGAATTTCACCATCTGCAAGCTCTTGGCTACAGAAATGCTGCCTTTCCGCCTGGTGGACACAGAGGATTTTCGAGACCTTATGTCCGTCGCAGTGCCCCAGTACCAGATGCCCAGTCGGCACTACTTCTCAAAGAAAGGTGTGCCTGCGCTCCACCAGCATGTCGCACACAACATCACCGCTTCTTTGAGAAACTCTGTGTGTGACAGGGTGCATTTCACCACAGACACTTGGACGAGTAGGCATGGACAGAGGCGTTACATGTCGCTGACTGGGCACTGGGTAACTATGGTGAAAGCAGGACAAGGGGCTGCTGTCCAAGTCTTGCCGTCCCCACGAGTTGTGCGTCAATCCTCTTTATGTCAAAGTTCCTCCACTGCTTCTGCCTCCTCAACCTCCTCTCGGTCTTCCACCTGCACCCAAAGCCTGTCTGGTCATGCCACAAGCTTTCTAACTGCGCAGAAGGGATCCTGCACACCTCCTTACTATGCTGGCAGTAGGGCTCAACGTCATCAGGCGGTTTTTACATTGAAATGTCTGGGAAATGTGAGTCACACAGCTGAGGAGTTGTGGTCAGCTCTGGAGAACCAATTTCATGAATGGTTGTCTCCACTGGACCTGAAACCAGGGAAGGCCGTGTGCGACAATGCTGCAAACCTGGGTGCGGCCCTTCGCCGGGGCAATGTCACACACGTGCCTTGTATGGCTCACGTGTTGAACCTGGTTGTCCAGCAATTTTTAGCCCACTATCCCAGACTAGATGGCCTTCTGCAGAGGGCACGGTCGCTGTGTGCTCACTTCCGCCATTCGCATCCCGCAGCTCAGCGACTTACATCTCTACAGAAGTCGTTGGGCCTGCCACTTCACCGGCTAAAATGCGATGTGCCTACCCGGTGGAATTCAACTCTGCACATGTTGCAGCGACTGTGGCAGCACCGACAAGCCCTGGTGCAATACGTTCTGACGTATAGCCTGGGCCAACGAGATTCAGAGGTGAGGCAAATCACGCTGGAGGAGTGGTCTCAGATCAGGGACCTATGCACCCTTCTGCACAGTTTTGAAATGGCGACGAAGATGTTTAGTGCTGACGATGCCATTATCAGCATGACTATTCCGGTGATTTACATGCTGGAGCACATGTTAAACAGAATTCGGAGTCAGGTGGTGGCACAAGAGGAGGTGGAGGAAGTAGAGGAGGAGGAGTTGTATGCGGAAGGGCTAACATCTGCAAGGTCCAGATGGTCGGCAGCACCAAGGCGGCAGGCATGTGAGGGTGGGGGAGATGGTTTTACCAGGGCGCATGGTAGCAGCCAAACTAGTGAGGAAGGTGCAGGAGCCCAGGAAGAAGTGGAGGACGAACTGATGGAAGACTCATCAGATGAGGGAGACCTTGATCACATTTCTGTTGTGCGAGGTTGGGGGGAGAGGACAGAGGAAGGAAGCATGATTGTTACCTCGCCACCAACACAACAGGGACTTGGTGCTCCTGGATGCACAACACACATGAGTGCCTTCTTGCTGCACTACCTGCAACATGACCCTCGAATTGTGAGAATTAGAAATAATCCTGACTACTGGGTTGCCACACTGTTAGATCCCCGGTACAAAAGTAAATTTGCAGAAATTATTCCTGCCATAGAAAGGGATGCACGCATGCAGGAGTATCAGCAGAGACTGTTGCAGAATCTTACATGTGCTTTTCCACAAAATACCAGTGGTGCACGTAGTGAATCTCACAGTTCCAACTTGCCAACCGTGGGACCGTCAAGTGTTCAGCACTCAAACCGTAACAGAACCACAGTATCTGCTGGTAACATCAATTTTGCGGAATCATTTCACCACTTTTTTAGCCCATCCTTTGCAAGGCCACAGGAGACAAGAAGTCTGACACATAGTCAACGCCTAGAGACGATGGTACAGGAGTATCTCCAAGTAAACATTGAAGCCACGACTGTGTCACTGGACCCTTGCTCTTTTTGGGCTTCCAATCTGGATAAATGGCCGGAGCTCGCCACTTACGCCTTGGAGATCTTGTCATGCCCCGCAGCCAGCGTTCTGTCTGAACGTGTGTTCAGCGCTGCTGGTGGTGTGCTGACAGATAAGCGCACGCGGCTCTCCACTGATAATGTAGACAGACTCACGTTCATAAAGATGAACAAATCATGGATCCGAAACGACTTTTCTACCCCTGTGTCATCCTGGGGAGAGTAAAAGCTTGATGATTGGTTAAAATCACCCTACCAACCGTTTTAAGCTTTCAAATTACTAATCATGTTTATCTGTATCTTGGCTGGAAAATAATTTGGGCTTTGTATCAGTGTGCAGCACTGATCCTATTAGGCCATCTATACTAAAGCTTCACCAGATTTAAAATTAATAATAATTTTTAGCTGCATCTAGCCCGGAAAATAATTTTGGGGCTCCGAGATGCGCAAGACACATAAGTGCCTTCTTGCTGCACTACCTGCAGCATGACCCTCATATTGTCAGAATTCGAAGTAATCATGACTACTGGGTTGCCACACTCTTAGATCCCCCAAACTTTTCGATCAACCTTTTCATTTTAATAAAGACCAAAAAAATGGTCATTTTTGAAATTATAAGCATTAGCAGGTTGTTAGAAACTGAAATCAAACAGTTTTCAACTCAAAACTTTATTCTAGGTGATGTTACATTTTCACATAGGACCCCTTGTTCGAAAGGAGCTTCTGAACTCTCTCGTCCATTGAATTTGTCAGGTTTTGGATGGTTTCTGCTTCAATTGTTTTGCATGAGGACAGAATACCCTCCCAGAGCTGTTGCTTAGATGTGAACTGCCTCCCGCCATCATAGACACTCCTTTTAATGATGCTCCAAAGGTTCTGAATGGGGTACAGGTCAGGGGAGCATGGGGGTCACACCATAAGTTTGTCCCCTTTTATGCCCATATCAGCCAGAGATGCAGATGTTTTATGTGCAGCATGAGATGGTGCATTATCATGCAGAAAAATGATCTTGCTGTGAAATACACGGTTCTTCTTCTTGAACCATGGCAGGAAGTGCTGTTTGAGAAAATCCACATACATTATGGAGTTCATCTTTAGCGCCTTCAGGGATCCTAAAGGGGCCGACAATCTCTCTCCCCATGATTCCAGCCCAAAACATTACTCCACCTCCTCCTTGTTGGCGCTGTAGCCGTGTTTGCGTGGGGTGTCCATCAACCAGCCATCCTCCACTCCATCCATCTGGACCATCGAGCGCTGCACGGCACTCATCCGTGAACAAAACAGTTTTGAAATCAGTCTTCATGTAATGTTTGGCCCACTGGAGCCGTTTCTGCTTGTGTGAAGTGGATAGAGGAGGTCGACAGGATGGCGTATGCACAGCTGCAAACCTCTGAAGGACCCTGCATCTTGTTGTTCGGGGGACGTTGGAGGCACAAGCAGCTTCAAAAACTTGTCTGCTGCTATGACAAGGCTTTTTTGCCGCTGCTCTTTCAACCTGACGTAATTGCCTGTAGGAAAGTGTCCTCAATTTGCCCTTATCAGCACGCACACGTGTGTACTGTGAATCAGCTACATACTTCTTGATTGCCAAGACACTTCATCCTGATCATCGCACAATGTTGATTGTAGTCATGCCTTGACCTAAACACTCCACAATTTGTTGCTTCTCAGCAGCCGACACATCCTTTTTCTTTCCCATTTTGGCAGAAAATGTAGGCTGCTTAATAATGTGAGAGAGCCTTCTTAAGTAGTCTTGCCTTTCATTGGACACACCTGCCAAACTAATTAGCACAGGTGTCTGCAATTGCTTACAGTGATATAAAGAGCCCTGACACACATCACCATCAATGAGTTTAACTGACAAACAAACAAATTCTTCCCTTATCACTCCTAAACACTTTTTGCATAATAATTTGGAACGCAGTGTACATGTGCTTTTCCACAAAACACCAGTGGTTCACGTAGTGAATCTTACAGTTCTAACTTGCCAACCGTGGTCTGTATGGAGTTGTTCAATAAAGGGCCCAAAATTAAGATAACATAGATGGGAGAGGTCTCTATGAATAGGAATTCCTAAGTATTTGATACCCTGTGAGGGCCAGGCAAAGGGAAAGTTGGACTGGATGGAATCCTATATGGATTTGGGGAGGGAGACATCGAGGGCCTCAGACTTCGCTGCATTGATTTTAAAATTTGACCATGTAACAAAGTGATCTATTTCAGCCATAACAGCATGGATGGATATATGTGATTGAGTGATATATACTAGGACATCATCAGCAAATAGAGAGCACTTGTACTCGGTGCCTCCCACCTCAATCCACCTAATATTGGGGTTATGGCGAATTGATGAGAGCAGGTGCTCCGTCACTAGGATGTATAAGAGAGGGGACAGAGGACATCCCTGCCTTGTCCCATTGGTGATTGTGAAAGGTGATGAAAATGTTCTGATGCACCCCCTGGGCCTTGGGACACCCGGAGCCGGACCCTTTTTGGTGGATGCTGGTGGTTGTAGTCTTCGTGGCGGCGACCCGGTTCCGTGGCTCAGGGTGGTCAAACCAGTGGCGGAACTATTTATGTGGTTTTGATGTTTAAATGTCCGACTACGCCACCCGTGGATTGCGGTCAGAGTGAACCGCCGCTGCAGGGCAGACCGCTGAGGCTGGTGTTGTGGGTGCAGCAGAGCGTAGCATAACTCCCCACGGGAGGAGTATAGCCTCAGGGCAGTGTATGCGGAGGATGGGGGTGATGGTGCAGGGCAGCAGCAGTAACGACACGGAGTCAGTGATGCAGTCCAGGGCCTTTACTCACAGTTCTTATTATCCAGACCACGTCTGCAGGTAACGGCTGCCCACGTCGTACTGTGCTCACCAGGTGAGGGGCTCAGACAACTCCCAGATAACTTTGGAGCGCTTCACAGGACCCCCTTTGTGTGTCCTTTGTCTGGCCTTTCTTACCAACCCTTCTGTCCGGCTGCCTCGGGCCTCCTCTTGGTAAACTTGGCGCCAGTTTCCCTGACCCTATGTGGTGCCTTCCTAGCGGGTGTAGCGAGGGGCTACGCCACATAAAATGTCACAGCCTCCGGTTTCTAGCTGAGGGTCGTTTCCTGCCTCCACTAGTTTCGGGGACGGGTCTCCCCCTTTGGCCTGACCCCTCCACGCAGGTGGATTCGGGCGTGCGGTGGCGACTCGCCCGTCCGCACCCCTGGGATCCCTTCATTCCTCGTTCCTGGAGCCTTCTCCGCTCCTCTTCCTTCCTTCTCCCTCTTCCAGGCCTGGGCCTCTGTTACTAGGCCCGCCTCCGGAGCAGAGCTCGTGCAGAGCCCCTGCTCCCTGCCACTTCTGCTCAGACTTCTCTGCACTGAACTAAGATGGTGCCCACCTTTTATACTCCCTTCTCAATGCACCCAGGAACTGCTTCCTCCCTGCTCCTGCACTACAGGGTTCCCCTTCCTCAGTGTTCCCTCCCCCCACTCCAGCCAGGGACAGGGACTGTCGTGCCCATCTCAGAGGCATATTGGTCGCCCTGCCCCACGGCAATGTGGTGTAATGCATGCAGGTGTCGGGTCCTGATCCACACTCCATCCTTACCTGAGAGTGAGATATCACACCTCTGGGTGAGGTGCAATACCTCTGTAGCAACCGAGCCCTCAGGGTGCTACAGTTCCATTTATCTTCAGCCTAGGTGACGTATTGTGATACAGGGCCGTGATTTTGGCTATAAAAGGGTCCCCTAGACCCCTACCCCAAGCTTTTTAAGAGAATCATATATGGCCTGCCAGGAGACTCTATGGAATGCTTTCTCAGCATCCAACGAGAGTATCTAATTACAAATTTTTAACTGCATCTAGCCCAGGAAATACTTTGTGCCTAGTAGCAGTGTCTGCTAGTCAGCGGATTATCCCGGCTGTTAAGCAAGCTACACCACCTGTAGTTTAGACACTTAATTTTTTCAAAGGAAATGCTTCGGGACCATGGGATACTCAGTGAAGAGCATCAGGAGGCACCCCAAGGCATAGGGGCTGGGACTGGCAGTAGGATGCCTTGCGGTGGACAGCCGAGCTCGATCCTTATAAAAGCTTTTTAACTGCAGCAGCTTTAGTGGACGCTACTGGAGCTGGAATTACACGGCTGCTGGTATGAGACTTGCCCTCCAATAGATCCTTGTAAATGGATTTAAAGTGTATTCATTCAAATTAGAGAGACAATTTAAATTAAAAAGCTTAGAGCTGCCTCCACCACAGGGGGGCTCGCTCGACCCACCAGCGGACAGGCACCAGTATTGGGAGAGGGGGGCTGGCTGTCAGGGTTCACCGCGGCTCTGGCACAAACCCGGCGACACGGAGGTGGCACGGGCAGGAGCGGACTGAACGTGTCGGCTTCTCACTTTTTGGATTTTAGAAGGGCATGACATGCCTATATCTGTGTCTCCCCCTCCTTTTACTCCTCCACCTCTTTTATTTTATGACTATATGTACTTGTCACTTTTCCATGTGTTAGTTATGTCTTCTGAGCAGTTTGTCAGCTTTTGGACACCTTTGAAGGTGTTTTCTATGTGTTTCTATGTGTTTCTATGTGTTTTTGTTTGCCTGCCATTGGTTTTAACGGTGTTCGAAGGTGTTCGACGAACAGTTCGACGAACAGTTCGGCGAACACACGGGTGTTCGACGAACCGAACCGAACTCGAACACTACGGGGGTGGCTCAACACTACTGGTGACGTCTCCCCCAACCCTGGGGATCCCTCCACTAGCATACACCACTCTCCTCCAGCTGCATATAGAAACCCTGCTAATCTTATTAACGTTCAGTGCATGCCCTCTCCTATTGCTTTCCATTGTGCTCTCTGGAACGCACGATCTGAGTGTAACAAACTAACTTACATTCACGATTTTTTCCTCTCTAATTCCCTTAACCTTCTGGCTATTACAGAAACCTGGATCCAGCATTCAGACACCACCTTAGCTGCTGCTCTCTCATTTGGTGGGCTGAAATTTTCACATACCGCCAGACCTAAGAACAGACAGGGTGGAGGTGTTGGTTTGCTCCTTTCACCACAATGTGCTTTCCAGGTCATCCTCCCAGTTCCCTCACTTATGTTTCCTTCCTTTGAAGTGCACACCATCAGACTCTTCAAACCCTTCTCCCTGCGAGTGGCGGTTGTGTATCGCCCTCCAGGCTCCTCACGCCAGTTCCTGGATCACTTTGCCACCTGGCTTCCTCACTTTCTATCCTGTGACATCCCCACCATCATCAGGGGAGACTTTAATATCCCCATCAATGATCCCCTCTCCCAATCGGCCTCTCATCTACTTTCTCTAACCTCCTCATTCGGCCTCTTACAATTTACTAATTCTCCTACGCATGAAGACGGGAATACTCTGGACCTGGTCTTCTCCCGTCTCTGCTCGCTGCATGGCTTTACTAACTCCTCTCTCCCGCTCTCGGACCACAACCTTCTTTACTTCTCTGTCAAGAACCTTCTACTCACCCCCACTTACCATACTTATAGGGATACACGTACCATTAATACCCAGCAGCTTATGGACAATTTCCACACATCTTTAGCCCCCATCTCCTCCCTCTCCTGTCCGGACTTAGCATTGTCACACTACAATAATACACTGAAGAGCGCCCTAGATGAAGCAGCACCTTCTACACGCAGAAAGACCCGACACAGACAACGGCAGCCCTGGCACACAATGCAAACACGCTTTCTTCAGCGTTGCTCAAGGTGCGCTGAGCGTCAGTGGAGAAAATCTCTTTTAGAAGAGGACTTCATCCACTATAAATTCATGCTCAAAACCTATAACTCTGCCCTTCATCTGGCCAAACAATCCTACTTCACCACCCTCATTACTTCAATGTCCAACAACCCAAAACGACTTTTTGAAACCTTAAACTCCCTCCTGAGCCCTAAAGCACATACCCCCACCACCAACCTCAGCGGGGAGGATCTGGCCACTTATTTCCTAGATAAAATCAACCACATCCATCAGGACATCTCAGCCCAATCTCCTCAGTGCCTGGATCCCCTTCCCTGCCGCACTTCAAGCTCACTAGCCATCTTTGAGCCTGTTACAGAAGAAGAAGTTTCCCAGCTCCTCATTTCTTCTCGACCTACAACCTGCAGCAGTGACCCCATTCCTTCACATCTCCTGCAGTCTCTCTCACCGGTGGTCACCACTCACCTGACTAAAATATTTAACCTCTCTCTTTCTTCAGGTATCTTTCCCTCCTCATTTAAACAAGCCATCATAACCCCTTTACTTAAAAAGCCATCCCTGGTCCAGAACTGCACTGCTAACTACAGACCGGTCTCTAATCTTCCTTTCATCTCTAAACTCCTGGAACGCCTGGTCCACTGCCGTCTAATCCACTATCTCTCAGATAACTCTCTCCTCGACCCTCTACAATCTGATTTCCGCTCCTTACACTCCACTGAAACTGCCCTCACTAAAGTCTCTAATGATCTACTAACAGCAAAATCCAAAGGTCACTGCTCCCTGCTGATTCTTCTGGATCTCTCTGCTGATTCTCCTGGATCTCTCTGCTGTGACACTGTGGATCACCAGCTCCTCCTCACTATGCTCCGCTCTATCGGCATCAAGGACACCGCTCTCTCCTGGTTCTCATCCTACCTCTCTGGCCACTCCTTCATGGTATCTTTTGCCAGCTCCTCTTCCTCTCCTTGTCCCCTTACTATCGGGGTCCGCATGGCTCAGTCTTCGGCCCCCTCCTCTTCTCTCTATACACTGCCCCTATTGGACAAACAATCAGCAGATTTGGGTTCCAGTATCATCTCTATGCTGACGACACCCAACTATACACCTCTTCACCTGACAACACCCCTACCCTAATCCAAAATACCAAGGATTGTGCTATGATCTGCAACAGGTACTAAGGAAAGAAAGGAGAAAGCTGTCACAGTACAGTAAGACTAAGCTGAATCCCTACGATGTAGCGGGCTGCCTGTTCCTTGCGAACGGACTTGCCTTAGTCCTCGGCTAGTCTGAACGAAGACCTATAAAGTAAAGGAAGGAGTCCCTAAAAGAACTAAGGACTGGAACAAAAATGGGACACCTCCTGAACAGAGAAAGTTGTTGCAGAACACAAAAAGACAAACTGACAAAAAGGAACTAGAGGTCCCAGAAGGACCAAGCAAACTGAAAGAGATAGGCACCGAAGCACCTGGCTAGCAAAACAGTCAAACAACACTGAAGTCCAGCAAAGCCAAAAGGGCGGAGCTGGAATATAAAGGCAGATGGTCACGTGACCGCAAAACACAGGATGGAAAAAACAAACAGGAGGGTTCTAACAGATTGTCTGTCTGCTGTCTCTAACATCATGTCCTCCCTTTATCTTAAACTGAATCTCTCTAAAACTGAACTTCTTGTGTTTCTCCCCTCTACAAACCCAACTCTACCTAACATTGAAATTACCTTGGAGGGTTCAACCATAACTCCCAGCAGCACGCCCGCTTCCTTGGGGTCATATTCGACACTAACCTTTCCTTTACCCCCCATATCCGATCATTCACTCGCTCCTGTCACCTGCATCTTAAAAACATCTCCACAATTCGACCTTTTCTCACCTTTGAAACTGCTAAAACTCTTACTGTTGCTCTTATTCACTCTCGTCTGGACTACTGCAACTCTCTTCGGATCGGTCTCCCTCTTACCAAACTTTCTCCTTTCCAATCCATCCTGAATGCGGCAGCCAGGGTCGTGTTTCTGTCCAGCTGCTTCACCGATGCCTCCATCTTGTGCCAGTCATTACACTGGTTACCCATTTATACAGGGTCCAATATAAACTCATCGCTCTCACCCACAAAGCTCTCCACAGTTCTGCACCGCCTTATATCTCCTCTCTCATCTCTGTCTATCGCCCTACACATGCCCTCCGTTCTACAAAGGACTTAACATCCCCCATAATCCGAACCTCGCACCTCCGTCTCCAAGACTTCTCTCGTGCTGCGCCAGTTCTCTGGAATGCACTACCCCAGGCGATCCGACTGATGCCTAGCCCCCATATATTCAAGCGCGCTTTAAAAACCCATCTCTTTAAACAAGCCGACCACCTCAACTACTCAGTAAATTAACTTTCCCCTGTTCCCTCCTTCTAAATATTATTCAGAATCTGCCCCCTACTCTTCATCTGTCTCCACACACTCCATGCACAAGATAACTGCACTCGGTACTTGATTATTGCACTTATACATACGGGCTGATGACCGGATTCATGCAACTTTATATGAAAATCCATATTTATTATAATTGCCAGACCTGAAATAACAAGCACTTTTCACCTATTGTGTCCCCCCATTTCCTTGTAGAATGTAAGCAGCGAGCAGCCGGACCCTCACTCCTAATGTAACTGTTTAAACTGTCTTAAATTGTATTGAATTTATTGTCTGCACATGTCCCCGCTTAATTGTAAAGTGCTGCGGAATTTGTTGGCGCTATATAAATAAAAATTATTATTATATTACTATTTATTATGGAGGACGGTGTCCTGGGGTCAACCAATAGTAAAACTAATAGTAATAATCAGGGGTAGGATTCTAGTCTTTAACAACTGGTTCCCTACCCAGAAGACATAGACATGTCTGCATTGAGCAATATAGTGTCATCCCCTGCACCCTCTAAGTGCTTCCTGAGTGCCCCCTTAATTTAATCTCCACTGCCTGCAGTGCCCCCCTATGCCTCATCCCCAGTGACTCTCAAAGCACTATTCCTTGTGCCCTCCTAAGTATCACCCCCAATGCCCTGCAAAGCATCATCAGTGCCTGTGTGATCACCATCCCCAGTGCTCTCCTAAGTGTCATCCTGAGTGCCCCTTTAGACTTACAGCCACTGCCTGACTAAGAACCATCCCCAATTCTTCCCTGTCTCATCCCCAGTGCTCACTTAAGTGTCATTCCCAGCGCACCACTAAGCATCATACATAAATCAATCTAAGCCTCAAACCTAGGTGAGCCCATAAGCATTGTCCAAATTCCCTTCAAACATCATCCCACGTGTCCCAACAAGTATCAACCTCAGTGTCGCTTATGGTGTAACACACAGTGCTCCCTGTAGTGTAAATCACAGTACTCCCTCTAGTATAAATCACAGTGCTCCCTGTAGTGTAAATCACAGTGCCCCCTCTAGTGTAAATCACAGTGCCCCTCTAGTGCAAATCACAGTGCTCCCTCTAGTGTGAATCACAGTGCCCCCTCTAGTGTAAATCACAGTACCCCTCTAGTATAAATCACAGTGCTCCCTCTACTGTAAATCACAGTGCCCCCTCTAGTGTAAATCACAGTACCCCTCTAGTATAAATCACAGTGCTCCCTCTAGTGTAAATCACAGTGACCCTCTAGTGCAAATCACAGTGCCCCCTCTAGTGTAAATCACAGTACCCCTCTAGTATAAATCACAGTACTCCCTCTAGTGTAAATCACAGTGCCCCCTCTAGTGCAAATCACAGTGCCCCCTCTAGTGTAAATCACAGTACCCCTCTAGTATAAATCACAGTGCTCCCTCTAGTGTAAATCACAGTACCCCTCTAGTATAAATCACAGTGCCCCCTCTAGTGTAAATCACAGTGCCCCTCTAGTGCAAATCACAGTGCTCCCTCTAGTGTAAATCACAGTGCTCCTTTAGTGTAAATCACAGTACCCCTCTAGTGTAAATCACAGTGCTCCCTCTAGTGTAAATCACAGTGCCCCCTCTAGTGTAAATCACAGTGCCCCTCTAGTGCAAATCACAGTGCTCCCTCTAGTGTAAATCACAGTGCCCCCTCTAGTGTAAATCACAGTACCCCTCTAGTATAAATCACAGTGCTACCTCTACTGTAAATCACAGTGCTCCCTCTAGTGTAAATCACAGTGACCCTCTAGTGCAACTCACAGTGCCCCCTCTAGTGTAAATCACAGTGACCCTCTAGTGCAAATCACAGTGCCCCCTCTAATATAAATCACAGTGCTCCCTCTAGTGTAAATCACAGTACCCCTCTAGTGTAAATCACAGTGCCCCTCTAATATAAATCACAGTGCTCCCTCTAGTGTAAATCACAGTGCCCCCTCTAGTGTAAATCACAGTACTCCCTCTAGTGTAAATCACAGTGCCCCCTCTAGTGTAAATCACAGTGCCCCTCTAGTGCAAATCACAGTGCTCCCTCTGGTGTAAATCACAGTGCCCCCTCTAGTGTAAATCACAGTACCCCTCTAGTATAAATCACAGTGCTCCCTCTAGTGTAAATCACAGTGCTCCCTCTAGTGTAAATCACAGTGACCCTCTAGTGCAAATCACAGTGCCCCCTCTAGTGTAAATCACAGTGCTCCTCTAGTGCAAATCACAGTGCTCTCTCTAGTATAAATCACAGTGCTCCCTGTAGTGTAAATCACAGTGCTCCTCTAGTGTAAATCACAGGGACCCTCTAGTGTAAATCACAGTGCCCCTCTAATATAAATCACAGTGCTCCCTCTAGTGTAAATCACAGTGCCCCCTCTAGTGTAAATCACAGTACACCCTCTAGTGTAAATCACAGTGCCCCCTCTAGTGTAAATCACAGTGCCCCTCTAGTGCAAATCACAGTGCTCCCTCTAGTGTAAATCACAGTGCCCCCTCTAGTGTAAATCACAGTACCCCTCTAGTATAAATCACAGTGATCCCTCTAGTGTAAATCACAGTGCTCCCTCTAGTGTAAATCACAGTGACCCTTTAGTGCAAATCACAGTGCCCCCTCTAGTGTAAATCACAGTGCTCCTCTAGTGCAAATCACAGTGCTCTCTCTAGTATAAATCACAGTGCTCCCTGTAGTGTAAATCACAGTGCTCATCTAGTGTAAATCACAGTGACCCTCTAGTGCAAATCACAGTGCCCCTCTAATATAAATCACAGTGCTCCCTCTAGTGTAAATCACAGTACCCCTCTAGTGTAAATCACAGTGCCCCTCTAATATAAATCACAGTGCTCCCTCTAGTGTAAATCACAGTGACCCTCTAGTGCAAATCACAGTGCCCCTCTAATATAAATCACAGTGCTCCCTCTAGTGTAAATCACAGTACCCCTCTAGTGTAAGTCACAGTGCCCCCTCTAGTGTAAATCACAGTGCCACTCTAGTGTAAATCACAGTGCCCCCTCAAGTGTAAATCACAGTGCCACTCTAGTGTAAATCACAGTGCTCCTCTAGTGTAAATCACAGTGCTCCCTCAAGTGTAAATCACAGTGCTCCCTCTAGTGTAAATCACAGCGCTCCTCTAGTGTAAATCACAGTGCTCCTCTAATGTAAATCACAGTGCTCTCTCAAGTGTAAATCACAGTACCCCTCTAGTGTAAATCACAGTGCTCCATCTAGTGTAAATCACAGTGCTCTCTCAAGTGTAAATCACAGTACCCCTCTAGTGTAAATCACAGTGCTCCCTCTAGTGTAAATCACAGTGCCCCCTCTAGTGTAAATCACAGTGCCCCTCTAGTGCAAATCACAGTGTTCCCTCTAGTGTAAATCACAGTGCCCCCTCTAGTGTAAATCACAGTACCCCTCTAGTGTAAATCACATTGCCCCCTCTAGTGTAAATCACAGTGCCCCCTCTAGTATAAATCACAGTGCTCCCTCTAGTGTAAATCACAGTGCTCCCTCTAGTGTTAATCACTGTGCTCCCTCTAGTGTAAATCACAGTGCCCCCTCTAGTATAAATCACAGTGACCCTCTAGTGCAAATCACAGTGCCCCTCTAATATAAATCACAGTGCTCCCTCTAGTGTAAATCACAGTACCCCTCTAGTGTAAATCACAGTGCCCCTCTAGTATAAATCACAGTACTCCCTGTAGTGTAAATCACAGTGCTCCTCTAGTGTAAATCACAGTGACCCTCTAGTGCAAATCACAGTGCCCCTCTAATATAAATCACAGTGCTCCCTCTAGTGTAAATCACAGTACCCCTCAAGTGTAAATCACAGTGCCCCTCTAATATAAATCACAGTGCTCCCTCTAGTGTAAATCACAGTGCCCCCTCTAGTGTAAATCACAGTACCCCCTCTAGTGTAAATCACAGTGCCCCCTCTAGTGTAAATCACAGTGCCCCTCTAGTGCAAATCACAGTGCTCCCTCTAGTGTAAATCACAGTGCCCCCTCTAGTGGAAATCACAGTGCCCCTCTAATATAAATCACAGTGCTCCCTCTAGTGTAAATCACAGTACCCCTCTAGTGTAAGTCACAGTGCCCCCTCTAGTGTAAATCACAGTGCCACTCTAGTGTAAATCACAGTGCCCCCTCAAGTGTAAATCACAGTGCCACTCTAGTGTAAATCACAGTGCTCCTCTAGTGTAAATCACAGTGCTCCCTCAAGTGTAAATCACAGTGCTCCCTCTAGTGTAAATCACAGCGCTCCTCTAGTGTAAATCACAGTGCTCCTCTAATGTAAATCACAGTGCTCTCTCAAGTGTAAATCACAGTACCCCTCTAGTGTAAATCACAGTGCTCCATCTAGTGTAAATCACAGTGCTCTCTCAAGTGTAAATCACAGTACCCCTCTAGTGTAAATCACAGTGCTCCCTCTAGTGTAAATCACAGTGCCCCCTCTAGTGTAAATCACAGTGCCCCTCTAGTGCAAATCACAGTGTTCCCTCTAGTGTAAATCACAGTGCCCCCTCTAGTGTAAATCACAGTACCCCTCTAGTGTAAATCACATTGCCCCCTCTAGTGTAAATCACAGTGCCCCCTCTAGTATAAATCACAGTGCTCCCTCTAGTGTAAATCACAGTGCTCCCTCTAGTGTTAATCACTGTGCTCCCTCTAGTGTAAATCACAGTGCCCCCTCTAGTATAAATCACAGTGACCCTCTAGTGCAAATCACAGTGCCCCTCTAATATAAATCACAGTGCTCCCTCTAGTGTAAATCACAGTACCCCTCTAGTGTAAATCACAGTGCCCCTCTAGTATAAATCACAGTACTCCCTGTAGTGTAAATCACAGTGCTCCTCTAGTGTAAATCACAGTGACCCTCTAGTGCAAATCACAGTGCCCCTCTAATATAAATCACAGTGCTCCCTCTAGTGTAAATCACAGTACCCCTCAAGTGTAAATCACAGTGCCCCTCTAATATAAATCACAGTGCTCCCTCTAGTGTAAATCACAGTGCCCCCTCTAGTGTAAATCACAGTACCCCCTCTAGTGTAAATCACAGTGCCCCCTCTAGTGTAAATCACAGTGCCCCTCTAGTGCAAATCACAGTGCTCCCTCTAGTGTAAATCACAGTGCCCCCTCTAGTGGAAATCACAGTACCCCTCTAGTATAAATCACAGTGCTCCCTCTAGTGTAAATCACAGTGCTCCCTCTAGTGTAAATCACAGTGACCCTCTAGTGCAAATCACAGTGCCCCCTCTAGTGTAAATCACAGTGCTCCTCTAGTGCAAATCACAGTGCTCTCTCTAGTATAAATCACAGTGCTCCCTGTAGTGTAAATCATAGTGCTCCTCTAGTATAAATCACAGTGACCCTCTAGTGCAAATCACAGTGCCCCTCTAATATAAATCACAGTGCTCCCTCTAGTGTAAATCACAGTACCCCTCTAGTGTAAATCACAGTGCCCCTCTAATATAAATCACAGTGCTCCCTCTAGTGTAAATCACAGTGACCCTCTAGTGCAAATCACAGTGCCCCTCTAATATAAATCACAGTGCTCCCTCTAGTGTAAATCACAGTACCCCTCTAGTGTAAGTCACAGTGCCCCGTCTAGTGTAAATCACAGTGCCAATCTAGTGTAAATCACAGTGCCCCTCTAGTGTAAATCACAGTGCCCCCTCAAGTGTAAATCACAGTGCCACTCTAGTGTAAATCACAGTGCTCCTCTAGTGTAAATCACAGTGCTCCCTCTAGTGTAAATCACAGTGACCCTCCAGTGCAAATCACAGTGCCCCTCTAATATAAATCACAGTGCTCCCTCTAGTGTAAATCACAGTACCCCTCTAGTGTAAGTCACAGTGCCCCCTCTAGTGTAAATCACAGTGCCACTCTAGTGTAAATCACAGTGCCTCTCTAGTGTAAATCACAGTGCCC
Source organism: Phyllobates terribilis (assembly GCF_046119375.1). Lineage (NCBI taxonomy): Eukaryota > Metazoa > Chordata > Amphibia > Anura > Dendrobatidae > Phyllobates > Phyllobates terribilis. The sequence continues at coordinate 195,110,300 of NW_027362768.1, forward strand.
CCTCAAGTGTAAATCACAGTGCCACTCTAGTGTAAATCACAGTGCTCCTCTAGTGTAAATCACAGTGCTCCCTCAAGTGTAAACCACAGTGCTCCCTCTAGTGTAAAGCACAGCGCTCCTCTAGTGTAAATCACAGTGCTCCTCTAATGTAAATCACAGTGCTCTCTCAAGTGTAAATCACAGTACCCTCTAGTATAAATCACAGTGCTCCTCTAGTGTAAATCACAGTGCCCCCTCTAGTGTAAATCACAGTGCTCCCTCTAGTGTAAATCACAGTGCCCCTCTACTGTAAATCACAATACTCCCTCTAGTGTAAATCACAGTGCTCTCTCTAGCGTAAATCACAGTGCCACCTCTAGTGTAAATCACAGTGCCACCTCTAGTGTAAATCACAGTGCCCCAATAGTGTAAATCACAGTGTTCCATCTAGTGTAAATCACAGTGCCCCTCTAGTGTAAATCACAGTACTCCCTCTAGTGTAAATCACAGTGCTCACTCTAGCGTAAATCACAGGGCCACCTCTAATCTAAATCACAGTGCCACCTCAAGTGTAAGTCACAGTGCCCATCTAGTGTAAATCACAGTGCCCCAATAGTGTAAATAACAGTGTTCCCTCTAGTGTAAATCACAGTGCTCCCTCTAGTGTAAATCACAGTGCCCCTCTAGTGTAAATCACAGTGCCTCTCTAGTGTAAATTACAGTGCCCCTCTAGAGTAAATCATAATCTCTCTCTATGGTAAATCACTGTGCCACTCTAGTGTAAATCACAGTGATCCTCTAGTGTAGATCACAGTGACCCTGTAGTGTAAATCACAGTGCTACCTCTAGTGTAAATCACAGTGCCCAGGTAGTGTAAATTACAGTGCTCCCTCTGGTGAAAATCACAGTACCCCTCTAGTGTAAATCACAGTGCTCCCTCTAGTGTAAATCACAGTGCCCCTCTAGTGTAAATCACAGTGCCCCTCTAGAGTAAATCATAATCTCCCTCTATTGTAAATCACAATGCCCCTCTAGGGTAAATTACAGTGCCCCTTCTAGAGTAAATCACAGTGCTCCTCTAGTGTAAATCACAGTGCTACCCCTAGTGTAAATCACAGTGATCCTCTAGTGTAAATCACAGTGCCCCTGTAGTGTAAATCAAAGTGCTCCCTCTAGTGTAAATCACAGTGCTCCCTCTAGTGTAATTCACAGTGCTCCTTTAATGTAAATCACAGTGCCCCCTCTAGTATAAATCACAGTGCTCCCTCTAGTGTAAATCTCAGTGCTCCTCTAGTGTAAATCACAGTGCTCCTCTAGTGTAAATCACAGTGCCCCCTCTAGTGTAAATCACAGTACTCCATCTAGTGTAAATCACAGTGACCCTCTAGTGCAAATCACAGTGCCCCTCTAATATAAATCACAGTGCTCCCTCTAGTGTAAATCACAGTACCCCTCTAGTGTAAGTCACAGTGCCCCCTCTAGTGTAAATCACAGTGACAATCTAGTGTAAATCACAGTGCCCCTCTAGTGTAAATCACAGTGCCCCCTCAAGTGTAAATCACAGTGCCACTCTAGTGTAAATCACAGTGCTCCTCTAGTGTAAATCACAGTGCTCCCTCTAGTGTAAATCACAGTGACCCTCCAGTGCAAATCACAGTGCCCCTCTAATATAAATCACAGTGCTCCCTCTAGTGTAAATCACAGTACCCCTCTAGTGTAAGTCACAGTGCCCGCTCTAGAGTAAATCACAGTGCCACTCTAGTGTAAATCACAGTGCCTCTCTAGTGTAAATCACAGTGCCCCCTCAAGTGTAAATCACAGTGCCACTCTAGTGTAAATCACAGTGCTCCTCTAGTGTAAATCACAGTGCTCCCTCAAGTGTAAACCACAGTGCTCCCTCTAGTGTAAAGCACAGCGCTCCTCTAGTGTAAATCACAGTGCTCCTCTAATGTAAATCACAGTGCTCTCTCAAGTGTAAATCACAGTACCCTCTAGTATAAATCACAGTGCTCCTCTAGTGTAAATCACAGTGCCCCCTCTAGTGTAAATCACAGTGCTCCCTCTAGTGTAAATCACAGTGCCCTCTCTAGTGTAAATCACAGTGCTTCCTCTAGTGTAAATCACAGTGTCCCCTCAAGGGTGAATCACAGTGCTCTCTAGTGTAAATCACAGTGCCCCTCTACTGTAAATCACAATACTCCCTCTAGTGTAAATCACAGTGCTTCCTCTAGTGTAAATCACAGTGCCACCTCTAGTGTAAATCACAGTGCCCCAATAGTGTAAATCACAGTGTTCCATCTAGTGTAAATCACAGTGCCCCTCTAGTGTAAATCACAGTACTCCCTCTAGTGTAAATCACAGTGCTCACTCTAGCGTAAATCACAGGGCCACCTCTAGTCTAAATCACAGTGCCACCTCGAGTGTAAATCACAGTGCCCATCTAGTGTAAATCACAGTGCCCCAATAGTGTAAATAACAGTGTTCCCTCTAGTGTAAATCACAGTGCTCCCTCTAGTGTAAATCACAGTGCCCCTCTAGTGTAAATCACAGTGCCTCTCTAGTGTAAATTACAGTGCCCCTCTAGAGTAAATCATAATCTCTCTCTATGGTAAATCACTGTGCCACTCTAGTGTAAATCACAGTGATCCTCTAGTGTAGATCACAGTGACCCTGTAGTGTAAATCACAGTGCCACTCTAGTGTAAATCACAGTGCCTCTCTAGTGTAAATCACAGTGCCCCCTCAAGTGTAAATCACAGTGCCACTCTAGTGTAATTCACAGTGCTCCTCTAGTGTAAATCACAGTGCTCCCTCAAGTGTAAACCACAGTGCTCCCTCTAGTGTAAAGCACAGCGCTCCTCTAGTGTAAATCACAGTGCTCCTCTAATGTAAATCACAGTGCTCTCTCAAGTGTAAATCACAGTACCCTCTAGTATAAATCACAGTGCTCCTCTAGTGTAAATCACAGTGCCCCCTCTAGTGTAAATCACAGTGCTCCCTCTAGTGTAAATCACAGTGCCCTCTCTAGTGTAAATCACAGTGCTTCCTCTAGTGTAAATCACAGTGTCCCCTCAAGGGTGAATCACAGTGCTCTCTAGTGTAAATCACAGTGCCCCTCTACTGTAAATCACAATACTCCCTCTAGTGTAAATCACAGTGCTCTCTCTAGCGTAAATCACAGTGCCACCTCTAGTGTAAATCACAGTGCCACCTCTAGTGTAAATCACAGTGCCCCAATAGTGTAAATCACAGTGTTCCATCTAGTGTAAATCACAGTGCCCCTCTAGTGTAAATCACAGTACTCCCTCTAGTGTAAATCACAGTGCTCACTCTAGCGTAAATCACAGGGCCACCTCTAGTCTAAATCACAGTGCCACCTCAAGTGTAAATCACAGTGCCCATCTAGTGTAAATCACAGTGCCCCAATAGTGTAAATAACAGTGTTCCCTCTAGTGTAAATCACAGTGCTCCCTCTAGTGTAAATCACAGTGCCCCTCTAGTGTAAATCACAGTGCCTCTCTAGTGTAAATTACAGTGCCCCTCTAGAGTAAATCATAATCTCTCTCTATGGTAAATCACTGTGCCACTCTAGTGTAAATCACAGTGATCCTCTAGTGTAGATCACAGTGACCCTGTAGTGTAAATCACAGTGCTACCTCTAGTGTAAATCACAGTGCCCAGGTAGTGTAAATTACAGTGCTCCCTCTGGTGAAAATCACAGTACCCCTCTAGTGTAAATCACAGTGCTCCCTCTAGTGTAAATCACAGTGCCCCTCTAGTGTAAATCACAGTGCCCCTCTAGAGTAAATCATAATCTCCCTCTATTGTAAATCACAATGCCCCTCTAGGGTAAATTACAGTGCCCCTTCTAGAGTAAATCACAGTGCTTCTCTAGTGTAAATCACAGTGCTACCCCTAGTGTAAATCACAGTGATCCTCTAGTGTAAATCACAGTGCGCCTGTAGTGTAAATCAAAGTGCTCCCTCTAGTGTAAATCAGAGTGCTCCCTCTAGTGTAATTCACAGTGCTCCTCTAATGTAAATCACAGTGCCCCCTCTAGTATAAATCACAGTGCTCCCTCTAGTGTAAATCTCAGTGCTCCTATAGTGTAAATCACAGTGCTCCTCTAGTGTAAATCACAGTGCCCCCTCTAGTGTAAATCACAGTGCTCAGTCTAGTGTAAATCACAGTGCCCCCTCTAGTGTAAATCACAGAGCTTCCTCTAGTGTAAATCACAGTGTCCCCTCAAGGGTGAATCACAGTGCTCCTCTAATGTAAATCACAGTGCCCCCTCTAGTATAAATCACAGTGCTCCCTGTAGTGTAAATCTCAGTGCTCCTCTCGTGTAAATCACAGTGCTCCTCTAGTGTAAATCACAGTGCCCCCTCTAGTGTAAATCACAGTGCTCCGTCTAGTGTAAATCACAGTGCCCCCTCTAGTGTAAATCACAGTGCTTCCTCTAGTGTAAATCACAGTGCCCCTCTAGTGTAAATCACAGTACTCCCTCTAGTGTAAATCACAGTGCTCTCTCTAGCGTAAATCACAGTGCCACCTCTAGTGTAAATCACAGTGCCACCTCTAGTGTAAATCACAGTGCCCCAATAGTGTAAATCACAGTGTTCCATCTAGTGTAAATCACAGTGCCCCTCTAGTGTAAATCACAGTGCTCCCTCTAGTGTAAATCACAGTGCCCCTCTAGTGTAAATCACAGTACTCCCTCTAGTGTAAATCACAGTGCTCCCTCTAGCGTAAATCACAGGGCCACCTCTAGTGTAAATCACAGTGCCACCTCAAGTGTAAATCACAGTGCCCATCTAGTGTAAATCACAGTGCCCCAATAGTGTAAATAACAGTGTTCCCTCTAGTGTAAATCACAGTGCTCCCTCTAGTGTAAATCACAGTGCCCCTCTAGAGTAAATCATAATCTCTCTCTATTGTAAATCACTGTGCCACTCTAGTGTAAATCACAGTGATCCTCTAGTGTAGATCACAGTGACCCTGTAGTATAAATCACAGTGCTCCCTCTAGTGTAAATCACAGTGCCCAGGTAGTGTAAATTACAGTGCTCCCTCTGGTGAAAATCACAGTGCCCCTCTAGTGTAAATCACAGTGCTCCCTCTAGTGTAAATCACAGTGCCCCTCTAGTGTAAATCACAGTTCCCCTCTAGAGTAAATCATAATTTCCCTCTATTGTAAATCACAATGCCCCTCTAGGGTAAATTACAGTGCCCCTTCTAGAGTAAATCACAGTGCTCCTCTAGTGTAAATCACAGTGCTACCCCTAGTGTAAATCACAGTGATCCTCTAGTGTAAATCACAGTGCCACTGTAGAGTAAATCAAAGTGCTCCCTCTAGTGTAAATCACAGTGCCCAGGTAGTGTAAATCACAGTGCTCCCTCTGGTGTAAATCACAGTGCTCCTCTAGTGTAAATCACAGTGCACCTCTAGTGTAAATCACAGTGCCCATCTAGTGTAAATCACAGTGCCCCAATAGTGTAAATAACAGTGTTCCCTCTAGTGTAAATCACAGTGCTCCCTCTAGTGTAAATCACAGAGCCCCTCTAGTGTAAATTACAGTGCCCCTCTAGAGTAAATCATAATCTCTCTCTATTGTAAATCACTGTGCCACTCTAGTGTAAATCACAGTGATCCTCTAGTGTAGATCACAGTGACCCTGTAGTATAAATCACAGTGCTCCCTCTAGTGTAAATCACAGTGCCCAGGTAGTGTAAATTACAGTGCTCCCTCTGGTGAAAATCACAGTGCCCCTCTAGTGTAAATCACAGTGCTCCCTCTAGTGTAAATCACAGTGCCCCTCTAGTGTAAATCACAGTGCCCCTCTAGAGTAAATCATAATCTCCCTCTATTGTAAATCACAATGCCCCTCTAGGGTAAATTACAGTGCCCCTTCTAGAGTAAATCACAGTGCTCCTCTAGTGTAAATCACAGTGCTACCCCTAGTGTAAATCACAGTGATCCTCTAGTGTAAATCACAGTGCCCCTGTAGAGTAAATCAAAGTGCTCCCTCTAGTGTAAATCACAGTGCCCAGGTAGTGTAAATCACAGTGCTCCCTCTGGTGTAAATCACAGTGCTCCACTAGTGTAAATCACAGTGCACCTCTAGTGTAGATCACAGTGCCCCTCTAGTGTAAATCATATCTCTCTCTCTATTGTAAATCACTGTGCCACTCTAGTGTAAATCACAGTGCTCCCTGTATTGTAAATCACAGTGCCCCTCTAGGGTAAATCACAGTACTCCCTCAAGTGTAAATCACAGTGCCCCCTCTAGAGTAAATCACAGTGCCCTCTAGTGTAAATCACAGTGCTCGTCTAGTGTAATTCACAGTGATCCTCTAGTGTAAATCACGGTGACCCTGTAGTGTAAATCACAGTGCTCCCTCTGGTGTAAATCACAGTGACCTTCTAGTGTAAATCAAAGTGCTCCCTCTAGTGTAAATCACAGTGCCCCTCTAGTGTAAATCACAGTTCTCCCTCTAGTGTAAATAACAGTGCTCCGTCTAGTGTAAATCACAGTGCCTCTCTAGTGTAAATCACAGTGCCTCTCTAGTGTAAATCACATTGCCCCCTCTAATGTAAACCACAGTGCCCTCTAGTGTAAATCACAGTGTTCCTCAAGTGTAAATCACAGTGCCCTCTATAGTGTAAATCACAGTGCCCCTCTAGTGTAAATCACAGTGACCCTCAACTATAAATCAAAGTGACCCTCTAGTGCAAATCACAGGGCTCCCTCTAGTGTAAATCATAGTGCTCCATCTAGTGTAAATCACAATGACCCTTTAATGTAAATCACAGTGCCCCCTCTAGTATAAATCACAGTGCTCCTTCTAGTGTAAATCACGATGCCCATGTTATTGTAAATCGCAATGCTCCCTCTAGTGTAAATTACAGCTCTCTCTCTAGTGTAAATCATAGCTCCCCGCGAGTGTAAATCACAGTGCTCCCTCTAGTGTAAATCACAGTGATCCTATATTGTAAATCACAGTGCCCCCTCTAGTGTAAATCACATTGCCCTCTAGTGTAAACCACAGTGCCCCTATAGTATAAATCACAGTGCTCACTCTAGTGTAAATCACAGTGCCCTCTACTGTAAATAACAGTGCCCTTCTAGTGTAAATCACAGAGCCCCCTCTAGTGTAAATCACAGTGCCCTCTACTGTAAATAACAGTGCCCTTCTAGTGTAAATCACAGAGCCCCCTCTAGTGTAAATCACAATGCCCTCTAGTGTAAATCATAGTGCCCCTCTAGTGTCAATCACATTGCCCCCTCCTGTGTAAATCACAGTGCCCCTCTAGAGTAAATCAAAGTGAACCCTCTAGTTTAAATTACAGTGCTCCCTCAAGTGTAAATCACAGTGCCCCTCTAGTGTAAATCACAGTGTCCCTCTACTATAAATAACAGTGCTCCCTCTAATGCAAATCACAGTGCTTCCTCTAGTGTAAATCACAGTGCTCCCTCTAGTGTAAATCACAGTACCCCTCTAGTGTAAATCACAGTGACCCTCAACTATAAATCAAAGTGACCCTCTAGTATAAATCACATTGCTCCCTCTAGTATAATTCACAGTGACTTTGTAGTGCAAATCACAGGGCTCCCTCTAGTGTAAATCATAGTGTTCCATCTAGTGTAAATCACAATGACCCTTTAATGTAAATCACAGTGCCCCCTCTAGTATAAATCACAGTGCTCCTTCTAGTGTAAATCACGGTGCCCATGTTATTGTAAATCGCAATGCTCCCTCTAGTGTAAATTACAACTCTCTCTCTAGTGTAAATCATAGCTCCCCGCGAGTGTAAATCACAGTGCTCCCTCTAGTGTAAACCACAGTGATCCTATAGTGTAAATCACAGTGCCCCCTCTAGTGTAAATCACATTGCCCTCTAGTGTTGTGTAAACCACAGTGCCCCTATAGTGTAAATCACAGTGCTCCCTCTAGTGTAAATCACAGTGATCCTATAGTGTAAATCACTGTGCCACTCTACTGTAAATCACAGTGCCCCTCTAGGGTAAATTACAGTGTCCCCTCTAGAGTAAATCACAGTGCTCCTCTAGTGTAAATCACAGTGCTACTCCTAGTGTAAATCAGAGTGATCCTCTAGTGTAAATCACAGTGCCTCTGTAGTGTAAATCACAGTGCTTCCTCTAGTGTAAATCACAGTGCCCCTCTAGTGTAAATCACAATGCCCCCTCAAGTGTAAATCATAGCTCTCTCTCTATTGTAAATCACTGTGCCACTATAGTGTAAATCACAATGCTCCCTCTATTGTAAATCACAGTGCCCCTCTAGGGTAAATCACAGTGCCCCTTCTAGAGTAAATCACAGTGCCCTCTAGAGTAAATCATAGTGCTCCTCTAGTGTAAATCACAGTGCCCTTTAGTGTAAATCACAGTGCTCCTCTAGTGTAAATCACAGTGCCCTCTAGTGTAAATAACAGTGATCCTCTAGTGTAAATCACAGTGCCCCTGTAGTGTAAATCACAGTGCTCCCTCTAGTGTAAATCACAGTGCCCATGTAGCGTAAATCACAGTGCCTCTCTAGTGTAAATCACAGTGCTCCCTCTGGTGTAAATCACAGTGACCTTCTAGTGTAAATCACAGTGCTCCCTCTAGTGTAAATCACAGTGCCCCCTCTAGTATAAATCACAGTGCTCCGTCTAGTGTAAATCACAGTGCCCACTCCAGTGTCAATCACAGTGCTCCCTTCAGTGTAAATCACAGTACCCCGCTATTGTAAATCACAGTGCTCCCTCTAGTATAAATCACAATTCCCCTCTAGTGTAAATCACAGTGCCCCCTCTAGTGTAGATCACAGTGCCCCCGCTAGTGTTAATCATTGTGCCGCCTCTAGTATAAATCACAATGCTCCCTCTAGTGTAAATCACAGTGCCCCAATAGTGTAAATCACAGTGCTAACCCTAGTATAAATCACAGTGTCCCTCTAGTGGAAATCACAGTTCTTCCTCTAGTATAAATCACAGTGTCCCTCTAGTACAAATCACAGTGCCACTCTAATACAAATAACAGTGCCCCTCTAGCATAAATGACAGTGCCCCTCTAGTGTAAATCACAGTGCTCCCTCTTGTGTAAATCACAGTACCTCTCTAGTATAAATCACAGTGCTCCCTCTAGTGTAAATCACAGTGCCCCTCTAGTATAAATCACAGTGCTCACTCTAGTGTAAATTACAGTGCCCCTCTAGTGTAAATCACAGTTCTTCCTCTAGTGTAAATTACAGTACCCCTATAGTACAAATCACAGTGCCACTCTAATACAAATCACAGTGCCCCTCTTGCATAAATCACAGTGCCCCTCTAGTGTAAATAATAGTGCTCCCTCTTGTGTAAATCACAGTACCTTTCTAGTATAAATCACAGTGCTCCCTCTAGTGTAAATTACAGTGCCCCTCTAGTGTAAATCACAGTGCCCCTCTAGTTTAAATCACAGTGCTCCCTCTAGTGTAAATCACAGTGCTCCCTCTAGTATAAATCACAGTGCCTCTCCAGTGTAAATCACAGTACCCCTCTAGTGTAAATCACAGTTCTCCCTCCAGTGTAAATCACAGTGCTCCCTCTAGTGTAAATCACAGTGCTTCCTCTAGTGTAAATCACAGTGCTCCCTCTAGTGTAAATCACAGTGCTTCCTCTAGTGTAAATCACAGTACCCCTCTAGTACAAATCAAAGTGCCCTCTAAAGTAAATCACAGGGCCCCTCTAGTGTAAATAATAATGCTCCCTTTATTGTAAATCACAGTTCTCCCTCTAGTGCAAATCACATTTCTCCCTCTAGTGTAAATTACAGTGCCCCTCTAGTGTAAATCACAGTGCCCCTCTAGTTTAAATCACAGTGCTCCCTCTAGTGTAAATCACAGTGCTCCCTCTAGTATAAATCACAGTGCCTCTCCAGTGTAAATCACAGTACCCCTCTAGTGTAAATCACAGTTCTCCCTCCAGTGTAAATCACAGTGCTCCCTCTAGTGTAAATCACAGTGCTTCCTCTAGTGTAAATCACAGTGCTCCCTCTAGTGTAAATCACAGTGCTTCCTCTAGTGTAAATCACAGTACCCCTCTAGTACAAATCAAAGTGCCCTCTAAAGTAAATCACAGGGCCCCTCTAGTGTAAATCACAGTGCTCCCTCTAGTGTAAATCACAGTACCCCTCTAGTATAAATCATAGTGCTCACTCTAGTGTAAATCACAGTGTCCCTCTAGTATAAATCACAGTACCCCTCTAGTGTAAACCACAGTGCCCCTCTAGTGTAAATCACTGTGCTCCCTCCAGTGTAAATCACAGTGCTCCCTCTAGTGTAAATCACAGTACCCCTCTAGTGTTAATCACAGTTCTCCCTCCATTGTAAATCACAGTGCCCCCTCTAGTATAAATCACAGTGCTTCCTCTAGTGTAAATCACAATGCCCCCTCTAGTGTTAATCACAGTACCCCTCTAGTGTAAATCATAATGCTCCCTTTATTGTAAATCACATTTCTCCCTCTAGTGTAAATCACAGTACCCCTCTAGTGTAAATCACAGTGACCCTCAACTATAAATCAAAGTGACCCTCTAGTATAAATCACATTGCTCCCTCTAGTATAATTCACAGTGACTTTGTAGTGCAAATCACAGGGCTCCCTCTAGTGTAAATCATAGTGTTCCATCTAGTGTAAATCACAATGACCCTTTAATGTAAATCACAGTGCCCCCTCTAGTATAAATCACAGTGCTCCTTCTAGTGTAAATCACGGTGCCCCTCTAGTGTAAATCACGGTGCCCATGTTATTGTAAATCGCAATGCTCCCTCTAGTGTAAATTACAACTCTCTCTCTAGTGTAAATCATAGCTCCCCGCGAGTGTAAATCACAGTGCTCCCTCTAGTGTAAATCACAGTGATCCTATAGTGTAAATCACAGTGCCCACTCTAGTGTAAATCACATTGCCCTCTAGTGTAAACCACAGTGCCCCTATAGTGTAAATCACAGTGCTCCCTCTAGTGTAAATCACAGTGATCCTATAGTGTAAATCACAGTGCTACTCCTAGTGTAAATCAGAGTGATCCTCTAGTGTAAATCACAGTGCCCCCTCTAGTGTAAATCACATTGCCCTCTAGTGTAAACCACAGTGCCCCTATAGTGTAAATCACAGTGCTCCCTCTAGTGTAAATCACAGTGATCCTATAGTGTAAATCACAGTGCTACTCCTAGTGTAAATCAGAGTGATCCTCTAGTGTAAATCACAGTGCCCCTGTAGTGTAAATCACAGTGCTTCCTCTAGTGTAAATCACAGTGCCCAGGTAGTGTAAATCACAGTGCCCCTCTAGTGTAAATCACAATGCCCCCTCAAGTGTAAATCATAGCTCTCTCTCTATTGTAAATCACTGTGCCACTATAGTGTAAATCACAATGTTCCCTCTATTGTAAATCACAGTGCCCCTCTAGGGTAAATCACAGTGCCCCTTCTAGAGTAAATCACAGTGCCCTCTAGAGTAAATCACAGTGCTCCTCTAGTGTAAATCACAGTGCCCTCTAGTGTAAATCACAGTGCTCCTCTAGTGTAAATCACAGTGCCCTCTAGTGTAAATCACAGTGATCCTCTAGTGTAAATCACAGTGCCCCTGTAGTGTAAATCACAGTGCTCCTTCTAGTGTAAATCACAGTGCCCATGTAGCGTAAATCACAGTGCCTCTCTAGTGTAAATCACAGTGCTCCCTCTGATGTAAATCACAGTGACCTTCTAGTGTAAATCACAATGCTCCCTCTAGTGTAAATCACAGTGCCCCCTCTAGTGTAAATCACAGTGCTCCGTCTAGTGTAAATCACAGTGCCCACTCCAGTGTCAATCACAGTGCTCCCTTCAGTGTAAATCACAGTACCCCGCTATTGTAAATCACAGTGCTCCCTCTAGTATAAATCACAATTCCCCTCTAGTGTAAATCACAGTGCCCGCTCTAGTGTAGATCACAGTGCCCCTGCTAGTGTTAATCATTGTGCCGCCTCTAGTATAAATCACAATGCTCCCTCTAGTGTAAATCACAGTGCCCCAATAGTGTAAATCACAGTGCTAACTCTAGTATAAATCACAGTGTCCCTCTAGTGTAAATCACAGTTCTTCCTCTAGTATAAATCACAGTGTCCCTCTAGTACAAATCACAGTGCCACTCTAATACAAATAACAGTGCCCCTCTAGCATAAATGACAGTGCCCCTCTAGTATATATCACAGTGCTCACTCTAGTGTAAATTACAGTGCCCCTCTAGTGCAAATCACAGTTCTTCCTCTAGTGTAAATTACAGTACCCCTATAGTACAAATCACAGTGCCACTCTAATACAAATCACAGTGCCCCTCTTGCATAATATCACAGTGCCCCTCTAGTGTAAATTAAAGTGCTCCCTCTTGTGTAAATCACAGTACCTCTCTAGTATAAATCACAGTGCTCCCTCTAATGTAAATTACAGTGCCCCTCTAGTGTAAATCACAGTGCCCCTCTAGTTTAAATCACAGTGCTCCCTCTAGTGTAAATCACAGTGCTCCCTCTAGTATAAATCACAGTGCCTCTCCAGTGTAAATCACAGTACCCCTCTAGTGTAAATCACAGTTCTCCCTACAGTGTAAATCACAGTGCTCCCTCTAGTGTAAATCACAGTGCTTCCTCTAGTGTAAATCACAGTACCCCTCTAGTACAAATCAAAGTGCCCTCTAAAATAAATCACAGGGCCCCTCTAGTGTAAATCACAGTGCTCCCTCTAGTGTAAATCACAGTACCCCTCTAGTATAAATCACAGTGCTCACTCTAGTGTAAATCACAGTGTCCCTCTAGTATAAATCACAGTGCCCCCTCTATTGAAAATTACAGTACCCCTCTAGTGTAAACCACAGTGCCCCTCTAGTGTAAATCACTGTGCTCCCTCCAGTGTAAATCACAGTGCTCCCTCTAGTGTAAATCACTGTGCTCCCTCCAATGTAAATCACAGTGCTCCCTCTAGTGTAAATCACAGTACCCCTCTAGTGTAAATCACAGTGCTTCCTCTAGTATAAATCACAGTGCTTCCTCTAGTGTAAATCACAATGCCCCCTCTAGTGTTAATCACAGTACCCCTCTAGTGTAAATCATAATGCTCCCTTTATTGTAAATCACAGTTCTCCCTCTAGTGCAAATCACATTTCTCCCTCTAGTGTAAATCACAGTGCCCCCTCTAGTGTAAATCACAGTGCCCCTCTAGTGTAAATCACAGTGCACCTCTAGTGTAAATCACAGTGCCCCCTCTATAGTAAATCACAGTGCCCCTTCTAGTGTAAATCACAGTGCCCCTCTAGTGTAAATCACAGTGCTTCCTCTAGTCTAAATCACAGTGACCATCTAGTGTAAATCACAGTGCCCCTCTAGTATAAATCACAGTGCCCCTCTAGTGTAAATCACAGTGCCCCCTCTAGAGTAAATCACAGTGCCCCTTCTAGTGTAAATCACACTGCCCCTCTAGTGTAAATCACAGTGCTTCCTCTAATCTAAATCACAGTGCCCCTCTAGTATAAATCACAGTGCTCCCTCTAGTGTAAATCACAGTACCCCTCTAGTACAAATCACAGTGTCCCTCTAGCGTAAATCAAAGTGCCCCTCTAGTGTAAATCACAGTGCTCCCTCTAGTGTAAATCACAGTACCCCTCTAGTATAAATCACAGTGCACCCTCTAGTGTAAATCACAGTGCCCCTCTAATGTAACTCATAGTGCTCCCTCTTGTGTAAATCACAGTACCCCTCTAGTATAAATCACAGTGCTACCTCTAGTGTAAATTACAGTGCCCCTCTAGTGTAAATCACAGTGCTCCTTCTAGTGTAAATCAGTGCCCCTCTAGTGTAAATCAGAGTGCCACTCTAATACAAATCACAGCTCCCCTCTTATGTAAATCACAGTGCCCCCTCTAATATAAATCACAGTGCTCCCTCTAATGTAAATCACAGTGACCCTCTAGTGTAAATCACAGTGCCCCTCTAGTGTAAATCACAGTGATCCTCTAGTGTAAATCACAGTGCTCTCTCTAGTGTAAATCACAGTGCCCCTCTAGTGTAAATCACAGTGCCCCCTCTAGTGTAAATCACAGTGCCCCCTCTAGTGTAAATCACAGTGCTTCCTCTAGTGTAAATCACAGTTCCCCCTCTAGTGTAAACCACAGTGCTTCCTCTAGTGTAAATCACAGTGCTCCCTCTAGTGTAAATCACAGTGCTCCCTCTAGTGTAAATCACAGTGCTCCCTCTAGTGTAAACCACAGTGCCCCTCTAGTGTAAATCACAGTGCTCCCTCTAGTGTAAACCACAGTGCCCCTCTAGTGTAAATCACAGTGATCCTCTAGTGTAAATCACAGTGCCCCTCTAATGTAAATCACAGTGCCCCCTCTAGTGTAAATTACAGTGTCCCCTCTAGTGTAAATCAGTGCCCACTCTAGTGTAAATCACAGTGCTCCCTCTAGTGTAAATCACAGTGCTCCCTCTAGTGTAAATCACAGTGCCCCCTCTAGTGTAAATCACAGTGCTCCCTCTAGTGTAAATCACAGTGCCCCTCTAGTGTAAATCACAGTGCTCCCTCTAGTGTAAATCACAGTGCCCCCTCTAGTGTAAATCACAGTACCCCTCTAGTGTAAATCACAGTGCCCCCTCTAGTGTAAATCACAGTACCCCTCTAGTGTAAATCACAGTGCCCCCTCTAGTGTAAATCACAATGCCCCCTCTTGTGTAAATCACAGTGCTTCCTCTAGTGTAAATCACAGTGCTCCCTCTCGTGTAAATCACAGTACTACCTCTAGTATAAATCACAGTGCCCCATCTAGTGTAAATCACAGTGCTTCCTCTAGTGTAAATTACAGTGCTTCCTCTAGTGTAAATCACAGTGCCCCCTCTAGTGTTAATCACAGTGCTCCCTCTAGTGTAAATCACAGTACTCCCTCTAGTATAAATCACAGTGCCCCCTCTAGTGTAAATCACAGTGCTCCCTCTAGTGTAAATCACAGTGCCCCTCTAGTGTAAATCACAGTGCCCCTCTAGTGTAAATCACAGTACCCCTCTAGTGTAAATCACAGTGCCCCCTCTAGTGTAAATCACAGTGCCCCTTCTAGTATAAATCACAGTGCCCCCTCTGGTGTAAATCACAGTGCCCCTCTAGTGTAAATCACAGTGCTAACTCTAGTGTAAATCAGAGTGCCCCTCTAGTGTAACTCACAGTGCTCCCTCTCGTGTAAATCACAGTACTCCCTTCAGTATAAATCACAGTGCCCCCTCTAGTGTAAATCACAGTGCTTCCTCTAGTGTAAATCACAGTACCCCTCTAGTACAAATCACAGTGTCCATCTAGCGTAAATCAAAGTGCCCCTCTAGTGTAAATCACAGTGCTCCCTCTAGTGTAAATCACAGTACCCCTCTAGTATAAATCACAGTGCACCCTCTAGTGTAAATCACAGTGCCCCTCTAATGTAACTCATAGTGCTCCCTCTTGTGTAAATCACAGTACCCCTCTAGTATAAATCACAGTGCTACCTCTAGTGTAAATTACAGTGCCCCTCTAGTGTAAATCACAGTGCTCCTTCTAGTGTAAATCAGTGCCCCTCTAGTGTAAATCACAGTGCCACTCTAATACAAATCACAGCTCCCCTCTTATGTAAATCACAGTGCCCCCTCTAATATAAATCACAGTGCTCCCTCTAATGTAAATCACAGTGACCCTCTAGTGTAAATCACAGTGCCCCTCTAGTGTAAATCACAGTGATCCTCTAGTGTAAATCACAGTGCTCTCTCTAGTGTAAATCACAGTGCCCCTCTAGTGTAAATCACAGTGCCCCCTCTAGTGTAAATCACAGTGCCCCCTCTAGTGTAAATCACAGTGCTTCCTCTAGTGTAAATCACAGTTCCCCCTCTAGTGTAAACCACAGTGCTTCCTCTAGTGTAAATCACAGTGCTCCCTCTAGTGTAAATCACAGTGCTCCCTCTAGTGTAAATCACAGTGCTCCCTCTAGTGTAAACCACAGTGCCCCTCTAGTGTAAATCACAGTGCTCCCTCTAGTGTAAACCACAGTGCCCCTCTAGTGTAAATCACAGTGATCCTCTAGTGTAAATCACAGTGCCCCTCTAATGTAAATCACAGTGCCCCCTCTAGTGTAAATCACAGTGTCCCCTCTAGTGTAAATCACAGTGCCCACTCTAGTGTAAATCACAGTGCTCCCTCTAGTGTAAATCACAGTGCTCCCTCTAGTGTAAATCACAGTGCCCCCTCTAGTGTAAATCACAGTGCTCCCTCTAGTGTAAATCACAGTGCCCCTCTAGTGTAAATCACAGTGCTCCCTCTAGTGTAAATCACAGTGCCCCCTCTAGTGTAAATCACAGTACCCCTCTAGTGTAAATCACAGTGCCCCCTCTAGTGTAAATCACAGTACCCCTCTAGTGTAAATCACAATGCCCCCTCTTGTGTAAATCACAGTGCTTCCTCTAGTGTAAATCACAGTGCTCCCTCTCGTGTAAATCACAGTACTACCTCTAGTATAAATCACAGTGCCCCATCTAGTGTAAATCACAGTGCTTCCTCTAGTGTAAATTACAGTGCTTCCTCTAGTGTAAATCACAGTGCCCCCTCTAGTGTTAATCACAGTGCTCCCTCTAGTGTAAATCACAGTACTCCCTCTAGTATAAATCACAGTGCCCCCTCTAGTGTAAATCACAGTGCTCCCTCTAGTGTAAATCACAGTGCCCCTCTAGTGTAAATCACAGTGCTCCATCTAGTGTAAATTACAGTGCCCCCTCTAGTGTAAATCACAGTACCCCTCTAGTGTAAATCACAGTGCCCCCTCTAGTGTAAATCACAGTGCCCCTTCTAGTATAAATCACAGTGCCCCCTCTGGTGTAAATCACAGTGCCCCTCTAGTGTAAATCACAGTGCTAACTCTAGTGTAAATCACAGTGCCCCTCTAGTGTAACTCACAGTGCTCCCTCTCGTGTAAATCACAGTACTCCCTTCAGTATAAATCACAGTGCCCCCTCTAGTGTAAATCACAGTGCTTCCTCTAGTGTAAATCACAGTTCCCCCTCTAGTGTAAATCACAGTGCTTCCTCTAGTGTAAATCACAGTGCCCCCTCTAGTGTAAATCACAGTGCTCCCTCTAGTGTAAATCACAGTGCTCCCTCTAGTGTAAACCACAGTGCCCCTCTAGTGTAAATCACAGTGCTCCCTCTAGTGTAAACCACAGTGCCCCTCTAGTGTAAATCACAGTGATCCTCTAGTGTAAATCACGGTGCCCCCTCTAGTGTAAATCACAGTGCCCCCTCTAGTGTAAATCACAGTGCCTCTCTAGTGTAAATCACAGTGCCCCTCTAGCGTAAATCACAGTGCCCCTCTAGTGTAAATCACAGTGCCCCCTCTAGTGTAAATCACAGTGCCCCTCTAGTGTAAATCACAGAACTCCCTCTAGTGTAAATCACAGTGCCCCTCTAGTGTAAATCACAGTGCCCCCTCTAGTGTAAATCACAGTGCCCCCTCTAGTGTAAATCACAGTGCTTCCTCTAGTGTAAATCACAGTGCCCTCTCTAGTGTAAATCACAGTGCTCCTCTAGTGTAAATCACAGTACTCCCTCTAGTGTAAATCACAGTGCCCCTCTAGTGTAAATCACAGTGCCCCCTCTAGTGTAAATCACAGTGCCCCCTCTAGTGTAAATCACAGTGCCCCTCTAGTGTAAATCACAGTACTCCCTCTAGTGTAAATCACAGTGCTCCCTCTAGTGTAAATCACAGTGCCCCCTCTAGTGTAAACCACAGTGCCCCCTCTAGTGTAAATCACAGTGCCTCTCTAGTGTAAATCACAGTGCTCCCTCTAGTGTAAATCACAGTGCTCCCTCTAGTGTAAATCACTGTGCCCCCTCTAGTGTAAATCACAGTGCACCTCTAGTGTAAATCACAGTGCCCCCTCTAGTGTAAATCACTGTGCCCCCTCTAGTGTAAATCACAGTGCACCTCTAGTGTAAATCACAGTGCCCTCTCTAGTGTAAATCACAGTGCTCCCTCTAGTGTAAATCACAGTGCCCCTCTAGTGTAAATCACAGTGCCCCCTCTAGTGTAAATCACAGTGCCCCCTCTAGTGTAAATCACAGTGCCCCCTCTAGTGTAAATCACAGTGCACCTCTAGTGTAAATCACAGTGCCCTCTCTAGTGTAAATCACAGTGCTCCCTCTAGTGTAAGTCACAGTGCCCCTCTAGTGTAAATCACAGTGCCCCCTCTAGTGTAAATCACAGTGCCCCTCTAGTGTAAATCACAGTGCCCCCTCTAGTGTAAATCACAGTGCTCCCTCTAGTGTAAATCACAGTGCCCCTCTAGTGTAAATCACAGTGCCCCCTCTAGTGTAAATCACAGTGCCCCTCTAGTGTAAATCACAGTGCCCCCTCTAGTGTAAATCACAGTGCCCCCTCTAGTGTAAATCACAGTGCCCCTTTAGTGTAAATCACAGTACTCCCTCTAGTGTAAATCACAGTGCTCCCTCTAGTGTAAATCACAGTGCCCCCTCTAGTGTAAACCACAGTGCCCCCTCTAGTGTAAATCACAGTGCCTCTCTAGTGTAAATCACAGTGCTCCCTCTAGTGTAAATCACAGTGCCCCTCTAGTGTAAATCACAGTGCCCCCTCTAGTGTAAATCACAGTGCCCCTCTAGTGTAAATTACAGTGCCCCCTCTAGTGTAAGTCACAGTGCCCCTCTAGTGTAAATCACAGTGCCCCCTCTAGTGTAAATCACAGTGCCCCCTCTAGTGTAATCACAGTGCCCCTCTAGTGTAAATCACAGTACTCCCTCTAGTGTAAATCACAGTGCCCCTCTAGTGTAAATCACAGTGCCCCCTCTAGTGTAAATCACAGTGCCCCCTCTAGTGTAATCACAGTGCCCCTCTAGTGTAAATCACAGTACTCCCTCTAGTGTAAATCACAGTGCCTCTCTATTGTAAATCACAGTGCTCCCTCTAGTGTAAATCACAGTGCTCCCTCTAGTGTAAATCACAGTGCCCCCTCTAGTGTAAATCACAGTGCCCCCTCTAGTGTAATCACAGTGCCCCTCTAGTGTAAATCACAGTACTCCCTCTAGTGTAAATCACAGTGCCCCCTCTAGTGTAAATCACAGTGCCCCCTCTAGTGTAAATCACTGTGCCCCCTCTAGTGTAAGTCACAGTGCCCCTCTAGTGTAAATCACAGTGCCCCCTCTAGTGTAATCACAGTGCCCCTCTAGTGTAAATCACAGTACTCCCTCTAGTGTAATCACAGTGCCCCTCTAGTGTAATCACAGTACTCCCTCTAGTGTAAATCACAGTGCCCCTCTAGTGTGAATCACAGTGCCCCTCTAGTGAATACCTTGATGCCCTTTTTAGGTGTCCTCTCCAGGGTCCCCCTGCGGTGGTGACCACCATGCCCCACAGCTGCACTCCATTCTCTTAACTCTTTCCACTTCCTCTGTGATTTTCTCCTCCACCTTTCTTTCTTCTGTCATAACATCTAAAAGTGATTTCACTAAAATTAGAATAAAAGAAAACTGTGATTTGTTATTTCTCTTAAAACGCCTTCCTATAATTAGTCACCTGCAGGAAGGATTTCATCATTGGTCCCAATCAGACCGCGTTCACATCATGTCTCTGAGTGACCGAGCTTCACGTTTCCTCATAGGGATCAATGGTCGATGCTCCCCGCATTTCAATCTCAGCCGCCTCATTTGTAACTGCTGGAACAGACGAGGTTCACACGATGTGAATAAGCCCTGAGGGCACGAACAAGGTTCAAAGGAGAAGCTGAAGAGATTGCAGAAATCAAAGGGTCAGAGACTAAAACTAATGCAGGAGTGAGATATTGATGGAAATATAGAACAATAAGGGGGGAACAAACCCGAAGCGGAGGACAATCAGCTAAGACATCACAATGATGGAAGAGCAGATATGAATGTAAAGAAGTGCGGGATCATGGAAGCCGAATACTAGAGAGAACTGGGTGGATTAGCAGAATGACTGCACTATATAGAGGGGCGACCTGTTCATGGAGGACGCAACACGTCAATTATTGCAAAGAAAGGCCATTGATTTCCAATGAAGATGTGTAATGCTTCATTCATCCCCCGAAAAATAGAAAACATGCTGCCCGGATGATCAGAGTGTTACACGCACACCGCTAGGTTCAGATAGAGGCGAGACAGGTTACATGAATTCTTTGGAATCCTGGAGGAACCGTTACTCAGGGCGACCATAGACCATGTGCTGCAGCTTCTCTCAGGCACACAGGGATATTGACCCTCAGGCACAGATACGTAGGTTTGTTTCACTTGCTGACCAGACACACTTGACAAGAGTCCTCATAAACAGTAGAACAGTAGCATTTAATAAGAAACCGCACAGCCAGTGCAAGTTAAGTCTTATGAGCAACAGGCTCCCGTGACAAAGAGTACAGTTTCCTTAGCAGCACAGCAGTTCACAGTCTTCCCAGTAGTACAGGACAGCACCGTTCTAATGCAAAGGCACATTAATGAACATTAAGTAATTAATTATTTATAAATAAGGACAAAATGACACTGTTCGACGTCAATCAAAAGACAAATCAGAAAGAAAGGAGAAGGTATAAGGAACAATATCTAAAAATATAATACATTTTATTGATGTAAGTAAATAAAACAATAAACATACAAAATTCCAATGGCAACAAATACATTAGAGGTGGGCCAAGTAAGGCACCACAGGTAAGCATCCACATGAGGGGAGAGCATAGAAATAAAGGTACAGACAATAGAGAGGGGTATAATAGAATATCCACTCATAAATTAGTGTATACGTCCTATGTCTGGACCATAAATAGTTGTTAAAGTGCACAGTGCATTATAGAGTTTCATATCTGTGGTGCCTTACTTGGCCCACCACTAATGTATTTGTTGCCATTGGAATTTTGTATGTTTATTGTTTTTTATTTACTTACATCAATAAAATGTATCATATTTTTAGATATTGTTCCTTATACATTCTCCTTTCTTTCTGATTAGTATTTTTTTAAGTATAGAATATTCCTATTGCAAAAAAATAAAAACCTAACGTATCCCGGTACAAGTCAGTGGGATCATTTTGGATCCATTTGTAAAACAGATGCATCATGATATCACAAGTGGTTCTGGAATAAATCCTCATTTCGATGATTTCTCTTGAACATAAAGTGAAGCTACTGGGCTCACTGCAAAATGTATAACAGGACCGCCACGTCCCATGTGTAAGTCATAATCCTGGCAGAGGGACTTTAGGATACAACCGCCTCGGTAAGCGCTAAGGTGTCCGCAAATATTGAATATATTGAATATAACCTGCATTACTGCTGTAAAGAATATACTTATATAATGAGGGGACTTAGCGCAAAAATTGGCCAATTTATGAGAGCCCACCAGCCATGACAAGGCGACCTCTCTCTGATGAGGCCCTAAACCTAATATTCATCAGACCTGTCTCTCTTCCAGGCTAAAAGCTACAAAAATATCATGTGTGCATTCATCTTTGCGCACAGAGGCGGCTGTATTCTTTGGTTTGTGAATTATGCAGCTTGTACCTGTTCACACTTACTTTATTCTGTTAGGAGGTCCGGTCAGTTTTATGTTTTTTGTTGAAGGACGTTTAGCACGGACCAGGGTCTGGGACTGAAGGCTACCTCTGGATAGCTACTCTCTTACCACAGTTGTTAACTGTCCTGAATTTGCTGGAGTGTCTCGGATACAATCTCAGGCTGAAAGGAGACAAGGTTTATGTAAAGCCCTCCCAAATGTGGGTAATCCCGCCCAGTATTGGGGCGTTCCTTGGAGGAGTTGGAGGGGTTCCTGAGCAGGTTGGGGCATAACTTGAATGTCCCAATTTAGCTAAATTCAATGTTGGGGGGAATATTATTTGCTCGTGCTCATAACAATATCATTCAGAATATCCACCTCTCCAAGAATCAATAATCACAATGTGGTGTCACTGCACTTACTGTAGAGAATCCCGGCTCTCACACATGAACAGGAGTCATACATCACAGCTATTTTCACTCAGCCCATTATCTCGTATACAGACATTCCCATCTCTATTCCTTCTGCTCCGCCACATACATTAAACTCTAAAGCCTCGGTAAAGCATTGTTATTCCGCATTGTTTTTTTTCTGTGTTTTTCTTACAACTGTTCCCTTTGAAATAAAACAGAGCTGGGATTCCTCAAGCTTGAAAACTATTAGGCAAAAGCCCAAAGGATATATATTACAAATGAAAAAAAAATTGATGAAAATGTGCTAACACAGTAAAGTAAAAAATGAAAATCTAAGGTGTGTGAAGCATACGAAATTACTTTACATGTGTCCTTCAAAAAGTTTAATACCATGGTGAGGTCACATTGTTGCATATCATATTCTCCAGGTCCCGGCTGCCAGCAGCAATTACTTGAAAAAGAACATGTTTTCCCTAATGAAAAGCTATCTGGAGTTTTGGAGTGTACCTATGCTTAGCCCTTAGCAAAACACAATGAGCGTGCATTACTTCATCTGGATGTGGAATTAACAGGATCAGTGTAATAGATATATCTGCTGGCCCAGGGTTGTTTCCATACATGCTGCACTCTCCGTGTCCCGCTAAGGGTTGCAAACTAATTCCATTCTTCTTCGCTGGCCTGATCGCTGCCATTGTATCGCGCCAAGTACTGATTTGTAACCACTAATAAGCCGTCAGCCTGACAGAGCGGGAAATCCTGAATGTGCACAGACTTCGGATATTAAGTATCGTGCATGAGAACGATTGTTCTATTGGAGCCACCATGGATGCAACGGAAGCTTCTGCAGGAATGTGCGGATAGTATCATAGCGGGAGCGCTCCCGGCTTGTCAGGTATTTTTTTCTGGAATATTTGCATAGACTTCAGACTTGAGACCGAGATTAGAAACGAGCAAATTAGTTTGAGTGAAATTGAGTTTGCTCCAAATTTTAACCCCAAAAAAGTTGGATTCTCCGGAATCCAAATAATTTTGAGATTCGCTTTATATGACTTCAGCAAAATGGCAGCCAGACAGGAAAAAAAAAATTGATACTCTCCTCGCCGCTCGCCTCTTCCACCGCTGTTGCAGCCCACCATCCAGTCTCTCCATTTGTTCAGGCGCACGACTTCATCTTCTGGACTCTTCATTCTTCCAAGACTGAGAAAGCCTCTGATGCCAAGACATAAGGTGCCATAGGTCTTATCAGTGCCTTGGGTAGCGCATGTCATGATGTGCGTCATAACTGGGGGCGGACATATCATTGGTGCAACCTGTGCAGCGGCACAGGGGCCCAAGAGGTAAGGGGCCACTACCAGCTCTAAAGCAGGTGTATTTATGCATTATGATAAGTTACTGGACTGCAATGGGCTGATGTATATTGATGTTGCACTGGAGGCCTCTCCTCACTGTGTCCATCAGTGGTCATGACATCAGATGCATTTGTTCCACAACTGAAGCTCTGATGCAGAGTGAAGATATCCAAAGAATAAGTCACGTACCAAATAAGAGACCAAACGGGGTGGAGGGCGGAGGAATGGGCTGCGGTGGATGCAGGACAAGTGAATGTTTATTTTTTTACGCTCCATATCTGCAGTGAAAGAAAGCAAAGTAAGAAACATTGGATTTTAATTGATGCAAATCGAATTTCCGTACAAAATTCAAGCAGACCCCTGAGTTTGAATATCGGCAGATTCACTCGTCTCCTCTGGAGACAAAGTCCACACCTTGAACTCTTTGTCATGTTCAGCAAACTAGGAGAATTGCAATTCAACCTCAAGGAATTGTGCTGAAAATATTCAGTAAACGCTGCACAGATCGACTGCACCTTGTAGTGGTCATGGAGGTCCAAGCGGTCGGACCGCCTCGATCAGTAACTGCTGAGCCCAATGGTCGATACGACCAACCCTAGTGATCTGCCGGCACTCACTGCAGCTGGAATATTTCTCTAGGATGTTTTTCAATTTCTTAAGGGAAAAGTGCAACAATTATTATTATTATTCTGTGTCACCGACCGTCCATCCTGCAAAGCCGGCAGTGAAGAACAGAATGTGGGACAAAGACCTCCTCATAAATATGATATCACAATGTCTCTTTCATATAGGCATCCCCCATACAGAGGCATTTCTTATAACGTGGCTGCACATTAATGTCACGTAACCAGAATCCTTTGTCCCCAAGGACAAACTCTGACCCATCCCCATCCAACAAGTCTGTTGTTTCAGTGCGCAGGTCTCAGTGGTTACTAAGATATAAGCCCTCATTGCCACAAAAAATATCACCACACAGGTACAGAACAAAATCCACTATGCCAGAACCAATATTATCAAAGACTAATATTACCGCCACACCATAACCACCTATTACTACCGCATATCTCCATTGGTGCAGAATAATAAAACCATACTATTACTACACTGTGTTCCAAATTATTATGCAAATAATATTTTCTCAGATTTTCCCAAATTCCCTATATGAATTGCAGTCATTGTAATTTTCCAGTCAAATAACTATTAGAGTACAATTGAAAGGTTTTTGTATAAACTGCCTATGATAACAGGATATTTTTATAAAAATAAAACACTCAAACTGCACTCAAAATGCATGTTCCAAATTATTATGCACAGCAGAGTTTTCAACCTTTTTAATTTAATAAAGAACAAAAAAATGGTCATTTTTGAAATTATAAGCATTAGCAGGTTATTACACACTGAAATCAAACAGTTTTCAACTCAAAACTTTATTCTAGGTGATGTTACATTTGCACATAGGACCGCTTGTTGGAAAGGAGCTTCTGAACTCTCTCGTCCATTGAATTTGTCAGGTTTTGGATGGTTTCTGCTTCAATTGTTTTGCATGAGGACAGAATACCCTCCCAGAGCTGTTGCTTAGATGTGAACTGCCTCCCGCCATCATAGACACTCCTTTTGATGATGCTCCAGAGGTTCTCAATGGGGTTGAGGTCAGGGGAGCATGGGGGTCACACCATAAGTTTGTCCCCTTTTATGCCCATATCAGCCAGAGATGCAGATGTGTTATGTGCAGCATGAGACGGGGCATTATCATGCATGAAAATGATCTTGCTGTGGAATACACGGTTCTTCTTCTTGAACCATGGAAGGAAGTGCTGTTTGAGAAACTCAACATACATTATGGAGTTCATCTTTACCCCTTCAGGGATCCTAAAAGGGCCGACAATCTCTCTCCCCATGATTCCAGCCCAAAACATTACTCCACCTCCTCATTGTTAGCGCCGTAGCCTTGTTTGCATGGGGTGTCCATCAACCAGCCATCCTCCACTCCATCCATCTGGACCATCGAGATCATTTTCATGCATGATAATGCCCCGTCTCATGCTGCACATAACACATCTGCATCTCTGGCTGCTATGGGCATAAAAGGGGACAAACTTATGGTGTCGCCCCCATGCTCCCCTGACCTCAACCCCATTGAGAACCTCTGGAGCATCATCAAAAGGAGTGTTTATGATGGTGGGAGGCAGTTCACATCTAAGCAACAGCTCTGGGAGGGTATTCTGTCCTCATGCAAAACAATTGAAGCAGAAACCATCCAAAACCTGACAAATTCAATGGACGAGAGAGTTCAGAAGCTCCTTTCCAACAAGGGGTCCTATGTGCAAATGTAACATCACCTAGAATAAAGTTTTGAGTTGAAAACTGTTTGATTTCAGTTTGTAATAACCTGCTAATGCTTATAATTTCAAAAATGACCATTTTTTTGTTCTTTATTAAAAGGAAAAGGTTGAAAACTCTGCTGTGCATAATAATTTGGAACATGCATTTTGAGTGCAGTTTGAGTTTTTTATTTTTTAAAAAATATCCTGTTATCATAGGCAGTTTATACAAAAACCTTTCAATTGTACTCTAACAGTTATTTGACTGGAAAATTACAATGACTGCAATTCATATAGGGAATTTGGGATAATCTGAGAAAATATTATTTGCATAATAATTTGGAACACAGTGTAAAGTGCTAAGACTAATATTACCCGAACAGTGCCCATATAGGAGCAGATACCAGTGCTGCAAAGGTGCTCTGTAGACCTTCTATATGGATACAGTTCATAATCATCTTCTCCATCTGGCCCAGTCCTCCATGAACACTTCTTCTAGCCACAGTCTGTGGAGTATCTCACTAAATTAGAATATCATCAAAAAGATAATTTATTTCAGTTCTTCAATACAAAAAGTGAAACTCCTATATTATATAGAGTCATTGCACACAGAGGGATCTATTATATAGAGTCATTACACACAGAGGGATCTATTATATAGAGTCATTACACACAGAGGGATCTATTATATAGAGTCATTACACACAGAGGGATCTAATATATAGAGTCATTACACACAGAGGGATCTATTATATAGAGTCATTACACACAGAGGTATCTATTATATAGAGTCATTACACACAGAGGGATCTATTATATAGAGCCATTACACACAGAGGGATCTATTATATAGAGTCATTACACACAGAGGGATCTATTATATAGAGTCATTACACACAGAGTGATCTATTATATAGAGTCATTACATGCAGAGGGATCTATTATATAGAGTCATTACACACAGTGCGATCTATTATATAGAGTCATTACACACAGAGGGATCTATTATATAGAGCCATTACACACAGAGGGATCTATTATAAAGTCATTACACACAGAGGGATCTATTATATAGAGTCATTACACACAGAGGGATCTATTATATAGTCATTACACACAGAGTAATCTATTATATAGAGTCATTACACACAGAGGGATCTATTATATAGAGTCATTACACACAGAGGGAACTATTATATAGAGTCATTACACACAGAGTGATCTATTATATATAGTCATTACACACAGAGGGATCTATTATATAGAGTCATTACACACAGAGTGATCTATTATATAGTCATTACACACAGAGGGATCTATTATATAGAGTCATTACACACAGAGGGAACTATTATATAGAGTCATTACACACAGAGTGATCTATTATATAGAGTCATTACACACAGAATGATCTATTATATAGAGTTATTACACACAGAGGGATCTCTTATATAGAGTCGTTACACGCAGAGGGATTATTACATAGAGTCATTACACACAGAGGGATCTATTATACAGAGTCATTACACACAGAGCGATCTATTATATAGAGTCATTACACACAGAGGGATCTATTATATAGAGTCATTACACACAGAGGGATCTATTATATAGAGTCATTACACACAGAGGGATCTATTATATAGAGTCATTACACACAGAGGGATCTATTATATAGAGTCATTACACACAGAGCGATTTATTATATAGAGTCATTACACACAGAGGGATCTATTATATAGAGTCATTACACACAGAAGGATCTATTATATAGAGTCATTACACACAGAGCGATCTATTAAATAGAGTCATTGCACACAGAGGGATCTATTATATAGAGTCATTACACACAGAGGGATCTATTATATAGAATCATTACACACAGAGGGATCTATTATATAGTCATTACACACAGAGGCATCTATTATATAGAATCATTACACACAGAGGGATCTATTATATAGAGTCATTACACACAGAGGGATCTATTATATAGAGCCATTACACACAGAGGGATCTATTATATAGAGTCATTACACACAGAGGGATCTATTATATAGAGTCATTACACACAGAAGGATCTATTATATAGAGTCATTACACACAGAGGGATCTATTATATAGAGTCATTACACACAGAGGGATCTATTATATAGAATCATTACACACAGAGGGATCTATTATATAGAGTCATTACACACAGAGGGCTCTATTATATAGAGTCATTACACACAGAGGGATCTATTATATAGAGTCATTACACACAGAGGGATCTATTATATAGTCATTACACACAGAGGGATCTATTATATAGAGTCATTACACACAGAGGGATCTATTTCACGTGTTTATTTCTGTAATGTTGATGATTATGGCTTACAGCTAATGAAAACATAAAAGTCATTATCTCAGTAAATTAGAATACTTTATAACAACAGCTTGAAAAATGTTTTTAAAATCCGAAATGTCTGTTCAGTAAATGCCTCAATACTTGGTCGGCTCCTTGTGCATCAATTACTGTATCAATGCGGCAATGTGGCATGGAGGGATCAACCTGTGGCATGGAGGGATCAGCCTGTGGCATGGAGGGATCAGCCTGTGGCCCTGCTGAGGGGTTATGGAAGCCCAGGTGGCTTTGATAGCAGCCTTCAGCTCGTCTGCATTGTTGGCTCTGGGGTCTCTCATCTTCCTCTTGACAATACCCCATAGATTCTCTATAATAGATTCTCTATGGGGTTAAGGTCAGGCGAGTTTTCTGGCCAATCAAGAACAGTGATACTGTTGTGTGTAAACCAGGTATTGGTACTTTTGGCCGTGTGAACAGGGGCCAAGTCCTGCTGGAGAATGACATTTCCATCTCCATAAAGCTTGTCGGCAGAGGGAAGCATGAAGGGCTGTAAAATGTCCTAGTAAACGGCTGCACTGACTTTGGTCTTGATAAAACCCAGTGGACCTCCACCAGCAGATGACATGGCCCCCCAAACCATCACTGATTGTGGAGACTTCACACTAGACCTCCAGCAGCTTGGATTGTGGCCTCTCCACTCTTCCTCCAGACTCTGGGACCTTGTGGAGTGTGTCAATGACTGCCTTCTGGACATCCGTCAAGTCAGCAGTCTTCCCCATGATTGTGGAGCCTACTGAAACAGACTAAGGGACCTTTTTAAATGCTTAGGAAGCCTTTGCAGGTGTTTTTGTTAATTATTCTAATTTACTGAGATAATGACTTTTGTGTTCTCATTGGCTGTAAGCCATAATCATCAACATTAACAGAAATAAACACCTGAAATAGATCCCTCTGTGTGTAATGTGTAACATACCTGGCGGCGTCCTTGCATAGTGGTCCATCTCCCACTGTGCAAGAGCGCGCACTTGATCTCCTGTCCAGAATGTCTCTCTGGCTTCCCTCCATGCTGTCTGTTTGTGTCTGTTTCTGCTGCTTAAGGGCGGCGCCCGATCACTTCCTGCTTTTTGTACCTGCTGTGGGTCACACCCCTTGTGCGTCCTCAGCCTATTGCTGTCTGTCACCTGGTATATAGCTCAGCTGCGCCCATCTATCCCTGCCTGAGCATAGTGTTTCATTCAGTGTGTGCTTGCACTCTGAAGGTGCCAGGTCCCGTTCTGTGTTCTCTTGTCTGCCTATCCTGGAGGCTGTATTTCCAGGCCTGTCTGAACACGCTCCTAGCCTGTTCCTCCTGCCTTCTAGGGGCCGATTACCTAGACCCGTTCCTGTATCTTGTCTGACCTGTCTGAACACGCTCCTAGCCTGTTCCTCCTGCCTTCTAGGGGCCGATTACCTAGACCTGCTCCTGTATCTTGTCTGTCCTGTCTGAACACGCACCTTGCCTGTTCGTCCTGCCTCTCTGGGGGCCGTATTCCCAGACCCGCTCCTGTATTCCGCTGCAGTGTCGGTCTCCTCCGTACACTCAGTTCCAGTCTGAACTCTCTCCTATCCTTTACCTGTTTTGCCTCTATGTCCGTTCCCTTCCTTTTTCTGCAGAGTCTGAATTTGTACCTAACTCCTGCTTGTTGTCTCTGTACTCCCGTTTGTGAGTTTGTGGTCCACTCGCTACTTCTCTGCTAGTACCCTGTGGGTGTCTGGCTCTGCCTTTCCCTTCCTGTCTGTTCCGTGTGAACAGAGCCCTGTCCCCCCTACTCAGCCTAGCCTGCTCTGACTCCTTTGCTCACCGCTCCGGTGGTTCTAGCCTGCTCTGACTCCTTTGCTCACCGCTCCGGCGGTTCTAGTCTGCTCTGACTCCTTTGCTTACCGCTCCGGCGGTTCTAGCCTACCCTGCTTCTGCCCGCTGCTCCGGCAGTCCTGTCCTGCCCTGCTTCTGCCCGCTGCTCCGGCAGTCCTGTCCTGCCCTGCCCTGTTCTGCCCGCTGCTCCGGCAGTCCTGTCCTGCCCTGCTTCTGCCCGCTGCTCCGGCAGTCCTGTCCTGCCCTGCTTCTGCCCTCTGCTCCGGCAGTCCTGTCCTGCCCTGCTTCTGCCCGCTGCTCCGGCAGTCCTGTCCTGCCCTGCTTCTGCCCGCTGCTCCGGCAGTCCTGTCCTGCCCTGCTTCTGCCCGCTGCTCCAGCAGTCCTGTCCTGCCCTGCTTCTGCCCGCTGCTCCGGCAGTCCTGTCCTGCCCTGCTTCTGCCCGCTGCTCCGGCAGTCCTGTCCTGCCCTGCTTCTGCCCGCTGCTCCGGCAGTCCTGTCCTGCCCTGCTTCTGCCCACTGCTCCGGCAGTCCTGTCCTGCCCTGCTTGTGCTCGCTGCTCCTGCAGCCCCGTCCTGCTCTGTTCTTGCCCACCGCTTCGGGCGTTCCCTCTCTGCTGTGGTTGTCTACCGCATCTGCGGTTCTGTGACCCAGTCTGTACTGGGTCTTAACCTTTCTGTGCTCCAGCCCGTCCTTTCGGCCAGTACCTCCCTGCCTGCATACTCGCCTGTATCCACCCATCTGCATACCTGCCGTGTTTGCTTATATCCACCAGTCTGTGCCAGCCTAACCTGCCTGTTCCTGAGTCCCAGTGTGTACTGGGTCCTATCCTGCCTGTATTCCTACCTGCTAGTGCCTCCCTGTCTGCACTTTAGCTGCGCTTGCCTTTACCCGCCTGCCTGCATACCAGTCGTGCCTGCCTATACCCTCCAGTCTGTGCGCCAGCCTAACCAGCCTGATCCAGTAATCCCTGTGTGGGTCAACCCCCGTGTCCGGAGTTTGACCTGGAGTAGCACCTGGTCCCTCTGCCCGGTTTCTCCCTGGTGCACTGGCGTCGTATGCCGTCGTGCCATCTTGGTCGGATCGGCCAGATACTTAGTCACGCCCCTCCAGGCACTCTCCGGTTCATGGTCCAGTGGAATCACTACAATCACACGCACACGCCGCTCAGCCCGGGCGTGTGCATAACAGCATGCTCAGGCCATGGTTCCCGTTGAGCCCCACGGCCTTCGCTCTCTGAGAAGTTTTCCAGCGAATACATGCATTAAAATAAATAAATAATTTTTTTTTTCCTTAGCTGAGTTCCAGGCGAATTACGCACCGTCCAGATGGATCTATCAGCTCTCGTTCCTGCGGATCCGCCACGTTACTATGGGGATCCAAGACAGTGTCGTGCATTTGTGGAGCAATGCATGCTACACTTTAAGGCCTACCCTCTCTATTTTCCTTCCGATTGGGCTAAAGTGGCCTTTATGATTGACTACCTAGCGGGTGATGCCTTGAAATGGGTCACCCCCCTATGGGAAGCATGGGATCCTGTCGTCCTTGACCTGCAGGCCTTCCTGGTGGCCTTTCGTATGGTCTTCGAGGACCCTAACCCTGAAGCCCCTGCTGAAGCTTCACTTCCCAATATCCCGGAGCAGCCCCGACGGGTAATGTGTGTGGGTAGCGCAATAGTCCTCCAGCCCAATGAGACTACTGCCCACCCAGAATCCTCACAGGGTGACTACGCTTTCCGGAATACTTCTCCCAACCTCAAGAGGCAGCCCAGACGTGCTAGACGTAGAGGCAAGCCGTCACGCCAGGGTCTGTCCTCCCTGAGACCTCCTGACCCCAACCTTGAAGTCCCTACTGAAGCTTCATCTCCCTGTATCCCGGAGAAGCACCAACGGGTAATGTGCGTGGGTAGTGCACCAGTTCTCCTGCCCGAAGAGACTTCTGCCCATCCAGACTCCACACAGGAGAACTTCCTGCACCCGGCATCAGATGCTTCACCCACTTTAACCGGTGTGCATGTCCAAGGATGCTCCAAAGCTGTGGTTACCTCAGAGTCTGTGCACCTCTACTACCTGGTGGAGGACCCCCTGTTGCCTCCTGAATCCTCCGGGATACCACTCGATGACAAATGGAGAGAGACTTCTCTACACCCGGTACTCGATACTTTGTCCGCTTCGTCCTGTGAGCCTGACAATGGGTACCCCAAAGTGGTAGTTACCCCCGAGTCTCTACACCCCTCCGACCAGGCGGAGGACCTCCAGTTGTCTCCTGAACCCTTCGGGGTGCTACCTGGTAGCGAAAGGACAGAGACTCTCCTATACTCTGTACCTGATACCTCGCTCGCTTCGTCCAGTGAGTCCAACCTAGTGTACTCCGAAGCAGAGGTTACTCCCGAGTCTCTACACCCCTCCGACCAGGCGGAGGACCTCCAGTTGTCTCCAGAACCCTTCTGGGTGCCACCTGGTGGTGAATGGACAGAGACTTTCCTATATCCTAGATCTGATACCTCGCTTGCTTCGTCCAGTGAGTCCGACCTAGTGTACTCTGAAGCAGAGGTTACCCGTGAGTCTCTACACCCCTCTGACCAGGCGGAGGACCGCCAGTTGTCTCCAGAACCCTTCGGGGTGCCACCTGGTGGTGAATGGACAGAGACTTTCCTATACTCGGTACCCGATACCTCGCCTGCTTCGTCCAGTGAGTCCGACCTAGTGTACTCTAAAGCAGATGTTTTCTCTGAGCCTCTGCACTCTTCTGACACGGCGGAGGACCTCCAGTTGTTTCCTGAATCCTCCGGGGTACCACCAGATAACAAAGAGACAGTGACTTTTCCTCATTATGTACCTGATAACCCGTCTATTTCTTCCTGTGAGCTTGACAAGATGTACCTCGAAGCAGAGATTACCCCCAAGTCTCTGTCCCCCTCCAACCCGGTGAAGGACTTCCAGTTGTCTCCTGTACCCTCTGGGGTGCCACCTGAAAATATGTGGAGAGAGACTTCCTTGTGTGCTGTTCCTGGTACTCCACCCGTTTCGTCTGTTGCTGAGGATGGCTGGATAGGAGGTAGCATCCTAGCTAACCAGATGAGATCAGTTTTTCCTGTGGACAGTGGAAGTGATCTCCTTGAAGTGAACGACTGGTCCTCGAATTCCCTGCGGAAGATTCTGGCAGGCCTGAAGAAGAGGGGGCGTAAGGGGGGGGGGTACTGTAACATACCTGGCGGCGTCCTTGCATAGTGGTCCATCTCCCACTGTGCAAGAGCGCGCACTTGATCTCCTGTCCAGAATGTCTCTCTGGCTTCCCTCCATGCTGTCTGTTTGTGTCTGTTTCTGCTGCTTAAGGGCGGCGCCCGATCACTTCCTGCTTTTTGTACCTGCTGTGGGTCACACCCCTTGTGCGTCCTCAGCCTATTGCTGTCTGTCACCTGGTATATAGCTCAGCTGCGCCCATCTATCCCTGCCTGAGCATAGTGTTTCATTCAGTGTGTGCTTGCACTCTGAAGGTGCCAGGTCCCGTTCTGTGTTCTCTTGTCTGCCTATCCTGGAGGCTGTATTTCCAGGCCTGTCTGAACACGCTCCTAGCCTGTTCCTCCTGCCTTCTAGGGGCCGATTACCTAGACCCGTTCCTGTATCTTGTCTGACCTGTCTGAACACGCTCCTAGCCTGTTCCTCCTGCCTTCTAGGGGCCGATTACCTAGACCTGCTCCTGTATCTTGTCTGTCCTGTCTGAACACGCACCTTGCCTGTTCGTCCTGCCTCTCTGGGGGCCGTATTCCCAGACCCGCTCCTGTATTCCGCTGCAGTGTCGGTCTCCTCCGTACACTCAGTTCCAGTCTGAACTCTCTCCTATCCTTTACCTGTTTTGCCTCTATGTCCGTTCCCTTCCTTTTTCTGCAGAGTCTGAATTCGTACCTAACTCCTGCTTGTTGTCTCTGTACTCCCGTTTGTGAGTTTGTGGTCCACTCGCTACTTCTCTGCTAGTACCCTGTGGGTGTCTGGCTCTGCCTTTCCCTTCCTGTCTGTTCCGTGTGAACAGAGCCCTGTCCCCCCTACTCAGCCTAGCCTGCTCTGACTCCTTTGCTCACCGCTCCGGTGGTTCTAGCCTGCTCTGACTCCTTTGCTCACCGCTCCGGTGGTTCTAGTCTGCTCTGACTCCTTTGCTTACCGCTCCGGCGGTTCTAGCCTACCCTGCTTCTGCCCGCTGCTCCGGCAGTCCTGTCCTGCCCTGCTTCTGCCCGCTGCTCCGGCAGTCCTGTCCTGCCCTGCTTCTGCCCGCTGCTCCGGCAGTCCTGTCCTGCCCTGCTTCTGCCCGCTGCTCCGGCAGTCCTGTCCTGCCCTGCTTCTGCCCTCTGCTCCGGCAGTCCTGTCCTGCCCTGCTTCTGCCCGCTGCTCCGGCAGTCCTGTCCTGCCCTGCTTCTGCCCGCTGCTCCGGCAGTCCTGTCCTGCCCTGCTTCTGCCCGCTGCTCCGGCAGTCCTGTCCTGCCCTGCTTCTGCCCGCTGCTCCGGCAGTCCTGTCCTGCCCTGCTTCTGCCCGCTGCTCCGGCAGTCCTGTCCTGCCCTGCTTCTGCCCGCTGCTCCGGCAGTCCTGTCCTGCCCTGCTTCTGCCCGCTGCTCCGGCAGTCCTGTCCTGCCCTGCTTCTGCCCGCTGCTCCGGCAGTCCTGTCCTGCCCTGCTTGTGCTCGCTGCTCCTGCAGCCCCGTCCTGCTCTGTTCTTGCCCACCGCTTCGGGCGTTCCCTCTCTGCTGTGGTTGTCTACCGCATCTGCGGTTCTGTGACCCAGTCTGTACTGGGTCTTAACCTTTCTGTGCTCCAGCCCGTCCTTTCGGCCAGTACCTCCCTGCCTGCATACTCGCCTGTATCCACCCATCTGCATACCTGCCGTGTTTGCTTATATCCACCAGTCTGTGCCAGCCTAACCTGCCTGTTCCTGAGTCCCAGTGTGTACTGGGTCCTATCCTGCCTGTGTTCCTACCTGCTAGTGCCTCCCTGTCTGCACTTTAGCTGCGCTTGCCTTTACCCGCCTGCCTGCATACCAGTCGTGCCTGCCTATACCCTCCAGTCTGTGCGCCAGCCTAACCAGCCTGATCCAGTAATCCCTGTGTGGGTCAACCCCCGTGTCCGGAGTTTGACCTGGAGTAGCACCTGGTCCCTCTGCCCGGTTTCTCCCTGGTGCACTGGCGTCGTATGCCGTCGTGCCATCTTGGTCGGATCGGCCAGATACTTAGTCACGCCCCTCCAGGCACTCTCCGGTTCATGGTCCAGTGGAATCACTACAATCACACGCACACGCCGCTCAGCCCGGGCGTGTGCATAACATAATGACTCTATATAATAGATCCCTCTGTGTGTAATGACTCTATATAATAGATCACTCTGCGTGTAATGACTCTATATAATAGATCCCTCTGTGTGTAATGACTCTATATAATAGATCCCTCTGTGTGTAATGACTCTATATAATAGATCCCTCTGTGTAATGACTCTATATAATAGATCCCTCTGTGTGTAATGACTCTATATAATAGACCCCTCTGTGTGTAATGACTCTATATAATAGATCCCTCTGTGTGTAATGACTCTATATAATAGATCCCTCTGTGTGTAATGACTCTATATAATAGATCCCTCTGTGTGTAATGACTCTATATAATAGATCGCTCTGTGTGTAATGACTCTATATAATAGATCCCTCTGTGTGTAATGACTCTATATAATGGATCCCTCTGTGTGTAATGACTCTATATAATAGATCCCTCTGTGTGTAATGACTCTATATAATAGATCCCTGTGTGTAATGACTCTATATATAATAGATCGCTCTGTGTGTAATGACTCTATATAATAGATCCCTCTGTGTGTAATGACTCTATATAATAGATCGCTCTGTGTGTAATGACTCTATATAATAGATCCCTCTCTGTGTAATGACTCTATATAATAGATCGCTCTGTGTGTAATGACTCTATATAATAGATCGCTCTGCGTGTAATGACTCTATATAATAGATCCCTCTGTGTGTAATGACTCTATATAATAGATCCCTCTGTGTGTAAGGACTCTATATAATAGATCGCTCTGTGTGTAATGACTCTATATAATAGATCGCTGTGTGTAATGACTCTATATAATAGATCCCTCTGTGTGTAATGACTCTATATAATAGATCGCTCTGTGTGTAATGACTCTATATAATAGATCCCTCTGTGTGTAATGACTCTATATAATAGATCCCTCTGTGTGTAATGATTCTATATAATAGATCCCTCTGTGTGTAACGACTCTATATAATAGATCGCTCTGTGTGTAATGACTCTATATAATAGATCCCTCTCTGTGTAATGACTCTATATAATAGATCCCTCTGCGTGTAATGACTCTATATAATAGATCCCTCTGTGTGTAATAACTCTATATAATAGATCGCTCTGTGTGTAATGACTCTATATAATAGATCCCTCTGTGTGTAATGATGCTATATAATAGATCCCTCTGTGTGTAATGACTCTATATAATAGATCCCTCTGTGTGTAATGACTCTATATAATAGATCGCTCTGTGTGTAATGACTCTATATAATAGATCACTCTGTGTGTAATGACTCTATATAATAGATCACTCTGTGTAATGACTCTATATAATAGATCCCTCTGTGTGTAATGACTCTATATAATAGATCCCTCTGTGTGTAATGACTCTATATAATAGATCCCTCTGTGTGTAATGACTCTATATAATAGATCCCTCTGTGTGTAATGATTCTATATAATAGATCCCTCTGTGTGCAATGACTCTATATAATAGATCCCTCTGTGTGTAATGATTCTATATAATAGATCACTCTGTGTGTAATGACTCTATATAATAGATCCCTGTGTGTAATGACTCTATATAATAGATCTCTCTGTGTGTAATGACTCTATATAATAGATCCCTCTGTGTGTAATGACTCTATATAATAGATCCCTCTGTGTGTAATGACTCTATATAATAGATCACTGTGTGTAATGACTCTATATAATAGATCCCTCTGTGTGTAATGACTCTATATAATAGATCCCTGTGTGTAATGACTCTATATAATAGATCCCTCTGTGTGTAATGACTCTATATAATAGATCGCTCTGTGTGTAATAACTCTATATAATAGATCACTCTGTGTGTAATGACTCTATATAATAGATCCCTCTGTGTGTAATGACTATATAATAGATCCCTCTGTGTGTAATGACTCTATATAATAGATCACTCTGTGTGTAATGACTCTATATAATAGATCCCTCTGTGTGTAATGACTCTATATAATAGATCCCTCTGCGTGTAATGACTCTATATAATAGATCACTCTGTGTGTAATGACTCTATATAATAGATCCCTCTGTGTGTAATGACTCTATATAATAGATCCCTCTGCGTGTAATGACTCTATATAATAGATCCCTCTCTGTGTAATGACTCTATATAATAGATCCCTCTGTGTGTAATGACTCTATATAATAGATCACTGTGTGTAATGACTCTATATAATAGATCCCTCTGTGTGTAATGACTCTATATAATAGATCCCTCTGTGTGTAATGACTCTATATAATAGATCCCTCTGTGTGTAATGACTCTATATAATAGATCACTGTGTGTAATGACTCTATATAATAGATCCCTCTGTGTGTAATGACTCTATATAATAGATCCCTCTGTGTGTAATGACTCTATATAATATAGGAGTTTAAATTTTTGTATTGAAGAACTCAATTAAATTAACTTTTTGATGATATTCTAATTTAGTGAGATGGACCTGAATTAGTTACTTTATGGTTTTTCAGGACATGATTACCTCCACACAAACTCCCTGTCCACAGAACCCCGGATGTTAAAGTCTCCCAGGCAGTAATAATGCGCCCCTGAGTGCCCACCACCGTAACAGTACTACCCAAAATCCTTTTTACGCCCCATTATTTATATTGCCCCACACAATTGTCCTCTTCAGTTCTCCCCCTCATATTATTAATGTATTGACAATTGACAGCCTGTGACACCCCAGGTGCCATTGTAAATTCTAGGACCCCTGGTGTTTGGGTTTACCGACACCACTCATAACCGTGGCTATGAAGGATTGTAGTTTCCTGGAAAGAGATTATTCCAGACTTCTTATCATATCCAGTCCCTGGAGCGGCAGATGATCAGAGTTCTCCTGTAAGATCACATCGGCCACCAGGACTACAAGCTGAACGACGTCTGATCCGTCCCATGTGATACAATGATTAACTTCTGCAGCGACTCCTCTCATTACTCCCAGGAATCCAATCGCGTCGCCCCCAAGGAGCTCGAAATTCTCTGTATTGTGATGTCGTCTTTAACATAATATTTAGACATTTACTTTAATATTTAATGTCTTCTCGTGATTTTTGCTGTTTTCCTTTTGTTACATAATCATATAATGAAACACATTTAGAACACGCAGGGAAGGAGAAGCACGGGGAGAATGTGGAGATGACGGCTCTAGATATATTCCCGCTCGTTCCTGTGCGGCTCTGCCGGATCAGAACTCTGGTAAGAAATGGGATGAGATCTGGTGAAGAAGAAGCAGATCATTCCTTGAGTCCACCAGCTCCCGACCCTGGATGGCCATGTGCCCTGCGGTCATCACACGGGGCAGGAAAGCGTTATTCTCAATAGAAACTAATCAAATTTGCTTAGAATTTTCCAAAATTAAAGGATTTGGGTGAATTCGAATTTTGGGCAATTAAGTACATGGGATTCCAGCATAATGACAGTAAACCAACATTTAGCTGTTTTAAAGGGCCAGAAACGGGTTAAAAAGAATTATAATGACCCGTCCAGTCGCTCAACCCCTCTCTGCTCTGGTCGGCATTTTTGGCCGCTCAACACTTCAATTGGTCACAAAACGTCCTACGAAGTCATGACATGTGTCACCCTGATGTCATGATGTCGCATGAGGCCGAGTGAAGCGCCGCGGCATCATACGATGCATAGTGAAGTCAAAGATGGCCGGAAAGCAGACCGGATAGGAGCAGACACCTGAAGACCAGAGCCGAACCGTTGGATAAGTGAGGCCTTGAACCAGTATCATTTTTGTACTTATGTTTATTTTGCTCTGGTGTCTGGAGAGATCGCGGAACATAATATTGCACATTTGATTCTCAGCTCATAAATTTAAAGTGAATCAAATTTCCAGGCTGAATTCGAGTGCATCTGCCCAATCAAATTTCAGCAGATTCGGAAACCAGGGCTCTAAAATGCCCCATCAGAAAGGAACATGATCTCCAGAGACTGCCGGGAAAGCTGCCAGTGGCCTGCTGGACAGACCCATGGCCGGTGGATGGAGC
This sequence comes from Phyllobates terribilis, assembly GCF_046119375.1. NCBI lineage: Eukaryota > Metazoa > Chordata > Amphibia > Anura > Dendrobatidae > Phyllobates > Phyllobates terribilis. The sequence goes on from NW_027362768.1 coordinate 195,149,473, forward strand.
GGCGCATTTTACAGTCCTGCTCTTGGGGTCAGTCGGGGGTCCAGCGGCCAGACTCCCACCAATTACAAAGTTGATAACTTGTAATGTTGGGAATAACCCTCTAATACATCTCAAGTCTATTGACAACTGTTCGGAAGCAGCGCTATAATTTCCCGAGCAATGGAAGCCCCATACTGTGACCTATATCTGATATATAAGCTGTTGAAAATGCCTTTTATCTCTTTTAGCGTTTAGTCGAAGATCTCTCTCATTTTATGCAAACAGCTTGAATATAAATGTTGAAAGACGCGAGAAGTTAAACAGTTTTTCGACTTAATAATTGCGCTCGCAAAACAAAAGTCACAAACCAATAGCGAGGATTAAGTGTGTCTGAAATACCCATTAAAAGTAAATTACGGACATCGCCTATTTAACTTTCCCTCTAATATTCCAAAAAGACACAATTTATCTACTTGTATTTATGTCCCATCTTTCAACATATTACAGCTAATTAGTGCCCCCTGATGAGAACCAGCCCGCTGATGGAAAAAGCATTTAGATAAGATCTAAATTAATAAATGTACCTCATTTGATATCATTTGTATAGCCAGATTATTAATAACGTATCATTATTCAGAAAGGACCGCGAACGAGAGGAAAAAAGAAGAAGAAGAAGAAAAAAAACAAATAGCGCTATCGCATTTCAATCATTCTGCTACAGGAGAACAAAGAGAGGAGAATCTTGGATTTGTGAAGTTGAAGATTTCATTTCCAATCCTTAAATATTGCTACATTGTTGTACGCATTCATTGCCGAGATGAGATGCACAGAATCCTCCGCTCGCCCCTAGCAGGAAGCCTAATAAAGAGAATTATTGGTAACAATGCAGGAGAAATACCCACATTCCTCTATTAATTGTGTTTCTGTGCACTCAGCAATTGTATATATAAATAGGGAATTAGGTTCCAATCCTTTATGAGACCCTTGTAGAATCTGTTACATGATGAATTCGGCATAGGAAATAATTATTTCTCTCCTCCGAGCAGATTTCTCTGTTCCTGAATCACAAATTAATATTGTTGTACAGACGGTATTATTGCTGCTTTATTCTATCGCTGTATAAACATGACTTATTAATAGCAGGGAAAGTTCAAAAAGCGGCTCAGTGTGGAAAGGTGTCACATCCAAGAAGGTGCAGAACTTTCTGTTTCTTAGGGTAAAATCACATCAAAGAGGTTAAGGATCACCTGGTGAGTTGGATTTAGTAATTCGTAGGCCTGGACGGGTAGTGCAGACTGGAGAGGTATTGGTGCAGCAAGACACAGCAGATACGGATAAGCCAGATGTCACATGGAACAGCCGAGCTGGGGAAGCAGATTGGCGCCTTGAGTGATATAGTACAGTGGTGCTGGATATGCCAGATGGCAAGTGGAACAGTGTGGAAATGTGGACTTAGATATGCTGGACGACGTGTGGAACATCATGGAACAGTGAGGCTGAATATACTGGACAGCACCTTTATGCAACAGAGCCGAGTGTGCGGACAGAGCTTTGGAACAACAGAGCGGGATAGACATTTAGGTATCTTGAAGAAGTTCCATCCATATTATAAAGTACATAAAGAATGTGGGTAGAGGGGCTGCTAGACATTTTGCTTTGAGGATTTAGAACATTAAGTTATTCCTCTGCCATCATTGATCAATTTTGTCTTTAACATATATCATCCAAATAGAAGTCATGAAACCACAGGCAGAATAAAGGACAGACAGTAATGTCTCTGTCTGGATCATTCACAGGGAGAGTCTCGGAGTAATAGTACCTGCGCTTATGTCATTCAGAGAGACAGGCTGGTGGAAAGATTGGGAGGTCATGATATCTGTGCATTCATCATTCGCCAGGAGAGACTAGGAGGCAGTTGTATCTGTGCCTACATAATTTACTGAGAGAATCTGGGAGGCACTAAATAATTGTCAGGGAGAGACAGGGAGACAACGCTGTCTGTGCTTACAGAATTCACAGGCAGAGACTGAGAAACAGTAGCATCTGTGCTTACATAAGTCACAAGGAGAAACTATGAGGCAACACTACCTCTACCTCTGCTTACATTTTTCACATGGTGAGACAGGTAGACAGTAGCAGTCTACTGGGGGATGTCGCGGCGGTCGGCTCCTGGGCCCGTACTCTGGGCCTCTCTTTTAAAAGGGTGGATGATTATATATAAGTTTGTGACGCCACCTGTGGTGTCCGGTGAGGATCACCAGCGCTGCGGCAGCCCACTGAGGCCGGTGTTAAGGCAGCTTGGGTGGTATAGCTCCCCACAGGTGGAGCTGGGCCTCAGGGCAGCGTAAGAAGGGGAGATGCAGGGCAGGGTGACCCAGCCGGATCTAAGGAAGGATAGGCAAACACACAGTTCACTTCAGTACCTTTTACTGATGGAAGTCCAGGCACATTCCGGAGCACTGTAGGGTGAAGGGTGCATATCAGGATCGTCCCCAGTGCAGGTATAGGGCCTCCTGTTTCTTGCCTTTGTGTAGTAAGTTTCTGACCTGCCTGGAGCTCGGCATAACTTTGTCTCTGTCCTGCACCGGCTGACTTTGTGGTAGGGCCTTCTCTTGGCGTACACGCTCCCAGCTTGCGCGGCCTCCGTGACTCCTGGCTCTGTTACGTATCAGCTCTTGGGTGACCCTGGGACCTGAAGTCTTCCAGGGGTCTCCGGTTGTCTCCACAGGGGGGTATACGGCCCTGTAGACGCGGACCCGGTGTCCGGTATATGTTTTCTGGGGTGAGCTTGTACAGCTCCTCTGCCCCCAATGTTACTCACTCCTCTAGCCTTCGGCCTCGCTCGGGGCCCTACTAGATTACACACTAGCGGCAGCTTGCCGCGCTTCACCGCTCTTATGGCGTCGGCACGCCTTAAGCTCGCTATTCTGAGCTACAACTGAGTATGACTAAACTGGCTGAGCGCCACTGCAGTATCACTTCTGCAAGGGCTCTCCTTAGAATAGAGCTCCTCTGCAGGCTGACCTCTCTCCGGCTCATCTACTGCAGGAACTAACTGCCTAGCTCCACCTTCCCTATTTATATCCCTATCGGGCTCCCTCTTGTGGTCTGAGGTGGAAGGTGGAGGTGTATGTATGCTGTGAGGGCCTCTTGTGGAGGAATCCGTCCATGGACCCCTCTAGGATCTGTGGCACTAATGCGCAGCAGGGGCGCCACCCCACCACATTTTGCAGATGACTATGCAGGTACATGCAATCATAGCGTCTGAACTGTTTGGCACTGGGGGCCAGCGGTTAGTGCCGGGCGCCATGCTTCCCTGTGGTTATTACATATTAGGATAAAATGAATCAGACAGTAGCAGACCTCTTTATTGCAGATAATCCGTTATTGCTTTACGATTGATGTTTAAACTTTTCTTTGTGTGCTGTTTGCTCTCCATCCGATGTGTTTGGCTCCCTGATTTGTTTCCATGACTCCCTTTTATATTAGAATCCGCAGAGTATTTGAAAGCAATAAGCAAAATGAATCCAAACTATTTACTGCAAATGGAAAACTTTAAATATAGATCTGGATTTGCTGTTCCTGATTTGGCTGTGATTTGCCTTGTATACTCCGTGATTAAACCTAAAATCTGGCCACCTGCGGAGCCGAGCCAAGAGTGGAAATAGCTCCATTTCCCGAATGCTTGCATGTTACACCGCAATCTCACATCAAGCCGATCTCACTGTGAACCTGAATAAAATTCATCTCTTTATGAAAACAAATCAAGGAAACAAAACTCTTTGAACATTTCTGGAAGAGAAACATTGATATTTTAGAGTTTATCATTGTCCAGGGAAAGTAAACTGTATTATAACTCTGATAAAGCTCCATCCGTGGTGGATACGCGGAGTCATTATGTAACAGCCAGGAGAGAGTTAAGGGAAATTAAACCGCTTTCTCTTCTCTGCTTGTTGTTGCAAATGTGTCTCTGGAAAACATGCATTTACATGCTTTTAACAAATTATATTACTATACAAGAAATATTCCACTCGATTTACCGTATTAGCATTTGGAGGATGTTGAATTTATCCTTGATCTCGACACAAAACTAAAACCTAGGGATCGACACAGTTTCATAGGATCTGAAGGTACAAAGTAAATTCTTATGATAATAGAAGTATACCCTTCTATTAATTTGTCCCCAATGACATTAGGAAGCTGCTGAGGATCAGAGGGAGCAAGAAAAAAATGGTTACCCAAGGTCATGTAAACTTAACATCCTGACGGCTTTTCAGATATTCCCCTGAGGTGTCCAGACAATGCAAATAGGCAATTGTTAAAGGAGTTGTCCAGGATTACATAAAGTAGCCTGATCTCTACCTTATATCTGTCCAATACCTTATCGTGGACAATTAAAGTTGAAGTTTGAATTAACCAGCTTTGGCAAATTTTTCCAAAAAGTTTGATCCATGGAGAATATATATTCAACACATTTCAAGCTCTTTGAAGCAAACACAGCTTTAATAATATCAAAGTAACATAAACATACGTCATGAGTAAATAGATGGTAACCTTTCTTCACCAGTTTATTCAGACATTTTTGGGCTTTTTCTCCCTATTGCTGAGCATCCTGACACTAAGCAGATTCATCCCAAAATGGCAACTGCATTCCCTGCCTCTGCTTTCATACAGGCTGCGTTGTCTCTCCTGATTGGCTGCACTATACCATGTGATGTAAAAGTTATAAGCTATTATGGGGAAGCCCACCCAGCTGTGTCCTGTGTGATGTAAGCCTTCACTAGCTGATGCAATCTTATGCAGGCATTTTTGTTGGTTCGCAAGCATTTTATTCCAAAATTGTTTGTCCAGGGAATTCCCCAAATTTCCCCAAAACTTGAAATTAATTTGACTTGCATTGAATTGATTAACTCATCTCTTGTGCACAAGACTCAGAGACCTGGTGGCAAAGCATCTAGTGTTCTAGGGAAACTCACGTCGTACTGTCAGCACTTTCCATCTTACACAAACAATGCAGTAAGTTGAGCCTCTGTAGCCACATGACCTCTCAGCTTCTTTGTGCTAATAGCTTTCCTTATGTAACACAGCTTCTTCTGCCATTCTAACTCAACTGTATTTACTATAATGGGGATAAGAACAATACCAGATATAGCCTTTGGAGAAAAGTGTCGCTGTTTTATTCTTACTCTTAGACAACCACTTTAATGAGAATTGTGGCTTATGTTACACAAGTGATCAAAATAATTGACTGTTTCAAAACTTTACCAAAAATGTAATGTCCAGAGTAAGATTTCCATCAACAGAGAATGTTTATAATTTTGAAACAAATAAAATAAAAAAAGTTATTTTTTTACCATTCAGTAACACTATTGTAATAAACTGTGTGCAGAATTATTAGGCAAATGCGTATTTTGATCACTTTGATACTTTTTATACATGTCGTCCTAATCCAAGCTGCAGAGGCTTGAGAGCCAACCACCAATGAAGTAAATCTGGTGATGTGCATCTCTGTAATGAGGAGGGGTGTTGACTAATGACATCAACACCCTATATAAGGTGTGCTTAATTATTAGGCAACTTCCTTTCCTTTGGCAAAATGGGTCAGAAGAGAGATTTGACGGCTCTGAAAAGTCCACAATTGTGAGATGTCTTGCAGAGGGAGGCAGCAGTCTTGAAATTTCCAAACTTTTGAAGCGTGATCACCGAACAATCAAGCGTTTCATGGCAAATAGCCAACAGGGTCGCAAGAAGCGTGTTGGCCAAACAAGGCGCAAAATAACTGCCCATGAATTGAGGAAAATCAAGCGTGAAGCGGCCAAGATGCCATTCGCCACCAGTTTTGCCATATTTCAGAGCTGCAACGTTACTGGAGTATCAAAAAGCACAAGGTGTGCGATACTCAGGGACATGGCCAAGGTAAGGAAGGCTGAAAAACCACCACCTGTGAACAAGAAACATAAGATAAAACGTCAAGAATGGGACAAGAAATGTCTTAAGACTGATTTCTCAAAGGTTTTATGGACTGATGAAATGAGAGTGACTCGTGATGGGCCAGATGCATGGGCCAGAGGGTGGATCAGTAAAGGGCAGAGAGCTCCACTCCCACTCAGACGCCAGCAAGGTGGAGGTGGGGTACTGGTATGGGCTGGTATCATCAAAGATGAACTTGTGGGACCTTTTCGGGTTGAGGATGGAGTGAAGCTCAACTCCCAGACCTACTGCCAGTTTCTGGAAGACAATTTCTTCAAGCAGTGGTACAGGAAGAAGTCGGTATCGTTCAAGAAAAACATGATTTTCATGTAGGACAATGCTCCATCACATGCATCCAACTACTCCACAGCGTGGCTGGCCAGTAAAGGTCTAAAAGAAGAAAAAATAATGACATGGCCGCCTTGTTCACCTGATCTGAACCCCATAGAGAACCTGTGGTCCATCATAAAATGTGAGATCTACAGGGAGGGAAAACAGTACACCTCTGGGAGCAGTGTCTGGGAGGCTGTGGTGGCTGCTGCACGCAATGTTCATCGAAAACAGATCAAGCAGCTGACACAATCTATGGATGGAGGCTGCTGAGTGTCATCATAAAGAAAGGTGGCTATATTGATCACTAATTTTTTTTGTTTTTGTTTTCGCATGTCAGAAATGTTTGTTTCTAAATTTTGTGCACTGATATTGGTTTACCTGGTGAAAATAAACAAGTGAGATGGGATTATATTTGGTTTTTATTAAGTTGCCTAATAATTCTGCACAGTAATAGTTACCTGCACAAACAGATATCCTCCTAAGATAGCTAAATCTAAAAAAAAAAACACTCCAACTTCTAAAAATATTAAGCTTGGATACTTATGAGTCTTTTGGGTTGATTGAGAACATAGTTGTTGATCAATAATAAAAATAATCCTCAAAAATACAACTTGCCTAATAATTCTGCACACAGTGTAGATAGCATTGTATTAAAAAAATACTTTTTCAATGAAGCTATCCATGAACGTAACAATAATCCTTAATAATCCTTCTGATCAGTTAATAATCTATTATAATTAGTTTAAAAATATATCAATTTGTTTATAGCACAACAGATATTAAGTAGGTACAAATATAACTGATCATGACTTACATATAATGACTTACATATAATATAAATATGCTTTTCTATTTGAGGGTACAGTAATGGGCACCAACTTTACCCCTACAATATCTAGTCTAGCATTAAAAAGCTGATTAATGTGTTTTGTTAGGAGATTTCACTCCTAGTTGTTATTAAAATGATTGGGAGTCACACTGCTGTCTCTTTAACTTTGCTGAGCTTTGAAATGAGACATCTGTAGGTAAATGAAAATAGGGTTTTGGTGAAAAAGCCAATGAAATATTGATGCATTGGACTTGAATCTTTATCCCTATTGCAGGCCTTAGAATCATAGAAGGCAATCATATGGATTATTATATCCATCATAGAGGAATATCTGTGCTCCTGCCGACTGACCCAGCAAGTGGGGTCTAGAAACAAATCTGTTGTCCTCCATATTTGAACATATTGGGAAAAGTTTGTGCTTGAATGAGTCTCTCTATGCTGCATTGGCTATATAACTAAACACAACCTCTGTAAGTATTTGGTTGGTTTTTAGTTGACTGGACGTGCAGTTACATCCTACGGACAAGGATGATCATGAGGACAAGGCATCTGTTAGAACCCTCCTGTTTGTTTTTTCCATCTTGTGTTTTGCGGTCACGTGACCATCTGCCTTTATATTCCAGCTCTGCCCTTTTGGCTGTGCTGGACTTCAGTGTTGTTTGACTGTTTTGCTAGCCAGGTGCTTCTGTGCCTATCTCTGTCAGTTCCCTTGGTCCCTCTGGGGCCTCTAGTACCTTTTTGTCAGTTTATCTTTTTGTGTTCTGCAACAACCTTCTCTGTTCAGGAGGTGTCCCATTTTTGTTCCAGTCCTTAGTTCTTTTAGGGACCCCTTCCTTTATGCTATAGGTCTTCGTTCAGACTAACCGAGGACTAAGGTGGGTCTGTTCGCTAGGAACAGGCAGCCCGCTACATCGTAGGGATTCAGCTTAGTCTTACTGTAGGGACAGCTTTCCCCTTTCTTTCCTTAGTACTTGTTGAAGATCATAACAGCATCTCATGTACCACTCTCTTCAGATTATGCTATAACATTAAAACATAACTCCAAATTTGAACGCCAATTTGGTCCAAAATTCTTTGGTGCTGCATTTCATGTTATATCTTTTTTTAAATTTTGCCTTTATGATAGTTCCAAATTTCTTACCCCTTCACATAACCATAGGGTTAAACAGATTGCAAAAAATATATATTGTTTGAAATGGAGCCAATTTGTGGAAATATTTAGCATTGAAATTCAGCCTTTTTTTCTTAAATGGAAATGAGGTGATTTACCAGACACTACCTATAGACAAGAGTGGCATTGTTTCTGGAAATAGCTAAATCCTTTTTATCTAATCCTGGGTAATTATTTGAAGGGAAATGATTCTACTATATTGAATAAACAACAACTAGATCTCATATAAAGTGTATCTAGTAATGAGATCAATGAGCGTCCTGTAAGTCAATATTCAGCTAGCTCTCTAGCTCCCCCTAGTGGAGACTCCAGGTTGCCAAATTTTCTCATTAAACTCTAATCCTAGATCACTTGTGATACATATGGAGCGCTGTATCAAAAAAACAAAGACTTAATGCCTGTAAGAAAACATTATAAAATCAGTACATAAAATGAAATATTCCCAGCTGATACATTTACAGCATATCTCAGGTATACGCCATAAATATCTCATAAATGCAGGCCCGACCTATGGGAGATGCCCCACTAGAACAGGATAATGTCTTGTGCTGCCATTAACGGTGATATGACTGAGCATGAGGGGTTCACATAAAAGTGAGATGAGACAACCACTCATACGCGGCCACTTCTCTTATTCATGGAGCCACAAGACAGATCTTCCCATTCTCGGTAAAGATGAGGGCACCAGAGGGTCTTTTTCTTTTTTTTTTAGAGGGGTATTCTCACCTTAGGCATTTATGGCATATCCATAGGAAGCATGTGATATTTACATTTCGCACCTCTGATGTTTGCACGCTGAACAGAGACACAGTGGAGTAGAAAGTGGCTGCTCATCCGCCATTCTCTCTTCTCACTTTTGAGGAATTGCGCATGCTTAGCTATTTTTGCAATTCACACATAAGTAAAATGATAGATCAATGCATGAGGGGCAACATGGCGGCACAAGATGGAGCCCCTATTCTCGAAAATGGGGAGGCTCTCAGACAACCTTCATTTATTTAAAGGGGTATTCCCATTGATGTGGAAACCTGTATAGAAAGTTTTAGGAGAAACTCAAAGGGTTTCACACATTTTTCAGTTTTGATGAAATCAGGGAGTCGATCGATCAGAGAGAACACACAACCAATTCTGTCTGTGTCCCAGACTTGTCTGAGTCTCGGATGTATGGTTACAAGTTTTTATTACAAACCACAAAGACAAGGAAAGTGGGAATGGCTTACATTATGTTACCTAAAAAGAGAGATAAGTTGGGAAAAACAAAGTCGTCAATCATGTCTTCTGTTGCATTCCTTAGGATCTGGCTATATCTAGTTTTACTATACATTCAGAACAAATGAAGGCTTTAATTCATCTTTATATCAGAGACAACACCCTGCTTTTATGAATAACACTTATAAAGCTAATATTAAAATACAAAATTATTAAAGAATCTAATATATGAATTGTCTAAAATAATAGAGCATAAATATTTACCATAACACCATATATTTCCGGAGGACATGCATAAACATCTTATAGATGCGGGATTGGGCCCTGCCTTGTGCGGCTCTTTTAATCACTTTTACAGGAGCAAACTTGCCTTGGACTTTAAAAGTGAATGGAGAGAGCATTGCATGCGCGGCCACTAGTGTTGATTGAGCAGCGAAATACTCGAGTGCTCGGACGTCCTCGACTCGAGTAGCGAGCATAATGGAAGTGAATGGCAAACTGAAGCATTTTTCCGGTGGACTGAAAGATTCTCTCTCTAGCAGTCGAGCAGCACGCAATACTCGGCACTGCTCGCCACTCGATGGAGCACACCGATGCATGGTGTGCAGTGCCAAGTGCGCTCGACCAGCACTAGCGCCACCTCATCACTCACGGCGGCACAAAACTAGACTCCATTTCCTAAGAAAGGTGAATCCTCATCCTTAAAGAAATTTTTCCATCTCAGAGATTCATTGCACATCGTAAACCCACAGTGCCGCAGTGAATTGTGAGGTGGCTGCGTCTATGTGCCTCTCTCCACCTACCGTCATGATAAATGTACATGAGGAGACCCGTGCACGCATCTCCATCACGATGGCACAAGACGGGACCCTCGTTCTGGAAATAGGGAGCTACAACGATCAGATATTTTTAGAATTTCCTTTAGGAGTATCCCTTTAAGTAAATCTTAAAAAAAAAAAAAAAATGAAGGAAAAAAAAAAACTATATGTATGACAACAATGCAAGAAATACACAAAAGGTGTCATCAATTATATAGCATCGCACCCAAAAAAAACACCCTGAATTACAAAATGACCCATTCTTAAGCAGAAGTGGCAATTTTAGTAAAACACTGAGTTGTTCTTATTCTGAAATACACATTTCTAAGCATCTCCGGTAAAATGATAGCGCCAGCGTTTGTCATTTCTGCGGTAAATCTTCCAGAAACAGATGCAAAGAGGTGGTTTTAGTGTCAGGTGAGGTAAAATGGAAAAAATACAATTTCTATACTAGCGGTATGTAATATTTCGAAATGGAATCTTAGACAAAGCGGCCGCCTCCATGCTGTGTTTTACATTTGTCATTGTGATAAGGGTATTTCAGCTTTGTGAGAGAGCAGCTGAAAGATACATGAACATTTGCTGAATATGCCGGATTTTATTTTTTTCTCCCTTTTAGAAATTGTTCTGCTCGTTATTCTTGTGATTGTGAGAATGCAGCGTGCAGCCGAATCAAGTAAAAAAAAAAAAGAGAGAGAGCGCCGTTGTGTCCAGCAAATAAAGTCACCTCGTTTTATAAGAAACCTCATCTGCCGTCTCATTATTACAAGCCAGGACTTAGCGGAGCCTATTTCACAATCCTTTGAATCTCAGAACCCCTATGGCAAATAATCTAAGGGTTTGGATCTCGTAAAAGTAACACAAAGGGTGTAACTCGCCAGAAAATTGACAGGTATAATACACATGTACCTAGAAAAATCTATAGAAAAATCTAATGTATTCCAGCAGGAGCGGCCGCGGCGCGCGGAGAGCCCGAGCCACAAACACAATATCATCTCCTGCGTTCCTGCAGCTCCTGAGTTATCTCAAGAAATAGGGGCAATTTCCCACAATGAAATAAGATATATTCCTGTTAAATAAATACTTCTTTCTGCATTATTTTTCTCTATTGAGGACTTTGCAAAGTATCAATATCAAGATTTTCTTATAAAAAAAATGTATTGATTTATTCTTGGATTGTCCATTAAAAAGAATCAGATTGCAGCAGGTGCATAAAATAATTAGATAATTAGATAGTTACAGAGTGATTGTCCATTTGTCCATAATTAGCTTAATTGTTGAGATTCACCCATCTTTCCCTTGGATCCTGCAACTGTGTCCAGGTAAAGAACGTGTTTCCTGGGCCTACATCAGCTGCTGGTTTGCACACAGACCCTCATCCTGTGTCCTGTGGAATGGCAAGAGCCCCTCCTTTGTGCAGCATGGGCTTTTATAGCCCGGTCATATGGCACCTGTTCTTCTAATTATGGTGCTGAACCAAAAATACACAAACAGCGCATGTCAGCTAGAAACGATGGCTGATGCAATCTTATGTACAGAACTCAGAATTAAGAATAAAATGAATATCCATAATTGATATTTAACAATAATTAAGAAAAATGAATATCTGTAATTAATATTTAACAATTCCCCCTTTTGAGGATGAAAGACATCCGCTTAAATCCTCAAAGTAGATAGGTTCATCATTAGGATAACAGGATCATTTTTACTTTTCTTCCTTGGCAATATCATTTAATGTCCATAATAATAATAATAATAATATCTAATTATTGTTATGTAATGATGTGAATTCCTGGTATGGTAAGCCGTGACTAATATTCATTTAACATGTATAATTATACTTCCCTAAATCTAAATCGAAGTAATCACGGGTCCAATCGTCATCATCTGATGTCATCGGATCGTCATCTCGTCTTCTTCTTGGTTCTTTTATCACACAGTCTTTAGATGAAGATTCCTTTGAAATAAATGATAGCGTGTAGATATTGTACAGTCCATAATTGTATTCATTATTGTGCAGTCCATAAACAGTACTCTTTATTAGAAAGATCATGTGTGTCAACTGATAAGAAAACAAAGTCCATGGATGAAATGTAGCTTTAATATTCGTGTAGTGTCTTCTGGACTTACGTTGTCTTTGGATAATTCTGGAATCCTCCGTGTCGTCTGCACTGGTCTCATGTCACTTTTGAAACAGATGTGACGTCTTTGGTCAGTGAAGCAAGGGTTAACTTGACACTTCCCTGCTTTATATAGCACCATAACCAGTACTCAGTCCTTAATGTACAGGACACATATGCCAGGTATTACCTGCTCACCAGCTTTCATTGAAGTATTGCAGGTGATAAGAAACCACTGGAACGTGATGAAACTTGAACACAACCCAGAACATATAGGATCATCGTCCTCTGCCGTCCTGGTGATCAGTGGTGTGAATTGTATTGTATGTAATGGACACAGTCTATGATCACTCAGCATTCACACCTGTTACCTTCTGAGACTTCCGGATATCGGTTGCTTCTTCTTGTAACTTTTCAGAATCTCTTTGATTTATAAATATGAAAAGTCTTTATTAAGATAGAATTCATAATTGCGATGTCTTGATTGAAGTCTTCATTCCCTAATCTGATACCAAATCTGGCAGTTTTTCCTAACCTATAATATCACAGCGTACCATAGCAATCAATAATATTCATCTAATTATTATCAAAATATTAAAATAAATTATGTTTGGAATAATAAACAATAATAGATAGTAATTCACTATTAATCAAGTTCTCCATGTGATAGAATATTTTTATGTCATAGGTGTAATTACCTTTTCCAACCCATAGGTGTCAGTGTGTTTTGAAACAACAAGTGTTTATATCTTTATTAAACCAATAATACCAAAGAATGTATACTCCTGACCCCAAATGAATAAATATATGAATGAATGAATGAATGAATGAATTGTTGTGTTTACTCAGAAAATTGAAACATTTTCCTTCTTATATTAATTCATATCATCATACTTAATGAAGCAATATTCTTGTACTAGACATTACTTTATTAAATATTAATGTGTTTTCTCAATTGAGATATTGAAGTGAAATAAAATAAAAAAATTGAGAATTAAAAATGAAAAAATAAGAAAATAAGTAAGAATACTATTTTAAAAATGAAAAATAAAATTAAGAGTAAAAATAAGAATAAAAATAAGGCCTTTATATGTTGATGACAAATGTAGAGTAATTATATTCTCCATGAAAATACCCTTATATTTCCATTATCTGGATGATTTCATATTTGTCATAACCTTGTATTACCAAAAATTATTAAATGATGCAACTTTGCATGTAATACCCTTCTTAATTATACCATTATACCATTGTACCTTATTAATATTTCTTCTTCATTAAAATGTGTGAAAAATAAGTATTGATCAAAAGTGATTATGTAATCAGGATCAAAAACACATTTTCCCCCTTTAATGTCAAAAATATTATTTTATAAAATAATTTATGTATATATCAGAACCAAATTAAAAGTAATTATTCTTCTATAAATATTTTGCATAAATTTCATATCAATGTGTAGCATATGTTTGTCTGAAGAGGTGTGTACCTATTTAGGTAACCATTAAAAATAATAATATCCTTGCATACTATAAAATTATCATGTGGAAAAATTTTTTCTAAATGTAAATTTGCTTTGTAAACCATATTGATGTGTGGTTGCTCTTATCCACTATTAGCTAAGTCAACAAATAATAATTACTAAAGAAATATAGAAATATATATACAGTATATAATGTAGATAATACTTAATTATGTATGATAATTTTCTCAGAATTAAATATATTTGTGTACCTTCACATAAAGAAACATTTTTTTTTCCTTACACTCATGAGGCCTCTGTCACACCAATCTTACTTAGCAGCTGCTGATTTACTCATCTGTCATATTCACTCTGACATTCACAGATCTGTTCAACCCATACGTTCCACATACGAAGTTATAGATATATATATATTTAACCCAAAATTTGTTGTATCCTAATTATCAATGCGCATAGTCATATCAATTAAATTTAATATCTTAATATTTCTTTAAATATTCCCCACGTACCTATAATATAATATGAGAGTAAGTCACTGAAATTTAAGACACTTGAAAAAAAATACTCTTGACTTGCAAAAAATAGAAATGTCTTAGATTCTTTTTTTACTGGCTACCAGTATTGTTGAGCGAGCACTAAAATGCTCGGGTGCTCGGAGCTCGGGCCGAGCTCACCGTGATACTCGGGTGCTCCACCCGAGCAACGAGCCCAATGTAAGTCTATGGGAGACCCGAGCATTTTTGCGGTGGCACCCCGGCAGTCTGTAGAAAGCCTAAAAAGTGCCCAAAACGATAGTGACAGTGCTCAAATGACATGGGGACAGCATGGGGATCGCCCCAGGAAGCATTTCTGACCCCCAGGTCACTGCTGTCAACAGCGTGGTCAGAGGTATTAAGCCACTTTTACAGGCTCACAATAAAACGTTCAAAAACTAAACTGAAACTGCTTTCCTGTGAAATATGTTAAGGAACATCCTTTCCAGGGTAAAGACTTGTGTATAAAGTAAAATAAATAACCAAAAACAAAAATACTCCTCCACACCTTGGGCTATGTTCACAAGTAGCATTTTTTATGCGTTTTTGCACTTTTGTATTGCTTTCAACCGTGACAAATGCATTCACCGGGAAATGTCATTTTAACATTTTACAACCTTATCTGGCCATGTGCTGTGTGACACATGCATACAGTGCTGAAAAGACATGGGAACAGCATGGGGAAGACCCCTGGAAGCATCTCTGACACCCAGGTCACTGACTAAAAGTGTGCCCATCATAAGTGATCCTTACCGCATCAGAAGATGCAGACTTTCAACTATCCCCGTGTAAGTCCTTCTCTCAGAGCAGTGTTCAATTGTACCTCCCCCATTCCTTGCAATGCAAGTGTGACGCCCAGCTGTGCTTGGTATCACAAATCCTAGAAGGGTGTATTGAAGGATTCCTCCACAAGAGGCCCCCATAACCATTCACACATCTCCACCTTCCACCTCAAACCACCAGAGGGAGCCCGTTAGGGAGATATAAAAGGGAAGGTGGAGCCAGGCAGCAGTTAGTCTAGACTGGAACTGACAGAGAGCAAACCTGTTGAGAGAGTTCCTGCAGTAGAAGTCTGAGAGAGGTCAGTCTGCAGTGGAGCGTGTTCTAGACTCAGTTGTAGCTCAGAAAGGTGAGCTTTAGGTGTGCCGGCGCCATAAGATCGGTGAAGAGCGGCACGCTGCCGTTAGTGTGAGTAGCCTATTGAGGGTCCGAGTAGGCCGAAGGTGAAAGAGTAGAGAGTTAGTTCATAAGGGGGCAGAGGAGCTTAATTAGCTCACCCCGAAGAAGAAGTAGTTACCGGACACCGGGTCCGAAGCTTGCCGGGATCTCCACGACCCAGTAAGATAAACCAGAATCTCTGGAGAACTACAGGTCCCAGGATCGCTAAAGTGCTGATACGTACCAGAGCCAGGAGACACATAGGCCCCGTAGGTCGGGAGCGTGCACTCCAAGAGAAGGCCCTACCACAAGGTCAGCCAGCGCAGGACAGAGACAAAGTTAGGCCTAACTCCAGGCAGGTCAGAAACTTACTACGCAGAGTCAAGAACCAGGAGGCCCAAAACCTGCTCATTGGGGAGGATCCGGACATACACCCTTCACCCTACAGTGCTCCGGGGAGTGCCTGAATTTCCATCAGTAAAAGGTACTGAAGTGACGTTTGTGTCCGTCCCTGTTCTTGCTCTGACTCGGCTGAGTCTCTCCGTCCTGCATACCCCATCCGTACCCTGCCCTGAGGCCTAGCTCCACCTGTGAGGAGCCATACCATCTAGCTGCCTTATTCACCGGCCTCAGTGGACTGCGCAGCGCTGGTGAATATCATCAGAAACCATAGGTGGCGTCACGAACTTTTATAAACTTGATATCTACCAACGCCCTTTTAAAGAGAGACCCCAGAGTACGGGCCTGGGAGCCGACCACCGCGACCTCCTTAAGGCTAAAGGCCCGGGTAACCGAGTCATCCCCCTTCCCCTGGGCTAGTCATCTCTTCTGGTGTCACGAACAGGATTGCGTGCCCGCTGCAACGACGCCGTGTTGTGCCCGTTGCCACCGGTTACTGTGCGCCTTTATTCTGAACTGTGCACGTGAAGTTGTGGTGAAGGTTGCCGCCATTGTTGGGCCGCTGAGCGAGAAGAAGGGCGTAACCGTGGGAAAATAAGGGGCTCACCCGCAAAAGAGCGCGAAGTCCCGGACACGCCCCACACCTCGACGTCAAATCAGGAAGCGCCAGGTCCTGTACGGAGCGTCGCTGAACGCTCTGACATAGGACGTGAGCGACGCAAGGTCCTGAAGATAACCGTCACCTGCGGAGCTGCGGCCTACCGGAAGACAAATCAGAAGGTAGGCCATGGTTAACTAGGGGAGCGCTAAGATGTCCGTCGAACAGCAGAACGCCAACCTACCGGTCAACGTCCCTGAAGTCCAACCCGCACCCGATGATGAGCAGGCTGAAGCCGCCGCTCCACCAGCAGCGCCTGTAACACCTGTAATTCCTATGACTTTACCGTACATTCCTGGAGCAAAGTGGCTCCCCCAGTACAATGGCAAACCAGATACCCTGTCTGGATTCAAGCGGAAGATATGTGGTATTTTGGACATGTACTCTATGACGGGCAAACAAAGAGCTGCCGTTGTATTAGGACAACTGACCGGTGCTGCGGAGCGGGAAGTGGAAACATGGCCGGCCGCAGACCGGGAGACAGTGTCCGCTATTTTCCAAAAACTACAGACTGTATTTGAGGACCTTACCGAGGTGGATCTCCGGATGAGGTTCTACAGCTGTTCCCAACAACCAGAGGACAATGTTCGGGACTACGCCTGGCGTCTCCAAGGGGCCCTGCGGGCTCTGAACCAGGTTAGTCCAACCAGCGTTGAGAATGAGAACAAAATGCTGAAGGAACAGTTTGCCTGGGGACTGAAGTCTCCAGAGGAGGGCAGGACTGTGTGTTGGTGGTCCCTGGATCATCCGGATGCCACCTTTGACAATCTTAAGGACATGGCTATAAAAGGACTGCAGCCCCTGGAAACAAATGCCATCCAACGTTACCAGGGTGGGGCTACTCCAGTGCCTGCTACACCCACCTTATCCCCAGTGGCTGCTGAAGCTAAGGTTCCAGCAACGTCCCCTAAAGAACTGGACAGTCTGCGCTCTGAGGTGCGTCAGTTGAGCAAAACCCTGACCACAGTGCTGAGTGCCCTGCAGCTGCGGACGGAGCCCGAGTAAGGAGGGAAGATCCTGCTAGCCGACAGCCCTGAGGATGTCCCCTGGATGCGGAGGAGGAGGAGGCCAACACCACCCTCGCCAAGGACCAGTGACCAGCGCCGCCCACCAAGGGAACCAACCTGCTACCGATGCCACAAGACTGGACACCTCGCCCAGAAGTGTCCTTTAAACGAGAAAACCCTGGGTCCGAGGGCCGACTCCCAGGAGTAGACTCACCAGGCCCATCAGACTGGTACAACAGGTTCGTCGGAGGAAGACCTTTCCTGTCCATTGTATTGGACGGGATCCCGACGCATGCCCTGCTGGACACAGGATCTCAGGTAACCATCATGCCTGAAGTCCTCTACAAGAGGTTCTGGTCCATGGATGATCTACGTCCGCCAGCTCCAAATTTGTCTGTATATGCTTCAAATGGACTCCCCCTTAACCTACTTGGGGTTAAGAATGTGACTGTAAAGGTGGGGAGAGTGGAGCTGAAGGACCAGGGACTAATTGTAGTGGAGACTAACCCTGATGACAGCAACCCATATATGGTACTAGGCACTAATGTTGTTGGTAACAGTTTGGGAGAGGTTGTGTTCTTACTCCAACAGATCGCTGACACTGCCAGACCGAGACAAAGGAGGGCACTGCAGAGAGAGATCCGCGTCCTGATGTATCAACAGCAAGTAAGGCTGCCAGATGGTGAAATCGGTAACGTGAGGGTAACAGACCCCATACCCATTGTCATCCCCCCAATGAGTGAAATGCTCATCTGGTGTAGAGCTGCCATAGGTCTTAGAGGACAGAGCTACCAGGCGGTAGTAGAACCCCTTTGCTCCGAGCATAGACCCAAGCTCTTAACCACCAGGGGAGTGCTAGATGTACGTAATGGGAGGGTGCCGTCCGTCTTCTCAACTTAGGGGAAGATGAGGTCAAACTGCCACGTTATGCCACTGTTGCCAAATTACATGCTGTCAATAATAACTGCATCCATGAGGCGGAGTCCTTAACCTCACCAGATGAAGTAGAGGAAAATGACCCTGCAACCCAGGTGGAGGATTGGTGTCAACAGCTCCATGTTGGGACAGACACCACTCCTGCCCATCAAAAACAGGGTGTACACCGGGTGGTTCAGGAATACTCGCAGGTGTTCAGTAAACATCCACTAGACTTCGGGAGGACTAAGGGGGTTCAACATCATATCCCCACAGGCAGCCATTCCCTAATCAGAGAACGCTATAGGCCGATACCCCCAGCTCACTACCAGAAGGCAAAAGAAATGCTGCATGACATGAGGAAGGCGGGAGTAATTAGGGATAGTTGTAGTCCCTGGGCAGCTCCCCTAGTGCTGGTAAGGAAAAAAGACGGGAGCATGAGAATGTGTGTAGATTACCGTCAAGTAAATCGTATTACACATAAAGATGCATACCCTTTACCACGCATAGAGGAGTCCCTAGCTGCCTTGAAGTCTGCAAATTACTTTTCCCCCCTTGACCTCACTAGTGGATACTGGCAAGTAGCTGTGGCTGAGGAGGATCGGGAGAAGACGGCCTTCACCACCCCGATGTGACTCTGCGAGTTCAACAGTATGCCGTTTGGACTCTGCAATGCCCCCGGAACGTTCCAGAGATTGATGGAGTGCTGCCTGGGACACCGCAACTTCCAGACTGTGTTACTTTACCTGGATGACGTAATTGTGTACTCCAGAACGTACGAGGACCACTTGAAACACCTGGCAGAGGTATTTGAGTCACTGTCCCGGTACGGGATGAAGTTGAAGCCCTCAAAGTGCCACCTGCTCAAGAAGAAGGTACAGTACCTGGGACACATTGTCAATCCGGAAGGCGTAGCACCAGACCCGGAGAAAATCACAGCCATCCAGAAGTGGCCGGAGCCGAAGAACCTCAAGGAGGTGCGTCAGTTCTTGGGACTAGTAGGATACTACCGGAGGTTCGTAAAGGACTACACGAAGAAAGCAGCTCCTCTGCAAGACCTCCTGGTAGGGCAGTCCCCCAAAGGCAAAAACCCTCCATTCCACTGGGGTAAGGAGCAAGCAGAGTCATTTCAGGAGATGAAGGAGATCCTGACAGGTGATGAGATCCTAGCCTACCCTGACTACAGCCAACCGTTCCTGCTGTATACGGATGCCAGCAACGAAGGCCTGGGCGCTGTCTTAAGTCAGAAGCAGAATGGGCAAGAGAAAGTCATCGCATACGCAAGCAGAAAGCTCCGTCCGACTGAGAGGAACCCAGAGAACTATAGCAGCTTCAAGTTGGAGTTCCTGGCCTTAGTCTGGGCCATCACTGAACGGTTCAAACACTATCTGGCTTCCAGCAAGTTCACTGCCTTTACTGATAACAACCCCTTGACCCATCTTGAAACAGCTAAGTTGGGGGCTCTGGAACAACGATGGATGGCTCGGCTGTCCATCTACCAATTTACAATTAAATACCGGGCGGGCCGCAAGAACGCCAATGCCGATGCCCTGTCTAGGATGCCTCACCAGTCAGACACAGAAGAAGAAGTGGATGACCTGGAAGAGATAGAGCTACCTGCCTTTTACTGGAGTGGGATGATCCACGAGCAAGGAGCCTCGAGGAAGCAGCGTGGAAAGACGTTAAACCCCCTGCCTCACCACAGCTGGAAAGAGACCCAGGAAAGCGACCCGGTTGTCAGCCGCATCAAACAGCTGATAACCCAAGAAGGTGCCTCCCTGGAGAAAGACGCGTCTCTGCAAGCAAAGCAGCTGTGGAACGAGAGAAGCCGGCTGTTTATTTACCGTGAGAAGCTGTGCCGGAGGTACGTCAATCCAAGAACCCATGAGATGGTATGGCAGATAGTAGTCCCGAAGATAGACATCCAGATGGTATTAGAAGCATACCACGATCAGGCGGGGCACTTTGGCTGGAAAAAGCTAGAGACCCTGCTGAAGTGTCGATTCTACTGGGTAGGGATGTGCAGCTCCATTGAAAGGTGGTGCCGGGACTGTGGACCCTGCGGCCTAAGAAGGAAAGACTTCAGCAGCCAGAAGGAACCCCTGCAGCCCATCAAGACGACTCGGCCCCTGGAAATCGTGGCCGTGGACCATGTCAAGCTCTCCCCCAGCAGGTCAGGGTACTCCTATGCTCTGACCATGGTAGATCACTACTCACGTTTCCTGGTGGTCGCCCCCGTCAAAGACCTGACGGCAGAGACAGCAGCAAAGACATTTCAAGCGTATTTCTGCAGACCCCATGGTTACCCTGAGCAGGTGCTGACGGACCAAGGCCCAGCCTTTGAGGCTGAGTTGTTCAAGGAGTTCTGCCATCTCTACGGGTGTAAAAAGATAAGAACTACGCCTTACCACCCACAAACAAACGGTCTCTGCAAAAAGATGAACAACATCATCATCGACCTGCTAAAGACCATACCACTTGAGGAGAGAAACCAATGGGCAGACCTACTACCAGACCTATTGGATCTGTATAATCATATACCAGTCAGTTCCACCAATTGCACTCCGGCATATCTCATGTGGGCAAGGCCAGGAAAGCTGCCCATGGATTTGGAGCTTGAACAAAAACGCACCAGCAGAACCTTTTACACCAAGTGAAACAGTACTAAAAAGGAAAAGACGCAACCACAAACTTGATGACCAGTGGGAAAAAGACCCCTACACTGTGTTACCGTCAAGATTTGATAACAAAAAGACATGCATAATCAGTCGTGATGGAGGAAAAACATCTGCTACAGTGTCCAGGGACCACTTAAAATTGTATCCAGAATTATTGAAACCCCAAGAAAAAGTGCCTCTCACAATCCAGGAAGAACCTAAAGAAACAGTGATACACACTGACCTTGGAGACTTCCCAGCTGATTGGCCTCAGATAGGAGGTGCAGTAATTATTCCAGTACTCCAATTCTATGCACAGCCAGAAAACCCTCCACAGCAAGTTGTACCTGTAAGTGCTGCAGAAGAGCCAGCTCAAGAAGTATCCCCGGATGAAGGATCCCCGGCAGGAGCAGAGCAAGAGGGCCCAGCCAATGGTAGACTTGCCAGTCCAAGAGAGAGGTTAAGGCAGTTTTACAACATGGTTAAACGTAGAACTGGTAGAGTAACTGAGGATACAGACACTGACACTCCACCAACCACCGCACTACGCAGATCAGTACGCAGCACAAGAGGTAAACCTCCTGCTAGGTACACACAGTAGATGATCAAAATTGCTGAAAGTGTAGATAGTTACCCCTGGGGTATTGTATATTAAATTGTAATGTACTGCATAATTGTGTATTTTCCATGCATATGTACAATATTTTGAGTTTTGCTTATTTTTGAACAGTTTAAGTGATATGGACACTTTGCCTATTTACTTCTTTATTTATCAAAGGACTGCGTGGCTGAGGACTGTGTGCAGCCCAAAAACTTTTATTGTATATAATTGCGCTCCCTGGAGTGCCCTTTAGGTGACCTCAGAACCAAAACCTGTCTGGAGTGGCACGTGTGGAGGTCCAACTCGGGATCTTCATGCCCTGCAGCCACCCCAGGGCCTACGTAGAGGGTTTAGGACAGGTCCCTCAAAACCTCCAAAGTACTCCACCTTGTGAGATGGACATCCTGTATGGGAAACTCACCACAGGAGACTTGGATTCTGAGGACGCTTTGCATTTGTTATTATTATGTAACGTTTAAGATTCGTGCCTCCCATAAAGGGAAGATAGTCCTTATTGTTTTAGTATTGCTTATGTTGCTATTGTTATTGTTTTATAAAATGTACTTCAGCCCGGGAGTGCTGAGCTTAACTAGGGGGGAATGTGACGCCCAGCTGTGCTTGGTATCACAAATCCTAGAAGGGTGTATTGAAGGATTCCTCCACAAGAGGCCCCCATAACCATTCACACATCTCCACCTTCCACCTCAGACCACCAGAGGGAGCCCGTTAGGGAGATATAAAAGGGAAGGTGGAGCCAGGCAGCAGTTAGTCTAGACTGGAACTGACAGAGAGCAAACCTGTTGAGAGAGTTCCTGCAGTAGAAGCCTGAGAAAGGTCAGTCTGCAGTGGAGCGTGTTCTAGACTCAGTTGTAGCTCAGAGAGGTGAGCTTTAGGTGTGCCGGCGCCATAAGATCGGTGAAGAGCGGCACGCTGCCGTTAGTGTGAGTAGCCTATTGAGGGTCCGAGTAGGCCGAAGGCGAAAGAGTAGAGAGTTAGTTCATAAGGGGGCAGAGGAACTTAATTAGCTCACCCCGAAGAAGAAGTAATTACTGGACACCGGGTCCGAAGCTTGCCGGGATCTCCACGACCCAGTAAGATAAACCGGAATCCCTGGAGAACTACAGGTCCCAGGATCGCTAAAGTGCTGATACGTACCAGAGCCAGGAGACACATAGGCCCCGTAGGTCGGGAGAGTACACTCCAAGAGAAGGCCCTACCACAAGATCAGCCAGCGCAGGACAGAGACAAAGTTAGGCCTAGCTCCAGGCAGGTCAGAAACTTACTACGCAGAGTCAAGAACCAGGAGGCCCAAAACCTGTTCATTGGCGAGGATCCGGACATACACCCTTCACCCTACAGTGCTCCGGGGAATGCCTGAATTTCCATCAGTAAAAGGTACTGAAGTGACTTTTGTGTCCGTCCCTGTTCTTGCTCCGACTCGGCTGAGTCTCTCCGTCCTGCATACCCCGTCCGTACCCTGCCCTGAGGCCTAGCTCCACCTGTGGGGAGCCATACCATCTAGGTGCCATATTCACCGGCCTCAGTGGACTGCGCAGCGCTGGTGAATATCATCAGAAACCATAGGTGGCGTCAAGAACTTTTATAAACTTGATATATATCAACGCCCTTTTAAAGAGAGACCCCAGAGTACGGGCCCGGGAGCCGACCACCGCGACCTCCTTAAGGCTAAAGGCCCGGGTAACTGAGTCATCCCCCTTCCCCTGGGCTAGTCACAAGCGCAAGTATGCAGCCTGCCACCCACCCACCCCCAGGCTGCAATACCATACTGCTTGCTTGCACTTGAAATTGGGCCTTTTAGGCATGTGGAGGCGGAATCTGGCCACCACGTCATGGCTGCGTTGGCGGCCTAGTATACATACTCAGTCCCCAGCCGCCCGGCGGCCGGGTGTCCACACACGGTCCCCAGCCGCCTGGGGGCAGCCGGGTGTCCATAAACGGTCCCCAGCCGCCCCTATTTCTCCTGTCAACTTTCCCCCACACACTTTTCTTAGCCCGGCCTGCTTTAGGGCAGCATTGGACGAGCCCACCAGAGAACCAGACTTCTCTGGTGGGCCCTGGCTTCTCCATCAGGGGAGTTGAGAGTGCCAAGGTGAGGAGCATGATGATGATGATAGAAGTTAGCATCTGCTTTGTTTTCTTGGAATGCAAGCGTAAGTGTGCAGCCTGCCACCCACCCCCAGGCTGCAATACCATACTGCTAGCTTGCACTTGAAATGGGGCCTTTTAGTTTGGAAGAGGCCGAAGCTGGCCACTACCTCATGGCTGCTTCGGCAGCGAGGTATCCATACTCAGTCCCCAGCCGCCCCAATTTGTCCCTGTGTGCCTTATACATAAGATTAAGCGCGCATACCAAAACATTACCTGTGCCCTCCCCAGTGCATTTAGTGGGAAGGACAGCCTATTCTGCTGTAGTGTGTGCATACCAAACCCCTGTTCATGGTACATGCGAAGATGCCTCCCACGCTGCACCTGTCGTTGCAGACTTGCAACTATCCCCGTTCAAGTCCTTGCCCCAGGGCAGTGCTCAATTGTACCTCTCCCATTCCTTGCAATGCAAGCGCAAGTATGCAGCCTGCCACCCACCCCCAGGCTGCAATACCATACTGCTTGCTTGCACTTGAAATTGGGCCTTTTAGGCATGTGGAGGTGGAATCTGGCCATCACGTCATGGCTGCGTTGGCGGCCTGGTATCCATACTCAGTCCCCAGCCGCCCGGCGGCCGGGTGTCCACACTTGGTCCCCAGCCACCAGGGGGTGGCCGGGTGTCCATACTCGGTCCCCAGCCGGCCCGCGGCCAGGTGTTCACACACGGTCCCCAGCCGCCTGGGGGCAGCCGGGTGTCCATAAATGGTCCCCAGCCGCCCCTATTTCTCCTGTCAACTTTCCCCCACACACATTTCTTAGCCAGGCCTGCTTTAGGGCAGCATTGGAAGAGCCCACCAGAGAACCAGACTCCTCCGGTGGGCCCTGGCTTCTCCATCAGGGGAGTTGAGAGTGCCAAGGTGAGGAGCATGATGATGATGATAGAAGTTAGCATCTGCTTTGTTTACTTGGAATGCAAGCGCATGTATGTAGTAGCGGCTAGGTCTGAGGTGGTCAGCGTTTTGGCGCATATCCTACCTCCTCCGAGGATTGCTGGATGTTTTCCTGCTACTATCCCAGTTCTATGACTCCCGTTAAAACAAAGCTTCAGGTGATAAATGATGGCTGAGGTGGTGGCAAAGGAGAAAGAGCAGGAGGAACAGGGACCATTCACATCAATATCAGGCCAGTCAACCAAATATGTCTTGTAGGATATGTTTCTGTAACAAAAGGAGTGGTTCGGCTACACAGTTATAGGGCATACAGTGAGTGCAATGCCTACCAAAAATTTCGAGGCACTCCAATGCCCCTTGGAAATGACATGGAGGTCAGAGGGTCTTAACTAAACAATTTTTTTCCATTTATAGCAACTGGGTCTCCTGTACACTGCTGGCCTAAGCAGTGAATGGAAGGCTTTCCAAAAAAATGAGGAACTGCAATGCCCCTTGAAACAGACGTGGATTACAGCGTACTAAAAACCTTCTACCCATTATTGGGGAGTGGGTCTCCCACAGTCTTTGTTTATGCCTTCCAAGCAAAAGCTGCCAAAAATTAGGATGGAGGAACTTGCAATGCCCCTTACAAGAGCCATGCAGTACAGCATATTACAAACATTATTCCCATTATTGGGGAGTAGGTGTCCCATAGTATTTGCTTATGCCTTCCAAGCAAAAGCTGCCAATGTTAGAACCTTGCTCTTAGGTTTTTTTTCCTTTGCTGGTCACATGACCTTGTTGGCCTATTTAATCCTGCTCCGCCCTTCTGGCTTTGCTGGACTTCATTGTATTTCTACTTTCTAGCTAGCCTGTGCTCTGTGTCTTGCTCTGTTAGTTTGCTTGGTCTACTGACCTCTATGTTCTATATATTTTGTTTGTTCGTCTGTCTGCTACTATTTCTGTTAGGAGGTGTCCCATATTCCTCCCAGTCCTTAGTACTTGTAGGGATTCCTTCCCCACATCTATAGGTCTCCGTACAGACTAGCTTAGGACTTTAGCAGGTCTGATCGCAGGATCAGGTCCCCTGTTACATCGTAGGGATTAAGCTGAGTTCTATCGTAGGGACAGATCTCCTCTCTTTCCTTAGCTCTGGTAGCAGAACATAACAGTAAGTCCAGCCAGCAAATTCTCTAAGGAAAGATTTTTCTGTTCCATCATGGTGTCGGTTCAGGATTTGGTTCATCGCCTGCAGGGACTCTCTCTGGAGGTGGCCGAGCTCCGTCAGCATGTGAGTAACTGTCCTGGAGCACATTTCTTGGAGCCTAAGGTATGTTTGCCGGATTTATTTTTTGGTGAACACCGAGAATTTTTTTCATTCAAAAATGCTTGCTTATTGTATTTTCGTTTGAGACCTAAGTCCTCTGGGGATGAATCCCAGCGCGTAGGGTTCATAATGTCACTTTTGCGCAAAGAGCCTCAGGAGTGGGCCTTTTCTTTGCAACCTAGTGATACATGCTTCAGATCAGTGGATAGTTTTTTTTCTGCTTTGGGACTATTATATGATGATCCTGACCTTGTCGCATCAGCTGAGACTGAGTTGAGACGTTTAAAACAGGGATCAGGTAATGTGGAAAAATATTGTACTCATTTCCGTCGTTGGTCTACTCAAACAGGGTGGAACGATTCTGCTCTGAAAAGTCTATTTCTTGCTGGGCTCAGTGAAAGGGTTAAAGACCTGCTAATTGCTTATCCTACACCTGAAGATTTGCAACAGGCTATGCAATTAGCTATACGGGTGGATAGGAGACTGCGTGCTAGGGTTAATGAGAACAAATCCTCTGCTATGTCAGTTTCTGGTTATGAGAATGTGTGTACTAACAGTGGTGAACCGATGGAGATTGGATCGGTGGCACCTCGCTCTCAAGAAAAAGACCGTCGATTTTCTGAAGGCTTGTGTTTCTATTGCAGAAAATCTGGTCATTTGATTAAAGGCTGTGAGCTTCGTATGAAGAAAGAAAAAAAAATGGTCAGTCACGCCCGTATTGCCTGTTTAAATTCCAAGGGTATATTTTTAGCTGCTTCCACGATTGCTCAGAAAAAATTAATGGAATTTCGGGTGTTTGTTGATTGCGGGTCTACTCTGAATGTAATTGATGGGGGATTCGTGGAAAGACTCAATTTAAAACCTGAACCTTTATCATCCCCCATTTCTGTGGTTTCTGTGGATGGTTCCCCTTTGAAGAATATTACTCTCAAGGTCTGTGAATTTCCTCTCACTATTAATGGTGTTCACCATGAGAAATTGGATTTGGTAGTGTTGAATAACTTGCCTTCTCCAGTAATATTGGGATTTTCCTGGTTAAAATTTCACAATCCTGTACTGGATTGGTCTACCAGTGAAATTAAATCCTGGAGCCATAAATGTTATGACAAGTGTTGTAACGGGCGTATTGCAGCTTTGGATAGGGGAGAATTGCCTGTTCCTATTCAGGATTTTTGGAGAGTTTTTTCTGAGAAGGAATCGCAGGTTTTGCCTCCCCATAGAGACTATGATTGTTCTATTGAATTTGTCCCTGGAGCGACTCTTCCTAAAAGTCGTTTATTTAACCTTACTATTCCTGAGAGGAAGGCTTTGGAGGAATACATACAGACAAGTTTGGCCGCCGGTCACATTAGGCCCTCTAAGTCTCCTGTGGCGGTTGGATTTTTTTTTGTAAAAAAAAAGGACGGCGGTTTACGTCCTTGTCTGGATTTTCGTGAGATTAACAAAATTACTGTACGCAATCCTTACCCACTGCCATTGATTCCTGATCTGTTTAACCAGTTAATGGGGGCCAAGTGGTTCTCTAAAATTGACCTTAAGGGGGCATACAATCTGTTGCGCATGAAGGAGGGTGACGAATGGAAGACTGCTTTTAACACTCCTGTGGGTCATTTTGAGAATCTGGTTATGCCTTTTGGTCTTACTAATGCTCCTGCATTTTTTCAGAATCTGATTAATGACATCCTTAGACCTTTGATCGGCAAAAATGTGGTTGTGTATTTGGATGACATTTTGATTTATTCGCCGGATCTGGAGTCTCATTGGCGGAGCGTGCGTGAGGTATTACAGTTATTAATGGACAATTCGCTTTTTGCTAAGCTGGAGAAATGTGAGTTCGCTGTACAGAGAATTAGTTTTTTGGGCTACATTATCTCCAGCAAAGGTTTTGAGATGGATCCGGTTAAGGTTCAGGCTGTGCAGGAATGGCCTAGGCCTATTGGTTTGAAATCGATACAGAGGTTTTTGGGTTTCGCCAATTACTACAGAAAATTCATAAAAAATTTTTCTAGTATTGTCAAACCTCTGACTGATCTCACCAGGAAAGGTGCTGATGCGGTTCAGTCGTCTTCTGAGGCCATTGAAGCTTTTGTGTATCTCAAGGAGAGGTTCACCTCTGCTCCCATCCTTATGCAGCCTGATGTTACTAGGCCGTTTTTGGTTGAGGTTGATGCTTCCTCTGTGGGGGTTGGCGCAGTATTGTCTCAGGATAACGGGGATGGATTACATCCCTGTGCCTTTTTTTCAAAAAAATTTTCGGAGACTGAACTGAATTACGATATTGGTAATCGGGAATTATTGGCTATTAAACTCGCATTTGAACACTGGCGCCACTTCTTGGAAGGTGCGGAATTTCCCGTTCAGGTTCTTACGGATCATAAAAATCTGATATATCTTGATGCTGCCAAGCGCCTGAATGCCCGTCAGGCTAGGTGGGCACTGTTTTTCTCGCGGTTTAATTTCTCCGTTACTTACATCCCTGGTACTAAGAATGTTAAGGTGGATGCCTTGTCTCGCAGTTTTTCTCCCATAGTCGGTGCTGAGAAAGAGGAGAACATTTTACAAGAAGGTGTTGTGATAGCTGCTTTGGACTCCGTTTTGGAAAATGAGATTCTTAAAGCACAGGAGAATGCCCCTTCTAACACTCCTCATGGGAGGTTGTTTGTGCCTGGGACCTTTAGGAGAGATTTGTTTGTTGAGTGTCACGAATCTCGGTTGGCAGGTCATCCCGGAATCTCTAAGACCAAGAGACTGGTGGGTCGCAGTTTTTGGTGGCCTGGATGGCAGAAGGAAGTCATTAAGTGGGTGCGTCAATGTACTATATGTGCTAGATCTAAGTCCTCACATACTCCTGCTGCGGGGTTGCTTTGTCCTTTGGAGGTTCCCAGTGCTCCTTGGACACATTTGGCTATGGACTTTATAACTGACCTTCCCCCCTCTGAGGGTTTTACTGTCATCTGGGTGGTCGTGGACCGTTTTAGTAAGATGTGTCACTTGGTTCCTTTCGTCAAACTGCCCTGCGCTAAAACTCTCGCTAAGGCCTTTGTCAAGGAAATTGTCAGACTTCATGGCGTTCCTACTGACATTGTTTCTGATAGGGGTCCTCAGTTCGTGGCTCGTTTTTGGCGTGCCTTTTGTGATAGGTTGGGAGTTCATTTGTCGTTCTCGTCCGGATATCATCCTGAATCTAATGGCCAGACAGAAAGGAAAAACCAGGATGTTGAGCAGTTCTTGCGTTGTTTTGTGGCAGACAATCAAGAGGGGTGGTCTGAGTTTCTGCCACTTGCTGAATTTGCTCTGAACAATCATACATCTTCTTCTGCTGGTTGTTCGCCTTTTTTTTGTTGTTCTGGGAGACATCCGTCGTTTGGGTCGTTCTCCAAGTTGGGATCTGCCGTGCCTGAGGAGGAGAATTTTTCCGGTGATTTGGAGAGAGTTTGGACGGATGTGCGTGGTAATCTTCAGGAGGCCAACAGAAAATCTAAAGACTACTTTGATAGGAAACGACAGGAGGTTTTGTTCGCTGTTGGTGACATGGTTTGGTTGTCCTCTAGGAATCTGCGGTTGAGGATTCCTTCAAAGAAATTGGGTCCTAAGTTTGTAGGGCCCTTTAAGGTGCTTCAGGTTGTCAACCAATCTGCTGTTAGGTTGGAGGTTCCTACCTCCTGGAGAATTAATCCGGTATTTCATGTCTCTCTGTTGAAAAAAGCTGTTGTATCGGATTGTGATGCCTCTGCCTCTGTTCCTCCGGTGGTGGAGGACGGGGAATATGAAATTTCTCGCATCCTTAACTCTAGACGGTATAGAGGTAGTTTGCAGTATCTTGTGGCCTGGAAAGGTTTCGGTCCCGAGGATAACTCTTGGGTGAGGTCGGATGATGTTTCCGCGTCCAGACTTAGAAGAGCGTTTCACAGGAGATTTCCTGATAAGCCTGGTCCTAGGGGATCCGGAGGATCCTCTTAGAAGGGGGGTACTGTTAGAACCTTGCTCTTAGGTTTTTTTTCCTTTGCTGGTCACATGACCTTGTTGGCCTATTTAATCCTGCTCCGCCCTTCTGGCTTTGCTGGACTTCATTGTATTTCTACTTTCTAGCTAGCCTGTGCTCTGTGTCTTGCTCTGTTAGTTTGCTTGGTCTAATGACCTCTATGTTCTATATATTTTGTTTGTTCGTCTGTCTGCTACTATTTCTGTTAGGAGGTGTCCCATATTCCTCCCAGTCCTTAGTACTTGTAGGGATTCCTTCCCCACATCTATAGGTCTCCGTACAGACTAGCTTAGGACTTTAGCAGGTCTGATCGCAGGATCAGGTCCCCTGTTACATCGTAGGGATTAAGCTGAGTTCTATCGTAGGGACAGATCTCCTCTCTTTCCTTAGCTCTGGTAGCAGAACATAACAGCCAAAAATTAGGACGGAGGAACTTGCAATGCCCCTTACAAGAGCCATGCAGTACAGCATATTACAAACATTATTCCCATTATTGGGGAGTGGGTCTCCCATAGTCTTTGCTTATGCCTTCCAAGCAAAAGCTGCCAAAAATTAGGAGGAAATGCAATGCCCGTTCGTCGTGGAGGTTAGAGTTAATTAAAAACAACATTTCAATGCACCTTGGAAGAGCTGTGGAGTTCAGAGTGGTTTAGCAAGACGCTTTTAATGCACCTCAGAAGAAACGTGGAGGTCCCAGTAGCTTAACAAGATGGTTTTAATGCCTCTTGGAAAAGTGGTGGAGGTCACAGTAGCTTAACAAGATGGTTTGACTGCCCCTTGGAAAAGTGGTGGAGGTCGCAGTAGCTTAACAAGACGGTTTGAATGCCCCTTGGAAGAGACGTGGAGGTCCCAGTAGATTAACAAGATGGTTTGAATGCCCCTTGGAAGAGACGTGGAGGTCCCAGTAGCTTAACAAGATGGTTTGAATGCCCCTTGGAAGAGACGTGAAGGTCCCAGTAGCTTAACAAGATGGTTTGAATGCCCCTTGGAAGAGAAGTGGAGGTCCCAGTAGCTTAACAAGACGGTTTTAAAGCCCCTTGGAAAAGTGGTGGAGGTCCCAGTAGCTTAACAAGATGGTTTTAATGCCCCTTGGAAAAGTGGTGGAGGTCACAGTAGCTTAACAAGACTGTTTGAATGCCCCTTGGAAAAGTGGTGGAGGTCGCAGAAGCTTAACAAGATGGTATGAATGCCCCTTGGAAGAGACGTGGAGGTCCCAGTAGCTTAACAAGATGGTTTGAATGCCCCTTGGAAAAGTGGTGGAAGTCGCAGTAGCTTAACAAGACGGTTTGAATGCCCCTTGGAAGAGACGTGGAGGTCCCAGTAGCTTAACAAGTGTAATGCACACGCCCAGACTGACTGGCGTGTGCGTGTTTAGTAGTTCCACTGGGCCATGAACCAGAGAGTGCCTGGAGGGGCGTAACTAAGTATCTGCCCGATCCGACCAAGGTCGCACGACGGCATACGACGCCAGTGCACCAGGGAGAAACCGAGCAGAGGGACCAGGGTCTACTCCAGGTCAGACTCCGGACACGGCTGTTGGCCCACACTGGGGAATACAGGAACTGGAAGGTAAGGCTGGAACACAGACTGGGGGTATAGGCAGACACGGCTGGTATGCAGACGGGTGGACGCTGGTAAGCACGACTGGTATGCAGGCAGAGAGGTGCTGGCAGGTACGGCCGGAATGCAGGCAGGTGGATGCTGGTAAGCACGACTGGTATGCAGTCAGGGAGGTACTGGCAGGCACGACAGGCTGGAGCACAGAGTAGATAGGACCCTGTACAGACTGGGACTTCCAGAACAGAACCGCAGATGCGGTGGACAAACACAGCAGGGTGAGACCGCCCGGAGCGGCGAGCAAGAGCAGAGCAAGACGAGACCGCCTGGAGCGGTGAGCGAGAGCAGAGCAGGACGAGGCCGCCTGGAGCAGCAAGCAAAGGGTCAGAGCAGAGCGAGACTGCCGGAGCAGCGAGCAAAGGGTCAGAGCAGAGCGAGGCTGCCGGAGCAGCGAGCAAAGGGTCAGAGCAGAGCAAGACTGCCGGAGCAGCGAGCAAAGGGTCAGAGCAGAGCGAAGCTGCCGGAGCAGTGAGCAAAGGGTCAGAGCAGAGCGGAAACCGCAGGAGCGGCGAGCAAAGGGTCAGAGCAGAGCGGAAACTGTAGGAGCAATGAGCAAGGCGGAGCAGAGCGGGAACCGCAGGAGCTGTGAGCAAGGCGGAGCAGAGCGGAAACCGCAGGAGAGGTGAGCAAGGCGGAGCAGAGCGGAAACCGCAGGAGCGGTGAGCAAGGCGGAGCAGAGCGGAAACCGCAGGAGCGGTGAGCAAGGTGGAGCAGAGCGGAAACCACAGGAGCGGTGAGCAAGGCGGAGCAGAGCGGAAATCGCAGGAGCGGTGAGCAAGGCGGAGCAGAGCGGAAACAGCAGGAGCGGTGAGCAAGGCGGAGCAGAGGGGACAGCGCTCTGTTCACACGGAACAGACAGGAAGGGAAAGGCAGAACCAGATACACACTAGATACTTGCAATGAAGTAGCGAGTGGACACTAAACTCACAAACGAAAGTACAGCGACTACGAGTAGGAGTTAGGAGCAGGTTCAGACTCTGCAGAAAAAGGGAAGGGACGGACATATAAACAAAACAGGTAAAAGGTAGGAGAGTGTTCAGACAGGAACTGAGTGTTCGGACAGAAACCGACACTGCAGCGAGAGACAGGAGCGAGACTGGGTATGCGGCCCCCAGAGAGGCGGGACGAACAGGCTAGGAGCGTGTTCAGACAGGCCTAGAAATACAGCCTCAGGAAGGCGGACAGACAGGCAAACAAACACAGAAACAGATCTAGGTATGCAGCCCCTAGAAGGCAGGATGAACAGGCTAAGAGCGTGTTCAGACAGGTAGCTGGCTAGAGTGCTCAGACAGGACACAGTTCAGACACGGGAACTGATACCGTAAGGCAGGGAACAGGGAAGGACCTGGCACGTCAGCGACCATAGGCCGACTGACAGAACAAGATGCTCAGGCAAGGATTCCAGGAAAGAGCTGGGTTAAATACCAGGTGACAGACAGCAATAGGCTGAGGACGCACAAGGGGTGTGCCCGCAGCAGCTACAAGAAGCAGGAAGTGATCGGGCGCCTCCCTTAAGCAGAAGAAACAGAGGCAAGCAGACAGCATGGAGGAAAGCCAGAGTGATTGTCTGGACTGGAAATCAAGTGCGTGCTCTTGCACAGTGGGAGATGGACCACTATGCAAGGACGCCGCCAGGTATGTTACAACAAGATGGTTTGAATGCCCCTTGGAAGAGACATGGAGGTCCCAGTAGCTTAACAAGATGATTTGAATGCCCCTTGGAAGAGACGTGGAGGTCCTAGTAGCTTAACAAGATGGTTTTAATGCCCCTTGGAAAAGTGGTGGAGGTCACAGGAGCTTAACAAGACGGTTTTAATGCCCCTTCCAAGAGCCATACAGTACAGCATCTTAAAAATATTATTATCATTATTGGGGAGTGGGTCTCCCACAGTCTTTGCTTATGCCTTCCAAGCAAAAGCTGACAAAAATAAGGACGGAGGAACTTTCAATAATGGCAACAGGGACCACGGTCACCCTGGTGGTATAGTGGTGGTGGAGGCTGAGGATAAGGAGAAGAACATAAAACAGCCAAAATGAGGAAGCGTATACCCATGTGTGGGTGTGAAGCGGTGCATGTGAATACACCTCCCGAAATAACACAGTGGATTTGACTTTATGTTACTCTGCTGTCATTTGGTGGTGATGAGAAGTCTGGCCCAATCCAGCCCTTGTTCATTTTGATAAGGATCAGCTTGTCAGCATTGTCAGTTGACAGGCGAGTGCACTTATCAGTTATAATTCCCCCAGCGGCACTAAAAACACGCTCCGATAACACGCAGGGCAGGCCAGGACCTCCAAGGCATACAGAGCAAGTTCATTCCAAGTGTCCAGCTTGGATACCCAATAATTAAAAGGCACAGAGGAATCACGGAGGACACTGGTACTGTCGGCAAGGTACTCCCTCATCATCTTTTGAAACTTTCCACTCCTTGTGAGAGTACCCCGCGCCTCAGGGTCTGTCCACAGGGAGGGTCTGAGAAAACTGTCCCAGAACGTTGACAGTGTTCCCCTGCCTCTGCTGGATTGGAGTTGCGTCTCTCTCTCCTATACGCCTTGGTTGGGCAACGAACCGTGACCTCTGCCGCTAGCGTGTTCAGATGGGAATTTTTTTAACAGTTCTGCAGCAAGGGCCTTCTGGTACTGCCCCATTTTTGTAGACCTCTCCACCTCAGGAATAAGAGAGCGAAAGTTCTCCTTGTAGCGGGAGTCTAAAAGTGTCACCAACCAGTAATGACTGTCACCCAACATTTTGACAACGCGAGGGTCACGGTTAAGGCAGCGTAACATAAAGTCAGCCATGCGTGCCAGACTGGTAACGGGCAAGACTTCCGTGTCCTCACCAAGATGACGACTGACCATGCTGTCCTCCTCCTCCTCCTCCTCCTCCTCCCCCCTGTCCTCAGGCCACCCACGCTGAACCGACGGTATGACAGTTGTACAGGTACTACCGTCTACAGCGCATGATACAAGCTCCTGTTCCTCCTCCTCCTCCTCCTCTCCCTCATTGTCCCCCAATGCACGTTGGGATGAGATGAGCCTGGGCTGTGTGTAATCGACCGCTACGGCTTCTTGATCCATCTCATCATACTCTGGCTGCAACGCCTCCTCTTTAATTCTCTGCAGAGAGCGTTGCAAAAGACAGACAAGTGGAATGCTGATGCTAATGATGGCGTCATCGCCACTCACCATCTTGGTGGACTCCTCAAAGTTTGTCAAGATGGTACAGATGTCAGACATCCAGGTCCACTCCTGAGGTCTTATGTGTGGAGTCTGACCTGAATATCGATGGCCTTGTTGCAGCTGGTAGTCCACAACTGCTCTCTTCTGCTCACAAATCCTTTGCAACATGTGGAGGGTAGAGTACCAACATGTGGGGACATCACACACCAGTCGGTGTGACGGAAGCTGCAAACGCTGCTGCAACACAGCAAGGACGGCGGAAGCTGTAGCCGACTTGTGAAAATGAGCTGACAGGCGGCGTACTTTGACGAGCAGATCTGGCAACTCGGGATACGATTTAAGAAACCGCTGAACCACGAGGTTAAGCACATGAGCCAGGCATGGTACGTGTGTGATCTCGCCTCGCCTCAGAGCCGCCACCAGGTTACGGCCATTGTCACACATGACCATGCCTGGATGTAGGTTCAGCGGTGTCAGCCACAGATCTGCCTGCTCTTTCACAGCTGTCCACAACTCACAAGCAGTGTGAGGTTTCTCACCTAAGCTTTTGAGTTTCAGCACAGCCTGTTGCCGCTTGGCGGAGGCAGTACTGCAGTGCTTCCAGCTTGTAACTGATGTGGTGATATCTGAGATGGAGGCTGAACATGAGGAGGAGGAGGAGGCTGATGAGCAGGAGCTGTACATTGTGGGGGCAACTCTGACTGACATAGGGCCCGCAATCCTCGGTGTGGGGAGGATGTGTTCCTTCCCAAGGTCTGACTGGGTCCCGGCTTCCACTATGTTTACCCAGTGTGCCGTCAGGGAGATGTACCGTCCCTGGCCACAAGCACTTGTCCACGTGTCCGTTGTCAGGTGGACTCTCCCAGTAACTGCGTTGTTGAGGGCACGGCAGATGTTTTGGGACACGTGCTTGTGTAGTGCGGGGATGGCACACCGGGCAAAATAGTGTCGGCTGGGGACCGAGTACCGAGGGACGGCCACCGCCATAAGGTTGCGGAAGAATTCCGTCTCCACTAGCCTAAAAGGCAGCATTTCCAACACAAGCAGTCGTGAAATGTGCGAATTTAGGACTGTGGCCTGTGGGGCGTTAGCTGCGAATTTCCGCTTTCGTTCAAAGGTCTGGCATATGGACAATTGAACGCAGCGGTGGGACGTGGACGTTGATGCTGTTTCTCGAGAAACTGCCATAACAAGTGAAGACTGAGAGGAGGGGGCATCTTTGCATGCAGTATGGACAGGGGATTGCCTTGCACACACAACAGGGGGTTCTATTGTATGCACAACAGCGGAAGAAGCAGTGGTGACACCCGCTGACACTGGTCGTGGACCCTGGGGTTCGCCCCACAAAGTCGGGTGCTTTGCTGCCATGTGCCTGATCATGCTGGTGGTGGTCAGGCTGGTAGTTTTGTCACCCCTGCTGATGCTGGCATGGCAGGTGGTACAAATGGCCTTTTTGGGGTTATCAGCAGAGTCTTTAAAAAAATTCCAGACTCTGGAAGACCTACAGGTTGTACTGGCAACATCCCTCGTGTTGGTGTTACGGGGAACTGTGGCCTGCCTTCTGTGTGCGGCCACCACACTGCTTCTTCCTGCCTGTTGGGGTACTCGGCCTCCCTCACCCTGTGTGCTGCTGGCCTCACTCTGCATGTCCTCCTGCCACGTTGGGTCAGTTACTAGATCATCCACCACCTCCTCCTCTTCCACTTGCGCACCACGATCCTCCTCCTCACTTCCTGGCAATTGTGTCTCGTCATCGTCCACCTCTTGTGACAAATTGCCAGCGTCGCCTTCTTGTGGC
Source organism: Phyllobates terribilis (assembly GCF_046119375.1). Classification (NCBI taxonomy): domain Eukaryota; kingdom Metazoa; phylum Chordata; class Amphibia; order Anura; family Dendrobatidae; genus Phyllobates; species Phyllobates terribilis. Next base: position 195,186,249 of record NW_027362768.1, read on the forward strand.
CGTGGCAGTTCAAATATTTGGGCATCGCTACATGGGATCTCCTCTTCCACCACTTCAAGCGGAGCAGGCGAGGGGCACAAATCTGGAAATGGACCAGTGAACAGCTCTTCAGAGTGTCCAAGTGTGGGATCAGTTGCTGTCTGACAACACTCGGCATGGTGGGAGGAAGGAGCATCAGAGTGAGGAGGAGTATGCGGTCGAGACTCACGGCTACTATGAATTGACCGTGTGGAAGACAGACCGGAGGTGGTGGTGCCCAGGTAACTGAAAGTATTATCTGGTATCCAATTTATAACCTGTTCACACTGATCAGTTTGCAATACTGGTGTTGTTCTGTGCTTCCCTAGTAATTCGGTCAAGAAGTGGGAGCGAGAAGATGTGGCTGTTGGTTGTGGCACATTTTCACCTTGGCTACGGCCCCGTCCTCTGCATGCACCATCACCAGAACGTCCAGTTCCACATCCTTTGCCACGCGCCTTGCCCATTGTAAAGGAAGTAAAATAGCTTAAACTCGCACTATCAATGGAAAAAGGGTAATAAAAAGTAGATTAGAACCGTGGAAGAGGAAAACCACAGTTCTATTTCTCTGGCCTACACCCGACTCTTTTAAACAATCTGAACAATCAGGGAGAAACTATTACTGTTTTTCTTTACGGAAAAAATACCAAAAGCTGGATAATACTGTGGGTTCGGCAAAACCACAGTTATAATTTACTGGTGTATACCAGACACTTTTAAACAGATATATTGGTGTCTGAACAATCAGGAGACACTATTACTGTTTTTCTTTACGGCAAAAAATGTCAAAAGCAGGATAATACAGATATTTGACCCGTGGAACTGCAAAACCACAGTTCTATTTCTCGGGCCTACACCAGACTATTTTAAACAGATATATTTGTGTCTGAACAATCAGGGAGACACTATTACAGTTTTTTTTACGGCAAAAAATGCCAAAAGCAGGATAATAGAGAGATTTGACCCGTGGAACTGCAAAATCACAGTTCTATTTCTCGGGCCTACACCAGACTATTTTCAACAGATATATTTGTGTCTGAACAATCAGGTAGACACTATTACAGTTTTTTTTACGGCAAAAAATGCCAAAAGCAGGATAATAGAGATTTTTTACCGTGAAACAGCAAAACCACAGTTATAATTTACTGGTATATACCAGACTTTTTTCAATATATATATTTGCGGCTGAACAGTGAGCGACACACTCAAACTGTTATTTTTTAGATACAAATGGCCCAAAAGTGGATAATACAGAGGTTTGAACCGTGGAACTGCAAAACCACACTTCTGTTTCTCTGGCCTACACCAGACTATTTTAAACAGATATATTTGTGTCTGAACAATCAGGGAGACACTATTACAGGGGTTTTTTTTACGGCAAAAAATGCCAAAAGCAGGATAATAGAGATTTTTTACCGTGGAACAGCAAAACCACAGTTATAATTTACTGGTGTATACCAGACTTTTTAAATATATATATTTGCGGCTGAACAGTGAGCGACACACTCAAACTGGGTTTTTTTAGATACAAATGGCCCAAAAGTGGCTAATACAGAGGTTTGAACCATGGAACTGCAAAACCACAGTTCTGTTTCTCTGGCCTACACCAGACTGTTTTCAACAGATATATTTGTGTCTGAACAATCAGGGAGACACTATTACAGTTTTTTTTTACGGCAAAAAATGCCAAAAGCAGGATAAGAGAGATTTTTTACTGTGGAACAGCAAAACCACAGTTATAATTTACTGGTGTATACCAGACTTTTTTCAATATATATATTTGCGGCTGAACAGTGAGCGACACACTCAAACTGTTTTTTTATAGATACAAATGGCCCAAAAGTGGATAATACAGAGGTTTGAACCGTGGAACTGCAAAACCACACTTCTGTTTCTCAGGCCTACACCAGACTATTTTCAACAGATATATTTGTGTCTGATCAATCAGGGAGACACTATTACAGGGTTTTTTTTACGGCAAAAAATGCCAAAAGCAGGATAATAGAGATTTTTTACCGTGGAACAGCAAAACCACAGTTATAATTTACTGGTGTATACCAGACTTTTTTAAATATATATATTTGCGGCTGAACAGTGAGCGACACACTCAAACTGGCTTTTTTTACATACAAATGGCCCAAAAGTGGATAGTACAGAGGTTTGAACCATGGAACTGCAAAACCACACTTCTGTTTCTCTGGCCTACACCAGACTATTTTCAACAGATATATTTGTGTCTGAACAATCAGGGAGACACTATTACAGTTTTTTTTTACGGCAAAAAATGCCAAAAGCAGGATAATAGAGATTTTTTACCGTGGAACAGCAAAACCACAGTTATAATTTACTGGTGTATACCAGACTTTTTTAAATATATATATTTGCGGCTGAACAGTGAGCGACACACTCAAGCTGTTTTTTTTAGATACAAATGGCCCAAAAGTGGATAATACAGAGGTTTGAACCGTGGAACTGCAAAACCACACTTCTGTTTCTCTGGCCTACACCAGACTATTTTCAACAGATATATTTGTGTCTGAACTGTCACATACACACTTTTTTTTTTTGTGGGGGGGGGGGGGGATACCAAAAGGTTAATAAGACGGGTATTTGTACAGTGTGAAGGAGGAAAAAAAAAGAGGATTTAGATGAAAAAAAAAGGATTTTTCCTGGCCCCCGAGACCTGGAGCTAAGTCCAGCAATTTCAGCAACAGGAGCAGCACACAGGACTGTAATGCATCGTTTGCTGGTATAACCACTGCGTCTCCTATACAGCCTGCCTGCCTGATATCTGGGATGGATATTAGTCTTGAGAAGGACTGTTTGTTTGATTTGGCAGCCTTTACAGACCCTACACTAACTATTTTGCAGTATATATCTCTCCCTAAATCAGCAGCGCTGTCCCTACACTGTCTGATCCCAGCCGTCTGTGTCCAAGATGGCGGCGCCCGGTTTTAAATACTTGAGGTGATGCTGGGGGCCGTGGGGTACTCGGCAGCCGGGCCCTCAGATGCTTGGGGGATATCACGGTGGCTGGCCCCGTCCGTGGCCCAGGGCGGACAACTGAAAAGAGGGGAATGTATAGTCGGATAATAGGTTTGTAAATGTTTGTGACGCCACCTGTGGTGTCTGGTGAGGATCACCAGTGCTGCAGCAGTCCACTGAGGCCGGTGTTGTGGCAGCTTAGATGGTATCGCTCCCCACAGGTGGGGCAGGGCCTCAGGGCAGCGTAGAAGGGGGGGGATGCAGGACAGAGGGGACCCAGCCAGGTCAGAGCAAGAATAGGAGCACACACCAAAGTCACTTCAGTACCTTTTACTGATGGAAATTCAGGCACGTCCCGGAGCACTGTAGAGTGAGGGGTGCACGTCCGGATTCTCCCCAGTGAACGGGTGTAGGGCCTTCTGTTTCTTGCCTCTCTGTAGTAAGTTTCTGACCTGCCTGGAGCTAGGCCTAACTTGGTTTCTGTTCTGCACCTGCTGACTTGGTGATAGGGCCTTCTGTTGGAGATCACTCTCCCTATTCTCTGGGGTCTCCGTGATTCCTGACCCTGGTACGTATCAGCTTTTGGTGATCCTGGGACATGTAGCTCGCCAGGGGTTCCGGTTGTTTTCTACTTGTCATGAAGATCCACGTAGACTCGGACCCTGTGTCTGGTACATGCTTCTGGGGTGAGCTTGTAAAGCTCCTCAGCCCCCTATGTTACTTTCTTCCACTTGCCTTCGGGCCCGCTCAGGCCCTCACTAGGCTTCAGGGCTGCTGGAGGCCTAGCTTGCCTCACACAGCAGCCTGCGTGCAGCTACATCCTGTCTCTCTGCAGACTGAACTCTGACTCCTTCTGTGTCTGAGCAGGAACTGCTGAATCACTGAGCTGCCTGGCTCCACCTTCCTATTTATATCCCTAACGGGCTCCCTCTGGTGGTCTGAGGTGGAAGGTGGAGGTGTGTGTGTGCTGTGGGGGCCTCTTGTGGAGAAACCCTTTAATGCACACCTCTAGGATCTGTGGTACCAAGCGCAGCTGGGCGCCACAATGGGAGTTGTTCTTGGGGCAGGTTTATATCCTGTTCTATATTCAGGCCGTGTTCTTAAGTAAAATGTGAGTGACCCCCTTCATGGATGAGAAGCCCCCACACATTGTGAGTGAGCCCCTCGATGGATGAGAAACCCCCACACATTGTGAGTGAGCCCCTCGATGGATGAGAAGCCCCCGCACATTGTGAGTGAGCCCCTCGATGGATGAGAAGCCCCCACACATTGTGAGTGAGCCCCTCCATGGATGAGAAGCCCCCACAAATTGTGAGTGAGCCCCTCCATGGATGAGAAGCCCCCGCACATTGTGAGAAGCCCCCACACATTGTGAGTGATCCCCTCCATAGATGAGAAGCCCCCACACATTGTGAGTGTGCCCCTCCATGGATGAGAAGACCTCATACATTGTGTGTGACTCCCTGCATGGATGAGAAGCCCCCACACATTGTGAATAAGCCCCCTCCATGGATGAGAAGCCCCCACACATTGTGAGTGACCCCCTCCATGGATGAGAAGCGCCCACACATTGTGAGTGACCCCCTCGTTGGATGAGAAGCCCCACACATTGTGAGTGACCCCCTCCATGGATGAGAAGCCCCCACACATTGTGAGTGACCCCCTCCATGGGACTTCATCAGAGAAATAATTTACTTCCATCCTCTGTAGTCCGATTACTGTACTTCCTGCAGAATGTCAGTCTTTCCTTGATGTTTCTTTTGGAGAGAATTAGCTTCTTTGCTGCCCTTCTTGACACCCAGCCACCTGCATAATCCTTCACCTCACTGTGTGCTGAAGCACTGACACCTGCCTGCTGCCATTCCTGAGCAAGCTCTGCACTGGTTGTTCAGCAATCCTCTTTAGGAGACGGTCCTGGCACTTGCTTGACTTTCATGTGGATCCTGAAGCCTTCTTTGCAACAATTGAACCCCTCTCTTTGAAGTTCTTGACAAACTGATAAATGGTTGATTTTCATTTGCAATTCATCTGATCGCTCTTCCTAACAATTTAAAGTCAACACAAATTGCCACTATAAAAACTGAAGCAGCAAACTTTGTGAAACCCCAAATTTGTGTCAGAAATTCTCTCCACATCTGTACAACTACTTTGGTAAGTTATCTTATGTTATTTCTACATCATTTTTAATAACTGCTGTAGCCAACCACTCGTTAAAAATTGGAAAAGTTGTGTCCGAGACTTGTGTAAGAAGTGGGCTAGTGCTCATTTATAAAGGGGCTAGGACGCTTCTGCGCTTTGCAGTCCTGTGAATTTGCCTAATTTTTTTTAGATTTTCCTAATTTATAGTAAAGTGCAATATTACTGTCCTGCAGACATAAAACCACGTCCAGGACCGTGAATATTGATGTCGTCTAGGGAAAACGGTTGCATCTGGGGCATATTTCGTCTTATTTTAATGGCCTTCCCAGTAGATTTGAATTCCAGGAGCCGAGCAAGAAAATATTTAGTAAAAATAACAAAAGATGAGTTGGTTTATTATGTAAATATCGGCAGAAGGAGGAGGATTGTCTCAGCTATTATTGCGCGGTTCTGCATACATTGTCACATCCACTCTCTGTAAATTGCACTTTATTATCATTTTTAGATGAATATTTGAATATTGTACAATATTTCCCTTTTTATCTCATTTTTTTCCCTTGTTTGTGGAGCAAAAAAAACGCTCTTTCGCTGTTAATGAGAATATCTGTAGATCATTATCTGAAGATATTTTCACTAAATATATTCATGTTTTCAGCTTTATATGCATTGGGAATACGAAGAAAGAAATGACTTTAAGAAACTTCTGGGGCTTTTTATGTAAGTTTTTCCATACCTTCAAACATTTAAGAAGAATTTGTAAAGTCACTAAAAGATCAGGAGGGAAAGTGAATTCTAGCCGCCAAGGTAATGGAGTGACACAATGACGCAAGTTTATACTCAGTCTAATGAAAGGGTTACAATGTTGCCAATTGTCATCGCTCATTATTACTTAGAGGGGATGTTGCTAGCCCCAGACAGTAGCCCCTCGATGCACCTCCTAGCTGCTGGTAGCCCAAGCGCCTCTTCTGATTAGTAGCCCCAGCGTGATACCTTGTGTTATGCCAAAATAATATGCCTACTAATCAGAAGAGGCACCGGGTACGCCGACAGGTAGGAGGGCTTTGGCATGGTGGCCATGGATTACTGACGTGGCCGGTGGACCAGGGTCCTGGGAATGTTTTGATCAACTCTATCACAAATTTGAGGCTCCAATCAATCATCCTTTTTTTTCATCATACGGACTGATACATTTTCCAATGTCTCACAATGCAATTTAGATACATGATGAAGGAATGCTGGGAAACCCTGGGCTGGTGGTAATTCACATCCCAATCACTAGGTGGCCACATATAGATACATGCAGCATAAACATCTCCTGACAGAGTATCCTACAATCATGGTTCTTTTTAAAATCTGGTCATCTCGGGATATCTAGAGCCAAGAGGAAAGGTAAGACAATTCTGTAATTTTCTTTATTCCTACTGCCGGGTCTGAAGATCCCGTACTCTCTCACACTTCACCCCCTCAATCTCTGCACTAGGATCAGTTTTGTTCAGAGTTCCTTTATGTTTCCTCACTTTCAGAGTATTGACATTTCATATTTAGACCAAAACGTCACCTTTTGTGGCGCAGCAGCCTCCCGTGCTGGTGATTAATGGGCGCAGCTCACAAGGAAGACGGGATTGATTACATCTCTCTCTGTCACTAAGTCTTCAGGAATCACCTCCACGAGTGAAAACTCTTTTGTCAATTCACTAATGTTCGGCTCATCCCCTCCGCCACTCCGGCTCATACAGATACATTTATGTGTTAGCGACTATCCGAGTGTGGGGATTGCATCGGGAGGGTCAATAGAAAAGAAGTGAAAGGGATAAAAGTCAACTTTTGTAAATCTACTTATCTACGGGTCGACTCCAATTACTCCACAAATTATGGCATTAATTATGGTTCATTTTTAGGATGGTGGAAGGCCGCATCCACTTCTCTCATCACTTTTATAAGTGGCGGTGAAGGGCAAAGTCACAAATCGATTTTTTACTTTTTTTTACCCCAGAAGAGAGACAAATGTACGTTAATAAATTCCCTCTTAGGTATCTGAGATAGTGTAAGGCACAAAAGGGACGTCCTCAGGGCCACCTCTGAATTTGGGGTGTTTGACGCAGCCGTTTCCAGGGAAGGAGACCTGACACTGGAGATTGTGACCAGCACAGATTCTGCGCAGAAGTTTTATTTAGATATTGTATAGTGCTGGTGTTGTAATACTGTATGACGGCATTATTTGTGATGCTATTATGTGGCGCTGCTACCGTACAGTATGTTATCTGGACACTGTGCAGTGGTGGTGTTATAATACTATAGGACATTATTTAGCACTGTATGGCAGTATTAGATGAAGTTGTGCATGGAGTTGGTATTTAGCACTGTATGGTGCTATTACATGGCGTCACTACTGTGCAGTATTTTATTTGGCAGTGTGTAGTGGTGGTGAACTGTATAGCATTACATACGATATATATTATCTGCGTATGGCACTGTTATTTGGGCGCCGTACTGCATGAAGGGGGCACACACTGCATGATAGGATGGTATGGAGCCACAACAGATGGCAATATCCCATGTAAGGCCGGTACACACCATAGACTGACCATAGATGGCGGTTTATGATCAATGTGTCAATATAGAAACTTTCCATCACATTCATCTTATTAAACGGCTCTAGCTCCACTTTGTGCTGACATTATGCACATTCCTCAAATGAATATTAAATAGTTACTGTCGTTTCTATAAACTCCGGCCTCAATTCATCAAAGCCTGCACATCAGAAAACTGCCATGAAACACTATCAAGAGATGTCAAATTTTTGTGCAACGCGGAGTTGTGCAGAGATTTTGCGATTTTTGATATTTTCACATTAGTCTGTGTCTCTACAGGAAGTGGGGGTGGATCTGTGTCTCTACAGGAAGTGGGGGTGGATCTGTGTCTCTACAGGAAGTGGGGGTGGATCTGTGTCTCTACAGGAAGTGGGGGCGGGTCTGTGTCTCTACAGGAAGTGGGAACGGGTCTGTGTCTCTATAGGAAATGGGGTGGGTCTGTGTCTCTACAGGAAGTGGGGGTGGATCTGTGTCTCTACAGGAAGTGGGGGTGGGTCTGTGTCTCTACAGAAAGTTGCGGTGGATCTGTGTCTCTACAGGAAGTGGGGGTGGGTCTGTGTCTCTACAGGAAGTGGGGGTGGGTCTGTGTCTCTACAGAAAGTGGGGGTGGATCTGTGTCTCTACAGGAAGTGGGGGTGGATCTGTGTCTCTACAGGAAGTGGGGGTGGATCTGTGTCTCTACAGGAAGTGGGGGTGGGTCTGTGTCTCTACAGAAAGTGGGGGTGGATCTGTGTCTCTACAGGAAGTGGGGGTGGGTCTGTGTCTCTACAGGAAGTGGGGGTGGGTCTGTGTCTCTACAGAAAGTGGGGGTGGATCTGTGTCTCTACAGGAAGTGGGGGTGGATCTGTGTCTCTACAGGAAGTGGGGGTGGATCTGTGTCTCTACAGAAAGTGGGGGTGGATCTGTGTCTCTACAGGAAGTGGGGGTGGATCTGTGTCTCTACAGGAAGTGGGGGTGGATCTGTGTCTCTACAGGAAGTGGGGGCGGGTCTGTGTCTCTACAGGAAGTGGGAACGGGTCTGTGTCTCTATAGGAAATGGGGTGGGTCTGTGTCTCTACAGGAAGTGGGGGTGGATCTGTGTCTCTACAGGAAGTGGGGGTGGGTCTGTGTCTCTACATAAAGTGGGGGTGGATCTGTGTCTCTACAGGAAGTGGGGGTGGGTTTGTGTCTCTACAGAAAGTGGGGGCAGGTCTGTGTCTCTACAGGAAGTGGGAGCGGGTCTGTGTCTCAATAGGAAATGGGGCGGGTCTGTATCTCTATAGGAAATGGCACGGGTCTGTGTCTCTACAGGAAGTGGGGGCAGGTCTGTGTCTCTATAGGAAATGGGGTGGGTCTGTGTCTCTACAGGAAGTGGGGGCGGGTCTGTGTCTCTATAGGAAGTGGGGGCGCGTCTGTGTCTCTACAGGAAGTGGGGGTGGGTCTGTGTCTCTACAGGAAGTGGGGGCGGTTCTGTGTCTCTACAGGAAGTGGGGGCGGGTCTGTGTCTCTACAGGAAGTGGGAGCAGGTCTGTGTCTCTACAGAAGTGGGGGTGGATCTGTGTCTCTACAGGAAGTGGGGGTGAGTCTGTGTCTCTACAGAAAGTGGGGGTGGATCTGTGTCTCTACAGGAAGTGGGGGTGGGTCTGTGTCTCTACAAAAAGTGGGGGTGGATCTGTGTCTCTACAGGAAGTGGGTGCAGGTCTGTGTCTCTACAGGAAGTGGGGGTGGGTCTGTGCCTCTACAGGAAGTGGGGATGGGTCTGTGTCTCTACAGGAAGTGGGGGCGGGTCTGTGTCTCTACAGGAAGTGGGGGCGGGTCTGTGTCTCTACAGGAAGTGGGAGTGGGTCTGTGTCTCTATAGGAAGTGGGGGTGGATCTGTGTCTCTACAGGAAGTGGGGGTGGATCTGTGTCTCTACAGGAAGTGGGGGTGGATCTGTGTCTCTACAGGAAGTGGGGGCGGGTCTGTGTCTCTACAGGAAGTGGGAACGGGTCTGTGTCTCTATAGGAAATGGGGTGGGTCTGTGTCTCTACAGGAAGTGGGGGTGGATCTGTGTCTCTACAGGAAGTGGGGGTGGGTCTGTGTCTCTACAGAAAGTTGGGGTGGATCTGTGTCTCTACAGGAAGTGGGGGTGGGTCTGTGTCTCTACAGGAAGTGGGGGTGGGTCTGTGTCTCTACAGAAAGTGGGGGTGGATCTGTGTTTCTACAGGAAGTGGGGGTGGATCTGTGTCTCTACAGGAAGTGGGGGTGGATCTGTCTCTACAGGAAGTGGGGGTGGGTCTGTGTCTCTACATAAAGTGGGGGTGGATCTGTGTCTCTACAGGAAGTGGGGGTGGGTCTGTGTCTCTACAGGAAGTGGGGGTGGGTCTGTGTCTCTACAGAAAGTGGGGGTGGATCTGTGTCTCTACAGGAAGTGGGGGTGGATCTGTGTCTCTACAGGAAGTGGGGGTGGATCTGTGTCTCTACAGGAAGTGGGGGTGGGTCTGTGTCTCTACAGAAAGTGGGGGTGGATCTGTGTCTCTACAGGAAGTGGGGGTGGATCTGTGTCTCTACAGGAAGTGGGGGCGGGTCTGTGTCTCTACAGGAAGTGGGAACGGGTCTGTGTCTCTATAGGAAATGGGGTGGGTCTGTGTCTCTACAGGAAGTGGGGGTGGATCTGTGTCTCTACAGGAAGTGGGGGTGGGTCTGTGTCTCTACATAAAGTGGGGGTGGATCTGTGTCTCTACAGGAAGTGGGGGTGGGTTTGTGTCTCTACAGAAAGTGGGGGCAGGTCTGTGTCTCTACAGGAAGTGGGAGCGGGTCTGTGTCTCAATAGGAAATGGGGCGGGTCTGTATCTCTATAGGAAATGGCACGGGTCTGTGTCTCTACAGGAAGTGGGGGCAGGTCTGTGTCTCTATAGGAAATGGGGTGGGTCTGTGTCTCTACAGGAAGTGGGGGCGGGTCTTTGTCTCTATAGGAAGTGGGGGCGCGTCTGTGTCTCTACAGGAAGTGGGGGTTGGTCTGTGTCTCTACAGGAAGTGGGGGCGGTTCTGTGTCTCTACAGGAAGTGGGGGCGGGTCTGTGTCTCTACAGGAAGTGGGAGCAGGTCTGTGTCTCTACAGAAGTGGGGGTGGATCTGTGTCTCTACAGGAAGTGGGGGTGGGTCTGTGTCTCTACAGAAAGTGGGGGTGGATCTGTGTCTCTACAGGAAGTGGGGGTGGGTCTGTGTCTCTACAGAAAGTGAGGGTGGATCTGTGTCTCTACAGGAAGTGGGTGCAGGTCTGTGTCTCTACAGGAAGTGGGGGTGGGTCTGTGCCTCTACAGGAAGTGGGGATGGGTCTGTGTCTCTACAGGAAGTGGGGGTGGGTCTGTGTCTCTACAGGAAGTGGGGGCGGGTCTGTGTCTCTACAGGAAGTGGGAGTGGGTCTGTGTCTCTATAGGAAGTGGGGGCGGGTCTGTGTCTCTACAGGAAGTGGGTGCAGGTCTGTGTCTCTACAGGAAGTGGGAGCGGGTCTGTGTCTCTACAGGAAGTGGGTGCAGGTCTGTGTCTCTACAGAAAGTGGGGATGGGTCTGTGTCTCTACAGGAAGTGGGGGCGGGTCGGTGTCTCTACAGGAAGTGGGGGCAGGGCGGTGTCTCTACAAGAAGTGGGAGCGGGTCTGTGTCTCTATAGGAAGTGGGGGCGGGTCTGTGTCTCTACAGGAAGTGGGTGCAGGTCTGTGTCTCTACAGTAAGTGGGGGCAGGTCTGTGTCTCTACAGGAAGTGGGGGCGGGTCTGTGTCTCTACAGGAAGTAGGTGCAGGTCTGTGTCTCTACAGAAAGTGGGGGAGGATCTGTGTCTCTACAGGAAGTGGGGGTGGGTCTGTGTCTCCACAGGAAGTGGGGGCGGGTCTGAATCTCTACAGGAAGTGGGAGCAGGTCTGTGTCTCTATAGGAAGTGGGGGCGGGTCTGTGTCTCTACAGGAAGTGGGTGCAGGTCTGTGTCTCTATAGGAAGTGGGGGCGGGTTTGTGTCTCTACAGGAAGTGGGGCGGATCTGTGTCTCTACAGGAAGTGGGGGCGGGTTTGTGTCTCTACAGGAAGTGGGGCAGGTCTGTGTCTCTATAGGAAGAGGGGGCGGGTTTGTGTCTCTACAGGAAGTGGGGCAGGTCTGTGCCTCTACAGGAAGGGGGGCGGGCATGTGTCTCTACAGGAAGTGGGGCAGGTCTGTGTCTCTATAGGAAATGGGGCGGATCTGTGTCTCTACAGGAAGTGGGGGCAGGTCTGTGTCTCTACAGGAAGTGGGGGCAGGTTTGTGTCTCTATAGGAAATGGGGCGGATCTGTGTCTCTACAGGAAGTGGGGGCGGGTCTGTGTCTCTATAGGAAGTGGGGGCAGGTCTGTTTTTCTGCAGGAAGTGGGAGCGGGTCTGTGTCTCTACAGGAAGTGGGGGCGGGTCTGTTTTTCTACAGGAAGTGGGAGCGGGTCTGTGTCTCTACAGGAAGTGGGGGCGGGTCTGCGTCTCTACAGGAAGTGGGGGTGGATCTGTGTCTCTACAGGAAGTGGGTGTGGGTCTGTGTCTCTACAGAAAGTGGGGGTGGATCTGTGTCTCTACAGGAAGTGGGGGTGGGTCTGTGTCTCTACAGAAAGTGGGGGTGGATCTGTGTCTCTACAGGAAGTGGGAGTGGGTCTGTGTCTCTACAGGAAGTGGGTGCAGGTCTGTGTCTCTACAGGAAGTGGGGGTGGGTCTGTGCCTCTACAGGAAGTGGGGATGGGTCTGTGTCTCTACAGGAAGTGGGGGCGGGTCTGTGTCTCTACAGGAAGTGGGGGCAGATCTGTGTCTCTACAGGAAGTGGGAGCGGGTCTGTGTCTCTATAGGAAGTGGGGGCGGGTCTGTGTCTCTACAGGAAGTGGGTGCAGGTCTGTGTCTCTACAGGAAGTGGGAGCGGGTCTGTGTCTCTACAGGAAGTGGGTGCAGGTCTGTGTCTCTACAGGAAGTGGGGGTGGGTCTGTGCATCTACAGGAAGTGGGGATGGGTCTGTGTCTCTACAGGAAGTGGGGGCGGGTCAGTGTCTCTACAGGAAGTGGGGGCGGGGCGGTGTCTCTACAGGAAGTGGGAGCGGATCTGTGTCTCTATAGGAAGTGGGGGCGGGTCTGTGTCTCTACAGGAAGTGGGTGCAGGTCTGTGTCTCTACAGTAAGTGGGGGCAGGTCTGTGTCTCTACAGGAAGTGGGGGCGGGTCTGTGTCTCTACAGGAAGTGGGTGCAGGTCTGTGTCTCTACAGAAAGTGGGGGAGGATCTGTGTCTCTACAGGAAGTTGGGGCGGGTCTGTGTCTCTACAGGAAGTGGGGGCGGGTCTGAATCTCTACAGGAAGTGGGAGCAGGTCTGTGTCTCTATAGGAAGTGGGGGCGGGTCTTTCTCTACATGAAGTGGGTGCAGGTCTGTGTCTCTATAGGAAGTGGGGGCGGGTTTGTGTCTCTACAGGAAGTGGGGCAGGTCTGTGTTTCTACAGGAAGTGAGGGCGGGTCTGTGTCTCTACAGGAAGTGGGTGCAGGCCTGTGTCTCTATAGGAAGAGGGGGCGGGTTTGTGTCTCTACAGGAAGTGGGGCAGGTCTGTGTCTCTACAGGAAGGGGGGCGGGCATGTGTCTCTACAGGAAGTGGGGCAGGTCTGTGTCTCTACAGGAAGGGGGGCGGGCATGTGTCTCTACAGGAAGTGGGGCAGGTCTGTGTCTCTATAGGAAATGGGGCGGATCTGTGTCTCTACAGGAAGTGGGGGCAGGTCTGTGTCTCTACAGGAAGTGGGGGCAGGTCTGTGTCTCTATAGGAAATTGGGCGGATCTGTGTCTATACAGGAGTGGGGGTGGGTCTGTGTCTCTATAGGAAGTGAGGGCAGGTCTGTTTTTCTAAAGGAAGTGGGAGCGGGTCTGTGTCTCTACAGGAAGTGGGGGCGGGTCTGTTTTTCTACAGGAAGTGGGAGCGGGTCTGTGTCTCTACAGGAAGTGGGGGCGGGTCTGCGTCTCTACAGGAAGTGGGAGCGGGTCTGTGTCTCTATAGGAAATGAGGCGGGTCTGTGTCTCTATAGGAAATGGCACGGGTCTGTGTCTCTACAGGAAGTGGGGGCAGGTCTGTGTCTCTATAGGAAATGGGGTGGGTCTGGGTCTCTATAGGAAATGGGGCGGATCTGTGTCTCTACAGGAAGTGGGGGCAGGTCTGTGTCTCTACAGGAAGTGGGGGCAGGTCTGTGTCTCTATAGGAAATGGGGCGGATCTGTGTCTCTACAGGAGTGGGGGCGGGTCTGTGTCTCTATAGGAAGTGAGGGCAGGTCTGTTTTTCTAAAGGAAGTGGGAGCGGGTCTGTGTCTCTACAGGAAGTGGGGGCGGGTCTGCTTTTCTACAGGAAGTGGGAGCGGGTCTGTGTCTCTACAGGAAGTGGGGGCGGGTCTGCGTCTCTACAGGAAGTTGGAGCGGGTCTGTGTCTCTATAGGAAATGGGGCGGGTCTGTGTCTCTATAGGAAATGGCACGGGTCTGTGTCTCTACAGGAAGTGGGGGCAGGTCTGTGTCTCTATAGGAAATGGGGTGGGTCTGTGTCTCTACAGGAAGTGGGGGCGGGTCTGTGTCTCTATAGGAAATGGGGGCGCGTCTGTGTCTCTACAGGAAGTGGGAGCGGGTCTGTGTCTCTACAGGAAGTGGGTGCAGGTCTGTGTCTCTACAGGCAGTGGGGGTGGGTCTGTGCCTCTACAGGAAGTGGGGATGGGTCTGTGTCTCTACAGGAAGTGGGGGCGGGTCTGTGTCTCTACAGAAGTGGGGGCGGGTCTGTGTCTCTACAGGAAGTGGGAGCGGGTCTGTGTCTCTACAGAAGTGGGAGTGGATCTGTGTCTCTACAGGAAGTGGGGGTGGGTCTGTGTCTCTACAGAAAGTGGGGGTGGATCTGTGTCTCTACAGGAAGTGGGGGTGGGTCTGTGTCTCTACAGAAAGTGGGGGTGGATCTGTGTCTCTACAGGAAGTGGGAGCAGGTCTGTGTCACTACAGGAAGTGGGTGCAGGTCTGTGTCTCTACAGGAAGTGGGGGTGGGTCTGTGCCTCTACAGGAAGTGGGGATGGGTCTGTGTCTCTACAGGAAGTGGGGGCGGGTCTGTGTCTCTACAGGAAGTGGGGGCGGGTCTGTGTCTCTACAGGAAGTGGTAGCGGGTCTGTGTCTCTATAGGAAGTGGGGGCGGGTCTGTGTCTCTACAGGAAGTGGGTGCAGGTCTGTGTCTCTACAGGAAGTGGGAGCGGGTCTGTGTCTCTACAGGAAGTGGGTGCAGGTCTGTGTCTCTACAGGAAGTGGGGGTGGGTCTGTGCCTCTACAGGAAGTGGGGATGGGTCTGTGTCTCTACAGGAAGTGGGGGCGGGTCGGTGTCTCTACAGGAAGTGGGGGCGGGGCGCTGTCTCTACAGGAAGTGGGAGCGGGTCTGTGTCTCTATAGGAAGTGGGGGCGGGTCTGTGTCTCTACATGAAGTGGGTGCAGGTCTGTGTCTCTACAGTAAGTGGGGGCAGGTCTGTGTCTCTACAGGAAGTGGGGGCGGGTCTGTGTCTCTACAGGAAGTGGGTGCAGGTCTGTGTCTCTACAGAAAGTGGGGGAGGATCTGTGTCTCTACAGGAAGTGGGGGTGGGTCTGTGTCTCTACAGGAAGTGAGGGCGGGTCTGAATCTCTACAGGAAGTGGGAGCAGGTCTGTGTCTCTATAGGAAGTGGGGGCGGGTCTGTGTCTCTACAGGAAGTGGGTGCAGGTCTGTGTCTCTATAGGAAGTGGGGGCGGGTTTGTGTCTCTACAGGAAGTGGGGCGGATCTGTGTCTCTACAGGAAGTGGGGGCGGGTTTGTGTCTCTACAGGAAGTGGGGAAGATCTGTGTTTCTACAGGAAGTGGGGGCGGGTCTGTGTCTCTACAGGAAGTGTGGGCGGGTCTGTGTCTCTACAGGAAGTGGGAGCGGGTCTGTGTCTCTATAGGAAGTGGGGGCGGGTCTGTGTCTCTACAGGAAGTGGGTGCAGGTCTGTGTCTCTACAGGAAGTGGGAGCGGGTCTGTGTCTCTACAGGAAGTGGGTGTAGGTCTGTGTCTCTACAGGAAGTGGGGGTGGGTCTGTGCTTCTACAGGAAGTGGGGATGGGTCTGTGTCTCTACAGGAAGTGGGGGCGGGTTGGTGTCTCTACAGGAAGTGGGGGCGGGGCGGTGTCTCTACAGGAAGTGGGAGCGGGTCTGTGTCTCTATAGTAAGTGGGGGCGGGTCTGTGTCTCTACAGGAAGTGGGTGCAGGTCTGTGTCTCTACAGTAAGTGGGGGCAGGTCTGTGTCTCTACAGGAAGTGGGGGCGGGTCTGTGTCTCTACAGGAAGTGGGTGCAGGTCTGTGTCTCTACAGAAAGTGGGGGAGGATCTGTGTCTCTACAGGAAGTGGGGGTGGGTCTGTGTCTCTACAGGAAGTGAGGGCGGGTCTGAATCTCTACAGGAAGTGGGAGCAGGTCTGTGTCTCTATAGGAAGTGGGGGCGGGTCTGTGTCTCTACAGGAAGTGGGTGCAGGTCTGTGTCTCTACAGGAAGTGGGGGCGGGTTTGTGTCTCTACAGGAAGTGGGGCGGATCTGTGTCTCTACAGGAAGTGGGGGCGGGTTTGTGTCTCTACAGGAAGTGGGGCAGATCTGTGTTTCTACAGGAAGTGGGGGCGGGTCTGTGTCTCTACAGGAAGTGGGTGCAGGTCTGTGTCTCTATAGGAAGAGGGGGCGGGTTTGTGTTTCTACAGGAAGTGGGGCAGGTCTGTGTCTCTACAGGAAGTGGGGGCGGGCATGTGTCTCTACAGGAAGTGGGGCAGCTCTGTGTCTCGCTAGGAAATGGGGCGGATCCGTGTCTCTACAGGAAGTGGGGGCAGGTCTGTGTCTCTACAGGAAGTGGGGGCAGGTCTGTGTCTCTATAGGAAATGGGGCGGATCTGTGTCTCTTCAGGAAGTGGGGGCCGGTCTGTGTCTCTTTAGGAAGTGGGGGCAGGTCTGTTTTTCTACAGGAAGTGGGAGGGGGTCTGTGTCTCTACAGGAAGTGGGGGCAGGTCTGTTTTTCTACAGGAAGTGGGAGCGGGTCTGTGTCTCTACAGGAAGTGGGGGCGGGTCTGCGTCTCAACAGGAAGTGGGAGCGGGTCTGTGTTTCTGTAGGAAGTGGGGGCGCGTCTGTGTCTCTACAGGAAGTGGGAGCGGGTCGGTGTCTCTACAGGAAGTGGGGGCGGGTTTGTGTATCTACAGGAAGTGGGGCAGGTCTGTGTATCTACAGGAAGTGGGGGCGGGTCTGTGTCTCTACAGGAAGTGGGTGCAGGTCTGTGTCTCTATAGGAAGAGGGGGCGGGTTTGTGTCTCTACAGGAAGTGGGGCAGGTCTGTGTCTCTACAGGAAGTGGGGGCAGGCATGTGTCTCGACCGGAAGTGGGGCAGGTCTGGGTCTCTATAGGAAATGGGGCGGATCTGTGTCTCTACAGGAAGTGGGGGCAGGTCTGTGTCTCTACAGGAAGTGGGGGCAGGTCTGTGTCTCTATAGGAAATGGGGCGGATCTGTGTCTCTACAGGAAGTGGGGGCGGGTCTGTGTCTCTATAGGAAGTGGGGGCAGGTCTGTGTCTCTATAGGAAATGGGGTGGATCTGTGTCTCTACAGGAAGTGGGGGCAGGTCTGTGTCTCTACAGGAAGTGAGGGCGGGTCTGTTTTTCTACAGGAAGTGGGAGCGGGTCTGTGTCTCTACAGGAAGTGGGGGCGGGTCTGCATCTCTACAGGAAGTGGGAGCGGGTCTGTGTCTCTACAGGAAGTGGGGGCGGGTCTATGTCTCTACAGGAAGTGGGTGCAGGTCTGTTTCTCTACAGGAAGTGGGGTGGGTATGTGTCTCTACAGGAAGTGGGGGTGGATCTGTGTCTCTACAGAAAGTGGGGGTGGATCTGTGTCTCTACAGGAAGTGGGGGCGGGTCTGCATCTCTACAGGAAGTGGGAGCGGGACGGTGTCTCTACAGGAAGTGGGGGCGGGTCTATGTCTCTACAGGAAGTGGGTGCAGGTCTGTTTCTCTACAGGAAGTGGGGTGGGTATGTGTCTCTACAGGAAGTGGGGGTGGATCTGTGTCTCTACAGAAAGTGGGGGTGGATCTGTGTCTCTACAGGAAGTGGGGGCGGGTCTGTGTCTCTACAGGAAGTGAGGGCGGGTCTGTGTCGCTACAGGAAGTGGGGGCGGGTCTGTGTCTCTACAGGAAGTGGGAGCGGGTCTGTGTCTCTATAGGAAGTGGGGGCGGGTCTGTGTCTCTACAGGAAGTGGGTGCAGGTCTGTGTCTCTGTAGGAAGTGGGCGTGGGTCTGTGTCTCTACAGGAAGTGGGGGCGGGTCTGTGTCTCTACAGGAAGTGGGTGCAGGTCTGTGTCTCTACAGAAAGTGGGGGTGGATCTGTGTCTCTACAGGAAGTGGGGGTGGGTCTGTGTCTATACAGGAAGTGGGGGCTGGTCGGTGTCTCTACAGGAAGTGGGAGCGGGTCTGTGTCTCTATAGGAAGTGGGGGCGGGTCTGTGTCTCTACAGAAAGTGGGGGTGGATCTGTGTCTCTACAGAAAGTGGGGGTGGATCTGTGTCTCTACAGGAAGTGGGGGTGGGTCTGTGTCTATACAGGAAGTGGGGGCTGGTCGGTGTCTCTACAGTAAGTGGGAGCGGGTCTGTGTCTCTATAGGAAGTGGGGGCGGGTCTGTGTCTCTACCGGAAGTGGGTGCAGGTCTGTGTCTCTACAGGAAGTGGGTGCGGGTCTATGTCTCTACAGGAAGTGGGGGCAGGTCTGTGTCTCTACAGGAAGTGGGGGCGGGTCTGTGTCTCTATAGGAAGTGGGGGCGAGTCTGTGTCTCTACAGGAAGTGGGGGCGGGTCTGTGCCTCTACAGGAAGTGGGGGCAGGTCTGTGTCTCTATTGGAAGTGGGCGCAGGTCTGTGTATCTATAGGAAATGGGGGCAGGTCTGTGTCTCTATAGGAAGTGGGGGCGGTTCTGTGCCTCTACCGGAAGTGGGGGCGGGTCTTTGCCTCTACAGGAAGTGGGGTTGGGTCTGTGCCTCTACAGGAAGTGGGGGCAAGTCTGTGTCTCTATAGCAAGTGGGGGTGGGTCCGTGTCTCTACAGGAAGTGAGGTTGGGTCTGTGCCTCTACAGGAAGTGGGGGCAGGTCTGTGTCTCTATAGGAAGTGGGGGTGGGTCTGTTCTCTACAGGAAGTGGGGCAGGTTTGTGTCTCTACAGGATGTGGGGGTGGGTCTGTGTCTCTACAGGAAGTGGGGGCTGGTCTGTATCTCTACAGGAAGTAGGGGCAGGTCTGTGTCTCTACAGGAAGTGGGGGCAGGTCTGTGTCTCTACAGGAAGTGGGGGTGGGTCTGTACCTCTACAGGAAGTGGGGGCAGGCATGTTTTTCTACAGGAAGTGGGTGCGGATCAGTGTCTCTACAGGAAGTGGGGGTGGATGTGTGTCTCTACAAGAAGTGGGGGTGGGTCTGTGTCTCTACAGGAAGTGGGGGCGGGCATGTGTCTCTACAGGAAATGGGCGTGGATCAGTGTCTCTACAGGAAGTGGGGGTGAATCTGTATCTCTACAAGAAGTGGGGGCAGGTCTGTGTTTCTACAAGAAGTGGGGGCAGGTGTGTCTCTACAGGAAGTAGGGACAGGTCTGTGTCTCTACAAGAAGTGGGGGTGGGTCTGTGTCTCTACAAGAAGTGGGGGCAGGTCTGTGTTTCTACAAGAAGTGGGGGCAGGTGTGTCTCTACAGGAAGTAGGGACAGGTCTGTGTCGCTACAGGAAGTGGGGGTGGGTCTGTGTCTCTACAGGAAGTGGGGGCAGGTCTGTGTCTCTACAGGAAGTGGGGGCAGGTCTGTGTCTCTACAAGAAGTGGGGGCAGGTGTGTCTCTACAGGAAGTAGGGACAGGTCTGTGTCTCTACAGGAAGTGGGGCAAAAAAAAAGGAGATTTGTTAGCGAAGAAACATTGCAACAACAATAGACATTTGTATTGCGATTTTCTTACAACCTTCACCACGGTTGTCATGCAGCATGGGCCTAGCAACCAGACTGTCTTACAACAGTGAAGTCTACACCTTAGACCACGTTCACACGTTCAGTATTTGGTGACTATTCTACATCAGTATTTGGAGCCAAAACCAGGAGTGGGTGATAAATACAGAAGTAGTGACGTGTTTCTGTTATTCTTTTCCTCTGATTGTTTCACTCCTGGTTTTGGTTTACAAATACTGATGTAAATACTGACCAAATACTGAACGTGTGCACGTGGACCTAGGGTGGAAGTTGCACAGAGCTAAGGGCAGAGAACTATGGACTCCTGGCGGCACTTTTACCCGTAGGTGTAGAACTTGCGATGTTTTTGCAGAATGTAGTTGACTATCAGGATCCTTTCTAGTGTTGAGCCACCCCCGTAGTGTTTGAGTTCGGTTCGGTTCATCGAACACCCTTGTGTTCGCCGAACTGTTCGTCGAACTGTTCGTCGAACACCGTTAAAACCAATGGCAGGCAAACAAAAACACATAGAAACACATAGAAAACACCTTCAAAGGTGTCCAAAAGCTGACAAACTGCTCAGAAGACATAACTAACACATGGAAAAGTGACAAGTACATATAGTCATGCGAAAAGAAAAGAGGTGGAGGAGTAAAAGGAGGGGGAGACACAGATATAGGCATGTCATGCCCTTCTAAAATCCAAAAAGTGAGAAGCCGACACGGCCAGTCCGTTCCTGCCCGTGCCACATCCGTTTGTGCCAGAGCCGCGGTGGACCCTGACGGCCAGCCCCCCTCTCCCAATACTGGTGCCTGTCCGCTGGTGGGTCGAGCGAGCCCCCCTGTGGTGGAGGCAGCTCTAAGCTTTTTAATTTAAATTGTCTCTCTAATTTGAATGAATACACTTTAAATCCTTTTACAAGGATCTATTGAAGGGCAAGTCTCATGCCAGCAGCCGCGGTAATTCCAGCTCCAGTAGCGTCCACTAAAGCTGCTGCAGTTAAAAAGCTTTTATAAGGATCGAGCTTGGCGGTCCACCGCAAGGCGTCCTACCGCCAGTCCCAGCCCCTGTGCCTTGGGGTGCCTCCTGATGCTCTTCACTGAGTATCCCGTGGTCCCGAAGCATTTCCTTTGAAAACATTAAGTGTCCAAACTACAGGTGGTGTAGCTTGCTTAACAGCCGGAATAATCCGCTGACTAGCAGACACTGCTACTAGGCACAAAGTATTTCCTGGGCTAGATGCAGTTAAAAATTTGTAATTAGATACTCTCGTTGGATGCTGAGAAAGCATTCCATAGAGTCTCCTGGCACGCCATATATTATTATCTTAAAAAGCTTGGGCTAGGGGTCTAGGGGACCCTTTTATAGCCAAAATCACGGCCCTGTATCGCAATGCGTCACCTAGGCTGAAGATAAATGGAACTGTAGCACCCTGAGGGCTCGGTTGCTGCAGAGGTATTGCACCTCACCCAGAGGTGTGATATCTCACTCTCAGGTAAGGATGGAGTGTGGATCAGGACCCCGACACCTGCATGCATTACACCACATTGCCGTGGGGCAGGGCGACCAATATGCCCCTGAGATGGGCACGACAGTCCCTGTCCCTGGCTGGAGTGGGGGGAGGGAACACTGAGGAAGGGAAACCCTGTAGTGCAGGAGCAGGGAGGAAGCAGTTCCTGGGTGCATTGAGAAGGGAGTATAAAAGGTGGGCACCATCTTAGTTCAGTGCAGAGAAGTCTGAGCAGAAGTGACAGGGAGCAGGGGCTCTGCATGAGCTCTGCTCCGGAGGTGGGCCTAGTAACAGAGGCCCAGGCCTGGAAGAGGGAGAAGAAAGGAAGAGGAGCGGAGAAGGCTCCAGGAACGAGGAACAAAGGGATCCCAGGGGTGCGGACGGGCGAGTAGTCACCGCACGCCCGAATCCACCTGCGTGGAGGGGTCAGGCCAAAGGGGGAGACCGGTCCCCGAAACTAGTGGAGACGGGAAACGACCCTCAGCTAGAAACCGGAGGCTGTGACATTTTATGTGGCGCAGCCCCTCGCTACACCCGCTAGGAGGGCAGCACATAGGGTCAGGGAAACTGGCGCCAAGTTTACCAAGAGGAGGCCCGAGGCAGCCGGACAGAAGGGTTGGTAAGAAAGGCCAGACAAAGGACACACAAAGGGGGTCCTGTGAAGCGCTCCAAAGTTATCTGGGAGTTGTCTGAGCCCCTCACCTGGTGAGCACAGTACGACGTGGGCAGCCGTTACCTGCAGAAGTGGTTTGGATAATAAGAACTGTGAGTAAAGGCCCTGGACTGCATCACTGACTCCGTGTCATTACTGCTGCTGCCCTGCACCATCACCCCCATCCTCCGCATACACTGCCCTGAGGCTATACTCCTCCCGTGGGGAGTTATGCTACGCTCTCCTGCACCCACAACACCAGCCTCAGCGGTCTGCCCTGCAGCGGCGGTTCACTCTGACCGCAATCCACGGGTGGCGTAGTCGGACATTTAAACATCAAAACCACATAAATAGTTCCGCCACTGGTTTGACCGCCCTGAGCCACGGAACCGGGTCGCCGCCACGGAGACTACAACCAACAGCATCCACCAAAAAGGGTCCGGCTCCGGGTGTCCCAAGGCCCAGGGGGCGCGTCAGAACATTTTCATCACCTTTCATAATCACCAATGGGACAAGGCAGGGATGTCCTCTGTCCCCTCTCTTATACATCCTAGTGATGGAGCACCTGCTCTCATCAATTCGCCATAACCTCAATATTAGGTGGATTGAGGTGGGAGGCACCGAGTACAAGTGCTCTGCATTTGCTGATGATGTCCTAGTATATATCACTCAATCACATATATCCATCCATGCTGTTATGGCTGAAATAGATCACTTTGTTACATGGTCAAATTTTAAAATCAATACAGCGAAGTCTGAGGCCCTCGATGTCTCCCTCCCCAAATCCATATAGGATTCCATCCAGTCCAACTTTCCCTTTGCCTGGCCCTCACAGGGTATCAAATTCTTAGGAATTCCTATTCATAGAGACCTCTCCCGTCTATGTTATCTTAATTTTGGGCCCTTTATTGAACAACTCCATACAGACCACGGTTGGCAAGTTAGAACTGTAAGATTCACTACGTGAACCACTGGTGTTTTGTGGAAAAGCACATGTACACTGCGTTCCAAATTATTATGCAAAAAGTGTTTAGGAGTGATAAGGGAAGAATTTGTTTGTTTGTCAGTTAAACTCATTGATGGTGATGTGTGTCAGGGCTCTTTATATCACTGTAAGCAATTGCAGACACCTGTGCTAATTAGTTTGGCAGGTGTGTCCAATGAACGGCAAGACTACTTAAGAAGGCTGTCCCACATTATTAAGCAGCCTACATTTTCTGCCAAAATGGGAAAGAAAAAGGATGTGTCGGCTGCTGAGAAGCAACAAATTGTGGAGTGTTTAGGTCAAGGCATGACCACAATCAACATTGTGCGATGATCAGGATGAAGTGTCTTGGCAATCAAGAAGTATGTAGCTGATTCACAGTACACACGTGTGCGTGCTGATAAGGGCAAATTGAGGACTCTTTCCTACAGGCAATTACGTCAGGTTAAAAGAGCAGCGGCAAAAAAGCCTTGTCATAGCAGCAGACAAGTTTTTGAAGCTGCAGGTGCCTCCAACGTCCCCCGAACAACAAGATGCAGGGTCCTTCAGAGGTTTGCAGCTGTGCATACGCCATCCTGTCGACCTCCTCTATCCACTTCACACAAGCAGAAACGGCTCCAGTGGGCCAAACATTACATGAAGACTGATTTCAAAACTGTTTTGTTCACGGATGAGTGCCGTGCAGCGCTCGATGGTCCAGATGGATGGAGTGGAGGATGGCTGGTTGATGGACACCCCACGCAAACACGGCTACAGCGCCAACAAGGAGGAGGTGGAGTAATGTTTTGGGCTGGAATCATGGGGAGAGAGATTGTCGG
This sequence comes from Phyllobates terribilis, assembly GCF_046119375.1. Lineage (NCBI taxonomy): Eukaryota > Metazoa > Chordata > Amphibia > Anura > Dendrobatidae > Phyllobates > Phyllobates terribilis. The sequence continues at coordinate 195,209,885 of NW_027362768.1, forward strand.
CCCCTTTAGGATCCCTGAAGGGGTAAAGATGAACTCCATAATGTATGTGGATTTTCTCAAACAGCACTTCCTGCCATGGTTCAAGAAGAAGAACCGTGCATTCCACAGCAAGATCATTTTCATGCATGATAATGCCCTGTCTCATGCTGCACATAACACATCTGCATCTCTGGCTGATATGGGCATAAAAGGGGACAAACTTATGGTGTGACCCCCATGCTCCCCTGACCTCTACCCCATTCAGAACCTCTGGAGCATCATCAAAAGGAGTGTCTATGATGGCGGGAGGCAGTTCACATCTAAGCAACAGCTCTGGGAGGGTATTCTGTCCTCATGCAAAACAATTGAAGCAGAAACCATCCAAAACCTGACAAATTCAATGGACGAGAGAGTTCAGAAGCTCCTTTCGAACAGGGGGTCCTATGTGCAAATGTAACATCACCTAGAATAAAGTTTTGAGTTGAAAACTGTTTGATTTCAGTTTCTAATAACCTGCTAATGCTTATAATTTCAAAAATGACCATTTTTTTGGTCTTTATTAAAATGAAAAGGTTGATCGAAGAGTGTGGGGGATCTAAGAGTGTGGCAACCCAGTAGTCAGGATTACTTCGAATTCTGACAATCTGAGGGTCATGTTGCAGGTAGTGCAGCAAGAAGGCACTTATGTGTGTTGCGCATCTCGGAGCCCCAAATATATTTTCCGGGCTAGATGCAGCTAAAAATTATTATTAATTTTAAATCTGGTGGAGCTTAGTATAGATGGCCTAATAGGATCAGTGCTGCAAACTGCTACAAAGCCCAAATTATTTTCCAGCCAAGATACAGATAAACATGATTAGTAATTTTAAATTTGGTGGAGCTTAGTATAGATGGCCTAATAGAATCAGTGCTGCACACTGCTACAAAGCCCAAATTATTTTCCAGCCAAGATACAGATAAACATGATTAGTAATTTGAAAGCTTAAAACGGTTGGTGAGGTGATTTTAACCAATCATCAAGCTTTTACTCTCCCCAGGATGACACAGGGGTAGAAAAGTCGTTTCGGATCCATGATTTGTTCATCTTTATGAACGTGAGTCTGTCTACATTATCAGTGGAGAGCCGCGTGCGCTTATCTGTCAGCACACCACCAGCAGCGCTGAACACACGTTCAGACAGAACGCTGGCTGCGGGGCATGACAAGATCTCCAAGGCGTAAGTGGCGAGCTCCGGCCATTTATCCAGATTGGAAGCCCAAAAAGAGCAAGGGTCCAGTGACACAGTCATGGCTTCAATGTTTACTTGGAGATACTCCTGTACCATCGTCTCTAGGCGTTGACTATGTGTCAGACTTCTTGTCTCCTGTGGCCTTGCAAAGGATGAGCTAAAAAAGTGGTGAAATGATTCCGCAAAATTGATGTTACCAGCAGATACTGTGTTTCTGTTACGGTTTGAGTGCTGAACACTCGACGGTCCCACGGTTGGCAAGTTGGAACTGTGAGATTCACTACGTGCACCACTGGTGTTTTTTGGAAAAGCACATGTAAGATTCTGCAACAGTCTCTGCTGATACTCCTGCATGCGTGCATCCCTTTCTATGGCAGGAATTATTTCTGCAAATTTACTTTTGTACCGGGGATCTAACAGTGTGGCAACCCAGTAGTCAGGATTATTTCTAATTCTCACAATTCGAGGGTCATGTTGCAGGCAGTGCAGCAAGAAGGCACTCATGTGTCTTGCGCATCCAGGAGCACCAAGTCCCTGTTGTGTTGGTGGCGAGGTAACAATCATGCTTCCTTCCTCTGTCCTCTCCCCCCAACCTCGCACAACAGAAATGTGATCAAGGTCTCCCTCATCTGATGAGTCTTCCATCAGTTCGTCCTCCACTTCTTCCTGGGCTCCTGCACCTTCCTCACTAGTTTGGCTGCTACCATGCGCCCTGGTAAAACCATCTCCCCCACCCTCACATGCCTGCTGCCTTGGTGCTGCCGACTGTCTGTACCTTGCAGATGTTAGACCTTCCGCATACAACTCCTCCTCCTCTACTTCCTCCACCTCCTCTTGTGCCACCACCTGACTCCGAATTCTGTTTAACATGTGCTCCAGCATGTAAATCACCGGAATAGTCATGCTGATAATGGCATCGTCAGCACTAAACATCTTTGTCGCCATTTCAAAACTGTGCAGAAGGGTGCATAGGTCCCTGATCTCAGATCACTCCTCCAGCGTGATTTGCCCCACCTCTGGATCCCATTGGCCCAGGCTATACGTCAGAACGTATTGCACCAGGGCTTGTCGGTGCTGCCACAGTCGCTGCAACATGTGCAGAGTTGAATTCCACCGGGTAGGCACATCGCATTTTAGCCGGTGAAGTGGCAGGCCCAACGACTTCTGTAGAGATGTAAGTCGCTGAGCTGCGGGATGCGAAAGGCGGAAGTGAGCACACAGCGACCGTGCCCTCTGCAGAAGGCCATCTAGTCCGGGATAGTGGGCTAAAAATTGCTGGACAACCAGGTTCAACACGTGAGCCATACAAGGCACCTGTGTGACATTGCCCCGGCGAAGGGCCGCACCCTGGTTCGCAGCATTGTCGCACACGGCCTTTCCTGGTTTCAGGTCCAGTGGAGACAACCATTCATGAAATTGGTTCTCCAGAGCTGACCACAACTCCTCAGCTGTGTGACTCACATTTCCCAGACATTTCAAAGTAAAAACCGCCTGATGACGTTGAGCCCTACTGCCAGCATAGTAAGGAGGTGTGCAGGATCCCTTCCGCGCAGTTAGAAAGCTTGTGGCATGACCAGACAGGCTTTGGGTGCAGGTGGAGGACCGAGAGGAGGTTGAGGAGGCAGAAGCAGTGGGGGAACTTTGACATAAAGAGGATTGACGCACAACTCGTGGGGACGGCAAGACTTGGACAGCAGCCCCTTGTCCTGCTGTCACCATAGTTACCCAGTGCCCAGTCAGCGACATGTAACGCCCCTGTCCATGCCTACTCATCCAAGTGTCTGTGGTGAAATGCACCCTGTCACACACAGAGTTTCTCAAAGAAGCGGTGATGTTGTGTGCGACATTCTGGTGGAGCGCAGGCACACCTTTCTTTGAGAAGTAGTGCCGACTGGGCATCTGGTACTGGGGCACTGCGACGGACATAAGGTCTCGAAAATCCTCTGTGTCCACCAGGCGGAAAGGCAGCATTTCTGTAGCCAAGAGCTTGCAGATGGTGAAATTCAACCTCTTAGCTTTCTCATGGCTAGGAGGAAATGGTCTTTTACTTGTCCACATCTGAGGGACTGAGGGCTGGCTGTTTTGCTTAGACGGGGTTGATAAGGGTGTCCCCGGCAAACTGCCGGTCTGTGAGGAAGATGCAGGCGGACATGTTAGGTTGCCTTGATCCAAAGGTGGTGCTATCGATGTCGGACAGCGCTCAACACCAGCTGGTGTTACCACCTCCAAAGAAAATGATGACCTGCCAATCACGCTGGCTGTTGCGGGTAAAGAGGTGGCAGGTCTGCGTCCCAAAACAGGTGTGACTGCTGTCCCCCCAGTCACAGAGGATGAAGAGGCCACAGATGCACAAGATGGGGTAGCCGGTGGTTGGCCCGGCCGGCTAGGCCGCATTGTAGCACAGTGAGCTTCCCACTGCAATTTATGCTTCATGTCCATGTGCCGGTTCATGCATGAAGTACTCAAACTATGTATTTTTTGGCCTCTACTTAGCTTTTGTTGACAAATGTTACAGATAACACGAGTTGGGTCATCTTTATCGATCTGAAAAAATGCCCAGGCTATGCAAGGCTTAGCACCCATGCGACCTGAAGAGCCACCATGACTTGTGGTGAGAGCCAGAGTTGTGTTTGAGGATGCAGATGTTGACGTGCTTCCAGTACTACGTCTCTGTCCAGGAAGGCGCAACCTGACCTCGTCGTCACTAGCATCCTCCTCCACCTCCTCTGCTGACCTCATCTCTTGGCTGACTGTGGGTTGACAGTAAGTGGGATCTCCAACCTCATCATCATCACCCTGTGTCTTATCACACCCGTCGTCCTCAGAGCCAACCTGTTCCTGCCCTGACAAAAAACTAAAGTTGTCGCTCCAATCAGGTATTTGAGTCTCATCATCGTCTTCCTCATTGTCTCCACCAACAGGAGTTACAGTTTGGGAATGAGGGTCTACATTATGGTCAGAACCTTCTGCGTCTGGTCCTGGATCCGACTCATAAAGATTCTGGGCATCAGTGCAGATCATTTCCTCGTCTGGATTCACAGAAGCGCTGGAGTCGACCTCTGATTCCCAGGCTATAGTATGAGTAAACAGCTCTGCAGACTCAACCATCTGTTCTACCCCATACTCAGACGGGCAGCTGGAGATTTGGGAGCTGTGAGGAAGCAAGTGCGATTGGAGTGACACCTCTGAGGACTGGAGTATTTGTGATGTTGAAGTTGAGGTGGAGGAGAGCCCACTTAAAGGAGCACTTGTTATCCGTTGAAGCACCTGCTGTTTTTGTGCCTCATCTGGAATTTGTAGCGATTGGCGTGGCCGTAAGAAAGGGATCTTATCACATTGTCTGCTAAAAGAAGTAGACATTTTAGTTTTGCTGGAAGATGGTCTTTCTTCTGCAGATGTTACTGTTGCTTTAACACCTACCCCACGGACACAACTTTTTTTCCCTTCCCAACACGCCTATTCCCCTTTCCACCAGCAGCAGGCCTTTTTCCACTCATTTTGGTGGTTAACTAATTCACAACTCTGGAGTTGTTTGCACAAAAAAACAATGGATGGGAACCGAGCAGAGCTGAGTGGCCAAACTGTGGTATTAGGCCAAAACTATTGGCAGGGTTAGATGCAGAAAAAAATTATATTCAATTTGCAACCTGATGGAGGTCAGTATAGATGGATTAATAGAACAAGTCCCACACACAGCTAGAAGCCCAATATTTTTTCAGAGGTAGATGCAGAAAAAAATATATTCAGTTTGCAACCTGATGGAGGTCAGTATAGATGGATTAATAGAACAAGTCCCACACACAGCTAGAAGCCCAATATTTTTTCAGAGCTAGATGCAGAAAAAAATATATTCAGTTTGCAACCTGATGGAGGTCTGTATAGATGGATTAATAGAACAAGTCCCACACACAGCTAGAAGCCCAATATTTTTTCAGAGCTAGATGCAGAAAAAAATATATTCAGTTTGCAACCTGATGGAGGTCTGTATAGATGGATTAATAGAACAAGTCCCACACACAGCTAGAAGCCCAATATTTTTTCAGAGGTAGATGCAGAAAAATATTATATTCAATTTGCAACCTGGTGGAGGTCAGTATAGATGGACTAATAGAACAAGTCCCACACACTGCTAGAAGGCCAAATATTTTTTCAGAGGTAGATGCAGAAAAAAATTATATTCAGATTGCAACCTGATGGAGGTCAGTATAGATGGACTAATAGAACAAGTCCCACACACTGCTAGAAGGCCAAATATTTTTTCAGAGCTAGATGCAGAAAAAAATTATATTCAGTTTGCAACCTGATGGAGGTCAGTATAGATGGACTAATAGAACAAGTCCCACACACAGCTAGAAGCCCAAATATTTTTTCAGAGGTAGATGCAGAAAAAAATTATATTCAGTTTGTAACCTGATGGAGGTCAGTATAGATGGACTAAAAGAACAAGTCCCACACACTGCTAGAAGGCCAAATATTTTTTCAGAGGTAGATGCAGAAAAAAATTATATTCAGTTTGCAACCTGATGGAGGTCAGTATAGATGGACTAATAGAACAAGTCCCACACACTTCTAGAAGGCCAAATATTTTTTCAGAGGTAGATGCAGAAAAAAATTATATTCAGTTTGCAACCTGATGGAGGTCAGTATAGATGAACTAATAGAACAAGTCCCACACACTGCTAGAAGCCCAAATATTTTTTCAGAGGTAGATGCAGAAAAAAATGATATTCAATTTGCAACCTGATGGAGGTCAGTATAGATGGAATAATAGAGAAAGTCCCACACACTGCTAGAAGGCCAAATATTTTTTCAGAGCTAGATGCAGAAAAAAATTATATTCAATTTGCAACCTGGTGGAGGTCAGTATAGATGGACTAATAGAACAAGTCCCACACACTGCTAGAAGGCCAAATATTTTTTCAGAGCTAGATGCAGAAAAATATTATATTCAATTTGCAACCTGGTGGAGGTCAGTATAGATGGACTAATAGAACAAGTCCCACACACTGCTAGAAGGCCAAATATTTTTTCAGAGGAAGATGCAGAAAAATATTATATTCAATTTGCAACCTGATGGAGGTCAGTATAGATGGACTAATAGAACAAGTCCAACACACAGCTAGAAGCCCAAATATTTTTTCAGAGGTAGATGCAGAAAAAAATGCTATTCAATTTGCAACCTGATGGAGGTCAGTATAGATGGACTAGTAGAACAAGTCCCACACACTGCTTGAAGCTGAAATATTTTTTCAGAGCTAGATGCAGAAAAAAATTATATTCAATTTGCAACCTGATGGAGGTCTGTATAGATGGACTAATAGAATGATGCTATTCCCAAAAGGTTTTACTTCACTAGGTACAGTAAAAAAAATGGTATTCTATACACAGGTGGTATATCTTGCAACACAGATAGGCTACTCCACTGACTAACACACTCTGCAATAGGCCAAAAAGGATTAGCTTTGCTAGATTCAGCCAAATGCTGTGAAAAAAACTTGCACAGCACTGGCACAGACCTGCCTGGCAAAAACTGATAGGAACTCATGTAACCTAGTCCTGAAAAGGACTGCAATTACAATTAGTCTTTACTCCCACAATCTATCTATTTAAGAGCACAGACCTGCCTGATAAAAGTCGTAGGAAATGCTGTAACCTAGTCCTTAAAAGGACTGCAATCACAACTATTCCCTACTCCCAAGCTATCTGTAGATTTGTGCGAAAATTGGCTTGAAATTAACAAGGTATAGCGCACACAACAACAGCGGTGCCGTCTAACACGCAGCTGCAGCAGTGAGAAAATGGTGGCGACGGGGAAAATGGCTTGGTCTTATAGGGCAAGGACATGTGACATACACTGCCAATGACACATGCCCTTGCTTGTGTGAAAAAAAGCACTTCGCTCCGTGTGTGCGCTGCTGATAGGCTGACAGATTGCACCTCCCCACTGCAAATGCGGGAAAGAGAAAAAAAAATGGAGATCTTCATTGTTCCTGCAGAGATCCATCCCCTGCCCCTCCCCCCGCCCCGCTGTACACTCAAACTGCGGATTAACATTAATTATCATCATTACTGAGAAAAAATCCAGTTATGATTTTGGTGCACGAACAGTTATCGAACATAACCTCGAACAGGCGAATTTTTCTCAAATCGTTCGTGTTCGCCGAACGTCTCGAACACCGCCCAAAACAGCTCGAATTTGAGATTGGCGAACAGTTCGAGTCGAACAACGCTCATCTCTAATCCTTTCCCTCGGTTCCCGCCATCATCAGACTTTGCAGGGAGAACATCACATGACGTCAGACTAACAGCAAAAAGAGAGCAAGACCATGATTATGTGACCAGAAAGGAAAGTGCGGTAAGAAAGGCAGAACAGTAAAGCAAGTGAATGTAACGTTGTGTCCATTGCAAATGTGAGCTAAGCGTCATAAAATGTGCTGATGAAACACGCGCTCGGCCCCCTCCCTGCTGTGCTCCCGAAATATGGAGGAATGACAACAAGCAGAGGTCCAGAGAACCACAATGGTTTGATGTAGATGCTACATAATAAAACTTTCAGCATCTCAATATGCACAGAACAAGAAGTGCACTCCTATAAGCGACGCTGGTTCCCCCAGAGGCAGGGGCAAATACTGCATCTGAACAGAGGTGGGTGGATACCCTTAAAGGGAATATGTCCGCAGTTTTTTGCTATGTAATCTGACAGCAGCATGATGTAGGGTCAGAGACCCAGATTTCAGTGATGTGTCACTTAGTTTCCTTGGTGGAGCAGTTGTGATAGAGTCACAGTTTCTCTATTGCAGATGTAGCAGAGCTCAGTTGTTGATCTGTGCATAACCTCGCCCACACCACAGTTTTCTGTGTACATTGTATAGTGACACAGAGCTGCTAATCAGTGGTGGGGGTTTGGTAGGACCAAGAGGTACAAGACACCTAGTACTGTAGTGATAATCTCCTGCTGGTAAAACACTGATTGTAGTGAAGTAGTGTTACATGCACGCCGCTAGGTTCAGATAGGGGCGAGACGGGTTACATGAATTCTTTGGAATCCTGGGGGAACCATTACTCAGGGCGACCATAGGCTGCAGCTTCTCTCAGGCACACGATAGATTCAATTGCTGACCAGACACATCTGACAAGAGTCTTTTTCAACAGTTTAACAGTGGAATTTAATCTGAAGCACGACCAGTGTAATTCGGGGATATTACAGCAACAATCTTCATTACAGTACAGTCTGAGTTTCTTGAGCAACCGGCTCCAGTAACAATACAGTAGTTTCTTCACAAGGCACAGTATTAGTCTCTTCAGTAGCATAATTCAGCATAGATTAGATCTCTTAGCAGCACACTTCTATGCATATACAGCAGGCTTTTCCTTCACAAGGACTCACTAGTACACAGCATTCTTTATCCTGCATGGAGATTGAGGGGGGAGGGTTTGATGAGGAAGTTGATCTCTGTGACACAATTCATTTCAGTCCTTATCTTCCTGCCTGATGATAGACTTCCTGAACTAACAGTGCAGGGTATCTGACCTGTGTTGAGCTTCACCTTGGACTTGAATCCTGTTCTCTTTCCTGCACTTCTGTGAGATACAGATCACACACACCACTTCTCCCTTTGGCTGCAGCCAGAATATTAAACAAGTTCCCCACAATCCCACTGGGGCTCTGCTAACCACTCCCTGTCTCTTGTGACTGTGTTAACTCTTATAGTTGCTGGATGCTTTTGAAGCAACAGCACTACTTCTGCTTGTCACAGTAGCAAAACATAGAGAAATAGAGAGTCGGGGTCTCATCCACTACATCATGATCCTCACAGATTACACTGCAAAAACCTGCTGACAGATTCCCTTTAAGAGATCTTATTAAGAATAAAACCTTTGCCTATGTTGCGCTCTTCCAGCTGTAGCCGAGCCTGGCTCTGCGTGTTTATGCTAATACATAGTTGTAGTAACTGACTTACAAAGAAAACATGATTTGCATTAAGTGTGTGGTCTGTTTTCCATCTACGCGTTTTCTGTTTCGCTGCCAGCGTGTTACATTTTTCTTCAAATAAACAGGATAACAGTGTGTGTAGAATCAGCGCCGCTGGTCTCTGGGCAGTGCCATGTGCAATATATGCATCATAATTTCCATTAATGGCTTCCCACTCGACACCTCGCAGTACTAACATCCTCCTTTTACAAAATGGATGGAATTCTGGAAGATTTACATTGTTTTTATTTTGTTTTTATGTTGCAAATTTAAGAGGAAAATGTTCTAAATGAATGAAACTGGATGAATGACATGTTCATCAGTGAGGACCAGGATAGCAGGGTATGCAGGACGGCAGACAAACATGCAAAGTAGATAGCACAGATGAAGCAGAGCCAGGTGTGCGGATCGGTACGGGAACATCAACAGTTTTGGAAACTAGTATCTTCTGGAAAAGAAGCAGTTAATCACAAGAATGCAGTCTGGTATCTTCTGACAGGACAATGGTTAAACACAGGAGTAACCAAGAAGTAAATGCTGTCTGGTATCTTCTAGCAGGGCAATTGTGAATAGCAGCAAGGTAACAGAAGTGAATGCAGTTTGGCATCTTACAGCAAAGCAATGGTTAAGAGGAGCAATGTGACAAAGAAATAGATGCAGTCTGGTATCTTCGTGCAGGGCAATGGTTAATAGCAGCAAACTTCAGAGAAGCCAATGCAAAATGGAGACGTGTTTGAAAAGAGTATTACCTGGCAGAGGGGTTAGTGTGGACAACACCTAGCAAGTTGGACTAAGCTTTAAAATAATTCTGGTTATAGAACACAAGTCAGTAGTAGCAGAGGAGATGATAGACACCTGGTTGGTGCTCAGCAAAGTGAAAAAGATTGAAGTGTCCTGACCAACTTGAGGCAACTGTGGACAATGCTAAAGAAACACTCCCAAAAATGTTGTTTTTTTTGCTACACCTGTCTAAATACATGAGTTATGCAGTGTAAGTGCAATAAATACTTACTGATCACCATCTTCCCCAGTTTCCACTTACTGGAATTGGAAAGGATCACACTGGGGTTTGTGTATGAGCCGGATCTTGCTTTTTTAATGAAAGTCTATGGACTTAACTTGTAAAAGCTAATTTCTGGTTCACATATGAACCCCAGTATGATCTGGTAGGGTTTCAGTCCTGTGAGGGAGAATAGGACCGGAGTGGTGCTGGAAATTTGTTGCACTTACATTACATAACTCACATATTTAGACAGGTTTAGCAACAAAAAAAATGTCTTAGGAGTGTTTTTGGAGGGGTATTCTCAAATTATTAAATTGTTTTCCTTAGACAGCGCAAAAATTATCAAGTTTTCAATTGACTTGCTCTCTTTCACCTGCAATGAGAGCTTTTGTCTTTTATAGTGTACTTTTTTTATATAGTGTACTTTTTTTTATAGTGTTTCCATGGAGCTTGGCCACTAGTATATGCCAAGACGCTGCTCAAGTGTGCATTGTAGCTACATTCCAAGAGAAGGGTTCATTTCCATCATCCAGTCAGCTCTCTGTATCTGTTCACCTCTTTCTCAGCTCCTGACAAGCTGCTGTTATAAACCTTGCAAAATCACCAGTCCCCAGCATTGCTTCTCCCAGAGCAATTCTTCTAAAAAATACCTCCCAATTTCCTGATCTATGTGCTTGTTTAAGTGCCTTGTCATCTCTCTAGGCAAATACAGTCATAACAGTGTAGACTCAGAACAAACCACTGATAGCTGAATGTGTTACAGCAGAACTTGTGTTGAGCTTTATAGTTCTATTAATATTACGGCTCTGCTACTCACCGGAACTGTCAATCAAGTATTAGTCCCCACCCTATCAGAAACCAAGAGGTAAGGAAACTGTAAGTAAACTTGCAGAGCTTTGAGCTGCTCAAGACAAAACCCTTCTGCCAGCTGGTTTCTTCAGGATCAATCACATGACTTCTAAGGTGTTGTGCAGAATTTCCTAGGCCCCGATGTATGAGCTTTGGCCCCACACTTAAGTTCAGACCTCTCCTGTAGACGGTGAGTCTGTAGCAGGCTATAAATTATTAAGTGCACCCCGATGCATTGCACTGTTTGACGCAGACCATAAAACACGCGGGATCTTTGATTTATATTACCATTTCGCCTGCCATATGCCACATTTTGTGTGCATGAAAGGGGTCTCTGATTGGACCCTCATCCTAGTATTATTTCTGCAAACGTGAGGAAGTTTTTCTTCAAAAGCCCAGGTTATTAAACACCCCCACAGCAACTGTTCCTGCCCAGAGTGGTGTGAAGCGGGAACGGTGCCAGTCATATCTCTTTCACTCAGCACAATGCACAGAACATATGGAAAGGAACAAGCAGTTTATAGTAAATGTCCTTCATGAAGGCTGAAAACAAGGAAAACCTGCAAGAATAACAATCATAGGGGATAAAGACGTAACATATGTAGAGCGATTATTATCACTGGTATCAGTCTCCCAATATAAACATGGTGGTGTCTGCCAGGGATGGGGGATGCCGGATACGCAGCGTATCAGGCGCAGCGGGGCCTCTCCAATAAAAGCTTATGCCGTCATATATTAGTCTACCACATGCAAGCTTCTGTTTGTACAGAGCACTCGGGGGGGTCTATACCCGGCAAAATAGGGTGGACCGCCAAGAAATCCTCAGATCACAAGTTCACTCTTAACCCTCTAAGAACCAGGACATTTTTTGTTTCTTCACCTTTTGTCATCCGTGCTTTGCAAGGGCCATATCTTAATTTTTTTCCATCAATGAAGTCATATAAGTTTCGGGACCAATTTGGAGATTTTTTGTTGTTGCATCATTTACTTTACTCTGAAAAAAATATTTGTGGGGTGAAAAAAAAACATCCCTCTTACTGTTGTCTTTTGTCATTTTCACGGCGTCACTGTGCAGCGACAATGACCTGATGGGTCGGAGTTTTTTATGTTTACTACGTCACCATATTCCGGGACTCGCGACTTTGTCACTTTTCCATTGATAGAGCTGAGTAACATTTGGGGCTAATTACCATCTTCTGATCACATTTGAGTATTTTTTTAGGGAAATACTCAATAATAAACAATAACTCTGACCTTTTTATTTATCTATTTATTCTTTACAGCATTCAACGTTCGGGATCAATATCAAAGTATTGTAAATAGTTTAGACGGTTCTATACGCCGGAGCAGGTTTGCTTTTCATGTGTTTACAAAGGGGAAGAATTAAACTTTCATAATTTTTTATACACTTCTAAAAACTTAAGAAAAATAATTACTTATGTAATATTTTGAAAAAAAAGTTTTTATAGTTTTTTTTTTTTTTTATTATTATTTAGTCCCAAATAGTTGACTGGAACCAGTGCTTTTCTATTTCAGAGCTACAAATTCCCAGCATAGACATAAAGTAAATGGAATCTGTCAGCGGGTTTTTTGTTATGTAATTTGATAGCAGCATGATATAGGGGCTGAGACCCTGATTCTAGTGATGTGTCACTTACTGGGCTGCTTGCTGCAGTTTTGATACAATCCCTGTTTTCTCTGCTGTAGATGTAGCAGTGCTGAATGCTGAGCTCCGTATAACCCCGCCCACACCCCTGATTGGCAGCTTCCTCTGTACACTATTCATTGTCAGAAAGCTGCCAATCAGTTGTGGGAGGGTGGATACACAAATTAGCTGCACTAGTCCGCATGTGAGACCTAGTCCTGTAGTGATAATCTCCTGAAGATAAAACCCTGGTTGTATTGAAAACACAGCACACAGCCTAGTAAGTGAAACATCACTGCAATCAGTCTCTCTGCCCCTACATCATGGTGCTCTCAGAAAAAATAGCAACAACCTGCTGACAAATTCCCTTTAAAACAATAAAATTCTGAATATTGTACTAATTGTACTAGCCACTAGGGGGAGCTTACTTTACACTGCGTTACCATCAAGTCCAATGTATAAGCAGTATGCAGTGTGCTCCTGAGCTCCCTCTGGTGGTGGCTAGAACTTTTATCATTAACAGCAGTGTTCATACAAACATAGCTCCCTGTGCTGGGGAAAGGTAGTATTACATGCTGACTATACAAGGTCATGTAATACAACTTTCCATGTTTGTTAAGACATGGAGTCCTATATACAGGACCCTCTTCAATGCTGATCATATGCCCTGATAATTATAAATTATGCTGAATTTCTCTTTCCTGGTGTCAACTCCTTTATAAAGGTTTTTTTTTTTTATCTTATTATTAATCCCATGTACAAATGTTCAAAAGTGGACAAAAAAAATGATAATAAACCAGTAATATAGTAATGAATCAAACCTTTTACATTTATTTTCTATACTTTTTAAATTATTATTATTTCAGTATACCAATACATGAAAGAGGACAGGAAAAAAATAATAAAAAATGTAGAAAAAGTAATAAATCAGTGGTTTCCATATGACGTTATAATACTCGGCCGATGACATCATCAGTCTAAGTGAAGCGTCCATTGCCGGATTAATAATTAACGCTTTGTAACCATCGACTTGTCTTGGACCCAATAAATCAATGGTGATATATGGAGGTTTCCGTTTTCTCTATGCAGATAAAGAATGTAACTATATGTATCCTACAGATAATAAAGTAATCCCAGCCTGCTCTGTAAGTTTGTGACCCCCTCCCCAGCTGTCGTATAGGATTGTGATTAATCTCCTGCCAGTTTACATGTTGAAATGAGTGAGAAATGACAAGTGGGGATTCGGCCCCCCGCACAAATAACCAGATGACGGCTGGGAGGATAGTAACACATGGGAGGATTGGCTGCGGCTGACCCCTGGGTATGCTGCATTCAATCCGAGCATGACACTCTCCTCCCGAGATTAGCCGATCGGTAAAACCTGCAGACGCAACATATTGTTTTCTTTTCTTTTAGACCTGAATAATATCTTATGTTCTGCTCCCCCCAACATTCACCTCTCCGCAGCTGACAAGACCCCCAAACACAACGCACAAATAATCCAGCCGCGCCATTCCCAGGCCGGGGAAAGCAATTCTCTCGCTTCCTGCGTTTACAGCGCTCTTAAAGGAAAAAGACTAATCTCTTGCTATGTCGCGGTGCCGAGGCGGCTGCTTAATGTTAATTATCGCTGACACCTTACACCGCGAACAGGTCCTGGGTCTGAGAAACCCCGTCCATCCTCGCTGCACTATAAAGAACAAATATTTGTCACAAATATATATATATATATATATATATATATACACTACTGTTCAAAAGTTTGGGGTCACCCAGACAATTTTGTGTTTTCCATGAAACTTTTATTTATCAAATGAGTTGCAAAATGATTAGAAAATATCGTCCAGACATTGACAAGGTTAGAAATAATGATTTTTATTAGAAAGAATAATTTTCTCCTTCACACTTTGCTTTGGTCACAGAATGATCCTTTGCAGCAATTCCAGCATTGCAGACCTTTTTCTAGCTGTTAATTTGCTGAGGTCATCTTGAGACATTTCCCCCCATGCTTCCTGAAGCCCCTCCACAAGTTGGATTGGCTTGATGGGCACTTTTTGCACCATACGGTCAAGCTGCTCCCACAACAGCTCAATGGAGTTGAGATCTGGTGACTGCGCTGGCCACTCCATTACAGAGAGAATACCAGCTGCCGGCTTCTTCCCTAAATAGTTCATGTATAATTTGGAGGTGTGCTTTGGGTCATTGTCCTGTTGTAGGATGAAATTGGCTCCGATCAAGCGCTATCCACAGGGTATGGCATGGCGTTGCAAAATGGAGTGATAGCCTTCCTTATTCAAAATCCCATTTACCTTGTACAAATCTCCCACTTTACCAGCACCAAAGCAACCCCAGACCATCACATTTCCTCCACCATGCTTGACAGATGGCATCAGGCACTCTTCCAGCATCTTTTCAGTTGTTCTGCGTCTCACAAATGTTCTTCTGTGTGATCCAAACACCTCAAACTTTGATTCGTCTGTCCATAAAACTTTTTTCCAATCTTCCTCTGTCCAATGTCTGTGCTCTTTTGCCCATATTAATCTTTTCCTTTTATTAGCCAGTCTCAGATATGGCTTTTTCTTTGCCCTGAAGGCCAGCATCCCGGAGTCGCCTCTTCACTGTAGTTGTTGACACTGGCGTTTTGCGTGTACTATTTAATGAAGCTGGCAGTTGAGGAGCTGTGAGGCATCAATTTCTCACACTAGAGACTCTAATGTCCTTGTCTTGTTGCTCAGTTGTGCAGCGGGGCTCCCACTTCTCTTTCAACTCTGGTTAGAGCCTGTTTGTGCTCTCCTCTGAAGGGAGTAGTACACACCCTTGTAGGAAATCTTCAGTTTCTTGGCAATTTCTCGCATGGAATAGCCTTCATTTCTAAGACCAAGTATAGACTGTCGAGTTTCACATGAAAGTTCTCTTTTTTCTGGCCATTTTGAGAGTTTCATAGAACAAACAAATGTAATGCTCCAGATTCTCAACTAGCTCAAGGGAAGGTCAATGTTAGAGCTTCTCAAATCAGCCAAACCGCGTTCAGCTGGGCTAACATACTTGTGCAAGGGTTTTCTAGGGTTTTCTAAACATCCATTAGCCTTTTTACACAGTTAGCAAACACAATGTACCATTAAAACACTGGAGTGCTGGTTGTTGGAAATGGGCCTCTATACAGCTATGTAGATATTACAATAAAAACAAGACGTTTGCAGCTAGAATAGTCATTTACCACATTAACAATGTATAGAGGGTATTTCTGATTCATTTAATGTTAGCTTCATTGAAAAAAAATGTGCTTTTCTTTCAAAAAATAATTAAATTTCTAAATGACCCCAAACTTTTGAACGGTAGTGTATATACACAGCAATCTATGGCAAAAGATAGATACACATCCCCGGCATAGACAGAGGGGCCATATTCATTGTTGCATTTACACCTGTTATTTGTCGAATTTTGGGCATTTTGCATCTGTTTTGTTTGCACCAAATCCATCCTTTTATTTGTTGTCTATTTTATGTGTGTTCGCCTGGTTTAAAGTTGCAGATATTTTTGTTTAATTCATCACTTGCAATTTTTTAAAAAAAAAATCACAAAATTTGTCTCAAATGTGCTCCAGTCTCCACCTAGATTGATTTTATGTATACCAGCAATTATTGGAGCAATCTTTACAACTTTTTGAATTCCTTTTTTCCTCTAAGAGTATGTGCACACGTTGCGTTTTCACCAAGTTTATCTCACCGATTTTTTTTTGTCACAAAAAAACCACCGCATTTTATGATCCCAGGAAGGTGAATGAGATTTCTGAAGTCTCACACAAAGGTTACTTATTTTTTCCTTGCAGATTTGAAGCAGTTTCATATCTGCAGCGTCAATTCTTTCAGCGTTTTAAACCCATTCTAATGACGAGGGAAAAACACATTAAAAACTTGATGCAGCGTTTTTCCTGCCAAGAGACACATTTTTGATGTAGAAATATCTGCAACAATTACTTAACGTGTGCACAAACCCTATAGAGTTGCAGAAATGGTTAAAGATAAAAAAAAAAAAAAAAAAAAAAAAAAAAGCTAATTTTTGTCTATACACAAAATTAATGAGCTGTGTGCACCATTTTAATGAATTTTGCTAAAAAAATGTCATCGCAAACCAGCACATAAAAAAAGAAAAGTCTCTGGGACCGACCTTGTATGAGAGCAGGTGACTCCCTCGGGTCAAAAGGCAGGAACTGACCGGTACAGCGGAAGAGCATGGCAGGTAGGCTGACGGGTGGTCCGGGTACACAGGCAGGCTGATTCGGCTGATAGCCAGACAGGTGCTCTGGGTAGGCAAGCTGGCGGACACAACAGGTAAAGGCAGGTGCTTCCAGGTAAGCAGGCTGGCAGGCACAGCAGGTGACAGGCAGGTGCTTCCAGGTAAGCGGGCTGGCAGGCACAGCAGGTGACAGGCAGGTGCTTCCAGGTAAGCAGGCTGGCAAAGCCCATAGACAGACTGACGGACTGGACTGTAGGCAGACTGTCAGGCTGGAAAGTAGTCAGACCGGCGGACTGGACTGAAGAACAGACTGGCGGACAGGACTGACTTGCAGAGGGACCTGAGGGCTGAAGCAAAATAAGTATTACAGAGCAACAACCTTGCACGGGCACCTTCATATTGGAGGAGGTGCCTTTTATAGAGAAAGTCTTCCGGCCATTGGTCGGGGACTTTTTAGGACGGCGCACGCGGCCCCTTTAAGAGGGAGGGAGCGCACGTGCACGTGCCCTAAGCACAGTGCCAGGGAAGCTGCATGCACCAGCATCAGCAGCAGGGAGGCCGGAAGACGCCGGAGCAGGACCGCGGCGGTAGGGAGGACGGCGTCTCTGCCTGGCAAGGGGCAGAGACGCCGATGCTACAAAGACCTGACTATATAAGAGTCGTGACTTCATCACCAGTGAAATGTTCCTCGATTTGAAGACCTTGTCCAGCAACTTCAGTGTTGATTTGCCCAGAGCTATTCTCATATTGACTTCCGGTGTCATCGCAGCATCTTGAGATACACACATTACATACTGTATATAGTCCACACTATGTACACTATAAGCACTAACACAACCAAGAGAAATTGCCGAATGTTATGTCCAAAAGGATATCATATGACACATAAGGTATAATAAAAAACCTTTATTAAACTATGGTTACAGTGGTAGAAAGAACACAAGAGTGTCCGCATTCATAAAAGAAAATATATATACATACAAAAAGCATCACACCTGCACAGGCATATATGCACAAATCAGTCATATATGCACCTTCATCAGGTCCTCAGCGTCCGAAACGCACGTTGGGGTGTGCTCCGCATTCTACCTTACCACCCTCATCAGGTAACATACTGTATCTTCGTACCTTTCCTTGCTACAACATTTATTACACAACAGGTGGCCACATCCTTGAGCTTTTACCATTCCCCTTTTTCGGGGTGTGAGTTTATGATTGATATTTATTTGATGGTACTTACACGGTAGTTATCCTTGGATGTTATATTTATTGCAATGATTTCTATTGCTCTTAACATAATATAATGTATGGACATTTTATACTACCCTATGTGCTTTATAGGTATATGTAAATCGATTGTTGTGGCTTTCATTCATTATACATGACTGATTTGTGCATATATGCCTGTGCAGGTGTGATGCTTTTTGTATGTATATATATTTTCTTTTATGAATGCGGACACTCTTGTGTTCTTTCTACCACTGTAACCATAGTTTAATAAAGGTTTTTTATTATACCTTATGTGTCATATGATATCCTTTTGGACATAACATTCGGCAATTTCTCTTGGTTGTGGCGTGTTTAGCCGAATGGTCTGCCATTCTTCGTCCATATAGCACACATTCTTTCATCATTTGGATGTTTTATATTGACCAACTGGTCTCTGGTGAAACTCCTATACATGTGGCTATATCCTATGTGTCTGTATATACTATAAGCACTAAACACACATTACATGCAAAATATATACACTACAAACACTATAGAGGCACTAAATATACTATACATACTCTATATACTCTACATACAGTACGCACTGCATAAACTATATATATATACTACATACATTATACACACATTTCAAACTCATGAATGAAAAGACCTCATAAAGAAACAAATGTGCAGAACTTCCTTTACCAAACGGTCGCTCACCCATGTGGGTTTGGCCAGGACCTCCAGCAAACAGCCACTTTTACCAGTGGTCTCAAGAGCAGCAGCTGTCATGTATTGTAAGGGATTGTCTATGATAACACAGGCGCTCAGTGCACACCACAAGTGCGCATTCATCAGTCAGTAATGGGCCGTGATGGCAATATACTGCCGCCCGCTTCCTCTACATTGGACTTAACCTTTCTGAAAGCCGGTAGACAGTAAACCTCCATCTTGTTAATTTTCAGAGCACTTTTTCTGTTTTCTCACACAAACACAGATCTCCGTTCTTTCGAGAAATATATCAGACACATTAGTATCTCTGCAGTAAAGGTTTCTTCTGGAATCAAGGTCAACATAATTTCTAAACAGATGTAATCTTCAGCCACTTTAGCAGAAAAAATACAACAAAAGCTCCTTACAAAAAGGAAATAAAAAGTAAAAAAAAAAACAAGTTCAGGATAAAAATGTTTGATACAAAAGATGCTCAGTTACCAGAATCTGTAGTCCTTGGGAATGAGAAAAATCACCAAAAAATAAACTTGTCATTAAGGGAGTGAGAGAAGATCATGACGACTGGTAACAAGCATCCAGAGACGATAGGGCTTCTACTGGTGAACAATGAAGCCTCAAACCCTGAAGTGATCGTCCATCCTGAATCTTCATTTTGCTCTTTTTAATATGAATAGCTCCATAACTCTAAGCCGATAATTTCTTAATATATCTTTACAGCAGTCGGAGCTCAGGTTCCATACTTGACAACTCTCCAAAAATGACCGCGAAGCTCCAGGAAGAACGATTGTCCTCCTGGAACCCTGTGTCATGGGTGCGTCAGATGTAATTCATCTGGCTGCAGAAGGTCACTGTGTTTGGCATTGCAGACACCTTCTTAATCCTTCTGACTTTTGGACCTAGCGGCAACCTACCTCCTGCTCTGACACACCCAGGTCTGGGTATTTATAAACTCTCAGTCTGCTTCAGTCGCCGGTGATATTCACATTTTCCCTTGTGAAGGCTTGGAGCAATAGCAGTTGGCTAGCTTCCTCTCTGGTGCCCTTGGAGGACGTCTGGTGTTATCTCTCTGGTATCTGCTCAAGCTAAGTTTTCCCCCTTTGTTTGTCTCCCCTTGTTGTCTTTAGCTTATAGTGGGGACTGACCAGTGATCTCCCCTCGCTCCCTATCAAGGGCCTTCTCTAGGGATATACAGGGCTTAGGTTTCCTGCTTGGCGATTGGTGTGGAACCAATATAGGGATGGTAAGGTAAACAGATTGTTATTAGATCTGCCTAGGGGTCTCCACTCCCCCTTTCCCTAGTGTCTGGGCTTCCTTCTCCTCATCCCTTCATGTTGCACTTAGTCTTTCCCACACTGTGCCAAGATGCCCTTGAAGCCTCCCAAAACCTCCAGTAAATCATTTTGCAGAAAGTGTGGGTGACACCCACCCAAATGCACATTCACAGCCAGTGAAAGAGGCTCGTAGTCCATAGACTAAAAGGGGGCTTGGCCATAAGGTAACATTTGCATTGCACCTCCATCACTTTTCTCTTTAACTGGCACCATGAAAAATTTACAAGAATGTTTATAAGGTGCTAATTTTGGGGGTTTTGTCATCAGCAGAAAATATTCACTGTGATGCCATCTTTGATGGTTATAGGTAATAAAAGGATGAATGGGAGCAGCCCTGGTTCTCTA
Source organism: Phyllobates terribilis (assembly GCF_046119375.1). Lineage (NCBI taxonomy): Eukaryota > Metazoa > Chordata > Amphibia > Anura > Dendrobatidae > Phyllobates > Phyllobates terribilis. The sequence continues at coordinate 195,230,417 of NW_027362768.1, forward strand.
TAGTAATGAATGGGTCATAGGTAGTGTTGAGCCACCCCCGTAGTGTTCGAGTTCGGTTCGGTTCGTCGAACACCCGTGTGTTCGCCGAACTGTTCGTCGAACTGTTCGTCGAACACCTTCGAACACCGTTAAAACCAATGGCAGGCAAACAAAAACACATAGAAAACACCTTCAAAGGTGTCCAAAAGCTGACAAACTGCTCAGAAGGCACAACTAACACATGGAAAAGTGACAAGTACATATAGTCATGCGAAAATAAAAGAGGTGGAGGAGTAAAAGGAGGGGGAGACACAGATATAGGCATGTCATGCCCTTCTAAAATCCAAAAAGTGAGAAGCCGACACGTTCAGTCCGCTCCTGCCCGTGCCACCTCCGTGTCGCCGGGTTTGTGCCAGAGCCGCGGTGAACCCTGACGGCCAGCCCCCCTCTCCCAATACTGGTGCCTGTCCGCTGGTGGGTCGAGCGAGCCCCCCTGTGGTGGAGGCAGCTCTAAGCTTTTTAATTTAAATTGTCTCTCTAATTTGAATGAATACACTTTAAATCCATTTACAAGGATCTATTGGAGGGCAAGTCTCATGCCAGCAGCCGCGTAATTCCAGCTCCAGTAGCGTCCACTAAAGCTGCTGCAGTTAAAAAGCTTTTATAAGGATCGAGCTCGGCTGTCCACCGCAAGGCATCCTACTGCCAGTCCCAGCCCCTATGCCTTAGGGTGCCTCCTGATGCTCTTCACTGAGTATCCCGTGGTCCCGAAGCATTTCCTTTGAAAAAATTAAGTGTCTAAACTACAGGTGGTGTAGCTTGCTTAACAGCCGGGATAATCCGCTGACTAGCAGACACTGCTACTAGGCACAAAGTATTTCCTGGGCTAGATGCAGTTAAAAATTTGTAATTAGATACTCTCGTTGGATGCTGAGAAAGCATTCCATAGAGTCTCCTGGCACGCCATATATGATTCTCTTAAAAAGCTTGGGGTAGGGGTCTAGGGGACCCTTTTATAGCCAAAATCACGGCCCTGTATCGCAATGCGTCACCTAGGCTGAAGATAAATGGAACTGTAGCACCCTGAGGGCTCGGTTACTACAGACGTATTGCACCTCACCCAGAGGTGTGATATCTCACTCTCAGGTAAGGATGGAGTGTGGATCAGGACCCGACACCTGCATGCATTACACCACATTGCCATGGGGCAGGGCGACCAATATGCCCCTGAGTTGGGCACGACAGTCCCTGTCCCTGGCTGGAGTGGGGAGAGGGAACACTGAGGAAGGGGAACCCTGTAGTGCAGGAGCAGGGAGGAAGCAGTTCCTGGGTGCATTGAGAAGGGAGTATAAAAGGTGGGCACCATCTTAGTTCAGTGCAGAGAAGTCTGAGCAGAAGTGGCAGGGAGCAGGGGCTCTGCATGAGCTCTGCTCCGGAGGCGGGCCTAGTAACAGAGGCCCAGGCCTGGAAGAGGGAGAAGGAAGGAAGAGGAGCGGAGAAGGCTCCAGGAACGAGGAATGAAGGGATCCCAGGGGTGCGGACGGGCGAGTCGCCACCGCACGCCCGAATCCACCTGCGTGGAGGGGTCAGGCCAAAGGGGGAGACCGGTCCCCGAACTAGTGGAGGCAGGAAACGACCCTCAGCTAGAAACCGGAGGCTCTGACATTTTATGTGGCGCAGCCCCTCGCTACACCCGCTAGGAAGGCACCACATAGGGTCAGGGAAACTGACGCCAAGTTTACCAAGAGGAGGCCCGAGGCAGCCGGACAGAAGTGTTGGTAAGAAAGGCCAGACAAAGGACACACAAAGGGGGTCCTGTGAAGTGCTCCAAAGTTATCTGGGAGTTGTCTGAGCCCCTCACCTGGTGAGCACAGTACGACGTGGGCAGCCGTTACCTGCAGACGTGGTCTGGATAATAAGAACTGTGAGTAAAGGCCCTGGACTGCATCACTGACTCCGTGTCGTTACTGCTGCTGCCCTGCACCATCACCCCCATCCTCCGCATACACTGCCCTGAGGCTATACTCCTCCCGTGGGGAGTTATGCTACGCTCTGCTGCACCCACAACACCAGCCTCAGCGGTCTGCCCTGTAGCGGCGGTTCACTCTGACCGCAATCCACGGGTGGCGTAGTCGGACATTTAAACATCAAAACCACATAAATAGTTCCGCCACTGGTTTGACCGCCCTGAGCCACGGAACCGGGTCGCCGCCACGAAGACTACAACCACCAGCATCCACCAAAAAGGGTCCGGCTCCGGGTGTCCCAAGGCCCAGGGGGCGCGTCAGAACATTTTCATCACCTTTCACAATCACCAATGGGACAAGGCAGGGATGTCCTCTGTCCCCTCTCTTATACATCCTAGTGACGGAGCACCTGCTCTCATCAATTCGCCATAACCCCAATATTAGGTGGATTGAGGTGGGAGGCACCGAGTACAAGTGCTCTCTATTTGCTGATGATGTCCTAGTATATATCACTCAATCACATATATCCATCCCTGCTGTTATGGCTGAAATAGATCACTTTGTTACATGGTAAAATTTTAAAATCAATGCAGCGAAGTCTGAGGCCCTCGATGTCTCCCTCCCCAAATCCATATAGGATTCCATCCAGTCCAACTTTCCCTTTGCCTGGCCCTCACAGGGTATCAAATACTTAGGAATTCCTATTCATAGAGACCTCTCCCATCTATGTTATCTTAATTTTGGGCCCTTTATTGAACAATTCCATACAGACCACGGTTGGCAAGTTAGAACTGTAAGATTCACTACGTGAACCACTGGTGTTTTGTGGAAAAGCACATGTACACCGCGTTCCAAATTATTATGCAAAAAGTGTTTAGGAGTGATAAGGGAAGAATTTGTTTGTTTGTCAGTTAAACTCATTGATGGTGATGTGTGTCAGGGCTCTTTATATCACTGTAAGCAATTGCAGACACCTGTGCTAATTAGTTTAGCAGGTGTGTCCAATGAAAGGCAAGACTACTTAAGAAGGCTGTCTCACATTATTAAGCAGCCTACATTTTCTGCCAAAATGGGAAAGAAAAAGGATGTGTCGGCTGCTGAGAAGCAACAAATTGTGGAGTGTTTAGGTCAAGGCATGACTACAATCAACAATGTGCGATGATCAGGATGAAGTGTCTTGGCAATCAAGAAGTATGTAGCTGATTCACAGTACACACGTGTGCGTGCTGATAAGGGCAAATTGAGGACTCTTTCCTACAGGCAATTACGTCAGGTTGAAAGAGCAGCGGCAAAAAAGCCTTGTCATAGCAGCAGACAAGTTTTTGAAGATGCTTGTGCCTCCAACGTCCCCCGAACAACAAGATGCAGGGTCCTTCAGAGGTTTGCAGCTGTGCATACGCCATCCTGTCGACCTCCTCTATCCACTTCACACAAGCAGAAACGGCTCCAGTGGGCCAAACATTACATGAAGACTGATTTCAAAACTGTTTTGTTCACGGATGAGTGCCGTGCAGCGCTCGATGGTCCAGATGGATGGAGTGGAGGATGGCTGGTTGATGGACACCCCACGCAAACACGGCTACAGCGCCAACAAGGAGGAGGTGGAGTAATGTTTTGGGCTGGAATCATGGGGAGAGAGATTGTCGGCCCCTTTAGGATCCCTGAAGGCGCTAAAGATGAACTCCATAATGTATGTGGATTTTCTCAAACAGCACTTCCTGCCATGGTTCAAGAAGAAGAACCGTGAATTTCACAGCAAGATCATTTTTCTGCATGATAATGCACCATCTCATGCTGCACATAAAACATCTGCATCTCTGGCTGATATGGGCATAAAAGGGGACAAACTTATGGTGTGACCCCCATGCTCCCCTGACCTCTACCCCATTCAGAACCTCTGGAGCATCATCAAAAGGAGTGTCTATGATGGCGGGAGGCAGTTCACATCTAAGCAACAGCTCTGGGAGGGTATTCTGTCCTCATGCAAAACAATTGAAGCAGAAACCATCCAAAACCTGACAAATTCAATGGACGAGAGAGTTCAGAAGCTCCTTTCGAACAAGGGGTCCTATGTGAAAATGTAACATCACCTAGAATAAAGTTTTGAGTTGAAAACTGTTTGATTTCAGTTTCTAACAACCTGCTAATGCTTATAATTTCAAAAATGACCATTTTTTTGGTCTTTATTAAAATGAAAAGGTTGATCGAAAAGTTTGGGGGATCTAAGAGTGTGGCAACCCAGTAGTCATGATTACTTCGAATTCTGACAATATGAGGGTCATGCTGCAGGTAGTGCAGCAAGAAGGCACTTATGTGTCTTGCGCATCTCGGAGCCCCAAAATTATTTTCCGGGCTAGATGCAGCTAAAAATTATTTTTAATTTTAAATCTGGTGGAGCTTATTATAGATGGCCTAATAGGATCAGTGCTGCACACTGCTACAAAGCCCAAATTATTTTCCGGTCAAGATACAGATAAACATGATTAGTAACTTGAAAGCTTAAAACGTTTGGTAGGGTGATTTTAACCAATCATCAAGCTTTTACTCTCCCCAGGATGACACAGGGGTAGAAAAGTCGTTTCGGATCCATGATTTGTTCATCTTTATGAACGTGAGTCTGTCTACATTATCAGTGGAGAGCCGCGTGCGCTTATTTGTCAGCACACCACCAGCAGCGCTGAACACACGTTCAGACAGAACGCTGGCTGCGGGGCATGACAAGATCTCCAAGGCGTAAGTGGCTAGCTCCGGCCATTTATCCAGATTGGAAGCCCAAAAAGAGCAAGGGTCCAGTGACACAGTCGTGGCTTCAATGTTTACTTGGAGATACTCCTGTACCATCGTCTCTAGGCGTTGACTATGTGTCAGACTTCTTGTCTCCTGTGGCCTTGCAAAGGATGGGCTAAAAAAGTGGTGAAATGATTCCGCAAAATTGATGTTACCAGCAGATACTGTGGTTCTGTTACGGTTTGAGTGCTGAACACTTGACGGTCCCACGGTTGGCAAGTTGGAACTGTGAGATTCACTACGTGCACCACTGGTATTTTGTGGAAAAGCACATGTAAGATTCTGCAACAGTCTCTGCTGATACTCCTGCATGCGTGCATCCCTTTCTATGGCAGGAATAATTTCTGCAAATTTACTTTTGTACCGGGGATCTAACAGTGTGGCAACCCAGTAGTCAGGATTATTTCTAATTCTCACAATTCGAGGGTCATGTTGCAGGTAGTGCAGCAAGAAGGCACTCATGTGTGTTGCGCATCCAGGAGCACCAAGTCCCTGTTGTGTTGGTGGCGAGGTAACAATCATGCTTCCTTCCTCTGTCCTCTCCCCCCAACCTCGCACAACAGAAATGTGATCAAGGTCTCCCTCATCTGATGAGTCTTCCATCAGTTCGTCCTCCACTTCTTCCTGGGCTCCTGCACCTTCCTCACTAGTTTGGCTGCTACCATGCGCCCTGGTAAAACCATCTCCCCCACCCTCACATGCCTGCCGCCTTGGTGCTGCCGACCTTCTGGACCTTGCAGATGTTAGCCCTTCCGCATACAACTCCTCCTCCTCTACTTCCTCCACCTCCTCTTGTGCCACCACCTGACTCCGAATTCTGTTTAACATGTGCTCCAGCATGTAAATCACCGGAATAGTCATGCTGATAATGGCATCGTCAGCACTAAACATCTTCGTCGCCATTTCAAAACTGTGCAGAAGGGTGCATAGGTCCCTGATCTGAGACCACTCCTCCAGCGTGATTTGCCCCACCTCTGAATCTCGTTGGCCCAGGCTATACGTCAGAACGTATTGCACCAGGGCTTGTCGGTGCTGCCACAGTCGCTGCAACATGTGCAGAGTTGAATTCCACCGGGTAGGCACATCGCAATTTAGCCGGTGAAGTGGCAGGCCCAACGACTTCTGTAGAGATGTAAGTCGCTGAGCTGCGGGATGCGAACGGCGGAAGTGAGCACACAGCGACCGTGCCCTCTGCAGAAGGCCATCTAGTCTGGGATAGTGGGCTAAAAATTGCTGGACAACCAGGTTCAACACGTGAGCCATACAAGGCACGTGTGTGACATTGCCCCGGCGAAGGGCCGCACCCAGGTTTGCAGCATTGTCGCACACGGCCTTCCCTGGTTTCAGGTCCAGTGGAGACAACCATTCATGAAATTGGTTCTCCAGAGCTGACCACAACTCCTCAGCTGTGTGACTCACATTTCCCAGACATTTCAATGTAAAAACCGCCTGATCACGTTGAGCCCTACTGCCAGCATAGTAAGGAGGTGTGCAGGATCCCTTCTGCGCAGTTAGAAAGCTTGTGGCATGACCAGACAGGCTTTGGGTGCAGGTGGAAGACCGAGAGGAGGTTGAGGAGGCAGAAGCAGTGGAGGAACTTTGACATAAAGAGGATTGACGCACAACTCGTGGGGACGGCAAGACTTGGACAGCAGCCCCTTGTCCTGCTGTCACCATAGTTACCCAGTGCCCAGTCAGCGACATGTAACGCCCCTGTCCATGCCTACTCGTCCAAGTGTCTGTGGTGAAATGCACCCTGTCACACACAGAGTTTCTCAAAGAAGCGGTGATGTTGTGTGCGACATGCTGGTGGAGCGCAGGCACACCTTTCTTTGAGAAGTAGTGCCGACTGGGCATCTGGTACTGGGGCACTGCGACGGACATAAGGTCTCGAAAATCCTCTGTGTCCACCAGGCGGAAAGGCAGCATTTCTGTAGCCAAGAGCTTGCAGATGGTGAAATTCAACCTCTTAGCTTTCTCATGGCTAGGAGGAAATGGTCTTTTACTTGTCCACATCTGAGGGACCGAGGGCTGGCTATTGTGCTTAGACGGGGTTGATAAGGGTGTCCCCGGCAAACTGCCGGTCTGTGAGGAAGATGCAGGCGGACATGTTAGGTTGCCTTCATCCAAAGGTGGTGCTATCGATGTCGGACAGCGCTCAACACCAGCTGGTGTTACCACCTCCAAAGAAAATGATGACCTGCCAATCACGCTGGCTGTTGCGGGTAAAGAGGTGGCAGGTCTGCGCCCCAAAACAGGTGTGACTGCTGTCCCCCCAGTCACAGAGGATGAAGAGGCCGCGGATGCACAAGATATGGCAGACGGTGGTTGGCCCGGCCGGCTAGGCCGCATTGTAGCACACTGAGCTTCCCACTGCAACTTATGCTTCATGTCCATGTGCCGGTTCATGCATGAAGTACTCAAACTATGTATTTTTTGGCCTCTACTTAGCTTTTGCTGACAAATGTTACAGATAACACGAGTTGGGTCATCTTTATCGATCTGAAAAAATGCCCAGGCTATGCAAGGCTTAGCACCCATGCGACCTGAAGAGCCACCACGACTTGTGGTGAGAGGCAGAGTTGTGTTTGAGGATGCAGTTGTTGACGTGCTTCCAGTACTACGTCTCTGTCCAGGAAGGCGCAATCTGACCTCGTCGTCACTAGCATCTTCCTCCACCTCCTCTGCTGACCTCATCTCTTGGCTGACTGTGGGTTGACAGTAAGTGGGATCTCCGACCTCATCATCATCACCCTGTGCGTTATCACACCCGTCGTCCTCAGAGCCAACCTGTTCCTGCCCTGACAAAAAACTAAAGTTGTCGCTCCAATCAGGTATTTGAGTCTTATCATCGTCTTCCTCATTGTCTCCACCAACAGGAGTTACAGTTTGGGAATGAGGGTCTACATTATGGTCAGAACCTTCTGCGTCTGGTCCTGGATCCGACTCATAAAGATTCTGGGCATCAGTGCAGATCATTTCCTCGTCTGGATTCACAGAAGCGCTGGAGTCGACCTCTGATTCCCAGGCTATAGTATGAGTAAACAGCTCTGCAGACTCAACCATCTGTTCTACCTCATACTCAGACGGGCAGCTGGAGATTTGGGAGCTGTGAGGAAGCAAGTGCGATTTGGGTGACACCTTTGAGGACTGGAGTATTTGTGATGTTGAAGTTGATGTGGAGGAGAGCCCACTTAAAGGAGCACTTGATATCCGTTGAAGCACCTGCTGTTTTTGTGCCTCATCTGGAATTTGTAGCGATTGGCGTGGCCGTAAGAAAGGGATCTTATCACATTGTCCGCTAAAAGAAGTAGACATTTTAGTTTGGCTGGAAGATGGTCTTTCTTCTGCAGATGTTACTGTTGCTTTAACACCTACCCCACGGACACAACCTTTTTTCCCCTTCCCAACACGCCTATTCCCCTTTCCACCAGCAGCAGGCCTTTTTCCACTCATTTTGGTGGTTAACTAATTCACAACTCTGGAGTTGTTTGCACAAAAAAACAATGGATGGTAACCGAGCAGAGCTGAGTGGCCAAACTGTGGTATTAGGCCAAAACTATTGGCTGGGTTAGATGCAGATAAAAATTAGTTTTAATTTGCAACCTGATGGAGGTCAGTATAGATGGACTAATAGAGAAAGTCCCACACACTACTAGAAGGCCAAATATTTTTTCAGAGGTAGATGCAGAAAAAAATTATATTCAGTTTGCAACCTGATGGAGGTCAGTATAGATGGACTAATAGAACAAGACCCACACACAGCTAGAAGCCCAATATTTTTTCAGAGGTAGATGCAGAAAAAAATATATTCAGTTTGCAACCTGATGGAGGTCAGTATAGATGGACTAATAGAACAAGTCCCACACACTGCTAGAAGCCCAAATATTTTTTCAGAGGTACTGTAGATGCAGATAAAAATTAGTTTTAATTTGCAACCTGATGGAGGTCAGTATAGATGGACTAATAGAATGATGCTATGCCCAAAAGATTTTACTTCACTAGGTGCAGTAAAAAAATTGGTATTCTATACACAGGTGGTATATCTTGCAACACAGATAGGCTACTCCACTGACTAACACACTCTGCAATAGGCCAAAAAGGATTAGCTTTGCTAGATTCAGCCAAATGCTGTGAAAAAAACTTGCAAGCACTGGCACAGACCTGCCTGGCAAAAACTGATAGGAACTGATGTAACCTAGTCCTGAAAAGGACTCCAATTACAATTAGTCTTTACTCCCACAACCTATCTATTTAAGAGCACAGACCTGCCTGATAAAAGTCATAGGAAATGCTGTAACCTAGTCCTTAAAAGGACTGCAATCACAACTATTCCCTACTCCCAAGCTATCTGTATATTTGTGCGAAAATTGGCTTGAAATTAACAAGGTATAGCGCACACAACAACAGCGGTGCCGTCTAACACGCAGCTGCAGCAGTGAGAAAATGGTGGCGACGGGGAAAATGGCTTGGTCTTATAGGGCAAGGACATGTGACATACACTGCCAATCACACATGCCCTTGCTTGTGTGAAAAAAAGCACTTCGCTCCGTGTGTGCGCTGCTGATAGGCTGACAGATTGCACCTCCCCACTGTAAACGCGGGAAAGAGAAAAAAAAATGGAGATCTTCATTGTTCCTGCAGAGATCCATCCCCTGCCCCTCCCCCCGCCCCGCTGTACACTCAAACTGCGTATTAACATTAATTTTCATCATTACTGAGAAAAAATCCAGTTATGATTTTGGTGCACGAACAGTTATCGAACATAACCTCGAACAGCCGAATTTTTCTCAAATTGTTCGTGTTCGCCGAACGGCTCAAACACCGCCCAAAACAGCTCGAATTTGAGATTGGCGAACAGTTCGAGTAGAACAACGCTCATCTCTAGTCATAGGGCATATATTCAGTCAAGTTCTTGGATTTTAGACATTTATGCACCTCCAGAGACTCCACTGTTGACTCGTTCCCCAATCAGCGGTGCACAGGTAGCTGCTGTCACAGTCATGTAAAAATGTGGATTCCATTAACCAAAATCTGGTTGACAGCAGCAAGACTTTGGTGTGGGTTCTCTTTCAGTAGACTTCACAGGTCACGGTCACCAGAATAGTCACCAATTGGTTTCGGTAGCGCTTATTTGTCAGTTACGGCTGAGGATTTCATGTGGTCCTATTGTACTGTTGGTGGATGATGCTATATGTCAAAAAAAGAACAAAGAGTCATCACCAGGAGATTAATCAAATGGGACAGACCAGAAGATGAGCCAGGAACACAGGAGAAAGCCAGGACTAAGATTTACGAGAATCAGGGAGACAATCTAAAGGACAAGACAGGAACGTAGTCAAGAATAAAGACCAAGTCAGAAAAAAGCCCAAGATCAGGAACAAGGATGAGTTCTAAGACAAGGCCAAAGTCATGAAAAAGACTGAGCTCAGGCAGAAGGCTGAAGTCAAGAAGGAGGCTGAGATCAAAAATGAGGCTGAAATCTGGAACGGGGCTGAGGTCAAGAAAAAGACTGTGGTGAGGAACAAGAATGAGTTCAGGATCAATTTATAGTAGTAGAACAATTGCCAGGTCAGGATGCACCTTAATCAGAAGGAATGCATTGGAGACTGAAGACCACCAGTCTTGATGTCATCATGTTAACAGGATCCTGTTTGCTTGGTAATGCTACTTTGCTGGACGAGAAGAAAAGGAAAGACATGGCTGGACCTAGAGTGGCCACAGCCAAGATGAGGGCAGACGAGGAGACGTCCAGTTACCTAACAGGAGCCGCGACCGTCTACCAGGATGCAGCTCTGGAACCGGGTGATGCAACAACTGCCAGGAGCTGAGTGTGCAGAAACTGGTCCTGACACTCACAATGACAGGGGCAGAAACGGGGCTGACATATCATTGGTGCAACTCGTGAAGCCGCACAGGCGCCCAAGAGATGAAAGGGCTCCTGTCCACCTCCAAAGCAGGAGATATTGTCCATTATTATGAGCTATTGGACTGCACATGGCCCATATATTGTTCTTGCACCGGGGCCCATATATTGTTCTTGCACCGGGGCCCATATATTGTTCTTGCACCGGGGCCCATATATTGTTCTTGCACGGGGCCCATATATTGTTCTTGCACAGGACCCATATATTGTTCTTGCACATGGCCCATATATTGTTCTTGCACAGGGCTCATATACTGTTCTTGCACAGGGCCCATATATTGTTCTTGCACATGGCCCATATATTGTTCTTGCACCGGGGCCCATATATTGTTCTTGCACAGGGCCCATATACTGTTCTTGCACAGGGCTCATATATTGTTCTTGCACAGGGCCCATATACTGTAACTGCACAGGGCATATATATTGTTCTTGCACAGGGCCCATATATTGTTCTTGCACAGGGCCCATATATTGTTCTTGCACCGGGGCCCATATATTGTTCTAGCACAGGGCTCATATATTGTTCTTGCACATGGCCCATATATTGTTCTTGCACCGGGGCCCATATATTGTTCTTGTACATGGCCCATATATTGTTCTCGCACAGGGCCCATATATTGTTCTAGCACAGGGCTCATATATTGTTCTTGCACATGGCCCATATATTGTTCTTGCACCGGGGCCCATATATTGTTCTTGCACATGGCCCATATATTGTTCTTGCACCGGGGCCCATATATTGTTCTTGCACGGGGCCCATATATTGTTCTTGCACAGGACCCATATATTGTTCTTGCACATGGCCCATATATTGTTCTTGCACGGGGCCCATATACTGTTCTTGCACAGGGCCCATATATTGTTCTTGCACATGGACCACATATTGTTCTTGCACAGGGGCCTATATATTGTTCTTGCACCGGGGCCCATATATTGTTCTTGCACAGGGCCTATATATTGTTCTTGCACATGGCCCATATATTGTTCTTGCACCGGGGCCCATATATTGTTCTTGCACATGGCCCATATATTGTTCTTGCACAGGGCCCATACATTGTTCTTGCACCAGGGCCCATATATTGTTCTTGCACATGGCCCATATATTGTTCTTGCACCGGGGCCCATATATTGTTCTTGCACAGGGCCTATATATTGTTCTTGCACAGGGGCCCATATATTGTTCTTGCACCGGGGCCCATATATTGTTCTTGCACAGGGCCCGTATATTGTTCTTGCACCGGGGCCCATATATTGTTCTTGCACCGGGGCCCATATATTGTTCTTGCACTGGGGCTCATATATTGTTCTTGCACAGGGCCCATATATTGTTCTTGCACCGGGGCCCATATATTGTTCTTGCACAGGGCCCATATATTGTTCTTGCACTGGGGCTCATATATTGTTCTTGCACTGGGGCTCATATATTGTTCTTGCACAGGGCACATATAATGTTCTTGCACAGGGCTCATATATTGTTCTTGCACAGGGCCCATATACTGTAACTGCACAGGGCCTATATATTGTTCTTGCACAGGGCCCATATATTGTTCTTGCACAGGGCCCATATATTGTTCTTGCACCGGGGCCCATATATTGTTCTAGCACCGGGGCCCATATATTGTTCTTGTACATGGCCCATATATTGTTCTCGCACAGGGCCCATATATTGTTCTAGCACAGGGCTCATATATTGTTCTTGCACATGGCCCATATATTGTTCTTGCACCGGGGCCCATATATTGTTCTTGCACATGGCCCATATATTGTTCTTGCACCGGGGCCCATATATTGTTCTTGCACGGGGCCCATATATTGTTCTTGCACAGGACCCATATATTGTTCTTGCACATGGCCCATATATTGTTCTTGCACGGGGCCCATATACTGTTCTTGCACAGGGCCCATATATTGTTCTTGCACATGGACCACATATTGTTCTTGCACAGGGGCCTATATATTGTTCTTGCACCGGGGCCCATATATTGTTCTTGCACAGGGCCTATATATTGTTCTTGCACATGGCCCATATATTGTTCTTGCACCGGGGCCCATATATTGTTCTTGCACATGGCCCATATATTGTTCTTGCACAGGGCCCATACATTGTTCTTGCACCAGGGCCCATATATTGTTCTTGCACATGGCCCATATATTGTTCTTGCACCGGGGCCCATATATTGTTCTTGCACAGGGCCTATATATTGTTCTTGCACAGGGGCCCATATATTGTTCTTGCACCGGGGCCCATATATTGTTCTTGCACAGGGCCCGTATATTGTTCTTGCACCGGGGCCCATATATTGTTCTTGCACCGGGGCCCATATATTGTTCTTGCACTGGGGCTCATATATTGTTCTTGCACCGGGGCCCATATATTGTTCTTGCACAGGGCCCATATATTGTTCTTGCACCGGGGCCCATATATTGTTCTTGCACAGGGCCCATATATTGTTCTTGCACTGGGGCTCATATATTGTTCTTGCACTGGGGCTCATATATTGTTCTTGCACAGGGCACATATAATGTTCTTGCACAGGGCTCATATATTGTTCTTGCACAGGGCCCATATACTGTAACTGCACAGGGCCTATATATTGTTCTTGCACAGGGCCCATATATTGTTCTTGCACAGGGCCCATATATTGTTCTTGCACCGGGGCCCATATATTGTTCTTGCACAGGGCCCATATATTGTTCTTGCACCGGGGCCCATATATTGTTCTTGCACAGGGCCTATATATTGTTCTTGCACATGGCCCATATATTGTTCTTGCACCGGGGCCCATATATTGTTCTTGCACATGGCCCATATATTGTTCTTGCACCGGGGCCCATATATTGTTCTTGCACATGGCCCATATATTGTTCTTGCACAGGGCCCATATATTGTTCTTGCACCGGGGCCCATATATTGTTCTTGCACTGGGGCTCATATATTGTTCTTGCACTGGGGCTCATATATTGTTCTTGCACAGGACCCATATATTGTTCTTGCACCGGGGCCCATATATTGTTCTTGCACGGGGCCCATATATTGTTCTTGCACAGGACCCATATATTGTTCTTGCACATGGCCCATATATTGTTCTTGCACAGGGCTCATATACTGTTCTTGCACATGGCCCATATATTGTTCTTGCACATGGCCCATATATTGTTCTTGCACCGGGGCCCATATATTATTCTTGCACAGGGCCCATATATTGTTCTTGCACAGGGCCCATATACTGTAACTGCACAGGGCCTATATATTGTTCTTGCACAGGGCCCATATATTGTTCTTGCACAGGGCCCATATATTGTTCTTGCACCGGGGCCCATATATTGTTCTTGCACAGGGCCCATATATTGTTCTTGCACCGGGGCCCATATATTGTTCTTGCACAGGGCCTATATATTGTTCTTGCACATGGCCCATATATTGTTCTTGCACCGGGGCCCATATATTGTTCTTGCACATGGCCCATATATTGTTCTTGCACCGGGGCCCATATATTGTTCTTGCACATGGCCCATATATTGTTCTTGCACCGGGGCCCATATATTGTTCTTGCACATGGCCCATATATTGTTCTTGCACCGGGGCCCATATATTGTTCTTGCACAGGGCCCATATATTGTTCTTGCACAGGGCCTATATATTGTTCTTGCACATGGCCCATATACTGTTCTTGCACAGGGCTCATATATTGTTCTTGCACAGGGCCCATATACTGTAACTGCACAGGGCCTATATATTGTTCTTGCACAGGGCCCATATATTGTTCTTGCACAGGGCCCATATATTGTTCTTGCACCGGGGCCCATATATTGTTCTTGCACAGGGCCCATATATTGTTCTTGCACCGGGGCCCATATATTGTTCTTGCACAGGGCCTATATATTGTTCTTGCACATGGCCCATATATTGTTCTTGCACCGGGGCCCATATATTGTTCTTGCACATGGCCCATATATTGTTCTTGCACCGGGGCCCATATATTGTTCTTGCACATGGCCCATATATTGTTCTTGCACAGGGCCCATATATTGTTCTTGCACCGGGGCCCATATATTGTTCTTGCACATGGCCCATATATTGTTCTTGCACGGGGCCCATATACTGTTCTTGCACAGGGCCCATATATTGTTCTTGCACATGGACCACATATTGTTCTTGCACAGGGGCCTATATATTGTTCTTGCACCGGGGCCCATATATTGTTCTTGCACAGGGCCTATATATTGTTCTTGCACATGGCCCATATATTGTTCTTGCACCGGGGCCCATATATTGTTCTTGCACATGGCCCATATATTGTTCTTGCACAGGGCCCATACATTGTTCTTGCACAGGGCTCATATATTGTTCTTGCACATGGCCCATATATTGTTCTTGCACCGGGGCCCATATATTGTTCTTGCACCGGGGCCCATATATTGTTCTTGCACAGGGCCTATATATTGTTCTTGCACAGGGGCCCATATATTGTTCTTGCACCGGGGCCCATATATTGTTCTTGCACAGGGCCCATATATTGTTCTTGCACCGGGGCCCATATATTGTTCTTGCACCGGGGCGCATATATTGTTCTTGCACTGGGGCTCATATATTGTTCTTGCACAGGGCCCATATATTGTTCTTGCACCGGGGCCCATATATTGTTCTTGCACAGGGCCCATATATTGTTCTTGCACTGGGGCTCATATATTGTTCTTGCACTGGGGCTCATATATTGTTCTTGCACAGGGGCCCATATATTGTTCTTGCACCGGGGCCCATATATTGTTCTTGCACAGGGCCTATATATTGTTCTTGCACCGGGGCCCATATATTGTTCTTGCACAGGGCCTATATATTGTTCTTGCACATGGCCCATATATTGTTCTTGCACCGGGGCCCATATATTGTTCTTGCACATGGCCCATATATTGTTCTTGCACCGGGGCCCATATATTGTTCTTGCACATGGCCCATATATTGTTCTTGCACAGGGCCCATATATTGTTCTTGCACCGGGGCCCATATATTGTTCTTGCACATGGCCCATATATTGTTCTTGCACCGGGGCCCATATATTGTTCTTGCACTGGGGCTCATATATTGTTCTTGCACTGGGGCTCATATATTGTTCTTGCACAGGGGCCCATATATTGTTCTTGCACAGGGCCTATATATTGTTCTTGCACAGGGCCCATATATTGTTCTTGCACGGGGGCCCATATATTGTTCTTGCACAGGGCCTATATATTGTTCTTGCACAGGGCCCATATATTGTTCTTGCACCGGGGCCCATATATTGTTCTTGCACATGGCCCATATATTGTTCTTGCACAGGGCCCATATATTGTTATTGCACATGGCCCATATATTGTTCTTGCACCGGGGCCCATATATTGTTCTTGCACATGGCCCATATATTGTTCTTGCACAGGGCCCATATATTGTTCTTGCACAGGGCCTATATATTGTTCTTGCACATGGCCCATATATTGTTCTTGCACCGGGGCCCATATATTGTTCTTGCACAGGGCCTATATATTGTTCTTGCACATGGCCCATATATTGTTCTTGCACCGGGGCCCATATATTGTTCTTGCACATGGCCCATATATTGTTCTTGCACAGGGCCCATATATTGTTCTTGCACCGGGGCCCATATATTGTTCTTGCACATGGCCCATATATTGTTCTTGCACCGGGGCCCATATATTGTTCTTGCACAGGGCCTATATATTGTTCTTGCACAGGGGCCCATATATTGTTCTTGCACCGGGGCCCATATATTGTTCTTGCACAGGGCCCATATATTGTTCTTGCACCGGGGCCCATATATTGTTCTTGCACCGGGGCCCATATATTGTTCTTGCACAGGGCCCATATATTGTTCTTGCACCGGGGCCCATATATTGTTCTTGCACAGGGCCCATATATTGTTGTTGCACATGGCCCATATATTGTTCTTGCACAGGGCCCATATATTGTTCTTGCACAGGGCCCATATATTGTTCTTGCACGGGGCCCATATATTGTTCTTGCACATGGCCCATATATTGTTCTTGCACCGGGGCCCAGATATTGTTCTTGCACCGGGGCCCATATATTGCTCTTGCACAGGGGCCCATATATTGTTCTTGCACAGGGCCCATATATTGTTCTTGCACAGGGCCCATATATTGTTCTTGCACAGAAGCCCATATATTGTTCTTGCACAGGACCCATATATTGTTCTTGCACAGGACCCATATATTGTTCTTGCACAGGGCCCATATATTGTTCTTGCACAGGGCCCATATATTGTTCTTGCACAGGAGCCCATATATTGTTCTTGCACAGGAGCCCATATACTGTTCTTGCACAGGGGCCCATATATTGTTCTTGCACCGGGGCGCATATATTGTTCTTGCACAGGGCCCATATATTGTTCTTGCACATGGCCTATATATTGTT
This sequence comes from Phyllobates terribilis, assembly GCF_046119375.1. Taxonomy (NCBI): domain Eukaryota; kingdom Metazoa; phylum Chordata; class Amphibia; order Anura; family Dendrobatidae; genus Phyllobates; species Phyllobates terribilis. Next base: position 195,247,506 of record NW_027362768.1, read on the forward strand.
CTTGCACAGGGCCCATATATTGTTCTTGCACAGGGCTCATATATTTTTCTTGCACAGGGCCCATATATTGTTCTTGCACAGGACCCATATATTGTTCTTGCACAGGGCCCATATATTGTTCTTGCACAGGGCCCATATATTGTTCTTGCACATGGCCGATATATTGTTCTTGCACAGGACCCATATATTGTTCTTGCACAGGGCCCATATATTGTTCTTGCACAGGACCCATATATTGTTCTTGCACAGGGCCCATATATTGTTCTTGCACAGGGCCCATATATTGTTCTTGCACATGGCCGATATATTGTTCTTGCACAGGACCCATATATTGTTCTTGCACAGGGCCCATATATTGTTCTTGCACAGGGCCCATATATTGTTCTTGCACCAGGGCCCATATATTGTTCTTGCACATGGCCCATATATTGTTCTTGCACCGGGGCCCATATATTGTTCTTGCACAGGGCCTATATATTGTTCTTGCACAGGGGCCCATATATTGTTCTTGCACCGGGGCCCATATATTGTTCTTGCACAGGGCCTATATATTGTTCTTGCACAGGGCCTATATATTGTTCTTGCACAGGGGCCCATATATTGTTCTTGCACCAGGGCCCATATATTGTTCTTGCACATGGCCCATATATTGTTCTTGCACCGGGGCCCATATATTGTTCTTGCACAGGGCCTATATATTGTTCTTGCACAGGGCTCATATATTGTTCTTGCACCGGGGCCCATATATTGTTCTTGCACAGGGCCCATATATTGTTCTTGCACCGGGGCCCATATATTGTTCTTGCACTGGGGCTCATATATTGTTCTTGCACAAGGCCCATATATTGTTCTTGCACCGGGGCCCATATATTGTTCTTGCACATGGCCCATATATTGTTCTTGCACATGGCCCATCTATTGTTCTTGCACAGGGCCCATATACTGTTCTTGCACAGGGCTCATATATTGTTCTTGCACCGGGGCCCATATATTGTTCTTGCACATGGCCCATATATTGTTCTTGCACAAGGCCCATATATTGTTCTTGCACATGGCCCATCTATTGTTCTTGCACAGGGCCCATATACTGTTCTTGCACAGGGCTCATATATTGTTCTTGCACCGGGGCCCATATATTGTTCTTGCACATGGCCCATATACTGTTCTTGCACATGGCCGATATATTGTTCTTGCACAGGGCTCATATATTGTTCTTGCACCGGGGCCCATATATTGTTCTTGCACATGGCCCATATATTGTTCTTGCACAGGGCCCATATACTGTTCTTGCACAGGGCTCATATATTGTTCTTGCACAGGGCTCATATTTTGTTCTTGCACCGGGGCCCATATATTGTTCTTGCACATGGCCCATATATTGTTCTTGCACATGGCCGATATATTGTTCTTGCACAGGGCTCATATACTGTTCTTGCACCGGGGCCCATATATTGTTCTTGCACATGGCCCATATATTGTTCTTGCACAGGGCCCATATACTGTTCTTGCACAGGGCTCATATATTGTTCTTGCACCGGGGCCCATATATTGTTCTGCACATGGCCCATATATTGTTCTTGCACAGGGCCCATATGCTGTTCTTGCACAGGGCTCATATATTGTTCTTGCACCGGGGCCCATATATTGTTCTTGCACCAGGGCCCATATATTGTTCTTGCACCAGGGCTCATATATTGTTCTTGCACAGTGGCCCATTTATTGTTCTTGCACATGGCTCATATATTGTTCTTGCACCGGGCCCATATATTGTTCTTGCACCGGGGCCCATATATTGTTCTTGCACCGGGCCCATATATTGTTCTTGCACCGGGGCCCATATATTGTTCTTGCACAGGGCTCATATATTGTTCTTGCACAGGGGCCCATATATTGTTCTTGCACAGGGCCCATATATTGTTCTTGCACAGGGCCCATATACTGCTCTTACACAGGGCCCATATATTGTTCTTGCACCAGGGCCCATATATTGTTCTTGCACCGGGGCCCATATATTGCTCTTGCACAGGGGCCCATATATTGTTCTTGCACAGGGCCCATATATTGTTCTTGCACAGGGCCCATATATTGCTCTTGCACAGGGGCCCATATATTGTTCTTGCACAGGTCCATATATTGTTCTTGCACAGGGCCCATATATTGTTCTTGCACAGGGGCCCATATATTGTTCTTGCACAGGGCCCATATATTGTTCTTGCACCGGGGCCCATATATTGTTCTTGCACAGGGCCCATATATTGTTCTTGCACCGGGGCCCATATATTGTTCTTGCACATGACCCATATATTGTTCTTGCACAGGGGCCGATATATTGTTCTTGCACAGGGCTCATATATTTTTCTTGCACCGGGGCTCATATATTGTTCTTGCACATGGCCCATATATTTTTCTTGCAGAGGGCCCATATATTGTTCTTGCACATGGCCGATATATTGTTCTTGCACAGGGCCCATATATTGTTCTTGCAGCGGGGCTCATATATTGTTCTTGCACAGGGCCCATATATTGTTCTTGCACATGGCCGATATATTGTTCTTGCACAGGGCTCATATATTGTTCTTGCACAGGGCCCATATATTGTTTTTGCACAGGACCCATATATAGTTCTTGCACAGGGCCCATATATTGTTCTTGCACATGGCCCATATATTGTTCTTGCACAGGGCCCATATATTGTTCTTGCACAGGGCCCATATACTGCTCTTACACAGGGCCCATATATTGTTCTTGCACCGGGGCCCATATATTGTTCTTGCACCGGGGCCCATATATTGCTCTTGCACAGGGGCCCATATATTGTTCTTGCACAGGGCTCATATATTGTTCTTGCACAGGGCTCATATATTGTTCTTGCACAGGAACCATATATAGTTCTTGCACAGGGCCCATATATTGTTCTTGCACATGGCCCATATATTGTTCTTGCACCGGGGCCCATATATTGTTCTTGCACCGGGGCCCAATTATTGCTCTTGCACAGGGGCCCATATATTGTTCTTGCACAGGGACCATATATTGTTCTTGCACAGGGCCCATATATTGATCTTGCACAGGGGCCCATATATTGTTCTTGCACAGGGCCCATATATTGTTCTTACACCGGGGCCCATATATTGTTCTTGCACAGGGCCCATATATTGTTCTTGCACAGGGCCCATATATTGTTCTTGCACAGGGGCCCATATATTGTTCTTGCACAGGGCTCATATATTTTTCTTGCACAGGGCCCATATATTGTTCTTGCACAGGGCCCATATATTGTTCTTGCACAGGGCCCATATATTGTTCTTGCACATGGCCCATATATTGTTCTTGCACAGGGCCCATATATTGTTCTTGCACATGGCCCATATATTGTTCTTGCACATGGCCCATATATTGTTCTTGCACATGGCCCATATACTGCTCTTACACAGGGCCCATATATTGTTCTTGCACCGGGGCCCATATATTGTTCTTGCACCGGGGCCCATATATTGTTCTTGCACAGGGCCCATATATTGTTCTTGCACAGGGCCCATATATTGTTCTTGCACAGGGCCCATATATTGATCTTGCACAGGGGCCCATATATTGTTCTTGCACAGGGCCCATATATTGTTCTTACACCGGGGCCCATATATTGTTCTTGCACAGGGGCCCATATATTGTTCTTGCACAGGGCTCATATATTGTTCTTGCACATGGCCCATATATTGTTCTTGCACAGGGCCCATATATTGTTCTTGCACAGGGCCCATATATTGTTCTTGCACAGGGCCCATATATTGTTCTTGCACGGGGCCCATATATTGTTCTTGCACAGGGGCCCATATATTGTTCTTGCACCGGGGCCCAGATATTGTTCTTGCACCGGGGCCCATATATTGCTCTTGCACAGGGGCCCATATATTGTTCTTGCACAGGGCCCATATATTGTTCTTGCACAGGGCCCATATATTGTTCTTGCACAGGAGCCCATATTTTGTTCTTGCACAGGACCCATATACTGTTCTTGCACAGGGGCCCATATATTGTTCTTGCACCGGGGCGCATATATTGTTCTTGCACATGGCCCATATATTGTTCTTGCACATGGCCTATATATTGTTCTTGCACAGGGCCCATATATTGTTCTTGCACAGGGCTCATATATTTTTCTTGCACAGGGCCCATATATTGTTCTTGCACAGGACCCATATATTGTTCTTGCACAGGGCCCATATATTGTTCTTGCACATGGCCGATATATTGTTCTTGCACAGGACCCATATATTGTTCTTGCACAGGGCCCATATATTGTTCTTGCACAGGACCCATATATTGTTCTTGCACAGGGCCCATATATTGTTCTTGCACAGGGCCCATATATTGTTCTTCCACATGGCCGATATATTGTTCTTGCACAGGACCCATATATTGTTCTTGCACAGGGCCCATATATTGTTCTTGCACAGGGCCCATATATTGTTCTTGCACCAGGGCCCATATATTGTTCTTGCACATGGCCCATATATTGTTCTTGCACCGGGGCCCATATATTGTTCTTGCACAGGGCCTATATATTGTTCTTGCACAGGGGCCCATATATTGTTCTTGCACAGGGGCCCATATATTGTTCTTGCACAGGGCCCATATACTGCTCTTACACAGGGCCCATATATTGTTCTTGCACAGGGCCCATATATTGTTCTTGCACAGGGCCCATATATTGTTCTTGCACAGGGCCCATATACTGCTCTTACACAGGGCCCATATATTGTTCTTGCACCGGGGCCCATATATTGTTCTTGCACCGGGGCCCATATATTGCTCTTGCACAGGGGCCCATATATTGTTCTTGCACAGGGCTCATATATTGTTCTTGCACAGGAACCATATATAGTTCTTGCACAGGGCCCATATATTGTTCTTGCACCGGGGCCCATATATTGTTCTTGCACCGGGGCCCATATATTGCTCTTGCACAGGGGCCCATATATTGTTCTTGCACCGGGGCCCATATATTGTTCTTGCACCGGGGCCCATATATTGCTCTTGCACAGGGGCCCATATATTGTTCTTGCACAGGGCCCATATATTGTTCTTGCACAGGGCCCATATATTGTTCTTGCACAGGGGCCCATATATTGTTCTTGCACAGGGCCCATATATTGTTCTTGCACAGGGGCCCATATATTGTTCTTGTACAGGGCCCATATATTGTTCTTGCACAGGGGCCCATATATTGCTCTTGCACAGGGGCCCATATATTGTTCTTGCACAGGGCCCATATATTGTTCTTGCACATGGCCGATATATTGTTCTTGCACAGGACCCATATATAGTTCTTGCACAGGGCCCATATATTGTTCTTGCACAGGGCCCATTTATTGTTCTTGCACATGGCCGATATATTGTTCTTGCACAGGGCCCATATATTGTTCTTGCACAGGGCCCTCTTATTGTTCTTGCACATGGCCGATATATTGTTCTTGCACATGGCCCATATATTATTCTTGCACAGGGCCCATATATTGTTCTTGCACAGGGCCCATATACTGTTCTTGCACAGGGCCCATTTATTGTTCTTGCACAGGGACCATATATTGTTCTTGCACAGGGCCCATTTATTGTTCTTGCACATGGCCGATATATTGTTCTTGCACATGGCCGATATATTGTTCTTGCACAGGGCCCATATATTTTTCTTGCACAGGGCCCATATATTGCTCTTGCACATGGCCCATATATTGTTCTTACACAGGGCCCATATATTGTTCTTGCACAGGGACCATATACTGCTCTTACACAGGGCCCATATATTGTTCTTGCACCGGGGCCCATATATTGTTCTTGCACCGGGGCCCATATATTGCTCTTGCACAGGGGCCCATATATTGTTCTTGCACAGGGCTCATATATTGTTCTTGCACAGGGCTCATATATTGTTCTTGCACAGGAACCATATATAGTTCTTGCACAGGGCCCATATATTGTTCTTGCACATGGCCCATATATTGTTCTTGCACCGGGGCCCATATATTGTTCTTGCACCGGGGCCCAATTATTGCTCTTGCACAGGGGCCCATATATTGTTCTTGCACAGGGCCCATATATTGTTCTTGCACAGGGCCCATATATTGATCTTGCACAGGGGCCCATATATTGTTCTTGCACAGGGCCCATATATTGTTCTTACACCGGGGCCCATATATTGTTCTTGCACAGGGCCCATATATTGTTCTTGCACAGGGCCCATATATTGTTCTTGCACAGGGGCCCATATATTGTTCTTGCACAGGGCTCATATATTTTTCTTGCACAGGGCCCATATATTGTTCTTGCACCGGGACCCATATATTGTTCTTGCACATGGCCCATATATTGTTCTTGCACAGGGCCCATATATTGTTCTTGCACAGGGCCCATATATTGTTCTTGCACAGGGCCCATATATTGTTCTTGCACAGGGCCCATATATTGTTCTTGCACAGGGGCCCATATATTGTTCTTGCACAGGGCCCATATATTGTTCTTGCACAGGGCCCATATATTGTTCTTGCACCGGGACCCATATATTGTTCTTGCACATGGCCCATATATTGTTCTTGCACAGGGCCCATATATTGTTCTTGCACAGGGCCCATATACTGCTCTTACACAGGGCCCATATATTGTTCTTGCACCGGGGCCCATATATTGTTCTTGCACCGGGGCCCATATATTGTTCTTGCACAGGGCCCATATATTGTTCTTGCACAGGGCCCATATATTGTTCTTGCACAGGGCCCATATATTGATCTTGCACAGGGGCCCATATATTGTTCTTGCACAGGGCCCATATATTGTTCTTACACCGGGGCCCATATATTGTTCTTGCACAGGGCCCATATATTGTTCTTACACCGGGGCCCATATATTGTTCTTGCACAGGGCCCATATATTGTTCTTACACCGGGGCCCATATATTGTTCTTGCACAGGGCCCATATATTGTTCTTGCACAGGGCCCATATATTGATCTTGCACAGGGGCCCATATATTGTTCTTGCACAGGGCCCATATATTGTTCTTACACCGGGGCCCATATATTGATCTTGCACCGGGGCCCATATATTGTTCTTGCACAGGGCCCATATATTGTTCTTGCACAGGGCCCATATATTGTTCTTGCACAGGGGCCCATATATTGTTCTTGCACAGGGCTCATATATTGTTCTTGCACATGGCCCATATATTGTTCTTGCACAGGGCCCATATATTGTTCTTGCACAGGGCCCATATATTGTTCTTGCACGGGGCCCATATATTGTTCTTGCACATGGCCCATATATTGTTCTTGCACAGGGGCCCATATATTGTTCTTGCACCGGGGCCCAGATATTGTTCTTGCACCGGGGCCCATATATTGCTCTTGCACAGGGGCCCATATATTGTTCTTGCACAGGGCCCATATATTGTTCTTGCACAGGGCCCATATATTGTTCTTGCACAGGAGCCCATATTTTGTTCTTGCACAGGACCCATATACTGTTCTTGCACAGGGGCCCATATATTGTTCTTGCACCGGGGCGCATATATTGTTCTTGCACATGGCCCATATATTGTTCTTGCACATGGCCTATATATTGTTCTTGCACAGGGCCCATATATTGTTCTTGCACAGGGCTCATATATTTTTCTTGCACAGGGCCCATATATTGTTCTTGCACAGGACCCACATATTGTTCTTGCACAGGGCCCATATATTGTTCTTGCACAGGGCCCATATATTGTTCTTGCACATGGCCGATATATTGTTCTTGCACAGGACCCATATATTGTTCTTGCACAGGGCCCATATATTGTTCTTGCACAGGACCCATATATTGTTCTTGCACAGGGCCCATATATTGTTCTTGCACAGGGCCCATATATTGTTCTTCCACATGGCCGATATATTGTTCTTGCACAGGACCCATATATTGTTCTTGCACAGGGCCCATATATTGTTCTTGCACAGGGCCCATATATTGTTCTTGCACCAGGGCCCATATATTGTTCTTGCACATGGCCCATATATTGTTCTTGCACCGGGGCCCATATATTGTTCTTGCACAGGGCCTATATATTGTTCTTGCACAGGGGCCCATATATTGTTCTTGCACCGGGGCCCATATATTGTTCTTGCACAGGGCCCATATACTGCTCTTACACAGGGCCCATATATTGTTCTTGCACCGGGGCCCATATATTGTTCTTGCACCGGGGCCCATATATTGCTCTTGCACAGGGGCCCATATATTGTTCTTGCACAGGGCTCATATATTGTTCTTGCACAGGAACCATATATAGTTCTTGCACAGGGCCCATATATTGTTCTTGCACCGGGGCCCATATATTGTTCTTGCACCGGGGCCCATATATTGCTCTTGCACAGGGGCCCATATATTGTTCTTGCACCGGGGCCCATATATTGTTCTTGCACCGGGGCCCATATATTGCTCTTGCACAGGGGCCCATATATTGTTCTTGCACAGGGCCCCTATATTGTTCTTGCACAGGGCCCATATATTGCTCTTGCACAGGGGCCCATATATTGTTCTTGCACAGGGCCCATATATTGTTCTTGCACAGGGCCCATATATTGTTCTTGCACAGGGGCCCATATATTGTTCTTGCACAGGGCCCATATATTGTTCTTGCACAGGGGCCCATATATTGTTCTTGTACAGGGCCCATATATTGTTCTTGCACAGGGGCCCATATATTGCTCTTGCACAGGGGCCCATATATTGTTCTTGCACAGGGCCCATATATTGTTCTTGCACATGGCCGATATATTGTTCTTGCACAGGACCCATATATAGTTCTTGCACAGGGCCCATATATTGTTCTTGCACAGGGCCCATTTATTGTTCTTGCACATGGCCGATATATTGTTCTTGCACAGGGCCCATATATTGTTCTTGCACAGGGCCCATTTATTGTTCTTGCACATGGCCGATATATTGTTCTTGCACATGGCCCATATATTATTCTTGCACAGGGCCCATATATTGTTCTTGCACAGGGCCCATATACTGTTCTTGCACAGGGCCCATTTATTGTTCTTGCACAGGGACCATATATTGTTCTTGCACAGTGGCCCATATATTGTTCTTGCACAGGGCCCATATATTGTTCTTGCACAGGGCCCATTTATTGTTCTTGCACATGGCCGATATATTGTTCTTGCACATGGCCGATATATTGTTCTTGCACAGGGCCCATATATTTTTCTTGCACAGGGCCCATATATTGCTCTTGCACATGGCCCATATATTGTTCTTGCACAGGGCCCATATATTGTTCTTGCACAGGGCCCATATATTGTTCTTGCACATGGCCCATATATTGTTCTTGCACAGGACCCATATATAGTTCTTGCACCGGGCCCATATATTGTTCTTGCACAGGGCCCATTTATTGTTCTTGCACATGGCCGATATATTGTTCTTGCACATGGCCCATATATTGTTCTTGCACAGGGCCCATATATTGTTCTTGCACAGGGCCCATATATTGTTCTTGCACAGGGCCCATATATTGTTCTTGCACAGGGCCCATGTACTGTTCTTACACATGGCTCATATATTGTTGTTGCACATGGCCGATATATTGTTGTTGCACATGGCGCATATATTGTTCTTGCACCGGGGCCCATATATTGTTCTTGCACATGGCCCATATACTGTTCTTGCACATGGCTCATATATTGTTCTTGCACATGGCCCATATATTGTTCTTGCACAGGGCCCATATATTGTTCTTGCACAGGGCCCATATATTGTTCTTGCACAGGGCCCATATATTGTTCTTGCACAGGGCCCATATATTGTTCTTGCACAGGGCCCATGTACTGTTCTTACACAGGGCTCATATATTGTTGTTGCACATGGCCGATATATTGTTGTTGCACATGGCTCATATATTGTTCTTGCACCGGGGCCCATATATTGTTCTTGCACATGGCCCATATACTGTTCTTGCACATGGCTCATATACTGTTCTTGCACAGGGCCCATATATTGTTCTTGCACAGGGCCCATATATTGTTCTTGCACAGGGCCCATATATTGTTCTTGCACAGGGCCCATATATTTTTCTTGCACAGGGCCCATATACTGTTCTTGCACAGGGCTCATATATTGTTCTTGCACCGGGGCCCATATATTGTTCTTGCACATGGCCGATATATTGTTCTTGCACATGGCTCATATATTGTTCTTGCACATGGCTCATATATTGTTCTTGCACCGGGGACCATATATTTTTCTTGCACAGGGCCCATATACTGTTCTTGCACAGGGCTCATATATTGTTCTTGCACAGGGCCCATATATTGTTCTTGCACAGGGCTCATATATTGTTCTTGCACCGGGGCCCATATATTGTTCTTGCACATGGCCCATATATTGTTCTTGCACAGGGCCCATATATTGTTCTTGCACCGGGGACCATATATTGTTCTTGCACAGGGCCCATATATTGTTCTTGCACCGGGGACCATATATTGTTCTTGCACATGGCCGATATATTGTTCTTGCACCGGGGCCCATATATTGTTCTTGCACATGGCCCATATATTGTTCTTGCACATGGCTCATATATTGTTCTTGCACTGGGGACCATATATTGTACTTGCACAGGGCCCATATACTGTTCTTGCACAGGGCCCATATATTGTTCTTGCACAGGGCCCATATATTGTTCTTGCACATGGCCGATATATTGTTCTTGCACCGGGGCCCATATATTGTTCTTGCACATGGCCCATATATTGTTCTTGCACAGGGCCCATATATTGTTCTTGCACGGGGCCCATATATTGTTCTGGCACAGGGCCCATACATTGTTCTTGCACCGGGGCCCATATATTGTTCTTGCACAGGGCCCATATATTGTTCTTGCACGGGGCCCATATATTGTTCTTGCACATGGCCCATATATTGTTCTTGCACATGGCCCATATATTGTTCTTGCACGGGGCCCATATATTGACCTTGCACCGGGGCCCATATATTGTTCTTGCACAGGGCCTATATATTGTTCTTGCACAGGGTCCATATACTGCTCTGCACAGGGCCCATATATTGTTCTTGCACGGGGCCCATATATTGTTCTTGCACAGGGCCCATATATTGTTCTTGCACAGGGCTCATATACTGCTCTTACACAGGACCCATATATTGTTCTTGCACATGGCCCATATATTGTTCTTGCACATGGCCGATATATTGTTCTTGCACATGGCCCATATATTGTTCTTGCACCGGGGCCCATTTATTGTTCTTGCACATGGCTCATATATTGTTCTTGCACAGGGGCCCATATATTGCTCTTGCACAGGGGCCCATATATTGTTCTTGCACAGGGGCCCATATATTGTTCTTGCACAGGGCCCATTTATTGTTCTTGCACAGGGCCCATATATTGTTCTTGCACAGGGGCCCATATATTGTTCTTGCACAGGGGCCCATATATTGTTCTTGCACAGGGCCCATATATTGTTCTTGCACAGGGGCCCATTTATTGTTCTTGCACATGGCCCATATATTGTTCTTGCACCGGGGCTCATATATTGTTCTTGCACAGGGCCCATTTATTGTTCTTGCACATGGCTCATATATTGTTCTTGCACAGGGGCCCATATATTGCTCTTGCACAGGGGCCCATATATTGTTCTTGCACAGGGGCCCATATATTGTTCTTGCACAGGGCCCATATATTGTTCTTGCACAGGGCCCATATATTGTTCTTGCACAGGGCCCATATATTGTTCTTGCACAGGCCCCATATATTGTTCTTGCACAGGGGCCCATATATTGCTCTTGCACAGGGGCCCATATATTGTTCTTGCACAGGGCCCATATATTGTTCTTGCACAGGGCCCATATATTGTTCTTGCACAGGGCTCATATATTGTTCTTGCACAGGACCCATATATTGTTCTTGCACAGGGCCCATATATTGTTCTTGCACATGGCCTATATTGTTCTTGCACATGGCCCATATATTGTTCTTGCACAGGGCCCATATACTGTTCTTGCACATGGCCCATATATTGTTCTTGCACATGGCCGATATATAGTTCTTGCACATGGCTCATATATTGTTCTTGCACATGGCCCATATATTGTTCTTGCACAGGGCCCATATATTGCTCTTGCACATGGCCCATATATTGTTCTTGCACATGGCCCATATATTGTTCTTGCACATGGCCGATATATTGTTCTTGCACATGGCCCATATATTGTTCTTGCACCGGGGCTCATATATTGTTCTTGCACAGGGCCCATATATTGTTCTTGCACCGGGGCTCATATATTGTTCTTGCACAGGGCCCATATATTGTTCTTGCACAGGGGCCCATATATTGTTCTTGCACATGGCCTATATATTGTTCTTGCTCATGGCCCATATATTGTTCTTGCACCGGGGCTCATATATTGTTCTTGCACAGGGCCCATATATTGTTCTTGCACAGGGCCCATATATTGTTCTTGCACCGGGGCTCATATATTGTTCTTGCACAGGGCCCATATATTGTTCTTGCACAGGGGCCCATATATTGTTCTTGCACATGGCCTATATATTGTTCTTGCACATGGCCCATATATTGTTCTTGCACAGGGCCCATATATTGTTCTTGCACAGGGCCCATATATTGTTCTTGCACATGGCCCATATATTGTTCTTGCACAGGGCCCATATATTGTTCTTGCACATGGCCCATATATTGTTCTTGCACATGGCCCATATATTGTTCTTGCACAGGGCTCATATATTGTTCTTGCACATGGCCCATATATTGTTCTTGCACCGGGGCTCATATATTGTTCTTGCACAGGGCCCATATATTGTTCTTGCACAGGGGCCCATATATTGTTCTTGCACATGGCCTATATATTGTTCTTGCACATGGCCCATATATTGTTCTTGCACAGGGCCCATATATTGTTCTTGCACATGGCCTATATATTGTTCTTGCACATGGCCCATATATTGTTCTTGCACCGGGGCCCATATATTGTTCTTGCACCAGGGCCCATATATTGTTCTTGCACATGGCCCATATATTGTTCTTGCACCGGGGCTCATATATTGTTCTTGCACATGGCCTATATATTGTTCTTGCACATGGCCCATATATTGTTCTTGCACAGGGCCCATATATTGTTCTTGCACAGGGCCCATATATTGTTCTTGCACATGGCCCATATATTGTTCTTGCACGGGGCGCATATATTGTTCTTGCACATGGCCCATATATTGTTCTTGCACAGGGCCCATATATTGTTCTTGCACATGGCCTATATTGTTCTTGCACAGGGCCCATATATTGTTCTTGCACCGGGGCTCATATATTTTTCTTGCACAGGGCCCATATATTGTTCTTGCACAGGGCCCATATATTGTTCTTGCACAGTGGCCCATTTATTGTTCTTGCACATGGCCCATATATTGTTCTTGCACCGGGGCCCATATATTGTTCTTGCACAGGGCCCATATATTGTTCTTGCACCGGGGCCCATATATTGTTCTTGCACAGGGCCCATATATTGTTCTTGCACAGGGCCCATATATTGTTCTTGCACAGGGCCCATTTATTGTTCTTGCACATGGCCGATATATTGTTCTTGCACATGGCCCATATATTGTTCTTGCACATGGCCCATATACTGTTCTTGCACAGGGCCCATATATTGTTCTTGCACCGGGGCCCATATACTGTTCTTGCACAGGGCTCATATATTGTTCTTGCACCGGGGCCCATTTATTGTTCTTGCACATGGCCCATATATTGTTCTTGCACATGGCCCATATATTGTTCTTGCACCGGGGCCCATATATTGTTCTTGCACAGGGGCCCATATATTGTTCTTGCACAGGCCCCATATATTGTTCTTGCACATGGCCCATATACTGTTCTTGCACAGGGCCCATATATTGTTCTTGCACAGGGCCCATATATTGTTCTTGCACAGGGCCCATATATTGTTCTTGCACATGGCCCATATATTGCTCTTGCACAGGACCCATATATTGTTCTTGCACATGGCCCATATATTGTTCTTGCACAGGACCCAAATATTGTTCTTGCACATGGCCCATATATTGTTCTTGCACAGGGCCCATATATTGTTCTTGCACAGGGCCCATATATTGTTCTTGCACATGGCCTATATTGTTCTTGCACAGGGCCCATATATTGTTCTTGCACCGGGGCCCATATATTGTTCTTGCACATGGCCCATATATTGTTCTTGCACAGGGCCCATATATTGTTCTTGCACCGGGGCGCATATATTGTTCTTGCACAGGGGCCCATATATTGTTCTTGCACAGGGCCCATATATTGTTCTTGCACATGGCCTATATTGTTCTTGCACAGGGCCCATATATTGTTCTTGCACCGGGGCCCATATATTGTTCTTGCACATGGCCCATATATTGTTCTTGCACAGGGCTCATATATTTTTCTTGCACAGGGCCCATATATTGTTCTTGCACAGGGCCCATATATTGTTCTTGCACATGGCCGATATATTGTTCTTGCACATGGCCCATATATTGTTCTTGCACATGGCCCATATACTGTTCTTGCACAGGGCCCATATATTGTTCTTGCACCGGGGCCCATATACTGTTCTTGCACAAGGCCCATTTATTGTTCTTGCACATGGCCGATATATTGTTCTTGCACATGGCCCATATATTGTTCTTGCACAGGGCCCATATACTGTTCTTGCACAGGGCCCATATATTGTTCTTGCACCGGGGCCCATATACTGTTCTTGCACAGGGCTCATATATTGTTCTTGCACCGGGGCCCATATATTGTTCTTGCACCGGGGCCCATATATTGTTCTTGCACAGTGGCCCATTTATTGTTCTTGCACAGGGCCCATATACTGTTCTTGCACAGGGCCCATATATTGTTCTTGCACCGGGGCCCATATATTGTTCTTGCACAGTGGCCCATTTATTGTTCTTGCACATGGCCGATATATTGTTCTTGCACATGGCCCATATATTGTTCTTGCACAGGGCCCATATATTGTTCTTGCACCGGGGCCCATATATTGCTCTTGCACATGGCCCATATATTGTTCTTGCACAGGGCCCATATACTGTTCTTGCACAGGGGCCCATATATTGTTCTTGCACAGGGCCCATATATTGTTCTTGCACAGGGCCCATATATTGTTCTTGCACAGGGGCCCATATATTGTTCTTGCACAGGGCCCATATATTGTTCTTGCACAGGGGCCCATAGATTGTTCTTGCACATGGCCCATATACTGTTCTTGCACAGGGCCCATATATTGTTCTTGCACAGGGCCCATATATTGTTCTTGCACAGGGCCCATATATTGTTCTTGCACAGGGCCCATATATTGTTCTTGCACAGGGCCCATATATTGTTCTTGCACAGGGGCCCATATATTGTTCTTGCACAGGGCCCATATATTGCTCTTGCACAGGGCCCATATATTGTTCTTGCACAGGGCCCATATATTGTTCTTGCACAGGGCCCATATATTGATCTTGCACAGGGCCCATATATTGTTCTTGCACAGGGCCCATATACTGTTCTTGCACAGGGCCCATATATTGTTCTTGCACAGGGCCCATATATTGTTCTTGCACAGGGCCCATATATTGCTCTTGCACAGGACCCATATATGGTTCTTGCACATGGCCCATATATTGTTCTTGCACAGGACCCATATATTGTTCTTGCACATGGCCCATATATTGTTCTTGCACAGGGCCCATATATTGTTCTTGCACGGGGCGCATATATTGTTCTTGCACAGGGGCCCATATATTGTTCTTGCACAGGGCCCATATATTGTTCTTGCACATGGCCTATATTGTTCTTGCACAGGGCCCATATATTGTTCTTGCACCGGGGCCCATATATTGTTCTTGCACATGGCCCATATATTGTTCTTGCACAGGGCTCATATATTTTTCTTGCACAGGGCCCATATATTGTTCTTGCACAGGGCCCATATATTGTTCTTGCACATGGCCGATATATTGTTCTTGCACAGGGCCCATATATTGTTCTTGCACCGGGGCCCATATACTGTTCTTGCACAGGGCCCATTTATTGTTCTTGCACATGGCCGATATATTGTTCTTGCACATGGCCCATATATTGTTCTTGCACATGGCCCATATACTGTTCTTGCACAGGGCCCATATATTGTTCTTGCACCGGGGCCCATATACTGTTCTTGCACAGGGCTCATATATTGTTCTTGCACCGGGGCCCATATATTGTTCTTGCACCGGGGCCCATATATTGTTCTTGCACAGTGGCCCATTTATTGTTCTTGCACAGGGCCCATATACTGTTCTTGCACAGGGCCCATATATTGTTCTTGCACCGGGGCCCATATATTGTTCTTGCACAGTGGCCCATTTATTGTTCTTGCACATGGCCGATATATTGTTCTTGCACATGGCCCATATATTGTTCTTGCACAGGGCCCATATATTGTTCTTGCACCGGGGCCCATATATTGTTCTTGCACAGGGCCCATATATTGTTCTTGCACAGGGCCCATATATTGCTCTTGCACAGGGGCCCATATATTGTTCTTGCACATGGCCCATATATTGCTCTTGCACATGGCCCATATATTGCTCTTGCACAGGGCCCATATACTGTTCTTGCACAGGGGCCCATATATTGTTCTTGCACAGGGCCCATATATTGTTCTTGCACAGGGCCCATATATTGCTCTTGCACAGGGGCCCATATATTGCTCTTGCACAGGGGCCCATATATTGTTCTTGCACAGGGCCCATATATTGTTCTTGCACAGGGCCCATATATTGTTCTTGCACAGGGCCCATATATTGTTCTTGCACAGGGCCCATATATTGTTCTTGCACAGGGGCCCATATATTGTTCTTGCACAGGGCTCATATATTGTTCTTGCACAGGGCCCATATATTGCTCTTGCACAGGGCTCATATATTGATCTTGCACATGGCCGATATATTGTTCTTGCACATGGCCCATATACTGTTCTTGCACAGGGCCCATATATTGTTCTTGCACAGGGCCCATATATTGTTCTTGCACAGGGCCCATATATTGCTTTTGCACAGGGGCCCATATATTGCTCTTGCACAGGGGCCCATAGATTGTTCTTGCACAGGGCCCATATATTGTTCTTGCACCGGGGCCCATATATTGTTCTTGCACAGTGGCCCATTTATTGTTCTTGCACATGGCCGATATATTGTTCTTGCACATGGCCCATATATTGTTCTTGCACAGGGCCCATATATTGTTCTTGCACCGGGGCCCATATATTGTTCTTGCACAGGGCCCATATATTGTTCTTGCACAGGGCCCATATATTGCTCTTGCACAGGGGCCCATATATTGTTCTTGCACATGGCCCATATATTGCTCTTGCACATGGCCCATATATTGCTCTTGCACAGGGCCCATATACTGTTCTTGCACAGGGGCCCATATATTGTTCTTGCACAGGGCCCATATATTGTTCTTGCACAGGGCCCATATATTGCTCTTGCACAGGGGCCCATATATTGCTCTTGCACAGGGGCCCATATATTGTTCTTGCACAGGGCCCATATATTGTTCTTGCACAGGGCCCATATATTGTTCTTGCACAGGGCCCATATATTGTTCTTGCACAGGGCCCATATATTGTTCTTGCACAGGGGCCCATATATTGTTCTTGCACAGGGCTCATATATTGTTCTTGCACAGGGCCCATATATTGCTCTTGCACAGGGCTCATATATTGATCTTGCACATGGCCGATATATTGTTCTTGCACATGGCCCATATACTGTTCTTGCACAGGGCCCATATATTGTTCTTGCACAGGGCCCATATATTGTTCTTGCACAGGGCCCATATATTGCTCTTGCACAGGGGCCCATATTTTGCTCTTGCACAGGGGCCCATAGATTGTTCTTGCACAGGGCCCATATATTGTTCTTGCACCGGGGCCCATATACTGTTCTTGCACAGGGCCCATATATTGTTCTTGCACCGCGGGGCCCATATATTATTCTTACACCGGGGCCGCCTCTGTCTGTGTCCGCCAGTGGGCAGATGTACTGTCGTTAACACCCTTATGACAATATTGGTCGCCATATTTGTGCTTCTTCAGGAGTGCACACATTTCTGGAGCTGCTCGTCCATGCCATGTTGTCTCCGCATGGTGTTCCTTAGCGCCTCTATGGACGATGCGGCTGCGGATCCCATGTGCTCCTATTATGCTGCAGATTGTGTGACATTTACGGGTCAATTTGTACCAATATTGAAACAAACATTTCACACAATCCACAGGTTAGTTCCCGGCCTCCGATCTCCATGTTGTGGAGAATGATTAATATTTTTCCCGCTATCACCATATCAGCTACATGCAGATTATACACATTGCTCCGCTCTTCGTCAAATACCTGTGTTCTACAAATTCCCAATTTATGGCTAATTAGTAAGTGTGAAGCGTTCTTCTATCTGTTCAGACACTTGTGTTTCTAAGAAGCGTATTTCAAAGTAATCCATAATGAACTTGAACATTTTACACTTGAGGAAAACAAGTGGTAATCATCATCGCCGAGCACGTTCACTCCAGAAACCATTTGTACTAAAAATTAATAATCTCTCGTATTCTCCTCTTATTTAGGCAGAAACTTTTTGATGCCACCAATTAATGTGATTCGTTAGAAGCCAAATTAAAATGTGATGATAGTTGGAATTCTGGAAGTGATGTGTGATCAGACGTATCACCATATCGCACCTATCGTTTCTCTACATTGGGTCACATATTTTGGATACTTTTAAATCGAGTTTTAATGTTAAGGTATTTTTTATGTTTCTTATTATTTTTCATGTCACTATCTATAGGGAGGGTTTTCAGAGCAGCCATTGAGCCGTCAGTATAGGCTGACACCGCTGTCACCTCTCAGCTGGTGCGGTGCACACACTGTCGGCCAGGTCAACAACCGTTTCATTATCACTGAGCGACAGGATATTATTAATTAAAGATAAACCCTCTATGGTAATGCTGGAGTCAGATGGCTCAGGATCCACCCCTGACGTAGGTGACACGGGCCGATCCTCCTCCCGCTCTCTGCACAGTGACCTCTGCACAGGCCATAGAGCATGCCCACACACCCTGAGCTATTCTCTGACCGTAATGCAAATCTCTGCAGCGATTATTGCAGCACCTTAGCTAAGATAATGTCTGTACAATAATGAAGGGGAAAGACAATGAAAAATCACGACCCGTCAGTCCTCATGTACCTGTAGGGAGCACACACACATCGCCTCTGCGGCATTTAGGCATGTGCCACTTTATGGCTTCTGTAGGGCAATCACCATAGCACTGTGTCAAGTGATGAAAAGTCATGAACAGCTAGGTCTCATGTACATGGAGCCCATACGTTGGCACCTGCATTGCCTATGGCACCTTTCTGCAGAGCATCGCATCTCAATACGGTACCTGCACGGCACAATACAGGATCCGTGCTTCTAGAGGAGAATGGGGCACAAAGCAATAAGCCGGTATCATGGGTGTCGCTGAGGGCTATCTGCCCCCGCTGCTGAGGGCTATCTGCCCCCGCTGCTGAGTGCTATCTGCCCCCGCTGCTGAGTGCTATCTGCCCCCGCTGCTGAGTGCTATCTGCCCCCGCTGCTGAGTGCTATCTGCCCCCGCTGCTGAGTGCTATCTGCCCCCGCTGCTGAGTGCTATCTGCCCCCGCTGCTGAGTGCTATCTGCCCCCGCTGCTGAGTGCTATCTGTCCCTGCTGCTGAGTGCTATCTGCCCCCACTGCTGAGTGCTATCTGCCCCCGCTGCTGAGTGCTATCTGCCCCCGCTGCTGAGTGCTATCTGCCCCCGCTGCTGAGTGCTATCTGTCCCCGCTGCTGAGTGCTATCTGCCCCCGCTGCTGAGTGCTATCTGCCCCCGCTGCTGAGTGCTATCTGCCCCCGCTGCTGAGTGCTATCTGCCCCCGCTGCTGAGTGCCGGGGCGGCATCGACAAATTACTCTGCTTTAGCCGGTGTAAATTAGATAGAGGTGAGGGGTAGTGAATTGGACATGTGCGTTGGGGCGTTATTCCCGGCTATGGCTCTGCAAATCTTCACTTTCTGTTGAATTCCATATGAATCAGAGAAAACTCTTGAGAATAGAGGATCACCGTCCGGTCCCGTCGCCTCTTCGTTGTGCGGATCCATAACCCCGCGCAGCCGTGTGCGCAAGACCTGATGTACGAGATGCCGATGCTCTTTTGTACATTCCTGTTTCTTTGTGTCGTTCCACGTGATGGATATTTCTACATGTTACGACATCAATACAGGAATGAATCACTTCTAATTTGACGGCCGGCAGTAAATCTTCTCTGCCTTTGTTGCTTGGCTTCCATTGACATTGTTGCGCGCTGGCATTCGCACCTCGATATATTCATGGACATTCTGTCATTATTTGTGTGCAGAATTTTTCCACTTGCATCAGCTGTCTGGAAATAAATCAGTGAAAATCCAGAACTGCGGAAACGTTCGCCATCTGTCCTGTCAGCGTCTGTCACAGATACATTGTAGTCATACGTTGTGCCGTAGTCTGTGTTATACGTCTATTGCACAGGACATGGCGTCAGCCTACAGAGGCACCTTCATTAGATGATGCAGATTTGTCCTTCCTTACCTTTCTTTGACATTTCTCGATACGAGTGGCATGAAATGGCCAGAATTAAAAAAAAAAACAAACCATGATTTTGTGATATTCTGTTGGGAGATGTTTTTGCTCTATGTGTCTCTATGTCACCACCCAGTGGTTGTGATGTGACTTGCAGTCTGATTGTGTTATTCGCAATTAGCTTGGACTCTGTTCCAAACAAGACACTTCAGTTGGTTGCTTCACTAGAGTCATCGCAATCTGCGGTAAATTAAAGTAGAACTCAACCGTGACGTGGTGGCCATTCGAGCTTAGAAAAATGGACCATTGAGTGCCGGAGATCAGAATGCATAAAATGACTTGTCCCCGGCTCCAACGCTCATTACTTGGTTCCAAACAGAACAATGATTATCCTCCAGGAGCTTTAGTGAATGTGGTTTCCGTCTCCAAGAATCTGAGAACAAGCTTGGCTTCCCCATGCATAATGCAATGCCACATCTGTAGAGATCGCTGCGGGCGCTGCCAGCCTAATGGGTGAAGGTGCTGTTTTCTGTCCCACAATGCAAGCAGTTAATACAGACAGCTGTAGAGAATATTTTTTAGCTTGGGCGCGAAGAATTGAGGCTAAGTGGCATCCGGCCATATTCAGTGAATTTCTTCTTATTTGCGGCTGGAATCCGGACCCCCCCCCAATGGTAAGTTTGACTATAGCGAGAGAGCAAGAAAATATCTCCGTCTTCTTTGCACCTTATTCCCAAGCTTTTCCTAAACCCATGTCTGCTATTCATCTGGCAACTCGCTGACCACAAATGCTTTGGTTACATAGTGAAATACCTTCCAAGAAGAGAAGTGTCTGGTATAGAGATAACAAAAAAAAAAAGCTCAAGTTTAGGACCGAGCACCGGATGCCATATTTAATTTCTAGAAAGTAAAGCACACAATCCTCATAAATTAGGAGCATGGTCAACTAATGGGGAAGATTCTCATTTGCAACCCGTTACTTAGTTAAAGAAGCACTCTCACTAACTTTCTTTATCCAGTAAATGTGTCTATCTAGGCATACAATGCAGTGTGAGTTCATATACAAATAGTCTCTCCAGAGAGGAGCGGACTTGAACTCTAGCGCCACCTATTGAAAGTAGCGATCCTAAAAGTCATTATCCACCCTTTAACGAGCCTTGTCACATGAATTAGGATAAAAGCCAAATCAGAATCTCAATTTAACAATTTCACAGTTAATGAATTAAAAAAGTTAGTGGACCTGCTTCTTTAAAACCAATTCTTTTACCCAGAAGCTCGACCACAGCCAGACCCCGTTATTAATCAGGCACGAAGCTGCTTTGTTTTTCTTAATAACTTTCAAGAACTATTAGCAAGAAAGAGATAATCAGAAATCTACCAGCAATGAATCCTCCTTGAAGTCTCTTCCATCCAATTGTGAAACCATAAACTACGATTGCATTGCGCACTTTGTGCTTCTTCGCTCACCTATTCTGTAAACAACCCCAATTGCTTTTTGCTCCGCGCTTAGACCCCCTGCGGTGTCAAAAATTACAGCTCTGCTTAAGCATGAGCAGCTGTTGGCAGGAGAGGCATGCGTTGCATCGTTCTCGTAAAGTTGCCTTTGTTTCATAGCTGATGTACTTTTCCTACCTGGCCGGCTAACTCCTAAACTGCTGAACCGATCTCCCCGCTCCTTGGCAGTTCTGCTCGGGCAGCTGGCGGTACACAATGGGATAAGAGGCGATGGACTGCCCCAGCCAGCATCTCTCAAAGACATCAGGAGGAAATCAGGAGTTTGTTGGCGGAATTCTCACTTATTATGTTATTTGTTGTTTAATTAGCAGCCAGACGATCCAGCTGCGGAGCTCACCGCCTCGTCCAAGGCGGATTTCCAACACCAAATCTGAACGCATCTTGAAAATGCAGCTTTTCGGCATTTGAAAATGTTTCAAGATGGATTTGGACGCACCGGGTCGCCATGAAGCCGTGCTACTTTAACAAAAAATGATGTGCCATTGAAAATTAAGCCAAAGCGAAGATCAATTTCAAGGTCTTGGAGACGATTTTCTCCTTAAAACGTATAAAAAAAAGAAACCTAATAATACACATCTTTATGTCATCCACTTCAAGTGCCTGAATAACACAGAAAGTTATTGCATTTAAAAGACAGAAAATAGAATGATCTTTTTCAGAAAACAGTGTATAATATAGAATAAAGCAGAATTTAGACGCCCTATGCAGCAGCTGATCCTGGAAGAAGTAGAGAACAGTACTGTACATGTAGTACAGGTAGAAATCAGTACAGTACATATAATATAGGTAGAGCACAGAGCAGTACATGTAGTACAGGTAGCAGTACAGTACATGCAATACAAGTAGAGAGCTGTACAGTATATGTAATAGAGGTAGAGCACAGTATAGTGCATGTAGTACAGGTAGAAATCAGTACAGTACATGTAGTACAGGTAGAGAGCAGTGCAGTACACATAATACAACTAGAGAGCTGAACAGTATATCTAATAGAGGTAGAGCACAGTATAGTACATGTAGTACTGGTAGAGAGCAGTACAGTACATGTAGTACAGGTAGAGAGCAGTACAGTATATGCAATACAAGTAGAGTGCTGTACAGTATATGTAATAGAGGTAGAGCACAGTATAGTACATGTAGTACAGGTAGAAATCAGTACAGTACATGTAGTACAGGTAGAAATCAGTACAGTACATATAATATAGGTAAAGAACAGAACAGTACATGTAGTACAGGTAGCAGTACAGTACATGCAATACAAGTAGAGAGCTGTACAGTATATGTAATAGAGGTAGAGCACAGTATAGTACATGTAGTACAGGTAGAGAGCAGTACAGTACATGTAATACAACTAGAGAGCTGAACAGTATATCTAATAGAGGTAGAGCACAGTATAGTACATGTAGTACAGGTAGAGAGCAGTACAGTACATGTAGTACAGGTAGAGAGCAGTGCAGTACATGTAATAGAACTAGAGAGCAGTGCAGTACATGTAATACAACTAGAGAGCTGAACAGTATATCTAATAGAGGTACAGCACAGTATAGTACATGTAGTACAGGTAGAGAGCAGTACAGTACATGTAGTACAGGTAGAGAGCAGTGCAGTAAATGTAATACAACTAGAGAGCTGTACAGTATTTGTAATAGAGGTAGAGCACAGTACAGTACATGTAGTACAGGTAGAGAGCAGTACGTTACATGAAGCACAATTAGAGAACAATATAGTACACGCAGTAGAGGTAAAAAGCTGTACAGCACATGTAGTACAGGTAGAGAGCAGTGTGGAACATGTAGGTCAAGTACAGAGCAGTACAGTACATGTAGTACAGGTAGAGCGCAGTACAGTATGCATGCAGCACAGGTAGATGACAGTAAGGGACATGTAGTATAGTTCACACTTTGCTTATTTGCTGCAGATTTTGAAGTGAAAAGTTCCGCAGGCTCCTTACTTATCCGAAACAGCTCAATTCAAATGAGTAGAACCGATTTTCAGTCTCAGAAATGTCTGCAATGTGCGCAATGGTGAATAACTGTAGCCCCGATCACACAGACGACTTTATACCCCACTGCCCTTCCTCCTGTCTGTGTCTCCCTCCATCACTGTCAGTGTCCGCCCCTCAGTATGTCTTTGGACTGTGGGAGGAAACCCACAGAGAACATACACTCTCCCTGCAGATCTTTCATTGATGGGATTTGAAACCAGGACCTCAACGTTGCAAAGTAACAGTGCTACCCACTGAGCCACCGTACAGTGCTAACCACTGAGCCTCAGTGTGCTGCTAACCACTGAGCCATCGTACAGTGCTAACCACTGAGCCACCGTACAGTGCTAACCACTGAGCCACCGTACAGTGCTAACCACTGAGCCACAGTGTGCTGCTAACCACTGAGCCATCGTACAGTGCTAACCACTGAGCCACCGTACAGTGCTAACCACTGAGCCACCGTACAGTGCTAACCACTGAGCCACCGTACAGTGCTAACCACTGAGCCGCAGTGTGCTGCTAACCACTGAGCCACCATACAGTGCTAACCACTGAGCCACCGTACAGTGCTAACCACTGAGCCACCGTACAGTGCTAACCACTGAGCCACCATACAGTGCTAACCACTGAGCCACCGTACAGTCCTAACCAATAAACCACCGTACAGTGCTAACCACTGAGCCACTGTACAGTGCTAACCACTGAGCCACCGTGATGTCCCTTCCGAGTTACTGAGCTGTTTTATTCTAGAATTCTTGGTGATTCGGCCCCATAGTCCCCACCAGCCTTTTAACGTTTTTCAACGTTTTCTCAAATCTCTATGGTGTTTCAGAGTTAAACCTACAAGGCAGCGACACCACAACCGGCGGCGTCCGATCAGGCTGCTCCAGGCGCTGCAGGAATCAATCAGCTGCCGGGTGCCCCCCCATAAATAATCTGGGAAACCTCACATATTGATTATATTGGTGGAGTCTTCTGTTATCACCTGGTCCTTAAAAGCAGACCGACAAGAAAGGGTTAAATAGGAAAAGAAAAATGTTTCAAAATGTATCAGAGAAAGTTCCTTTTATTATAGTCCCTTTATTTTGTGGGAGAATGTTGGTGATGTGACTGTGTTCTCATCTCTCCCAATGTTTCTTGTGTCAGGCTGAAGTGATACAACGTATCTTCTGCTACAATAACATAATAACATGGTAATAATGAAGGGGATCAGTCCTGATGTGCTGCTTGCAGCTGCATTCACCTCCGTATCAATGATAATACAGACATAAAATAAGCCGCAGTATATAATTTATTTCCTTCATTATATAAAAATTTGCCTTTGACAGTTGAACGGCTTCTGTTTTGGTCTTTGGTGAATTAAAACTGCTACTTATCTGTATGGCTGCGCGTTAGCCGTGCCGGGTACGGCATACAAATGTGTCACTAAAATGCAAACAAAAGCAAATTAGTGCCAATGAGCAGATAGTTTGTGGCCAGAAAAAAAACAGATATTGCTCAAGATAAGCTACATGGGGTAAATTGGCACGCGCATGCAGGGTTGGCATTCATAAACAAACTTGACGTTTTCTGCAATAAAGAGATAGATCTATCCAATATTAGGACTAATTGGGCATGGCACATCAATAATCATTTGGACCGAGGCTTAGGCATACACAGAACACAGGGGGGCTTCATCTGGCGTCTGGTGATGCCACCCAGGACTGCAGTTTGCTTACCCCTCTAACACATTGACCCCCATTCATTAAGATTGGCATTTTGCACTTTTAATGAAGACATCGCTGCAGTAAGATGTTCTACATTTATTAAGGGGAATGCGGCTGTTAATGAATTTGGTGCATCCTTCTATTCCGCGGGCACCAGGGGCTGGCGTACATCTCTGGAGTCATTTACTCCTCTTTTATGGCGCAAATGATGATCGATTTTTTTCACGTCCTTAGCCTCTCCCCGTCGTAACCAATCTCCACTCATTTTTCAAAA
Organism: Phyllobates terribilis; assembly: GCF_046119375.1. NCBI lineage: Eukaryota > Metazoa > Chordata > Amphibia > Anura > Dendrobatidae > Phyllobates > Phyllobates terribilis. The sequence goes on from NW_027362768.1 coordinate 195,273,690, forward strand.
ATTTGGAGAAGTTGGTTGGATTTGGTGTAAAGTTGGAAAATTTTTGTGCAACGTTCTGTGATTCTGGAATGGAAACAAGGACAACGTCAGCTGTGGGCAAATACTGCGGCCACTGTACCCAGATTCCATTGGAATACGGTTTGTGTCCTGAGGAAGAAGTCTGGAATGACATTGAAACGCATTGACTAAGAACCTGAAATAGAAAATGTTTTATTATACTTTCCATCTGGATCTTCATTGCCTACCAGCAGCGGATAAACCACATTTTGCATCTTTTTTTCTTCAGATTCCGTTGGTAGCGTCCGCCGTACCTGCATGGTAAATGTGAGTGCTGCACATACGGAGCATGCTCCAGAGCCAAGTCCGCTTCATATAGTACGGGGGGCGGCTGTGCTATACAGCCAGCAACCGAGACTAACTGCTGCAATTGGAGCAAGAGCAAGTCCTGATTGCAACAGTTTTATCCACTTATGTATTTTAGAAATAAGGGTGAAATGTCGCTTCCCATCCCTACGGCAACATCATTGCAGGTTGTCAAGGCATTTTCAAGAAGTCCATGGGCTGTACTAAAAAATCCTCAACTTCTTGAAATTTCAGAGTGCACCATCTTTGATAGATTAGACCAGGGGTGCCCAAACATTTACATACCACTGTAGATAGATGATAGATAGATACATAATAGATAATAGATAGATAAAGGATAGATAATAGATAGATGATAGATAGATAACAGATAATAGATAGATAGATAATAAATAGATAGATGATAGATAGATGATAGATAATAGATAGATACATAGATAATAGATAGATGATAGAGAGATATATGATAGATAATAGATAATAGATAGATAATAGATAGATGATAGATAATAGATGATAGATAATAGATGATAGATAATAGATAGATAATAGATAATAGATAGATGATAGATAGATAGATAATAGATAGATGATAGATAGATAATAGATAGATAGATAATAGATAGATAATAGATAGATGATAGATAGATAATAGATAGATGATAGATAGATAATAGATAGATAATACATAGATAATAGATAGATGATAGAGAGATATATGATAGATAATAGATAATAGATAGATAATAGATAGATGATAGATAGATAATAGATAGATGATAGATAGATAGATAATAGATAGGTGATAGATAGATAATAGATAGATAATAGATAGATGATAGATAGATGATAGATAATAGATGATAGATAATAGATGATAGATAATAGATAGATAATAGATAGATGATAGATAATAGATAGATAATAGATAGATAATAGATAGATGATAGATGATAGATAGATAGATAATAGATAGATGATAGATAGATAATAGATAGATAATATATAGATGATAGATAATAGATGATAGATAATAGATGATAGATAATAGATGATAGATAATAGATAGATAATAGATAGATGATAGATAATAGATAGGTAATAGATAGATAATAGATAGATAATAGATAATAGATAGATGATAGATGATAGATAGATAGATAATAGATAGATGATAGATAGATAATAGATAGATAGATAATAGATAGATAATAGATAGATGATAGATGATAGATAGATAATAGATAGATGATAGAGAGATATATGATATGCACCATCGTTACAAAGTCCTTTATAAAGGTTATACCGTCTGTTGTCATTTTCATCTTTTCTGTCGCTCCGATCCTCATTATTATTCTGTAAACTGTAAGGAAAAAAAATAGTGAATGGAATAATCTTTTAAATTTTTTATCATTTTTCTAATAGCTTATGAAGATTATGTTGTCTTAAGTCCATCAGGATCAGATAACTAACAAAGATGAATTGGGGATTAATCTTCAATTACTCTTCAGATTGCTGTCGTACGACTTGTCCTGAATTTCTATCAGATATCAGAAGTGTGAAATAAGAGCGCGGAGCGTGCGCTTAACGCGTTCATCAGATAGCGAGGAGAATGAAGCGTACGCAGCCGGATCACTGCAGAATCATCCGGAACCTGAGATCCTTTCTACTATGCAAAATGAAGACGTTGCGACCATGGGGCTGTTCTTATCAGGACAAATGGACCACTGCGGTCTGCCTTCTATCAGCCAGTGTGAATGGGCTCTGGAGACTATAACTTTACTAGTTATGAAACATTATTGTTCCCGCATTTGTCTCTGTGCTGTCAACGCTGCAGCTAGTGATCGGCTTCAGTTGTCCCACGCGTTTCTGGTTGTTACAGGAAGTATAGAGACTGGCGGGGGATGGGCACGCTGCGTGTACTTTATTTTTCTCTTGTTTTAAAGCCTTCTATTAGATTTGATTTTAAAAAAAGGCCTTTCAACTCTATTTTTTTTTGGGGGGGGGGGATGGGGTGAGACACAGCATCTAAAGTGCAGCTGTCATTTCAGGAGAACTTGCAGCACAATGTCTGGATCTGCCTGTTGCTCCTCTTCCTTCAAGACCAACTGTCTTTTGCTATCTCGGTCATGGGAATGCCTTGACCGTGTACGGCCAACCCGGGTTCCATAGTTCCGTAATACCCCTCCCCATCTTACCGACCTCAAGTAGCTTAACAAATAAAAACACTGCACCTGTAATTTCTTTGGATAAATTTGGCCACAGCGGCCATTTTATTAACAAACAACATTAACATATAAACATTATTATTCAAATAAATAAATAAGAAGGGAGGGTTCTTGGAGTTAAAAATTAGATCTGGCATAACTAAACCGAAATCGAACCACCGTATTACCCTCAGCCGTCCATCACCAGCTCGAGGGCACCAAAAGCTCCCAGGGTAAAACCCCGTCCAGAGCCCCAAAAACCAAATGCCAGATCACCCCGCTTAATCAAGCCACTGCCTGTAAATTTCCAATAACTTTCCCACCGACACTTCTGTGCCAACTCCAAGAACCCCACCCCCCGCCAAGCCACTGCGACATACCTTCTTACACAACTTTACATAACACTTTTAATATAACCCATTATAATGCATAACATCAAATCCCCCTTTAATTCTTTCACGATAAACAACCACCCTTTTACCATTAATCACAAAATATACCAAAGGAAAACAAAAAAGAGAGGGTGGGTGGGTGGGAACTTCTCTCAATGGCTTCTTCCCTGGACTGCCCGTTTTCTCGCACTTTTCCCTATTATACCTCTTCCCCCCTTTACCCCACCCCTATCCAAATGCCAGCCCCTCCAAACCTATACCCAATCCCGACCATTGGGATTTAAAAATTGCACCCTCCTGGCCAATCCCGGTCATGTGGGGCTTCCTTCTAGGTTCCCATGCCTCCAGCCCCCTTCTTGACCGTGTACGGCCAACCCGGGTGCCATAGTTCCGTAATACCCCTCCCCATCTTACCGACCTCAAGTAGCTTAACAAATAAAAACACTGCACCTGTAATTTCTTTGGATAAATTTGGCCACAGCGGCCATTTTATTAACAAACAACATTAACATATAAACATTATTATTCAAATAAATAAATAAGAAGGGAGGGTTCTTGGAGTTAAAAATTAGATCTGGCATAACTAAACCGAAATCGAACCACCGTATTACCCTCAGCCGTCCATCACCAGCTCGAGGGCACCAAAAGCTCCCAGGGTAAAACCCCGTCCAGAGCCCCAAAAAACAAATGCCAGATCACCCCGCTTAATCAAGCCACTGCCTGTAAATTTCCAATAACTTTCCCACCGACACTTCTGTGCCAACTCCAAGAACCCCACCCCCCGCCACAAACGAACAGCCCTGACCACCTCAGGCTCGTGAGCGCCCCAACACTGCCAAAGCCCTCTCAATCCCCTCCTGTATAGATAATGCCCATAAATCAATCCCAATATCGTTCAGGTGCACCCCATCCTTTGCCCAAAAATCACCAACCCCTGCCTCAAGATCAAGATGCCGAACACTTACACCCCCATTTCTACCAACAAAAGCTGCTATGGCTCTATTCAACTTTACTCTTGCCCTATTAATGCCCTTCACTGATCTGGCCTCCCTCCAATTTTTTCTCGGCACAATGTCAGACCAAACCGTCAACACCCCAGGAAAAGATGTCCATAACCTTAAAAAATCAATTCGAATATCCCTCATCAATTCCCTAACTGGCCGAACCCCCAAATCATTCCCCCCCATATGCACCACCAAAATGTCCGGCGCCCGGTCCAAACGAGCCGCCTTATGGAATTCAGGAAGCACCCTTCTCCATACCATCCCTCTAAAACCCAGCCACCGGACCACCACTTGCTCTCTGCTAAAACCCAATTGCCTACCGTTTGGCCTCACATCCGCCCGCAGCGCCCCCCAATGAACGAAAGAGTGTCCAAGAATCCAGACTAATAACGGGACGTCACCTGCAATAAGACAACCAAAGAATTGTATTCACTTCTGACCAGATAAAACATAAGCCTGCACACCTAATGCCGTACATAGGACAGATAACGATCTGAACTCCACCTCCCAATGCGTTTTATCACATCCTTTCCTAAACCCAAACCGTCCGCTTCTGACGCCGCACCGATTCTGAAAGAATGCGACCCGTACACCTCAGGACTAAGGCCCAACTCCCGGATCCCTTTTTTAAATACTGCAATAAATTGAAAACGTGACAGAAACTCTCCGTTTTTATGACACAATAATGGGCCCTTACGTCCCGACCAAACCTGCCAGTAAGCCATTAAACATCTCCTAGGACACATAAACGATCCATCAACTTCCCCCAATACCACTCGCTTGCCTCTGCCCAATTGATCCGTCTTCGCCCTCCTAATCCAAAATTCGATGCCCCCTGTCCGACCGTTCACATCCTCGGCAAACAAACCCCCAACCTTATTCCTACTTGGTGCCACCAACTCACCTAATCTTAGAGCGCCAAAGAACGCCAATGAAAAAGCCAACCTAAACAGTGTGGCTTCAAAAACTGAACAACAAATCTTATCCAACGCTAAACCCAACCGCTCTAAAATACTAAAAGTCACCGGTCTTCGTTTATCTAACACCTTACCGCCTCTCCTAAAGCCCCTAAGTGCTTGCTTCACTAAAAACGATTTTGTAACGTCTTTTAACCCGTGCAATTTAAAAGCGAATGCCAATCCTGCTACAAATTTACTAACTTTTGACACGGACCATCCAATCTCTGCTGCCCTTCCCACAAGAAACAGCACCGCCATCTCTCTATCTCCTTCACTTTCCACCACACCCCACTCCAGAATCCAACTTCGCCATACTCGCCACGATGCCTCGTATGATGCCCAGGTCTGCCTCGTAATGGACTCCCTTATTAACCGTCCGGCTCCTCCATAACCAGTTGCCACAAATGCGAAGGGCATTCTTGACCCACGTCCTCGGCCTCTGGTGCTAGCGCCCGAAAACGGTCCCACTGAAAACGAGATAAGGCATCTGCTATAGAATTTTGTACACCTGGAACATGGACCGCTGTAATCCAAGCGTTCAGCTTAAGACAACAAAGTACTAGTTCCCTCAGTAGCCTAATCACAGGCGGGGATGAGGCCGACAAGCTGTTGATGACAGACACCACTCCCATGTTATCGCAATGAAACCGAATTCTCCTGTTGGCAAAACACTCCCCCCAAATAGTAACCGCAACAACAATAGGGAACAATTCCAAAAACGCCAGGTTCCTCGTAAGTCCCCTCTCCGTCCACCCAATCGGCCATGCCCCAACACTCCACCGCCCTTTCCAGTAGGCCCCGTATCCAGCACCTCCCGCAGCATCTGTAAAAATCTCACAATCAAAACTGCTTACAAACTCCTTCTGGATTAATGACCTGCCATTATAGCTTTCCAAAAACAACTTCCAAACCCTCAGATCCTCCTTGTGTTCCTTATTTAGGCGGATAAAATGATGAGCCCCACGCACTCCTGCTGTGGCGCCTGACAACCTGCGACAAAATATTCTGCCCATTGGCATAATCCTGCATGCAAAATTTAAGCGCCCCAACAGCGATTGTAGCTCCCTCAGGGTCACCTTGCGCAACCTCCTGACTCTATCGACCTCCTGCTTGAGCAGACACAATTTATCTTCAGGTAACCGGCACTCCATCCTTTCTGTATCAATTACAATGCCCAAAAAACTTAGGATTGTGCAAGGGCCTTCTGTCTTTTCTTTTGCCAATGGTACACCAAAATGCTCCGCTACCCACACCATAGTACCTAACAAATTCCTACACAATAACGATTGCGGAGGGCCTATAAACAAAAAATCATCCAAATAATGAATGACTGAATTAACTGATGCCAGGTCCATCACCACCCATTCCAAAAAGGTACTAAACGTTTCAAACAAAGAACACGAAATTGCACAACCCATTGGCAAACACCTATCCATGTAATATGCCCCATTCCAAAAACAACCTAACAACGGGATGCTATCCGGGTGAACTGGCAGCAACCGAAAAGCCGACTCGATATCCGTCTTGGCTAGCAACGATCCTGACCCATAACGCTGTACCCATCGCACCGCCGCATCAAATGATGTATATTCAACTGAACATAATTCCTGTGCAATGCCATCATTCACCGAGAGCCCCTTCGGGTACGACAAATGCTGAATCAAACGAAACTTATTCAGCTCTTTTTTGGGCACAACCCCTAGTGGTGAAATAATCACTTTGCTGCTAGGTAATACCCGAAACGGTCCCGCCATCCTGCCCAATTCCACCTCCTTAGCCAACTTCACGCTAACCACATCCGGATGAAGGGAAGCCGACGTCAAATTTTTTAGAGAAAAGGGGACCTCGTGCTCAGGAGGAGGGATTCTAAAACCTTCCAAAAACCCATCCGAAATGACCTTAGCCTTCGACTGATCAGGATACCTACTTAGAAAGGGGGCCATCGCGTGAACCCTCACCGGAGTCACCCCTTTGACCGGTACCCACTGTCGGCTTTCCCTTACCCTTCTTAAAGCATTTTGATGCTCCGTGTGAGTTTCCATTACAATGGGAGCACACGTGTTTGAATTTACAGGAGGTCCCGTACTTGCATTGGCCGTCATTAAATTGCCAGCAAGTTCCCACTTCCTTCTTAGTGCTTTGTGCCCCTTGGTTACCTCCCCCTTGTCCTGCTGGTTGGTTACCACTACTGCTGCTCCCGTGAAAGGACTGCCCATACCTCACTGGGGCCATAACCTTCAGCCACAACCCAATGTCCTTTTGATCCCATCTGATCTCAGGGCGGACTGCCTTCCTCTGACGAAATTGCTCGTCATAACGTAACCATGTCTGACCCCCGTAAGTCCTATGAGCCTCCCCAATAGCATCAAGGTAGCAAAACAAACCTGAACAATTATCAGGAGCTTTTTCTCCAATAACGCTAGCCAATATTGCAAAAGCTTGCAACCAATTGACAAACGTCTGTGGAATCAACCTCCACCTACGCTTCTCTTCTTCCTCTTTTTTACTGTCTTCCTTTTTTCCCTTATCCAGGTTAAACTTTTCCAACGGAAGAAGGGAAAAAATTTCGACATACTCGTCCCGCCAAATTTTTTCTTTAACCTCTTTTTTTAAATGCGCCCCCAATGGCCCCTCAAAGCACACGTATACCTCCCCTTTCGCCCTATCATCCAGTTTTATACTATCCGCATTATCCTTTTCTGTCTGCACACACACCGACACCCCAGAAGGTGTCCCAGCTGTACACCCCGCCGACCTGGCCGACTCGCTCCCCACCTGCAACAACGCCGGTTGACTAGGTAGCCAAGCCCCAGCCGGTGACAACCCCCTTTGAATGGCCCCCCCGCCGTCTATTCTCGCCAAAATGCGCGACATGCTAACCAACAAATCCCTAAACCCACTTACATCTGACCCACTACCTCCCCTAACATTTTCCCCGCTGGGCCCAGACACCTGCCTATCGCCTACCCCATCCGCTACAGACCCCGCGGGCGACAAACCATACATAGACGCATACTCACGAAGCTGCGCAGGTGCTGTGTCCCCGCCAGCCGTACTCGCCGAGTCCTGATGAGTCCTTGGTTCGTCTTGTTCTTCTCCATAATCCAGTCCGACCGACCCCTGCTGCTCAAGGCCCGCGCCCCTGGCCTCCTCGTCACCAGGGGGGACCCGAGCCCGTGCCGACCTCCCCGCCGTTCGTCCTCCAGTCCTCACCGCCGACCGTGCACATCCGCGATTTTTAGACCCGGACTCACCAGCCCGATCCGTGTTGGTCCGTGGATAACTGCCAGGCAAATCCGTGCTGCTGCCCGCCGCTCCATCCCTCTGCCTGGAGAAACTTGAGCCAGGCAGCAGGTCCTGGAATTGGTGCTGCCTGCCCGTGTAGCTCTGCTGCTGTCTGCGCCCTCTGGTCTGTCTGGCAGGCACCCCGACAGGAACGTCGCCAGGTGTGCCTGCCGCGCTGGTGTTCCCTCCGTTCCCCGCTGCAGGATTGCCGCCCTTTTTTCTTTTAAATAACCGGCGTCTTGAATCGCCGCTGGATCTTGGAGCGGGGGGCGTGTCCCTGCGCCCGCCGCTCATTGGCTGTGCGTCCCTCTCGTCTGTCTCCGGGGCCGGAAGTGACGTAGTCCCCATTTCCGGTGAGGCCCCGCCCCCCGGATGATGCGTCTGCGGCCCGGGCCTTGCTTCCGGCGTGGCCCGGGCTCTAGTACTGCGGCGCGCCGACGGGGGAGGCTGCACCACGACGGACCGGGGAACTTCAGTCGCGGACCGCGACCCGATGCAGGGGGAGCCCGCAGACCGGCTGGGCGGATTCCTGCCGCGGCGGGCACGCCGGCAGGGGATTCCGCCGGCATGCTCCCCGGACACAGGGTCCCCTGAGGGGCTCCGCAGCCTGCGCCTGCTGCCCGTACCAACCATCTCCGGGGAAAGCCTCTCGGGGGGCCGCGTCCTCCTGGCCCTTCTTCCGAAACCCGACGGGGATTCTTCCTCCCCAGCATTTCCCAGAAGTCCGGCCAGCTGGGCCTCAAGCCACCCTCCTTGCCTGGATCTGGCAGTCTCCCTCAGCCTGGCGATAAGGGACTCCACAGACTCCATAATAGCGAGAAGAGTGTCCCAGCAATTAAAAAGGTAAAATAATTTTTTTTTTTTTTTTTTTTTATCGGTGCTCCAGAACTTCTCTCAATGGCTTCTTCCCTGGACTGCCCGTTTTCCCGCACTTTTCCCTATTATACCTCTTCCCCCCTTTACCCCACCCCTATCCAAATGCCAGCCCCTCCAAACCTATACCCAATCCCGACCATTGGGATTTAAAAATTGCACCCTCCTGGCCAATCCCGGTCATGTGGGGCTTCCTTCTAGGTTCCCATGCCTCCAGCCCCCTTCTGTATTCACTGAAGACTTATTTTTCCTCCTGAATTGCTTGAGTTGAAAGTGAATGATCAGTCCTGGAGGAGAAAGAATCAGATTTCTCTGATAAGATTTATTTGCAAAATTCAAAGTTTAATGTGAACTATTTAATTATGAGAAAAAATAAAATGTTGGTTACTGTAATAAGCCGTAGACAGTTATTCAGCAAATTATAGCACCCAATGGTCCAAACCATCATTTTACCATGACATAGCTCCAGATGTGACTTACACAATTATTCTCACAATGACACAATACCTGCAGTTTCTTTCTTCTGCCTTTGTGTCATTTTTCATCTCCTTCTGCCCTCAATGTTCCCAGCTTCACAAAGCTGAATGGACTATCCTATTCTTATCTGCTGAAAATACATTTTACTGCAGCACCCCGCTTCTCCTCTGTGCTGCAGGCTCCTTGCTTCTCCTCTGTGCTGCAGGCTCCTTGCTTCTCCTCTGTGCTGCAGGCTCCTTGCTTCTCCTCTGTGCTGCAGGCTCCTTGCTGTCCTCAGTGCTGCAGGCCCCTTGCTCTCCTCATTGCTGCAGGCTCCTTGCTCTCCTCAGTGCTGCAGGCTCCTTGCTTCTCCTCAGTGCTGCAGGCTCCTTGCTTCTCCTCAGTGCTGTAGGCTCCTTGCTTCTCCTCATTGCTGCAGGCTCCTTGCTCTCCTCAGTTCTGCAGGCTCCTTGCTTCTCCTCAGTGCTGCAGGCTCATTGCTTATCCTCATTGCTGCAGGCTCATTGCTTCTCCTCAGTGATGCAGGCTCCTTGCTTCTCCTCAGTGCTGCAGGCTCCTTGCTTCATCTCAGTGCTGCAGGCTCCTTGCTTCTTCTCAGTGCTGCAGGCTCCTTGCTTCATCTTAGTGCTGCAGGCTCCTTGCTTCTCCTCAGTGCTGCAGGCTCCTTGCTTCATCTCAGTGCTGCAGGCTCCTTGCTTATCCTCACTGCTGCAGGCTCCTTGCTTCTCCTCAGTGATGCAGGCTCCTTGCTTCATCTCAGTGCTGCAGGCTCCTTGCTTCTCCTCAGTGCTGCAGGCTCCTTGCTTCATCTCAGTGCTGCAAGCTCCTTGCTTATCCTCATTGCTGCAGGCTCATTGCTTCTCCTCAGTGATGCAGGCTCCTTGCTTATCCTCAGTGCTGCAGGCTCCTTGCTTCATCTCAGTGCTGCAGGCTCCTTGCTTCTTCTCAGTGCTGCAGGCTCCTTGCTTCTTCTCAGTGCTGCAGGCTCCTTGCTTCATCTTAGTGCTACAGGCTCCTTGCTTCTCCTCATTGCTGCAGGCTCATTGCTCTCCTCAGTGCTGCAGGCTCCTTGCTTCATCTCAGTGCTGCAAGCTCCTTGCTTCATCTCAGCACTGCAGGCTCATTGCTTCTTCTCCGTGCTGCAGGCTCCTTGCTTCTCCTCAGTGCTGCAGGCTCCTTGCTTCTCCTCAGTGCTGCAGGCTCCTTGCTGTCCTCAGTGCTGCAGGCTCCTTGCTTCATCTCAGTGCTGCAGGCTCCTTGCTTCATCTCAGTGCTGCAAGCTCCTTGCTTCATCTCAGTGCTGCAAGCTCCTTGCTTCATCTCAGCGCTGCAGGCTCCTTGCTTCTTCTCCGTGCTGCAGGCTCCTTGCTTCTCCTCAGTGCTGCAGGCTCCTTGCTTCTTCTCAGTGCTGCAGGCCCCTTGCTTCATCTCAGTGCTGCAGGCTCCTTGCTTCTACTCAGTGCTGCAGGCTCCTTGCTTCATCTTAGTGCTACAGGCTCCTTGCTTCTCCTCATTGCTGCAGGCTCCTTGCTCTCCTCAGTGCTGCAGGCTCCTTGCTTCATCTCAGTGCTGCAAGCTCCTTGCTTCATCTCAGCACTGCAGGCTCATTGCTTCTTCTCCGTGCTGCAGGCTCCTTGCTTCTCCTCAGTGCTGCAGGCTCCTTGCTTCTCCTCAGTGCTGCAGGCTCCTTGCTTCTCCTCAGTGCTGCAGGCTCCTTGCTGTCCTCAGTGCTGCAGGCTCCTTGCTTCATCTCAGTGCTGCAGGCTCCTTGCTTCATCTCAGTGCTGCAAGCTCCTTGCTTCATCTCAGTGCTGCAAGCTCCTTGCTTCATCTCAGCGCTGCAGGCTCCTTGCTTCTCCTCAGTGCTGCTGGCCCGCTCTGCTCTCCTCATTCCTCCTAATAGAGGTAGATAAATTTCAACAAGGGCAATTGTTATCTTTATGGATGAGGTGACCATTGATAGTTCTGAATGTGACCCATTATGTGATCAATATTCATCACTGCTTACAGACTCCTCATTTCATTGACGGTTCAAGGGGATCTTCCTATCCTTTTCACGCTGTCCCTGGCATGCATAGCAGAGCTGAGCATAGAATAGCTGAGCTGTGCTACAACCAAGCAGTCAGAGCATTGAATCTGTCATTAGACTGTTTGGGTATGTTTTATTAGACAGGGCCATAGGTGCAGCTATGTTTCATGAATTTGACAGGATCATGAGGGTTAAGTGCAGTTGGTGGTAGAGGGATCTTCAGAGCAGAGCGCAGCTGAACTGTGCTACAAGCCGCCTATTAGATGTTTCATTAGACAGGGGCATTAGGTGCAACTGAGCATGCTCAACCGACAGCTATAGAAATACTGGGGGATGGATCCGGTGACAAGGGAGCACAAAAAGAGCCCTGAGGGGCACTATAGAGGGGTGACAGCTGCAAATCAGTGCAGATTTTAAAATAGGTTATATTGGCACATTGATTAAAGGCATCGTCCAAGCTTCGGACAAACGTCACTCTATGTGACTACAGGCGGCTGTCACAATGTCAGGTATTTCCAGTGTGAGCGGGCGGCCATGTGCTATATGTAATCTGTAGACTTACAGTCACATGCAGAATAGTCTCATCCGGCTTCACTCTATTCATTTCTATTGAGAGCAATCAAACGCACCTCGTTGTCATGTGACCGTATGTATAGAAACCACATAGATCCGGTCATGTGACTGCCCGATCGTACCGGAGCTACCAGGGATCATGAAGCTGTCTGCAGGCACATAAAGTCAGGTATACTCATCCAGGCTTTAGACCCTTCATTATAAGTCCAACAATAATCAGCGGCACAAAATTATTACTTATCAAACTTCTTTACACAACTGCGGCACAAATGAAGAACCTCCGTCTGCATCGACGCCGAACTGAATCCATGAAACACGGTGCCGGCTCCATACTCAGTCTGGAGTATGCACTCAGGCTTATATTCTAAGAAATATTACACCGCAGCAAATGTGCGCACCGCCTGCACTCAGGCTCATATTCCAAGAAATATTACACCGCAGCAAATGTGCGCACCGCCTGCACTCAGGCTCATATTCCAAGAAATATTACACCGCAGCAAATGTGCGCACCGCCTGCACTCAGGCTCATATTCCAAGAAATATTACACCGCAGCAAATGTGCGCACCGCCTGCACTCAGGCTCATATTCCAAGAAATATTACACCGCAGCAAATGTGCACACCGTCTGCACTCAGGATCATATTCCAAGAAATATTACACCGCAGCAAATGTGCGCACCGCCTGCACTCAGGCTCATATTCCAAGTAATATTACACTGCAGCAAATGTGCGCACCGTCTGCACTCAGGATCATATTCCAAGAAATATTACACCGCAGCAAATGTGCGCACCGTCTGCACTCAGGATCATATTCCAAGAAATATTACACCGCAGCAAATGTGCGCACCACCTGCACTCAGGCTCATATTCCAAGAAATATTACACCGCAGCAAATGTGCGCACCGCCTGCACTCAGGCTCATATTACTAGAAATATTACACCGCAGCAAATGTGCGCACCGCCTGCATTCAGGCTCATATTCCAAGAAATATTACACCGCAGCAAATGTGCGCACCGCCTGCACTCAGGCTCATATTCCAAGAAATATTACACCGCAGCAAATGTGCGCACCGCCTGCACTCAGGCTCATATTCCAAGAAATATTACACCGCAGCAAATGTGCACACCGTCTGCACTCAGGATCATATTCCAAGAAATATTACACCGCAGCAAATGTGCGCACCACCTGCACTCAGGCTCATATTCCAAGAAATATTACACCGCAGCAAATGTGCGCACCGCCTGCACTCAGGCTCATATTACTAGAAATATTACACCGCAGCAAATGTGCGCACCGCCTGCACTCAGGCTCATATTCCAAGAAATATTACACCGCAGCAAATGTGCGCACCGCCTGCACTCAGGCTCATATTCCAAGAAATATTACACCGCAGCAAATGTACGCACCGTCTGCACTCAGGCTCATATTCCAAGAAATATTACACCGCAGCAAATGTGCGCACCGCCTGCACTCAGGCTCATATTCCAAGAAATATTACACCGCAGCAAATGTGCGCACCGCCTGCACTCAGGCTCATATTACTAGAAATATTACACCGCAGCAAATGTGCGCACCGCCTGCACTCAGGCTCATATTACTAGAAATATTACACCGCAGCAAATGTGCGCACCGCCTGCACACAGGCTCATTTTCCAAGAAATATTACACCGCAGCAAATGTGCGCACCGCCTGCACTCAGGCTCATATTCCAAGAAATATTACACCGCAGCAAATGAGCGCACCGCCTGCACTCAGGCTCATATTCCAAGAAATATTACACCGCAACAAATGTGCGCACCCCCTGCACTCAGGCTCATATTCCAAGAAATATTACACTGCAGCAAATGTGCGCACTGCCTGCACTCAGGCTCATATTCCAAGAAATATTACACCGCAGCAAATGTGCGCACCGCCTGCACTCAGGCTCATATTCCAAGAAATATTACACCGCAGCAAATGTGCGCACCGCCTGCACTCAGGCTCATATTCCAAGAAATATTACACCGCAGCAAATGTGCGCACCGCCTGCACTCAGGCTCATATTCCAAGAAATATTACACCGCAGCAAATGTGCGCACCGCCTGCATTCAGGCTCATATTCCAAGAAATATTACACCGCAGCAAATGTGCGCACCGCCTGCACTCAGGCTCATATTCCAAGAAATATTACACCGCAGCAAATGTGCGCACCGCCTGAACTCAGGCTCATATTACTAGAAATATTACACCGCAGCAAATGTGCGCACCGCCTGCACTCAGGCTCATATTACTAGAAATATTACACCGCAGCAAATGTGCGCACCGCCTGCACTCAGGCTCATATTACTAGAAATATTACACCGCAGCAAATGTGCGCACCGCCTGCACACAGGCTCATTTTCCAAGAAATATTACACCGCAGCAAATGTGCGCACCGCCTGCACTCAGGCTCATATTCCAAGAAATATTACACCGCAGCAAATGAGCGCACCGCCTGCACTCAGGCTCATATTCCAAGAAATATTACACCGCAACAAATGTGCGCACCCCCTGCACTCAGGCTCATATTCCAAGAAATATTACACTGCAGCAAATGTGCGCACTGCCTGCACTCAGGCTCATATTCCAAGAAATATTACACCGCAGCAAATGTGCGCACCGCCTGCACTCAGGCTCATATTCCAAGAAATATTACACCGCAGCAAATGTGCGCACCGCCTGCACTCAGGCTCATATTCCAAGAAATATTACACCGCAGCAAATGTGCGCACCGCCTGCACTCAGGCTCATATTCCAAGAAATATTACACCGCAGCAAATGTGCGCACCGCCTGCATTCAGGCTCATATTCCAAGAAATATTACACCGCAGCAAATGTGCGCACCGCCTGCACTCAGGCTCATATTCCAAGAAATATTACACCGCAGCAAATGTGCGCACCGCCTGAACTCAGGCTCATATTACTAGAAATATTACACCGCAGCAAATGTGCGCACCGCCTGCACTCAGGCTCATATTACTAGAAATATTACACCGCAGCAAATGTGCGCACCGCCTGCACTCAGGCTCATATTACTAGAAATATTACACCGCAGCAAATGTGCGCACCGCCTGCACACAGGCTCATTTTCCAAGAAATATTACACCGCAGCAAATGTGCGCACCGCCTGCACTCAGGCTCATATTCCAAGAAATATTACACCGCAGCAAATGAGCGCACCGCCTGCACTCAGGCTCATATTCCAAGAAATATTACACCGCAACAAATGTGCGCACCCCCTGCACTCAGGCTCATATTCCAAGAAATATTACACTGCAGCAAATGTGCGCACTGCCTGCACTCAGGCTCATATTCCAAGAAATATTACACCGCAGCAAATGTGCGCACCGCCTGCACTCAGGCTCATATTCCAAGAAATATTACACCGCAGCAAATGTGCGCACCGCCTGCACTCAGGCTCATATTCCAAGAAATATTACACCGCAGCAAATGTGCGCACCGCCTGCACTCAGGCTCATATTCCAAGAAATATTACACCGCAGCAAATGTGCGCACCGCCTGCATTCAGGCTCATATTCCAAGAAATATTACACCGCAGCAAATGTGCGCACCGCCTGCACTCAGGCTCATATTCCAAGAAATATTACACCGCAGCAAATGTGCGCACCGCCTGAACTCAGGCTCATATTACTAGAAATATTACACCGCAGCAAATGTGCGCACCGCCTGCACTCAGGCTCATATTCCAAGAAATATTATACCGCAGCAAATGTGCGCACCGCCTGCACTCAGGCTCATATTCCAAGAAATATTACACCGCAGCAAATGTGCGCACCGCCTGCACTCAGGCTCATATTCCAAGAAATATTACACTGCAGCAAATGTGCGCACGGCGTGCACTCAGGCTCATATTCCAAGAAATATTACACTGCAGCAAATGTGCGCACCGCCCGCACTCAGGCTCATATTCCAAGAAATATTACACCGCAGCAAATGTGCGCACCGCCTGCACTCAGGCTCATATTCCAAGAAATATTACACCGCAGCAAATGTGCGCACCGCCTGCACTCAGGCTCATATTCCAAGAAATATTACACCGCAGCAAATGTGCACACCGCCTGCATTCAGGCTCATATTCCAAGAAATATTACACCGCAGCAAATGTGCGCACCGCCTGCACTCAGGCTCATATTCCAAGAAATATTACACCGCAGCAAATGTGCGCACCGCCTGAACTCAGGCTCATATTACTAGAAATATTACACCGCAGCAAATGTGCGCACCGCCTGCACTCAGGCTCATATTCCAAGAAATATTACACCGCAGCAAATGTGCGCACCGCCTGCACTCAGGCTCATATTCCAAGAAATATTACACCGCAGCAAATGTGCGCACCGCCTGCACTCAGGCTCATATTCCAAGAAATATTACACCGCAGCAAATGTGCGCACCGTCTGCACTCAGGCTCATATTCCAAGAAATACTACACCGCAGCAAATGTGCGCACCGCCTGCACTCAGGCTCATATTCCAAGAAATATTACACCGCAGCAAATGTGCGCACCGCCTGAACTCAGGCTCATATTACTAGAAATATTACACCGCAGCAAATGTGCGCACCGCCTGAACTCAGGCTCATATTCCAAGAAATATTACACCGCAGCAAATGTGCGCACCGCCTGCACTCAGGCTCATATTCCAAGAAATATTACACCGCAGCAAATGTACGCACCGCCTGCACTCAGGCTCATATTCCAAGAAATATTACACCGCAGCAAATGTGCGCACCGCCTGCACTCAGGCTCATATTCCAAGAAATATTACACCGCAGCAAATGTGCGCACCGTCTGCACTCAGGCTCATATTCCAAGAAATATGACACTGCAGCAAATGTTCGCACCGCCTGCACTCAGGCTCATATTCCAAAAAATATTACACCGCATCAAATGTGCGCACCTTCTGCGCTCAGGCTCATATTCCAAGAAATATTACCATGCAGCAAATGTGCGCACCGCCTGCACTCAGGCTCATATTCAAAGAAATATTACACCGCAGCAAATGTGCGCACCGCCTGCACTCAGGCTCATATTCCAAGAAATATTACACCGCAGCAAATGTGCGCACCGCCTGCATGCAGGCTCATATTCCAAGAGATATTACACTGCAGCAAATGTTCGCACCGCCTGCACTCAGGCTCATATTCCAAGAAATATTACACTGCAGCAAATGTGCGCACCGCCTGCACGTAGGCTCATATTCCAAGAAATATTACACCGCAGCAAATGTGCGCACCGCCTGCACTCAGGCTCATATTCCAAGAAATATTACAGCGCAGAAAATGAGCGCACCGCCTGCACTCAGGCTCATATTCCAAGAAATATTACACTGCAGCAAATGTGCGCACCGCCTGCACTCAGGCTGATATTCCAAGAAATATTACATTACAGCAAATGTGCGCACCGCCTGCACTCAGGGTCATATTCCAAGAAATATTACACTGCAGCAAATGTGCGCACCGCCTGCATGCAGGCTCATATTCCAAGAAATATTACACTGCAGCAAATGTGCGCACCGCCTGCACGTAGGCTCATATTCCAAGAAATATTACACCGCAGCAAATGTGCGCACCGCCTACACTCAGGCTCATATTCCAAGAAATATTACACTGCAGCAAATGTGCGCACCGCCTGCACTCAGGCTCATATTCCAAGAAATATTACACTGCAGCAAATGTGCGCACCGCCTGCATGCAGGCTCATATTCCAAGAAATATTACACTGCAGCAAATGTGCGCACCGCCTGCACTCAGGCTCATATTCCAAGAAATATTACACCGCAGCAAATGTGCGCACCGCCTGCACTCAGGCTCATATTCCAAGAAATATTACACTGCAGCAAATGTACGCACCGCCTTCACTCAGGCTCATATTCCAAGAAATATTACACCGCAGCAAATGTGTGCACCGCCTGCACTCAGGCTCATATTCCAAGAAATATTACACCACAGCAAATGTGCGCACCGCCTGCACTCAGGCTCATATTCCAAGAAATATTACACCACAGCAAATGTGCGCACCGCCTGCACTCAGGCTCATATTCCAAGAAATATTACACCGCAGCAAATGTGCGCACCGCCTGCACTCAGGCTCATATTCCAAGAAATATTACAGCGCAGCAAATGTGTGTACCGCCTGCACTCAGGCTCATATTCCAAGAAATATTACACCGCAGCAAATGTGGGCATCGCCTGCATGCAGGCTCATATTCCAAGAAATATTACAGAGCAGCAAATGTGTGTACCGCCTGCACTCAGGCTCATATTCCAAGAAATATTACAGCGCAGAAAATGTGCGCGCCGCCTGCACTCAGGCTCATATTCCAAGAAATATTACACTGCAGCAAATGTGCGCACCGCCTGCATGCAGGCTCATATTCCAAGAAATATTACAGCGCAGAAAATGTGCGCACCGCCTGCACTCAGGCTCATATTCCAAGAAATATTACACTGCAGCAAATGTGCGCACTGCCTGCATGCAAGCTCATATTCCAAGAAATATTACACCGCAGCAAATTTGCGCACCGTCTGCACTCAGGCTCATATTCCAAGAAATATTATACCGCAGCAAATGTGCGCACCGCCTGCACGTAGGCTCATATTCCAAGAAATATTACACCGCAGCAAATGTGCGCACCGCCTGCACGTAGGCTCATATTCCAAGAAATATTACACTGCAGCAAATGTGTGTACCGCCTGCACTCAGGCTCATATTCCAAGAAATATTACACCGCAGCAAATGTGCGCACCGCCTGCACGTAGGCTCATATTCCAAGAAATATTACACCGCAGCAAATGTGCGCACCGCCTGCACTCAGGCTCATATTCCAAGAAATATTACACCGCAGCAAAAGTGCGCACCGCCTGCACGTAGGCTCATATTCCAAGAAATATTACACCGCAGCAAATGTGTGTACCGCCGGCACTCAGGCTCATATTCCAAGAAATATTACAGCGCAGAAAATGTGCGCACCGCCTGCACTCAGGCTCATATTCCAAGAAATATTACGTTGCAGCAAATGTGCGCACGGCCTGCACTCAGGCTCATATTCCAAGAAATATTACACCGCAGCAAATGTACGCACCGCCTGCACTCAGGCTCATATTCCAAGAAATATTACACCGCAGCAAATGTGTGTACCGCCTGCACTCAGGCTCATATTCCAAGAAATATTACACCGCAGCAAATGTGCGCACCGCCTGCACTCAGGCTCATATTCCAAGAAATATTACACCGCAGCAAATGTGCGCACCGCCTGCACTCAGGCTCATATTCCAAGAAATATTACACCGCAGCAAATGTGCGCACCGCCTGCACTCAGGCTCATATTCCAAGAAATATTACACCGCAGTAAATGTGCGCACCGCCTGCACACAGGCTCATATTCCAAGAAATATTACGCTGCAGCAAATGTGCGCACCGTCTGAACTCAGGCTCATATTCCAAGAAATATTACACTGCAGCAAATGTGCGCACCGTCTGCACTCAGGCTCATATTCCAAGAAATATTACACTGCAGCAAATGTGCGCACCGTCTGCACTCAGACTCATATTCCAAGAAATATTACACCGCAGCAAATGTGCGCACCGCCTGCACTCAGGCTCATATTCCAAGAAATATTACACTGCAGCAAATGTGCGCACCGTCTGCACTCAGGCTCATATTCCAAGAAATATTACACCGCAGCAAATGTGCGCACCGCCTGCACTCAGGCTCATATTCCAAGAAATATTACACCGCAGCAAATGTGCGCACCGCCTGCACTCAGGCTCATATTCCAAGAAATATTACACTGCAGCAAATGTGCGCACCACCTGCACTCAGGCTCATATTCCAAGAAATATTACACAGCAGCAAATGTGCACACCGTCTGCACTCAGGCTCATATTCCAAGAAATATTACACCAAAGCAAATGTGCGCACCGCCTGCACTCAGGCTCATATTCCAAGAAATATTACACCGCAGCAAATGTGCGCACCACCTGCACTCAGGCTCATATTCCAAGCAATATTACACTGCAGCAAATGTGCGCAACGCCTGCACGTAGGCTCATATTCCAAGAAATATTACACCGCAGCAAATGTGCACACCGCCTGCACTCAGGCTCATAGTCCAAGAAATATTACACTGCAGCAAATGTGCGCACCGCCTGCACTCAGGCTCATATTCCAAGAAATATTACACTGCAGCAAATGTGCACACCGTCTGCACTCCGGCTCATATTCCAAGAAATATTACACCGCAGCAAATGTGCGCACCGCCTGCACTCAGGCTGATATTCCAAGAAATATTACACTGCAGCAAATGTGCGCACCGCCTGCACTCAGGCTCATATTCCAAGAAATATTACACCGCAGCAAATGTGCGCACCGCCTGCACTCAGGCTCATATTCCAAGAAATATTACACCGCAGCAAATGTGCACACCGTCTGCACTCAGGCTCATATTCCAAGAAATATTACACTGCAGCAAATGTGCACACCGTCTGCACTCAGGCTCATAATCCTAGAAATATTACACCGCAGCAAATGTGCGCACCGCCTGCACTCAGGCTCATATTCCAAGAAATATTACACTGCAGCAAATGTACGCATCGCCTGCACTCAGGCTCATATTCCAAGAAATATTACACCGCAGCAAATGTGCACACCGCCTGCACTCAGGCTCATATTCCAAGAAATATTACACTGCAGCAAATGTACGCACTGCCTGCACTCAGGCTCATATTCCAAGAAATATTACACCGCAGCAAATGTGCGCACCGCCTGCACGTAGGCTCATATTCCAAGAAATATTACACCGCAGCAAATGTGCGCACCGCCTGCACTCAGGCTCATATTCCAAGAAATATTACACCGCAGCAAATGTGCGCACCGCCTGCACGTAGGCTCATATTCCAAGAAATATTACACCGCAGCAAATGTGTGTACCGCCGGCACTCAGGCTCATATTCCAAGAAATATTACAGCGCAGAAAATGTGCGCACCACCTGCACTCAGGCTCATATTCCAAGAAATATTACGTTGCAGCAAATGTGCGCACGGCCTGCACTCAGGCTCATATTCCAAGAAATATTACACCGCAGCAAATGTACGCACCGCCTGCACTCAGGCTCATATTCCAAGAAATATTACACCGCAGCAAATGTGTGTACCGCCTGCACTCAGGCTCATATTCCAAGAAATATTACACCGCAGCAAATGTGCGCACCGCCTGCACTCAGGCTCATATTCCAAGAAATATTACACCGCAGCAAATGTGCACACCGCCTGCGCGCAGGCTCATAATCCTAGAAATATTACGTTGCAGCAAATGTGGGCACCGCCTGCACTCAGGCTCATATTCCAAGAAATATTACACCGCAGCAAATGTGCGCACCGCCTGCACTCAGGCTCATATTCCAAGAAATATTACACTGCAGCAAATGTGCGCACCACCTGCACTCAGGCTCATATTCCAAGAAATATTACACAGCAGCAAATGTGCACACCGTCTGCACTCAGGCTCATATTCCAAGAAATATTACACCAAAGCAAATGTGCGCACCGCCTGCACTCAGGCTCATATTCCAAGAAATATTACACCGCAGCAAATGTGCGCACCACCTGCACTCAGGCTCATATTCCAAGCAATATTACACTGCAGCAAATGTGCGCAACGCCTGCACGTAGGCTCATATTCCAAGAAATATTACACCGCAGCAAATGTGCACACCGCCTGCACTCAGGCTCATAGTCCAAGAAATATTACACTGCAGCAAATGTGCGCACCGCCTGCACTCAGGCTCATATTCCAAGAAATATTACACTGCAGCAAATGTGCACACCGTCTGCACTCCGGCTCATATTCCAAGAAATATTACACCGCAGCAAATGTGCGCACCGCCTGCACTCAGGCTGATATTCCAAGAAATATTACACTGCAGCAAATGTGCGCACCGCCTGCACTCAGGCTCATATTCCAAGAAATATTACACCGCAGCAAATGTGCGCACCGCCTGCACTCAGGCTCATATTCCAAGAAATATTACACCGCAGCAAATGTGCACACCGTCTGCACTCAGGCTCATATTCCAAGAAATATTACACTGCAGCAAATGTGCACACCGTCTGCACTCAGGCTCATAATCCTAGAAATATTACACCGCAGCAAATGTGCGCACCGCCTGCACTCAGGCTCATATTCCAAGAAATATTACACTGCAGCAAATGTACGCATCGCCTGCACTCAGGCTCATATTCCAAGAAATATTACACCGCAGCAAATGTGCACACCGCCTGCACTCAGGCTCATATTCCAAGAAATATTACACTGCAGCAAATGTACGCACTGCCTGCACTCAGGCTCATATTCCAAGAAATATTACACCGCAGCAAATGTGCGCACCGCCTGCACGTAGGCTCATATTCCAAGAAATATTACACCGCAGCAAATGTGCGCACCGCCTGCACTCAGGCTCATATTCCAAGAAATATTACACCGCAGCAAATGTGCGCACCGCCTGCACGTAGGCTCATATTCCAAGAAATATTACACCGCAGCAAATGTGTGTACCGCCGGCACTCAGGCTCATATTCCAAGAAATATTACAGCGCAGAAAATGTGCGCACCACCTGCACTCAGGCTCATATTCCAAGAAATATTACGTTGCAGCAAATGTGCGCACGGCCTGCACTCAGGCTCATATTCCAAGAAATATTACACCGCAGCAAATGTACGCACCGCCTGCACTCAGGCTCATATTCCAAGAAATATTACACCGCAGCAAATGTGTGTACCGCCTGCACTCAGGCTCATATTCCAAGAAATATTACACCGCAGCAAATGTGCGCACCGCCTGCACTCAGGCTCATATTCCAAGAAATATTACACCGCAGCAAATGTGCACACCGCCTGCGCGCAGGCTCATAATCCTAGAAATATTACGTTGCAGCAAATGTGGGCACCGCCTGCACTCAGGCTCATATTCCAAGAAATATTACACCGCAGCAAATGTGCGCACCGCCTGCACTCAGGCTCATATTCCAAGAAATATTACGCTGCAGCAAATGTGCGCACCGTCTGAACTCAGGCTCATATTCCAAGAAATATTACACTGCAGCAAATGTGCGCACCGTCTGCACTCAGGCTCATATTCCAAGAAATATTACACTGCAGCAAATGTGCGCACCGTCTGCACTCAGACTCATATTCCAAGAAATATTACACCGCAGCAAATGTGCGCACCGCCTGCACTCAGGCTCATATTCCAAGAAATATTACACCGCAGCAAATGTGCGCACCGCCTGCACTCAGGCTCATATTCCAAGAAATATTACACCGCAGCAAATGTGCGCACCGCCTGCACTCAGGCTCATATTCCAAGAAATATTACACTGCAGCAAATGTGCGCACCACCTGCACTCAGGCTCATATTCCAAGAAATATTACACTGCAGCAAATGTGCACACCGTCTGCACTCAGGCTCATATTCCAAGAAATATTACACCACAGCAAATGTGCGCACCGCCTGCACTCAGGCTCATATTCCAAGAAATATTACACCGCAGCAAATGTGCGCACCACCTGCACTCAGGCTCATATTCCAAGCAATATTACACTGCAGCAAATGTGCGCAACGCCTGCACGTAGGCTCATATTCCAAAAAATATTACACCGCAGCAAATGTGCACACCGCCTGCACTCAGGCTCATAGTCTAAGAAATATTACACTGCAGCAAATGTGCGCACCGCCTGCACTCAGGCTCATATTCCAAGAAATATTACACTGCAGCAAATGTGCACACCGTCTGCACTCAGGCTCATAATCCTAGAAATATTACACCGCAGCAAATGTGCGCACCGCCTGCACTCAGGCTCATATTCCAAGAAATATTACACTGCAGCAAATGTACGCATCGCCTGCACTCAGGCTCATATTCCAAGAAATATTACACCGCAGCAAATGTGCACACCGCCTGCACTCAGGCTCATATTCCAAGAAATATTACACTGCAGCAAATGTACGCACCGCCTGCACTCAGGCTCATATTCCAAGAAATATTACACCGCAGCAAATGTGCGCACCGCCTGCACTCAGGCTCATTTTCCAAGAAATATTACACCGCAGCAAATGTTCGCATCGCCTGCACTCAGGCTCATATTCCAAAAAATATTACACCACATCAAATGTGCGCACCGCCTGCAATCAGGCTCATAATCCTAGAAATATTACACTGCAGCAAATGTGCGCACCGCCTGCACTCAAGCTCATATTCCAAGAAATCTTACACCGCAGCAAATGTGCACACCGCCTGCATTCAGGCTCATATTCCAAGAAATATTACACTGCAGCAAATGTGCGCACCGCCTGCATGCAGGCTCCTATTCCAAGAAATATTACAGCGCAGAAAATGGGCGCACCGCCTGCACTCAGGCTCATATTCCAAGAAATATTACACCGCAGCAAATGTGTGTACAGCTTGCATGCAGGCTCATATTCCAAGAAATATTACAGCGCAGCAAATGTGCGCACCGCCTGCACTCAGGCTCATATTCCAAGAAATATTACACTGCAGCAAATGTGCGCACCGCCTGCATGCAGGCTCATATTCCAAGAAATATTACAGCGCAGAAAATATGCGTACCGCCTGCACACAGGCTCATATTCCAAGAAATATTACACTGCAGCAAATGTGCCCACCGCCTGCATGCAAGCTCATATTCCAAGAAATATTACACCGCAGCAAATGTGTGTACCGCCTGCACTCAGGCTCATATTCCAAGAAATTTTACACCGCAGCAAATGTCCGCACCGCCTGCACGTAGGCTCATATTCCAACAAATATTACACCGCAGCAAATGTGTGTACCGCCTGCATTCAGGCTCATATTCCAAGAAATATTACGTTGCAGCAAATGTGCGCACCGCCTGCACTCAGGCTCATATTCCAAGAAATATTACACCGCAGCAAATGTACGCACCGCCTGAACTCAGGCTCATATTCCAAGAAATATTACACCGCAGCAAATGTGTGTACCGCCTGCACTCAGGCTCATATTCCAAGAAATATTACACCGCAGCAAATGTGCGCACGGCCTGCACTCAGGCTCATATTCCAAGAAATATTACACTGCAGCAAATGTGCGCACCGCCTGCACTCAGGCTCATATTCCAAGAAATATTACACCGCAGTAAATGTGCACACCGCCTGCACTCAGGCTCATATTCCAAGAAATATTACACCGCAGCAAATGTGCACACCGTCTGCACTCAGGCTCATATTCCAAGAAATATTACACTGCAGCAAATGTGCACACCGTCTGCGCTCAGGCTCAT
Source organism: Phyllobates terribilis (assembly GCF_046119375.1). Taxonomy (NCBI): domain Eukaryota; kingdom Metazoa; phylum Chordata; class Amphibia; order Anura; family Dendrobatidae; genus Phyllobates; species Phyllobates terribilis. Next base: position 195,299,205 of record NW_027362768.1, read on the forward strand.
AATCCTAGAAATATTACACCGCAGCAAATGTGCGCACCGCCTGCACTCAGGCTCATATTCCAAGAAATATTACACTGCAGCAAATGTACGCATCGCCTGCACTCAGGCTCATATTCCAAGAAATATTACACCGCAGCAAATGTGCACACCGCCTGCACTCAGGCTCATATTCCAAGAAATATTACACTGCAGCAAATGTACGCACTGCCTGCACTCAGGCTCATATTCCAAGAAATATTACACCGCAGCAAATGTGCGCACCGCCTGCACGTAGGCTCATATTCCAAGAAATATTACACCGCAGCAAATGTGCGCACCGCCTGCACTCAGGCTCATATTCCAAGAAATATTACACCGCAGCAAATGTGCGCACCGCCTGCACGTAGGCTCATATTCCAAGAAATATTACACCGCAGCAAATGTGTGTACCGCCGGCACTCAGGCTCATATTCCAAGAAATATTACAGCGCAGAAAATGTGCGCACCACCTGCACTCAGGCTCATATTCCAAGAAATATTACGTTGCAGCAAATGTGCGCACGGCCTGCACTCAGGCTCATATTCCAAGAAATATTACACCGCAGCAAATGTACGCACCGCCTGCACTCAGGCTCATATTCCAAGAAATATTACACCGCAGCAAATGTGTGTACCGCCTGCACTCAGGCTCATATTCCAAGAAATATTACACCGCAGCAAATGTGCGCACCGCCTGCACTCAGGCTCATATTCCAAGAAATATTACACCGCAGCAAATGTGCACACCGCCTGCGCGCAGGCTCATAATCCTAGAAATATTACGTTGCAGCAAATGTGGGCACCGCCTGCACTCAGGCTCATATTCCAAGAAATATTACACCGCAGCAAATGTGCGCACCGCCTGCACTCAGGCTCATATTCCAAGAAATATTACGCTGCAGCAAATGTGCGCACCGTCTGAACTCAGGCTCATATTCCAAGAAATATTACACTGCAGCAAATGTGCGCACCGTCTGCACTCAGGCTCATATTCCAAGAAATATTACACTGCAGCAAAAGTGCGCACCGTCTGCACTCAGACTCATATTCCAAGAAATATTACACCGCAGCAAATGTGCGCACCGCCTGCACTCAGGCTCATATTCCAAGAAATATTACACTGCAGCAAATGTGCGCACCGTCTGCACTCAGGCTCATATTCCAAGAAATATTACACCGCAGCAAATGTGCGCACCGCCTGCACTCAGGCTCATATTCCAAGAAATATTACACTGCAGCAAATGTGCGCACCGTCTGCACTCAGGCTCATATTCCAAGAAATATTACACCGCAGCAAATGTGCGCACCGCCTGCACTCAGGCTCATATTCCAAGAAATATTACACTGCAGCAAATGTGCGCACCGTCTGCACTCAGGCTCATATTCCAAGAAATATTACACTGCAGCAAAAGTGCGCACCGTCTGCACTCAGACTCATATTCCAAGAAATATTACACCGCAGCAAATGTGCGCACCGCCTGCACTCAGGCTCATATTCCAAGAAATATTACACTGCAGCAAATGTGCGCACCGTCTGCACTCAGGCTCATATTCCAAGAAATATTACACCGCAGCAAATGTGCGCACCGCCTGCACTCAGGCTCATATTCCAAGAAATATTACACCGCAGCAAATGTGCGCACCGCCTGCACTCAGGCTCATATTCCAAGAAATATTACACTGCAGCAAATGTGCGCACCACCTGCACTCAGGCTCATATTCCAAGAAATATTACACTGCAGCAAATGTGCACACCGTCTGCACTCAGGCTCATATTCCAAGAAATATTACACCACAGCAAATGTGCGCACCGCCTGCACTCAGGCTCATATTCCAAGAAATATTACACCGCAGCAAATGTGCGCACCGCCTGCACTCAGGCTCATATTCCAAGCAATATTACACTGCAGCAAATGTGCGCAACGCCTGCACGTAGGCTCATATTCCAAAAAATATTACACCGCAGCAAATGTGCACACCGCCTGCACTCAGGCTCATAGTCTAAGAAATATTACACTGCAGCAAATGTGCGCACCGCCTGCACTCAGGCTCATATTCCAAGAAATATTACACTGCAGCAAATGTGCACACCGTCTGCACTCAGGCTCATAATCCTAGAAATATTACACCGCAGCAAATGTGCGCACCGCCTGCACTCAGGCTCATATTCCAAGAAATATTACACTGCAGCAAATGTACGCATCGCCTGCACTCAGGCTCATATTCCAAGAAATATTACACCGCAGCAAATGTGCACACCGCCTGCACTCAGGCTCATATTCCAAGAAATATTACACTGCAGCAAATGTACGCACCGCCTGCACTCAGGCTCATATTCCAAGAAATATTACACCGCAGCAAATGTGCGCACCGCCTGCACTCAGGCTCATTTTCCAAGAAATATTACACCGCAGCAAATGTTCGCATCGCCTGCACTCAGGCTCATATTCCAAAAAATATTACACCACATCAAATGTGCGCACCGCCTGCAATCAGGCTCATAATCCTAGAAATATTACACTGCAGCAAATGTGCGCACCGCCTGCACTCAAGCTCATATTCCAAGAAATCTTACACCGCAGCAAATGTGCACACCGCCTGCATTCAGGCTCATATTCCAAGAAATATTACACTGCAGCAAATGTGCGCACCGCCTGCATGCAGGCTCCTATTCCAAGAAATATTACAGCGCAGCAAATGTGTGTACAGCTTGCATGCAGGCTCATATTCCAAGAAATATTACAGCGCAGCAAATGTGCGCACCGCCTGCACTCAGGCTCATATTCCAAGAAATATTACACTGCAGCAAATGTGCGCACCGCCTGCATGCAGGCTCATATTCCAAGAAATATTACAGCGCAGAAAATGTGCGTACCGCCTGCACACAGGCTCATATTCCAAGAAATATTACACTGCAGCAAATGTGCGCACCGCCTGCATGCAAGCTCATATTCCAAGAAATATTACACCGCAGCAAATGTGTGTACCGCCTGCACTCAGGCTCATATTCCAAGAAATTTTACACCGCAGCAAATGTCCGCACCGCCTGCACGTAGGCTCATATTCCAACAAATATTACACCGCAGCAAATGTGTGTACCGCCTGCATTCAGGCTCATATTCCAAGAAATATTACGTTGCAGCAAATGTGCGCACCGCCTGCACTCAGGCTCATATTCCAAGAAATATTACACCGCAGCAAATGTACGCACCGCCTGCACTCAGGCTCATATTCCAAGAAATATTACACCGCAGCAAATGTGTGTACCGCCTGCACTCAGGCTCATATTCCAAGAAATATTACACCGCAGCAAATGTGCGCACGGCCTGCACTCAGGCTCATATTCCAAGAAATATTACACTGCAGCAAATGTGCGCACCGCCTGCACTCAGGCTCATATTCCAAGAAATATTACACCGCAGCAAATGTGCACACCGCCTGCACTCAGGCTCATATTCCAAGAAATATTACACTGCAGCAAATGTGCGCACCGCCTGCATGCAGGCTCCTATTCCAAGAAATATTACAGCGCAGAAAATGGGCGCACCGCCTGCACTCAGGCTCATATTCCAAGAAATATTACACCGCAGCAAATGTGTGTACCGCTTGCATGCAGGCTCATATTCCAAGAAATATTACAGCGCAGCAAATGTGCGCACCGCCTGCACTCAGGATCATATTCCAAGAAATATTACACTGCAGCAAATGTGTGTACCGCTTGCATGCAGGCTCATATTCCAAGAAATATTACAGCGCAGAAAATGTGCGCACCGCCTGCACTCAGGCTCATATTCCAAGAAATATTACACTGCAGCAAATGTGCGCACCGCCTGCATGCAGGCTCATATTCCAAGAAATATTACACCGCAGCAAATGTGCGCACCGCCTGCACGTAGGCTCATATTCCAACAAATATTACACCGCAGCAAATGTGTGTACCGCCTGCATTCAGGCTCATATTCCAAGAAATATTACGTTGCAGCAAATGTGCGCACCGCCTGCACTCAGGCTCATATTCCAAGAAATATTACACCGCAGCAAATGTACGCACCGCCTGCACTCAGGCTCATATTCCAAGAAATATTACACCGCAGCAAATGTGTGTACCGCCTGCACTCAGGCTCATATTCCAAGAAATATTACACCGCAGCAAATGTGCGCACGACCTGCACTCAAGCTCATATTCCAAGAAATATTACACTGCAGCAAATGTGCACACCGCCTGCACGCAGGCTCATAATCCTAGAAATATTACACCGCAGCAAATGTGCGCACCGCCTGCACACTGGCTCATATTCCAAGAAATATTACACTGCAGCAAAAGTGCGCACCGTCTGCACTCAGGCTCATATTCCAAGAAATATTACACAGCAGCAAATGTGCGCACCGCCGGCACTCAGGCTCATATTCCAAGAAATATTACACCGCAGCAAATGTGTGCACCGTCTGCACTCAGGCTCATATTCCAAGAAATATTACACTGCAACAAATGTGCACACCGACTGCACTCAGGCTCATATTCCAAGAAATATTACACCGCAGCAAATGTGCGCACCGTCTGCACTCAGGCTCATATTCCAAGAAATATTACACTGCAGCAAATGTGCGCACTGCCTGCACTCAGGCTCATATTCCAAGAAATATTACACCGCAGCAAATGTGCGCACCGCCTGCACTCAGGCTCATATTCCAAGAAATATTACACTGCAGCAAATGTGCGCACCGCCTGCACTCAGGCTCATATTCCAAGAAATATTACACCGCAGCAAATGTGCGCACCGCCTGCACTCAGGCTCATATTCCAAGAAAAATTACAGCGCAGAAAATGTGCGCACCGCCTGCACTCAGGCTCATATTCCAAGAAATATTGCACTGCAGCAAATGTGCGCACCGCCTGCACTCAGGCTCATAATCCTAGAAATATTACGTTGCAGCAAATGTGCGCACCGCCTGCACTCAGGCTCACATTCCAAGAAATATTACACCACAGCAAATGTGCGCACCGCCTGCACTCAGGCTCATAATCCTAGAAATATTACGTTGCAGCAAATGTGCGCACCGCCTGCACTCAGGCTCATATTCCAAGAAATATTACACCACAGCAAATGTGCGCACCGCCTGCACTCAGGCTCATATTCCAAGAAATATTACACTGCAGCAAATGTGCGCACCGCCTGCACTCAGGCTCATATTCCAAGAAATATTACAGCGCAGAAAATGTGCGCACCGCCTGCACTCAGGCTCATATTCCAAGAAATATTGCACTGCAGCAAATGTGCGCACCGCCTGCATGCAGGCTCATATTCCAAGAAATATTACAGCGCAGAAAATGTGCGTACCGCCTGCACACAGGCTCATATTCCAAGAAATATTACACTGCAGCAAATGTGCGCACCGCCTGCATGCAAGCTCATATTCCAAGAAATATTACACCGCAGCAAATGTGTGTACCGCCTGCACTCAGGCTCATATTCCAAGAAATTTTACACCGCAGCAAATGTCCGCACCGCCTGCACGTAGGCTCATATTCCAACAAATATTACACCGCAGCAAATGTGTGTACCGCCTGCATTCAGGCTCATATTCCAAGAAATATTACGTTGCAGCAAATGTGCGCACCGCCTGCACTCAGGCTCATATTCCAAGAAATATTACACCGCAGCAAATGTACGCACCGCCTGCACTCAGGCTCATATTCCAAGAAATATTACACCGCAGCAAATGTGTGTACCGCCTGCACTCAGGCTCATATTCCAAGAAATATTACACCGCAGCAAATGTGCGCACGGCCTGCACTCAGGCTCATATTCCAAGAAATATTACACTGCAGCAAATGTGCGCACCGCCTGCACTCAGGCTCATATTCCAAGAAATATTACACCGCAGCAAATGTGCACACCGCCTGCACTCAGGCTCATATTCCAAGAAATATTACACCGCAGCAAATGTGCGCACCGCCTGCATGCAGGCTCCTATTCCAAGAAATATTACAGCGCAGAAAATGGGCGCACCGCCTGCACTCAGGCTCATATTCCAAGAAATATTACACCGCAGCAAATGTGTGTACCGCTTGCATGCAGGCTCATATTCTAAGAAATATTACAGCGCAGCAAATGTGCGCACCGCCTGCACTCAGGATCATATTCCAAGAAATATTACACTGCAGCAAATGTGTGTACCGCTTGCATGCAGGCTCATATTCCAAGAAATATTACAGCGCAGAAAATGTGCGCACCGCCTGCACTCAGGCTCATATTCCAAGAAATATTACACTGCAGCAAATGTGCGCACCGCCTGCATGCAGGCTCATATTCCAAGAAATATTACACCGCAGCAAATGTGCGCACCGCCTGCACGTAGGCTCATATTCCAACAAATATTACACCGCAGCAAATGTGTGTACCGCCTGCATTCAGGCTCATATTCCAAGAAATATTACGTTGCAGCAAATGTGCGCACCGCCTGCACTCAGGCTCATATTCCAAGAAATATTACACCGCAGCAAATGTACGCACCGCCTGCACTCAGGCTCATATTCCAAGAAATATTACACCGCAGCAAATGTGTGTACCGCCTGCACTCAGGCTCATATTCCAAGAAATATTACACCGCAGCAAATGTGCGCACGGCCTGCACTCAAGCTCATATTCCAAGAAATATTACACTGCAGCAAATGTGCACACCGCCTGCACGCAGGCTCATAATCCTAGAAATATTACACCGCAGCAAATGTGCGCACCGCCTGCACACTGGCTCATATTCCAAGAAATATTACACTGCAGCAAAAGTGCGCACCGTCTGCACTCAGGCTCATATTCCAAGAAATATTACACAGCAGCAAATGTGCGCACCGCCGGCACTCAGGCTCATATTCCAAGAAATATTACACCGCAGCAAATGTGTGCACCGTCTGCACTCAGGCTCATATTCCAAGAAATATTACACTGCAACAAATGTGCACACCGACTGCACTCAGGCTCATATTCCAAGAAATATTACACCGCAGCAAATGTGCGCACCGTCTGCACTCAGGCTCATATTCCAAGAAATATTACACTGCAGCAAATGTGCGCACTGCCTGCACTCAGGCTCATATTCCAAGAAATATTACACCGCAGCAAATGTGCGCACCGCCTGCACTCAGGCTCATATTCCAAGAAATATTACACTGCAGCAAATGTGCGCACCGCCTGCACTCAGGCTCATATTCCAAGAAATATTACACCGCAGCAAATGTGCGCACCGCCTGCACTCAGGCTCATATTCCAAGAAAAATTACAGCGCAGAAAATGTGCGCACCGCCTGCACTCAGGCTCATATTCCAAGAAATATTGCACTGCAGCAAATGTGCGCACCGCCTGCACTCAGGCTCATAATCCTAGAAATATTACGTTGCAGCAAATGTGCGCACCGCCTGCACTCAGGCTCACATTCCAAGAAATATTACACCACAGCAAATGTGCGCACCGCCTGCACTCAGGCTCATAATCCTAGAAATATTACGTTGCAGCAAATGTGCGCACCGCCTGCACTCAGGCTCATATTCCAAGAAATATTACACCACAGCAAATGTGCGCACCGCCTGCACTCAGGCTCATATTCCAAGAAATATTACACTGCAGCAAATGTGCGCACCGCCTGCACTCAGGCTCATATTCCAAGAAATATTACAGCGCAGAAAATGTGCGCACCGCCTGCACTCAGGCTCATATTCCAAGAAATATTGCACTGCAGCAAATGTGCGCACCGCCTGCACTCAGGCTCATATTCCAAGGAATATTACAGCGCAGAAAATGTGCGCACCGCATGCATTCAGGCTCATATTCCAAGAAATATTACACTGCAGCAAATGTGTGCACCACCTGCAATCAGGCTCATATTCCAAGAAATATTGCACCGCAGCAAATGTGCGCACCGTCTGCACTCAGGCTCATATTCCAAGAAATATTACACTGCAGCAAATGTCGCATCGCCTGCACTCAGGCTCATATTCCAAGAAATATTACCATGCAGCAAATGTGCGCACCGCCGGCACTCAGGCACATATTCAAAGAAATATTACACTGCAGCAAATGTGCGCACTGCCTGCACTCAGGCTCATGTTCAAACAAATATTACACTGCAGCAAATGTGCGCACCGTCTGCACTCAGGCTCATATTCCAAGAAATATTACACTGCAGCAAATGTGCGCACCGCCTGCACTCAGACTCATATTCCAAGAAATATTAAACTGCAGCAAATGTGCGCACCGCCTGCACTCAGGCTCATATTCCAAGAAATATTACACCGCAGCAAATGTGCGCACCGCCTGCTCTCAGGCTCATATTCCAAGAAATATTACACTGCAGCAAATGTGCGCACCGCCTGCACTCAGGCTCATATTCCAAGAAATATTACACTGCAGAAAATGTGCGCACCGTCTGCACTCAGGCTCATATTCCAAGAAATATTACACTGCAGCAAATGTACGCACCGCCTGCACTCAGGCTCATATTCCAAGAAATATTACACCGCAGCAAATGTGCGCACCGCCTGCACTCAGGCTCATATTCCAAGAAATATTACACCGCAGCAAATGTGCGCACCGCCTGCACTCAGGCTCATATTCCTAGAAATATTACACTGCAGCAAATGTGCGCACCGCCTGCACTCAGGCTCATATTCCAAGAAATATTACACTGCAGCAAACGTGCGCACCGCCTGCACTCAGGCTCATATTCCAAGAAATATTACACCGCAGCAAATGTGCACACCGCCTGCACTCAGGCTCATATTCCAAGAAATATTACACTGCAGCAAATGTGCGCACCGCCTGCATGCAGGCTCCTATTCCAAGAAATATTACAGCGCAGAAAATGGGCGCATCGCCTGCACTCAGGCTCATATTCCAAGAAATATTACACCGCAGCAAATGTGTGTACCGCTTGCATGCAGGCTCATATTCCAAGAAATATTACAGCGCAGAAAATGTGCGCACCGCCTGCACTCAGGCTCATATTCCAAGAAATATTACACTGCAGCAAATGTGCGCACCGCCTGCATGCAGGCTCATATTCCAAGAAATATTACAGCGCAGAAAATGTGCGTACCGCCTGCACACAGGCTCATATTCCAAGAAATATTACACCGCAGCAAATGTGCGCACCGCCTGCACGTAGGCTCATATTCCAACAAATATTACACCGCAGCAAATGTGTGTACCGCCTGCATTCAGGCTCATATTCCAAGAAATATTACGTTGCAGCAAATGTGCGCACCGCCTGCACTCAGGCTCATATTCCAAGAAATATTACACCGCAGCAAATGTGTGTACCGCCTGCACTCAGGCTCATATTCCAAGAAATATTACACCGCAGCAAATGTGCGCACGGCCTGCACTCAAGCTCATATTCCAAGAAATATTACACTGCAGCAAATGTGCACACCGCCTGCACGCAGGCTCATAATCCTAGAAATATTACACCGCAGCAAATGTGCGCACCGCCTGCACACTGGCTCATATTCCAAGAAATATTACACTGCAGCAAAAGTGCGCACCGTCTGCACTCAGGCTCATATTCCAAGAAATATTACACAGCAGCAAATGTGCGCACCGCCTGCACTCAGGCTCATATTCCAAGAAATATTACACCGCAGCAAATGTGTGCACCACCTGCACTCAGGCTCATATTCCAAGAAATATTGCACCGCAGCAAATTTGCGCGCCGTCTGCACTCAGGCTCATAATCCAAGAAATATTACACTGCAGCAAATGTCGCATCGCCTGCACTCAGGCTCATATTCCAAGAAATATTACCATGCAGCAAATGTGCGCACCGCCTGCACTCAGGCTCATATTCAAAGAAATATTACACTGCAGCAAATGTGCGCACCGCCTGCACTCAGGCTCATATTCAAACAAATATTACACTGCAGCAAATGTGCGCACCGTCTGCACTCAGGCTCATATTCCAAGAAATATTACACTGCAGCAAATGTGCGCACCGCCTGCACTCAGACTCATATTCCAAGAAATATTACACTGCAGCAAATGTGCGCACCGCCTGCACTCAGGCTCATATTCCAAGAAATATTACACTGCAGCAAATGTGCGCACCGCCTGCACTCAGGCTCATATTCCAAGAAATATTACACCGCTGCAAATGTGCGCACCGCCTGCACTCAGGCTCATATTCCAAGAAATATTACACCGCAGCAAATGTGCGCACCGCCTGCACTCAGGCTCATATTCCAAGAAATATTACACCGCAGCAAATGTGCGCACCGCCTGCACTCAGGCTCATATTCCAAGAAATATTACACCGCAGCAAATGTGCGCACCGCCTGCACTCAGGCTCATATTCCAAGAAATATTACACCGCAGCAAATGTGCGCACCGCCTGCACTCAGGCTCATATTCCAAGAAATATTACACCGCAGCAAATGTGCGCACCGCCTGCACTCAGGCTCATATTCCAAGAAATATTACACTGCAGCAAATGTGCGCAACGCCTGCACGTAGGCTCATATTCCAAGAAATATTACACTGCAGCAAATGTGCACACCGTCTGCACTCAGGCTCATAATCCTAGAAATATTACACCGCAGCAAATGTGCGCACCGCCTGCACTCAGGCTCATATTCCAAGAAATATTACACTGCAGCAAATGTACGCACCGTCTGCACTCAGGCTCATATTCCAAGAAATATTACACCGCAGCAAATGTGCACACCGCCTGCACTCAGGCTCATATTCCAAGAAATATTACACTGCAGCAAATGTACGCACCGCCTGCACTCAGGCTCATATTCCAAGAAATATTACACCGCAGCAAATGTGCGCACCGCCTGCACTCAGGCTCATATTCCAAGAAATATTACACCGCAGCAAATGTGCGCACCGCCTGCACTCAGGCTCATATTCCAAGAAATATTACACCGCAGCAAATGTGCGCACCGTCTACACTCAGGCTCATATTCCAAGAAATATTACACTGCAGCAAATGTTCGCATCGCCTGCACTCAGGCTCATATTCCAAAAAATATTACACCGCAGCAAATGTGTGTACCGCTTGCATGCAGGCTCATATTCCAAGAAATATTACAGCGCAGCAAATGTGCGCACCGCCTGCACTCAGGCTCATATTCCAAGAAATATTACACCGCAGCAAATGTGTGTACCGCTTGCATGCAGGCTCATATTCCAAGAAATATTACACTGCAGCAAATGTGCGCACCGCCTGCATGCAGGCTCATATTCCAAGAAATATTACAGCGCAGAAAATGTGCGTACCGCCTGCACACAGGCTCATATTCCAAGAAATATTACACTGCAGCAAATGTGCGCACCGCCTGCATGAAAGCTCATATTCCAAGAAATATTACACCGCAGCAAATGTGTGTACCGCCTGCACTCAGGCTCATATTCCAAGAAATATTACACCGCAGCAAATGTGCGCACCGCCTGCACGTAGGCTCATATTCCAACAAATATTACACCGCAGCAAATGTGTGTACCGCCTGCATTCAGGCTCATATTCCAAGAAATATTACGTTGCAGCAAATGTGCGCACCGCCTGCACTCAGGCTCATATTCCAAGAAATATTACACCGCAGCAAATGTACGCACCGCCTGCACTCAGGCTCATATTCCAAGAGATATTACACCGCAGCAAATGTGTGTACCGCCTGCACTCAAGCTCATATTCCAAGAAATATTACACTGCAGCAAATGTGCACACCGCCTGCACGTAGGCTCATATTCCAACAAATATTACACCGCAGCAAATGTGTGTACCGCCTGCATTCAGGCTCATATTCCAAGAAATATTACATTGCAGCAAATGTGCGCACCGCCTGCACTCAGGCTCATATTCGAAGAAATATTACACCGCAGCAAATGTACGCACCGCCTGCACTCAGGCTCATATTCCAAGAAATATTACACCGCAGCAAATGTGTGTACCGCCTGCACTCAGGCTCATATTACAAGAAATATTACACCGCAGCAAATGTGCGCACGGCCTGCACTCAAGCTCATATTCCAAGAAATATTACACTGCAGCAAATGTGCACACCGCCTGCACGCAGGCTCATAATCCTAGCAATATTACACCGCAGCAAATGTGCGCACCGCCTGCACACTGGCTCATATTCCAAGAAATATTACACTGCAGCAAAAGTGCGCACCGTCTGCACTCAGGCTCATATTCCAAGAAATATTACACAGCAGCAAATGTGCGCACCGCCGGCACTCAGGCTCATATTCCAAGAAATATTACACCGCAGCAAATGTGTGCACCGCCTGCACTCAGGCTCATATTCCAAGAAATATTACACTGCAGCAAATGTGCGCACTGCCTGCACTCAGGCTCATATTCCAAGAAATATTACACCGCAGCAAATGTGCGCACCGCCTGCACTCAGGCTCATATTCCAAGAAATATTACACTGCAGCAAATGTGCGCACCGCCTGCACTCAGGCTTATATTCCAAGAAATATTACCCCGCAGCAAATGTGCGCACCGCCTGCACTCAGGCTCATATTCCAAGAAAAATTACAGCGCAGAAAATGTGCGCACCGCCTGCACTCAGGCTCATATTCCAAGAAATATTGCACTGCAGAAAATGTGCGCACCGCTTGCACTCAGGCTCATAATCCTAGAAATATTACGTTGCAGCAAATGTGCGCACCGCCTGCACTCAGGCTCATATTCCAAGAAATATTACACCACAGCAAATGTGCGCACCGCCTGCACTCAGGCTCATATTCCAAGAAATATTACACCGCAGCAAATGTGCGCACCGCCTGCACTCAGGCTCATATTCCAAGAAATATTACAGCGCAGAAAATGTGCGCACCGCCTGCACTCAGGCTCATATTCCAAGAAATATTGCACTGCAGCAAATGTGCGCACCGCCTGCACTCAGGCTCATATTCCAAGAAATATTACAGCGCAGAAAATGTGCGCACCGCATGCATTCAGGCTCATATTCCAAGAAATATTACACTGCAGCAAATGTGCGCACCGCCTGCACTCATGCTCAAATTCCAAGAAATATTACACTGCAGCAAATGTGTGCACCACCTGCACTCAGGCACATATTCAAAGAAATATTACACTGCAGCAAATGTGCGCACTGCCTGCACTCAGGCTCATATTCAAACAAATATTACACTGCAGCAAATGTGCGCACCGTCTGCACTCAGGCTCATATTCCAAGAAATATTACACTGCAGCAAATGTGCGCACCGCCTGCACTCAGACTCATATTCCAAGAAATATTACACTGCAGCAAATGTGCGCACCGCCTGCACTCAGGCTCATATTCCAAGAAATATTACACCGCAGCAAATGTGCGCACCGCCTGCACTCAGGTTCATATTCCAAGAAATATTACACTGCAGCAAATGTGCGCACCGCCTGCACTCAGGCTCATATTCCAAGAAATATTACACTGCAGAAAATGTGCACACCGTCTGCACTCAGGCTCATATTCCAAGAAATATTACACTGCAGCAAATGTACGCACCGCCTGCACTCAGGCTCATATTCCAAGAAATATTACACCGCAGCAAATGTGCGCACCGCCTGCACTCAGGCTCATATTCCAAGAAATATTACACCGCAGCAAATGTGCGCACCGCCTGCACTCAGGCTCATATTCCTAGAAATATTACACTGCAGCAAATGTGCGCACCGCCTGCACTCAGGCTCATATTCCAAGAAATATTACACCGTAGCAAATGTGCGCACCGCCTGCACTCAGGCTCATATTCCAAGAAATATTACACCGCAGCAAATGTGCGCACCGTCTACACTCAGGCTCATATTCCAAGAAATATTACACTGCAGCAAATGTTCGCATCGCCTGCACTCAGGCTCATATTCCAAAAAATATTACACCGCATCAAATGTGCGCACCGCCTGCACTCAGGCTCATAATCCTAGAAATATTACACTGCAGCAAATGTGCGCACCGCCTGCACTCAGGCTCATATTCCAAGAAATATTACACCGCAGCAAATGTGCACACCGCCTGCACTCAGGCTCATATTCCAAGAAATATTACACTGCAGCAAATGTGCGCACCGCCTGCATGCAGGCTCCTATTCCAAGAAATATTACAGCGCAGAAAATGGGCGCACCGCCTGCACTCAGGCTCATATTCCAAGAAATATTACACCGCAGCAAATGTGTGTACCGCTTGCATGCAGGCTCATATTCCAAGAAATATTACAGCGCAGCAAATGTGCGCACCGCCTGCACTCAGGCTCATATTCCAAGAAATATTACACCGCAGCAAATGTGTGTACCGCTTGCATGCAGGCTCATATTCCAAGAAATATTACAGCGCAGAAAATGTGCGCACCGCCTGCACTCAGGCTCATATTCCAAGAAATATTAAACTGCAGCAAATGTGCGCACCGCCTGCATGCAGGCTCATATTCCAAGAAATATTACAGCGCAGAAAATGTGCGTACCGCCTGCACACAGGCTCATATTCCAAGAAATATTACACCGCAGCAAATGTGCGCACCGCCTGCACGTAGACTCATATTCCAACAAATATTACACCGCAGCAAATGTGTGTACCGCCTGCATTCAGGCTCATATTCCAAGAAATATTACGTTGCAGCAAATGTGCGCACCGCCTGCACTCAGGCTCATATTCCAAGAAATATTACACCGCAGCAAATGTACGCACCGCCTGCACTCAGGCTCATATTCCAAGAAATATTACACCGCAGCAAATGTGTGTACCGCCTGCACTCAGGCTCATATTCCAAGAAATATTACACCGCAGCAAATGTGCGCACGGCCTGCACTCAAGCTCATATTCCAAGAAATATTACACTGCAGCAAATGTGCACACCGCCTGCACGCAGGCTCATAATCCTAGAAATATTACACCGCAGCAAATGTGCGCACCGCCTGCACACTGGCTCATATTCCAAGAAATATTACACTGCAGCAAAAGTGCGCACCGTCTGCACTCAGGCTCATATTCCAAGAAATATTACACAGCAGCAAATGTGCGCACCGCCTGCACTCAGGCTCATATTCCAAGAAATATTACACCGCAGCAAATGTGTGCACCATCTGCACTCAGGCTCATATTCCAAGAAATATTACACTGCAGCAAATGTGCGCACTGCCTGCACTCAGGCTCATATTCCAAGAAATATTACACCGCAGCAAATGTGCGCACCGCCTGCACTCAGGCTCATATTCCAAGAAATATTACACCGCAGCAAATGTGCGCACCGCCTGCACTCAGGCTAATATTCCAAGAAATATTACACCGCAGCAAATGTGCGCACCGCCTGCACTCAGGCTCATATTCCAAGAAAAATTACAGCGCAGAAAATGTGCGCACCGCCTGCACTCAGGCTCATATTCCAAGAAATATTGCACTGCAGCAAATGTGCGCACCGCCTGCACTCAGGCTCATAATCCTAGAAATATTACGTTGCAGCAAATGTGCGCACCGCCTGCACTCAGGCTCATATTCCAAGAAATATTACACCGCAGCAAATGTGCGCACCGCCTGCACTCAGGCTCATATTCCAAGAAATATTACAGCGCAGAAAATGTGCGCACCGCCTGCACTCAGGCTCATAATACAAGAAATATTGCACTGCAGCAAATGTGCGCACCGCCTGCACTCAGGCTCATATTCCAAGAAATATTACAGCGCAGAAAATGTGCGCACCGCATGCACTCAGGCTCATATTCCAAGAAATATTACACTGCAGCAAATGTGCGCACCGCCTGCACTCATGCTCAAATTCCAAGAAATATTACACTGCAGCAAATGTGTGCACCACCTGCACTCAGGCTCATATTCCAAGAAATATTGCACCGCAGCAAATGTGCGCACCGTCTGCACTCAGGCTCATATTCCAAGAAATATTACACTGCAACAAATGTCGCATCGCCTGCACTCAGGCTCATATTCCAAGAAATATTACCATGCAGCAAATGTGCGCACCGCCTGCACTCAGGCACATATTCAAAGAAATATTACACTGCAGCAAATGTGCGCACTGCCTGCACTCAGGCTCATATTCAAACAAATATTACACCGCAGCAAATGTGCGCACCGTCTGCACTCAGGCTCATATTCCAAGAAATATTACACTGCAGCAAATGTGCGCACCGCCTGCACTCAGACTCATATTCCAAGAAATATTACACTGCAGCAAATGTGCGCACCGCCTGCACTCAGGCTCATATTCCAAGAAATATTACACCGCAGCAAATGTGCGCACCGCCTGCACTCAGGCTCATATTCCAAGAAATATTACACTGCAGCAAATGTGCGCACCGCCTGCACTCAGGCTCATATTCCAAGAAATATTACACTGCAGAAAATGTGCACACCGTCTGCACTCAGGCTCATATTCCAAGAAATATTACAATGCAGCAAATGTACGCACCGCCTGCACTCAGGCTCATATTCCAAGAAATATTACACCGCAGCAAATGTGCGCACCGCCTGCACTCAGGCTCATATTCCAAGAAATATTACACCGCAGCAAATGTGCGCACCGCCTGCACTCAGGCTCATATTCCAAGAAATATTACACTGCAGCAAATGTGCGCACCGCCTGCACTCAGGCTCATATTCCAAGAAATATTACACCGCAGCAAATGTGCGCACCGCCTGCACTCAGGCTCATATTCCAAGAAATATTACACCGCAGCAAATGTGCGCACCGTCTACAGTCAGGCTCATATTCCAAGAAATATTACACTGCAGCAAATGTTCGCATCGCCTGCACTCAGGCTCATATTCCAAAAAATATTACACCGCATCAAATGTGCGCACCGCCTGCACTCAGGCTCATAATCCTAGAAATATTACACTGCAGCAAATGTGCGCACCGCCTGCACTCAGGCTCATATTCCAAGAAATGTTACACCGCAGCAAATGTGCACACCGCCTGCACTCAGGCTCATATTCCAAGAAATATTACACTGCAGCAAATGTGCGCACCGCCTGCATGCAGGCTCCTATTCCAAGAAATATTACAGCGCAGAAAATGGGCGCACCGCCTGCACTCAGGCTCATATTCCAAGAAATATTACACCGCAGCAAATGTGTGTACCGCTTGCATGCAGGCTCATATTCCAAGAAATATTACAGCGCAGCAAATGTGCGCACCGCCTGCACTCAGGCTCATATACCAAGAAATATTACACCGCAGCAAATGTGTGTACCGCTTGCATGCAGGCTCATATTCCAAGAAATATTACAGCGCAGAAAATGTGCGCACCGCCTGCACTCAGGCTCATATTCCAAGAAATATTACACTGCAGCAAATGTGCGCACCGCCTGCATGCAGGCTCATATTCCAAGAAATATTACAGCGCAGAAAATGTGCGTACCGCCTGCACACAGGCTCATATTCCAAGAAATATTACACCGCAGCAAATGTGCGCACCGCCTGCACGTAGGCTCATATTCCAACAAATATTACACCGCAGCAAATGTGTGTACCGCCTGCATTCAGGCTCATATTCCAAGAAATATTACGTTGCAGCAAATGTGCGCACCGCCTGCACTCAGGCTCATATTCCAATAAATATTACACCGCAGCAAATGTGTGTACCGCCTGCACTCAGGCTCATATTCCAAGAAATATTACACCGCAGCAAATGTGCGCACGGCCTGCACTCAAGCTCATATTCCAAGAAATATTACACTGCAGCAAATGTGCGCACCGCCTGCACGCAGGCTCATAATCCTAGAAATATTACACCACAGCAAATGTGCGCACCGCCTGCACACTGGCTCATATTCCAAGAAATATTACACTGCAGCAAAAGTGCGCACCGTCTACACTCAGGCTCATATTCCAAGAAATATTACACAGCAGCAAATGTGCGCACCGCCTGCACTCAGGCTCATATTCCAAGAAATATTACACCGCAGCAAATGTGTGCACCGTCTGCACTCAGGCTCATATTCCAAGAAATATTACACTGCAGCAAATGTGCGCACTGCCTGCACTCAGGCTCATATTCCAAGAAATATTACACCGCAGAAAATGTGCGCACCGCCTGCACTCAGGCTCATATTCCAAGAAATATTACACCGCAGCAAATGTGCGCACCGCTTGCACTCAGGCTCATATTCCAAGAAATATTACACCGCAGCAAATGTGCGCACCGCCTGCACTCAGGCTCATATTCCAAGAAAAATTACAGCGCAGAAAATGTGCGCACCGCCTGCACTCAGGCTCATATTCCAAGAAATATTGCACTGCAGCAAATGTGCGCACCGCCTGCACTCAGGCTCATAATCCTAGAAATATTACGTTTCAGCAAATGTGCGCACCGCCTGCACTCAGGCTCATATTCCAAGAAATATTACACCGCAGCAAATGTGCGCACCGCCTGCACTCAGGCTCATATTCCAAGAAATATTACACCGCAGCAAATGTGCGCACCGCCTGCACTCAGGCTCATATTCCAAGAAATATTACAGCGCAGAAAATGTGCGCACCGCCTGCACTCAGGCTCATATTCCAAGAAATATTGCACTGCAGCAAATGTGCGCACCGCCTGCACTCAGGCTCATATTCCAAGAAATATTACAGCGCAGAAAATGTGCGCACCGCATGCACTCAGGCTCATATTCCAAGAAATATTACACTGCAGCAAATGTGCGCACCGCCGGCACTCATGCTCAAATTCCAAGAAATATTACACTGCAGCAAATGTGTGCACCACCTGCACTCAGGCTCATATTCCAAGAAATATTGCACCGCAGCAAATGTGCGCACCGTCTGCACTTAGGCTCATATTCCAAGAAATATTACACTGCAGCAAATGTCGCATCGCCTGCACTCAGGCTCATAATCCAAGAAATATTACCATGCAGCAAATGTGCCAACCGCCTGTACTCAGGCACATATTCAAAGAAATATTACACTGCAGCAAATGTGCGCACCGCCTGCACTCAGGCTCATATTCCAAGAAATATTACACCGCCGCAAATGTGCGCACCGCCTGCACTCAGGCTCATATTCCAAGAAATATTACACTGCAGCAAATGTGCGCACCGCCTGCACTCAGGCTCATATTCCAAGAAATATTACACTGCAGCAAATGTTCGCATCGCCTGCACTCAGGCTCATATTCCAAAAAATATTACACCGCATCAAATGTGCGCACCGCCTGCACTCAGGCTCATAATCCTAGAAATATTACACTGCAGCAAATGTGCGCACCGCCTGCACTCAGGCTCATATTCCAAGAAATATTACACCGCAGCAAATGAGCACACCGCCTGCACTCAGGCTCATATTCCAAGAAATATTACACTGCAGCAAATGTGCGCACCGCCTGCATGCAGGCTCCTATTCCAAGAAATATTACAGCGCAGAAAATGGGCGCACCGCCTGCACTCAGGCTCATATTCCAAGAAATATTACACCGCAGCAAATGTGTGTACCGCTTGCATGCAGGCTCATATTCCAAGAAATATTACAGCGCAGCAAATGTGCGCACCGCCTGCACTCAGGCTCATATTCCAAGAAATATTACACCGCAGCAAATGTGTGTACCGCTTGCATGCAGGCTCATATTCCAAGAAATATTACAGCGCAGAAAATGTGCGCACCGCCTGCACTCAGGCTCATATTCCAAGAAATATTACACTGCAGCAAATGTGCGCACCGCCTGCATGCAGGCTCATATTCCAAGAAATATTACAGCGCAGAAAATGTGCGTACCGCCTGCACACAGGCTCATATTCCAAGAAATATTACACCGCAGCAAATGTGCGCACCGCCTGCACGTAGGCTCATATTCCAACAAATATTACACCGCAGCAAATGTGTGTACCGCCTGCATTCAGTCTCATATTCCAAGAAATATTACGTTGCAGCAAATGTGCGCACCGCCTGCACTCAGGCTAATATTCCAAGAAATATTACACCGCAGCAAATGTACGCACCGCCTGCACTCAGGCTCATATTCCAAGAAATATTACACCGCAGCAAATGTGTGTACCGCCTGCACTCAGGCTCATATTCCAAGAAATATTATACCGCAGCAAATGTGCGCACGGCCTGCACTCAAGCTCATATTCCAAGAAATATTACACTGCAGCAAATGTGCACACCGCCTGCACGCAGGCTCATAATCCTAGAAATATTACACCGCAGCAAATGTGCGCACCGCCTGCACACTGGCTCATATTCCAAGAAATATTACACTGCAGCAAAAGTGCGCACCGTCTGCACTCAGGCTCATATTCCAAGAAATATTACACAGAAGCAAATGTGCGCACCGCCTGCACTCAGGCTCATATTCCAAGAAATATTACACCGCAGCAAATGTGTGCACCGTCTGCACTCAGGCTCATATTCCAAGAAATATTACACTGCAGCAAATGTGCGCACTGCCTGCACTCAGGCTCATATTCCAAGAAATATTACACCGCAGCAAATGTGCGCACCGCCTGCACTCAGGCTCATATTCCAAGAAATATTACACCGCAGCAAATGTGCGCACCGCCTGCACTCAGGCTCATATTCCAAGAAATATTACACCGCAGCAAATGTGCGCACCGCCTGCACTCAGGCTGATATTCCAAGAAAAATTACAGCGCAGAAAATGTGCGCACCGCCTGCACTCAGGCTCATATTCCAAGAAATATTACACCGCAGCAAATGTGCACACCGCCTGCACTCAGGCTCATATTCCAAGAAATATTACACTGCAGCAAATGTGCGCACCGCCTGCATGCAGGCTCCTATTCCAAGAAATATTACAGCGCAGAAAATGGGCGCACCGCCTGCACTCAGGCTCATATTCCAAGAAATATTACACCGCAGCAAATGTGTGTACCGCTTGCATGCAGGCTCATATTCCAAGAAATATTACAGCGCAGCAAATGTGCGCACCGCCTGCACTCAGGCTCATATTCCAAGAAATATTACACCGCAGCAAATGTGTGTACCGCTTGCATGCAGGCTCATATTCCAAGAAATATTACAGCGCAGAAAATGTGCGCACCGCCTGCACTCAGGCTTATATTCCAAGAAATATTGCACTGCAGCAAATGTGCGCACCGCCTGCACTCAGGCTCATAATCCTAGAAATATTACGTTGCAGCAAATGTGCGCACCGCCTGCACTCAGGCTCATATTCCAAGAAATATTACACCGCAGCAAATGTGCACACCGCCTGCACTCAGGCTCATATTCCAAGAAATATTACACTGCAGCAAATGTGCGCACCGCCTGCATGCAGGCTCCTATTCCAAGAAATATTACAGCGCAGAAAATGGGCGCACCGCCTGCACTCAGGCTCATATTCCAAGAAATATTACACCGCAGCAAATGTGTGTACCGCTTGCATGCAGGCTCATATTCCAAGAAATATTACAGCGCAGCAAATGTGCGCACCGCCTGCACTCAGGCTCATATTCCAAGAAATATTACACCGCAGCAAATGTGTGTACCGCTTGCATGCAGGCTCATATTCCAAGAAATATTACAGCGCAGAAAATGTGCGCACCGCCTGCACTCAGGCTCATATTCCAAGAAATATTACACTGCAGCAAATGTGCGCACCGCCTGCATGCAGGCTCATATTCCAAGAAATATTACAGCGCAGAAAATGTGCGTACCGCCTGCACACAGGCTCATATTCCAAGAAATATTACACCGCAGCAAATGTGCGCACCGCCTGCACGTAGGCTCATATTCCAACAAATATTACACCGCAGCAAATGTGTGTACCGCCTGCATTCAGTCTCATATTCCAAGAAATATTACGTTGCAGCAAATGTGCGCACCGCCTGCACTCAGGCTAATATTCCAAGAAATATTACACCGCAGCAAATGTACGCACCGCCTGCACTCAGGCTCATATTCCAAGAAATATTACACCGCAGCAAATGTGTGTACCGCCTGCACTCAGGCTCATATTCCAAGAAATATTATACCGCAGCAAATGTGCGCACGGCCTGCACTCAAGCTCATATTCCAAGAAATATTACACTGCAGCAAATGTGCACACCGCCTGCACGCAGGCTCATAATCCTAGAAATATTACACCGCAGCAAATGTGCGCACCGCCTGCACACTGGCTCATATTCCAAGAAATATTACACTGCAGCAAAAGTGCGCACCGTCTGCACTCAGGCTCATATTCCAAGAAATATTACACAGAAGCAAATGTGCGCACCGCCTGCACTCAGGCTCATATTCCAAGAAATATTACACCGCAGCAAATGTGTGCACCGTCTGCACTCAGGCTCATATTCCAAGAAATATTACACTGCAGCAAATGTGCGCACTGCCTGCACTCAGGCTCATATTCCAAGAAATATTACACCGCAGCAAATGTGCGCACCGCCTGCACTCAGGCTCATATTCCAAGAAATATTACACCGCAGCAAATGTGCGCACCGCCTGCACTCAGGCTCATATTCCAAGAAATATTACACCGCAGCAAATGTGCGCACCGCCTGCACTCAGGCTGATATTCCAAGAAAAATTACAGCGCAGAAAATGTGCGCACCGCCTGCACTCAGGCTCATATTCCAAGAAATATTACACCGCAGCAAATGTGCACACCGCCTGCACTCAGGCTCATATTCCAAGAAATATTACACTGCAGCAAATGTGCGCACCGCCTGCATGCAGGCTCCTATTCCAAGAAATATTACAGCGCAGAAAATGGGCGCACCGCCTGCACTCAGGCTCATATTCCAAGAAATATTACACCGCAGCAAATGTGTGTACCGCTTGCATGCAGGCTCATATTCCAAGAAATATTACAGAGCAGCAAATGTGCGCACCGCCTGCACTCAGGCTCATATTCCAAGAAATATTACACCGCAGCAAATGTGTGTACCGCTTGCATGCAGGCTCATATTCCAAGAAATATTACAGCGCAGAAAATGTGCGCACCGCCTGCACTCAGGCTTATATTCCAAGAAATATTGCACTGCAGCAAATGTGCGCACCGCCTGCACTCAGGCTCATAATCCTAGAAATATTACGTTGCAGCAAATGTGCGCACCGCCTGCACTCAGGCTCATATTCCAAGAAATATTACACCGCAGCAAATGTGCGCACCGCCTGCACTCAGGCTCATAATCCTAGAAATATTACACTGCAGCAAATGTGCGCAACGCCTGCACTCAGGCTCATATTCCAAGAAATGTTACACCGCAGCAAATGTGCACACCGCCTGCACTCAGGCTCATATTCCAAGAAATATTACAGCGCAGAAAATGTGCGTACCGCCTGCACACAGGCTCATATTCCAAGAAATATTACACCGCAGCAAATGTGCGCACCGCCTGCACGTAGGCTCATATTCCAACAAATATTACACCGCAGCAAATGTGTGTACCGCCTGCATTCAGGCTCATATTCCAAGAAATATTACGTTGCAGCAAATGTGCGCACCGCCTGCACTCAGGCTCATATTCCAATAAATATTACACCGCAGCAAATGTGTGTACCGCCTGCACTCAGGCTCATATTCCAAGAAATATTACACCGCAGCAAATGTGCGCACGGCCTGCACTCAAGCTCATATTCCAAGAAATATTACACTGCAGCAAATGTGCGCACCGCCTGCACGCAGGCTCATAATCCTAGAAATATTACACCACAGCAAATGTGCGCACCGCCTGCACACTGGCTCATATTCCAAGAAATATTACACTGCAGCAAAAGTGCGCACCGTCTACACTCAGGCTCATATTCCAAGAAATATTACACAGCAGCAAATGTGCGCACCGCCTGCACTCAGGCTCATATTCCAAGAAATATTACACCGCAGCAAATGTGTGCACCGTCTGCACTCAGGCTCATATTCCAAGAAATATTACACTGCAGCAAATGTGCGCACTGCCTGCACTCAGGCTCATATTCCAAGAAATATTACACCGCAGAAAATGTGCGCACCGCCTGCACTCAGGCTCATATTCCAAGAAATATTACACCGCAGCAAATGTGCGCACCGCCTGCACTCAGGCTCATATTCCAAGAAATATTACACCGCAGCAAATGTGCGCACCGCCTGCACTCAGGCTCATATTCCAAGAAAAATTACAGCGCAGAAAATGTGCGCACCGCCTGCACTCAGGCTCATATTCCAAGAAATATTGCACTGCAGCAAATGTGCGCACCGCCTGCACTCAGGCTCATAATCCTAGAAATATTACGTTGCAGCAAATGTGCGCACCGCCTGCACTCAGGCTCATATTCCAAGAAATATTACACCGCAGCAAATGTGCGCACCGCCTGCACTCAGGCTCATATTCCAAAAAATATTACACCGCAGCAAATGTGCGCACCGCCTGCACTCAGGCTCATATTCCAAGAAATATTACAGCGCAGAAAATGTGCGCACCGCCTGCACTCAGGCTCATATTCCAAGAAATATTGCACTGCAGCAAATGTGCGCACCGCCTGCACTCAGGCTCATATTCCAAGAAATATTACAGCGCAGAAAATGTGCGCACCGCATGCACTCAGGCTCATATTCCAAGAAATATTACACTGCAGCAAATGTGCGCACCGCCGGCACTCATGCTCAAATTCCAAGAAATATTACACTGCAGCAAATGTGTGCACCACCTGCACTCAGGCTCATATTCCAAGAAATATTGCACCGCAGCAAATGTGCGCACCGTCTGCACTTAGGCTCATATTCCAAGAAATATTACACTGCAGCAAATGTCGCATCGCCTGCACTCAGGCTCATAATCCAAGAAATATTACCATGCAGCAAATGTGCGCACCGCCTGCACTCAGGCACATATTCAAAGAAATATTACACTGCAGCAAATGTGCGCACTGCCTGCACTCAGGCTCATATTCAAACAAATATTACACTGCAGCAAATGTGCGCACCGTCTGCACTCAGGCTCATATTCCAAGAAATATTACACTGCAGCAAATGTGCGCACCGCCTGCACTCAGACTCATATTCCAAGAAATATTACACTGCAGCAAATGTGCGCACCGCCTGCACTCAGGCTCATATTCCAAGAAATATTACACCGCAGCAAATGTGCGCACCGCCTGCACTCAGGCTCATATTCCAAGAAATATTACACTGCAGCAAATGTGCGCACCGCCTGCACTCAGGCACATATTCCAAGAAATATTACACTGCAGAAAATGTGCACACCGTCTGCACTCAGGCTCATATTCCAAGAAATATTACACTGCAGCAAATGTACGCACCGCCTGCACTCAGGCTCATATTCCAAGAAATATTACACCGCAGCAAATGTGCGCACCGCCTGCACTCAGGCTCATATTCCAAGAAATATTACACCGCCGCAAATGTGCGCACCGCCTGCACTCAGGCTCATATTCCAAGAAATATTACACTGCAGCAAATGTGCGCACCGCCTGCACTCAGGCTCATATTCCAAGAAATATTACACTGCAGCAAATGTTCGCATCGCCTGCACTCAGGCTCATATTCCAAAAAATATTACACCGCATCAAATGTGCGCACCGCCTGCACTCAGGCTCATAATCCTAGAAATATTACACTGCAGAAAATGTGCGCACCGCCTGCACTCAGGCTCATATTCCAAGAAATATTACACCGCAGCAAATGTGCACACCGCCTGCACTCAGGCTCATATTCCAAGAAATATTACACTGCAGCAAATGTGCGCACCGCCTGCATGCAGGCTCCTATTCCAAGAAATATTACAGCGCAGAAAATGGGCGCACCGCCTGCACTCAGGCTCATATTCCAAGAAATATTACACCGCAGCAAATGTGTGTACCGCTTGCATGCAGGCTCATATTCCAAGAAATATTACAGCGCAGCAAATGTGCGCACCGCCTGCACTCAGGCTCATATTCCAAGAAATATTACACCGCAGCAAATGTGTGCACCGCTTGCATGCAGGCTCATATTCCAAGAAATATTACAGCGCAGAAAATGTGCGCACCGCCTGCACTCAGGCTCATATTCCAAGAAATATTACACTGCAGCAAATGTGCGCACCGCCTGCATGCAGGCTCATATTCCAAGAAATATTACAGCGCAGAAAATGTGCGTACCGCCTGCACACAGGCTCATATTCCAAGAAATATTACACCGCAGCAAATGTGCGCACCGCCTGCACGTAGGCTCATATTCCAACAAATATTACACCGCAGCAAATGTGTGTACCGCCTGCATTCAGTCTCATATTCCAAGAAATATTACGTTGCAGCAAATGTGCGCACCGCCTGCACTCAGGCTAATATTCCAAGAAATATTACACCGCAGCAAATGTACGCACTGCCTGCACTCAGGCTCATATTCCAAGAAATATTACACCGCAGCAAATGTGTGTACCGCCTGCACTCAGGCTCATATTCCAAGAAATATTATACCGCAGCAAATGTGCGCACGGCCTGCACTCAAGCTCATATTCCAAGAAATATTACACTGCAGCAAATGTGCACACCGCCTGCACGCAGGCTCATAATCCTAGAAATATTACACCGCAGCAAATGTGCGCACCGCCTGCACACTGGCTCATATTCCAAGAAATATTACACTGCAGCAAAAGTGCGCACCGTCTGCACTCAGGCTCATATTCCAAGAAATATTACACCGCAGCAAATGTGCGCACCGCCTGCACTCAGGCTCATATTCCAAGAAATATTACACCGCAGCAAATGTGCGCACCGCCTGCACTCAGGCTGATATTCCAAGAAAAATTACAGCGCAGAAAATGTGCGCACCGCCTGCACTCAGGCTCATATTCCAAGAAATATTACACCGCAGCAAATGTGCACACCGCCTGCACTCAGGCTCATATTCCAAGAAATATTACACTGCAGCAAATGTGCGCACCGCCTGCATGCAGGCTCCTATTCCAAGAAATATTACAGCGCAGAAAATGGGCGCACCGCCTGCACTCAGGCTCATATTCCAAGAAATATTACACCGCAGCAAATGTGTGTACCGCTTGCATGCAGGCTCATATTCCAAGAAATATTACAGCGCAGCAAATGTGCGCACCGCCTGCACTCAGGCTCATATTCCAAGAAATATTACACCGCAGCAAATGTGTGTACCGCTTGCATGCAGGCTCATATTCCAAGAAATATTACAGCGCAGAAAATGTGCGCACCGCCTGCACTCAGGCTTATATTCCAAGAAATATTGCACTGCAGCAAATGTGCGCACCGCCTGCACTCAGGCTCATAATCCTAGAAATATTACGTTGCAGCAAATGTGCGCACCGCCTGCACTCAGGCTCATATTCCAAGAAATATTACACCGCAGCAAATGTGCGCACCGCCTGCACTCAGGCTCATATTCCAAGAAATATTGCACTGCAGCAAATGTGCTCACCGCCTGCACTCAGGCTCATATTCCAAGAAATATTACAGCGCAGAAAATGTGCGCACCGCATGCACTCAGGCTCATATTCCAAGAAATATTACACTGCAGCAAATGTGCGCACCGCCTGCACTCATGCTCAAATTCCAAGAAATATTACACTGCAGCAAATGTGTGCACCACCTGCACTCAGGCTCATATTCCAAGAAATATTGCACCGCAGCAAATGTGCGCACCGTCTGCACTCAGGCTCATATTCCAAGAAATATTACACTGCAGCAAATGTCGCATCGCCTGCACTCAGGCTCATATTCCAAGAAATATTACCATGCAGCAAATGTGCGCACCGCCTGCACTCAGGCACATATTCAAAGAAATATTACACTGCAGCAAATGTGCGCACCGCCTGCACTCAGGCTCATATTCAAACAAATATTACACTGCAGCAAATGTGCGCACCGTCTGCACTCAGGCTCATATTCCAAGAAATATTACACCGCAGCAAATGTGCGCACCGCCTGCACTCAGACTCATATTCCAAGAAATATTACACTGCAGCAAATGTCCGCACCGCCTGCACTCAGGCTCATATTCCAAGAAATATTACACTGCAGCAAATGTGCACACCGTATGCACTCAGGCTCATATTCCAAGAAATATTACACTGCAGCAAATGTACGCACCGCCTGCACTCAGGCTCATATTGAAAGAAATATTACACCGCAGCAAATGTGCGCACCGCCTGCACTCAGGCTCATATTCCAAGAAATATTACACCGCAGCAAATGTGCGCACCGCCTGCACTCAGGCTCATATTCCAAGAAATATTACACCGCAGCAAATGTGCGCACCGCCTGCACTCAGGCTCATATTCCAAGAAATATTACACTGCAGCAAATGTGCGCACCGCCTGCACTCAGGCACATATTCCAAGAAATATTACACTGCAGAAAATGTGCACACCGTCTGCACTCAGGCTCATATTCCAAGAAATATTACACTGCAGCAAATGTACGCACCGCCTGCACTCAGGCTCATATTCCAAGAAATATTACACCGCAGCAAATGTGCGCACCGCCTGCACTCAGGCTCATATTCCAAGAAATATTACACCGCCGCAAATGTGCGCACCGCCTGCACTCAGGCTCATATTCCAAGAAATATTACACTGCAGCAAATGTGCGCACCGCCTGCACTCAGGCTCATATTCCAAGAAATATTACACTGCAGCAAATGTTCGCATCGCCTGCACTCAGGCTCATATTCCAAAAAATATTACACCGCATCAAATGTGCGCACCGCCTGCACTCAGGCTCATAATCCTAGAAATATTACACTGCAGCAAATGTGCGCACCGCCTGCACTCAGGCTCATATTCCAAGAAATATTACACCGCAGCAAATGTGCACACCGCCTGCACTCAGGCTCATATTCCAAGAAATATTACACTGCAGCAAATGTGCGCACCGCCTGCATGCAGGCTCCTATTCCAAGAAATATTACAGCGCAGAAAATGGGCGCACCGCCTGCACTCAGGCTCATATTCCAAGAAATATTACACCGCAGCAAATGTGTGTACCGCTTGCATGCAGGCTCATATTCCAAGAAATATTACAGCGCAGCAAATGTGCGCACCGCCTGCACTCAGGCTCATATTCCAAGAAATATTACACCGCAGCAAATGTGTGTACCGCTTGCATGCAGGCTCATATTCCAAGAAATATTACAGCGCAGAAAATGTGCGCACCGCCTGCACTCAGGCTCATATTCCAAGAAATATTACACTGCAGCAAATGTGCGCACCGCCTGCATGCAGGCTCATATTCCAAGAAATATTACAGCGCAGAAAATGTGCGTACCGCCTGCACACAGGCTCATATTCCAAGAAATATTACACCGCAGCAAATGTGCGCACCGCCTGCACGTAGGCTCATATTCCAACAAATATTACACCGCAGCAAATGTGTGTACCGCCTGCATTCAGTCTCATATTCCAAGAAACATTACGTTGCAGCAAATGTGCGCACCGCCTGCACTCAGGCTCATATTCCAAGAAATATTACACCGCAGCAAATGTGTGTACCGCCTGCACTCAGGCTCATATTCCAAGAAATATTATACCGCAGCAAATGTGCGCACGGCCTGCACTCAAGCTCATATTCCAAGAAATATTACACTGCAGCAAATGTGCACACCGCCTGCACGCAGGCTCATAATCCTAGAAATATTACACCGCAGCAAATGTGCGCACCGCCTGCACACTGGCTCATATTCCAAGAAATATTACACTGCAGCAAAAGTGCGCACCGTCTGCACTCAGGCTCATATTCCAAGAAATATTACACAGCAGCAAATGTGCGCACCGCCTGCACTCAGGCTCATATTCCAAGAAATATTACACCGCAGCAAATGTGTGCACCGTCTGCACTCAGGCTCATATTCCAAGAAATATTACACTGCAGCAAATGTGCGCACTGCCTGCACTCAGGCTCATATTCCAAGAAATATTACACCGCAGCAAATGTGCGCACCGCCTGCACTCAGGCTCATATTCCAAGAAATATTACACCGCAGCAAATGTGCGCACCGCCTGCACTCAGGCTCATATTCCAAGAAATATTACACCGCAGCAAATGTGCGCACCGCCTGCACTCAGGCTGATATTCCAAGAAAAATTACAGCGCAGAAAATGTGCGCACCGCCTGCACTCAGGCTCATATTCCAAGAAATATTACACCGCAGCAAATGTGCACACCGCCTGCACTCAGGCTCATATTCCAAGAAATATTACACTGCAGCAAATGTGCGCACCGCCTGCATGCAGGCTCCTATTCCAAGAAATATTACAGCGCAGAAAATGGGCGCACCGCATGCACTCAGGCTCATATTCCAAGAAATATTACACCGCAGCAAATGTGTGTACCGCTTGCATGCAGGCTCATATTCCAAGAAATATTACAGCGCAGCAAATGTGCGCACCGCCTGCACTCAGGCTCATATTCCAAGAAATATTACACCGCAGCAATTGTGTGTACCGCTTGCATGCAGGCTCATATTCCAAGAAATATTACAGCGCAGAAAATGTGCGCACCGCCTGCACTCAGGCTTATATTCCAAGAAATATTGCACTGCAGCAAATGTGCGCACCGCCTGCACTCAGGCTCATAATCCTAGAAATATTACGTTGCAGCAAATGTGCGCACCGCCTGCACTCAGGCTCATATTCCAAGAAATATTACACCGCAGCAAATGTGCGCACCGCCTGCACTCAGGCTCATATTCCAAGAAATATTGCACTGCAGCAAATGTGCGCACCGCCTGCACTCAGGCTCATATTCCAAGAAATATTACAGCGCAGAAAATGTGCGCACCGCATGCACTCAGGCTCATATTCCAAGAAATATTACACTGCAGCAAATGTGCGCACCGCCTGCACTCATGCTCAAATTCCAAGAAATATTACACTGCAGCAAATGTGTGCACCACCTGCACTCAGGCTCATATTCCAAGAAATATTGCACCGCAGCAAATGTGCGCACCGTCTGCACTCAGGCTCATATTCCAAGAAATATTACACTGCAGCAAATGTCGCATCGCCTGCACTCAGGCTCATATTCCAAGAAATATTACCATGCAGCAAATGTGCGCACCGCCTGCACTCAGGCACATATTCAAAGAAATATTACACTGCAGCAAATGTGCGCACCGCCTGCACTCAGGCTCATATTCAAACAAATATTACACTGCAGCAAATGTGCGCACCGTCTGCACTCAGGCTCATATTCCAAGAAATATTACACCGCAGCAAATGTGCGCACCGCCTGCACTCAGACTCATATTCCAAGAAATATTACACTGCAGCAAATGTCCGCACCGCCTGCACTCAGGCTCATATTCCAAGAAATATTACACTGCAGCAAATGTGCACACCGTATGCACTCAGGCTCATATTCCAAGAAATATTACACTGCAGCAAATGTACGCACCGCCTGCACTCAGGCTCATATTGAAAGAAATATTACACCGCAGCAAATGTGCGCACCGCCTGCACTCAGGCTCATATTCCAAGAAATATTACACCGCAGCAAATGTGCGCACCGCCTGCACTCAGGCTCATATTCCAAGAAATATTACACCGCAGCAAATGTGCGCACCGCCTGCACTCAGGCTCATATTCCAAGAAATATTACACCGCAGCAAATGTGCGCACCGCCTACACTCAGGCTCATATTCCAAGAAATATTGCACTGCAGCAAATGTGCGCAACGCCTGCACGTAGGCTCATATTCCAAGAAATATTACACTGCAGCAAATGTGCGCACCGCCTGCACTCAGGCTCATATTCCAAGAAATATTACACTGCAGCAAATGTGCGCACCGTCTGCACTCAGGCTCATATTCCAAGAAATATTACACTGCAGCAAATGTGCGCACCGCCTGCACTCAGGCTCATATTCCAAGAAATATTACACTGCAGCAAATGTGCGCACCGCCTGCACTCAGGCTCATATTCCAAGAAATATTACACCGCAGCAAATGTGCGCACCGCCTGCACTCAGGCTCATATTCCAAGAAATATTACACTGCAGCAAATGTGCACAACACCTGCACGTAGTCTCATATAACTAGAAATATTACACCACAGCAAATGTGCGCACCACCTGCACTCAGGCTCATATTACTAGAAATATTACACTGCAGCAAATGTGCACACCGCCTGCACTCAGGCTCATATTCCAAGAAATATTACACCGCAGCATATGTGCACACCGTCTGCACTCAGGCTCATATTCCAAGAAATATTACACTGCAGCAAATGTGCACACCGTCTGCACTCAGGCTCATATTCCAAGAAATATTACACCGCAGCAAATGTGCGCACCGCCTGCACTCAGGCTCATATTCCAAGAAATATTACACCGCAGCAAATGTGCGCACCGCCTGCATGTAGGCTCATATTCCAAGAAATATTACACTGCAGCAAATGTGCGCACCACCTGCACTCAGGCTCATATTCCAAGAAATATTACACTGCAGCAAATGTGCACACAGTCTGCACTCAGGCTCATATTCCAAGAAATATTACACTGTAGCAAATGTGTGCACCGCCTGCACTCAGGCTCATATTCCAAGAAATATTACACCGCAGCAAATGTGCGCACCGCCTGCACTCAGGCTCATATTCCAAGAAATATTACACCGCAGCAAATGTGCGCACCGCCTGCACTCAGGCTCATATTCCAAGAAATATTACACCGCAGCAAATGTGCGCACCGCCTGCACTCAGGCTCAAGTTCCAAGAAATATTACACCGCAGCAAATGTGCGCACCGTCTGCACTCAGGCTCATATTCCAAGAAATATTACACCGCAGCAAATGTGCGCACCGCCTGCACTCAGGCTCATATTCCAATAAATATTACACCGCAGCCAATGTGCACACCGCCTGCACTCAGGCTCATATTCCAAGAAATAATACACTGCAGCAAATGTGCGCAACGCCTGCACGTAGGCTCATATTCCAAGAAATATTACACTGCAGCAAATGTGCGCACCGCCTGCACTCAGGCTCATATTCCAAGAAATATTACACTGCAGCAAATGTGCACACCGTCTGCACTCAGGCTCATATTCCAAGAAATATTACACTGCAGCAAATGTGCACACCGTCTGCACTCAGGCTCATATTCCAAGAAATATTACACTGCAGCAAATGTGCTCAACGCCTGCACGTAGGCTCATATTCCAAGAAATATTACACTGCAGCAAATGTGCGCACCGTCTGCACTCAGGCTCATATTCCAAGAAATATTACACCGCAGCAAATGTGCGCACCGCCTGCACTCAGGCTCATATTCCAAGAAATATTACACTGCAGCAAATGTGCGCACCGCCTGCACTCAGGCTCATATTCCAAGAAATATTACACCGCAGCAAATGTGCGCACCACCTGCACTCAGGCTCATATTCCAAGAAATATTACACTGCAGTAAATGTGCGCAACGCCTGCACGTAGGCTCATATTACTAGAAATATTACACCGCAGCAAATGTGCACACCGCCTGCACTCAGGCTCATATTCCAAGAAATATTACACCGCAGCAAATGTGCACACCGTCTGCACTCAGGCTCATATTCCAAGAAATATTACACTGCAGCAAATGTGCACACCGTCTGCACTCAGGCTCATATTCCAAGAAATATTACACCGCAGCAAATGTGCGCACCGCCTGCACTCAGGCTCATATTCCAAGAAATATTACACCGCAGCAAATGTGCGCACCGCCTGCACTCAGGCTCATATTCCAAGAAATATTACACCGCAGCAAATGTGCGCACCGCCTGCACTCAGGCGCATATTCCAAGAAATATTACACCGCAGCAAATGTGCCCACCGCCTGCACTCAGGCTCATATTCCAAGAAATATTACACTGCAGCAAATGTGCGCAACGCCTGCACGTAGGCTCATATTCCAAGAAATATTACACTGCAGCAAATGTGCGCACCGCCTGCACTCAGGCTCATATTCCAAGAAATATCACACGGCAGCAAATGTGCGCACCGCCTGCACTCAGGCTCATATTCCAAGAAATATTACACTGCAGCAAATGTGTGCAACGCCTGCACGTAGGCTCATATTACTAGAAATATTACACCGCAGCAAATGTGCGCACCGCCTGCACTCAGGCTCATATTACTAGAAATATTATACTGCAACGAATGTGCACACCGCCTGCACTCAGGCTCATATTCCAAGAAATATTACACCGCAGCAAATGTGCACACCGTCTGCACTCAGGCTCATATTCCAAGAAATATTACACTGCAGCAAATGTGCACACCGTCTGCACTCAGGCTCATATTCCAAGAAATATTACACCGCAGCAAATGTGCGCACCGCCTGCACTCAGGCTCATATTCCAAGAAATATTACACCGCAGCAAATGTGCGCACCGCCTGCATATAGGCTCATATTCCAAGAAATATTACACTGCAGCAAATGTGCGCACCACCTGCACTCAGGCTCATATTCCAAGAAATATTACACTGCAGCAAATGTGCACACCGTCTGCACTCAGGCTCATATTCCAAGAAATATTACACTGCAGCAAATGTGTGCACCGCCTGCACTCAGGCTCATATTCCAAGAAATATTACACCGCAGCAAATGTGCGCACCGCCTGCACTCAGGCTCATATTCCAAGAAATATTACACCGCAGCAAATGTGCGCACCGCCTGCACTCAGGCTCATATTCCAAGAAATATTACACCGCAGCAAATGTGCGCACCGCCTGCACTCAGGCTCAAGTTCCAAGAAATATTACACCGCAGCAAATGTGCGCACGGTATACACTCAGGCTCATATTCCAAGAAATATTACACTGCAGCAAATGTTCGCATCGCCTGCACTCAGGCTCATATTCCAAAAAATATTACACCGCATCAAATGTGCGCACCGCCTGCACTCAGGCTCATAATCCTAGAAATATTACACTGCAGCAAATGTGCGCACCGCCTGCACTCAGGCTCATATTCCAAGAAATATTACACCGCAGCAAATGTGCACACCGCCTGCACTCAGGCTCATATTCCAAGAAATATTACACTGCAGCAAATGTGCGCACCGCCTGCATGCAGGCTCCTATTCCAAGAAATATTACAGCGCAGAAAATGGGCGCACCGCCTGCACTCAGGCTCATATTCCAAGAAATATTACACCGCAGCAAATGTGTGTACCGCTTGCATGCAGGCTCATATTCCAAGAAATATTACACCGCAGCAAATGTGTGTACCGCTTGCATGCAGGCTCATATTCCAAGAAATATTACAGCGCAGAAAATGTGCGCACCGCCTGCACTCAGGCTCATATTCCAAGAAATATTACACTGCAGCAAATGTGCGCACCGCCTGCATGCAGGCTCATATTCCAAGAAATATTACAGCGCAGAAAATGTGCGTACCGCCTGCACACAGGCTCATATTCCAAGAAATATTACACCGCAGCAAATGTGCGCACCGCCTGCACGTAGGCTCATATTCCAACAAATATTACACCGCAGCAAATGTGTGTACCGCCTGCATTCAGGCTCATTTTCCAAGAAATATTACGTTGCAGCAAATGTGCGCACCGCCTGCACTCAGGCTCATATTCCAAGAAATATTACACCGCAGCAAATGTACGCACCGCCTGCACTCAGGCTCATATTCCAAGAAATATTACACCGCAGCAAATGTGTGTACCGCCTGCACACAGGCTCATATTCCAAGAAATATTACACCGCAGCAAATGTGCGCACGGCCTGCACTCAAGCTCATATTCCAAGAAATATTACACTGCAGCAAATGTGCACACCGCCTGCACGCAGGCTCATAATCCTAGAAATATTACACCGCAGCAAATGTGCGCACCGCCTGCACACTGGCTCATATTCCAAGAAATATTACAATGCAGCAAAAGTGCGCACCGTCTGCACTCAGGCTCATATTCGAAGAAATATTACACAGCAGCAAATGTGCGCACCGCCTGCACTCAGGCTCATATTCCAAGAAATATTACACCGCAGCAAATGTGTGCACCGTCTGCACTCAGGCTCATATTCCAAGAAATATTACACTGCAGCAAATGTGCGTACTGCCTGCACTCAGGCTCATATTCCAAGAAATATTACACCGCAGCAAATGAGCGCACCGCCTGCACTCAGGCTCATATTCCAAGAAATATTACACCGCAGCAAATGTGCGCACCGCCTGCACTCAGGCAAATATTCCAAGAAATATTACACCGCAGCAAATGTGCGCACCGCCTGCACTCAGGCTCATATTCCAAGAAAAATTACAGCGCAGAAAATGTGCGCACCGCCTGCACTCAGGCTCATATTCCAAGAAATATTGCACTGCAGCAAATGTGCGCACCGCCTGCACTCAGGCTCATAATCCTAGAAATATTACGTTGCAGCAAATGTGCGCACCGCCTGCACTCAGGCTCATATTCCAAGAAATATTACACCGCAGCAAATGTGCGCACCGCCTGCACTCAGGCTCATATTCCAAGAAATATTACACCGCAGCAAATGTGCGCACCGCCTGCACTCAGGCTCATATTCCAAGAAATATTACAGCGCAGAAAATGTGCGCACCGCCTGCACTCAGGCTCATATTCCAAGAAATATTGCACTGCAGCAAATGTGCGCACCGCCTGCACTCAGGCGCATATTCCAAGAAATATTACAGCGCAGAAAATGTGCGCACCGCATGCACTCAGGCTCATATTCCAAGAAATATTACACTGCAGCAAATGTGCGCACCGCCTGCACTCATGCTCAAATTCCAAGAAATATTACACTGCAGCAAATGTGTGCACCACCTGCACTCAGGCTCATATTCCAAGAAATATTGCACCGCAGCAAATGTGCGCACCGTCTGCACTCAGGCTCATATTCCAAGAAATATTACACTGCAGCAAATGTCGCATCGCCTGCACTCAGGCTCATATTCCAAGAAATATTACCATGCAGCAAATGTGCGCACCGCCTGCACTCAGGCACATATTCAAAGAAATATTACACTGCAGCAAATGTGCGCACCGCCTGCACTCAGGCTCATATTCAAACAAATATTACACTGCAGCAAATGTGCGCACCGTCTGCACTCAGGCTCATATTCCAAGAAATATTACACTGCAGCAAATGTGCGCAACGCCTGCACTCAGGCTCATATTCCAAGAAATATTACACTGCAGCAAATGTGCGCACCGCCTGCACTCAGACTCATATTCCAAGAAATATTACACTGCAGCAAATGTCCGCACCGCCTGCACTCAGGCTCATATTCCAAGAAATATTACACTGCAGCAAATGTGCACACCGTCTGCACTCAGGCTCATATTCCAAGAAATATTACACTGCAGCAAATGTACGCACCGCCTGCACTCAGGCTCATATTCCAAGAAATATTACACCGCAGCAAATGTGCGCACCGCCTGCACTCAGGCTCATATTCCAAGAAATATTACACCGCAGCAAATGTGCGCACCGCCTGCACTCAGGCTCATATTCCAAGAAATATTACACCGCAGCAAATGTGCGCACCGCCTGCACTCAGGCTCATATTCCAAGAAATATTACACCGCAGCAAATGTGCGCAACGCCTGCACGTAGGCTCATATTCCAAGAAATATTACACTGCAGCAAATGTGCGCACCGCCTGCACTCAGGCTCATATTCCAAGAAATATTGCACTGCAGCAAATGTGCGCACCGCCTGCACTCAGGCGCATATTCCAAGAAATATTACAGCGCAGAAAATGTGCGCACCGCATGCACTCAGGCTCATATTCCAAGAAATATTACACTGCAGCAAATGTGCGCACCGCCTGCACTCAGACTCATATTCCAAGAAATATTACACTGCAGCAAATGTCCGCACCGCCTGCACTCAGGCTCATATTCCAAGAAATATTACACTGCAGCAAATGTGCACACCGTCTGCACTCAGGCTCATATTCCAAGAAATATTACACTGCAGCAAATGTACGCACCGCCTGCACTCAGGCTCATATTCCAAGAAATATTACACCGCAGCAAATGTGCGCACCGCCTGCACTCAGGCTCATATTCCAAGAAATATTACACCGCAGCAAATGTGCGCACCGCCTGCACTCAGGCTCATATTCCAAGAAATATTACACCGCAGCAAATGTGCGCACCGCCTGCACTCAGGCTCATATTCCAAGAAATATTACACCGCAGCAAATGTGCGCAACGCCTGCACGTAGGCTCATATTCCAAGAAATATTACACTGCAGCAAATGTGCGCACCGCCTGCACTCAGGCTCATATTCCAAGAAATATTGCACTGCAGCAAATGTGCGCACCGCCTGCACTCAGGCGCATATTCCAAGAAATATTACAGCGCAGAAAATGTGCGCACCGCATGCACTCAGGCTCATATTCCAAGAAATATTACACTGCAGCAAATGTGCGCACCGCCTGCACTCATGCTCAAATTCCAAGAAATATTACACTGCAGCAAATGTGTGCACCACCTGCACTCAGGCTCATATTCCAAGAAATATTGCACCGCAGCAAATGTGCGCACCGTCTGCACTCAGGCTCATATTCCAAGAAATATTACACTGCAGCAAATGTCGCATCGCCTGCACTCAGGCTCATATTCCAAGAAATATTACCATGCAGCAAATGTGCGCACCGCCTGCACTCAGGCACATATTCAAAGAAATATTACACTGCAGCAAATGTGCGCACCGCCTGCACTCAGGCTCATATTCAAACAAATATTACACTGCAGCAAATGTGCGCACCGTCTGCACTCAGGCTCATATTCCAAGAAATATTACACTGCAGCAAATGTGCGCAACGCCTGCACTCAGGCTCATATTCCAAGAAATATTACACTGCAGCAAATGTGCGCACCGCCTGCACTCAGACTCATATTCCAAGAAATATTACACTGCAGCAAATGTCCGCACCGCCTGCACTCAGGCTCATATTCCAAGAAATATTACACTGCAGCAAATGTGCACACCGTCTGCACTCAGGCTCATATTCCAAGAAATATTACACTGCAGCAAATGTACGCACCGCCTGCACTCAGGCTCATATTCCAAGAAATATTACACCGCAGCAAATGTGCGCACCGCCTGCACTCAGGCTCATATTCCAAGAAATATTACACCGCAGCAAATGTGCGCACCGCCTGCACTCAGGCTCATATTCCAAGAAATATTACACCGCAGCAAATGTGCGCACCGCCTGCACTCAGGCTCATATTCCAAGAAATATTACACCGCAGCAAATGTGCGCAACGCCTGCACGTAGGCTCATATTCCAAGAAATATTACACTGCAGCAAATGTGCGCACCGCCTGCACTCAGGCTCATATTCCAAGAAATATTACACTGCAGCAAATGTGCGCACCGTCTGCACTCAGGCTCATATTCCAAGAAATATTACACTGCAGCAAATGTGCGCACCGCCTGCACTCAGGCTCATATTCCAAGAAATATTACACCGCAGCAAATGTGCGCACCGCCTGCACTCAGGCTCATATTCCAAGAAATATTACACCGCAGCAAATGTGCGCACCGCCTGCACTCAGGCTCATATTCCAAGAAATATTACACTGCAGCAAATGTGCACAACACCTGCACGTAGGCTCATATAACTAGAAATATTACACCGCAGCAAATGTGCGCACCGGCTGCACTCAGGCTCATACTACTAGAAATATTACACTGCAGCAAATGTGCACACCGCCTGCACTCAGGCTCATATTCCAAGAAATATTACACCGCAGCAAATGTGCACACCGTCTGCACTCAGGCTCATATTCCAAGAAATATTACACTGCAGCAAATGTGCACACCGTCTGCACTCAGGCTCATATTCCAAGAAATATTACACCGCAGCAAATGTGCGCACCGCCTGCACTCAGGCTCATATTCCAAGAAATATTACACCGCAGCAAATGTGCGCACCGCCTGCATGTAGGCTCATATTCCAAGAAATATTACACTGCAGCAAATGTGCGCACCACCTGCACTCAGGCTCATATTCCAAGAAATATTACACTGCAGCAAATGTGCACACAGTCTGCACTCAGGCTCATATTCCAAGAAATATTACACTGTAGCAAATGTGTGCACCGCCTGCACTCAGGCTCATATTCCAAGAAATATTACACCGCAGCAAATGTGCGCACCGCCTGCACTCAGGCTCATATTCCAAGAAATATTACACCGCAGCAAATGTGCGCACCGCCTGCACTCAGGCTCATATTCCAAGAAATATTACACCGCAGCAAATGTGCGCACCGCCTGCACTCAGGCTCAAGTTCCAAGAAATATTACACCGCAGCAAATGTGCGCACCGCCTGCACTCAGGCTCATATTCCAAGAAATATTACACTGCAGCAAATGTGCGCAACGCCTGCACGTAGGCTCATATTCCAAGAAATATTACACTGCAGCAAATGTGCGCACCGCCTGCACTCAGGCTCATATTCCAAGAAATATTACACTGCAGCAAATGTGCACACCGTCTGCACTCAGGCTCATATTCCAAGAAATATTACACTGCAGCAA
Organism: Phyllobates terribilis; assembly: GCF_046119375.1. NCBI lineage: Eukaryota > Metazoa > Chordata > Amphibia > Anura > Dendrobatidae > Phyllobates > Phyllobates terribilis. The sequence continues at coordinate 195,339,655 of NW_027362768.1, forward strand.
ATGTGCGCACCGCCTGCACTCAGGCTCATATTCCAAGAAATATTACACCGCAGCAAATGTGCACACCGCCTGCACTCAGGCTCATATTCCAAGAAATATTACACCGCAGCAAATGTGCGCACCGCCTGCACTCAGGCTCATATTCCAAGAAATACTACACCGCAGCAAATGTGCGCACCGCCTGCACTCAGGCTCATATTCCAAGAAATATTACACCGCAGCAAATGTGTGTACCGCCTGCACTCAGGCTCATATTCCAAGAAATATTACACCGCAGCAAATGTGCGCACCGCCTGCACTCAGGCTCATATTCCAAGAAATATTACACTGCAGCAAATGTGCTCAACGCCTGCACGTAGGCTCATATTCCAAGAAATATTACACTGCAGCAAATGTGCGCACCGCCAGCACTCAGGCTCATATTCCAAGAAATATTACACTGCAGCAAATGTGCGCACCGTCTGCACTCAGGCTCATATTCCAAGAAATATTACACCGCAGCAAATGTGCGCACCGCCTGCACTCAGGCTCATATTCCAAGAAATATTACACTGCAGCAAATGTGCGCACCGCCTGCACTCAGGCTCATATTCCAAGAAATATTACACCGCAGCAAATGTGCGCACCGCCTGCACTCAGGCTCATATTCCAAGAAATATTACACTGCAGTAAATGTGCGCAACGCCTGCACGTAGGCTCATATTACTAGAAATATTACACCGCAGCAAATGTGCACACCGCCTGCACTCAGGATCATATTACTAGAAATATTACACTGCAGCAAATGTGCACACCGCCTGCACTCAGGCTCATATTCCAAGAAATATTACACCGCAGCAAATGTGCACACCGTCTGCACTCAGGCTCATATTCCAAGAAATATTACACTGCAGCAAATGTGCACACCGTCTGCACTCAGGCTCATATTCCAAGAAATATTACACCGCAGCAAATGTGCGCACCGCCTGCACTCAGGCTCATATTCCAAGAAATATTACACCGCAGCAAATGTGCGCACCGTCTGCACTCAGGCTCATATTCCAAGAAATATTACACTGCAGCAACTGTGCGCACCGCCTGCACTCAGGCTCATATTCCAAGAAATATTACACCGCAGCAAATGTGCGCACCGCCTGCACTCAGGCTCATATTCCAAGAAATATTACACTGCAGCAAATGTGCGCAACGCCTGCACGTAGGCTCATATTACTAGAAATATTACACCGCAGCAAATGTGCGCACCGCCTGCACTCAGGCTCATATTACTAGAAATATTACACTGCAGCGAATGTGCACACCGCCTGCACTCAGGCTCATATTCCAAGAAATATTACACCGCAGCAAATGTGCACACCGTCTGCACTCAGGCTCATATTCCAAGAAATATTACACCGCAGCAAATGTGCGCACCGCCTGCACTCAGGCTCATATTCCAAGAAATATTACACCGCAGCAAATGTGCGCACCGCCTGCATATAGGCTCATATTCCAAGAAATATTACACTGCAGCAAATGTGCGCACCGCCTGCATATAGGCTCATATTCCAAGAAATATTACACTGCAGCAAATGTGCGCACCACCTGCACTCAGGCTCATATTCCAAGAAATATTACACTGCAGCAAATGTGCGCACCATCTGCACTCAGGCTCATATTCCAAGAAATATTACACTGCAGCAAATGTGTGCACCGCCTGCACTCAGGCCCATATTCCAAGAAATATTACACCGCAGCAAATGTGCGCACCGCCTGCACTCAGGCTCATATTCCAAGAAATATTACACCGCAGCAAATGTGCGCACCGCCTGCACTCAGGCTCATGTTCCAAGAAGTATTACACCGCAGCAAATGTGCGCACCGCCTGCACTCAGGCTCAAGTTCCAAGAAATATTACACCGCAGCAAATGTGCGCACCGTCTGCACTCAGGCTCATATTCCAAGAAATATTACACCGCAGCAAATGTGCGCACCGCCTGCACTCAGGCACATATTCCAAGAAATATTACACCGCAGCAAATGTGCGCACCGCCTGCACTCAGGCTCATATTCCAAGAAATATTACACTGCAGCAAATGTGCGCAACGCCTGCACGTAGGCTCATATTCCAAGAAATATTACACTGCAGCAAATGTGCGCACCGCCTGCACTCAGGCTCATATTCCAAGAAATATTACACTGCAGCAAATGTGCACACCGTCTGCACTCAGGCTCATATTCCAAGAAATATTACACCGCAGCAAATGTGTGCACCGCCTGCACTCAGGCTCATATTCCAAGAAATATTATACTGCAGCAAATGTGCGCACCACCTGCACTCAGGCTCATATTCCAAGAAATATTACACCGCAGCAAATGTGCGCACCGCCTGCACTCAGGCTCATATTCCAAGAAATATTACACCGCAGCAAATGTGCGCACCGCCTGCACTCAGGCTCATATTCCAAGAAATATTACACTGCAGCAAATGTGCGCACCGTCTGCACTCAGGCTCATATTCCAAGAAATATTACCGCAGCAAATGTGCGCACCGCCTGCACTCAGGCTCATATTCCAAGAAATATTACACCGCAGCAAATGTGCGCACCGTCTGCACTCAGGCTCATATTCCAAGAAATATTACACTGCAGCAAATGTTCGCACCGCCTGCACTCAGGCTCATATTCCAAGAAATATTACACCGCATCAAATGTGCGCACCGCCTGCACTCAGGCTCCTATTCCAAGAAATATTACACTGCAGCAAATGAACGCACCGCCTGCACTCAGGCTCATATTCGAAGAAATATTACACTGCAGCAAATGTGCGCAACGCCTGCACGTAGGCTCATATTCCAAGAAATATTACACTGCAGCAAATGTGCACACCGTCTGCACTCAGGCTCATAATCCTAGAAATATTACACCGCAGCAAATGTGCACACCGTCTGCACTCAGGCTCATATTCCAAGAAATATTACACTGCAGCAAATGTGCACACCGTGTGCACTCAGGCTCATATTCCAAGAAATATTACACCGCAGCAAATGTGCGCACCGCCTGCACTCAGGCTCATATTCCAAGAAATATTACACCGCAGCAAATGTGCGCACCGCCTGCATATAGGCTCATATTCCAAGAAATATTACACTGCAGCAAATGTGCGCACCACCTGCACTCAGGCTCATATTCCAAGAAATATTACACTGCAGCAAATGTGCACACCGTCTGCACTCAGGCTCATATTCCAAGAAATATTACACTGCAGCAAATGTGTGCACCGCCTGCACTCAGGCTCATATTCCAAGAAATATTACACCGCAGCAAATATGCGCACCGCCTGCACTCAGGCTCATATTCCAAGAAATATTACACCGCAGCAAATGTGCGCACTGCCTGCACTCAGGCTCATATTCCAAGAAATATTACACTGCAGCAAATGTGCACACCGTCTGCACTCAGGCTCATATTCCAAGAAATATTACACCGCAGCAAATGTGCGCACCGCCTGCACTCAGGCTCATATTCCAAGAAATATTACACTGCAGCAAATGTGCGCACCGTCTGCACTCAGGCTCATATTCCAAGAAATATTACCGCAGCACATGTGCGCACCGCCTGCACTCAGGCTCATATTCCAAGAAATATTACACCGCAGCAAATGTGCGCACCGTCTGCACTCAGGCTCATATTCCAAGAAATATTACACTGCAGCAAATATTCGCACCGCCTGCACTCAGGCTCATATTCCAAGAAATATTACACCGCATCAAATGTGCGCACCGCCTGCACTCAGGCTCCTATTCCAAGAAATATTACACTGCAGCAAATGTACGCACCGCCTGCACTCAGGCTCATATTCCAAGAAATATTAAACTGCAGCAAATGTGCGCAACGCCTGCACGTAGGCTCATATTCCAAGAAATATTACACTGCAGGAAATGTGCACACCGTCTGCACTCAGGCTCATAATCCTAGAAATATTACACCGCAGCAAATGTGCGCACCGCCTGCACTCAGGCTCATATTCCAAGAAATATTACACTGCAGCAAATGTACGCACCGCCTGCACTCAGGCTCATATTCCAAGAAATATTACACCGCAGCAAATGTGCGCACCGCCTGCACTCAGGCTCATATTCCAAGAAATATTACACCGCAGCAAATGTGCGCACCGCCTGCATATAGGCTCATATTCCAAGAAATATTACACTGCAGCAAATGTGCGCACCACCTGCACTCAGGCTCATATTCCAAGAAATATTACACTGCAGCAAATGTGCACACCGTCTGCACTCAGGCTCATATTCCAAGAAATATTACACTGCAGCAAATGTGTGCACCGCCTGCACTCAGGCTCATATTCCAAGAAATATTACACCGCAGCAAATATGCGCACCGCCTGCACTCAGGCTCATATTCCAAGAAATATTACACCGCAGCAAATGTGCGCACTGCCTGCACTCAGGCTCATATTCCAAGAAATATTACACTGCAGCAAATGTGCACACCGTCTGCACTCAGGCTCATATTCCAAGAAATATTACACCGCAGCAAATGTGCGCACCGCCTGCACTCAGGCTCATATTCCAAGAAATATTACACTGCAGCAAATGTGCGCACCGCCTGCACTCAGGCTCATATTCCAAGAAATATTACACTGCAGCAAATGTGCGCACCGTCTGCACTCAGGCTCATATTCCAAGAAATATTACCGCAGCACATGTGCGCACCGCCTGCACTCAGGCTCATATTCCAAGAAATATTACACCGCAGCAAATGTGCGCACCGTCTGCACTCAGGCTCATATTCCAAGAAATATTACACTGCAGCAAATATTCGCACCGCCTGCACTCAGGCTCATATTCCAAGAAATATTACACCGCATCAAATGTGCGCACCGCCTGCACTCAGGCTCCTATTCCAAGAAATATTACACTGCAGCAAATGTACGCACCGCCTGCACTCAGGCTCATATTCCAAGAAATATTACACTGCAGCAAATGTGCGCAACGCCTGCACGTAGGCTCATATTCCAAGAAATATTACACTGCAGCAAATGTGCACACCGTCTGCACTCAGGCTCATAATCCTAGAAATATTACACCGCAGCAAATGTGCGCACCGCCTGCACTCAGGCTCATATTCCAAGAAATATTACACTGCAGCAAATGTACGCACCGCCTGCACTCAGGTTCATATTCCAAGAAATATTACACCGCAGCAAATGTGCACACCGCCTGCACTCAGGCTCATATTCCAAGAAATATTACACCGCAGCAAATGTGTGCACCGCCTGCACTCAGGCTCATATTCCAAGAAATATTACACCGCAGGAAATGTGCGCACCGTCTGCACTCAGGCTCATATTCCAAGAAATATTACACTGCAGCAAATGTTCGCATCGCCTGCACTCAGGCTCATATTCCAAAAAATATTACACCGCATCAAATGTGCGAACCGCCTGCACTCAGGCTCATAATCCTAGAAATATTACACTGCAGAAAATGTGCGCACCGCCTGCACTCAGGCTCATATTCCAAAAAATATTACACCGCAGCAAATGTGCACACCGCCTGCACTCAGGCTCATATTCCAAGAAATATTACACTGCAGCAAATGTGCGCACCGCCTGCATGCAGGCTCCTATTCCAAGAAATATAACAGCGCAGAAAATGGGCGCACCGCCTGCACTCAGGCTCATATTCCAAGAAATATTACACTGCAGCAAATGTGCACACCGTCTGCACTCAGGCTCATATTCCAAGAAATATTACACTGCAGCAAATGTGCGCACCGCCTGCATGCAAGCTCATATTCCAAGAAATATTACACCGCAGCAAATGTGTGTACCGCCTGCACTCAGGCTCATATTCCAAGAAATATTACACCGCAGCAAATATGCGCACCGCCTGCACGTAGGTTCATATTCCAACAAATATTACACCGCAGCAAATGTGTGTACCGCCTGCATTCAGGCTCATATTCCAAGAAATATTACGTTGCAGCAAATGTGCGCACCGCCTGCACTCAGGCTCATATTCCAAGAAATATTACACCGCAGCAAATGTACGCACCGCCTGCACTCAGGCTCATATTCCAAGAAATATTACACCGCAGCAAATGTGCACACCGTCTGCACTCAGGCTCCTATTCCAAGAAATATTACACTGCAGCAAATGTGCACACCGTCTGCAGTCAGGCTCATATTCCAAGAAATATTACACTGCAGCAAATGTGCACACCGCCTGCACGCAGGCTCATAATCCTAGAAATATTACACCGCAGCAAATGTGCGCACCGCCTGCACTCAGGCTCATATTCCAAGAAATATTACACTGCAGCAAATGTGCGCACCACCTGCACTCAGGCTCATATTCCAAGAAATATTACACTGCAGCAAATGAGCACACCGTCTGCACTCAGGCTCATATTCCAAAAAATATTACACCGCAGCAAATGTGTGCACCGCCTGCACTCAGGCTCATATTCCAAGAAATATTACACCGCAGCAAATGTGCGCACCGCCTGCACTCAGGCTCATATTCCAAGAAATATTACACCGCAGCAAATGTGCGCACCGCCTGCACTCAGGCTCATATTCCAAGAAATATTACACCGCAGCAAATGTGCGCACCGCCTGCACTCAGGCTCAAGTTCCAAGAAATATTACACCGCAGCAAATGTGCGCACCGTCTGCACTCATGCTCAAATTCCAAGAAATATTACACTGCAGCAAATGTGCGCACCGCCTGCACTCAGGCTCATATTCCAAGAAATATTACACCGCAGCAAATGTGCGCACCGCCTGCACTCAGGCTCATATTCCAAGAAATATTACACCGCAGCAAATGTGCGCACCGCCTGCACTCAGGCTCATATTCCAAGAAATATTACACCGCAGCAAATGTGCGCACCGCCTGCACTCAGGCTCAAGTTCCAATAAATATTACACCGCAGCAAATGTGCGCACCGTCTGCACTCATGCTCAAATTCCAAGAAATATTACACTGCAGCAAATGTGCGCACCGCCTGCACTCAGGCTCATATTCCAATAAATATTACACAGCAGCAAATGTGCGCACCACCTGCAATCAGGCTCATATTCCAAGAAATATTACACTGCAGCAAATGTGCGCAACGTCTGCACGTAGGCTCATATTCCAAGAAATATTACACTGCAGCAAATGTGCGCACCGCCTGCACTCAGGCTCATATTCCAAGAAATATTACACCACAGCAAATGTGCGCACCGCCTGCACTCAGGCTCATATTCCAAGAAATATTACACCGCAGCAAATGTGCACACCGTCTGCACTCAGGCTCATATTCCAAGAAATATTACACTGCAGCAAATGTGCACACCGCCTGCACTCAGGCTCATATTCCAAGAAATATTACACCGCAGCAAATGTGCGCACCTCCTGCACTCAGGCTCATATTCCAAGAAATATTACACCGCAGCAAATGTGCGCACCGCCTGCACTCAGGCTCAAGTTCCAAGAAATATTACACTGCAGCAAATGTGCGCACCGTCTGCACTCAGGCTCATATTCCAAGAAATATTACACCGCAGCAAATGTGCGCACCGCCTGCACTCAGGCTCATATTCCAATAAATATTACACCGCAGCAAATGTGCGCACCGCCTGCACTCAGGCTCATATTCCAAGAAATATTACACTGCAGCAAATGTGCGCAACGCCTGCACGTAGGCTCATATTCCAAGAAATATTACACTGCACCAAATGTGCGCACCGCCTGCACTCAGGCTCATATTCCAAGAAATATTACACTGCAGCAAATGTGCACACCGTCTGCACTCAGGCTCATATTCCAAGAAATATTACACCGCAGCAAATGTGCGCACCGCCTGCACTCAGGCTCATATTCCAAGAAATATTACACTGCAGCAAATGTGCGCACCACCTGCACTCAGGCTCATATTCCAAGAAATATTACACCGCAGCAAATGTGCGCACCGCCTGCACTCAGGCTCATATTCCAAGAAATATTACACCGCAGCAAATGTGCGCACCGCCTGCACTCAGGCTCATATTCCAAGAAATATTACACTGCAGCAAATGTGCGCACCGCCTGCACTCAGGCTCATATTCCAAGAAATATTACACTGCAGCAAATGTGCGCACCGCCTGAACTCAGGCTCATATTCCAAGAAATATTACACCGCAGCAAATGTGCGCACCGTCTGCACTCAGGCTCATATTCCAAGAAATATTACACCGCAGCAAATGTGCGCAACGCCTGCTCTCAGGCTCATATTCCAAGAAATATTACACTGCAGCAAATGTGCGCACCGCCTGCACTCAGGCTCATATTCCAAGAAATATTACACTGCAGCAAATGTGCGCACCGCCTGCTCTCAGGCTCATATTCCAAGAAATATTACACCGCAGCAAATGTGCGCACCGTCTGCACTCAGGCTCATATTCCAAGAAATATTACACCGCAGCAAATGTGCGCACCGCCTGCACTCAGGCTCATATTCCAAGAAATATTACACTGCAGCAAATGTGTGCACCGCTTGCACTCAGGCTCATATTCCAAGAAATATTACACCGCAGCAAATGTGCTCACCATCTGCACTCAGGCTCATATTCCAAGAAATATTACACTGCAGCAAATGTGCGCACCGTCTGCACTCAGGCTCATATTCCAAGAAATATTACACTGCAGCAAATGTGCGCACCGCCTGCACTCAGGCTCATATTCCAAGAAATATTACACCGCAGCAAATGTGCGCACCGTTTGCACTCAGGCTCATATTCCAAGAAATATTACACCGCAGCAAATGTTCGCACCGCCTGCACTCAGGCTCATATTCCAAGAAATATTACACCGCAGCAAATGTGCGCACCGCCTGCACTCAGGCTCATATTCCAAGAAATATTACACTGCAGCAAATGTGCGCACCGCCTGCACTCAGGCTCATATTCCAAGAAATATTACACTGCAGCAAATGTGCGCAACGCCTGCACGTAGGCTCATATTCCAAGAAATATTACACTGCAGCAAATGTGCGCACCGCCTGCACTCAGGCTCATATTCTAAGAAATATTACACCGCAGCAAATGTGCGCACCGCCTGCACTCAGGCTCATATTCCAAGAAATATGACACCGCAGCAAATTTGCACACCGTCTGCACTCAGGCTCATATTCCAAGAAATATTACACTGCAGCAAATGTGCGCACCGCCTGCACTCAGGCTCATATTCCAATAAATATTACACCGCAGCAAATGTGCGCACCGCCTGCACTCAGGCTCATATTCCAAGAAATATTACACTGCAGCAAATGTGCGCAACGCCTGCACGTAGGCTCATATTCCAAGAAATATTACACTGCAGCAAATGTGCGCACCGCCTGCACTCAGGCTCATATTCCAAGAAATATTACACTGCAGCAAATGTGCACACCGTCTGCACTCAGGCTCATATTCCAAGAAATATTACACCGCAGCAAATGTGCGCACCGCCTGCACTCAGGCTCATATTCCAAGAAATATTACACTGCAGCAAATGTGCGCACCACCTGCACTCAGGCTCATATTCCAAGAAATATTACACCGCAGCAAATGTGCGCACCGCCTGCACTCAGGCTCATATTCCAAGAAATATTACACTGCAGCAAATGTGCGCACCGCCTGCACTCAGGCTCATATTCCAAGAAATATTACACTGCAGCAAATGTGCGCACCGCCTGCACTCAGGCTCATATTCCAAGAAATATTACACCGCAGCAAATGTGCGCACCGTCTGCACTCAGGCTCATATTCCAAGAAATATTACACCGCAGCAAATGTGCGCACCGCCTGCACTCAGGCTCATATTCCAAGAAATATTACACTGCAGCAAATGTGTGCACCGCTTGCACTCAGGCTCATATTCCAAGAAATATTACACCGCAGCAAATGTGCTCACCATCTGCACTCAGGCTCATATTCCAAGAAATATTACACTGCAGCAAATGTGCGCACCGTCTGCACTCAGGCTCATATTCCAAGAAATATTACACTGCAGCAAATGTGCGCACCGCCTGCACTCAGGCTCATATTCCAAGAAATATTACACCGCAGCAAATGTGCGCACCGTTTGCACTCAGGCTCATATTCCAAGAAATATTACACCGCAGCAAATGTTCGCACCGCCTGCACTCAGGCTCATATTCCAAGAAATATTACACCGCAGCAAATGTGCGCACGGCCTGCACTCAGGCTCATATTCCAAGAAATATTACACTGCAGCAAATGTGCGCACCGCCTGCACTCAGGCTCATATTCCAAGAAATATTACACTGCAGCAAATGTGCGCAACGCCTGCACGTAGGCTCATATTCCAAGAAATATTACACTGCAGCAAATGTGCGCACCGCCTGCACTCAGGCTCATATTCTAAGAAATATTACACCGCAGCAAATGTGCGCACCGCCTGCACTCAGGCTCATATTCCAAGAAATATGACACCGCAGCAAATTTGCACACCGTCTGCACTCAGGCTCATATTCCAAGAAATATTACACTGCAGCAAATGTGCGCACCGCCTGCACTCAGGCTCATATTCCAATAAATATTACACCGCAGCAAATGTGCGCACCGCCTGCACTCAGGCTCATATTCCAAGAAATATTACACTGCAGCAAATGTGCGCAACGCCTGCACGTAGGCTCATATTCCAAGAAATATTACACTGCAGCAAATGTGCGCACCGCCTGCACTCAGGCTCATATTCCAAGAAATATTACACCGCAGCAAATGTGCGCACCGTCTGCACTCAGGCTCATATTCCAAGAAATATTACACTGCAGCAAATGTGCACACCGTCTGCACTCAGGCTCATATTCCAAGAAATATTACACCGCAGCAAATGTGCGCACCGCCTGCACTCAGGCTCATATTCCAAGAAATATTACACTGCAGCAAATGTGCGCACCACCTGCACTCAGGCTCATATTCCAAGAAATATTACACCGCAGCAAATGTGCGCACCGCCTGCACTCAGGCTCATATTCCAAGAAATATTACACCGCAGCAAATGTGCGCACCGCCTGCACTCAGGCTCATATTCCAAGAAATATTACACCGCAGCAAATGTGCGCACCGCCTGCACTCAGGCTCATATTCCAAGAAATATTACACCGCAGCAAATGTGCGCACCGCCTGCACTCAGGCTCATATTCCAAGAAATATTACACTGCAGCAAATGTGCGCACCGCCTGCACTCAGGCTCATATTGCAAGAAATATTACACCGCAGCAAATGTGCACACCGTCTGCACTCAGGCTCATATTCCAAGAAATATTACACCGCAGCAAATGTGCGCACCGCCTGCACTCAGGCTCATATTCCAAGAAATATTACGCTGCAGCAAATGTGCGCACCGTTTGCACTCAGGCTCATATTCCAAGAAATATTACACCGCAGCAAATGTTCGCACCGCCTGCACTCAGGCTCATATTCCAAGAAATATTACACCGCAGCAAATGTGCGCACCGCCTGCACTCAGGCTCATATTCCAAGAAATATTACACTGCAGCAAATGTGCGCACCGCCTGCACTCAGGCTCATATTCCAAGAAATATTACACTGCAGCAAATGTGCGCAACGCCTGCACGTAGGCTCATATTCCAAGAAATATTACACTGCAGCAAATGTGCGCACCGCCTGCACTCAGGCTCATATTCTAAGAAATATTACACCGCAGCAAATGTGCGCACCGCCTGCACTCAGGCTCATATTCCAAGAAATATGACACCGCAGCAAATTTGCACACCGTCTGCACTCAGGCTCATATTCCAAGAAATATTACACTGCAGCAAATGTGCGCACCGCCTGCACTCAGGCTCATATTCCAATAAATATTACACCGCAGCAAATGTGCGCACCGCCTGCACTCAGGCTCATATTCCAAGAAATATTACACTGCAGCAAATGTGCGCAACGCCTGCACGTAGGCTCATATTCCAAGAAATATTACACTGCAGCAAATGTGCGCACCGCCTGCACTCAGGCTCATATTCCAAGAAATATTACACTGCAGCAAATGTGCACACCGTCTGCACTCAGGCTCATATTCCAAGAAATATTACACCGCAGCAAATGTGCGCACCGCCTGCACTCAGGCTCATATTCCAAGAAATATTACACTGCAGCAAATGTGCGCACCACCTGCACTCAGGCTCATATTCCAAGAAATATTACACCGCAGCAAATGTGCGCACCGCCTGCACTCAGGCTCATATTCCAAGAAATATTACACAGCAGCAAATGTGCGCACCGCCTGCACTCAGGCTCATATTCCAAGAAATATTACACCGCAGCAAATGTGCGCACCGCCTGCACTCAGGCTCATATTCCAAGAAATATTACACCGCAGCAAATGTGCGCACCGCCTGCACTCAGGCTCATATTCCAAGAAATATTACACTGCAGCAAATGTGCGCACCGCCTGCACTCAGGCTCATATTGCAAGAAATATTACACCGCAGCAAATGTGCACACCGTCTGCACTCAGGCTCATATTCCAAGAAATATTACACCGCAGCAAATGTGCGCACCGCCTGCACTCAGGCTCATATTCCAAGAAATATTACGCTGCAGCAAATGTGCGCACCGCCTGCACTCAGGCTCATATTCCAAGAAATATTACACTGCAGCAAATGTGCGCACCGCCTGCACTCAGGCTCATATTCCAAGAAATATTACACCGCAGCAAATGTGCGCACCGTCTGCACTCAGGCTCATATTCCAAGAAATATTACACTGCAGCAAATGTGCACACCGTCTGCACTCAGGCTCATATTCCAAGAAATATTACACCGCAGCAAATGTGCGCACCGCCTGCACTCAGGCTCATATTCCAAGAAATATTACACTGCAGCAAATGTGCGCACCACCTGCACTCAGGCTCATATTCCAAGAAATATTACACCGCAGCAAATGTGCGCACCGCCTGCACTCAGGCTCATATTCCAAGAAATATTACACCGCAGCAAATGTGCGCACCGCCTGCACTCAGGCTCATATTCCAAGAAATATTACACCGCAGCAAATGTGCGCACCGCCTGCACTCAGGCTCATATTCCAAGAAATATTACACCGCAGCAAATGTGCGCACCGCCTGCACTCAGGCTCATATTCCAAGAAATATTACACTGCAGCAAATGTGCGCACCGCCTGCACTCAGGCTCATATTGCAAGAAATATTACACCGCAGCAAATGTGCACACCGTCTGCACTCAGGCTCATATTCCAAGAAATATTACACCGCAGCAAATGTGCGCACCGCCTGCACTCAGGCTCATATTCCAAGAAATATTACGCTGCAGCAAATGTGCGCACCGTTTGCACTCAGGCTCATATTCCAAGAAATATTACACCGCAGCAAATGTTCGCACCGCCTGCACTCAGGCTCATATTCCAAGAAATATTACACCGCAGCAAATGTGCGCACCGCCTGCACTCAGGCTCATATTCCAAGAAATATTACACTGCAGCAAATGTGCGCACCGCCTGCACTCAGGCTCATATTCCAAGAAATATTACACTGCAGCAAATGTGCGCAACGCCTGCACGTAGGCTCATATTCCAAGAAATATTACACTGCAGCAAATGTGCGCACCGCCTGCACTCAGGCTCATATTCTAAGAAATATTACACCGCAGCAAATGTGCGCACCGCCTGCACTCAGGCTCATATTCCAAGAAATATGACACCGCAGCAAATTTGCACACCGTCTGCACTCAGGCTCATATTCCAAGAAATATTACACTGCAGCAAATGTGCGCACCGCCTGCACTCAGGCTCATATTCCAATAAATATTACACCGCAGCAAATGTGCGCACCGCCTGCACTCAGGCTCATATTCCAAGAAATATTACACTGCAGCAAATGTGCGCAACGCCTGCACGTAGGCTCATATTCCAAGAAATATTACACTGCAGCAAATGTGCGCACCGCCTGCACTCAGGCTCATATTCCAAGAAATATTACACTGCAGCAAATGTGCACACCGTCTGCACTCAGGCTCATATTCCAAGAAATATTACACCGCAGCAAATGTGCGCACCGCCTGCACTCAGGCTCATATTCCAAGAAATATTACACTGCAGCAAATGTGCGCACCACCTGCACTCAGGCTCATTTTCCAAGAAATATTACACCGCAGCAAATGTGCGCACCGCCTGCACTCAGGCTCATATTCCAAGAAATATTACACCGCAGCAAATGTGCGCACCGCCTGCACTCAGGCTCATATTCCAAGAAATATTACACCGCAGCAAATGTGCGCACCGCCTGCACTCAGGCTCATATTCCAAGAAATATTACACCGCAGCAAATGTGCGCACCGCCTGCACTCAGGCTCATATTCCAAGAAATATTACACTGCAGCAAATGTGCGCACCGCCTGCACTCAGGCTCATATTGCAAGAAATATTACACCGCAGCAAATGTGCACACCGTCTGCACTCAGGCTCATATTCCAAGAAATATTACACCGCAGCAAATGTTCGCACCGCCTGCACTCAGGCTCATATTCCAAGAAATATTACACCGCAGCAAATGTGCGCACCGCCTGCACTCAGGCTCATATTCCAAGAAATATTACACTGCAGCAAATGTGCGCACCGCCTGCACTCAGGCTCATATTCCAAGAAATATTACACTGCAGCAAATGTGCGCAACGCCTGCACGTAGGCTCATATTCCAAGAAATATTACACTGCAGCAAATGTGCGCACCGCCTGCACTCAGGCTCATATTCTAAGAAATATTACACCGCAGCAAATGTGCGCACCGCCTGCACTCAGGCTCATATTCCAAGAAATATGACACCGCAGCAAATTTGCACACCGTCTGCACTCAGGCTCATATTCCAAGAAATATTACACTGCAGCAAATGTGCGCACCGCCTGCACTCAGGCTCATATTCCAATAAATATTACACCGCAGCAAATGTGCGCACCGCCTGCACTCAGGCTCATATTCCAAGAAATATTACACTGCAGCAAATGTGCGCAACGCCTGCACGTAGGCTCATATTCCAAGAAATATTACACTGCAGCAAATGTGCGCACCGCCTGCACTCAGGCTCATATTCCAAGAAATATTACACTGCAGCAAATGTGCACACCGTCTGCACTCAGGCTCATATTCCAAGAAATATTACACCGCAGCAAATGTGCGCACCGCCTGCACTCAGGCTCATATTCCAAGAAATATTACACTGCAGCAAATGTGCGCACCACCTGCACTCAGGCTCATATTCCAAGAAATATTACACCGCAGCAAATGTGCGCACCGCCTGCACTCAGGCTCATATTCCAAGAAATATTACACCGCAGCAAATGTGCGCACCGCCTGCACTCAGGCTCATATTCCAAGAAATATTACACCGCAGCAAATGTGCGCACCGCCTGCACTCAGGCTCATATTCCAAGAAATATTACACCGCAGCAAATGTGCGCACCGCCTGCACTCAGGCTCATATTCCAAGAAATATTACACTGCAGCAAATGTGCGCACCGCCTGCACTCAGGCTCATATTGCAAGAAATATTACACCGCAGCAAATGTGCACACCGTCTGCACTCAGGCTCATATTCCAAGAAATATTACACCGCAGCAAATGTGCGCACCGCCTGCACTCAGGCTCATATTCCAAGAAATATTACGCTGCAGCAAATGTGCGCACCGCCTGCACTCAGGCTCATATTCCAAGAAATATTACACTGCAGCAAATGTGCGCACCGCCTGCACTCAGGCTCATATTCCAAGAAATATTACACCGCAGCAAATGTGCGCACCGTCTGCACTCAGGCTCATATTCCAAGAAATATTACACCGCAGCAAATGTGCGCACCGCCTGCACTCAGGCTCATATTCCAAGAAATATTACACCGCAGCAAATGTGCGCACCGTCTGCACTCAGGCTCATATTCCAAGAAATATTACACCGCAGCAAATGTGCGCACCGCCTGCACTCAGGCTCATATTCCAAGAAATATTACACTGCAGCAAATGTGTGCACCGCTTGCACTCAGGCTCATATTCCAAGAAATATTACACCGCAGCAAATGTGCTCACCGTTTGCACTCAGGCTCATATTCCAAGAAATATTACACTGCAGCAAATGTGCGCACCGCCTGCACTCAGGCTCATATTCCAATAAATATTACACCGCAGCAAATGTGCGCACCGCCTGCACTCAGGCTCATATTCCAAGAAATATTACACTGCAGCAAATGTGCGCAACGCCTGCACGTAGGCTCATATTCCAAGAAATATTACACTGCAGCAAATGTGCGCACCGCCTGCACTCAGGCTCATATTCCAAGAAATATTACACTGCAGCAAATGTGCACACCGTCTGCACTCAGGCTCATATTCCAAGAAATATTACAACGCAGCAAATGTGCGCACCGCCTGCACTCAGGCTCATATTCCAAGAAATATTACACTGCAGCAAATGTGCACACCGTCTGCACTCAAGCTCATATTCCAAGAAATATTACACCGCAGCAAATGTGTGCACCGCCTGCACTCAGGCTCATATTCCAAGAAATATTACACCGCAGCAAATGTGCGCACCGCTTGCACTCAGGCTCATATTCCAAGAAATATTACACCGCAGCAAATGTGCGCACCGCCTGCACTCAGGCTCATATTCCAAGAAATATTACACCGCAGCAAATGTGCGCACCGCCTGCACTCAGGCTCAAGTTCCAAGAAATATTACACCGCAGCAAATTTGCACACCGTCTGCACTCAGGCTCATATTCCAAGAAATATTACACTGCAGCAAATGTGCGCACCGCCTGCACTCAGGCTCATATTCCAATAAATATTACACCGCAGCAAATGTGCGCACCGCCTGCACTCAGGCTCATATTCCAAGAAATATTACACTGCAGCAAATGTGCGCAACGCCTGCACGTAGGCTCATATTCCAAGAAATATTACACTGCAGCAAATGTGCGCACCGCCTGCACTCAGGCTCATATTCCAAGAAATATTACACTGCAGCAAATGTGCACACCGTCTGCACTCAGGCTCATATTCCAAGAAATATTACACCGCAGCAAATGTGCGCACCGCCTGCACTCAGGCTCATATTCCAAGAAATATTACACTGCAGCAAATGTGCGCACCACCTGCACTCAGGCTCATATTCCAAGAAATATTACACCGCAGCAAATGTGCGCACCGCCTGCACTCAGGCTCATATTCCAAGAAATATTACACCGCAGCAAATGTGCGCACCGCCTGCACTCAGGCTCATATTCCAAGAAATATTACACCGCAGCAAATGTGCGCACCGCCTGCACTCAGGCTCATATTCCAAGAAATATTACACCGCAGCAAATGTGCGCACCGCCTGCACTCAGGCTCATATTCCAAGAAATATTACACTGCAGCAAATGTGCGCACCGCCTGCACTCAGGCTCATATTGCAAGAAATATTACACCGCAGCAAATGTGCACACCGTCTGCACTCAGGCTCATATTCCAAGAAATATTACACCGCAGCAAATGTGCGCACCGCCTGCACTCAGGCTCATATTCCAAGAAATATTACGCTGCAGCAAATGTGCGCACCGCCTGCACTCAGGCTCATATTCCAAGAAATATTACACTGCAGCAAATGTGCGCACCGCCTGCACTCAGGCTCATATTCCAAGAAATATTACACCGCAGCAAATGTGCGCACCGTCTGCACTCAGGCTCATATTCCAAGAAATATTACACTGCAGCAAATGTGCGCACCGCCTGCACTCAGGCTCATATTCCAAGAAATATTACACCGCAGCAAATGTGCGCACCGTCTGCACTCAGGCTCATATTCCAAGAAATATTACACCGCAGCAAATGTGCGCACCGCCTGCACTCAGGCTCATATTCCAAGAAATATTACACTGCAGCAAATGTGTGCACCGCTTGCACTCAGGCTCATATTCCAAGAAATATTACACCGCAGCAAATGTGCTCACCGTTTGCACTCAGGCTCATATTCCAAGAAATATTACACTGCAGCAAATGTGCGCACCGCCTGCACTCAGGCTCATATTCCAATAAATATTACACCGCAGCAAATGTGCGCACCGCCTGCACTCAGGCTCATATTCCAAGAAATATTACACTGCAGCAAATGTGCGCAACGCCTGCACGTAGGCTCATATTCCAAGAAATATTACACTGCAGCAAATGTGCGCACCGCCTGCACTCAGGCTCATATTCCAAGAAATATTACACTGCAGCAAATGTGCACACCGTCTGCACTCAGGCTCATATTCCAAGAAATATTACAACGCAGCAAATGTGCGCACCGCCTGCACTCAGGCTCATATTCCAAGAAATATTACACTGCAGCAAATGTGCACACCGTCTGCACTCAAGCTCATATTCCAAGAAATATTACACCGCAGCAAATGTGTGCACCGCCTGCACTCAGGCTCATATTCCAAGAAATATTACACCGCAGCAAATGTGCGCACCGCCTGCACTCAGGCTCATATTCCAAGAAATATTACACCGCAGCAAATGTGCGCACCGCCTGCACTCAGGCTCATATTCCAAGAAATATTACACCGCAGCAAATGTGCGCACCGCCTGCACTCAGGCTCAAGTTCCAAGAAATATTACACCGCAGCAAATGTGCGCACCGTCTGCACTCAGGCTCATATTCCAAGAAATATTACACTGCAGCAAATGTGCGCACCGCCTGCACTCAGGCTCATATTCCAATAAATATTACACAGCAGCAAATGTGCGCACCGCCTGCACTCAGGCTCATATTCCAAGAAATATTACACTGCAGCAAATGTGTGCAACGCCTGCACGTAGGCTCATATTCCAAGAAATATTACACTGCAGCAAATGTGCGCACCGCCTGCACTCAGGCTCATATTCCAAGAAATATTACACTGCAGCAAATGTGCACACCGTCTGCACTCAGGCTCATATTCCAAGAAATATTACACCGCAGCAAATGTGCGCACCGCCTGCACTCAGGCTCATATTCCAAGAAATATTACACTGCAGCAAATGTGCGCACCACCTGCACTCAGGCTCATATTCCAAGAAATATTACACCGCAGCAAATGTGCGCACCGCCTGCACTCAGGCTCATATTCCAAGAAATATTACACCGCAGCAAATGTGCGCACCGCCTGCACTCAGGCTCATATTCCAAGAAATATTACACTGCAGCAAATGTGCGCACCGCCTGCACTCAGGCTCATATTCCAAGAAATATTACACTGCAGCAAATGTGCGCACCATCTGCACTCAGGCTCATATTCCAAGAAATATTACACCGCAGCAAATGTGCGCACCGTCTGCACTCAGGCTCATATTCCAAGAAATATTACACCGCAGCAAATGTGCGCACCGCCTGCACTCAGGCTCATATTCCAAGAAATATTACACTGCAGCAAATGTGTGCACCGCTTGCACTCAGGCTCATATTCCAAGAAATATTACACCGCAGCAAATGTGCTCACCGTCTGCACTCAGGCTCATATTCCAAGAAATATTACACCGCAGCAAATGTGCGCACCGTCTGCACTCAGGCTCATATTCCAAGAAATATTACACCGCAGCAAATGTTTGCACCGCCTGCACTCAGGCTCATATTCCAAGAAATATTACACCGCAGCAAATATGCGCACCGTCTGCACTCAGGCTCATATTCCAAGAAATATTACACCGCAGCAAATGCGCGCACCGCCTGCACTCAGGCTCATATTCCAAGAAATATTACACTGCAGCAAATGTGCGCAACGCCTGCACGTAGGCTCATATTCCAAGAAATATTACACTGCAGCAAATGTGCGCACTGCCTGCATGTAGGCTCATATTCCAAGAAATATTACACTGCAGCAAATGTGCGCACCACCTGCACTCAGGCTCATATTCCAAGAAATATTACACTGCAGCAAATGTGCACACCGTCTGCACTCAGGCTCATATTCCAAGAAATATTACACCGCAGCAAATGTGTGCACCGCCTGCACTCAGGCTCATATTCCAAGAAATATTACACCGCAGCAAATGTGCGCACCGCCTGCACTCAGGCTCATATTCCAAGAAATATTACACTGCAGCAAATGTGCGCACCGCCTGCACTCATTCTCATATTCCAAGAAATATTACACTGCAGCAAATGTGCGCACCGCCTGCACTCAGGCTCATATTCCAAGAAATATTACACCGCAGCAAATGTGCGCACCGTCTGCACTCAGGCTCATATTCCAAGAAATATTACACCGCAGCAAATGTGCGCACCGCCTGCACTCAGGCTCATATTCCAAGAAATATTACAACGCAGCAAATGTGCGCACCGCCTGCACTCAGGCTCATATTCCAAGAAATATTACACTGCAGCAAATGTGCGCAACGCCTGCACCTAGGCTCATATTCCAAGAAATATTACACTGCAGCAAATGTGCGCACCGCGTGCACTCAGGCTCATATTCCAAGAAATATTACACCGCAGCAAATGTACGCACCGCCTGCACTCAGGCTCATATTCCAAGAAATATTACACTGCAGCAAATGTGCGCACCGCCTGCACTCAGGCTCATATTCCAAGAAATATTACACCGCAGCAAATGTGCGCACCGCCTGCACTCAGGCTCATATTCCAAGAAATATTACACTGCAGCAAATGTGCGCAACGCCTGCACGTAGGCTCATATTCCAAGAAATATTACACTGCACCAAATGTGCGCACCGCCTGCACTCAGGCTCATATTCCAAGAAATATTACACTGCAGCAAATGTGCACACCGTCTGCACTCAGGCTCATATTCCAAGAAATATTACAGCGCAGCAAATGTGCGCACCGCCTGCACTCAGGCTCATATTCCAAGAAATATTACACTGCAGCAAATGTGCGCACCACCTGCACTCAGGCTCATAATCCAAGAAATATTACACCGCAGCAAATGTGCGCACCGCCTGCACTCAGGCTCATATTCCAAGAAATATTACACCGCAGCAAATGTGCGCACCGCCTGCACTCAGGCTCATATTCCAAGAAATATTACACTGCAGCAAATGTGCGCACCGCCTGCACTCAGGCTCATATTCCAAGAAATATTACACTGCAGCAAATGTGCGCACCGCCTGAACTCAGGCTCATATTCCAAGAAATATTACACCGCAGCAAATGTGCGCACCGTCTGCACTCAGGCTCATATTCCAAGAAATATTACACCGCAGCAAATGTGCGCAACGCCTGCTCTCAGGCTCATATTCCAAGAAATATTACACTGCAGCAAATGTGCGCACCGCCTGCACTCAGGCTCATATTCCAAGAAATATTACACTGCAGCAAATGTGCGCACCGCCTGCACTCAGGCTCATATTCCAAGAAATATTACACCGCAGCAAATGTGCGCACCGTCTGCACTCAGGCTCATATTCCAAGAAATATTACACCGCAGCAAATGTGCGCACCGCCTGCACTCAGGCTCATATTCCAAGAAATATTACACTGCAGCAAATGTGTGCACTGCTTGCACTCAGGCTCATATTCCAAGAAATATTACACCGCAGCAAATGTGCTCACCATCTGCACTCAGGCTCATATTCCAAGAAATATTACACTGCAGCAAATGTGCGCACCGTCTGCACTCAGGCTCATATTCCAAGAAATATTACACTGCAGCAAATGTGCGCACCGCCTGCACTCAGGCTCATATTCCAAGAAATATTACACCGCAGCAAATGTGCGCACCGTTTGCACTCAGGCTCATATTCCAAGAAATATTACACCGCAGCAAATGTTCGCACCGCCTGCACTCAGGCTCATATTCCAAGAAATATTACACCGCAGCAAATGTGCGCACCGCCTGCACTCAGGCTCATATTCCAAGAAATATTACACTGCAGCAAATGTGCGCACCGCCTGCACTCAGGCTCATATTCCAAGAAATATTACACTGCAGCAAATGTGCGCAACGCCTGCACGTAGGCTCATATTCCAAGAAATATTACACTGCAGCAAATGTGCGCACCGCCTGCACTCAGGCTCATATTCTAAGAAATATTACACCGCAGCAAATGTGCGCACCGCCTGCACTCAGGCTCATATTCCAAGAAATATGACACCGCAGCAAATTTGCACACCGTCTGCACTCAGGCTCATATTCCAAGAAATATTACACTGCAGCAAATGTGCGCACCGCCTGCACTCAGGCTCATATTCCAATAAATATTACACCGCAGCAAATGTGCGCACCGCCTGCACTCAGGCTCATATTCCAAGAAATATTACACTGCAGCAAATGTGCGCAACGCCTGCACGTAGGCTCATATTCCAAGAAATATTACACTGCAGCAAATGTGCGCACCGCCTGCACTCAGGCTCATATTCCAAGAAATATTACACTGCAGAAATTTGTGCACACCGTCTGCACTCAGGCTCATATTCCAAGAAATATTACACCGCAGCAAATGTGCGCACCGCCTGCACTCAGGCTCATATTCCAAGAAATATTACACTGCAGCAAATGTGCGCACCACCTGCACTCAGGCTCATATTCCAAGAAATATTACACCGCAGCAAATGTGCGCACCGCCTGCACTCAGGCTCATATTCCAAGAAATATTACACCGCAGCAAATGTGCGCACCGCCTGCACTCAGGCTCATATTCCAAGAAATATTACACCGCAGCAAATGTGCGCACCGCCTGCACTCAGGCTCATATTCCAAGAAATATTACACCGCAGCAAATGTGCGCACCGCCTGCACTCAGGCTCATATTCCAAGAAATATTACACTGCAGCAAATGTGCGCACCGCCTGCACTCAGGCTCATATTGCAAGAAATATTACACCGCAGCAAATGTGCGCACCGTCTGCACTCAGGCTCATATTCCAAGAAATATTACACTGCAGCAAATGTGCGCACCGCCTGCACTCAGGCTCATATTCCAAGAAATATTACGCTGCAGCAAATGTGCGCACCGCCTGCACTCAGGCTCATATTCCAAGAAATATTACACTGCAGCAAATGTGCGCACCGCCTGCACTCAGGCTCATATTCCAAGAAATATTACACCGCAGCAAATGTGCGCACCGTCTGCACTCAGGCTCATATTCCAAGAAATATTACACTGCAGCAAATGTGCGCACCGCCTGCACTCAGGCTCATATTCCAAGAAATATTACACCGCAGCAAATGTGCGCACCGTCTGCACTCAGGCTCATATTCCAAGAAATATTACACCGCAGCAAATGTGCGCACCGCCTGCACTCAGGCTCATATTCCAAGAAATATTACACTGCAGCAAATGTGTGCACCACTTGCACTCAGGCTCATATTCCAAGAAATATTACACCGCAGCAAATGTGCTCACCGTTTGCACTCAGGCTCATATTCCAAGAAATATTACACTGCAGCAAATGTGCGCACCGCCTGCACTCAGGCTCATATTCCAATAAATATTACACCGCAGCAAATGTGCGCACCGCCTGCACTCAGGCTCATATTCCAAGAAATATTACACTGCAGCAAATGTGCGCAACGCCTGCACGTAGGCTCATATTCCAAGAAATATTACACTGCAGCAAATGTGCGCACCGCCTGCACTCAGGCTCATATTCCAAGAAATATTACACTGCAGCAAATGTGCACACCGTCTGCACTCAGGCTCATATTCCAAGAAATATTACAACGCAGCAAATGTGCGCACCGCCTGCACTCAGGCTCATATTCCAAGAAATATTACACTGCAGCAAATGTGCACACCGTCTGCACTCAAGCTCATATTCCAAGAAATATTACACCGCAGCAAATGTGTGCACCGCCTGCACTCAGGCTCATATTCCAAGAAATATTACACCGCAGCAAATGTGCGCACCGCCTGCACTCAGGCTCATATTCCAAGAAATATTACACCGCAGCAAATGTGCGCACCGCCTGCACTCAGGCTCATATTCCAAGAAATATTACACCGCAGCAAATGTGCGCACCGCCTGCACTCAGGCTCAAGTTCCAAGAAATATTACACCGCAGCAAATGTGCGCACCGTCTGCACTCAGGCTCATATTCCAAGAAATATTACACTGCAGCAAATGTGCGCACCGCCTGCACTCAGGCTCATATTCCAATAAATATTACACCGCAGCAAATGTGCGCACCGCCTGCACTCAGGCTCATATTCCAAGAAATATTACACTGCAGCAAATGTGTGCAACGCCTGCACGTAGGCTCATATTCCAAGAAATATTACACTGCAGCAAATGTGCGCACCGCCTGCACTCAGGCTCATATTCCAAGAAATATTACACTGCAGCAAATGTGCACACCGTCTGCACTCAGGCTCATATTCCAAGAAATATTACACCGCAGCAAATGTGCGCACCGCCTGCACTCAGGCTCATATTCCAAGAAATATTACACTGCAGCAAATGTGCGCACCACCTGCACTCAGGCTCATATTCCAAGAAATATTACACCGCAGCAAATGTGCGCACCGCCTGCACTCAGGCTCATATTCCAAGAAATATTACACCGCAGCAAATGTGCGCACCGCCTGCACTCAGGCTCATATTCCAAGAAATATTACACTGCAGCAAATGTGCGCACCGCCTGCACTCAGGCTCATATTCCAAGAAATATTACACCGCAGCAAATGTGCGCACCATCTGCACTCAGGCTCATATTCCAAGAAATATTACACCGCAGCAAATGTGCGCACCGTCTGCACTCAGGCTCATATTCCAAGAAATATTACACCGCAGCAAATGTGCGCACCGCCTGCACTCAGGCTCATATTCCAAGAAATATTACACTGCAGCAAATGTGTGCACCGCTTGCACTCAGGCTCATATTCCAAGAAATATTACACCGCAGCAAATGTGCTCACCGTCTGCACTCAGGCTCATATTCCAAGAAATATTACACCGCAGCAAATGTGCGCACCGTCTGCACTCAGGCTCATATTCCAAGAAATATTACACCGCAGCAAATGTTTGCACCGCCTGCACTCAGGCTCATATTCCAAGAAATATTACACCGCAGCAAATATGCGCACCGTCTGCACTCAGGCTCATATTCCAAGAAATATTACACCGCAGCAAATGCGCGCACCGCCTGCACTCAGGCTCATATTCCAAGAAATATTACACTGCAGCAAATGTGCGCAACGCCTGCACGTAGGCTCATATTCCAAGAAATATTACACTGCAGCAAATGTGCGCACCGCCTGCATGTAGGCTCATATTCCAAGAAATATTACACTGCAGCAAATGTGCGCACCACCTGCACTCAGGCTCATATTCCAAGAAATATTACACTGCAGCAAATGTGCACACCGTCTGCACTCAGGCTCATATTCCAAGAAATATTACACCGCAGCAAATGTGTGCACCGCCTGCACTCAGGCTCATATTCCAAGAAATATTACACCGCAGCAAATGTGCGCACCGCCTGCACTCAGGCTCATATTCCAAGAAATATTACACTGCAGCAAATGTGCGCACCGCCTGCACTCAGGCTCATATTCCAAGAAATATTACACTGCAGCAAATGTGCGCACCGCCTGCACTCAGGCTCATATTCCAAGAAATATTACACCGCAGCAAATGTGCGCACCGTCTGCACTCAGGCTCATATTCCAAGAAATATTACACCGCAGCAAATGTGCGCACCGCCTGCACTCAGGCTCATATTCCAAGAAATATTACACCGCAGCAAATGTGCGCACCGCCTGCACTCAGGCTCATATTCCAAGAAATATTACACTGCAGCAAATGTGCGCAACGCCTGCACCTAGGCTCATATTCCAAGAAATATTACACTGCAGCAAATGTGCGCACCGCGTGCACTCAGGCTCATATTCCAAGAAATATTACACCGCAGCAAATGTACGCACCGCCTGCACTCAGGCTCATATTCCAAGAAATATTACACTGCAGCAAATGTGCGCACCGCCTGCACTCAGGCTCATATTCCAAGAAATATTACACCGCAGCAAATGTGTGCACCGCCTGCACTCAGGCTCATATTCCAAGAAATATTACACCGCAGTAAATGTGCGCACCGCCTGCACTCAGGCTCATATTCCAAGAAATATTACACCGCAGCAAATGTGCGCACCGTCTGCACTCAGGCTCATATTCCAAGAAATATTACACTGCAGCAAATGTTCGCACCGCCTTCACTCAGGCTCATATTCCAAGAAATATTACACCGCATCAAATGTGCGCACCACCTGCACTCAGGCTCATATTCCAAGAAATATTACACTGCAGCAAATGTACGCACCGCCTGCACTCAGGCTCATATTCCAAGAAATATTACACCGCAGCAAATGTGCGCACCGCCTGCACTCAGGCTCATATTCCAAGAAATATTACACCGCAGCAAATGTGCGCACCGACTGCACTCAGGCTCATATTCCAAGAAATATTACACTGCAACAAATGTTCGCACCGCCTGCACTCAGGCTCATATTCCAAGAAATATTACACCGCATCAAATGTGCGCACCGCCTGCACTCAGGCTCCTATTCCAAGAAATATTATACCGCAGCAAATGTGTGTACCGCCTGCACTCAGGCTCATATTCCAAGAAATATTACACCGCAGCAAATGTGCGCACCGCTTGCATACAGGCTCATATTCCAAGAAATATTACAGCGCAGAAAATGTGCGCACCGCCTGCACTCAGGCTCATATTACTAGAAATATTACACCACAGCAAATGTGTGTACCGCCTGCACTCAGGCTCATATTCCAAGAAATATTACACCGCAGCAAATGTGCGCACCGCTTGCATGCAGGCTCATATTCCAAGAAATATTACAGCGCAGCAAATGTGCGCACCGCCTGCACTCAGGCTCATATTCCAAGAAATATTACACCGCAGCAAATGTGCGCACCGCCTGCACTCAGGCTCATATTCCAAGAAATATTACACCGCAGCAAATGTGCACACCGCCTGCACGCAGGCTCATAATCCTAGAAATATTACACCACAGCAAATGTGTGTACCAACTGCACTCAGGCTCATATTCCAAGAAATATTGCACCGCAGCAAATGTGCGCACCGCCTGCACTCAGGCTCCTATTACTAGAAATATTACACTGCAGCAAATGTGCACACCGCCTGCACTCAGGCTCCTATTACTAGAAATATTACACTGCAGCAAATGTGCGCACCGCTTGCACTCAGGCTCATATTCCAAGAAATATTACACCGCAGCAAATGTGCTCACCGTCTGCACTCAGGCTCATATTCCAAGAAATATTACACCGCAGCAAATGTGCGCACCGTCTGCACTCAGGCTCATATTCCAAGAAATATTACACCGCAGCAAATGTTTGCACCGCCTGCACTCAGGCTCATATTCCAAGAAATATTACACCGCAGCAAATATGCGCACCGTCTGCACTCAGGCTCATATTCCAAGAAATATTACACCGCAGCAAATGCGCGCACCGCCTGCACTCAGGCTCATATTCCAAGAAATATTACACTGCAGCAAATGTGCGCAACGCCTGCACGTAGGCTCATATTCCAAGAAATATTACACTGCAGCAAATGTGCGCACCGCCTGCATGTAGGCTCATATTCCAAGAAATATTACACTGCAGCAAATGTGCGCACCACCTGCACTCAGGCTCATATTCCAAGAAATATTACACTGCAGCAAATGTGCACACCGTCTGCACTCAGGCTCATATTCCAAGAAATATTACACCGCAGCAAATGTGTGCACCGCCTGCACTCAGGCTCATATTCCAAGAAATATTACACCGCAGCAAATGTGCGCACCGCCTGCACTCAGGCTCATATTCCAAGAAATATTACACTGCAGCAAATGTGCGCACCGCCTGCACTCAGGCTCATATTCCAAGAAATATTACACTGCAGCAAATGTGCGCACCGCCTGCACTCAGGCTCATATTCCAAGAAATATTACACCGCAGCAAATGTGCGCACCGTCTGCACTCAGGCTCATATTCCAAGAAATATTACACCGCAGCAAATGTGCGCACCGCCTGCACTCAGGCTCATATTCCAAGAAATATTACACCGCAGCAAATGTGCGCACCGCCTGCACTCAGGCTCATATTCCAAGAAATATTACACTGCAGCAAATGTGCGCAACGCCTGCACCTAGGCTCATATTCCAAGAAATATTACACTGCAGCAAATGTGCGCACCGCGTGCACTCAGGCTCATATTCCAAGAAATATTACACCGCAGCAAATGTACGCACCGCCTGCACTCAGGCTCATATTCCAAGAAATATTACACTGCAGCAAATGTGCGCACCGCCTGCACTCAGGCTCATATTCCAAGAAATATTACACCGCAGCAAATGTGCGCACCGCCTGCACTCAGGCTCATATTCCAAGAAATATTACACCGCAGTAAATGTGCGCACCGCCTGCACTCAGGCTCATATTCCAAGAAATATTACACCGCAGCAAATGTGCGCACCGTCTGCACTCAGGCTCATATTCCAAGAAATATTACACTGCAGCAAATGTTCGCACTGCCTTCACTCAGGCTCATATTCCAAGAAATATTACACCGCATCAAATGTGCGCACCACCTGCACTCAGGCTCATATTCCAAGAAATATTACACTGCAGCAAATGTACGCACCGCCTGCACTCAGGCTCATATTCCAAGAAATATTACACCGCAGCAAATGTGCGCACCGCCTGCACTCAGGCTCATATTCCAAGAAATATTACACCGCAGCAAATGTGCGCACCGACTGCACTCAGGCTCATATTCCAAGAAATATTACACTGCAACAAATGTTCGCACCGCCTGCACTCAGGCTCATATTCCAAGAAATATTACACCGCATCAAATGTGCGCACCGCCTGCACTCAGGCTCCTATTCCAAGAAATATTATACCGCAGCAAATGTGTGTACCGCCTGCACTCAGGCTCATATTCCAAGAAATATTACACCGCAGCAAATGTGCGCACCGCTTGCATACAGGCTCATATTCCAAGAAATATTACAGCGCAGAAAATGTGCGCACCGCCTGCACTCAGGCTCATATTACTAGAAATATTACACCACAGCAAATGTGTGTACCGCCTGCACTCAGGCTCATATTCCAAGAAATATTACACCGCAGCAAATGTGCGCACCGCTTGCATGCAGGCTCATATTCCAAGAAATATTACAGCGCAGCAAATGTGCGCACCGCCTGCACTCAGGCTCATATTCCAAGAAATATTACACCGCAGCAAATGTGCGCACCGCCTGCACTCAGGCTCATATTCCAAGAAATATTACACCGCAGCAAATGTGCACACCGCCTGCACGCAGGCTCATAATCCTAGAAATATTACACCGCAGCAAATGTGTGTACCAACTGCACTCAGGCTCATATTCCAAGAAATATTGCACCGCAGCAAATGTGCGCACCGCCTGCACTCAGGCTCCTATTACTAGAAATATTACACTGCAGCAAATGTGCGCACCGCCTGCACTCAGGCTCCTATTACTAGAAATATTACACTGCAGCAAATGTGCGCACCGCCTGCACTCAGGCTCATATTCCAAGAAATATTACACCACAGCAAATGTGCGCACCGTCTGCACTCAGGCTCATATTCCAAGAAATATTACACTGCAGCAAATGTGCGCACCGCCTGCACTCAGGCTCATATTCCAAGAAATATTACACCGCAGCAAATGTGCGCACCGCCTGCACTCAGGCTCATATTCCAAGAAATATTACACCGCAGCAAATGTGCGCACCGCCTGCACTCAGGCTCATATTCCAAGAAATATTACACCGCAGCAAATGTGCGCACCGCCTGCACTCAGGCTCATATTCCAAGAAATATTACACCGCAGCAAATGTGCGCACCGCCTGCACTCAGGCTCATATTCCAAGAAATATTACACTGCAGCAAATGTGCGCACCGCCTGCACTCAGGCTCATATTCCAAGAAATATTACACTGTAGCAAATGTGTGCACCGCCTGCACTCAGGCTCATAATCCAAGAAATATTACACCGCAGCAAATGTGTGTACCGCCTGCACGTAGGCTCATATTCCAAGAAATATTACACCGCAGCAAATGTGCGCACCGCCTGCACGTAGGCTCATATTCCAAGAAATATTACACCGCAGCAAATGTGTGTACCGCCTGCACTCAGGCTCATATTCCAAGAAATATTACGTTGCAGCAAATGTGCGCACCGCCTGCACGTAGGCTCATATTCCAAGAAATATTACACCGCAGAAAATGTGCGCACCGCCTGCACTCAGGCTCATATTCCAAGAAATATTAGGTTGCAGCAAATGTGCGCACTGCCTGCACGTAGGCTCATATTCCAAGAAATATTACACCGCAGCAAATGTGCGCACCGCCTGCACTCAGGCACATATTCCAAGAAATATTACGTTGCAGCAAATGTGCGCACCGCCTGCATGCAGGCTCATATTCCAAGAAATATTACACCGCAGCAAATGTACGCACCGCCTGCACTCAGGCTCATATTCCAAGAAATATTACACCGCAGCAAATGCACGCACCGCCTGCACTCAGGCTCATATTCCAAGAAATATTACACCGCAGCAAATGTGTGCACCGCCTGCACTCAGGTTCATATTCCAAGAAATATTACACCGCAGCAAATGTGCACACCGCCTGCACGCAGGCTCATAATCCTAGAAATATTACACCGCAGCAAATGTGCGCACCGCCTGCACTCAGGCTCATATTCCAAGAAATATTACACCGCAGCAAATGTGCGCACCGCCTGCACTCAGGCTCATATTCCAAGAAATATTACACCGCAGGAAATGTGCGCACCGCCTGCACTCAGGCTCATATTCCAAGAAATATTACACCGCAGCAAATGTGCGCACCGCCTGCACTCAGGCTCATAATCCTAGAAATATTACACTGAAGAAAATGTGCGCACCGCCTGCACTCAGGCTCATATTCCAAGAAATATTACGTTGCAGCAAATGTGCGCACCGCCTGCACGTAGGCTCATATTCCACGAAATATTACACCGCAGCAAATGTGCGCACCGCCTGCACTCAGGCTCATATTCCAAGAAATATTACGTTGCAGCAAATGTGCGCACCGCCTGCATGCAGGCTCATATTCCAAGAAATATTACACTGCAGCAAATGTACGCACCGCCTGCACTTAGGCTCATATTCCAAGAAATATTACACTGCAGCAAATGCACGCACCGCCTGCACTCAGGCTCATATTCCAAGAAATATTACACCGCAGCAAATGTGCACACCGCCTGCACGCAGGCTCATAATCCTAGAAATATTACACCGCAGCAAATGTGCGCACCGCCTGCACTCAGGCTCACATTCCAAGAAATATTACACCGCAGCAAATGTGCGCACCGCCTGCACTCAGGCTCATATTCCAAGAAATATTACACCGCAGCAAATGTGCGCACCGCCTGCACTCAGGCTCATATTCCAAGAAATATTACACCGCAGCAAATGTGCGCACCGCCTGCACTCAGGCTCATAATCCTAGAAATATTACACTGCAGCAAATGTGCGCTCCGCCTCCACTCAGGCTCATATTCCAAGAAATATTACACCGCAGCAAATGTGCGCACCGCCTGCACTCAGGCTCATATTCCAAGAAATATTACAGTGCAGCAAATGTGCGCACCGCCTGCATGCAGGCTCCTATTCCAAGAAATATTACAGCGCAGAAAATGGGTGCACCGCCTGCACTCAGGCTCATATTCCAAGAAATATTACACCGCAGCAAATGTGTGTACCGCTTGCATGCAGGCTCATATTCCAAGAAATATTACAGCGTAGCAAATGTGCTCACCGCCTGCACTCAGGCTCATATTCCAAAAAATATTACACCGCAGCAAATGTGTGTACCGCTTGCATGCAGGCTCATATTCCAAGAAATATTACAGCGCAGAAAATGTGCGCACCGCCTGCACTCAGGCTCATATTCCAAGAAATATTACACCGCAGCAAATGTGCGCACCGTCTGCACTCAGGCTCATATTCCAAGAAATATTACACTGCAGCAAATGTTCGCACCGCCTGCACTCAGGCTCATATTCCAAGAAATATTACACCGCATCAAATGTGCGCACCGCCTGCACTCAGGCTCCTATTCCAAGAAATATTACACTGCAGCAAATGTGCGCACCGTCTGCACTCAGGCTCATATTCCAAGAAATACTACACCGCAGCAAATGTGCGCAACGCCTGCACTCAGGCTCATATTCCAAGAAATATTACATTGCAGCAAATGTGCGCACCGCGTGCACTCAGGCTCATATTCCAAGAAATATTACACCGCAGCAAATGTACGCACCGCCTGCACTCAGGCTCATATTCCAAGAAATATTACACTGCAGCAAATGTGCGCACCGCCTGCACTCAGGCTCATATTCCAAGAAATATTACACCGCAGCAAATGTGCGCACCGCCTGCACTCAGGCTCATATTCCAAGAAATATTACACCGCAGTAAATGTGCGCACCGCCTGCACTCAGGCTCATATTCCAAGAAATATTACACCGCAGCAAATGTGCGCACCGTCTGCACTCAGGCTCATATTCCAAGAAATATTACACTGCAGCAAATGTTCGCACCGCCTTCACTCAGGCTCATATTCCAAGAAATATTACACCGCAGCAAATGTGCGCACCACCTGCACTCAGGCTCATATTCCAAGAAATATTACACTGCAGCAAATGTACGCACCGCCTGCACTCAGGCTCATATTCCAAGAAATATTACACCGCAGCAAATGTGCGCACCGCCTGCACTCAGGCTCATATTCCAAGAAATATTACACCGCAGCAAATGTGCGCACCGACTGCACTCAGGCTCATATTCCAAGAAATATTACACTGCAACAAATGTTCGCACCGCCTGCACTCAGGCTCATATTCCAAGAAATATTACACCGCATCAAATGTGCGCACCGCCTGCACTCAGGCTCCTATTCCAAGAAATATTATACCGCAGCAAATGTGTGTACCGCCTGCACTCAGGCTCATATTCCAAGAAATATTACACCGCAGCAAATGTGCGCACCGCTTGCATACAGGCTCATATTCCAAGAAATATTACAGCGCAGAAAATGTGCGCACCGCCTGCACTCAGGCTCATATTACTAGAAATATTACACCACAGCAAATGTGTGTACCGCCTGCACTCAGGCTCATATTCCAAGAAATATTACACCGCAGCAAATGTGCGCACCGCTTGCATGCAGGCTCATATTCCAAGAAATATTACAGCGCAGCAAATGTGCGCACCGCCTGCACTCAGGCTCATATTCCAAGAAATATTACACCGCAGCAAATGTGCGCACCGCCTGCACTCAGGCTCATATTCCAAGAAATATTACACCGCAGCAAATGTGCACACCGCCTGCACGCAGGCTCATAATCCTAGAAATATTACACCACAGCAAATGTGTGTACCAACTGCACTCAGGCTCATATTCCAAGAAATATTGCACCGCAGCAAATGTGCGCACCGCCTGCACTCAGGCTCCTATTACTAGAAATATTACACTGCAGCAAATGTGCACACCGCCTGCACTCAGGCTCCTATTACTAGAAATATTACACTGCAGCAAATGTGCGCACCGCTTGCACTCAGGCTCATATTCCAAGAAATATTACACCGCAGCAAATGTGCTCACCGTCTGCACTCAGGCTCATATTCCAAGAAATATTACACCGCAGCAAATGTGCGCACCGTCTGCACTCAGGCTCATATTCCAAGAAATATTACACCGCAGCAAATGTTTGCACCGCCTGCACTCAGGCTCATATTCCAAGAAATATTACACCGCAGCAAATATGCGCACCGTCTGCACTCAGGCTCATATTCCAAGAAATATTACACCGCAGCAAATGCGCGCACCGCCTGCACTCAGGCTCATATTCCAAGAAATATTACACTGCAGCAAATGTGCGCAACGCCTGCACGTAGGCTCATATTCCAAGAAATATTACACTGCAGCAAATGTGCGCACCGCCTGCATGTAGGCTCATATTCCAAGAAATATTACACTGCAGCAAATGTGCGCACCACCTGCACTCAGGCTCATATTCCAAGAAATATTACACTGCAGCAAATGTGCACACCGTCTGCACTCAGGCTCATATTCCAAGAAATATTACACCGCAGCAAATGTGTGCACCGCCTGCACTCAGGCTCATATTCCAAGAAATATTACACCGCAGCAAATGTGCGCACCGCCTGCACTCAGGCTCATATTCCAAGAAATATTACACTGCAGCAAATGTGCGCACCGCCTGCACTCAGGCTCATATTCCAAGAAATATTACACTGCAGCAAATGTGCGCACCGCCTGCACTCAGGCTCATATTCCAAGAAATATTACACCGCAGCAAATGTGCGCACCGTCTGCACTCAGGCTCATATTCCAAGAAATATTACACCGCAGCAAATGTGCGCACCGCCTGCACTCAGGCTCATATTCCAAGAAATATTACACCGCAGCAAATGTGCGCACCGCCTGCACTCAGGCTCATATTCCAAGAAATATTACACTGCAGCAAATGTGCGCAACGCCTGCACCTAGGCTCATATTCCAAGAAATATTACACTGCAGCAAATGTGCGCACCGCGTGCACTCAGGCTCATATTCCAAGAAATATTACACCGCAGCAAATGTACGCACCGCCTGCACTCAGGCTCATATTCCAAGAAATATTACACCGCAGCAAATGTGCGCACAGCCTGCACTCAGGCTCATATTCCAAGAAATATTACACCGCAGCAAATGTGCGCACCGCCTGCACTCAGGCTCATATTCCAAGAAATATTACACCGCAGTAAATGTGCGCACCGCCTGCACTCAGGCTCATATTCCAAGAAATATTACACCGCAGCAAATGTGCGCACCGTCTGCACTCAGGCTCATATTCCAAGAAATATTACACTGCAGCAAATGTTCGCACCGCCTTCACTCAGGCTCATATTCCAAGAAATATTACACCGCATCAAATGTGCGCACCACCTGCACTCAGGCTCATATTCCAAGAAATATTACACTGCAGCAAATGTACGCACCGCCTGCACTCAGGCTCATATTCCAAGAAATATTACACCGCAGCAAATGTGCGCACCGCCTGCACTCAGGCTCATATTCCAAGAAATATTACACCGCAGCAAATGTGCGCACCGACTGCACTCAGGCTCATATTCCAAGAAATATTACACTGCAACAAATGTTCGCACCGCCTGCACTCAGGCTCATATTCCAAGAAATATTACACCGCATCAAATGTGCGCACCGCCTGCACTCAGGCTCCTATTCCAAGAAATATTATACCGCAGCAAATGTGTGTACCGCCTGCACTCAGGCTCATATTCCAAGAAATATTACACCGCAGCAAATGTGCGCACCGCTTGCATACAGGCTCATATTCCAAGAAATATTACAGCGCAGAAAATGTGCGCACCGCCTGCACTCAGGCTCATATTACTAGAAATATTACACCACAGCAAATGTGTGTACCGCCTGCACTCAGGCTCATATTCCAAGAAATATTACACCGCAGCAAATGTGCGCACCGCTTGCATGCAGGCTCATATTCCAAGAAATATTACAGCGCAGCAAATGTGCGCACCGCCTGCACTCAGGCTCATATTCCAAGAAATATTACACCGCAGCAAATGTGCGCACCGCCTGCACTCAGGCTCATATTCCAAGAAATATTACACCGCAGCAAATGTGCACACCGCCTGCACGCAGGCTCATAATCCTAGAAATATTACACCGCAGCAAATGTGTGTACCAACTGCACTCAGGCTCATATTCCAAGAAATATTGCACCGCAGCAAATGTGCGCACCGCCTGCACTCAGGCTCCTATTACTAGAAATATTACACTGCAGCAAATGTGCGCACCGCCTGCACTCAGGCTCCTATTACTAGAAATATTACACTGCAGCAAATGTGCGCACCGCCTGCACTCAGGCTCATATCCCAAGAAATATTACACCACAGCAAATGTGCGCACCGTCTGCACTCAGGCTCATATTCCAAGAAATATTACACTGCAGCAAATGTGCGCACCGCCTGCACTCAGGCTCATATTCCAAGAAATATTACACCGCAGCAAATGTGCGCACCGCCTGCACTCAGGCTCATATTCCAAGAAATATTACACCGCAGCAAATGTGCGCACCGCCTGCACTCAGGCTCATATTCCAAGAAATATTACACCGCAGCAAATGTGCGCACCGCCTGCACTCAGGCTCATATTCCAAGAAATATTACACCGCAGCAAATGTGCGCACCGCCTGCACTCAGGCTCATATTCCAAGAAATATTACACTGCAGCAAATGTGCGCACCGCCTGCACTCAGGCTCATATTCCAAGAAATATTACACTGCAGCAAATGTGTGCACCGCCTGCACTCAGGCTCATAATCCAAGAAATATTACACCGCAGCAAATGTGTGTACCGCCTGCACGTAGGCTCATATTCCAAGAAATATTACACCGCAGCAAATGTGCGCACCGCCTGCACGTAGGCTCATATTCCAAGAAATATTACACCGCAGCAAATGTGTGTACCGCCTGCACTCAGGCTCATATTCCAAGAAATATTACGTTGCAGCAAATGTGCGCACCGCCTGCACGTAGGCTCATATTCCAAGAAATATTACACCGCAGAAAATGTGCGCACCGCCTGCACTCAGGCTCATATTCCAAGAAATATTAGGTTGCAGCAAATGTGCGCACCGCCTGCACGTAGGCTCATATTCCAAGAAATATTACACCGCAGCAAATGTGCGCACCGCCTGCACTCAGGCACATATTCCAAGAAATATTACGTTGCAGCAAATGTGCGCACCGCCTGCATGCAGGCTCATATTCCAAGAAATATTACACCGCAGCAAATGTACGCACCGCCTGCACTCAGGCTCATATTCCAAGAAATATTACACCGCAGCAAATGCACGCACCGCCTGCACTCAGGCTCATATTCCAAGAAATATTACACCGCAGCAAATGTGCGCACCGCCTGCACTCAGGTTCATATTCCAAGAAATATTACACCGCAGCAAATGTGCACACCGCCTGCACGCAGGCTCATAATCCTAGAAATATTACACCGCAGCAAATGTGCGCACCGCCTGCACTCAGGCTCATATTCCAAGAAATATTACACCGCAGCAAATGTGCGCACCGCCTGCACTCAGGCTCATATTCCAAGAAATATTACACCGCAGGAAATGTGCGCACCGCCTGCACTCAGGCTCATATTCCAAGAAATATTACACCGCAGCAAATGTGCGCACCGCCTGCACTCAGGCTCATAATCCTAGAAATATTACACTGCAGAAAATGTGCGCACCGCCTGCACTCAGGCTCATATTCCAAGAAATATTACGTTGCAGCAAATGTGCGCACCGCCTGCACGTAGGCTCATATTCCACGAAATATTACACCGCAGCAAATGTGCGCACCGCCTGCACTCAGGCTCATATTCCAAGAAATATTACGTTGCAGCAAATGTGCGCACCGCCTGCATGCAGGCTCATATTCCAAGAAATATTACACTGCAGCAAATGTACGCACCGCCTGCACTTAGGCTCATATTCCAAGAAATATTACACTGCAGCAAATGCACGCACCGCCTGCACTCAGGCTCATATTCCAAGAAATATTACACCGCAGCAAATGTGCACACCGCCTGCACGCAGGCTCATAATCCTAGAAATATTACACCGCAGCAAATGTGCGCACCGCCTGCACTCAGGCTCACATTCCAAGAAATATTACACCGCAGCAAATGTGCGCACCGCCTGCACTCAGGCTCATATTCCAAGAAATATTACACCGCAGCAAATGTGCGCACCGCCTGCACTCAGGCTCATATTCCAAGAAATATTACACCGCAGCAAATGTGCGCACCGCCTGCACTCAGGCTCATAATCCTAGAAATATTACACTGCAGCAAATGTGCGCTCCGCCTGCACTCAGGCTCATATTCCAAGAAATATTACACCGCAGCAAATGTGCGCACCGCCTGCACTCAGGCTCATATTCCAAGAAATATTACAGTGCAGCAAATGTGCGCACCGCCTGCATGCAGGCTCCTATTCCAAGAAATATTACAGCGCAGAAAATGGGTGCACCGCCTGCACTCAGGCTCATATTCCAAGAAATATTACACCGCAGCAAATGTGTGTACCGCTTGCATGCAGGCTCATATTCCAAGAAATATTACAGCGTAGCAAATGTGCTCACCGCCTGCACTCAGGCTCATATTCCAAAAAATATTACACCGCAGCAAATGTGTGTACCGCTTGCATGCAGGCTCATATTCCAAGAAATATTACAGCGCAGAAAATGTGCGCACCGCCTGCACTCAGGCTCATATTCCAAGAAATATTACACCGCAGCAAATGTGCGCACCGTCTGCACTCAGGCTCATATTCCAAGAAATATTACACTGCAGCAAATGTTCGCACCGCCTGCACTCAGGCTCATATTCCAAGAAATATTACACCGCATCAAATGTGCGCACCGCCTGCACTCAGGCTCCTATTCCAAGAAATATTACACTGCAGCAAATGTGCGCACCGTCTGCACTCAGGCTCATATTCCAAGAAATACTACACCGCAGCAAATGTGCGCAACGCCTGCACTCAGGCTCATATTCCAAGAAATATTACATTGCAGCAAATGTGCGCACCGCCTGCACTCAGGCTCATATTCCAAGAAATATTACACTGCAACAAATGTTCGCACCGCCTGCACTCAGGCTCATATTCCAAGAAATATTACACCGCATCAAATGTGCGCACCGCCTGCACTCAGGCTCCTATTCCAAGAAATATTATACCGCAGCAAATGTGTGTACCGCCTGCACTCAGGCTCATATTACTAGAAATATTACACCACAGCAAATGTGTGTACCGCCTGCACTCAGGCTCATATTCCAAGAAATATTACACCGCAGGAAATGTGCGTACCGTCTGCACTCAGGCTCATATTCCAAGAAATATTACACCGCAGCAAATGTGCGCACCGCTTGCATACAGGCTCATATTCCAAGAAATATTACAGCGCAGAAAATGTGCGCACCGCCTGCACTCAGGCTCATATTACTAGAAATATTACACCACAGCAAATGTGTGTACCGCCTGCACTCAGGCTCATATTCCAAGAAATATTACACCGCAGCAAATGTGCGCACCGCTTGCATGCAGGCTCATATTCCAAGAAATATTACAGCGCAGCAAATGTGCGCACCGCCTGCACTCAGGCTCATATTCCAAGAAATATTACACCGCAGCAAATGTGCGCACCGCCTGCACTCAGGCTCATATTCCAAGAAATATTACACCGCAGCAAATGTGCACACCGCCTGCACGCAGGCTCATAATCCTAGAAATATTACACCGCAGCAAATGTGTGTACCGACTGCACTCAGGCTCATATTCCAAGAAATATTACACCACAGCAAATGTGCGCACCGTCTGCACTCAGGCTCATATTCCAAGAAATATTACACTGCAGCAAATGTGCGCACCGTCTGCACTCAGGCTCATATTCCAAGAAATATTACGTTGCAGCAAATGTGCGCACCGCCTCCACGTAGGCTCATATTCCAAGAAATATTACACCGCAGCAAATGTGCGCACCGCCTGCACTCAGGCTCATATTCCAAGAAATATTACGTTGCAGCAAATGTGCACACCGCCTGCATGCAGGCTCATATTCCAAGAAATATTACACCGCAGCAAATGTACGCACCGCCTGCACTCAGGCTCATATTCCAAGAAATATTACACCGCAGCAAATGCACGCACCGCCTGCACTCAGGCTCATATTCCAAGAAATATTACACCGCAGCAAATGTGCGCACCACCTGCACTCAGGTTCATATTCCAAGAAATATTACACCGCAGCAAATGTGCACACCGCCTGCACGCAGGCTCATAATCCTAGAAATATTACACCGCAGCAAATGTGCGCACCGCCTGCACTCAGGCTCATATTCCAAGAAATATTACACCGCAGCAAATGTGCGCACCGCCTGCACTCAGGCTCATATTCCAAGAAATATTACACCGCAGCAAATGTGCGCACCGCCTGCACTCAGGCTCATATTCCAAGAAATATTACACCGCAGCAAATGTGCGCACCGCCTGCACTCAGGCTCATAATCCTAGAAATATTACACTGCAGCAACTGTGCGCACCGCCTGCACTCAGGCTCATATTCAAGAAATATTACGTTGCAGCAAATGTGCGCACCGCCTGCACGTAGGCTCATATTCCAAGAAATATTACACCGCAGCAAATGTGCGCACCGCCTGCACTCAGGCTCATATTCCAAGAAATATTACGTTGCAGCAAATGTGCGCACCGCCTGCACTCAGGCTCATATTCCAAGAAATATTACACTGCAGCAAATGTGTGCACCGCCTGCACTCAGGCTCATATTCCAAGAAATATTACACCGCAGCAAATGTGTGTACCGCCTGCACGTAGGCTCATATTCCAAGAAATATTACACCGCAGCAAATGTGCGCACCGCCTGCACGTAGGCTCATATTCCAAGAAATATTACACCGCAGCAAATGTGTGTACCGCCTGCACTCAGGCTCATATTCCAAGAAATATTACGTTGCAGCAAATGTGCGCACTGCCTGCACGTAGGCTCATATTCCAAGAAATATTACACCGCAGCAAATGTGCGCACCGCCTGCACTCAGGCTCATATTCCAAGAAATATTACGTTGCAGCAAATGTGCGCACCGCCTGCACGTAGGCTCATATTCCAAGAAATATTACACCGCAGCAAATGTGC
Organism: Phyllobates terribilis; assembly: GCF_046119375.1. Taxonomy (NCBI): domain Eukaryota; kingdom Metazoa; phylum Chordata; class Amphibia; order Anura; family Dendrobatidae; genus Phyllobates; species Phyllobates terribilis. The sequence continues at coordinate 195,380,479 of NW_027362768.1, forward strand.
GCACCGCCTGCACTCAGGCTCATATTCCAAGAAATATTACGTTGCAGCAAATGTGCGCACCGCCTGCATGCAGACTCATATTCCAAGAAATATTACACCGCAGCAAATGTACGCACCGCCTGCACTCAGGCTCATATTCCAAGAAATATTACACCGCAGCAAATGCACGCACCGCCTGCACTCAGGCTCATATTCCAAGAAATATTACACCGCAGCAAATGTGCGCACCGCCTGCACTCAGGTTCATATTCCAAGAAATATTACACCGCAGCAAATGTGCACACCGCCTGCACGCAGGCTCATAATCCTAGAAATATTACACCGCAGCAAATGTGCGCACCGCCTGCACTCAGGCTCATATTCCAAGAAATATTACACCGCAGCAAATGTGCGCACCGCCTGCACTCAGGCTCATATTCCAAGAAATATTACACCGCAGCAAATGTGCGCACCGCCTGCACTCAGGCTCATATTCCAAGAAATATTACACCGCAGCAAATGTGCGCACCGCCTGCACTCAGGCTCATAATCCTAGAAATATTACACTGCAGCAAATGTGCGCACCGCCTGCACTCAGGCTCATATTCCAAGAAATATTACGTTGCAGCAAATGTGCGCACCGCCTGCACGTAGGCTCATATTCCAAGAAATATTACACCGCAGCAAATGTGCGCACCGCCTGCACTCAGGCTCATATTCCAAGAAATATTACACTGCAGCAAATGTGCGCACTGCCTGCATGAAGGCTCCTATTCCAAGAAATATTACAGCGCAGAAAATGGGCGCACCGCCTGCACTCAGGCTCATATTCCAAGAAATATTACACCGCAGCAAATGTGTGTACCGCTTGCATGCAGGCTCATATTCCAAGAAATATTACAGCGCAGCAAATGTGCGCACCGCCTGCACTCAGGCTCATATTCCAAGAAATATTACACCGCATCAAATGTGCGCACCGCCTGCACTCAGGCTCCTATTCCAAGAAATATTACACTGCAGCAAATGTGCGCACCGTCTGCACTCAGGCTCATATTCCAAGAAATACTACACCGCAGCAAATGTGCGCAACGCCTGCACTCAGGCTCATATTCCAAGAAATATTACACTGCAGCAAATGTGCGCACCGCCTGCACTCAGGCTCATATTCCAAGAAATATTACAACGCATCAAATGTGCGCACCGCCTGCACTCAGGCTCATATTACTAGAAATATTACACCACAGCAAATGTGTGTACCGCCTGCACTCAGGCTCATATTCCAAGAAATGTTACACCGCAGCAAATGTGCGCACCGTCTGCACTCAGGCTCATATTCCAAGAAATATTACACCGCAGCAAATGTGTGCACCGCTTGCATGCAGGTTCATATTCCAAGAAATATTACAGCGCAGAAAATATGCGCACCGCCTGCACTCAGGCTCATATTACTAGAAATATTACACCACAGCAAATGTTTGTACCGCCTGCACTCAGGCTCATATTCCAAGAAATATTACACCGCAGCAAATGTGCGCACCGCTTGCATGTAGGCTCATATTCCAAGAAATATTACAGCGCAGCAAATGTGCGCACCGCCTGCACTCAGGCTCATATTCCAAGAAATATTACACCGCAGCAAATGTGCGCACCGCCTGCACTCAGGCTCATATTCCTAGGAATATTACACCGCAGCAAATGTGCACACCGCCTGCACGCAGGCTCATAATCCTAGAAATATTACACCGCAGCAAATGTGTGTACCGCCTGCACTCAGGCTCATATTCCAAGAAATATTACACCCCAGCAAATGTGCGCACCGCCTGCACTCAGGCTCATATTACTAGAAATATTACACTGCAGCAAATGTGCGCACCGCCTGCACTCAGGCTCATATTCCAAGAAATATTACACCACAGCAAATGTGCGCACCATCTGCACTCAGGCTCATATTCCTAGAAATATTACACTGCAGCAAATGTGCGCACCGCCTGCACTCAGGCTCATATTCCAAGAAATATTACACTGCAGCAAATGTGCGCACCGCCTGCACTCAGGCTCATATTCCAAGAAATATTACACCGCAGCAAATGTGTGTACCGCCTGCACTCAGGCTCATATTCCAAGAAATATTACACCGCAGCAAATGTGCGCACCGCCTGCACTCAGGCTCATATTCCAAGAAATATTACGTTGCAGCAAATGTGCGCACCGCCTGCACGTAGGCTCATATTCCAAGAAATATTACAGCGCAGCAAATGTGCGCACCGCCTGCACTCATGCTCATATTCCAAGAAATATTACAGCGCAGAAAATGTGCGCACCGTCTGCACTCAGGCTCATATTCCAAGAAATATTACACTGCAGCAGATGTTCGCACCGCCTGCACTCAGGCTCATATTCCAAGAAATATTACACCGCATCAAATGTGCGCACCGCCTGCACTCAGGCTCCTATTCCAAGAAATATTACACTGCAGCAAATGTGCGCACCGTCTGCACTCAGGCTCATATTCCAAGAAATACTACACCGCAGCAAATGTGCGCAACGCCTGCACTCAGGCTCATATTCCAAGAAATATTACACTGCAGCAAATGTGCGCACCGCCTGCACTCAGGCTCATATTCCAAGAAATATTACAACGCATCAAATGTGCGCACCGCCTGCACTCAGGCTCATATTACTAGAAATATTACACCACAGCAAATGTGTGTACCGCCTGCACTCAGGCTCATATTCCAAGAAATGTTACACTGCAGCAAATGTGCGCACCGTCTGCACTCAGGCTCATATTCCAAGAAATATTACACCGCAGCAAATGTGTGCACCGCTTGCATGCAGGTTCATATTCCAAGAAATATTACAGCGCAGAAAATGTGCGCACCGCCTGCACTCAGGCTCATATTACTAGAAATATTACACCACAGCAAATGTGTGTACCGCCTGCACTCAGGCTCATATTCCAAGAAATATTACACCGCAGCAAATGTGCGCACCGCTTGCATGCAGGCTCATATTCCAAGAAATATTACAGCGCAGCAAATATGCGCACCGCCTGCACTCAGGCTCATATTCCAAGAAATATTACACCGCAGCAAATGTGCGCACCGCCTGCACTCAGGCTCATATTCCAAGGAATATTACACCGCAGCAAATGTGCACACCGCCTGCACGCAGGCTCATAATCCTAGAAATATTACACCGCAGCAAATGTGTGTACCGCCTGCACTCAGGCTCATATTCCAAGAAATATTACACCCCAGCAAATGTGCGCACCGCCTGCACTCAGGCTCATATTACTAGAAATATTACACTGCAGCAAATGTGCGCACCGCCTGCACTCAGGCTCATATTCCAAGAAATATTACACCACAGCAAATGTGCGCACCATCTGCACTCAGGCTCATATTCCAAGAAATATTACACTGCAGCAAATGTGCGCACCGCCTGCACTCAGGCTCATATTCCAAGAAATATTACACCGCAGCAAATCTGCGCACCGCCTGCACTCAGGCTCATATTCCAAGAAATATTACACCGCAGCAAATGTGCGCACCGCCTGCACTCAGGCTCATATTCCAAGAAATATTACACTGCAGCAAATGTGCGCACCGCCTGCACTCAGGCTCATATTCCAAGAAATATTACACCGCAGCAAATGTGTGTACCGCCTGCACTCAGGCTCATATTACTAGAAATATTACACCACAGCAAATGTGTGTACCGCCTGCACTCAGGCTCATATTCCAAGAAATATTACACCGCAGCAAATGTGCGCACCGTCTGCACTCAGGTTCATATTCCAAGAAATATTACACCGCAGCAAATGTGCGCACCGCCTGCACTCAGGCTCATAATCCTAGAAATATTACACTGCAGCAAATGTGCGCACCGCCTGCACTCAGGCTCATATTCCAAGAAATATTACGTTGCAGCAAATGTGCGCACCGCCTGCACGTAGGCTCATATTCCAAGAAATATTACACCGCAGCATATGTGCGCACCGCCTGCACTCAGGCTCATATTCCAAGAAATATTACACTGCAGCAAATGTGCGCACCGCCTGCATGAAGGCTCCTATTCCAAGAAATATTACAGCGCAGAAAATGGGCGCACCGCCTGCACTCAGGCTCATATTCCAAGAAATATTACACCGCAGCAAATGTGTGTACCGCTTGCATGCAGGCTCATATTCCAAGAAATATTACAGCGCAGCAAATGTGCGCACCGCTTGCATGCAGGCTCATATTCCAAGAAATATTACAGCGCAGCAAATATGCGCACCGCCTGCACTCAGGCTCATATTCCAAGAAATATTACACCGCAGCAAATGTGCGCACCGCCTGCACTCAGGCTCATATTCCAAGGAATATTACACCGCAGCAAATGTGCACACCGCCTGCACGCAGGCTCATAATCCTAGAAATATTACACCGCAGCAAATGTGTGTACCGCCTGCACTCAGGCTCATATTCCAAGAAATATTACACCCCAGCAAATGTGCGCACCGCCTGCACTCAGGCTCATATTACTAGAAATATTACACTGCAGCAAATGTGCGCACCGCCTGCACTCAGGCTCATATTCCAAGAAATATTACACCACAGCAAATGTGCGCACCATCTGCACTCAGGCTCATATTCCAAGAAATATTACACTGCAGCAAATGTGCGCACCGCCTGCACTCAGGCTCATATTCCAAGAAATATTACACCGCAGCAAATCTGCGCACCGCCTGCACTCAGGCTCATATTCCAAGAAATATTACACCGCAGCAAATGTGCGCACCGCCTGCACTCAGGCTCATATTCCAAGAAATATTACACTGCAGCAAATGTGCGCACCGCCTGCACTCAGGCTCATATTCCAAGAAATATTACACCGCAGCAAATGTGTGTACCGCCTGCACTCAGGCTCATATTACTAGAAATATTACACCACAGCAAATGTGTGTACCGCCTGCACTCAGGCTCATATTCCAAGAAATATTACACCGCAGCAAATGTGCGCACCGTCTGCACTCAGGTTCATATTCCAAGAAATATTACACCGCAGCAAATGTGCGCACCGCCTGCACTCAGGCTCATAATCCTAGAAATATTACACTGCAGCAAATGTGCGCACCGCCTGCACTCAGGCTCATATTCCAAGAAATATTACGTTGCAGCAAATGTGCGCACCGCCTGCACGTAGGCTCATATTCCAAGAAATATTACACCGCAGCATATGTGCGCACCGCCTGCACTCAGGCTCATATTCCAAGAAATATTACACTGCAGCAAATGTGCGCACCGCCTGCATGAAGGCTCCTATTCCAAGAAATATTACAGCGCAGAAAATGGGCGCACCGCCTGCACTCAGGCTCATATTCCAAGAAATATTACACCGCAGCAAATGTGTGTACCGCTTGCATGCAGGCTCATATTCCAAGAAATATTACAGCGCAGAAAATGTGCGCACCGCCTGCACTCAGGCTCATGTTCCAAGAAATATTACACCGCAGCAAATGTGCGCACCGTCTGCACTCAGGCTCATATTCCAAGAAATATTACACTGCAGCAAAATGTTCGCACCGCCTGCACTCAGGCTCATATTCCAAGAAATATTACACCGCATCAAATGTGCGCACCGCCTGCACTCAGGCTCCTATTCCAAGAAATATTACACTGCAGCAAATGTGCGCACCGTCTGCACTCAGGCTCATATTCCAAGAAATACTACACCGCAGCAAATGTGCGCAACGCCTGCACTCAGGCTCATATTCCAAGAAATATTACACTGCAGCAAATGTGCGCACCGCCTGCACTCAGGCTCATATTCCAAGAAATATTACAACGCATCAAATGTGCGCACAGCCTGCACTCAGGTTCCTATTCCAAGAAATATTACACCGCAGCAAATGTGTGTACCGCCTGCACTCAGGCTCATATTACTAGAAATATTACACCACAGCAAATGTGTGTACCGCCTGCACTCAGGCTCATATTCCAAGAAATGTTACACCGCAGCAAATGTGCGCACCATCTGCACTCAGGCTCATATTCCAAGAAATATTACACCGCAGCAAATGTGTGCACCGCTTGCATGCAGGTTCATATTCCAAGAAATATTACAGCGCAGAAAATGTGCGCACCGCCTGCACTCAGGCTCATATTACTAGAAATATTACACCACAGCAAATGTGTGTACCGCCTGCACTCAGGCTCATATTCCAAGAAATATTACACCGCAGCAAATGTGCGCACCGCTTGCATGCAGGCTCATATTCCAAGAAATATTACAGCGCAGCAAATGTGCGCACCGCCTGCACTCAGGTTCATATTCCAAGAAATATTACACCGCAGCAAATGTGCGCACCGCCTGCACTCAGGCTCATATTCCAAGGAATATTACACCGCAGCAAATGTGCACACCGCCTGCACGCAGGCTCATAATCCTAGAAATATTACACCGCAGCAAATGTGTGTACCGCCTGCACTCAGGCTCATATTCCAAGAAATATTACACCCCAGCAAATGTGCGCACCGCCTGCACTCTGGCTCATATTACTAGAAATATTACACTGCAGCAAATGTGCGCACCGCCTGCACTCAGGCTCATATTCCAAGAAATATTACACCACAGCAAATGTGCGCACCGCCTGCACTCAGGCTCATATTCCAAGAAATATTACACCACAGCAAATGTGCGCACCATCTGCACTCAGGCTCATATTCCAAGAAATATTACACTGCAGCAAATGTGCGCACCGTCTGCACTCAGGCTCATATTCCAAGAAATATTACACTGCAGCAAATGTGCGCACCGCCTGCACTCAGGCTCATATTCCAAGAAATATTACACTGCAGCAAATGTGCGCACCGCCTGCACTCAGGCTCATATTCCAAGAAATATTACACTGCAGCAAATGTGCGCACCGCCTGCACTCAGGCTCATATTCCAAGAAATATTACACCGCAGCAAATGTGTGTACCGCCTGCACTCAGGCTCATATTCCAAGAAATATTACACCGCAGCAAATGTGCGCACCGCCTGCACTCAGGCTCATATTCCAAGAAATATTACGTTGCAGCAAATGTGCGCACCGCCTGCACGTAGGCTCATATTCCAAGAAATATTACACCGCAGCAAATGTGCGCACCGTCTGCACTCAGGCTCATATTCCAAGAAATATTACGTTGCAGAAAAGGTGCGCACCGCCTGCACTCAGGCTCATATTCCAAGAAATATTACACCGCAGCAAATGTACGCACCGCCTGCACTCAGGCTCATATTCCAAGAAATATTACACCGCAGCAAATGTGCGCACCGCCTGCACTCAGGCTCATATTCCAAGAAATATTACACCGCAGCAAATGTGCACACCGCCTGCACTCAGGCTCATAATCCTAGAAATATTACACTGCAGCAAATGTGCGCACCGCCTGCACTCAGGCTCATATTCCAAGAAATATTACGTTGCAGCAAATGTGCGCACCGCCTGCACGTAGGCTCATATTCCAAGAAATATTACACCGCAGCATATGTGCGCACCGCCTGCACTCAGGCTCATATTCCAAGAAATATTACACTGCAGCAAATGTGTGCACCGCCTGCATGAAGGCTCCTATTCCAAGAAATATTACAGCGCAGAAAATGGGCGCACCGCCTGCACTCAGGCTCATATTCCAAGAAATATTACACCGCAGCAAATGTGTGTACCGCTTGCATGCAGGCTCATATTCCAAGAAATATTACAGCGCAGCAAATGTGCGCACCGCCTGCACTCAGGCTCATATTCCAAGAAATATTACACCGCAGCAAATGTGTGTACCGCTTGCATGCAGGCTCATATTCCAAGAAATATTACAGCGCAGAAAATGTGCGCACCGCCTGCACTCAGGCTCATATTCCAAGAAATATTACACCCCAGCAAATGTGCGCACCGTCTGCACTCAGGCTCATATTCCAAGAAATATTACACTGCAGCAAAATGTTCGCACCGCCTGCACTCAGGCTCATATTCCAAGAAATATTACACCGCATCAAATGTGCGCACCGCCTGCACTCAGGCTCCTATTCCAAGAAATATTACACTGCAGCAAATGTGCGCACCGTCTGCACTCAGGCTCATATTCCAAGAAATACTACACCGCAGCAAATGTGCGCAACGCCTGCACTCAGGCTCATATTCCAAGAAATATTACACTGCAGCAAATGTGCGCACCGCCTGCACTCAGGCTCATATTCCAAGAAATATTACAACGCATCAAATGTGCGCACAGCCTGCACTCAGGTTCCTATTCCAAGAAATATTACACCGCAGCAAATGTGTGTACCGCCTGCACTCAGGCTCATATTCCAAGAAATGTTACACCGCAGCAAATGTGCGCACCATCTGCACTCAGGCTCATATTCCAAGAAATATTACACCGCAGCAAATGTGTGCACCGCTTGCATGCAGGTTCATATTCCAAGAAATATTACAGCGCAGAAAATGTGCGCACCGCCTGCACTCAGGCTCATATTACTAGAAATATTACACCACAGCAAATGTGTGTACCGCCTGCACTCAGGCTCATATTCCAAGAAATATTACACCGCAGCAAATGTGCGCACCGCTTGCATACAGGGTCATATTCCAAGAAATATTACAGCGCAGCAAATGTGCGCACCGCCTGCACTCAGGTTCATATTCCAAGAAATATTACACCGCAGCAAATGTGCGCACCGCCTGCACTCAGGCTCATATTCCAAGGAATATTACACCGCAGCAAATGTGCACACCGCCTGCACGCAGGCTCATAATCCTAGAAATATTACACCGCAGCAAATGTGTGTACCGCCTGCACTCAGGCTCATATTCCAAGAAATATTACACCCCAGCAAATGTGCGCACCGCCTGCACTCTGGCTCATATTACTAGAAATATTACACTGCAGCAAATGTGCGCACCGCCTGCACTCAGGCTCATATTCCAAGAAATATTACACCACAGCAAATGTGCGCACCGCCTGCACTCAGGCTCATATTCCAAGAAATATTACACCACAGCAAATGTGCGCACCATCTGCACTCAGGCTCATATTCCAAGAAATATTACACTGCAGCAAATGTGCGCACCGTCTGCACTCAGGCTCATATTCCAAGAAATATTACACTGCAGCAAATGTGCGCACCGCCTGCACTCAGGCTCATATTCCAAGAAATATTACACTGCAGCAAATGTGCGCACCGCCTGCACTCAGGCTCATATTCCAAGAAATATTACACTGCAGCAAATGTGCGCACCGCCTGCACTCAGGCTCATATTCCAAGAAATATTACACCGCAGCAAATGTGTGTACCGCCTGCACTCAGGCTCATATTCCAAGAAATATTACACCGCAGCAAATGTGCGCACCGCCTGCACTCAGGCTCATATTCCAAGAAATATTACGTTGCAGCAAATGTGCGCACCGCCTGCACGTAGGCTCATATTCCAAGAAATATTACACCGCAGCAAATGTGCGCACCGTCTGCACTCAGGCTCATATTCCAAGAAATATTACGTTGCAGAAAAGGTGCGCACCGCCTGCACTCAGGCTCATATTCCAAGAAATATTACACCGCAGCAAATGTACGCACCGCCTGCACTCAGGCTCATATTCCAAGAAATATTACACCGCAGCAAATGTGCGCACCGCCTGCACTCAGGCTCATATTCCAAGAAATATTACACCGCAGCAAATGTGCACACCGCCTGCACTCAGGCTCATAATCCTAGAAATATTACACTGCAGCAAATGTGCGCACCGCCTGCACTCAGGCTCATATTCCAAGAAATATTACGTTGCAGCAAATGTGCGCACCGCCTGCACGTAGGCTCATATTCCAAGAAATATTACACCGCAGCATATGTGCGCACCGCCTGCACTCAGGCTCATATTCCAAGAAATATTACACTGCAGCAAATGTGTGCACCGCCTGCATGAAGGCTCCTATTCCAAGAAATATTACAGCGCAGAAAATGGGCGCACCGCCTGCACTCAGGCTCATATTCCAAGAAATATTACACCGCAGCAAATGTGTGTACCGCTTGCATGCAGGCTCATATTCCAAGAAATATTACAGCGCAGCAAATGTGCGCACCGCCTGCACTCAGGCTCATATTCCAAGAAATATTACACCGCAGCAAATGTGTGTACCGCTTGCATGCAGGCTCATATTCCAAGAAATATTACAGCGCAGAAAATGTGCGCACCGCCTGCACTCAGGCTCATATTCCAAGAAATATTACACCCCAGCAAATGTGCGCACCGTCTGCACTCAGGCTCATATTCCAAGAAATATTACACTGCAGCAAAATGTTCGCACCGCCTGCACTCAGGCTCATATTCCAAGAAATATTACACCGCATCAAATGTGCGCACCGCCTGCACTCAGGCTCCTATTCCAAGAAATATTACACTGCAGCAAATGTGCGCACCGTCTGCACTCAGGCTCATATTCCAAGAAATACTACACCGCAGCAAATGTGCGCAACGCCTGCACTCAGGCTCATATTCCAAGAAATATTACACTGCAGCAAATGTGCGCACCGCCTGCACTCAGGCTCATATTCCAAGAAATATTACAACGCATCAAATGTGCGCACAGCCTGCACTCAGGTTCCTATTCCAAGAAATATTACACCGCAGCAAATGTGTGTACCGCCTGCACTCAGGCTCATATTACTAGAAATATTGCACCACAGCAAATGTGTGTACCGCCTGCACTCAGGCTCATATTCCAAGAAATGTTACACCGCAGCAAATGTGCGCACCATCTGCACTCAGGCTCATATTCCAAGAAATATTACACCGCAGCAAATGTGTGCACCGCTTGCATGCAGGTTCATATTCCAAGAAATATTACAGCGCAGAAAATGTGCGCACCGCCTGCACTCAGGCTCATATTACTAGAAATATTACACCACAGCAAATGTGTGTACCGCCTGCACTCAGGCTCATATTCCAAGAAATATTACACCGCAGCAAATGTGCGCACCGCTTGCATGCAGGCTCATATTCCAAGAAATATTACAGCGCAGCAAATGTGCGCACCGCCTGCACTCAGGCTCATATTCCAAGAAATATTACACCGCAGCAAATGTGCGCACCGCCTGCACTCAGGCTCATATTCCAAGGAATATTACACCGCAGCAAATGTGCACACCGCCTGCACGCAGGCTCATAATCCTAGAAATATTACACCGCAGCAAATGTGTGTACCGCCTGCACTCAGGCTCATATTCCAAGAAATATTACACACCAGCAAATGTGCGCACCGCCTGCACTCAGGCTCATATTACTAGAAATATTACACTGCAGCAAATGTGCGCACCGCCTGCACTCAGGCTCATATTCCAAGAAATATTACACCACAGCAAATGTGCGCACCGCCTGCACTCAGGCTCATATTCCAAGAAATATTACACCACAGCAAATGTGCGCACCATCTGCACTCAGGCTCATATTCCAAGAAATATTACACTGCAGCAAATGTGCGCACCGTCTGCACTCAGGCTCATATTCCAAGAAATATTACACTGCAGCAAATGTGCGCACCGCCTGCACTCAGGCTCATATTCCAAGAAATATTACACTGCAGCAAATGTGCGCACCGCCTGCACTCAGGCTCATATTCCAAGAAATATTACACTGCAGCAAATGTGCGCACCGCCTGCACTCAGGCTCATATTCCAAGAAATATTACACCGCAGCAAATGTGTGTACCGCCTGCACTCAGGCTCATATTCCAAGAAATATTACACCGCAGCAAATGTGCGCACCGCCTGCACTCAGGCTCATATTCCAAGAAATATTACGTTGCAGCAAATGTGCGCACCGCCTGCACGTAGGCTCATATTCCAAGAAATATTACACCGCAGCAAATGTGCGCACCGTCTGCACTCAGGCTCATATTCCAAGAAATATTACGTTGCAGAAAAGGTGCGCACCGCCTGCACTCAGGCTCATATTCCAAGAAATATTACACCGCAGCAAATGTACGCACCGCCTGCACTCAGGCTCATATTCCAAGAAATATTACACCGCAGCAAATGTGCGCACCGCCTGCACTCAGGCTCATATTCCAAGAAATATTACACCGCAGCAAATGTGCACACCGCCTGCACGCAGGCTCATAATCCTAGAAATATTACACCGCAGCAAATATGCGCACCGCCTGCACTCAGGCTCATATTCCAAGAAATATTACACAGCAGCAAATGTGCGCACCGCCTGCACTCAGGCTCATATTCCAAGAAATATTACACCGCAGCAAATGTGCGCACCGCCTGCACTCAGGAACATATTCCAAGAAATATTACACCGCAGCAAATGTGCGCACCGCCTGCACTCAGGAACATATTCCAAGAAATATTACACCGCAGCAAATGTGCGCACCGCCTGCACTCAGGCTCATATTCCAAGAAATATTACACTGCAGCAAATGTGCGCACCGCCTGCACTCAGGCTCATATTCCAAGAAATATTACACCTCAGCAAATGTGCGCACCGCCTGCACTCAGGCTCATATTCCAAGAAATATTACACTGCAGCAAATGTGCGCACCGCCTGCATGCAGGCTCCTATACCAAGAAGTATTACAGCGCAGAAAAGGGGCGCACCGCCTGCACTCAGGCTCATATTCCAAGAAATATTACACCGCAGCAAATGTGTGTACCGCTTGCATGCAGGCTCATATTCCAAGAAATATTACAGCGCAGCAAATGTGCGCACCGCCTGCACTCAGGCTCATAATCCTAGAAATATTACACTGCAGCAAATGTGCGCACCGCCTGCACTCAGGCTCATATTCCAAGAAATATTACACCTCAGCAAATGTGCGCACCGCCTGCACTCAGGCTCATATTCCAAGAAATATTACACTGCAGCAAATGTGCGCACCGCCTGCATGCAGGCTCCTATACCAAGAAGTATTACAGCGCAGAAAATGGGCGCACCGCCTGCACTCAGGCTCATATTCCAAGAAATATTACACCGCAGCAAATGTGTGTACCGCTTGCATGCAGGCTCATATTCCAAGAAATATTACAGCGCAGCAAATGTGCGCACCGCCTGCACTCAGGCTCATATTCCAAGAAATATTACACCGCAGCAAATGTGTGTACCGCTTGCATGCAGGCTCATATTCCAAGAAATATTACAGCGCAGAAAATGTGCGCACCGCCTGCACTCAGGCTCATATTCCAAGAAATATTACACCGCAGCAAATGTGCGCACCGTCTGCACTCAGTCTCATATTCCAAGAAATATTACACTGCAGCAAATGTGCGCACCGCCTGCACTCAGGCTCATATTCCAAGAAATATTACACCGCATCAAATGTGCGCACCGCCTGCACTCAGGTTCCTATTCCAAGAAATATTACACTGCAGCAAATGTGCGCAACGTCTGCACTCAGGCTCATATTCCAAGAAATACTACACCGCAGCAAATGTGCGCAACGCCTGCACTCAGGCTCATATTCCAAGAAATATTACACTGCAGCAAATGTGCGCACCGCCTGCACTCAGGCTCATATTCCAAGAAATATTACACCGCATCAAATGTGCGCACAGCCTGCACTCAGGCTCCTATTCCAAGAAATATTACACCGCAGCAAATGTGTGTACCGCCTGCACTCAGGCTCATATTACTAGAAATATTACACCACAGCAAATGTGTGTACCGCCTGCACTCAGGCTCATATTCCAAGAAATATTACACCGCAGCAAATGTGCGCACCGTCTGCACTCAGGTTCATATTCCAAGAAATATTACAGCGCAGAAAATGTGCGCACCGCCTGCACTCAGGCTCATATTACTAGAAATATTACACCACAGCAAATGTGTGTACCGCCTGCACTCAGGCACATATTCCAAGAAATATTACACCGCAGCAAATGTTCGCACCGCTTGCATGCAGGCTCATATTCCAAGAAATATTACAGCGCAGCAAATGTGCGCACCGCCTGCACTCAGGCTCATATTCCAAGAAATATTACACCGCAGCAAATGTGCGCACCGCCTGCACTCAGGCTCATATTCCAAGAAATATTACACCGCAGCAAATGTGCACACCGCCTGCACGCAGGCTCATAATCCTAGAAATATTACACCGCAGCAAATGTGCGCACCGCCTGCACTCAGGCTCATATATCAAGAAATATTACACCGCAGCAAATGTGCACACCGTCTGCACTCAGGCTCATATTCCAAGAAATATTACACTGCAGCAAATGTGCGCACCGTCTGCACTCAGGCTCATATTCCAAGAAATATTACACCGCAGCAAATGTGCGCACCGCCTGCACTCAGGCTCATATTCCAAGAAATATTACACTGCAGCAAATGTGTGCACCGCCTGCACTCAGGCTCATATTCCAAGAAATATTACACTGCAGCAAATGTGCGCACCGCCTGCACTCAGGCTCATATTCCAAGAAATATTACACCGCAGCAAATGTGTGTACCGCCTGCACTCAGGCTCATATTCCAAGAAATATTACACCGCAGCAAATGTGCGCACCGCCTGCACTCAGGCTCATATTCCAAGAAATATTACGTTGCAGCAAATGTGCGCACCGCCTGCACGTAGGCTCATATTCCAAGAAATATTACACCGCAGCAAATGTGCGCACCACCTGCACTCAGGCTCATATTCCAAGAAATATTACGTTGCAGAAAATGTGCGCACCGCCTGCACTCAGGCTCATATTCCAAGAAATATTACACCGCAGCAAATGTGCGCACCGTCTGCACTCAGGCTCATATTCCAAGAAATATTACACCGCATCAAATGTGCGCACAGCCTGCACTCAGGCTCCTATTCCAAGAAATATTACACCGCAGCAAATGTGTGTACCGCCTGCACTCAGGCTCATATTACTAGAAATATTACACCACAGCAAATGTGTGTACCGCCTGCACTCAGGCTCATATTCCAAGAAATATTACACCGCAGCAAATGTGCGCACCGTCTGCACTCAGGTTCATATTCCAAGAAATATTACAGCGCAGAAAATGTGCGCACCGCCTGCACTCAGGCTCATATTACTAGAAATATTACACCACAGCAAATGTGTGTACCGCCTGCACTCAGGCACATATTCCAAGAAATATTACACCGCAGCAAATGTTCGCACCGCTTGCATGCAGGCTCATATTCCAAGAAATATTACAGCGCAGCAAATGTGCGCACCGCCTGCACTCAGGCTCATATTCCAAGAAATATTACACCGCAGCAAATGTGCGCACCGCCTGCACTCAGGCTCATATTCCAAGAAATATTACACCGCAGCAAATGTGCACACCGCCTGCACGCAGGCTCATAATCCTAGAAATATTACACCGCAGCAAATGTGCGCACCGCCTGCACTCAGGCTCATATATCAAGAAATATTACACCGCAGCAAATGTGCACACCGTCTGCACTCAGGCTCATATTCCAAGAAATATTACACTGCAGCAAATGTGCGCACCGTCTGCACTCAGGCTCATATTCCAAGAAATATTACACCGCAGCAAATGTGCGCACCGCCTGCACTCAGGCTCATATTCCAAGAAATATTACACTGCAGCAAATGTGTGCACCGCCTGCACTCAGGCTCATATTCCAAGAAATATTACACTGCAGCAAATGTGCGCACCGCCTGCACTCAGGCTCATATTCCAAGAAATATTACACCGCAGCAAATGTGTGTACCGCCTGCACTCAGGCTCATATTCCAAGAAATATTACACCGCAGCAAATGTGCGCACCGCCTGCACTCAGGCTCATATTCCAAGAAATATTACGTTGCAGCAAATGTGCGCACCGCCTGCACGTAGGCTCATATTCCAAGAAATATTACACCGCAGCAAATGTGCGCACCACCTGCACTCAGGCTCATATTCCAAGAAATATTACGTTGCAGAAAATGTGCGCACCGCCTGCACTCAGGCTCATATTCCAAGAAATATTACACCGCAGCAAATGTGCGCACCGCCTGCACTCAGGCTCATATTCCAAGAAATATTACACCGCAGCAAATGTGCACACCGTCTGCACGCAGGCTCATAATCCTAGAAATATTACACCGCAGCAAATGTGCGCACCGCCTGCACTCAGGCTCATATTCCAAGAAATATTACACAGCAGCAAATGTGCGCACCGCCTGCACTCAGGCTCATATTCCAAGAAATATTACACCGCAGCAAATTTGCGCACCGCCTGCACTCAGGCTCATATTCCAAGAAATATTACACCGCAGCAAATGTGCGCACCGCCTGCACTCAGGCTCATAATCCTAGAAATATTACACTGCAGCAAATGTGCGCACCGCCTGCACTCAGGCTCATATTCCAAGAAATATTACACCGCAGCAAATGTGCGCACCGCCTGCACTCAGGCTCATATTCCAAGAAATATTACACTGCAGCAAATATGCGCACCGCCTGCATGCAGGCTCCTATTCCAAGAAATATTACAGCGCAGAAAATGGGCGCACCGCCTGCACTCAGGTTCATATTCCAAGAAATATTACACCGCAGCAAATGTGTGTACCGCTTGCATGCAGGCTCATATTCCAAGAAATATTACAGCGCAGCAAATGTGCGCACCGCCTGCACTCAGGCTCATATTCCAAGAAATATTACACCGCAGCAAATGTGCGCACCGCCTGCACTCAGGCTCATATTCCAAGAAATATTACACTGCAGCAAATGTGCGCACCGCCTGCACTCAGGCTCATATTCCAAGAAATATTACAGCACAGGAAATGTGCGCACCGCCTGCACTCAGGCTCATATTCCAAGAAATATTACACCGCAGCAAATGTGTGTACCGCCTGCACTCAGGCTCATATTCCAAGAAATATTACACTGCAGCAAATGTGCGCACCGCCTGCACTCAGGCTCATATTCCAAGAAATATTACACCGCAGCAAATGTGCGCACCGCCTGCACTCAGGCTCATATTCCAAGAAATATTACACTGCAGCAAATGTGCGCACCGCCTGCATGCAGGCTCCTATTCCAAGAAATATTACAGCGCAGAAAATGGGCGCACCGCCTGCACTCAGGCTCATATTCCAAGAAATATTACACCGCAGCAAATGTGTGTACCGCTTGCATGCAGGCTCATATTCCAAGAAATATTACAGCGCAGAAAATGTGCGCACCGCCTGCACTCAGGCTCGTATTCCAAGAAATATTACACTGCAGCAAATGTGCGCACCGCCTGAACTCAGGCTCATATTACTAGAAATATTACACTGCAGCCAATGTGCGCACCGCCTGCATGCAGGCTCATATTCCGAGAAATATTACGTTGCAGCAAATGTGCGCACCGCCTGCACTCAGGCTCATATTCCAAGAAATATTACACCGCAGCAAATGTACTCGCCGCCTGCACTCAGGCTCATATTCCAAGAAATATTACACCGCAGCAAATGTGTGTACCGCCTGCACTCAGGCTCATATTCCAAGAAATATTACACCGCAGCAAATGTGCGCACGGCCTGCACTCAGGCTCATATTCCAAGAAATATTACACTGCAGCAAATGTGCACACCGCCTGCACGCAGGCTCATAATCCTAGAAATATTACACCGCAGCAAATGTGCGCACCGCCTGCACACTGGCTCATATTCCAAGAAATATTACACTGCAGCAAAAGTGCGCACCGTCTGCACCCAGGCTCATATTCCAAGAAATATTACACCGCAGCAAATGTGCGCACCGCCTGCACTCAGGCTCATATTCCAAGAAATATTACACCGCAGCAAATGTGTGCACCGTCTGCACTCAGGCTCATATTCCAAGAAATATTACACTGCAGCAAATGTGCGCACTGCCTGCACTCAGGCTCATATTCCAAGAAATATTACACCGCAGCAAATGTGCGCATCGCCTGCACTCAGGCTCATATTCCAAGAAATATTACACCGCAGCAAATGTGCGCACCACCTGCACTCAGGCTCATATTCCAAGAAATATTACACCGCAGCAAATGTGCGCACCGCCTGTACTCAGGCTCATATTCCAAGAAATATTACAGCGCAGAAAATGTGCGCACCGCCTGCACTCAGGCTCATATTCCAAGAAATATTGCACTGCAGCAAATGTGCGCACCGCCTGCACTCAGGCTCATAATCCTAGAAATATTACGTTGCAGCAAATGTGCGCACCGCCTGCACTCAGGCTCATATTCCAAGAAATATTACACCGCAGCAAATGTGCGCACCGCCTGCACTCAGGCTCATATTCCAAGAAATATTACACCTCAGCAAATGTGCGCACCGCCTGCACTCAGGCTCATATTCCAAGAAATATTACACTGCAGCAAATGTGCGCACCGCCTGCACTCATGCTCAAATTCCAAGAAATATTACACTGCAGCAAATGTGTGCACCACCTGCACTCAGGCTCATATTCCAAGAAATATTGCACCGCAGCAAATGTGCGCACCGTCTGCACTCAGGCTCATATTCCAAGAAATATTAAACTGCAGCAAATGTCGCATCGCCTGCACTCAGGCTCATATTCAAAGAAATATTACACTGCAGCAAATGTGCGCACCGCCTGCACTCAGGCTCATATTCAAACAAATATTACACCGCAGCAAATGTGTGTACCGCCTGCACTCAGGCTCATATTCCAAGAAATATTACACTGCAGCAAATGTGCGCACCGCCTGCACTCAGGCTCATATTCCAAGAAATATTACACCGCAGCAAATGTGCGCACCGCCTGCACTCAGGCTCATATTCCAAGAAATATTACACTGCAGCAAATGTGCGCACCGCCTGCATGCAGGCTCCTATTCCAAGAAATATTACAGCGCAGAAAATTTGCGCACCGCCTGCACTCAGGCTCATATTCCAAGAAATATTACACCGCAGCAAATGTGTGTACCGCTTGCATGCAGGCTCATATTCCAAGAAATATTACAGCGCAGAAAATGTGCGCACCGCCTGCACTCAGGCTCATATTCCAAGAAATATTACACTGCAGCAAATGTGCGCACTGCCTGCACTCAGGCTCATATTCCAAGAAATATTACACCGCAGCAAATGTGCGCACCGCCTGTACTCAGGCTCATATTCCAAGAAATATTACAGCGCAGAAAATGTGCGCACCGCCTGCACTCAGGCTCATATTCCAAGAAATATTGCACTGCAGCAAATGTGCGCACCGCCTGCACTCAGGCTCATAATCCTGGAAATATTACGTTGCAGCAAATGTGCGCACCGCCTGCACTCAGGCTCATATTCCAAGAAATATTACACCGCAGCAAATGTGCGCACCGCCTGCACACAGGCTCATATTCCAAGAAATATTACACCTCAGCAAATGTGCGCACCGCCTGCACTCAGGCTCATATTCCAAGAAATATTACACTGCAGCAAATGTGCGCACCGCCTGCACTCATGCTCAAATTCCAAGAAATATTACACTGCAGCAAATGTGTGCACCACCTGCACTCAGGCTCATATTCCAAGAAATATTGCACAGCAGCAAATGTGCGCACCGTCTGCACTCAGGCTCATATTCCAAGAAATATTACACTGCAGCAAATGTCGCATCGCCTGCACTCAGGCTCATATTCAAAGAAATATTACACTGCAGCAAATGTGCGCACCGCCTGCACTCAGGCTCATATTCAAACAAATATTACACTGCTGCAAATGTGCGCACCGCCTGCACTCAGGCTCATATTCCAAGAAATATTACCATGCAGCAAATGTGCGCCTGCACTCAGGCTCATATTCAAATAAATATTACACTGCAGCAAATGTGCGCACCGCCTGCACTCAGGCTCATATTCAAACAAATATTACACTGCCGCAAATGTGCGCACCGTCTGCACTCAGGCTCATATTCCAAGAAATATTACACTGCAGCAAATGTGCCCACCGCCTGCACTCAGACTCATATTCCAAGAAATATTACACTGCAGCAAATGTGCGCACCGCCTGCACTCTTGCTCATATTCCAAGAAATATTACACCGCAGCAAATGTGCGCACCGCCTGCACTCAGGCTCATATTCCAAGAAATATTACACTGCAGCAAATGTGCGCACCGCCTGCACTCAGGCTCATATTCCAAGAAATATTACACTGCAGCAAATGTGCACACCTTCTGCACTCAGGCTCATATTCCAAGAAATATTACACTGCAGCAAATGTACGCACCGCCTGCACTCAGGCTCATATTCCAAGAAATATTACACCGCAGCAAATGTGCGCACCGCCTGCACTCAGGCTCATATTCCAAGAAATATTACACTGCAGCAAATGTGCGCACCGCCTGCACTCAGGCTCATATTCCAAGAAATATTACACCGCAGCAAATGTGCGCACTGCCTGCACTCAGGCTCATATTCCAAGAAATATTACATTGCAGCAAATGTGCGCAACGCCTGCACGTAGGCTCATATTCCAAGAAATATTACACTGCAGCGAATGTGCGCACCGCCTGCACTCAGGTTCATATTCCAAGAAATATTACACTGCAGCAAATGTGCGCACCGTCTGCACTCAGGCTCATATTCCAAGAAATATTACACCGCAGCAAATGTGCGCACCGCCTGCACTCAGGCTCATATTCCAAGAAATATTACACTGCAGCAAATGTGCGCACCGCCTGCACTCAGGCTCATATTCCAAGAAATATTACACCGCAGCAAATGTGCGCACCGCCTGCACTCAGGCTCATATTCCAAGAAATATTACACTGCAGGAAATGTGCGCAACGCCTGCACGTAAGCTCATATTACTAGAAATATTACACCGCAGCAAAGGTGCGCACCGCCTGCACTCAGGCTCATATTACTAGAAATATTACACTGCAGCAAATGTGCACACCGCCTGCACTCAGGCTCATATTCCAAGAAATATTACACCGCAGCAAATGTGCACACCATCTGCACTCAGGCTCATATTCCAAGAAATATTACACCGCAGCAAATGTGCGCACCGCCTGCACTCAGGCTCATATTCCAAGAAATATTACACCGCAGCAAATGTGCGCACCGCCTGCACTCAGGCTCAAGTTCCAAGAAATATTACACCGCAGCAAATGTGCGCACCGTCTGCACTCAGGCTCATGTTCCAAGAAATATTACACCGCAGCAAATGTGCACACCGCCTGCACTCAGGCTCATATTCCAAGAAATATTACACTGCAGCAAATGTGCGCAACGCCTGCACGTAGGCTCATATTACAAGAAATATTACACTGCAGCAAATGTGCGCACCGCCTGCACTCAGGCTCATATTCCAAGAAATATTACACTGCAGCAAATGTGCGCACCGTCTGCACTCAGGATCATATTCCAAGAAATATTACACCGCAGCAAATGTGCGCACCACTTGCACTCAGGCTCATATTCCAAGAAATATTACACCGCAGCAAATGTGCGCACCGCCTGCACTCAGGCTCATATTCCAAGAAATATTACACCGCAGCAAATGTGCGCACCGCCTGCACTCAGGCTCATATTCCAGGAAATATTACACTGCAGCAAATGTGTGCACCGCCTGCACTCAGGCTCATATTCCAAGAAATATTACACTGCAGCAAATGTGCACACCGCCTGCACTCAGGCTCATATTCTAAGAAATATTACACCACAGCAAATGTGCGCACCGCCTGCACGCAGGCTCATATTCCAAGAAATATTACACTGCAGCAAATGTGTGCACCGCCTGCACTCAGGCTCATATTCCAAGAAATATCACACCGCAGCAAATGTGCGCACCGTCTGCACTCAGGCTCATATTCCAAGAAATATTACACTGCAGCAAATGTGCGCACCGTCTGCACTCAGGCTCATATTCCAAGAAATATTACACCGCAGCAAATGTTCGCACCGCCTGCACTCAGGCTCATATTCCAAGAAATATTACACCGCAGCAAATGTGCGCACCGTCTGCACTCAGGCTCATATTCTAAGAAATATTACACCGCAGCAAATGTGCGCACCGCCTGCACTCAGGCTCATATTCCAAGAAATATTACACTGCAGCAAATGTGCGCAATGCCTGCATGTAGGCTCATATTCCAAGAAATATTACACTGCAGCAAATGTGCGCACCGCCTGCACTCAGGCTCATATTCCAAGAAATATTACACCGCAGCAAATGTACGCACCGCCTGCACTCAGGCTCATATTCCAAGAAATATTACACTGCAGCAACTGTGCGCACCGCCTGCACTCAGGCTCATATTCCAAGAAATATTACACCGCAGCAAATGTGCGCACCGCCTGCACTCAGGCTCATATTCCAAGACATATTACACCGCAGCAAATGTGCGCACCGCCTGCACTCAGGCTCATATTCCAAGAAATATTACACCGCAGCAAATGTGCGCACCGTCTGCACTCAGGCTCATATTCCAAGAAATATTACACCGCATCAAATGTGCGCACCGCCTGCACTCAGGCTCCTATTCCAAGAAATATTACACTGCAGCAAATGTACGCACCGCCTGCACTCAGGCTCATATTCCAAGAAATATTACACCGCAGCAAATGTGCGCACCGCCTGCACTCAGGCTCATATTCCAAGAAATATTACACCGCAGCAAATGTGCGCACCGCCTGCACTCAGGCTCATATTCCAAGAAATATTACACCGCAGCAAATGTGCGCACCGTCTGCACTCAGGCTCATATTCCAAGAAATATTACACTGCAGCAAATGTTCGCACCGCCTGCACTCAGGCTCATATTCCAAGAAATATTACACCGCATCAAATGTGCGCACCGCCTGCACTCAGGCTCCTATTCCAAGAAATATTATACCGCAGCAAATGTGCGCACCGCCTGCACTCAGGCTCATATTCCAAGAAATATTACACCGCAGCAAATGTGTGTACCACCTGCACTCAGGCTCATATTCCAAGAAATATTACACCGCAGCAAATGTGCGCACCGTCTGCACTCAGGCTCATATTCCAAGAAATATTACACCGCAGCAAATGTGCGCACCGCTTGCATGCAGGCTCATATTCCAAGAAATATTACAGCGCAGAAAATGTGCGCACCGCCTGCACTCAGGCTCATATTACTAGAAATATTACACCACAGCAAATGTGAGTACCGCCTGCACTCAGGCTCATATTCCAAGAAATATTACACCACAGCAAATGTTCGCACCGCCTGCACTCAGGCTCATATTCCAAGAAATATTACACCGCAGCAAATGTGCGCACCGCTTGCATGCAGGCTCATATTCCAAGAAATATTACAGCGCAGCAAATGTGTGCACCGCCTGCACTCAGGCTCATATTCCAAGAAATATTACACCGCAGCAAATGTGCGCACCGCCTGCACTCAGGCTCATATTCCAAGAAATATTACACCGCAGCAAATGTGCGCACCGCCTGCACTCAGGCTCATATTCCAAGACATATTACACCGCAGCAAATGTGCGCACCGCCTGCACTCAGGCTCATATTCCAAGAAATATTACACCGCAGCAAATGTGCGCACCGTCTGCACTCAGGCTCATATTCCAAGAAATATTACACCGCATCAAATGTGCGCACCGCCTGCACTCAGGCTCCTATTCCAAGAAATATTACACTGCAGCAAATGTACGCACCGCCTGCACTCAGGCTCATATTCCAAGAAATATTACACCGCAGCAAATGTGCGCACCGCCTGCACTCAGGCTCATATTCCAAGAAATATTACACCGCAGCAAATGTGCGCACCGCCTGCACTCAGGCTCATATTCCAAGAAATATTACACCGCAGCAAATGTGCGCACCGTCTGCACTCAGGCTCATATTCCAAGAAATATTACACTGCAGCAAATGTTCGCACCGCCTGCACTCAGGCTCATATTCCAAGAAATATTACACCGCATCAAATGTGCGCACCGCCTGCACTCAGGCTCCTATTCCAAGAAATATTATACCGCAGCAAATGTGCGCACCGCCTGCACTCAGGCTCATATTCCAAGAAATATTACACCGCAGCAAATGTGTGTACCACCTGCACTCAGGCTCATATTCCAAGAAATATTACACCGCAGCAAATGTGCGCACCGTCTGCACTCAGGCTCATATTCCAAGAAATATTACACCGCAGCAAATGTGCGCACCGCTTGCATGCAGGCTCATATTCCAAGAAATATTACAGCGCAGAAAATGTGCGCACCGCCTGCACTCAGGCTCATATTACTAGAAATATTACACCACAGCAAATGTGAGTACCGCCTGCACTCAGGCTCATATTCCAAGAAATATTACACCACAGCAAATGTTCGCACCGCCTGCACTCAGGCTCATATTCCAAGAAATATTACACCGCAGCAAATGTGCGCACCGCTTGCATGCAGGCTCATATTCCAAGAAATATTACAGCGCAGCAAATGTGTGCACCGCCTGCACTCAGGCTCATATTCCAAGAAATATTACACCGCAGCAAATGTGCGCACCGCCTGCACTCAGGCTCATATTCCAAGAAATATTACACTGCAGCAAATGTGCACACCGCCTGCACGCAGGCTCATAATCCTAGAAATATTACACCGCAGCAAATGTGTGTACCGCCTGCACTCAGGCTCATATTACTAGAAATATTACACTGCAGCAAATGTGCGCACCGCCTGCACTCAGGCTCATATTCCAAGAAATATTACACTGCAGCAAATGTGCGCACCGCCTGCACGTAGGCTCATATTCCAAGAAATATTACACCCCAACAAATGTGTGTACCGCCTGCACTCAGGCTCATATTCCAAGAAATATTACGTTGCAGCAAATGTGCGCACCACCTGCACGTAGGCTCATATTCCAAGAAATATTACGTTGCAGCAAATGTGCGCACCGCCTGCACTCACGCTCATATTCCAAGAAATATTACGTTGCAGCAAATGTGCGCACCGCCTGCACTCAGGCTCATATTCCAAGAAATATTACACCGCAGCAAATGTACGCACCGCCTGCACTCAGGCTCATATTCCAAGAAATATTACACCGCAGCAAATGTGCGCACCGCCTGCACTCAGGCTCATATTCCAAGAAATATTACACTGCAGCAAATGTGCACACCGCCTGCACTCAGGCTCATAATCCTAGAAATATTACACCGCAGCAAATGTGCGCACCGCCTGCACTCAGGCTCATATTCCAAGAAATATTACACCGCAGCAAATGTGCGCACCGCCTGCACTCAGGCTCATATTCCAAGAAATATTACACCGCAGCAAATGTGCGCACCGCCTGCACTCAGGCTCATATTCCAAGAAATATTACACCGCAGCAAATGTGCACACCGCCTGCACTCAGGCTCATATTCCAAGAAATATTACACCGCAGCAAATGTGTGCACCGTCTGCACTCAGGCTCATATTCCAAGAAATATTACACCGCAGCAAATGTGCGCACCGCCTGCACTCAGGCTCATATTCCAAGAAATATTACACCACAGCAAATGTGCGCACCGTCTGCACTCAGGCTCATATTCCATGAAATATTACACTGCAGAAAATGTGCGCAACGTCTGCACTCAGGCTCATATTCCAAGAAATATTACACTGCAGCAAATGTGTGCACCTCCTGCACTCAGGCTCATATTCCAAGAAATATTACACTGCAGCAAATGTGCGCACCGCCTGCACTCAGGCTCATATTCCAAGAAATATTACACCGCAGCAAATGTGCGCACCGCCTGCACTCAGGCTCATATTCCAAGAAATATTACACCGCAGCAAATATGCGCACCGTCTGCACTCAGGCTCATATTCCAAGAAATATTACACTGCAGCAAAAGTTCGCACCGCTTGCACTCAGGCTCATATTCCAAGAAATATTACACCGCATCAAATGTGCGCACCGCCTGCACTCAGGCTCATATTCCAAGAAATATTACACCGCAGCAAATGTGCGCACCGCCTGCACGTAGGCTCATATTCCAAGAAATATTACACCGCAGCAAATGTGTGTACCGCCTGCACTCAGGCTCATATTCCAAGAAATATTACGTTGCAGCAAATGTGCGCACCGCCTGCACGTAGGCTCATATTCCAAGAAATATTACACCGCAGCAAATGTACGCACCGCCTGCACTCAGGCTCATATTCCAAGAAATATTACACCGCAGCAAATGTGCGCACCGCCTGCACTCAGGCTCATATTCCAAGAAATATTACACCGCAGCAAATGTGCGCACCGCCTACACGCAGGCTCATATTCCAAGAAATATTACACTGCAGCAAATGTGTGCACCGCCTGCACTCAGGCTCATATTCCAAGAAATATTACACCGCAGCAAATGTGCGCACCGTCTGCACTCAGACTCATATTCCAAGAAATATTACACTGCAGCAAATGTGCGCACCGTCTGCACTCAGGCTCATATTCCAAGAAATATTACACCGCAGCAAATGTTCGCACCGCCCGCACTCAGGCTCATATTCCAAGAAATATTACACCGCAGCAAATGTGCGCACCGTCTGCACTCAGGCTCATATTCTAAGAAATATTACACCGCAGCAAATACGCGCACCGCCTGCACTCAGGCTCATATTCCACGAAATATTACACCGCAGCAAATGTGTGCACCGTCTGCACTCAGGCTCATATTCCAAGAAATATTACACCGCAGCAAATGTGCGCACCGCCTGCACTCAGGCTCATATTCCAAGAAATATTACACCACAGCAAATGTGCGCACCGTCTGCACTCAGGCTCATATTCCATGAAATATTACACTGCAGAAAATGTGCGCAACGTCTGCACTCAGGCTCATATTCCAAGAAATATTACACTGCAGCAAATGTGTGCACCTCCTGCACTCAGGCTCATATTCCAAGAAATATTACACTGCAGCAAATGTGCGCACCGCCTGCACTCAGGCTCATATTCCAAGAAATATTACACCGCAGCAAATGTGCGCACCGCCTGCACTCAGGCTCATATTCCAAGAAATATTACACCGCAGCAAATATGCGCACCGTCTGCACTCAGGCTCATATTCCAAGAAATATTACACTGCAGCAAAAGTTCGCACCGCCTGCACTCAGGCTCATATTCCAAGAAATATTACACCGCATCAAATGTGCGCACCGCCTGCACTCAGGCTCATATTCCAAGAAATACTACACCGCAGCAAATGTGCGCACCGCCTGCACGTAGGCTCATATTCCAAGAAATATTACACCGCAGCAAATGTGTGTACCGCCTGCACTCAGGCTCATATTCCAAGAAATATTACGTTGCAGCAAATGTGCGCACCGCCTGCACGTAGGCTCATATTCCAAGAAATATTACACCGCAGCAAATGTACGCACCGCCTGCACTCAGGCTCATATTCCAAGAAATATTACACCGCAGCAAATGTGCGCACCGCCTGCACTCAGGCTCATATTCCAAGAAATATTACACCGCAGCAAATGTGCGCACCGCCTACACGCAGGCTCATATTCCAAGAAATATTACACTGCAGCAAATGTGTGCACCGCCTGCACTCAGGCTCATATTCCAAGAAATATTACACTGCAGCAAATGTGCGCACCGTCTGCACTCAGGCTCATATTCCAAGAAATATTACACTGCAGCAAATGTGCGCACCGTCTGCACTCAGGCTCATATTCCAAGAAATATTACACCGCAGCAAATGTTCGCACCGCCCGCACTCAGGCTCATATTCCAAGAAATATTACACCGCAGCAAATGTGCGCACCGTCTGCACTCAGGCTCATATTCTAAGAAATATTACACCGCAGCAAATACGCGCACCGCCTGCACTCAGGCTCATATTCCAAGAAATATTACACTGTAGCAAATGTGCGCAATGCCTGCACGTAGGCTCATATTCCAAGAAATATTGCACTGCAGCAAATGTGCGCACCGCCTGCACTCAGGCTCATATTCCAAGAAATATTACACCGCAGCAAATGTACGCACCGCCTGCACTCAGGTCATATTCCAAGAAATATTACACTGCAGCAAATGTGCGCACCGCCTGCACTCAGGCTCATATTCCAAGAAATATTACACCGCAGCAAATGTGCGCACCGCCTGCACTCAGGCTCATATTCCAAGAAATATTACACCGCAGCAAATGTGCGCACCGCCTGCACTCAGGCTCATATTCCAAGAAATATTACACCGCAGCAATTGTGCGCACCGTCTGCACTCAGGCTCATATTCCAAGAAATATTGCACCGCATCAAATGTGCGCACCGCCTGCACTCAGGCTCCTATTCCAAGAAATATTACACTGCAGCAAATGTACGCACCGCCTGCACTCAGGCTCATATTCCAAGAAATATTACACCGCAGCAAATGTGCGCACCGCCTGCACTCAGGCTCATATTCCAAGAAATATTACACCGCAGCAAATGTGCGCACCACCTGCACTCAGGCTAATATTCCAAGAAATATTACACCGCAGCAAATGTGCGCACCGTCTGCACTCAGGCTCATATTCCAAGAAATATTACACTGCAGCAAATGTTCGCACCGCATGCACACAGGCTCATATTCCAAGAAATATTACACCGCATCAAATGTGCGCACCGCCTGCACTCAGGCTCCTATTCCAAGATATATTATACCGCAGCAAATGTGCGCACCGCCTGCACTCAGGCTCATATTCCAAGAAATATTACACCGCAGCAAATGTGTGTACCGCCTGCACTCAGGCTCATATTAGTAGAAATATTACACCACAGCAAATGTGAGTACCGCCTGCACTCAGGCTCATATTCCAAGAAATATTACACCACAGCAAATGTTCGCACCACCTGCACTCAGGCTCATATTCCAAGAAATATTACACCGCAGCAAATGTGCGCACCGCTTGCATGCAGGCTCATATTCCAAGAAATATTACAGCGCAGCAAATGTGCGCACCGCCTGCACTCAGGCTCATATTCCAAGAAATATTACACCGCAGCAAATGTGCGCACCGCCTGCACTCAGGCTCATATTCCAAGAAATATTACACCGCAGCAAATGTGCACACCGCCTGCACGCAGGCTCATAATCCTAGAAATATTACACCGCAGCAAATGTGTGTACCGCCTGCACTCAGGCTCATATTACTAGAAATATTACACTGCAGCAAATGTGCGCACCGCCTGCACTCAGGCTCATATTCCAAGAAATATTACACTGCAGCAAATGTGCGCACCGCCTGCACGTAGGCTCATATTCCAAGAAATATTACACCCCAGCAAATGTGTGTACCGCCTGCACTCAGGCTCATATTCCAAGAAATATTACGTTGCAGCAAATGTGCGCACCGCCTGCACGTAGGCTCATATTCCAAGAAATATTACGTTGCAGCAAATGTGCGCACCGCCTGCACTCACGCTCATATTCCAAGAAATATTACGTTGCAGCAAATGTGCGCACCGCCTGCACTCAGGCTCATATTCCAAGAAATATTACACCGCAGCAAATGTACGCACCGCCTGCACTCAGGCTCATATTCCAAGAAATATTACACCGCAGCAAATGTGCGCACCGCCTGCACTCAGGCTCATATTCCAAGAAATATTACACCGCAGCAAATGTGCACACCGCCTGCACGCAGGCTCATAATCCTAGAAATATTACACCGCAGCAAATGTGCGCACCGCCTGCACTCAGGCTCATATTCCAAGAAATATTACACCGCAGCAAATGTGCACACCGCCTGCACTCAGGCTCATATTCCAAGAAATATTACACCGCAGCAAATGTGTGCACCGTCTGCACTCAGGCTCATATTCCAAGAAATATTACACCGCCGTAAATGTGCGCACCGCCTGCACTCAGGCTCATATTCCAAGAAATATTACACTGCAGCAAATGTGTGCACCTCCTGCACTCAGGCTCATATTCCAAGAAATATTACACTGCAGCAAATGTGCGCACCGCTTGCACTCAGGCTCATATTCCAAGGAATATTACACCGCAGCAAATGTGTGTACCGCCTGCACTCAGGCTCATATTCCAAGAAATATTACACCGCAACAAATGTGCGCACCGCCTGCATGTAGGCTCATATTCCAAGAAATATTACACCGCAGCAAATGTGTGTACCGCCTGCACTCCGGCTCATATTCCAAGAAATATTACGTTGCAGCAAATGTGCGCACCGCCTGCACGTAGGCTCATATTCCAAGAAATATTACACCGCAGCAAATGTACGCACCGCCTGCACTCAGGCTCATATTCCAAGAAATATTACACCGCAGCAAATGTGCGCACCGCCTGCACTCAGGCTCATATTCCAAGAAATATTACACCGCAGCAAATGTGCACACCGCCTGCACGCATGCTCATAATCCTAGAAATATTACACAGCAGCAAATGTGCGCACCGCCTGCACTCAGGCTCATATTCCAAGAAATATTACACGGTAGCAAATGTGCGCACCGCCTGCACTCAGGCTACTATTCCAAGAAATATTACACCGCAGCAAATGTGCGCACCGCCTGCACCCAGGCTCATATTCCAAGAAATATTACACCGCAGCAAATGTGCGCACCGCCTGCACTCAGGCTCATATTCCAAGAAATATTACACCGCAGCAAATGTGTGCACCGCCTGCACTCAGGCTCATATTCCAAGAATTATTACACCGCAGCAAATGTGCGCACCGCCTGCACTCAGGCTCATATTCCAAGAAATATTACACCGCAGCAAATGTGCGCACCATCTGCACTCAGGCTCATATTCCAAGAAATATTACACTGCAGCAAATGTTCGCACCGCCTGCACTCAGGCTCATATTCCAAGAAATATTACACCGCATCAAATGTGCGCACCGCCTGCACTCAGGCTCCTATTCCAAGAAATATTACACCGCAGCAAATGTGTGTACCGCCTGCACTCAGGCTCATATTACTAGAAATATTACAACACAGCAAATGTGTGTACCGCCTGCACTCAGGCTCATATTCCAAGAAATATTACACCGCAGCAAATGTGCGCACCGTCTGCACTCAGGCTCATATTCCAAGAAATATTACACCGCAGCAAATGTGCGCACCGCTTGCATGCAGGCTCATATTCCAAGAAATATTACAGCGCAGAAAATGTGCGCACCGCCTGCACTCAGGCTCATATTACTAGAAATATTACACCACAGCAAATGTGCGCAACGCCTGCACTCAGGCTCATATTCCAAGAAATATTACACCGCAGCAAATGTGCCCACCGCTTGCATGCAGGCTCATATTCCAATAAATATTACAGCGCAGCAAATGTGCGCACCGCCTGCACTCAGGCTCATATTCCAAGAAATATTACACTGCAGCAAATGTGCCCACCGATTGCATGCAGGCTCATATTCCAAGAAATATTACAGCGCAGCAAATGTGCGCACTGCCTGCACTCAGGCTCATATTCCAAGAAATATTACACTGCAGCAAATGTGCGCACCGCCTGCACTCAGGCTCATATTCCAAGAAATATTACACCGCAGCAAATGTGCACACCGCCTGCACGCAGGCTCATAATCCTAGAAATATTACACCGCAGCAAATGTGTGTACCGCCTGCACTCAGGCTCATATTCCAAGAAATATTACACCACAGCAAATGTGCGCACCGCCTGCACTCAGGCTCATATTCCAAGAAATATTACACTGCAGCAAATGTGCGCACCGCCTGCACTCAGGCTCATATTCCAAGAAATATTACACCGCAGCAAATGTGCGCACCGCCTGCACTCAGGCTCATATTCCAAGAAATATTACACCGCAGCAAATGTGCACACCGCCTGCACGCAGGCTCATAATCCTAGAAATATTACACCGCAGCAAATGTGTGTACCGCCTGCACTCAGGATCATATTCCAAGAAATATTACACCGCAGCAAATGTGCGCACCGCCTGCACTCAGGCTCATAATACTAGAAATATTACACTGCAGCAAATGTGCGCACCGCCTGCACTCAGGCTCATATTCCAAGAAATATTACACCACAGCAAATGTGCGCACCGTCTACACTCAGGCTCATATTCCAAGAAATATTACACTGCAGCAAATGTGCGCACCGCCTGCACGTAGGCTCATATTCCAAGAAATATTACACCCCAGCAAATGTGTGTACCGCCTGCACTCAGGCTCATATTCCAAGAAATATTACGTTGCAGCAAATGTGCGCACCGCCTGCACGTAGGCTCATATTCCAAGAAATATTACGTTGCAGCAAATGTGCGCACCGCCTGCACTCAGGCTCATATTCCAAGAAATATTACACCGCAGCAAATGTGCGCACCGTCTACACTCAGGCTCATATTCCAAGAAATATTACACTGCAGCAAATGTGCGCACCGCCTGCACTCAGGCTCATATTCCAAGAAATATTACACTGCAGCAAATGTGCGCACCGCCTGCACTCAGGCTCATATTCCAAGAAATATTACACCGCAGCAAATGTGCGCACCGTCTACACTCAGGCTCATATTCCAAGAAATATTACACTGCAGCAAATGTGCGCACCGCCTGCACTCAGGCTCATATTCCAAGAAATATTACAGCGCAGCAAATGTGCGCACCGCCTGCACTCAGGCTCATATTCCAAGAAATATTACACTGCAGCAAATGTGCGCACCGCCTGCACTCAGGCTCATATTCCAAGAAATATTACACCGCAGCAAATGTGCACACCGCCTGCACGCAGGCTCATAATCCTAGAAATATTACACCGCAGCAAATGTGTGTACCGCCTGCACTCAGGCTCATATTCCAAGAAATATTACACCACAGCAAATGTGCGCACCGCCTGCACTCAGGCTCATATTCCAAGAAATATTACACCGCAGCAAATGTGCCCACCGCTTGCATGCAGGCTCATATTCCAAGAAATATTACAGCGCAGCAAATGTGCGCACCGCCTGCACTCAAGCTCATATTCCAAGAAATATTACACCGCAGCAAATGTGCGCACCGCCTGCACTCAGGCTCATATTCCAAGAAATATTACACCGCAGCAAATGTGCACACCGCCTGCACGCAGGCTCATAATCCTAGAAATATTACACCGCAGCAAATGTGTGTACCGCCTGCACTCAGGCTCATATTCCAAGAAATATTACACCGCAGCAAATGAGCGCACCGCCTGCACTCAGGCTCATAATACTAGAAATATTACACTGCAGCAAATGTGCGCACCGCCTGCACTCAGGCTCATATTCCAAGAAATATTACACCACAGCAAATGTGCGCACCGTCTGCACTCAGGCTCATATTCCAAGAAATATTACACTGCAGCAAATGTGCGCACCGCCTGCACGTAGGCTCATATTCCAAGAAATATTACACCCCAGCAAATGTGTGTACCGCCTGCACTCAGGCTCATATTCCAAGAAATATTACGTTGCAGCAAATGTGCGCACCGCCTGCACGTAGGCTCATATTCCAAGAAATATTACGTTGAAGCAAATGTGCGCACCGCCTGCACTCAGGCTCATATTCCAAGAAATATTACACCGCAGCAAATGTGCGCACCGTCTACACTCAGGCTCATATTCCAAGAAATATCACACTGCAGCAAATGTGCGCACCGACTGCACTCAGGCTCATATTCCAAGAAATATTACACTGCAGCAAATGTGCGCACCGCCTGCACTCAGGCTCATATTCCAAGAAATATTGCACTGCAGCAAATGTGCGCACCGCCTGCACTCAGGCTCATAATCCTAGAAATATTATGTTGCAGCAAATGTGCACACCGCATGCACTCAGGCTCATATTCCAAGAAATATTACACTGCAGCAAATGTGCGCACCGCCTGCACTCATGCTCAAATTCCAAGAAATATTACACTGCAGCAAATGTGTGCACCACCTGCACTCAGGCTCATATTCCAAGAAATATTGCACCGCAGCAAATGTGCGCACCGTCTGCACTCAGGCTCATATTCCAAGAAATATTACACTGCAGCAAATGTCGCATCGCCTGCACTCAGGCTCATATTCCAAGAAATATTACCATGCAGCAAATGTGCGCACCGCCTATACTCAGGCTCATATTCAAAGAAATATTACACTGCAGCAAATGTGCGCACCGCCTGCACTCAGGCTCATATTCAAAGAAATATTACACTGCAGCAAATGTGCGCACCGTCTGCACTCAGGCTCATATTCCAAGAAATATTACACTGCAGCAAATGTGCGCACCGCCTGCACTCAGACTCATATTCCAAGAAATATTACACTGCAGCAAATGTGCGCACCGCCTGCACTCAGGCTCATATTCCAAGAAATATTACACCGCAGCAAATTTGCGCACCGCCTGCACTCAGGCTCATATTCCAAGAAATATTACACTGCAGCAAATGTGCGCAACGCCTGCACGTAGGCTCATATTCCAAGAAATATTACACTGCAGCAAATGTGCGCACCGCCTGCACTCAGGCTCATATTCCAAGAAATATTACAGTGCAGCAAATGTGCACACCGTCTGCACTCAGGCTCATATTCCAAGAAATATTACACTGCAGCAAATGTACGCACCGCCTGCACTCAGGCTCATATTCCAAGAAATATTACACTGCAGAAAATGTGCGCACCGCCTGCACTCAGGCTCATATTCCAAGAAATATTACACTGCAGCAAATGTGCGCACCGCCTGCACTCAGGCTCATATTCCAAGAAATATTACACTGCAGCAAATGTGCGCACCGCCTGCACTCAGGTTCATATTCCAAGAAATATTGCACTGCAGTATATGTGCGCACCGCCTGCACTCAGGCTCATAATCCTAGAAATATTACGTTGCAGCAAATGTGCACACCGCATGCACTCAGGCTCATATTCCAAGAAATATTACACTGCAGCAAATGTGCGCACCGCCTGCACTCATGCTCAAATTCCAAGAAATATTACACTGCAGCAAATGTGTGCACCACCTGCACTCAGGCTCATATTCCAAGAAATATTGCACCGCAGCAAATGTGCGCACCATCTGCACTCAGGCTCATATTCCAAGAAATATTACACTGCAGCAAATGTCGCATCGCCTGCACTCAGGCTTATATTCCAAGAAATATTACACTGCAGCAAATGTGCGCACCGTCTGCACTCAGGCTCATATTCCAAGAAATATTACACTGCAGCAAATGTGCGCACCGCCTGCACTCAGGCTCATATTCAAAGAAATATTACACTGCAGCAAATGTGCGCACCGTCTGCACTCAGGCTCATATTCCAAGAAATATTACACTGCAGCAAATGTGCGCACCGCCTGCACTCAGGCTCATATTCCAAGAAATATTACAACGCAGCAAATGTGCGCACCGCCTGCACTCAGGCTCATATTCCAAGAAATATTACACTGCAGCAAATGTGCGCAACGCCTGCACGTAGGCTCATATTCCAAGAAATATTACACTGCAGCAAATGTGCGCACCGCCTGCACTCAGGCTCATATTCCAAGAAATATTACACTGCAGCAAATGTGCACACCGTCTGCACTCAGGCTCATATTCCAAGAAATATTACACTGCAGCAAATGTGCGCACCGCCTGCACTCAGGCTCATATTCCAAGAAATATTACACCGCAGCAAATGTGCGCACCGCCTGCACTCAGGCTCATATTCCAAGAAATATTACACCGCAGCAAGTGTGCGCACCGCCTGCACTCAGGCTCATATTCCAAGAAATATTACACTGCAGCAAATGTGCGCACCGCCTGCACTCAGGCTCATATTCCAAGAAATATTACACCGCAGCAAATGTGCGCACCGCCTGCACTCAGGCTCATATTCCAAGAAATATTACACCGCAGCAAATGTGCGCAACGCCTGCCCGTAGGCTCATATTCCAAGAAATATTACACTGCAGCAAATGTGCGCACCGCCTGCACTGAGGCTCTTATTCCAAGAAATATTACACCGCAGCAAATGTGCGCACCGCCTGCACTCAGGCTCATATTCCAAGAAATATTACACTGCAGCAAATGTGCGCAACGCCTGCACGTAGGCTCATATTTCTAGAAATATTACACCGCAGCAAATGTGCGCCCCGCCTGCACTCAGGCTCATATTACTAGAAATATTACACTGCAGCAAATGTGCACACCGCCTGCACTCAGGCTCATATTCCAAGAAATATTACACCGCAGCAAATGTGCGCACCGCCTGCACTCAGGCTCATATTCCAAGAAATATTACACTGCAGCAAATGTGCACACCGCCTGCACTCAGGCTCATATTCCAAGAAATATTTCACTGCAGCAAATGTGCACACCGTCTGCACTCAGGCTCATATTCCAAGAAATATTACACCGCAGCAAATGTGCGCACCGCCTGCACTCAGGCTCATATTCCAAGAAATATTACACCGCAGCAAATGTGCGCACCGCCTGCATGTAGGCTCATATTCCAAGAAATATTACACTGCAGCAAATGTGCACACCACCTGCACTCAGGCTCATATTCCAAGAAATATTACACTGCAGCAAATGTGCACACCGTCTGCACTCAGGCTCATATTCCAAGAAATATTACACTGCAGCAAATGTGCACACCGTCTGCACTCAGGCTCATATTCCAAGAAATATTACACTGCAGCAAATGTACGCACCGCCTGCACTCAGGCTCATATTCCA
This sequence comes from Phyllobates terribilis, assembly GCF_046119375.1. NCBI lineage: Eukaryota > Metazoa > Chordata > Amphibia > Anura > Dendrobatidae > Phyllobates > Phyllobates terribilis. The sequence continues at coordinate 195,417,013 of NW_027362768.1, forward strand.
AGAAATATTACACTGCAGCAAATGTGCGCACCGCCTGCACTCAGGCTCATATTCCAAGATATATTACACCGCAGCAAGTGTGCGCACCGCCTGCACTCAGGCTCATATTCCAAGAAATATTACACTGCAGCAAATGTGCGCACCGCCTGCACTCAGGCTCATATTCCAAGAAATATTACACCGCAGCAAATGTGCGCACCGCCTGCACTCAGGCTCATATTCCAACAAATATTACACTGCAGCAAATGTGCGCAACGCCTGCCCGTAGGCTCATATTCCAAGAAATATTACAATGCAGCAAATGTGCGCACCGCCTGCACTCAGGCTCATATTCCAAGTAATATTACACCGCAGCAAATGTGCGCACCGCCTGCACTCAGGCTCATATTCCAAGAAATATTACACTGCAGCAAATGTGCGCAACGCCTGCACGTAGGCTCATATTACTAGAAATATTACACCGCAGCAAATGTGCGCACCGCCTGCACTCAGGCTCATATTCCAAGAAATATTACACCGCAGCAAATGTGCGCACCGCCTGCACTCAGGCTCATATTCCAAGAAATATTACACCGCAGCAAATGTGCGCACCGCCTGCACTCAGGCTCATATTCCAAGAAATATTACACTGCAGCAAATGTGCGCAACGCCTGCCCGTAGGCTCATATTCCAAGAAATATTACAATGCAGCAAATGTGCGCACCGCCTGCACTCAGGCTCATATTCCAAGTAATATTACACCGCAGCAAATGTGCGCACCGCTTGCACTCAGGCTCATATTCCAAGAAATATTACACTGCAGCAAATGTGCGCAACGCCTGCACGTAGGCTCATATTACTAGAAATATTACACCGCAGCAAATGTGCGCACCGCCTGCACTCAGGCTCATATTCCAAGAAATATTACACCGCAGCAAATGTGCGCACCGCCTGCACTCAGGCTCATATTCCAAGAAATATTACACCGCAGCAAATGTGCGCACCGCCTGCACTCAGGCTCATATTCCAAGAAATATTACACCGCAGCAAATGTGCGCACCGCCTGCACTCAGGCTCATATTCCAAGAAATATTACACTGCAGCAAATGTGCGCACCGCCTGCACTCAGGCTCATATTCCAAGAAATATTACACTGCAGCAAATGTGCGCACCGCCTGCACTCAGGCTCATATTCCAAGAAATATTACACTGCAGCAAATGTGCACACCGCCTGCACGTAGGCTCATATTCCAAGAAATATTACACTGCTGCAAATGTGCGCACCGCCTGCACGCAGGCTGCCGCCACATGTGGCGACAATTGCAACAGTGAAGCGTTTATCATGTGGTGATTTATGAGAACCATCTAAAAGACAAAGTCTGTGCTGCCGCGTTGCAACCAATCATGTTTTCATTTTACCGAGCAGTGTAAGAAGGGAAAGTTGAGCTCTGATTGGTTACTATGGTAAAGTGAAAGCTGAGCTGTGATTGGTTACTAGGTAGACCGTGTACCGAGGAGGTCTCTCTCAGAATACAGCGGGCCAAGGACAAAGGATACTAGCAGACAATTTGTTGGGGTAACACCTTTATACTAAGAACAGGAACTGGGTTGCCCCGGCAATGCAAGAAAGGAATACCAATAAACCTCACACACATACCTAGCTCAAGACAGGACCCGGATGTACTAATAGAAGAACTATAATACCCAGTGGTTCCGCCTAATGCGGTAACCGCGTGTTACCCAGAGGATTGATGTAATCAGATGGATGCAAAAGGCGGCCCGTTCAGTGGTGCAGCGCAAAAGTTAACAAACTTAACAACTCTCTATGTTTACAATACTGTTATTTTAACTATACACATACTCACCACTATCTCACCACTGGGGGGAGTCTCTAGCTAAGGTTCACCCAAACCTGCCTACAACCAATGTCTTTGAGAACCGGTGTTTGGCGCAAAACTTTTGCTGCTATTTGCATGCATGCATCCACCAGGATCCCTGTGGTGGTGCCTGAGATCAGGACTTACCAGCCGTTAACTGTTCTCTGAAGAAGCTGTCTGATCGGGCACTTAGCTGGGAGACTGAGGAGAGGGTCCTGACTTTGTCACAGGAGCGTAATTTTCAGTCTGTCAGACTAGCAGAGGGCCCTTCACATCACTCAGATGCCCTGGGGGAATCCAACTCTGCATCCAACTGTAGTCATCCCCCCAAGGTGACTCCTTCTCCCTGGCCAGAGTCACAGGCAAGGCTTCACCTTCAAAGTTCTGTTACACTTCCAGCACTCTGCACACACCGAGCTCTTAGGATGCAGATCCAGATTCTCTTTCTTCTCCTCACTGCTGCTTGTTTTTTTGCTGACTCACACACCAGCAAGTTCACCAAAGAGTCCCTTTTAAGAGGCCACAGAGACTTCTTGTGGCAGGAGGCTGATAAAGGAGCAATGTCCACACATCTCTCTCTCACAACTATATTAAAATAAAAGCTGAGCTCTGATTGGTTACTATAGTAAAATACAAGCTTAGCTCTGAATGGTTGCTGTAACATACCTGGCGGCGTCCTTGCATAGTGGTCCATCTCCCACTGTGCAAGAGCGCGCACTTGATCTCCTGTCCAGAATGTCTCTCTGGCTTCCCTCCATGCTGTCTGTTTGTGTCTGTTTCTGCTGCTTAAGGGCGGCGCCCGATCACTTCCTGCTTTTTGTACCTGCTGTGGGTCACACCCCTTGTGCGTCCTCAGCCTATTGCTGTCTGTCACCTGGTATATAACCCAGCTGCGGCAATCAATCCCTGCCTGAGCATAGTGTTTCATTCAGTGTGTGCTTGCACTCTGTAGGTGCCAGGTCCCGTTCTTTGTCTCCTGCCTTGCGGTATCAGTTCCCGTGTCTGAACTGAGTCCTGTCTATGTCTCCTGCCTTGCGGTATCAGTTCCCGTGTCTGAACTGAGTCCTGTCTATGTCTCCTGCCTTGCGGTATCAGTTCCCGTGTCTGAACTGAGTCCTGTCTGTGTTCTCTTGTCTGCCTATCCTAGAGGCTGTATTTCCAGGCCTGTCTGAACACGCTCCTAGCCTGTTCCTCCCGCCTTCTAGGGGCCGATTACCTAGACCCGTTCCTGTATCTTGTCTGTCCTGTCTGAACACGCTCCTAGCCTGTTCCTCCCGCCTTCTAGGGGCCGATTACCTAGACCTGTTCCTGTATCTTGTCTGTCCTGTCTGAACACGCTCCTTGCCTGTTCGTCCCGCCTCTCTGGGGGCCGTATTCCCAGACCCGCTCCTGTATCCCGCTGCAGTGTCGGTCTCCTCTGTACACTCAGTTCCAGTCTGAACTCTTTCCTATCCTTTACCTGTTTTGCCTCTATGTCCGTTCCCTTCCTTTTTCTGCAGAGTCTGAACTCATACCTAACTCCTGCTTGTTGTCTCTGTACTCCCGTTTGTGAGTTTGTGGTCCACTCGCTACTTCACTGCAAGTATCCTGTGGGTATCTGGCTCTGCCTTTCTCTTCCTGTCTGTTCCGTGTGAACAGAGCCCTGTCCCCTCTGCTCTGCCTTGCTTACCGCTCCGGCGGTTCTAGCCTGCTCCTACTCCTTTGTTCACCGCTCCGGCGGTTCTAGCCTGCTCTGACTCCTTTGCTCACTGCTCCGGCGGTTCTAGCCTGCTCTGACTCCTTTGCTCACTGCTCCGGCGATTCTAGCCTGCTCTGACTCCTTTTCTCGCTGCTCCGGCAGCCTTGCTCCGCTCTGACCCTTTTGCTCGCTGCTCCGGCAGTCTCGCTCCGCTCTTATCCTTTTGCTCACTGCTCCGGCAGTCTTGCTCCACTCTTGCTCACCGCTCCAGGCGGCCTCGTCCTGCTTTACTCTTGCTCACTGCTCCGGCAGTCTCGCTCAGCTCTGACCCTTTGTTCACCGCTCCTGGCGGCCTTGTCCTGCTCTACTCTTGCTCACCGCTCCAGGCGGCCTTGTCCTGCCCTGTTCTCGCTCACCTCTCTGGGAGGCCTCACTCTGCTGTGTTTGTCCGCCACATCTGTGGTTCTGTTCCTGAGTCCCAGTGTGTACTGGGTCCTATCCTGCCTGTGTTCCTACCTGCTAGTGCCTCCCTGTCTGCACTCTAGCTGTGCTTGCCTGTACCCCCCTGCCTGCATACCCGCCTGCCTGCATACCAGTCGTGCCTGCCTATACCCACCAGTCTGTGTGCCAGCCTACCAGTCTGTTCCTGTATTCCCCTGTGTGGGTCAACAGCCGTGTCCGGGGTCTGTCCTGGAGTAGCACCTGGTCCCTCTGCTCGGTTCCTCCTTGGTGCACTGGCGTCGTATGCAGTCGTGCGACCCTGGTCGGATCGGGTGAATACCTAGTTACGCCCCTCCAGGCATTCACTCTCCGGCACGGTGCAGTGGAATCACTACAATCACACGCACACGCCGCTCAGCCCGGGCGTGTGCATTACAGTTGCTATGGTAAAATAAAAGCTGAGCTCAGATGGTTGCTATATTAAAATAAAAGCTGAGCTCTGATTGGTCCACCGTGCTTAACTGCTCCAGCAGACATTTATTATTCTACCGCTCCAGAACAAACTGTTTTTTGTTACTGACAAATATTTCCCATTTTATGTCCTGAGACCGGCTGACACTTTCCTGTTCCCGGGTCCTATGTTTTCCTGCATAGTTGTTTTGTCTTGTTTCCATGTAGAAGGTTTTGAACACATTTCCTCCATGAAGACGTTTGAGCATACGTCTCCAGACAGTGGGTGGGTGTAGCTGGTCCCACTGGTCGCTACCCGCTCTGAGCTGATGGCACTGTTGGACATTGTCCAATTTCAGAGGGCAGTAACATGATGTGTCCCCTCTGTCCACTCTGTAGTGGGCCGAACACTGAGCCGTGCTTGAGATAGGCTGCAGAGGGCTGTAACATGATGTGTCCCCTCTGTCTTCTCTATAGTGGGCTGGACACTGATCCATGCTCCACAATCTCATTCCTCTCCTCACTCCTGCTTGTTTTTTGCTGAATCACACACCAGCAAGTTCACCAAAGAGGCAACAGAGACCTCTTGTGACCGGAGGCTGATAAAGCAGCAATGTCCACACATCTCTCTCTCACATGCCACCCCATTAGAGGTTGGCGTCCTTGACACACCTTCCTAGATGAAGTCATGCTGCGCATAGCGTTGTGGGGGTATGCCCGCAGTAGTCCGAGTGGTCCTTAGCAGGACTGGGGCTGCTGACTCCTCTGGTGCATTAATGCTGGGGGCAGTCACAGCTTGTGCATGGGCAGTCATTTCTTCCTGCATGTTGTCTCTGGGGGGAACCAGAGGTTGTGAAACAGTCTCTCTGGAGGGCATTATTACAATAGAAGGGACGCCCGTTTGCAAGGGAGCAGATGCGGCCTACCCATCAGCATCCATGGGCGGGCCCACTTCCCTCGGCTCAGGTTCAGGAATAGCAGCCACAGGAGTCGGTTCTCCAAACTGACACCGTCGCAACATGTTGCGATGGAGATTTCTCGTAGACCCCCCAGTTCCCACCGGTTCTACCTCATACACAGGAATATCGATGCCTACTCTCCTTTTTATCACATACGGCACCGCCTCCCACCAATCATCTAACTTTCCAGACCGTTGTTTTACTCAGACCAGCACTCTTTCCCCTGGGGCAAACACTGCCTGCTGCACCGGTCTCGGATCATGATGGGTCACCTGTCTCAACTGCTCACCCACCACCCTGTGTACCGTTCTCAGGCGCCGCCGATGGTCCTGGGCCCAGGCGGTACTGAACCAAGAAGGGTCCGCCATGGGATCAGGCATGTGTAGATCTTCAATCTCCCTGCCTGCCCTCCCCAACATCAGCAAGTGCGGCGACTACCCTGTCGTGTTGTGGACCCGATTGTTATAGACCTACATCAGTTCCGATAGTTACTCAGGCCAGCGCACTTTTTGATCATTTTCCAGGGTCCGCAGCATTTGCAGGAGGGTTTGGTTGAAACGTTCACATGTTCCGTTGCCTTGCGGATGATAGGGCATCGTCCTAGACTGTTCAATACCATAAAGGCGATAAAGTTCTTTCATTAAGGCGCCTTGGATGCATGCTCCCTGATAAGAATTAATCCGCCGGGGACACCCAAACACTTGGATGAAGTGGTGACATACTGCCTCTGCGGCTGATTCTGTGGTCTGGTCTCTGCTAGATATTGCCACTGCCACTGTGTATTTTGTGAAATGATCCGTCATCAACAAACAATACGAGTGTCCTGAACTGCAGTATCCTCTTTGTATATAGTCATATATCATGAGTAACTCCAACGGAGCGGACGTACAGATGGTCTGAACGGGAGCTCGCTCTTCGAGACTCTTGCTCAGCCCTCACGCTCGGCATTTTCGACACGCCTCAACTACCATTTTCTCTAGGTCTGGGCAATATACCAGTCTCTGTAGCCACTTGTAAATCTTCTCGATCCCGAAATGAGCTCCTCTCTCATGGGCCTCTCGAGCGGCAACTGGACCCAATGTCATGGGAATCACCACCTGTTGGCGGTGCTGCAACTCTGAGGGTAGGTAAATCTGATGACATAAGAGACCTTGCACCACATTCAGCTTATCCCATTGACTCAGCAGTTTTTCACCTTCTGGGGACAATCTCACCTGCTCCTCTGGCCGGGGTCATACAGTACAGACCAAAAGTTTGGACACACCTTCTCATTTAAAGATTTTTCTGTATTTTCATGACTTTGAAAATTGTACATTCACACTGAAGGCATCAAAACTATGAATTAACACATGTGGAATTATATACTTAACAAAAATGTATGAAACAACTGAAAATATGTCTTATATTCTTGATTCTTCAAAGTAGCCACCTTTTGCTTTGATGACTGCTTTGCACACTCTTGGCATTCTCTTGATGAGCTTCAAGAGGTAGTCACCGGAAATGGTTTTCACTTCACAGGTGTGCCCTGTCAGGTTTGATAAGTGGGATTTCTTGCCTTATAAATAGGGTTGGGACCATCAGTTGTGTTGTGCAGAAGTCAAGTGGATACACAGCTGATAGTCCTACTGAATAGACTGTTAGAATTTGTGTTATGGCAAGAAAAAAGCAGCTAGGTAAAGAAAAACAAGTGGCCATCATTACTTTAAGAAATGAAGGTCAGTCAGTCCGAAAAATTGGGCAAACTTTGAATGTGTCCCCAAGTGCAGTTGCAAAAACCATCAAGCGCTACAAAGAAACTGGCTCACATGAGGACCGCTCCAGGAAAGGAAGACCAAGAGTCACCTCTGCTTCTGAGGATAAGTTTATCCGAGTCACCAGCCTCAGAAATCGCAGGTTAACAGCAGCTCAGATTAGAGACCAGGTAAATGCCACACAGAGTTCTAGCAGCAGACACATCTCTTCAACAACTGTTAAGAGGAAACTTTGTGCAGCAGGCCTTCATGGTAGTTCTGCGCGCAGAGCCTGCACCACGTCCTTCAAGGTATCTGGGTCTTCGGATCCTGTCCGGCCTTCCGTTACGTGTGTGCTATTCACGACTTTCTCAATCATGGGCGTGGACTCTTCTTCTCTTTCTATTGTGGCAAGGTAGATCTGGTAGAAGGTCATGTCGGTCGTCATCCGGGTCATCTCCTGCAACTTGTCCCGTAGGAATTTATTGACTAACCCAGAAATGAACTGGTCCCGCAGCAGCCTGTCCACTGCCCGGAAATCTCCCATGGCTCCAGGGTTCCGCTGCTGTACTTCATTTAACATTTCTTGCAAAGCATTGGAGTATTGCATTAGAGTCTTGCCCTCTTGCTGCGGCTGATTAAAGAAGGAACTTCGCAGTTGCGTCACTCTGACACCCCTATACCCGTGGGTTCCCTCCAGCAGTGCAAGTATCTTATCTAAGGTGTCTCGTTCAGGCTCAGGCTGGACCATTACTGTCCACCTGGCATCACCCTCTAGTGCATTCAATGTTATCTCCGCTCGCAACTCCGGGATCAAATTGCACATTTTAAGCACACTCCGCACCCTTTCTGTCCAATCTTACAACAACATATCTTTACCGTTATATTTCGGCAAATGCTGTAATAGTGCCCCAGCAGGAAGGTATCCTGCCGAAACTGAAGCAGCGGGAGGTGGCTTCGGTACCTGGGCCGGGGCCACCGCTGCTAAGGGGTTGTCTCCCTCCATGTCCCTGTCCAAGGCAATCGCTGTATCCTGCAGACTATGCCAAGTTGTAGACCGTGTACTGAGGAGGTCTCTCTCAGAATACAGCGGGAGAAGGACAAGGGATACTAGCAGACAATTTGTTGGGGTAACACCTTTTTACTAAGAACAGGAACTGGGTTGCTCCGGCAATGCAAGAAAGGAACACCAATAAACCTCACACACACCTAGCTCAAGACAGCTAGGACCCTTGCACTGCACAACTGACAGGAACCGGATGTACTAACATAAGAACTATAATTTGCCTACCCAGTGGTTTCGCCTAATGTGGTAACCGCGTGTTACCCAGAGGAATGACGTAATCAGATGGCTGCACAAAGCGGCACGTGCAGTGGTGTAGCGCAACAGTTAACAAACTTAACAACTCTCTATGTTTACAATACTGTTATTCTAGCTATACACAATCTTACCACTGGGGGGAGTCTCTAGCTAAGGTTCACCCAAACCTGCCAACAATCAATGTGTTTAGCATCAAACTCTTGCTGTTATTTGCATTCATGCATCCACCAGGATCCCTGTGGTGGTGCCTGAGATCAGGACTTACCGGCCGTTAACTGTTCTCTGAAGAAGCTGTCTGATCGGGCACTTAGCTGGGAGACTGAGTAGAGGGTCCTGACCTTGTCACAGGAGCATAATTTTCAGTCTGTCAGACTAGCAGAGGGCCCTTCACATCACTCAGATGCCCTGGGGGGAATCCAACTCTGCATCCAACTGTAGTCATCCCCCCAAGGTGACTCCTTCTCCCTGGCCAGAGTCACAGACAAGGCTTCACCTTCAGTCAAAGTTCTGTTACACTCCCAGCACTCTGCACACACTGAGCTCTTAAGATGCAGCTCCAGATTCTCTTTCCTCTCCTCACTGCTGCTTGTTTTTTGCTGACTCACACACCAGCAAGTTCACCAAAGAGTCCCTTTTAAGAGGCCACAGAGACCTCTTGTGGCCGGAGGCTGATAAAGTTGCAATGTCCACACATCTCTCTCTCACAACTATATTAAAATAAAAGCTGAGCTCTGATTGGTTACTATAGTAAAATACAAGCTTAGCTCTGAATGGTTACTATGGTAAAATAAAAGCTGAACTCTGATGGTTGCTATATTAAAATAAAAGCTGAGCTCTGATTGGTCCACCGTGCTTAACTGCTCCAGCAGACATTTATTATTCTACCGCTCCAGAACAAACTGTTTTTTGTTATTGACAAATATTTCCCATGTTACATCCTGAGACCGGCTGACACTTTCCTGTTCCCGGGTCCTATGTTTTCCTGCATAGTTGTTTTGTCTTGTTTCCATGTAGAAGCTTTTGAACACATTTCCTCCATGAAGAAGACATCTGAGCAGACGTCTCTAGACAGTGGGTGGGTGTAGCTGGTCCCACTGGTTGCTGCCAGCTCTGAGCTGATGGCACTGTTGGACATTGTCCAATTTCAGAGGGCAGTAACATGATGTTTCCCCTCTGTAGTGGGCCGAACACTGAGCCATGCTTGAGATAGGCTGTAGAGGGCAGTAACATGATGTGTCCCCTCTGTCTTCTCGGTAGTGGGCCGGACACTGATCGATGCCTGTGACAGGCTGCAGAGAGCAGTAACATGATGTGTCCCCTCTGTCCTCTCTGTGACATGCAGAAGTAGTGCTGTTGCTTCAAAAGCATCCAGCAACTATAAGAGTTAAGACAGTCACAGGAGACACGGAGTGGTTAGCAGAGCCCCAGGGGGATTGTGGTGGAGTTGTTTACTGTTCTGGCTGGAGCTGTAGAGAAAGGTGGTGTGTGATCTGTATCTCACAGAAGACAAGGGAACAGAATTTGGGTCAGGAGGGAAGCTAAACACAGGTCATATAGACTCCCTGAGCTAATAGTGTGGAGTATTATCAGGCAGAAAGATAAGGACTGGAAGGAATTGTGTCATAGGGATCATCTCCCTGATCAAACCCTCCCCCCTCAATCTCCATGCAGGATAAAGAATGCTGTGTAATAGTGAGTCCTTGTCAAGGAAAAGCCTGCTGTTTATGCATAGACGTGTGCTGCCAAGAGATCTAATCTGTGCTGAATTATGCTACTGAAGAGACTGACGTTACTGTGCATTCTTTATGAGACTGTACTGTAATGAAGATTGTTGCTGTAATATCCCTGAATTATACTGGCCATGCTTCAGATTAAATTCCACTGTTAAACTGTTGAAAAGACTCTTGTCATATGTGTCTGGTCAGCAACTGAATCTACCGTGTGCCTGAGAGAAGCTGCAGCCTATGGTCGCCCTGAGTAGCATTTCCCCCAGGATTTCAACGAATTCATGAAACCTGTCTCGCCCTATCTGAACCTAGTGGCGTGCTTGTAACATCTCTGTAGATGGCCGAACACAGAACCGTGCCTGTGAGAGGCTGCAGAGGGCAGTAACATGATGTGTCCCCTCTGCCCTCTCTGTAGTGAGCCGGACACTGAACCGTGCTTGTGACAGGTTGCAGAGGGCAGTAACATGATGTGTCCCCTCTGTCCTCTCTATAGGGGGACGGACACTGAACCGTGCCTGTGAGAGGATGCAGAGGGCAGTAACATGATGTGTCCCCTCTGTCCTCTCTATAGGGGGCCGGATACTGTACCGTGCCTGTGAGAGGATGCAGAGGGCAGTAACATGATGTGTCCCCTCTGTCCTCTCTGTAGTGAGCCGGACACTGAACCGTGCTTGTGACAGGTTGCAGAGGGCAGTAACATGATGTGTCCCCTCTGTCCTCTCTGTAGTGAGCCGGACACTGAACCGTTCTTGTGACAGGTTGCAGAGGGCAGTAACATGATGTGTCCCCTCTGCCCTCTCTGTAGTGGGCCGGACACTGAAGCATGCCAGAGACAAGCTGCAGAGGGCAGTAACATGAGTCCCCTTATCCTCTCTGTAGTGGGCCGGACACTGATCCGTGCCTGTGAGAGGCTGCAGAGGGCAGTAACATGAGTCCCCTTATCCTCTCTGTAGTGGGCCGGACACTGATCCGTGCCTGTGAGAGGCTGCAGAGGGCAGTAACATGTGTTCCCTTATCCTCTCTGTAGTGGGCCGTACACTGAACCATGCCTTTGACAGATTGCAGAGGGCAGTAACATGATATGTCCCCCTGTCCTCTCTGTAGTGGGCCGTACACTGATCCGTGCCTGTGACAGGTTGCAGAGGGCAGTAACATGATGTGTCCCCTCTGTCCTCTCTGTAGTGAGCCGGACACTGAACCGTGCTTGTGACAGGTTGCAGAGGGCAGTAACATGATGTGTCCCCTCTGCCCTCTCTGTTGTGGGCCGGACACTGAACCGTGCCTGTGACAGGTTGCAGAGGGCAATAACATGATGTGTCCTCTCTGTAGTGTGCCGGACACTGAACCGTGCTTGTGACAGGCTGCAGAGGGCGCCACTGCAGCTTCTCCTGTGCTTTACATTTGCACTTGAAATAATCTTTACGATCAGCTGCATCTCCCTATGTAATGCATGATACCAAAGTGGTGATTCCTTTTTTATGTTTCACCCTCTCAGTTGATCAGCTGCTTTTGATCTTCTTAACATTTCAACTATGGCTACAAATCTTTTGTCAAAGGATGATCTATATTAATATGAGATAAACTTCTTTATATAGATGTCAGCTGGTGGCGCTGTTGCATTGAATGCTATAAAAAAATGGCCTTTGGTCGTGGTGAAGAGCGGTACTGCAAGCGATAGAAGTAACAAAAGTTGCAAGCGTCTAAAGACGCAACGCACTCGAAAGCTTTTCAATGCCAAGCATTATATCAATTCAATATCATCTTTTTACTAGATGATGCATTGACTTTAAGTCACCAATAAGTAGTAAAGAATTCCATACGAACCTTTCTAAGAGGCCCTTTAATCTTCAATGACCTTACAGTATATTAGAAAATCAGTACAGAACACATAATAGATGTTTTTATCATTTTTAAAGCCTGACAACACCATTTATTTATTAGCCTGTACTCAATTCACATGTCAAACATAAGAATATTTATCATGAGAGGCAATTATGTCAAATGGCAATTTACCTTTTTTCCAGCTCAACAAAATAAAGAGAACTCGCTGAGAATTATGTAGCGTTTTATAAAAGGTACTCAGCGAGCAAAGTTAATGAAGATTGACTTGTACATTCTCTCTTATTGAATAGTGTATTGACTTTATTAATAATAAGGTATCAGCACAGCATAAAAAATACTGTAAGAAATGTTCTTCTTTCTTAAAGAGCCATATAAACACCAGATAAAGCCTCAGAATTTAATACTAGTAGAAGGCGGTCAAATGACAAGATTGGTGTCTGAGTATTATTGCGTCGTCTGATCCACAGATAGTTAGGAAACAATAGAAAGAGAAAAAAGATGAATGGAAGAATCACAGGGAATCTAGAAAATTGCTGCTTCTTGGCTTGGGATCTCCAGCTCCTACTTTTCATGGTTTGTCTATAGCAAATCTGACATGTATTTACAGCCACTAGGGGGAGCTCCCTGTATACAAAGATAATTTTATCATGTATGTTTGCAGTCACCACTAGGGGGAGCTCCCTGTATACAGAGATACATGATAAGATTCTGTCTGCAGCCACCACTAGGGGGAGCGCCCTGTATACAGAGATACATGATAACATCCTGTCTGCAGCCACCACTAGGGGGAGCTCCCTGTATACAGCGATACATGGTAAGATTCTATCTGCAGTCACCACTAGGGGGAGCGCCCTGTATACAGAGATACATGATAAGATTCTGTCTGCAGCCACCACTAGGGGGAGCTCCCTGTATACAGAGATACATGATGAGAATGTATCTGCAGTCACCACTAGGGGGAGTTCACTGTATGCAGATATACATGATAAGATTCTGTCTGCAGCCACCACTAGGGGGAGCTCCCTGTATACAGAGACACATGATAAGATCCTGTCTGCAGTCATCACTAGGGGGAGCTCCATGTATACAGAGATACATGATAAGTTTCTGTCTGCTGCCACCAGTAGGGGGAGCTGCCTGTTTACAGAGATACATGATAAGATTCTGTCTGCAGCCAGCACTAGGGGGATCTCCCTGTATACAGAGATACATGATAAGATTCTGTCGGCAGTCACCACTAGGGTGAGCTCCGTGTATACAGAGATACATGATAAGATCCTGTCTGCAGCCACCACTAGGAGGAGCTCCCTGTATACAGAGATACATGATAAGATTCTGTCTGCAGCCACCACTAAGGGGAGCTCCCTGTATACAGAGATACATAATAAGATTCTGTCTGCAGCCACCACTAAGGGGAGCTCCCTGTATACAGAGATACATAATAAGATTCTGTCTGCAGTCACCACTAGGTGGAGCTCCCTGTACACAGAAATACATGATAAGATTTTGTCTGCAGTCACCACTAGGAAGAGCTCCCTGTAGAGAGATACATGCTAAGTTTCTGTCTGCAGTCACCACTAGGGGGAGCTCCCTGTATGCAGAGATACATGAGAAGATTCTGTCTGCAGTCACCACTAGGGGGAGCTCCCTATATACTGTGTATTCATTGACCTCAGTAATAGAACATGTTACATGATTACACAGGACTACCTGATACCTGCACAGCATGAATTATCATTGTGTTTCCACTATTTATACGTACAGTATATATATAACTGTCTATCATAGCGTCCCTCTGTCTGAAGCCTCTATAGACTGCGCATGTGCAACGCGCAGTCTGGCTCCAGACAGAAGAACGGATGGAGCCGTTACAGGTAAGAGGAGTGTATGGCGCTGTAGATCGTGGTATGCGTAGACACTGAACGCATACCACGATCTCCGGCGCCATACTTACATACTTACCTGACCGGGAGGAGCATTGCCGCGGCACCTCTCTTCTCACCGTAGACCGGGGCAGGAGTGAAGGCGTCTTAGTCGGCGCATGCGCATAGCGCTATCCGGCGCCATTTTACTGAAGACACATTTGCAGTGTGTCTTCAGCAAAATGGCGCCAGACAGGACACCGCAGCGCTGGAGCACAGGGAAGAAAGGTGAGTATAAGTGGTTTTTTTTGTATGTGTGCAGCGTGAAAGGGATGAGGGGGCCACACATACCAGGATTGGGGGGTGAGGGGGCCACACATACCAGGGTTGGGGAGTGAAGGGGCCCCACATACCAGGATTGGGGGGTGAGGGGCCCATGCATACCAGGATTGGCGGGTGAGGGGCCCATGCATACCAGGATTGGGGGGTGAGGGGCCCATGCATACCAGGATTGGGGGATGAGGGGGCCACACATACCAGGATTGGGGGATGTGAGAACCATGCATACCAGGATTGAGGGGTGAGGGGACGATGCATACCAGGATTGGGGGGTGAGGGGACCATTCATACCAGGATTGGGGGTGAGGGGACCATGCATACCAGGATTGGGGGATAAGGGGTACCATGCATACCAGGATTGGGGGATGAGGGGGCCCATGCATACCAGGATTGGGGGATGAGGGGGCCACACATACCAGGATTGGGGGATGTGAGAACCATGCATACCAGGATTGAGGGGTGAGGGGACCATGCATACCAGGATTGGGGGGTGAGGGGACCATTCATACCAGGATTGGGGGTGAGGGGACCATGCATACCAGGATTGGGGGATAAGGGGTACCATGCATACCAGGATTGGGGGATGAGGGGGCCCATGCATACCAGGATTGGGGGATGAGGGGGCCACACATACCAGGATTGGGGGATGTGAGAACCATGCATACCAGGATTGAGGGGTGAGGGGACCATGCATACCAGGATTGGGGGGTGAGGGGACCATTCATACCAGGATTGGGGGTGAGGGGACCATGCATACCAGGATTGGGGGATAAGGGGTACCATGCATACCAGGATTGGGGGATGAGGGGTACCATGCATACCAGGATTGGGGGATGAGGGGTAACATGCATACCACGATTGGGGGATGAGATGTACCGTACATACTAGGATTGGGGGATGAGGGTTGCCATGCATACCAGGATAGGAATGCGGGGTACCATGCATACCAGGATGATGGATGGGGTGCCATGCATACCAGGATGAGGGGTGAGGGGACCATGCATACCAGGATTGGGGGGGGCGGGGACCATGCATATCAGGATTGGGGGTGAGGGGACCATGCATACCAGGATTGGGGGTGAGGGGACCATGTATACCAGGATTAGGGGATGAGGGGGGCCATGCATACCAGGATTGGGGGGATGAGGGGGGCCATGCATACCAGGATCGGGGGGATGAGGGGGGCCATGCATACCAGGATTAGGATGAAGGATGCCATGTATACCAGGATGAGGGGTACCATACATACCAGAATAGGGATGTGGGGTACCATGCATACCAGGATGAGGGATGGGGTGCCATGCATACCAGGATGAGGGATGGGGTGTCATGCATACCAGGATGAGGGATGGGGTATCATGCATACCAGGATGAGGGGTACCATGCATACCAGAATAGGGATGAGGGGTACCATGCATACCAGGATAGGAATGCGGGGTACCATGCATACCAGGATTGAGGGATGAGGAGGCCATACATACCAGAATTGGAATGAGGGGTGCCATGTATACCAGGATGAGGGGTACCATACAAACCAGAATAGGGATGTGGGGTACCATGCATACCACAATGAGAGATGGGGTGCCATGTATACCAGGATGAGGGGTACCATACATACCAGGATAGGGATGCGGGGTACCATGCATACCAGGATGAGGGATGGGGTGCTATGCATACCAGGATGAGGGGTGCCATACATACCAGGGTAGGGATGAGGAGTGCCATGCATACCAGGATTGGGGATGAGGGGTACAATGCACACCAGAATTGGGGATAAGGAAGCCATGCATACCAGAATAGGGATGAGGGGTACCATGCATACCAGGATAGGAATGCGGGGTACCATACATACCAGGATTGAGGGATGAGGAGGCCATACATACCAGAATTGGGATGAGGGGTGCCATGTATACCAGGATGAGGGGTACCATACAAACCAGAATAGGGATACGGGGTACCATGCATACCACAATGAGGGATGGGGTGCCATGTATACCAGGATGAGGGATGGATGGTGCCATGCATACCAGGATGAAGGGTACCATACATACCAGGATAGGGATGCGGGGTACCATGCATACCAGGATGAGGGATGGGGTGCCATGCATACCAGGATGAGGGATGGGGTGTCATGCATACCAGGATGAGGGATGGGGTATCATGCATACCAGGATGAGGGGTACCATGCATACCAGAATAGGGATGAAGGGTACCATGCACACCAGGCTAGGAATGCGGGGTACCATGCATACCAGGATTGAGGGATGAGGAGGCCATACATACCAGAATTGGAATGAGGGGTGCCATGTATACCAGGATGAGGGGTACCATACAAACCAGAATAGGGATGCGGGGTACTATGCATACCACAATGAGGGATGGGGTGCCATGTATACCAGGATGAGGGGTACCATACATACCAGGATAGGGATGTGGGGTAACATGCATACCAGGATGAGGGATGGGGTGCTATGCATACCAGGATGAGGGGTACCATACATACCAGGGTAGGGATGAGGAGTGCCATGCATACCAGGATTGGGGATGAGGGGTACCATGCACACCAGGATTGGGGATAAGGAAGCCATGCATACCAGAATAGGGATGAGGGGTACCATGCATACCAGGATAGGAATGCGGGGTACCATGCATACCAGGATTGAGGGATGAGGAGGCCATACATACCAGAATTGGGATGAGGGGTGCCATGTATACCAGAATGAGGGGTACCATACAAACCTGAATAGGGATGCGGGGTACCATGCATACCACAATGAAGGATGGGGTGCCATGTATAGCAGGATGAGGGATGGGTGGTGCCATGCATACCAGGATGAAGGGTACCATACGTACCAGGATAGGGATGCGGGGTACCATGCATACCAGGATGAGGGATGGGTGGTGCCATGCATACCAGGGTGAGGGGTACCATACATACCAGGGTAGGGATGAGGGATGGGGTACCATGCATACCAGGATTGGGTATGAGGGGTGCCATGCATACCAGGATTGGGGATGAGGGGTGCCATGCATTCCAGGATTGGGGGTGAGGGGTGCCATGCATACAGGATTTGCGGTGAGGGGTGCCATGCATACCAGGATTGGGGATGAGGGGTGCCATGCATACCAGGATTTGGGATGAAGGGTGCCATGCATACCAGGATTGGGGATGAGGGGTGCAATGCATATCACGATTGGGGATGAGGGGTGCCATGCATACCAGGATTGGGGGTGAGGGGTGCCATGCATACCAGGATTGGGGGTGAGGGGTGCCCTGCATACCAGGATTTGGGGTGAGGTGTGCCATGCATACCAGGATTGGGGATGAGGGGTGCCATGTATTCCATGATTGAGGGTGAGGGGTGCCATGCATACAGGATTTGGGGTGAGGGTGCCATGCATACCAGGATTGGGGATGAGGGGTGCCATGCATACCAGGATTGGGGATGAAGGGTGCCATACATACCAGGATTGGGGATGAGGGGTGCCATGCATACCAGACTTGGGGGTGAGGGGTGCCATGCATACCAGGATTGGGGATGAGGGGTGCCATGCATACCAGGATTGGGGATGAGGGGTGCCATGCATACCAGGCTTGGGGGTGAGGGGTGCCATGGATACCAGGATTGGGGGTGAGGCGTGCCATGCATATTAGGATAGGGATGAGGGCAGCACATAACAGGAAGGAGGAACAGGATTGGGCAGCACAAATGCCAGGATGGGGGCAACACAAATACCAGGATGGGGGTAGCACAAATGCCAGGATAGGAGACCATATACCAATAAAAATGCTCGCCACCCGAGTGTAGAATGGGATCAATAGCTAGTATATATATATATATATATCTACAGGTGCTTCTCACAAAATTAGAATATCATCAAAAAGTTAATTTATTTCAGTTCTTCAATACAAAAAGTGAAACTCATATATTATATAGAATCATTACACACAGAGGGATCTATTATATAGAGTCATTACACGCAGAGGGATCTATTATATAGAGTCATTACACGCAGAGGAATCTATTATATAGAGTCATTACACGCAGAGGAATCTATTATATAGAGTCATTACACGCAGAGGGATCTATTATATAGAGTCATTACACACAGAGGGATCTATTATATAGAGTCATTACACGCAGAGTGATCTATCATATAGAGTCATTACACACAGAGGGATCTATTATATAGAGTCGTTACACACAGAGGGATCTATTATATAGAGTCATTACACACAGAGGGATCTATTATATAGAGTCATTACACACAGAGGGATCTATTATAGAGTCATTACACACAGAGGGATCTATTATATAGAGTCATTACACACAGAGGGATCTATTATATAGAGTCATTACACACAGAGGGATCTATTATATAGAGTCATTACACGCAGAGGGATCTATTATATAGAGTCATTACACGCAGAGGGATCTATTATATAGAGTCACTACACGCAGAGGGATCTATTATATAGAGTCACTACATGCAGAGGGATCTATTATATAGAGTCATTACACGCAGAGGGATCTATTATATAGAGTCATTACACGCAGAGGGATCTATTATATAGAGTCATTACACGCAGAGGAATCTATTATATAGAGTCATTACACGCAGAGGGATCTATCATATAGAGTCATTACACACAAAGGAATCTATTATATAGAGTCATTACACGCAGAGGGATCTATCATATAGAGTCATTACACACAGAGGGATCTATTATATAGAGTCGTTACACACAGAGGGATCTATTATATAGAGTCATTATACACAGAGGGATCTATTATATAGAGTCATTACACACAGAGGGATCTATTATAGAGTCATTACACACAGAGGGATCTATTATATAGAGTCATTACACACAGAGGGATCTATTATATAGAGTCATTACACACAGAGGGATCTATTATATAGAGTCATTACACGCAGAGGGATCTATTATATAGAGCCATTACACGCAGAGGGATCTATTATATAGAGTCACTACACGCAGAGGGATCTATTATATAGAGTCACTACACACAGAGGGATCTATTATATAGAGTCATTACACGCAGAGGGATCTATTATATAGAGTCATTACACGCAGAGGGATCTATTATATAGAGTCATTACACGCAGAGGGATCTATTATATAGAGTCATTACACGCAGAGGGATCTGTTATATAGAGTCATTACACGCAGAGGGATCTATTATATAGAGTCATTACATGCAGAGTGATCTATTATATAGAGTCATTACACACAGAGGGATCTATTATATAGAGTCCTTACACGCAGAGGGATCTATTATAGAGTCATTACACACAGAGGGATCTATTATATAGAGTCATTACACGCAGAGGGATCTATTATATAGAGTCATTGCACGCAGAGGGATCTATTATATAGAGTCTTTACATGCAGAGGGATCTATTATATAGAGTCATTACACGCAGAGGGATCTATTATATAGAGTCATTACACGCAGAGGGATCTATTATAGAGTCATTACACGCAGAGGGATCTATTATATAGAGTCATTACATGCAGAGGGATCTATTATATAGAGTCATTACATGCAGAGGGATCTATTATATAGAGTCATTACATGCAGAGGGATCTATTATATAGTGTCATTACACGCAGAGGGATCTATTATATAGAGTCATTACACGCAGAGGGATCTATTATATAGAGTCATTACACGCAGAGGGATCTATTATATAGAGTCATTACACACAGAGGGATCTATTATATAGAGTCCTTACACGCAGAGGGATCTATTATATAGAGTCATTACACGCAGAGGGATCTATTATATAGAGTCCTTACACACAGAGGGATCTATTATATAGAGTCCTTACACACAGAGGGATCTATTCTATAGAGTCCTTACACACAGAGGGATCTATTATATAGAGTCATTACTCACAGAGGGATCTATTATATAGAGTCATTACACACAGAGGGATCTATTATATAGAGTCATTACACACAGAGGGATCTATTATATAGAGTCATTACACACAGAGGGATCTATTATATAGAGTCATTACACACAGAGGGATCTATTATATAGTCATTACACAAAGAGTGATCTATTATATAGAGTCATTACACACAGAGGGATCTATTATATAGAGTCATTACACACAGAGGGATCTATTATATAGAGTCATTACACACAGAGGGATCTATTCTATAGAGTCCTTACACACAGAGGGATCTATTCTATAGAGTCCTTACACACAGAGGGATCTATTATATAGAGTCATTACACACAGAGGGATCTATTATATAGAGTCATTACACACAGAGCGATCTATTATATAGAGTCATTACACGCAGAGGGATCTATTATATAGAGTCATTACACGCAGAGGGATCTATTATATAGAGTAATTACACGCAGAGGGATCTATTATAGAGTCATTACACGCAGAGGGATCTATTATATAGAGTCATTACATGCAGAGGGATCTATTATATAGAGTCATTACATGCAGAAGGATCTATTATATAGAGTCATTACATGCAGAGGGATCTATTATATAGTGTCATTACACGCAGAGGGATCTATTATATAGTCATTACACGCAGAGGGATCTATTATATAGAGTCATTACACGCAGAGGGATCTATTATATAGAGTCATTACACGCAGAGGGATCTATTATATAGAGTCCTTACACGCAGAGGGATCTATTATATAGAGTCCTTACACGCAGAGGGATCTATTATATAGAGTCCTTACACACAGAGGGATCTATTCTATAGAGTCCTTACACACAGAGGGATCTATTCTATAGAGTCCTTACACACAGAGGGATCTATTATATAGAGTCATTACTCACAGAGGGATCTATTATATAGAGTCATTACACACAGAGGGATCTATTATATAGAGTCATTACACACAGAGGGATCTATTATATAGAGTCATTACACACAGAGGGATCTATTATATAGAGTCATTACACACAGAGGGATCTATTATATAGAGTCATTACACACAGAGGGATCTATTATATAGTCATTACACACAGAATGATCTATTATATAGAGTCATTACACACAGAGGGATCTATTATATAGAGTCATTACACACAGAGGGATCTATTATATAGAGTCATTACACACAGAGTGATCTATTATATAGAGTCATTACACACAGAGGGATCTATTATATAGAGTCATTACACACAGAGGGATCTATTATATAGAGTCATTACACACAGAGGGATCTATTCTATAGAGTCCTTACACACAGAGGGATCTATTCTATAGAGTCCCTACACACAGAGGGATCTATTATATAGAGTCATTACACACAGAGGGATCTATTATATAGAGTCATTACACACAGAGCGATCTATTATATAGAGTCATTACACGCAGAGGGATCTATTATATAGAGTCATTACACGCAGAGGGATTTATTATATAGAGTCATTACACGCAGAGGGATCTATTATAGAGTCATTACACGCAGAGGGATCTATTATATAGTCATTACACACAGAGGGATCTATTATATAGAGACATTACATGCAGAAGGATCTATTATATAGAGTCATTACATGCAGAGGGATCTATTATATAGTGTCATTACACGCAGAGGGATCTATTATATAGAGTCATTACACGCAGAGGGATCTATTATATAGAGTCATTACACGCAGAGGGATCTATTATATAGAGTCATTACACGCAGAGGGATCTATTATATAGAGTCCTTACACGCAGAGGGATCTATTATATAGAGTCATTACACGCAGAGGGATCTATTATATAGAGTCCTTACACACAGAGGGATCTATTATATAGAGTCCTTACACACAGAGGGATCTATTCTATAGAGTCCTTACACACAGAGGGATCTATTATATAGAGTCATTACTCACAGAGGGATCTATTATATAGAGTCATTACACACAGAGGGATCTATTATATAGAGTCATTACACACAGAGGGATCTATTATATAGAGTCATTACACACAGAGGTATCTATTATATAGTCATTACACACAGAGTGATCTATTATATAGAGTCATTACACACAGAGGGATCTATTCTATAGAGTCATTACACACAGAGGGATCTATTCCATAGAGTCATTACACACAGAGGGATCTATTATATAGAGTCATTACACACAGAGGGATCTATTATATAGAGTCATTACACACAGAGGGATCTATTATATAGAGTCATTACACACAGAGCGATCTATTATATAGAGTCATTACACGCAGAGGGATCTATTATATAGAGTCATTACACGCAGAGGGATCTATTATAGAGTCATTACACGCAGAGGGATCTAATATATAGTCATTACATGCAGAGGGATCTATTATATAGAGTCATTACATGCAGAAGGATCTATTATATAGAGTCATTACATGCAGAGGGATCTATTATATAGTGTCATTACATGCAGAGTAATATATTATATAGAGTCATTACACGCAGAGGGATCTATTATATAGAGTCATTACACGCAGAGGGATCTATTATATAGAGTCCTTACACGCAGAGGGATCTATTATATAGAGTCCTTACACGCAGAGGGATCTATTATATAGAGTCCTTACACACAGAGGGATCTATTCTATAGAGTCCTTACACAAAGAGGGATCTATTCTATAGAGTCCTTACACACAGAGGGATCTATTATATAGAGTCATTACTCACAGAGGGATCTATTATATAGAGTCATTACACACAGAGGGATCTATTATATAGAGTCATTACACACAGAGGGATCTATTATATAGAGTCATTACACACAGAGGGATCTATTATATAGAGTCATTACACACAGAGGGATCTATTATATAGAGTCATTACACACAGAGGGATCTATTATATAGTCATTACACACAGAGTGATCTATTATATAGAGTCATTACACACAGAGGGATCTATTATATAGAGTCATTACACACAGAGGGATCTATTATATAGAGTCATTACACACAGAGGGATCTATTCTATAGAGTCCTTACACACAGAGGGATCTATTATATAGAGTCATTACACACAGAGGGATCTATTATATAGAGTCATTACACACAGAGCGATCTATTATATAGAGTCATTACACACAGAGGGATCTATTATATAGAGTCATTACACACAGAGGGATCTATCATATAGAGTCACTACACACAGAGGGATCTATTATATAGAGTCATTACACACAGAGGGATCTATTATATAGAGTCATTTCACACAGAGGGATCTATTATAGAGTCATTACACACAGAGGGATCTATTATATAGAGTCATTACACACAGAGGGATCAATTATATAGAGTCATTACACACAGAGGGATCTATTATATAGAGTCATTACACACAGAGGGATCTATTATATAGAGTCATTACACACAGAGGGATCTATTATAGAGTCATTACACACAGAGGGATCTATTATATAGAGTCATTACAGACAGAGGGATCTATTATATAGAGTCATTACACGCAGGGGGATCTATTATATAGAGTCATTACACGCAGAGGGAACTATTATATAGAGTCATTACATGCAGGGGGATCTATTATATAGAATCATTACACGCAGAGGGATCTATTATATAGAGTCATTACACGCAGAGGGATCTATTATATTGAGTCATTACACGCAGAGGGATCTATGATATAGAGTCATTACACGCAGAGGGATCTATTATATAGAGTCATTACACGCAGAGGGATCTATTATATAGAGTCATTACACGCAGAGGGATCTATTATATAGAGTCATTACACGCAGAGGGATCTATTATATAGAGTCATTACACGCAGAGGGATCTATTATAGAGTCATTACACGCAGAGGGATCTAATATATAGTCATTACATGCAGAGGGATCTATTATATAGAGTCATTACATGCAGAAGGATCTATTATATAGAGTCATTACATGCAGAGGGATCTATTATATAGTGTCATTACACGCAGAGGAATCTATTATATAGAGTCATTATACGCAGAGGGATCTATTATATAGAGTCATTACACGCAGAGGGATCTATTATATAGAGTCCTTACACGCAGAGGGATCTATTATATAGAGTCCTTACACGCAGAGGGATCTATTCTATAGAGTCCTTACACACAGAGGGATCTATTCTATAGAGTCCTTACACACAGAGGGATCTATTCTATAGAGTCCTTACACACAGAGGGATCTATTATATAGAGTCATTACTCACAGAGGGATCTATTATATAGAGTCATTACACACAGAGGGATCTATTATATAGAGTCATTACACACAGAGGGATCTATTATATAGAGTCATTACACACAGAGGGATCTATTATATAGAGTCATTACACACAGAGGGATCTATTATATAGTCATTACACACAGAGTGATCTATTATATAGTCATTACACACAGAGGGATCTATTATATAGAGTCATTACACACAGAGGGATCTATTATATAGAGTCATTATACACAGAGGGATCTATTCTATAGAGTCCTTACACACAGAGGGATCTATTATATAGAGTCATTACACACAGAGGGATCTATTATATAGAGTCATTACACACAGAGCGATCTTTAATATAGAGTCATTACACACAGAGGGATCTATTATATAGAGTCATTACACACAGAGGGATCTATCATATAGAGTCACTACACACAGAGGGATCTATTATATAGAGTCATTACACACAGAGGGATCTATTATATAGAGTCATTTCACACAGAGGGATCTATTATAGAGTCATTACACACAGAGGGATCTATTATATAGAGTCATTACACACAGAGGGATCAATTATATAGAGTCATTACACACAGAGGGATCTATTATATAGAGTCATTACACACAGAGGGATCTATTATATAGAGTCATTACACACAGAGGGATCTATTATAGAGTCATTACACACAGAGGGATCTATTATAGAGTCATTACACACAGAGGGATCTATTATATAGAGTCATTACACACAGAGGGATCAATTATATAGAGTCATTACACACAGAGGGATCTATTATATAGAGTCATTACACACAGAGGGATCTATTATATAGAGTCATTACACACAGAGGGATCTATTATAGAGTCATTACACACAGAGGGATCTATTATATAGAGTCATTACAGACAGAGGGATCTATTATATAGAGTCATTACACGCAGGGGGATCTATTATATAGAGTCATTACACGCAGAGGGAACTATTATATAGAGTCATTACATGCAGGGGGATCTATTATATAGAATCATTACACGCAGAGGGATCTATTATATAGAGTCATTACACGCAGAGGGATCTATTATATTGAGTCATTACACGCAGAGGGATCTATGATATAGAGTCATTACACGGAGAGGGATCTATTATATAGAGTCATTACACGCAGAGGGATCTATTATATAGAGCCATTACACGCAGAGGGATCTATTATATAGAGTCATTACACGCAGAGGGATCTATTATATAGAGTCATTACACGCAGAGGGATCTATTATAGAGTCATTACACGCAGAGGGATCTATTATATAGAGTCATTACACGCAGAGGGATCTATTATATAGAGTCATTACACGCAGAGGGATCTATTATATAGAGTCATTACACGCAGAGGGATCTATTATATAGAGTCATTACACGCAGAGTGATCTATTATATAGATTCATTACACGCAGAGGGATCTATTATATATAGTCATTACACACAGAGGGATCTATTATATAGAGTCATTACACACAGAGGGATCTATTATATAGAGTCCTTACACGCAGAGGAATCTATTATATAAAGTCATTACACACAGAGGGATCTATTATATAGAGTCCTTACACACAGAGGGATCTATTATATAAAGTCATTACACACAGAGGGATCTATTATATAGAGTCATTACACACAGAGGGATCTATTCTATAGAGTCCTTACACACAGAGGGATCTATTATATAGAGTCATTACACACAGATCGATCTATTCTATAGAGTCCTTACACACAGAGGGATCTATTATATAGAGTCATTACACACAGATCGATCTATTATATAGAGTCATTACACACAGAGCGATCTATTATATAGAGTCATTACACATAGAGGGATCTATTATATAGAGTCTGTAACGGGTCTGGGAGGCGGAACCTCTGAGCAACTATACAAGGGCGCAGTCCTTGTAAGGAAGCGGGTGGCTCCCAGGGAAGACGGGCAGGTAGTCACGGCAAGTGACAGGGACAGTCTCTGGGTAGAAGGGCAGGTAGTCACGGCAAGCGACAGGGACAGTCTCTGGGTAGAAGGACGGGTACTCACGGCAAGTGACAGGGACAGTCTCTGGGTAGAAGGACAGCAGGCAGGTGGCTGGTGAGCGCTCCCAGGTGAGCGGGCGAGAGTCTTTGGACGGGCAGGTGGTCACGGCAAGTGACGGCAGAGCCTCCAGGTAGGCTAGCAGGCAGGTAGCAGGTGAGTGCTCCCAGGTTAGCAGGCAAGAGTCTCTGGACAGGCAGGTGGTCACGGCAAGTGACGGCGGAGCCTCCAGGTAGGCTAGCAGGCAGGTAGCAGGTGAGCGCTTCCAGGTGAGCAGGCAAGAGTCTCTGGACAGGCAAGTGGTCACGGCAAGTGACGGCGGAGCCTCCAGGTAGGCTAGCAGGCAGGTAGCAGGTGAGCGCTCCCAGGTGAGCAGGCAAGAGTCTCTGGACAGGCAGGTGGTCACAGCAAGTGACGGCGGAGCCTCCAGGTAGGCTAGCAGGCAGGTAGCAGATGAGCGCTCCCAGGTGAGCGGGCAGGCTGGTCCATAGACAGACTGACAGGTGTCAGAAGGCAGACCGTCGGACCGCAGGCTTGCAAGCAGGTAAACGGATATCAGGCAGGTATCAAGCAGGAATCTGACAGGTGACTGGCAGGTAACTGGTAACGGGACCTGAGGGCTGAAGCAGAGTGATGGCTTTGCAACAACATTACTCGGGCACCTCCATTTTGGAGGAGGTGCCTTATATATGGTGAGGTCCTCCGGCCATTGGCCGGGGACTCCTTAGGACGGCGCGCGCGGCCCCTTTAAGAGAGGGGGAGCGCGCGCGCGCCCTAAGCACAGTGCCCGGGAAGCAGCGCGCGCTGCCAGCAGGGCGGGAGGAAGACGCCGGGCATGGAGTGGAGAGGTGAGGGGAACAGCGTCCCTGCCTAGCAGGAGGCAGGGACGCCGAGGCTACAGTACCCCCCCCTTTAGGCCCCCCCTTTTTTAGGCCAGACAGAAATTTATCAAGGATGAGAGGGGCATGGATGTTCTCCCGGGGCTCCCACGTTCTCTCCTTAGGACCAAACCCCTTCCAATCTACCAGAAAAAAAGGTTTTTCCTCTTACCCTTTTGGTGGCCAGAATGTTCTCTACCTCAAACTCGTTTTCAGCGGAAACCGGAGCAGGAGGCGTACCTGTAGACTTGGAAAAAGAGTTAAGTACCACGGGTTTGAGGAGAGATACATGGAAGGAGTTAGGGATCCGCAAGTTGGCCGGGAGTTTCAATTTATAAGCCACTGGGTTGATTTGTTTGATAACTTCTAGTGGGCCGATGAACCGAGGCCCTAACTTGTAGGAAGGAATCTTGAGCCGGACATACTTGGACGAGAGCCAGACTTTATCTCCAGGACGGAATTGTGGAGGATCCAGGCGTTTTTTGTCAGCGTGTTTTTCCATCCGCTCGGACGACTGAAGGAGTGCGGATCGGGTACTCTCCCAAATGGAGGAAAATTTGCTAACGAGAGATTCCGCAGCCGGATTGTCCACCGAGATGGAGACGGGAAATGGGATCCGAGGATGCTGACCGAAGACTACAAAAAACGGGGATCTGGAGGAAGATTCGCTCTCGTGATTATTGTAAGAGAATTCGGCCCATGGCAGGAGATCCACCCAGTCTGAATGGTGGGCATTAACGAAGTGCCGGAGGTAACTGGTCAGGATCTGATTGATCCGCTCCACTTGACCATTGGACTGTGGGTGGTATGCGGAGGAGAAGTCCAGGGAGACGTCTAGTAGCTTACATGTGGCTCTCCAGAAGCGTGAGGTGAACTGAACCCCACGATCCGACACGATGTGGAGGGGCAGGCCATGGAGACGGAAGATGTGGCGGATAAAGTCTTTAGCCAGCTCAGGTGCAGACGGGAGGCCTGGTAGGGGAATGAAATGAGCCATTTTGGAAAAGCGGTCAGCGACCACCCAAATGACCGTACAACCGGCAGAGACAGGGAGATCTGTTATGAAGTCCATAGCTATATGCTGCCAGGGGGCAGCAGGTACTGGAAGAGGAAGGAGGCGACCGGCTGGCAGGTGTCTCGGAACCTTGTTGCGGGCGCAGGACACACAGGCAGAAACAAAGTCTATTACGTCCTTGTGCAGGGTAGGCCACCAGTAGTGCCGGGTGATAAGCTGGAGGGTCTTTTTCTGACCGGCATGGCCAGCAAGCTTAGACGAGTGACCCCAGTGTAGGATCTTCTCCCGATTGTAACGGGTCTGGGAGGCGGAACCTCTGAGCTACTATACAAGGGGGTGGTCCTTGTAAAGGAGCGGGTGGCGACCAGGGAAGACGGGCAGGCAGTCACAGCAGGTGACCGGGACAGTCTCTGAGTGAACGGGCTGGAGGTCACGGCAAGTGACCGGGGCAGTCTCTGGATGAACGGGCAGGAGGTCACGGCAAGTGACCAGGGCAGTCTCTGGATGAACGGGCAGGAGGTCACGGCAAGTGACCGGGGCAGTCTCTGGATGAACGGGCAGGAGGTCATGGCAAGTGACCGGGGCAGTCTCTGGATGAACGGGCAGGAGGTCACGGCAAGTGACCGGGGCAGTCTCTGGATGAACGGGCAGGAGGTCACGGCAAGTGACCGGGGCAGTCTCTGGGTAAAGGGTTGGTACGACCTGTGGCGGCTGATGGTAGACGTGAGCTCCCAGGTGAGCAGGCGAGAGTCTCTGGATAAACGGGTGGTCACAGCATGTGACGGCGGAGCCTCCAGGAAGACCAACAGACAGGCGGCAGATGAGCGCTCCCAGGTGAGCGGGCAGAAGTCACTGGACAGGCGGGTGGTCACAGCACGTGACGGCAGAGCCTCCAGGTAGGCTAGCAGACAGGCAGCAGATGAACGCTCCCAGGTGAGCGGGCAGGAGTCACTGGACAGGCAGGTGGTCACTGCACGTGACGGCGGAGCCTCCAGGTAGGCTAGCAGGCAGGTAGCAGATGTGCGCTCCCAGGTGAGCGGGCAAGCTGGTCCTTAGACAGACTGACAGGAGTTGTAAGGCAGACCGTCGGACCTCAGGCTAGCAGGCAGGTAGCAGGATATCAGGCTGGAATTAGACAGCAGACTGGCAGGTATCTGGCAGGAATCTGGCAGGTAACTGGCAACGGGACCTGAGGGCTGAAGCAGAGTAGTGAACAGTGCTACAACATTGCTCGGGCACCTCCATTTTGGAGGAGGTGCCTTATATATGGTGAAGTCCTCCGGCCATTGGCCGGGGACTCCTTAGGACGGCGCGCGCGGCTCCTTTAAGAGGGACGGAGAGCGCGCGCGCGCGCCCTAAGCACAGTGGCCGGGAAGGAGCGCGCGCTGCCAGCAGAGCGGGAGGAGGACGCCGGGCACGGAGCAGAGCGGTGAGGGGAACAGCGTCCCTGCCTAGCAGAGGGCAGGGACGCCGGCGCTACAGTACCCCCCCCTTTAGGCCCCCCCTTTTTTAGGCCAGACAGAAATTTAGCAAGGATAAGAGGGGCATGGATGTTCTCCCGGGGCTCCCACGTTCTCTCCTCATGACCAAACCCCTTCCAATCTACTAGAAAAAAGGTCTTTCCTCTTACCCTTTTGGTGGCAAGAATGTTCTCTACCTCAAACTCGTCCTCAGCAGAAACCGGAGCAGGAGGCGTACCTGTAGACTTGGAAAAAGAGTTAAGTACCACAGGTTTGAGAAGAGATACATGGAAGGAGTTAGGGATCCGTAAGTTGGCCGGGAGTTTCAATTTATAGGCCACCGGGTTGATCTGACTGATGACCTCCAGAGGACCGATGAACCGAGGCCCTAACTTGTAAGAAGGTATCTTGAGTCGGACATATTTAGATGAGAGCCAGACTTTATCTCCAGGACGAAATTGTGGAGGATCCAGGCGTTTTTTGTCAGCGTGTCTTTTCATCCGTTCGGACGACTGAAGGAGTGCGGATCGGGTACTTTCCCAAATGGAGGAAAATTTGCTAACGAGAGATTCCGCAGCCGGGTTGTCCACAGAGGTGGAGACAGGAAATGGGATCCGAGGATGCTGACCGAAGACTACAAAAAACGGAGATTTGGAGGAGGATTCGCTCTCGTGATTGTTATAAGAGAACTCGGCCCATGGTAGGAGATCCACCCAGTCTGAATGATGAGCATTAACGAAGTGCCGGAGGTAACTGGTCAGGTTCTGATTGATCCGCTCCACTTGACCATTGGACTGAGGGTGGTAAGCGGAAGAGAAGTCCAGGGTGACGTCTAGCAGTTTACAAGTGGCTCTCCAGAAGCGTGAGGTGAACTGTACCCCACGATCCGACACGATGTGGAGGGGCAGGCCATGAAGACGAAAGATGTGACGAATAAAGTCTTTAGCTAGCTCGGGTGCAGACGGGAGGCCTGGCAGGGGAACGAAATGAGCCATCTTGGAGAAGCGGTCAGCGACCACCCAAATGACCGTACAACCGGCAGAGACTGGGAGGTCAGTTATAAAGTCCATTGCTATATGCTGCCAGGGGGCAGCAGGTACTGGGAGCGGAAGGAGGTGACCGGCTAGCAGATGTCTCGGAACCTTGTTGCGGGCGCAGGACACACAGGCAGAAACAAAGTCTATTACGTCCTTGTGCAGGGTAGGCCACCAGTAGTGCCGGGTAATAAGCTGGAGGGTCTTTTTCTGACCGGCATGGCCAGCCAGTTTAGACGAGTGACCCCAGTGAAGGATCTTCTCCCGATCAGGTACTGATAGGAACGTCTTTCCGGGAGGGAGACGATTTAGACTCACGGGAGCCACCTGCATTACTCTGGCGGGATCGATGATGTGTTTCGGATCTTCCTCGAGATCAGACACCAGAAAGGATCGGGACAAGGCGTCCGCCTTGACGTTTTTGTCAGCCGGGCGAAAATGAAGAACAAAATCGAAGCGAGCAAAAAACAAGGACCACCGGGCTTGGCGCGGGTTAAGTCTCTGGGCATGCTGGAGGTAAGCCAAGTTCTTGTGGTCAGTGTAAATTATTACCGGGTGAAGAGCCCCCTCGAGCAGGTAACGCCACTCCTCCAATGCCAGCTTGATGGCCAATAACTCTCGGTCTCCTATGGAATAATTGCGCTCTGAGGAGGAGAAGAGTTTAGAGAAGAAGCCACAAGTTACCATCCTCCCGGAAGATGATTTTTGAGTAAGTACCGCTCCGGCTCCAG
This sequence comes from Phyllobates terribilis, assembly GCF_046119375.1. NCBI lineage: Eukaryota > Metazoa > Chordata > Amphibia > Anura > Dendrobatidae > Phyllobates > Phyllobates terribilis. Next base: position 195,448,635 of record NW_027362768.1, read on the forward strand.
AGGAGGAGGCGTCAACTTCCAGGAAGAACTGCTTGTTGCCGTCCGGGCGATGCAGCACCGGGGCGGAAGAGAAGGCCTGTTTTAAGGAAAGAAAGGCCTCCTCTGCTTCGGGCGGCCACTCTTTGGGATTAGTACCCTTACGGGTGAGCGCGGAAATTGGGGCAGTCCGGGAAGAGAAGTGTGGTATGAAGAGGCGGTAGTAGTTGGCGAAGCCCAGGAACCGCTGAATGGCCTTCAACCCCTCCGGTCGGGGCCATTTCTCGATGGCAGACAGTTTCTCTGGATCCATTCGTAGGCCGGTCTGAGAAATAATGTAGCCCAAATACGGAAGCGAGGTCTACTCAAAGAGGCACTTCTCGTATTTAGCGAAGAGGTGATTCTGCCTGAGCCTGAGCAGGACCTGACGAATGTCCCTCCGGTGAGTCTGGAGATCCAGAGAGAAGACCAAGATGTCGTCCAGGTACACCACTACGCAGGAGTAGAGAAGGTCCCGGAAGATGTCATTGACCAACTCTTGAAAGACGGCAGGAGCGTTACAGAGAACAAAGGGCATTACCAGATATTCATAGTGGCCGTCCCGTGTGTTGAATGCCGTCTTCCATTCATCCCCCTGACGGATACGAACCAGGTTGTACGCCCCACGGAGGTCTAGTTTGGTGAAGATTCTAGCCCCCCTCAGACGATCAAATAACTCCGAAATGAGCGGAAGGGGGTACTTATTCTTCACCGTGATCTGGTTAAGGCCTCTATAGTCTATACAGGGACGGAGAGAGCCGTCCTTCTTTTTGACGAAAAAGAAGCCTGCTCCCGCCGGGGAGGTAGATTTCCGGATGAATCCCCTGGCCAGATTCTCCTCAATATATTCGGACATCGACCGGGTCTCAGCAGCGGATAATGGATAAATACGCCCACGGGGAGGAGTAGTACCGGGTAACAGGTCGATAGGGCAGTCGTATGGTCTATAAGGGGGTAGTGTCTCTGCCTCCTTTTTATTAAAGACATCAGCATAAGACCAATAAGGAATCGGAAGTCCAGGTAGATTAGCTGGGGTAGGAGAAGGACGGACGGGATGGACGGGAACCAGACAGGTCTTATGGCAGTCCTGTCCCCAGCGAAGGACCTCTCCGGTCTGCCAGTCAAGCACGGGTGCATGTCTCTGGAGCCAAGGTAGACCTAGCAAGAGGGCGTGAGAGAGTCCAGGCAGAACATGAAAGGAGATACTCTCAGAATGCAGCATTCCCACCTGCAGGGTAATGGATTCGGTGATGAGTTGGATGGGGCGTGGTAAGAGACCCCCATCCACGGCAGCAACAGACAAGGGCACAGCCAGAGGTTTGGTGGGGATGCGGTATTTCTCTACCAGGGACTGTGAAATAAGATTCCCGGCTGCTCCAGAGTCAAGTTGGGCTAGTTCGAAATAACGGTTCTCCCCGCAGACGATTGAGACTGACAGCAGCAGAGATGGAGAGGATTTATTCTTGTCTAGGTCGACCTCTCTGAGCGAACCTAGACACAGGCGTTTCCCGACCTCTCCGGGCAGGCACGGATCCGGTGCTCCTTACTGCCACAGTAGAAGCAGCTCCCCTCGGCACGGCGTAAGTCCTGACGGGTTTTGACCATCTTGGTCTGGTCGACCTGCATAGGCTCAGGAGAGTGTACCTGGGGAGAGACGGAGGGATTGACGGGTCTCTGAAGAGTAGGAGCTAGACGTGGAAACCTCCTCTCACGGGTGACCTCTTTGGCACGCTCCTGGAACCGTAGGTCAATCCGGGTGGCAAGAGTTATTAGGTTATCGAGAGTGGTAGGAATGTCCCGACCGGCAAGTTCATCTTTAATACGGCCGGACAGACCCTCCCAGAAGACGGATACCAGAGCGTCGTTATCCCAGGCCAGCTCCGAGGCAAGGGTACGGAACCGTATGGCATATTGGCCCACGGTGAGACTTCCCTGACGGAGGCGTAGCAGTGATGATGCGGATGAGGTCTTCCGTCCAGGTTCGTCGAAGACTTTCCGGAAAGCCGCGAGAAAGGCAGGCAAGTCGGACACCAGGGGGTCTCCTCTCTCCCATAGAGGATTTAGCCAGGCCAGGGCCTCCCCGGTGAGATGGGACATGATGAAGGCAATTTTGGCCCGGTCGGAGTTAAACTGGTGGGACAGGAGTTCAAAGTGCAGGGTGCACTGATTTATGAAGCCGCGAGCCTGAGCGGAGTCGCCTCCGAAGCGAGGAGGTGCAGAAAGCCGGGGTCCGGGGTAGGATACCATGGTATTAGTGGGCAGCGGAGCTGCCGGATTGAGAGTCAAGGCACTGGCGGAGGTTGCTGGCGGAGCAGTCCGAGTGTCCAGGCGAGAATTGACATTCCGCAGGTGACCCAGGATGGACTCCTGTTGGGACCTCTGACGGGACAGTTCATGACACAGGTCCGAGAGCGAGGGAGCTTGGGTGCCACTGGGTTCCAGGGCCCGAGCAAACTGTAACGGGTCTGGGAGGCGGAACCTCTGAGCTACTATACAAGGGGGCGGTCCTTGTAAAGGAGCGGGTGGCGACCAGGGAAGACGGGCAGGCAGTCACAGCAGGTGACCGGGACAGCCTCTGAGTGAACGGGCTGGAGGTCACGGCAAGTGACCGGGGCAGTCTCTGGATGAACGGGCAGGAGGTCACGGCAAGTGACCAGGGCAGTCTCTGGATGAACGGGCAGGAGGTCACGGCAAGTGACCGGGGCAGTCTCTGGATGAACGGGCAGGAGGTCACGGCAAGTGACCGGGGCAGTCTCTGGATGAACGGGCAGGAGGTCACGGCAAGTGACCGGGGCAGTCTCTGGATGAACGGGCAGGAGGTCACGGCAAGTGACCGGGGCAGTCTCTGGGTAAAGGGTTGGTACGACCTGTGGCGGCTGATGGTAGATGTGAGCTCCCAGGTGATCAGGCGAGAGTCTCTGGATAAACGGGTGGTCACAGCATGTGACGGCGGAGCCTCCAGGAAGACCAACAGACAGGCGGCAGATGAGCGCTCCCAGGTGAGCGGGCAGAAGTCACTGGACAGGCGGGTGGTCACAGCACGTGACGGCAGAGCCTCCAGGTAGGCTAGCAGACAGGCAGCAGATGAACGCTCCCAGGTGAGCGGGCAGGAGTCACTGGACAGGCAGGTGGTCACTGCACGTGACGGCGGAGCCTCCAGGTAGGCTAGCAGGCAGGTAGCAGATGTGCGCTCCCAGGTGAGCGGGCAAGCTGGTCCTTAGACAGACTGACAGGAGTTGTAAGGCAGACCGTCGGACCTCAGGCTAGCAGGCAGGTAGCAGGATATCAGGCTGGAATTAGACAGCAGACTGGCAGGTATCTGGCAGGAATCTGGCAGGTAACTGGCAACGGGACCTGAGGGCTGAAGCAGAGTAGTGAACAGTGCTACAACATTGCTCGGGCACCTCCATTTTGGAGGAGGTGCCTTATATATGGTGAAGTCCTCCGGCCATTGGCCGGGGACTCCTTAGGACGGCGCGCGCGGCCCCTTTAAGAGGGAGGGAGAGCGCGCGCGCGCGCCCTAAGCACAGTGGCCGGGAAGGAGCGTGCGCTGCCAGCAGAGCGGGAGGAGGACGCCGGGCACGGAGCAGAGCGGTGAGGGGAACAGCGTCCCTGCCTAGCAGAGGGCAGGGACGCCGGCGCTACACCGATCAGGTACCGTTACGAATGTCTTACCGGGAGGGAGACGATTTAGACTCACGGGGGCCACCTGCATTACTCTGGCGGGATCGATGATGTGTTTAGGTTCCTCCTCAAGATCAGACACCAGGAAGGATCGGGACAAGGCGTCAGCTTTGATGTTTTTGTCAGCCGGGCGAAAATGAAGAACAAAATCAAAGCGAGCAAAAAACAAGGACCACCGGGCTTGGCGCGGGTTAAGTCTCTGGGCACTCTGGAGGTAAGCCAAGTTCTTGTGGTCCGTGTAAATTATTACCGGGTGAAGAGCCCCCTCGAGCAGGTAACGCCACTCCTCCAATGCCAGCTTAATGGCCAATAATTCTCGGTCTCCTATAGAATAGTTGCGCTCGGAAGAGGAGAAGAGTTTGGAGAAGAAGCCGCAAGTTACCATTCTCCCGGAAGACGATTTTTGGGTAAGTACCGCTCCAGCTCCAGAGGAGGAGGCGTCAACTTCCAGGAAGAATTGCTTGTTGCCGTCCGGGCGATGCAGCACTGGGGCGGAAGAGAAAGCCTGTTTTAAGGAAAGAAAGGCTTCCTCAGCTTCGGGCGGCCATTCTCTGGGATTAGTGCCCTTACGGGTGAGCGCAGAGATTGGGGCAGTCCGGGAAGAGAAGTGCGGTATGAAGAGGCGGTAGTAGTTGGCGAAGCCCAGGAACCGCTGAATAGCCTTCAACCCCTCTGGTCGAGGCCACTTCTCGATGGCAGACAGTTTGTCAGGATCCATTCGTAGGCAGGTCTTAGAAATTATGTAGCCCAAAAACGGAAGCGAGGTCTGCTCAAAGAGGCACTTCTCATATTTAGCGTAGAGGTGGTTCTGCCTGAGCCTGAGCAGAACCTGACGAACATCCCTCCGGTGTGTGGGGAGATCCGGAGAGAAGACCAAGATGTCGTCCAGGTAAACCACTACGCAGGAGTAGAGAAGGTCCCGGAAGATGTCATTGACCAACTCTTGAAAGACGGCGGGAGCGTTACAGAGACCGAAGGGCATTACCAGGTATTCATAGTGGCCGTCCCGGGTGTTGAATGCCGTCTTCCATTCATCCCCCTGACGGATACGGACCAGGTTATACGCCCCACGGAGGTCCAGCTTGGTGAAGATTCTAGCCCCCCTCAGACGGTCAAATAATTCCGGAATGAGCGGAAGGGGGTATTTATTCTTCACCGTGATCTGGTTAAGGCCTCTATAGTCTATACAGGGACGGAGTGAGCCATCCTTCTTTTTGACGAAGAAGAAGCCTGCTCCCGCCGGGGAAGTAGATTTCCGGATGAATGCCCGGGCCAGATTCTCCTCAATATATTCTGACATGGATCGGGTCTCAGCAGCGGGCAAAGGGTAAATGCGCCCACGGGGAGGAGTAGCGCCGGGCATCAGGTCGATTGGGCAGTCGTATGGTCTATGAGGGGGTAATGTCTCTGCCTCCTTTTTATTAAAGACGTCCGCATACGACCAATAAGGAGCCGGAAGACCAGGTAGATTGGCTGGAGTAGGAGAAGGACGGACAGGATGGATGGGAACTAAACAAGTCTTATGGCAGTCCTGTCCCCAGCGAAGGACTTCTCCGGTCTGCCAATCAAGCACGGGTGCATGTTTCTGAAGCCAAGGTAGGCCTAGCAATAGGGCATGAGAGAGTCCAGGCAGAACATGAAAGAAGATGCTCTCAGAGTGCAGCATTCCCACCTGCAGGGTTATGGATTCAGTGATGAGTTGGATGGGATGTGGTAAGAGGCCCCCATCCACGGCAGCGACAGATAAGGGATAAGCTAGAGGTTTGGTGGGAATGCGGTATTTCTCTACCAGAGACTGAGAAATGAGATTTCCAGCAGCTCCAGAGTCAAGTTGGGCTAGTTCAAAATAACGGTTCTCCCCGCAGATGATAGAGACCGACAGCAACAGAGATGGAGAGGGTTTACTCTTGTCTAGGACGACCTCTCTGAGCGATCCTAGACACAGGCGTTTCCCGACCTCTCCGGCCAGGAACGGATCCGGTGCTCCTTACTGCCACAGTAGAAGCAGCTCCCCTCGGCACGGCGTAACTCTTGACGGGTTGACGGGTTTTGACCATCTTGGTCTGGTCGACCTGCAAAGGCTTGGGTGAGTGCGCCTGGGGAGTAGCAGGAGAAGGGACAGGTTTCTGAAAGGTAGGGGCTAGACGTGGAAACCTCCTCTCACGGGTGACCGCTTTGGCGCGTTCCTGGAACCGGATGTCAATCCGGGTGGCAAGAGTTATTAAGTCGTCGAGAGTGGTAGGTATGTCCCGACCGGCGAGTTCATCTTTAATACGGCCGGATAGACCCTCCCAAAAGACAGACACCAGGGCGTCGTTATCCCAGGCCAGCTCCGAAGCAAGGGTACGGAACCGTATGGCATATTGGCCCACGATGAGATTTCCTTGATGGAGACGTAGCAGAGATGATGCGGATGAGGTCTTCCGTCCGGGTTCGTCGAAGACTTTCCAGAAAGCCGTGAGAAAGGCTGGCAGGTTGGATACCAGGGGGTCTCCTCTCTCCCATAGAGGATTTAGCCAAGCCAGTGCCTCCCCCGTGAGATGGGACATGATGAAGGCTACTTTGGCCCGGTCGGAGATAAACTGGTGGGACAGGAGTTCAAAGTGCAGGGTGCACTGGTTCATGAAGCCCCGAGCTTGAGCGGGGTCGCCTCCGAAGCGAGGAGGTGCAGAAAGCCGGGGTCCGGGGAAGGATACCATGGTATTGGTGAGCAGCGGCGCTGCCGGGCTGCGAGTCATGACACTAGCGGTGGTTGCTGGTGGAGCAGTCAGAGTGTCCAGGCGAGAGTTGACATTCCGCAGATGACTCAGGATGGACTCCTGTTGGGACCTCTGACGGGACAGTTCATGACATAGGTCCGAGAGCGAGGGAGCTTGGGTGCCACCGGGTTCCATGGCCCGAGCAAACTGTAACGGGTCTGGGAGGCGGAACCTCTGAGCAACTATACAAGGGGGCAGTCCTTGTAAGGAAGCGGGTGGCTCCCAGGGAAGACGGGGAGGTAGTCACGGCAAGTGACAGGGACAGTCTCTGGGTAGAAGGGCAGGTAGTCACGGCAAGCGACAGGGACAGTCTCTGGGTAGAAGGACGGGTACTCACGGCAAGTGACAGGGACAGTCTCTGGGTAGAAGGACAGCAGGCAGGTGGCTGGTGAGCGCTCCCAGGTGAGCGGGCGAGAGACTTTGGACGGGCAGGTGGTCACGGCAAGTGACGGCAGAGCCTCCAGGTAGGCTAGCAGGCAGGTAGCAGGTGAGTGCTCCCAGGTGAGCAGGCAAGAGTCTCTGGACAGGCAGGAGGTCACGGCAAGTGACGGCGGAGCCTCCAGGTAGGCTAGCAGGCAGGTAGCAGGTGAGCGCTCCCAGGTGAGCAGACAAGAGTCTCTGGACAGGCAGGTGGTCACGGCAAGTGACGGCGGAGCCTCCAGGTAGGCTAGCAGGCAGGTAGCAGATGAGCACTCCCAGGTGAGCGGGCAGGCTGGTCCATAGACAGACTGACAGGTGTCGGAAGGCAGACCGTCGGACCGTAGGCTTGCAAGCAGGTAAACGGATATCAGGCAGGTATCAAGCAGGAATCTGACAGGTGACTGGCAGGTAACTGGTAACGGGACCTGAGGGCTGAAGCAGAGTGAAGGCTTTGCAACAACATTGCTTGGGCACCTCCATTTTGGAGGAGGTGCCTTATATATGGTGAGGTCCTCCGGCCATTGGCCGGGGACTCCTTAGGACGGCGCACGCGGCCTCTTTAAGAGAGGGGGAGCGCGCGCGCTCCCTAAGCACAGTGGCCGGGAAGCAGCTGCCAGCAGAGCGGGAGGAGGACGCCGGGCACGGAGTGGAGAGGTGAGGGGAACAGCGTCCCTGCCTAGCAGGAGGCAGGGACGCTGACGCTACAGAGTCATTACACACAGAGGGATCTATTATATAGAGTCATTACACACAGAGGGATCTATTATATAGAGTCATTACACACAGAGTGATCTATTATATAGAGTCATTACACACAGAGGGATCTATTCTATAGAGTCATTACACACAGAGGGATCTATTATATAGAGTCATTACACACAGAGGGATCTATTATATAGAGTCATTACACACAGAAGGATCTATTATATAGAGTCATTACACACAGAGGGATCTATTATATAGAGTCATTACACACAGAGGGATCTATTATATAGAGTCATTACACACAGAGGGATCTATTATATAGAGTCATTACACACAGAGGGATCTATTATATAGTGTCATTACACACAGAGGGATCTATTATATAGAGTCATTACACACAGAGTGATCTATTATATATAGTCATTACACACAGAGCGATCTATTATATAGAGTCATTACACACAGAGGGATCTATTATATAGAGTCATTACACACAGAGGGATCTATTATATAGTGTCATTACGGAGTGATCTATTTCACGTGTTTTTTTCTGTTAATGTTGATGATTATGGCTTACAGCCAATGAAAACACTAAAATCATTATCTCAATTATAATAATTAACAAAAATTACCTGCAAAGGCTTCAAACATTTTGGGTGGATTCACAAGGAGTGGACTGCTGCTGGAGTCATTGCTTCAAGAGCCACCACACACAGACGTATCCAGGACATGGGCTACAAGTGTCGCATTCCTTGTGTCAGGCCGCTCATGACCAATAGACAACGCCAGAAGCGTCTTACCTGGGCCAAGGAGAAGAAGACCTGGACTGTTCTCAGGGGTCCAAGGTGTTTTCAGATGAAAGTAAATTTTGCATTTCATTTGTAAATCAAGGTCCTCGAGTCTGGAGGAAGAGTGGAGAGGCCACAATCCAAGCTGCTGGAGGTCTAGTGTGATGTTTCCACAATCAGTGATGGTTTGGGGGCCATGTCATCTGCTGGTGGAGGTCCACTGGGTTTTATCAAGACCAAAGTCAGCGCAGCCGTCTACCAGGACATTTTACAGCGCTTCATGCTTCCCTCTGCCGACAAGCTTTATGGAGATGGAAATGTCATTCTCCAGCAGGACTTGGCCCCTGTCCACACGGCCAAAAGTACCAATACCTGGTTTACACACAACAGTATCACTGTGCTTGATTGTCAGCAAACTCGCCTGACCTTAACCCCATAGAGGATCTATTATAGAGAATCTATGGGGTATTGTCAAGAGGAAGATGAGACCCCAGACCCCACAATGCAGACGAGCTGAAGGCTGCTATCAAAGCCACCTGGGCTTCCATAACCCCTCAGCAGCCACAGGCTGATCCCTCCATGCCACAGGCTGATCCCTCCATGCCACAGGCTGATCCCTCCATGCCACAGGCTGATCCCTCCATGCCACAGGCTGATCCCTCCAGGCCACAGGCTGATCCCTCCATGCCACATTGCCGCATTGAAGCAGTAATTGATGCACAAGGAGCCGACCAAGTATTGAGGCATTTACTGAGGAGACATTTCAGTAGGACATGTCGGATTTTAAAATCATTTTTCAAGCTGTTAGGCTATGTGCCCACGATGCAGAAATGTTGCATATTTTTTCTGCATCTCCCCTGGCAGGAAAAACGCATGCGGATTGTACATGCAGATTGTACATGCGGCTTGTACATGCGGATTGTACATGCGGATTGTACATGCGGATTGCACATGCGGATTGCACATGCCGATTGCACATGCGGATTGTACATGCGGATTGTACATGCGGATTGTACATGTGGATTGCACATGCGGATTGCACATGCGGATTGTACATGCGGATTGTACATGCGGATTGTACATGCGGATTGCACATGCGGATTGTACATGCGGATTGTACATGCGGATTGTACATGCGGATTGTACATGCGGATTGCACATGCGGATTGTACATGCGGATTGTACATGCAGATTGTCCATGCGGATTGTACATGCGGATTGTACATGCGGATTGTACATGCGGATTGTACATGCGGATTGTACATGCGGATTGTCCGTGCGGATTGTACGTGCGGATTGTACATGCAGATTGCACATGCGGATTGTACATGCGGATTGTACGTGCGGATTGTCCGTGCGGATTGTACATGCAGATTGTACATGCGGATTGCACATGCGGATTGTACATGCGGATTGTACATGCAGTTTGTACATGCGGATTGCACATGCGGATTGTACATGCGGATTGTACATGCAGATTGTCCATGCGGATTGTCCATGCGGATTGTACATGCGGATTGTACATGCGGATTATACATGCGGATTCTCATGCGGATTCTCATGCGGATTGTACGTGCGGATTGTACATGCGGATTGTCCATGCGGATTGTCCATGCGGATTGTACGTGCTGATTGTACATGCAGATTGTACATGCGGATTGTACATGCGGATTGTACGTGCGGATTGTCCGTGCGGATTGTACATGCAGATTGTACATGCAGATTGTACATGCGGATTGTCCGTGCGGATTGTACATGCAGATTGTACATGCGGATTGTACATGCAGATTGTACATGCGGATTGTACATGCGGATTGTCCATGCGGATTGTCCATGCGGATTGTACATGCGGATTGTCCATGCGGATTGTACATGCGGATTGTACATGCGGATTGTACATGCGGATTGTCCGTGCGGATTGTCCGTGCGGATTGTACATGCAGATTGTACATGCGGATTGTACATGCGGATTGTACATGCAGATTGTACGTGCAAATTGTACATGCGGATTGTACATGCGGATTGTACATGCGGCTTGTACATGCGGCTTGTACATGCGGATTGTACGTGCGGATTGTACATGCGGATTGTCCATGCGGATTGTACATGCGGCCGGGCGCGGGATCGCAGGGGGATCTGTTCTCGCTCTCCTCTCTCAGACGTTCTGCAATCACAGAGCAGGGAAAGCAATTAACCCCTTTCTGCTGCAGCCAATTTTCATTTTTGCACGTTTTTTTTTTCTCCTTCTCAGAGCCATGACTTTTTCTATCCTTCCGTCCACTTTATTGTACGATGTCTTGTAGTTTTCAATGACGCCGTTCAGTTTACCATACAATGTACTGAAAAATGGGGAATAAACTCCAGGTGCGGTTGTTAAAGGACATATTGATACTCATGCTAGAGCAACTCCATTTTGTCTGCTTGCTTTAAAATCATGTTATTATCACTCCTTGCATAACATACATTCTTTCTTTCTCTTCCCATGGAACTTTCTCACACTAACTTTTTATCTCAAGAACATTTTGTCAGACACCCCGCTCCTGTTATCCAACTAGTCTAGGCCAGGATTGACCTTGTAAATTTCCAGCGTGCTTCGAACTAACGATAATATGACCATATATGTGTTTCCGTAATAATTGCACTAATGTGGCACCCCAGGGGTCTGGTTTCCACAGTAACAAGCAATGTTATGTCTGAGAGCAGGTGGGAGGTCCTTTGGTCAGGGATCCTGTGCATGCCACACCTCCTGCCCAGTCTTGGGAGGGGAAGAACTTCCCCTATATAAACCCGGGGCTGAAGCAGGGTTAGGCAGTCAAGGAGAGTAGAGACAAGAAACAGTCACAGGAAGAAACAGCAGAAGCTCAGTGGGAGCAATACTACTACAAGTCAGGGGCTGGCAGCTGCAGAGCTCGCCCTGACTGAGAAGCTTTCTCACCGGACCCGGCGTCCGAGGCTGTGGGGACTAACTCCTACCCAGCAGCAGAAGCCGACCGGCAGGGGATTTCAGGTCCTCAGGCCCAGAAACCCGAAGGCACGGTCACACGCGTGGGACCAGCACCGCCATCGTGGAGCGGAAGCCATTAGAAGGCCCCGAGTCACCGGCCATACGGGTGAGCACCACACGGTACACTCAGGGACGTGAGCTACTTATATCCGCTTCTAGCAAGGTAGCCAGAAGAGTACAGTCAGTTTGGGAGGCCTACAACTCCGCCTGGCCAGGGGAGATCCCATCTGCTCAAGGACTGACCAGGCCCCGTTCGCTAGCAAGTACTCCGGGAGGGTCTATCGTTGTTACCAGTAAAGACCCTGAATTACACCGCACCGTCTCTGAGTGGTTCCTGCTACCCCCATTTTCCACGTCGGCTGCCCTGAGGCCATACCCCTCCCGTTGGGGGTTATACTATCACGCTGCACAATTCTACACCGGCCTCAGCGGTCTGCCCTGCAGCGGCAGCTCCATAGCTGCAAATCAACGGGTGGCGTAGTCGACACTCAAATAACATCTATCAAGACTGCCACACATCGAGTTTGACTCCCTGGGCACGGACCGGGTCCCCGCCACTCGGAGACTACAACCCTCATCTGATCCGGTTCCGGGTAAGCCCCTTGCGCGAGACGCTGCGCAACACAGCAGGCCCAGGGACGCGTCAACTTTGGCGTAGTCGGCAGGATCTCGTGCCCGCAACCACCGGGTACTGCGTGCCTGAAAAAGAGACTTTTCAAACTTACCTGTGGTGAAGATTCCCGCCATCCGGCGCCATCTTCAGCCTTCTTCCCGCCATCGGTGAAGTTTCCCGCCATCCGGCGCCATCTTCTGCCTTCTTCCCGCCATCCGTGGAGTTTTCCCGCCATTGGACGCCATCTTGAGGACGCCGCGCGGGAAGAAGAGGGGCGTGGACTCCGAAAGCGCGCGAGAACTGAAGCCCCGCCTCACGTCCGGACGTTGCGTAAGGTCCTGGAAGGAGCCCAGCAGACGCTGACGTCACAGGAGCGCGACGGAAGGTCCTCAACCATCCACTGCGGAGCCGCGGCCTACGGAAGAGGATCATCGCAAGGTAGGCCACGGTCCACTAGGGGGGAGGAAGATGTCGGATACGGAGGAGAGCTTCACTGCCTCAACCCCCGCCAGCGCTACCGCTGCTGCAGTTATGCCCTTCACCATGCCCTATATCCCGGGAGCAGCTTGGCTACCCCAGTACTCAGGGGAGTCACATACCCTGCATGACTTTAGAGAAAAGCTGGATAGCCTCTTCCAGGTGTACCCCCTCACAGAAGAGCAAAAAGTGAGCATCCTGGTGGCCCAACTAACCGGGGCAGCCAAAAGGGAAGTAAAATCCTGGCCACCTGGGAGGAAGACTGTCGCAGGGATACTAACCCGGCTGAAGGACACCTTTGATACCCGTACCTCAGCCGAGATTAAGCTTAGATTCTACGGGTGCAAGCAGCGAGCGCATGAGAGTATAAGGGACTATGCACTAAACCTACAAGAGGCCCTGAGGGCCATTAAGCAGACCGACCCTGATGGAGTGGGAAACGAGGACAGGCTGTTGACCGAACAGTTTATAGAGGGACTATATTGTAATACCCACCGAACCCAGTTGCGGGCAATGGCCTTGCAGGATCCCCATCTGGGATTTGCACAGTTCAAGGACAGAGCCATCCGGGTGCTCCGAGAACCGGCACCAGGTGGCGTTGTGACCCACAGGCGCCCCACTACCACTTACCACCAGGAGGCGGCGCCCTTGTCGGCAGGGCCTGTGGGAGCTGATGCGCAGGCTTTGGACAATGACCCGGCTCCAGACCTACACCATCAGGTCCAAGAGCTAGCTAAGAGCGTTGCTGCGCTAACCCGAACTGTGCAGTCTTTACAGGTTTCCACTCCAGGGAAGATCCAGCTGGCATCCGGACCGGAGGACATCCCGTGGCGTCGACCAAGGAGGACCCCACCGGCCAGAGGAAGACCCAGTGACCGATACAGCGAGGACGGACGACCCATCTGCCGCCGCTGCAATCAACCCGGACATATGGCAAGGTACTGTTCTTTAAACGGGCACAACCTGGGGTAGAGGGCCAACCCCCAGGAAAAAGATCACCAGGCCCATCGAACTGGCGCGACAGATATGTGGGAGGACGTCCAGTCTTGCCTGTGGTACTGGATGGCATTCCCATGAGTGCCCTACTGGACACCGGGTCACAGGTCACCACCATCCCGTACGTGCTCTTTAAGCAATACTGGAATGACTCGGATATTACCCGCTACCCTGACGACGACTTGAGTATCATCGCCAGCAATGGCCAGCCCATGCCACAGATCGGATTTAAAGAAGTGACCATCAAAATCGGTAGAGTCGAACTGGCAGCACAGGGACTGATTATTGTAGATATTGACAAACATGAGAGTCACCCAAAAATAACTCTAGGAACTAATGTAATTGAAAATTGTCTTGCAGAGGTGATTTTCCTTCTACAGCAGGTTGCCAAGAACGCCAGTTCCGGCGAGCAGCGGGTGCTCCAGAAAGAGATCCGGGCACTGATGCGACGGCAACAGGTGGAACTCTCCGGCGGTGAGATTGGTAGCGTAAGAATGTGTGACCCTTTTTCTATTGCCATGCCCCCAAAAAGTGAAATGATGATTTGGTGCCGGGCAGCTATTGGTCTGAGGGGTAGAGATTACCAGGCAATGGTAGAACCAGTTTACTCAGACAGTAGGCCCACCATCTTGACAGCACGGGGGGTGGTTAATGTACGCCATGGGAGGGTGCCCGTTCGCATAATCAATATCGGGAAGAGGGAAGTGTACCTGCCCCGGTATGCCACGCTAGCCAAATTATATACCATTAGCCAAAATGCTATACAATCTGTGGAACCCTTGCCTCCATCTCACCCGGAGGAAGGTAACGGCTCTAAGAAAGTAATGGAGGATTGGTGTCAGCAACTACACTTGGGAACAGACTCCACTCCCTCCCACCAGAAACAGGGAGTCTACCGGGTGGTTCAAGAGTATGAGAGAGTGTTTAGTAAACACCCGTTAGACTTCGGGCGAGTCAAGGGGGTAGAACACCGCATCCCCACGGGAGATCATCCTCCCATAAAAGAGAGGTATCGACCCGTACCCCCTGCACACTACCAACACGCCAAGGGGATGCTTAGAGACATGAAGGAGGCTGGGGTAATCCGGGATAGCTGTAGCCCCTGGGCAGCCCCACTGGTTTTAGTCAAAAAGAAACACAACACTATGAGGATGTGTGTAGATTACCGGAAAATCAACCGTATCACACACAAGGATGCGTACCCTTTACCAAGGATAGAGGAGTCTTTGGCTGCTTTAAGATCTGCTAACTTCTTCTCTACCTTGGATCTCACTAGCGGGTACTGGCAGGTTCCTGTAGCAGAGGCGGACCGGGAGAAGACCGCATTCACCACCCCGATGGGACTTAGCGAGTTTACCTGTATGCCGTTTGGACTTTGTAACGCACCAGGAACCTTCCAACGATTAATGGAGTGCTGTCTGGGACACAAAAACTTCGAGACGGTCTTGTTGTACCTGGACGATGTCATCGTATATTCCAAGACTTATGAGGACCACCTGAAACATCTGGCGGAAGTGTTCGAAGCCCTGGCAAGTTACGGCCTGAAGGTGAAACCCTCTAAGTGTCACCTCCTGAAGCCAAAGGTGCAGTACCTGGGACACGTGGTGAGCGCTGATGGAGTGGCTCCCGACCCTGATAAGATCACCGCAATTAAGGAATGGCCAAGTCCCTCCAGTGTAAAGGAAGTGCGGCAGTTCCTTGGGTTGGTAGGCTATTACCGCAGATTCATCCCCGGCTTCACCAAAAAGGCAGCTCCTATGCAGGACCTCCTGATAGGCCAGTCCCGGAAGGCCAAGAACCAGAAGCCGCCCTTCAAATGGGAGGAGCTGGAAGAAGAGTCCTTCCGCCAGCTGAAGATGGCCCTCACGGGGGATGAAATCCTGGCATACCCGGATTATAGCCAGCCCTTTATCCTCTACACCGACGCCAGTAACATCGGGCTAGGAGCCGTGCTGTCCCAGATTCAGCAAGGGAAAGAACGAGTAATCGCCTACGCAAGCCGAAAACTGCGACCCACCGAAAGGAACCCCGAAAATTACAGCTCATTTAAGTTAGAGTTCCTGGCCGTGGTATGGGCAGTCACCGAGCGGTTTAAGCATTACCTCGCTTCTTCCCGGTTCACCGTGTACACGGATAACAACCCGTTGACACACCTGGACACGGCAAGACTCGGTGCCCTGGAGCAGAGGTGGATGGCCCGTCTGTCCAACTACGAGTTCACAATCAAATACCGGGCAGGACGCTCCAATACCAACGCGGACGCCCTGTCCAGGATGCCCAACCTGCCGGACGGAGGAGAAGATCCGGAGGGACTGGAAGAAGTTGAACTCCCTGCGTTCCACCGTCATGGGACTATCCAGTACTCCCACCGGGTAAGGAGTAAGCAGGCTGCTACGTTGAACCCCTTACCCCACTACAACTGGGCGGAAACGCAAGACAGCGACCCTGCCATCCGACTGGTGAAGGAGATGCTGACTCGGCCGGAGGCTCGCCTTGAACCAGACGCTCCGGAGGAAGCCAAACAACTATGGGCAGAGAAGAGTCGACTGTTCCTTTACAAAGAGAAGTTGTGCCGCAGAATGGTTAACTCCCGGACACATGAATTACTCTGGCAAGTAGTGGTGCCACGAAGAGACGCAGCCATGGTGATGGAGGCATACCACGACGGAGCTGGACACTTCGGGTGGAAGAAGCTGGAGTTCCTGCTGCGCGAGCGGTTCCACTGGGTAGGCATGAGGGGAACCATCGAGAAGTGGTGCAGAGACTGTGGCCTGTGCAACCTGAGAAGGAAGGACCGTGCCAGCCAGAAGACTCCCCTGCAGTCCATCATCACCCGGCAACCGTTGGAACTGGTAGCCTTGGATCATGTAAAACTGACCCCAAGCAGAAGTGGCTACGTCTACGCGTTAACCATCGTGGATCATTACTCCCGGTTCTTGGTTGTCGTCCCCGTCAAGGACTTAACAGCTCGGACAGCAGCAAGAGCCTTCCAGCAGCATTTCTGCCGTCCACACGGGTACCCGGACCAAGTGTTGACAGACCAGGGACCTGCCTTTGAAGCGGAGGTCTTCCAAGAGTTCTGCACTCTGTATGGCTGCCGGAAGATAAGGACGACACCCTATCATCCGCAAACTAATGGACTTTGTGAGAAAATGAACCAGGTGGTAATGGATCTTCTGAAAACGTTGCCCCTGGAAGAACGCAGTCTGTGGCCTGAGAAACTGCCCGATCTGGTGGACCTATACAACCACATCCCGGTAGGTTCCACCAACTGTACCCCGGCTTACCTAATGAGGGCAAGACCTGGTAAGTTACCTGTTGACCTGGAAATGGGAGTCCTGACACCCGAGGACACTTCACCAGAAGCAGACTGGGACACAGAGAGGCAGCAGCAGTACCGGAGAGTACAGGAGAGCGTGGAGCGAAGTCTCTGTCAGGCTAGGGAAAGACAAGAGAAAACTTACAACCAGTATGCTCCCGCTGTTCCCCTGGTACCCGGAGAGCAGGTCTTGAAGAGGAAGAGACGGCTCCACAAGTTGGACGACCAGTGGGAGAAGGACCCGTACACCGTACTGCCCTCAAGCCACGAGAACCCGAAGGTTTGTACCATCAGTAAAGACGGAGGGGAAACCACAGCCATTGTATCCCGGGACCACCTGAAAAAGTGTCCCGAACAACTGAGGAACCCTGAAGAGGAACAAGAAGACCATCGACCCGTAGAGGAAAGGGAAGATATGGTTAGTACTGTGCTCGGGGACTTCCCTCGGTCTTGGACTCAAGTCAATGGTGCAGTTGTGGTACCCGTACTCACCTTCCTCCAACCAGCATCCCAAGCACCTACGGAGCAACAGGTAGAGCTGGAAGAACAGCCGGTCCAGGAGGCAGAAGACCCCACACCAGCAGACCAGGAGGATCAATCCTCTGCTTGCAGTGAGCCTGCCATATCCCTAGTGAGTCAGGGAACTCGTAGACAGCTGCCCAGTTTACCCTTGACAGCTCCTACACCCTGTAGTTCGGGGCCAGACAGTCAGCTCCGTAGGTCCACTAGAGCCACTAGAGGCCAGTTACCCGCACGCTGGAGGATTTAAAGTGTATAAATTGTTTTATTTATGTTTACCTGTGTATGGTTGCTTGTGTATAACTTTGTGTTTCTAGTTATTTGTAGGAGTCCTTGGTGGATTTACCGGGAATCCCCTGTACATAGTTGGAGCGTAACCCAGGATGGACTAAAGACTGTTAAGGACTCGGGGCAGGACAAACCCCTACCTGGTTACGTCTCCCTGTTTTGGTGAAATGGACACCTTTGTTTCTTCAAAGACTGCACCCGGTTACGGACATGCCGTGACCACCTTTATGTGTTTCTTTATTGTATTGTTATTGTTATATCTTGTTATGTTTTTCTAAAATCTGTTTAGTCCCGGAGTACTAAATTTCACTAGGGGGGAATGTGGCACCCCAGGGGTCTGGTTTCCACAGTAACAAGCAATGTTATGTCTGAGAGCAGGTGGGAGGTCTCTTGGCCAGGGATCCTGTGCATGCCACACCTCCTGCCCAGTCTTGGGAGGGGAAGAACTTCCCCTATATAAACCCGGGGCTGAAGCAGGGTTAGGCAGTCAAGGAGAGTAGAGACAAGAAACAGTCACAGGAAGAAACAGCAGAAGCTCAGTGGGAGCAATACTACTACAAGTCAGGGGCTGGCAGCTGCAGAGCTCGCCCTGACTGAGAAGCTTTCTCACCGGACCCGGCGTCCGAGGCTGTGGGGACTAACTCCTACCCAGCAGCAGAAGCCGACCGGCAGGGGATTTCAGGTCCTCAGGCCCAGAAACCCGAAGGCACGGTCACACGCGTGGGACCAGCACCGCCATCGTGGAGCGGAAGCCATTAGAAGGCCCCGAGTCACCGGCCATACGGGTGAGCACCACACGGTACACTCAGGGACGTGAGCTACTTATATCCGCTTCTAGCAAGGTAGCCAGAAGAGTACAGTCAGTTTGGGAGGCCTACAACTCCGCCTGGCCAGGGGAGATCCCATCTGCTCAAGGACTGACCAGGCCCCGTTCGCTAGCAAGTACTCCGGGAGGGTCTATCGTTGTTACCAGTAAAGACCCTGAATTACACCGCACCGTCTCTGAGTGGTTCCTGCTACCCCCATTTTCCACGTCGGCTGCCCTGAGGCCATACCCCTCCCGTTGGGGGTTATACTATCACGCTGCACAATTCTACACCGGCCTCAGCGGTCTGCCCTGCAGCGGCAGCTCCATAGCTGCAAATCAACGGGTGGCGTAGTCGACACTCAAATAACATCTATCAAGACTGCCACACATCGAGTTTGACTCCCTGGGCACGGACCGGGTCCCCGCCACTCGGAGACTACAACCCTCATCTGATCCGGTTCCGGGTAAGCCCCTTGCGCGAGACGCTGCGCAACACAGCAGGCCCAGGGGCGCGTCACTAACATTGGTTCAAGCCTGTAGTACTGTAGTACGGCTGTAGATGATTGGACATTAATAAACTCAAAACAATATAAAATGCTAAGTAGAAATAAACGGGGTTAGAGATTCTTTGAATCCCCCCATACAGAGCTTGACTCCGTCTGGTTTTCTATTGGATTGCAATCAACCTTATAACATAATAATTTGACACTCACTTGGTCAACCATGAAGGGTCATTACTAGTGTTAAGCCACCCCCGTAGTGTTCGAGTTCGGTTCGGTTCGTCGAACACCCGTGTGTTCGCCGAACTGTTCGTCGAACTGTTCGTCGAACACCTTCGAACACCGTTAAAACCAATGGCAGGCAAACAAAAACACATAGAAACACATAGAAAACACCTTCAAAGGTGTCCAAAAGCTGACAAACTGCTCAGAAGACACAACTAACACATGGAAAAGTGACAAGTACATATAGTCATGCGAAAAGAAAAGAGGTGGAGGAGTAAAAGGAGGGGGAGACACAGATATAGGCATGTCATGCCCTTCTAAAATCCAAAAAGTGAGAAGCCGAGACGGCCAGTCCGCTCCTGCCCGTGCCACCTCCGTGTCGCCGGGTTTGTGCCAGAGCCGCGGTGAACCCTGACGGCCAGCCCCCCTCTCCCAATACTGGTGCCTGTCCGCTGGTGGGTCGAGAGAGCCCCCCTGTGGTAGAGGCAGCTCTAAGCTTTTTAATTTAAATTGTCCCTCTAATTTGAATGAATACACTTTAAATCCATTTACAAGGATCTATTGGAGGGCAAGTCTCATGCCAGCAGCCGCGTAATTCCAGCTCCAGTAGCGTCCACTAAAGCTGCTGCAGTTAAAAAGCTTTTATAAGGATCGAGCTCGGCTGTCCACCGCAAGGCATCCTAGTGCCAGTCCCAGCCCCTATGCCTTGGGGTGCCTCCTGATGCTCTTCACTAAGTATCCCGTGGTCCCGAAGCATTTCCTTTGAAAAAATTAAGTGTCCAAACTACAGGTGGTGTAGCTTGCTTAACAGCCGGGATAATCCGCTGACTAGCAGACACTGCTACTAGGCACAAAGTATTTCCTGGGCTAGATGCAGTTAAAAATTTGTAAGTAGATACTCTCGTTGGATGCTGAGAAAGCATTCCATAGAGTCTCCTGGCACGCCATATATGATTCTCTTAAAAAGCTTGGGGTAGGGGTCTACGGGACCCTTTTATAGCCAAAATCACGGCCCTGTATCACAATACGTCACCTAGGCTGAAGATAAATGGAACTGTAGCACCGAGGGCTCGGTTGCTACAGACGTATTGCACCTCACCCAGAGGTGTGATATCTCACTCTCAGATAAGGATGGAGTGTGGATCAGGACCCGACACCTGCATGCATTACACCACATTGCCGTGGGGCAGGGCGACCAATATGCCCCTGAGATGGGCACGACAGTCCCTGTCCCTGGCTGGAGTGGGGGGAGGGAACACTGAGGAAGGGGAACCCTGCAGTGCAGGAGCAGGGAGGAAGCAGTTCCTGGGTGCATTGAGAAGGGAGTATAAAAGGTGGGCACCATCTTAGTTCAGTGCAGAGAAGTCTGAGCAGAAGTGGCAGGGAGCAGGGGCTCTGCATGAGCTCTGCTCCGGAGGCGGGCCTAGTAACAGAGGCCCAGGCCTGCAAGAGGGAGAAGGAAGGAAGAGGAGCGGAGAAGGCTCCAGGAACGAGGAATGAAGGGATCCCAGGGGTGCGGACGGGCGAGTCGCCACCGCACGCCCGAATCCACCTGCGTGGAGGGGTCAGGCCAAAGGGGGAGACCGGTCCCCGAACTAGTGGAGGCAGGAAACGACCCTCAGCTAGAAACCGGAGGCTCTGACATTTTATGTGGCGCAGCCCCTTGCTCCACCCGCTAGGAAGGCACCACATAGGGTCAGGGAAACTGGCGCCAAGTTTACCAAGAGGAGGCCCGAGGCAGCCGGACAGAAGTGTTGGTAAGAAAGGCCAGACAAAGGACACACAAAGGGGGTCCTGTGAAGCGCTCCAAAGTTATCTGGGAGTTGTCTGAGCCCCTCACCTGGTGAGCACAGTACGACGTGGGCAGCCGTTACCTGCAGACGTGGTCTGGATAATAAGAACTGTGAGTAAAGGCCCTGAACTGCATCACTGACTCCGTGTCGTTACTGCTGCTGCCCTGCACCATCACCCCCATCCTCCGCATACACTGCCCTGAGGCTATACTCCTCCCGTGGGGAGTTATGCTACGCTCTGCTGCACCCACAACACCAGCCTTAGCGGTCTGCCCTGCAGCGGCGGTTCACTCTGACCGCAATCCACGGGTGGCGTAGTCGGACATTTAAACATCAAAACCACATAAATAGTTCCGCCACTGGTTTGACCGCCCTGAGCCACGGAACCGGATAGCCGCCACGAAGACTACAACCACCAGCATCCACCAAAAAGGGTCCGGCTCCGGGTGTCCCAAGGCCCAGGGGGCGCGTCAGAACATTTTCATCACCTTTCACAATCACCAATGGGACAAGGCAGGGATGTCCTCTGTCCCCTCTCTTATACATCCTAGTGACGGAGCACCTGCTCTCATCAATTCGCCATAACCCCAATATTAGGTGGATTGAGGTGGGAGGCACCGAGTACAAGTGCTCTCTATTTGCTGATGATGTCCTAGTATATATCACTCAATCACATATATCCATCCATGCTGTTATGGCTGAAATAGAACACTTTGTTACATGGTCAAATTTTAAAATCAATGCAGCGAAGTCTGAGGCCCTCGATGTCTCCCTCCCCAAATCCATATAGGATTCCATCCAGTCCAACTTTCCCTTTGCCTGGCCCTCACAGGGTATCAAATACTTAGGAATTCCTATTCATAGAGACCTCTCCCATCTATGTTATCTTAATTTTGGGCCCTTTATTGAACAACTCCATACAGACCACGGTTGGCAAGTTAGAACTGTAAGATTCACTACGTGAACCACTGGTGTTTTGTGGAAAAGCACATGTACACTGTGTTCCAAATTATTATGCAAAAAGTGTTTAGGAGTGATAAGGGAAGAATTTGTTTGTTTGTCAGTTAAACTCATTGATGGTGATGTGTGTCAGGGCTCTTTATATCACTGTAAGCAATTGCAGACACCTGTGCTAATTAGTTTGGCAGGTGTGTCCAATGAAAGGCAAGACTACTTAAGAAGGCTCTCTCACATTATTAAGCAGCCTACATTTTCTGCCAAAATGGGAAAGAAAAAGGATGTGTCGGCTGCTGAGAAGCAACAAATTGTGGAGTGTTTAGGTCAAGGCATGACTACAATCAACATTGTGCGATGATCAGGATGAAGTGTCTTGGCAATCAAGAAGTATGTAGCTGATTCACAGTACACACGTGTGCGTGCTGATAAGGGCAAATTGAGGACTCTTTCCTACAGGCAATTACGTCAGGTTGAAAGAGCAGCGGCAAAAAAGCCTTGTCATAGCAGCAGACAAGTTTTTGAAGCTGCTTGTGCCTCCAACGTCCCCCGAACAACAAGATGCAGGGTCATTCAGAGGTTTGCAGCTGTGCATACGCCATCCTGTCGACCTCCTCTATCCACTTCACACAAGCAGAAACGGCTCCAGTGGGCCAAACATTACATGAAGACTGATTTCAAAACTGTTTTGTTCACGGATGAGTACCGTGCAGCGCTCGATGGTCCAGATGGATGGAGTGGAGGATGGCTGGTTGATGGACACCCCACGCAAACACAGCTACAGCGCCAACAAGGAGGAGGTGGAGTAATGTTTTGGGCTGGAATCATGGGGAGAGAGATTGTCGGCCCCTTTAGGATCCCTGAAGGCGCTAAAGATGAACTCCATAATGTATGTGGATTTTCTCAAACAGCACTTCCTGCCATGGTTCAAGAAGAAGAACCGTGTATTTCACAGCAAGATCATTTTTCTGCATGATAATGCACCATCTCATGCTGCACATAAAACATCTGCATCTCTGGCTGATATGGGCATAAAAGGGGACAAACTTATGGTGTGACCCCCATGCTCCCCTGACCTCTACCCCATTCAGAACCTTTGGAGCATCATTAAAAGGAGTGTCTATGATGGCGGGAGGCAGTTCACATCTAAGCAACAGCTCTGGGAGGGTATTCTGTCCTCATGCAAAACAATTGAAGCAGAAACCATCCAAAACCTGACAAATTCAATGGACGAGAGAGTTCAGAAGCTCCTTTCGAACAAGGGGTCCTATGTGAAAATGTAACATCACCTAGAATAAAGTTTTGAGTTGAAAACTGTTTGATTTCAGTTTCTAACAACCTGCTAATGCTTATAATTTCAAAAATGACCATTTTTTTGGTCTTTATTAAAATGAAAAGGTTGATCGAAAAGTTTGGGGGATCTAAGAGTGTGGCAACCCAGTAGTCATGATTACTTCGAATTCTGACAATATGAGGGTCATGCTGCAGGTAGTGCAGCAAGAAGGCACTTATGTGTCTTGCGCATCTCGGAGCCCCAAAATTATTTTCCGGGCTAGATGCAGCTAAAAATTATTTTTAATTTTAAATCTGGTGAAGCTTATTATAGATGGCCTAATAGGATCAGTGCTGCACACTGCTACAAAGCCCAAATTATTTTCCAGTCAAGATACAGATAAACATGATTAGTAATTTGAAAGCTTAAAACGGTTGGTAGGGTGATTTTAACCAATCATCAAGCTTTTACTCTCCCCAGGATGACACAGGGGTAGAAAAGTCGTTTCGGATCCATGATTTGTTCATCTTTATGAACGTGAGTCTGTCTACATTATCAGTGGAGAGCCGCGTGCGCTTATCTGTCAGCACACCACCAGCAGCGCTGAACACACGTTCAGACAGAACGCTGGCTGCGGGGCATGACAAGATCTCCAAGGCGTAAGTGGCTAGCTCCGGCCATTTATCCAGATTGGAAGCCCAAAAAGAGCAAGGGTCCAGTGACACAGTCGTGGCTTCAATGTTTACTTGGAGATACTCCTGTACCATCGTCTCTAGGCGTTGACTATGTGTCAGACTTCTTGTCTCCTGTGGCCTTGCAAAGGATGGGCTAAAAAAGTGGTGAAATGATTCCGCAAAATTGATGTTACCAGCAGATACTGTGGTTCTGTTACGGTTTGAGTGCTGAACACTTGACGGTCCCACGGTTGGCAAGTTGGAACTGTGAGATTCACTACGTGCACCACTGGTATTTTGTGGAAAAGCACATGTAAGATTCTGCAACAGTCTCTGCTGATACTCCTGCATGCGTGCATCCCTTTCTATGGCAGGAATAATTTCTGCAAATTTACTTTTGTACCGGGGATCTAACAGTGTGGCAACCCAGTAGTCAGGATTATTTCTAATTCTCACAATTCGAGGGTCATGTTGCAGGTAGTGCAGCAAGAAGGCACTCATGTGTGTTGCGCATCCAGGAGCACCAAGTCCCTGTTGTGTTGGTGGCGAGGTAACAATCATGCTTCCTTCCTCTGTCCTCTCCCCCCAACCTCGCACAACAGAAATGTGATCAAGGTCTCCCTCATCTGATGAGTCTTCCATCAGTTCGTCCTCCACTTCTTCCTGGGCTCCTGCACCTTCCTCACTAGTTTGGCTGCTACCATGCGCCCTGGTAAAATCATCTCCCCCACCCTCACATGCCTGCCGCCTTGGTGCTGCCGACCGTCTGGACCTTGCAGATGTTAGCCCTTCCGCATACAACTCCTCCTCCTCTACTTCCTCCACCTCCTCTTGTGCCACCACCTGACTCCGAATTCTGTTTAACATGTGCTCCAGCATGTAAATCACCGGAATAGTCATGCTGATAATGGCATCGTCAGCACTAAACATCTTCGTCGCCATTTCAAAACTGTGCAGAAGGGTGCATAGGTCCCTGATCTGAGACCACTCCTCCAGCGTGATTTGCCCCACCTCTGAATCTCGTTGGCCCAGGCTATACGTCAGAACGTATTGCACCAGGGCTTGTCGGTGCTGCCACAGTCGCTGCAACATGTGCAGAGTTGAATTCCACCGGGTAGGCACATCGCATTTTAGCCGGTGAAGTGGCAGGCCCAACGACTTCTGTAGAGATGTAAGTCGCTGAGCTGCGGGATGCGAACGGCGGAAGTGAGCACACAGCGACCGTGCCCTCTGCAGAAGGCCATCTAGTCTGGGATAGTGGGCTAAAAATTGCTGGACAACCAGGTTCAACACGTGAGCCATACAAGGCACGTGTGTGACATTGCCCCGGCGAAGGGCCGCACCCAGGTTTGCAGCATTGTCGCACACGGCCTTCCCTGGTTTCAGGTCCAGTGGAGACAACCATTCATGAAATTGGTTCTCCAGAGCTGACCACAACTCCTCAGCTGTGTGACTCACATTTCCCAGACATTTCAATGTAAAAACCGCCTGATGACGTTGAGCCCTACTGCCAGCATAGTAAGGAGGTGTGCAGGATCCCTTCTGCGCAGTTAGAAAGCTTGTGGCATGACCAGACAGGCTTTGGGTGCAGGTGGAAGACCGAGAGGAGGTTGAGGAGGCAGAAGCAGTGGAGGAAAAATGACATAAAGAGGATTGACGCACAACTCGTGGGGACGGCAAGACTTGGACAGCAGCCCCTTGTCCTGCTGTCACCATAGTTACCCAGTGCCCAGTCAGCGACATGTAACGCCCCTGTCCATGCCTACTCGTCCAAGTGTCTGTGGTGAAATGCACCCTGTCACACACAGAGTTTCTCAAAGAAGCGGTGATGTTGTGTGCGACATGCTGGTGGAGCGCAGGCACACCTTTCTTTGAGAAGTAGTGCCGACTGGGCATCTGGTACTGGGGCACTGCGACGGACATAAGGTCTCGAAAATCCTCTGTGTCCACCAGGCGGAAAGGCAGCATTTCTGTAGCCAAGAGCTTGCAGATGGTGAAATTCAACCTCTTAGCTTTCTCATGGCTAGGAGGAAATGGTCTTTTACTTGTCCACATCTGAGGGACCGAGGGCTGGCTATTGTGCTTAGACGGGGTTGATAAGGGTGTCCCCGGCAAACTGCCGGTCTGTGAGGAAGATGCAGGCGGACATGTTAGGTTGCCTTCATCCAAAGGTGGTGCTATCGATGTCGGACAGCGCTCAAGACCAGCTGGTGTTACCACCTCCAAAGAAAATGATGACCTGCCAATCACGCTGGCTGTTGCGGGTAAAGAGGTGGCAGGTCTGCGCCCCAAAACAGGTGTGACTGCTGTCCCCCCAGTCACAGAGGATGAAGAGGCCGCGGATGCACAAGATATGGCAGACGGTGGTTGGCCCGGCCGGCTAGACTGCATTGTAGCACACTGAGCTTCCCACTGCAACTTATGCTTCATGTCCATGTGCCGGTTCATGCATGAAGTACTCAAACTATGTATTTTTTGGCCTCTACTTAGCTTTTGCTGACAAATGTTACAGATAACACGAGTTGGGTCATCTTTATCGATCTGAAAAAATGCCCAGGCTATGCAAGGCTTAGCACCCATGCGACCTGAAGAGCCACCACGACTTGTGGTGAGAGGCAGAGTTGTGTTTGAGGATGCAGTTGTTGACGTGCTTCCAGTACTACGTCTCTGTCCAGGAAGGCGCAACCTGACCTCGTCGTCACTAGCATCTTCCTCCACCTCCTCTGCTGACCTCATCTCTTGGCTGACTGTGGGTTGACAGTAAGTGGGATCTCCGACCTCATCATCATCACCCTGTGCGTTATCACACCCGTCGTCCTCAGAGCCAACCTGTTCCTGCCCTGACAAAAAACTAAAGTTGTCGCTCCAATCAGGTATTTGAGTCTTATCATCGTCTTCCTCATTGTCTCCACCAACAGGAGTTACAGTTTGGGAATGAGGGTCTACATTATGGTCAGAACCTTCTGCGTCTGGTCCTGGATCCGACTCATAAAGATTCTGGGCATCAGTGCAGATCATTTCCTCGTCTGGATTCACAGAAGCGCTGGAGTCGACCTCTGATTCCCAGGCTATAGTATGAGTAAACAGCTCTGCAGACTCAACCATCTGTTCTACCTCATACTCAGACGGGCAGCTGGAGATTTGGGAGCTGTGAGGAAGCAAGTGCGATTTGGGTGACACCTTTGAGGACTGGAGTATTTGTGATGTTGAAGTTGATGTGGAGGAGAGCCCACTTAAAGGAGCACTTGATATCCGTTGAAGCACCTGCTGTTTTTGTGCCTCATCTGGAATTTGTAGCGATTGGCGTGGCCGTAAGAAAGGGATCTTATCACATTGTCCGCTAAAAGAAGTAGACATTTTAGTTTGGCTGGAAGATGGTCTTTCTTCTGCACCTACCCCACGGACACAACCTTTTTTCCCCTTCCCAACACGCCTATTCCCCTTTCCACCAGCAGCAGGCCTTTTTCCACTCATTTTGGTGGTTAACTAATTCACAACTCTGGAGTTGTTTGCACAAAAAAACAATGGATGGTAACCGAGCAGAGCTGAGTGGCCAAACTGTGGTATTAGGCCAAAACTATTGGCTGGGTTAGATGCAGAAAAAAATTATTTTTAATTTGCAACCTGATGGAGGTCAGTATAGATGGACTAATAGACCAAGTCCCACACACTGCTAGAAGCCCAAATATTTTTTCAGAGCTAGATGCAGAAAAAAATTATTTTTAATTTGCAACCTGATGGAGGTCAGTATAGATGGACTAATAGAACAAGTCCCACACACTGCTAGAAGCCCAAATATTTTTTCAGAGCTAGATGCAGAAAAAAATTATATTCAGTTTGCAACCTGATGGAGGTCAGTATAGATGGACTAATAGAATGATGCTATGCCCAAAAGATTTTACTTCACTAGGTGCAGTAAAAAAATTGGTATTCTATACACAGGTGGTATATCTTGCAACACAGATAGGCTACTCCACTGACTAACACACTCTGCAATAGGTCAAAAAGGATTAGCTTTGCTAGATTCAGCCAAATGCTGTGAAAAAAACTTGCACAGCACTGGCACAGACCTGCCTGGCAAAAACTGATAGGAACTGATGTAACCTAGTCCTGAAAAGGACTGCAATTACAATTAGTCTTTACTCCCACAATCTATCTATTTAAGAGCACAGACCTGCCTGATAAAAGTCGTAGGAAATGCTGTAACCTAGTCCTTAAAAGGACTGCAATCACAACTATTCCCTACTCCCAAGCTATCTGTATATTTGTGCGAAAATTGGCTTGAAATTAACAAGGTATAGCGCACACAGCAACAGCGGTGCCGTCTAACACGCAGCTGCAGCAGTGAGAAAATGGTGGCGACGGGGAAAATGGCTTGGTCTTATAGGGCAAGGACATGTGACATACACTGCCAATCACACATGCCCTTGCTTGTGTGAAAAAAAGCACTTCGCTCCGTGTGTGCGCTGCTGATAGGCTGACAGATTGCACCTCCCCACTGCAAATGCGGGAAAGAGAAAAAAAAATGGAGATCTTCATTGTTCCTGCAGAGATCCATCCCCTGCCCCTCCCCCCGCCCCGCTGTACACTCAAACTGCGTATTAACATTAATTTTCATCATTACTGAGAAAAAATCCAGTTATGATTTTGGTGCACGAACAGTTATCGAACATAACCTCGAACAGCCGAATTTTTCTCAAATTGTTCGTGTTCGCCGACCGGCTCGAACACCACCCAAAACAGCTCGAATTTGAGATTGGCGAACAGTTCGAGTAGAACAACGCTCATCTCTAGTCATTACTGCCCTCCCTCAACACGGTGAAATTGTGAGAAAAAATAAAACACAACGTCATTGTTTTTTTGGGGGGTTTCACGTTTACAGCGGTTTTACTGTTCGGTGAATATGACCTGATAACGTTCTCCCGGTCAGTACAATTACGACCAAACAAAACTTTTAAGGAGTTTTTAAATTATTATTTTAGTGGCTTAAAAAAAAAGTTTGGTTTGTGTTGCCATTTTCTGAGACCTGTAACTTTTTTGTTTATCCCTCAATGGAGTTGTGTGTCTATTTTTTTTGCCAGTTGAGCTGTAGCTTTGGGGTACAACATTTTGATTGTATTGTTTGTTTTCGAGGGGGGGGGGGGGGTGCAGTGAGCAAAAAAACAGCAATTCTGTTTATACTCGCTGTATCCTCTCTCCACCCTTCTGCCCCCTGGGGCCTTGAACCTGTCATCATTAGATTGCTTGTACTACTTACTGCATTACTTACATAAATATAGTAAAAATTGCAATCAGCCTTAGGTGCAAGTATCTTATCTAAGGTGTCTCGTTCAGGCTCAGGCTGGACCATTACTGTCCACCTGGCATCACCCTCTAGTGCATTCAATGTTATCTCCGCTCGCAACTCCGGGATCAAATTGCACATTTTAAGCACACTCCGCACCCTTTCTGTCCAATCTTACAACAACATATCTTTACCGTTATATTTCGGCAAATGCTGTAATAGTGCCCCAGCAGGAAGGTATCCTGCCGAAACTGAAGCAGCGGGAGGTGGCTTCGGTACCTGGGCCGGGGCCACCGCTGCTAAGGGGTTGTCTCCCTCCATGTCCCTGTCCAAGGCAATCGCTGTATCCTGCAGACTATGCCAAGTTGTAGACCGTGTACTGAGGAGGTCTCTCTCAGAATACAGCGGGAGAAGGACAAGGGATACTAGCAGACAATTTGTTGGGGTAACACCTTTTTACTAAGAACAGGAACTGGGTTGCTCCGGCAATGCAAGAAAGGAACACCAATAAACCTCACACACACCTAGCTCAAGACAGCTAGGACCCTTGCACTGCACAACTGACAGGAACCGGATGTACTAACATAAGAACTATAATTTGCCTACCCAGTGGTTTCGCCTAATGTGGTAACCGCGTGTTACCCAGAGGAATGACGTAATCAGATGGCTGCACAAAGCGGCACGTGCAGTGGTGTAGCGCAACAGTTAACAAACTTAACAACTCTCTATGTTTACAATACTGTTATTCTAGCTATACACAATCTTACCACTGGGGGGAGTCTCTAGCTAAGGTTCACCCAAGCCTGCCAACAATCAATGTGTTTAGCATCAAACTCTTGCTGTTATTTGCATTCATGCATCCACCAGGATCCCTGTGGTGGTGCCTGAGATCAGGACTTACCGGCCGTTAACTGTTCTCTGAAGAAGCTGTCTGATCGGGCACTTAGCTGGGAGACTGAGTAGAGGGTCCTGACCTTGTCACAGGAGCATAATTTTCAGTCTGTCAGACTAGCAGAGGGCCCTTCACATCACTCAGATGCCCTGGGGGGAATCCAACTCTGCATCCAACTGTAGTCATCCCCCCAAGGTGACTCCTTCTCCCTGGCCAGAGTCACAGACAAGGCTTCACCTTCAGTCAAAGTTCTGTTACACTCCCAGCACTCTGCACACACTGAGCTCTTAAGATGCAGCTCCAGATTCTCTTTCCTCTCCTCACTGCTGCTTGTTTTTTGCTGACTCACACACCAGCAAGTTCACCAAAGAGTCCCTTTTAAGAGGCCACAGAGACCTCTTGTGGCCGGAGGCTGATAAAGTTGCAATGTCCACACATCTCTCTCTCACAACTATATTAAAATAAAAGCTGAGCTCTGATTGGTTACTATAGTAAAATACAAGCTTAGCTCTGAATGGTTACTATGGTAAAATAAAAGCTGAGCTCTGATGGTTGCTATATTAAAATAAAAGCTGAGCTCTGATTGGTCCACCGTGCTTAACTGCTCCAGCAGACATTTATTATTCTACCGCTCCAGAACAAACTGTTTTTTGTTATTGACAAATTTTTCCCATGTTACATCCTGAGACCGGCTGACACTTTCCTGTTCCCGGGTCCTATGTTTTCCTGCATAGTTGTTTTGTCTTGTTTCCATGTAGAAGCTTTTGAACACATTTCCTCCATGAAGAAGACATCTGAGCAGACGTCTCTAAACAGTGGGTGGGTGTAGCTGGTCCCACTGGTTGCTGCCAGCTCTGAGCTGATGGCACTGTTGGACATTGTCCAATTTCAGAGGGCAGTAACATGATGTTTCCCCTCTGTAGTGGGCCGAACACTGAGCCATGCTTGAGATAGGCTGTAGAGGGCAGTAACATGATGTGTCCCCTCTGTCTTCTCGGTAGTGGGCCGGACACTGATCGATGCCTGTGACAGGCTGCAGAGAGCAGTAACATGATGTGTCCCCTCTGTCCTCTCTGTGACATGCAGAAGTAGTGCTGTTGCTTCAAAAGCATCCAGCAACTATAAGAGTTAAGACAGTCACAGGAGACAGGGAGTGGTTAGCAGAGCCCCAGGGGGATTGTGGTGGAGTTGTTTACTGTTCTGGCTGGAGCTGTAGAGAAAGGTGGTGTGTGATCTGTATCTCACAGAAGACAAGGGAACAGAATTTGGGTCAGGAGGGAAGCTAAACACAGGTCATATAGACTCCCTGAGCTAATAGTGTGGAGTATTATCAGGCAGAAAGATAAGGACTGGAAGGAATTGTGTCATAGGGATCATCTCCCTGATCAAACCCTCCCCCCTCAATCTCCATGCAGGATAAAGAATGCTGTGTAATAGTGAGTGCTTGTCAAGGAAAAGCCTGCTGTTTATGCATAGACGTGTACTGCCAAGAGATCTAATCTGTGCTGAATTATGCTACTGAAGAGACTGACGTTACTGTGCATTCTTTATGAGACTGTACTGTAATGAAGATTGTTGCTGTAATATCCCTGAATTATACTGGCCATGCTTCAGATTAAATTCCACTGTTAAACTGTTGAAAAGACTCTTGTCATATGTGTCTGGTCAGCAACTGAATCTACCGTGTGCCTGAGAGAAGCTGCAGCCTATGGTCACCCTGAGTAGCATTTCCCCCAGGATTTCAACGAATTCATGAAACCTGTCTCGCCCTATCTGAACCTAGTGGCGTGCTTGTAACATCTCTGTAGATGGCCGAACACAGAACCGTGCCTGTGAGAGGCTGCAGAGGGCAGTAACATGATGTGTCCCCTCTGCCCTCTCTGTAGTGAGCCGGACACTGAACCGTGCTTGTGACAGGTTGCAGAGGGCAGTAACATGATGTGTCCCCTCTGTCCTCTCTATAGGGGGACGGACACTGAACCGTGCCTGTGAGAGGATGCAGAGGGCAGTAACATGATGTGTCCCCTCTGTCCTCTCTATAGGGGGCCGGATACTGAACCGTGCCTGTGAGAGGATGCAGAGGGCAGTAACATGATGTGTCCCCTCTGTCCTCTCTGTAGTGAGCCGGACACTGAACCGTGCTTGTGACAGGTTGCAGAGGGCAGTAACATGATGTGTCCCCTCTGTCCTCTCTGTAGTGAGCCGGACACTGAACCGTTCTTGTGACAGGTTGCAGAGGGCAGTAACATGATGTGTCCCCTCTGCCCTCTCTGTAGTGGGCCGGACACTGAAGCATGCCAGAGACAAGCTGCAGAGGGCAGTAACATGAGTCCCCTTATCCTCTCTGTAGTGGGCCGGACACTGATCCGTGCCTGTGAGAGGCTGCAGAGGGCAGTAACATGAGTCCCCTTATCCTCTCTGTAGTGGGCCGGACACTGATCCGTGCCTGTGAGAGGCTGCAGAGGGCAGTAACATGTGTTCCCTTATCCTCTCTGCAGTGGGCCGTACACTGAACCATGCCTTTGACAGATTGCAGAGGGCAGTAACATGATATGTCCCCCTGTCCTCTCTGTAGTGGGCCGTACACTGATCCGTGCCTGTGACAGGTTGCAGAGGGCAGTAACATGATGTGTCCCCTCTGTCCTCTCTGTAGTGAGCCGGACACTGAACCGTGCTTGTGACAGGTTGCAGAGGGCAGTAACATGATGTGTCCCCTCTGCCCTCTCTGTTGTGGGCCGGACACTGAACCGTGCCTGTGACAGGTTGCAGAGGGCAATAACATGATGTGTCCTCTCTGTAGTGTGCCGGACACTGAACCGTGCTTGTGACAGGCTGCAGAGGGCGCCACTGCAGCTTCTCCTGTGCTTTACATTTGCACTTGAAATAATCTTTACGATCAGCTGCATCTCCCTATGTAATGCATGATACCAAAGTGGTGATTCCTTTTTTATGTTTCACCCTCTCAGTTGATCAGCTGCTTTTGATCTTCTTAACATTTCAACTATGGCTACAAATCTTTTGTCAAAGGATGATCTATATTAATATGAGATAAACTTCTTTATATAGATGTCAGCTGGTGGCGCTGTTGCATTGAATGCTATAAAAAAATGGCCTTTGGTCGTGGTGAAGAGCGGTACTGCAAGCGATAGAAGTAACAAAAGTTGCAAGCGTCTAAAGACGCAACGCACTCGAAAGCTTTTCAATGCCAAGCATTATATCAATTCAATATCATCTTTTTACTAGATGATGCATTGACTTTAAGTCACCAATAAGTAGTAAAGAATTCCATACGAACCTTTCTAAGAGGCCCTTTAATCTTCAATGACTTTACAGTATATTAGAAAATCAGTACAGAACACATAATAGATGTTTTTATCATTTTTAAAGCCTGACAACACCATTTATTTATTAGCCTGTACTCAATTCACATGTCAAACATAAGAATATTTATCATGAGAGGCAATTATGTCAAATGGCAATTTACCTTTTTTCCAGCTCAACAAAATAAAGAGAACTCGCTGAGAATTATGTAGCGTTTTATAAAAGGTACTCAGCGAGCAAAGTTAATGAAGATTGACTTGTACATTCTCTCTTATTGAATAGTGTATTGACTTTATTAATAATAAGGTATCAGCACAGCATAAAAAATACTGTAAGAAATGTTCTTCTTTCTTAAAGAGCCATATAAACACCAGATAAAGCCTCAGAATTTAATACTAGTAGAAGGCGGTCAAATGACAAGATTGGTGTCTGAGTATTATTGCGTCGTCTGATCCACAGATAGTTAGGAAACAATAGAAAGAGAAAAAAGATGAATGGAAGAATCACAGGGAATCTAGAAAATTGCTGCTTCTTGGCTTGGGATCTCCAGCTCCTACTTTTCATGGTTTGTCTATAGCAAATCTGACATGTATTTACAGCCACTAGGGGGAGCTCCCTGTATACAAAGGTAATTTTATCATGTATGTTTGCAGTCACCACTAGGGGGAGCTCCCTGTATACAGAGATACATGATAAGATTCTGTCTGCAGCCACCACTAGGGGGAGCGCCCTGTATACAGAGATACATGATAACATCCTGTCTGCAGCCACCACTAGGGGGAGCTCCCTGTATACAGCGATACATGGTAAGATTCTATCTGCAGTCACCACTAGGGGGAGCGCCCTGTATACAGAGATACATGATAAGATTCTGTCTGCAGCCACCACTAGGGGGAGCTCCCTGTATACAGAGATACATGATGAGAATGTATCTGCAGTCACCACTAGGGGGAGTTCACTGTATGCAGATATACATGATAAGATTCTGTCTGCAGCCACCACTAGGGGGAGCTCCCTGTATACAGATATACAGTACAGACCAAAAGTTTGGACACACCTTCTCATTTAAAGATTTTTCTGTATTTTCTTGACTATGAAAATTGTACATTCACACTGAAGGCATCAAAACTATGAATTACCACATGTGGAATTATATACTTAACAAAAAAGTGTGAAACAACTGAAAATATGTCTTATATTCTAGGTTCTTCAAAGTAGCCACCATTTGCTTTGATGACTGCTTTGCACACTCTTGGCATTCTCTTGATGAGCTTCAAGAGCTAGTCACCGGAAAGGGTCTTCCAACAATCTTGAAGGAGTTCCCAGAGATGGTTAGCACTTGTTGGCCCTTTTGCCTTCACTCTGCGGTCCAGCTCACCCCAAACCATCTCGATTGGGGTCAGGTCTGGTGACTGTGGAGGCCAGGTCATCTGGCGTAGCCCCCATCACTCTCCTTCTTGGTCAAATAGCCCTTACACAGCCTGGAGGTGTGTTTGGGGTCATTGTCCTGTTGAAAAATAAATGATGGTCCAACTAAACGCAAACCGGATGGAATAGCATGCCGCTGCAAGATGCTGTGGTAGCCATGCTGGTTCAGTATGCCTTCAATTTTGAATAAATCCCCAACAGTGTCACCAGCAAAGCACCCCCCACACCATCACACCTCCTCCTCCATGCTTCACGGTGGGAACCAGACATGTAGAGTCCATCCGTTCACCTTTTCTGCGTCGCACAAAGACACGGTGGTTGGAACCAAAGATCTCAAATTTGGACTCATCAGACCAAAGCACAGATTTCCACTGGTCTAATGTCCATTCCTTGTGTTCTTTAGCCCAAACAAGTCTCTTCTGCTTGTTGCGTGTCCTTAGCAGTGGTTTCCTAGCAGCTATTTTACCATGAAGGCCTGTTGCACAAAGTCTCCTCTTAACAGTTGTTGTAGAGATGTGTCTGCTGCTAGAACTCTGTGTGGCATTGACCTGGTCTCTAATCTGAGCTGTTGTTAACCTGCGATTTCTGAGGCTGGTGACTCGGATAAACTTATCCTCAGAAGCAGAGGTGACTCTTGGTCTTCCTTTCCTGGGGCGGTCCTCATGTGAGCCAGTTTCTTTGCAGCGCTTGATGATTTTTGCAACTGAACTTGGGGACACTTTCAAAGTTTTCCCAATTTTTCGCACTGACTGACCTTCATTTCTTAAAGTAATGATGGCCACTCGTTTTTCTTTACTTAGCTGCTTTTTTCTTGCCATAATACAAATTCTAACAGTCTATTCAGTAGGACTATCAGCTGTGTATCCGCCTGACTTCTACACAACACAACTGATGGTCCCAACCCCGTTTACAAGGCAAGAAATCCCACTTATTAAACCTGACAGGGCACACCTGTGAAGTGAAGACAATTTCCGGAGACTACCTCTTGAATCTCATCAAGAGAATGCCAAGAGTGTGCAAAGCAGCCATCAAAGCAAAAGGTGGCTACTTTGAAGAACCTAGAATATAAGACATATTTTCAGTCCTTTCACACTTTTTTGTTAAGTATATAATTCCACATGTGTTAATTCATAGTTTTGATGCCTTCAGTGTGAATGTACAATTTTCATAGTCTTGAAAATACAGAAAAATCTTTAAATGAGAAGGTGTGTCCAAACTTTTGGTCTGTACTGTACATGATAAGATTCTGTCTGCAGCCACCACTAGGGGGAGCTCCCTGTATACAGAGACACATGATAAGATCCTGTCTGCAGTCATCACTAGGGGGAGCTCCCTGTATACAGAGATACATGATCAGATCCTGTCTGCAGCCACCACTAGGGGGCGCTCCCTATATACAGAGATACATGATAAGATCCTGTCTGCAGCCACCACTAGGGGGAGCTCCCTGTATACAGAGATAGATGATAAGATTTTGTCTGCAGTCACCACTAGGGGGAGCTCCATGTATACAGAGATACATGATAAGTTTCTGTCTGCTGCCACCAGTAGGGGGAGCTGCCTGTTTACAGAGATACATGATAAGATTCTGTCTGCAGCCAGCACTAGGGGGATCTCCCTGTATACAGAGATACATGATAAGATTCTGTCGGCAGTCACCACTAGGGTGAGCTCCGTGTATACAGAGATACATGATAAGATCCTGTCTGCAGCCACCACTAGGAGGAGCTCCCTGTATACAGAGATACATGATAAGATTCTGTCTGCAGCCACCACTAAGGGGAGCTCCCTGTATACAGAGATACATAATAAGATTCTGTCTGCAGCCACCACTAAGGGGAGCTCCCTGTATACAGAGATACATAATAAGATTCTGTCTGCAGTCACCACTAGGTGGAGCTCCCTGTACACAGAAATACATGATAAGATTTTGTCTGCAGTCACCACTAGGAAGAGCTCCCTGTAGAGAGATACATGCTAAGTTTCTGTCTGCAGTCACCACTAGGGGGAGCTCCCTGTATGCAGAGATACATGAGAAGATTCTGTCTGCAGTCACCACTAGGGGGAGCTCCCTATATACTGTGTATTCATTGACCTCAGTAATAGAACATGTTACATGATTACACAGGACTACCTGATACCTGCACAGCATGAATTATCATTGTGTTTCCACTATTTATACGTACAGTATATATATAACTGTCTATCATAGCGTCCCTCTGTCTGAAGCCTCTATAGACTGCGCATGTGCAACGCGCAGTCTGGCTCCAGACAGAAGAACGGATGGAGCCGTTACAGGTAAGAGGAGTGTATGGCGCTGTAGATCGTGGTATGCGTAGACACTGAACGCATACCACGATCTCCGGCGCCATACTTACATACTTACCTGACCGGGAGGAGCATTGCCGCGGCACCTCTCTTCTCACCGTAGACCGGGGCAGGAGTGAAGGCGTCTTAGTCGGCGCATGCGCATAGCGCTATCTGGCGCCATTTTACTGAAGACACATTTGCAGTATGTCTTCAGCAAAATGGCGCCAGACAGGACACCGCAGCGCTGGAGCACAGGGAAGAAAGGTGAGTATAAGTGGGTTTTTTTGTATGTGTGCAGCGTGAAAGGGATGAGGGGGCCACACATACCAGGATTGGGGGGTGAGGGGGCCACACATACCAGGGTTGGGGAGTGAAGGGGCCCCACATACCAGGATTGGGGGGTGAGGGGCCCATGCATACCAGGATTGGCGGGTGAGGGGCCCATGCATACCAGGATTGGGGGGTGAGGGGCCCATGCATACCAGGATTGGGGGATGAGGGGGCCACACATACCAGGATTGGGGGATGTGAGAACCATGCATACCAGGATTGAGGGGTGAGGGGACGATGCATACCAGGATTGGGGGGTGAGGGGACCATTCATACCAGGATTGGGGGTGAGGGGACCATGCATACCAGGATTGGGGGATAAGGGGTACCATGCATACCAGGATTGGGGGATGAGGGGGCCCATGCATACCAGGATTGGGGGATGAGGGGGCCACACATACCAGGATTGGGGGATGTGAGAACCATGCATACCAGGATTGAGGGGTGAGGGGACCATGCATACCAGGATTGGGGGGTGAGGGGACCATTCATACCAGGATTGGGGGTGAGGGGACCATGCATACCAGGATTGGGGGATAAGGGGTACCATGCATACCAGGATTGGGGGATGAGGGGGCCCATGCATACCAGGATTGGGGGATGAGGGGGCCACACATACCAGGATTGGGGGATGTGAGAACCATGCATACCAGGATTGAGGGGTGAGGGGACCATGCATACCAGGATTGGGGGGTGAGGGGACCATTCATACCAGGATTGGGGGTGAGGGGACCATGCATACCAGGATTGGGGGATAAGGGGTACCATGCATACCAGGATTGGGGGATGAGGGGTACCATGCATACCAGGATTGGGGGATGAGGGGTAACATGCATACCACGATTGGGGGATGAGATGTACCGTACATACTAGGATTGGGGGATGAGGGTTGCCATGCATACCAGGATAGGAATGCGGGGTACCATGCATACCAGGATGATGGATGGGGTGCCATGCATACCAGGATGAGGGGTGAGGGGACCATGCATACCAGGATTGGGGGGGGCGGGGACCATGCATATCAGGATTGGGGGTGAGGGGACCATGCATACCAGGATTGGGGGTGAGGGGACCATGTATACCAGGATTAGGGGATGAGGGGGGCCATGCATACCAGGATTGGGGGGATGAGGGGGGCCATGCATACCAGGATCGGGGGGATGAGGGGGGCCATGCATACCAGGATTAGGATGAAGGATGCCATGTATACCAGGATGAGGGGTACCATACATACCAGAATAGGGATGTGGGGTACCATGCATACCAGGATGAGGGATGGGGTGCCATGCATACCAGGATGAGGGATGGGGTGTCATGCATACCAGGATGAGGGATGGGGTATCATGCATACCAGGATGAGGGGTACCATGCATACCAGAATAGGGATGAGGGGTACCATGCATACCAGGATAGGAATGCGGGGTACCATGCATACCAGGATTGAGGGATGAGGAGGCCATACATACCAGAATTGGAATGAGGGGTGCCATGTATACCAGGATGAGGGGTACCATACAAACCAGAAGAGGGATGTGGGGTACCATGCATACCACAATGAGAGATGGGGTGCCATGTATACCAGGATGAGGGGTACCATACATACCAGGATAGGGATGCGGGGTACCATGCATACCAGGATGAGGGATGGGGTGCTATGCATACCAGGATGAGGGGTGCCATACATACCAGGGTAGGGATGAGGAGTGCCATGCATACCAGGATTGGGGATGAGGGGTACAATGCACACCAGAATTGGGGATAAGGAAGCCATGCATACCAGAATAGGGATGAGGGGTACCATGCATACCAGGATAGGAATGCGGGGTACCATACATACCAGGATTGAGGGATGAGGAGGCCATACATACCAGAATTGGGATGAGGGGTGCCATGTATACCAGGATGAGGGGTACCATACAAACCAGAATAGGGATACGGGGTACCATGCATACCACAATGAGGGATGGGGTGCCATGTATACCAGGATGAGGGATGGATGGTGCCATGCATACCAGGATGAAGGGTACCATACATACCAGGATAGGGATGCGGGGTACCATGCATACCAGGATGAGGGATGGGTGGTGCCATGCATACCAGGATGAGGGGTACCATACATACCAGGGTAGGGATGAGGGATGGGGTACCATGCATACCAGGATTGGGGGTATGAGGGGGGCCATGCATACCAGGATTGGGGGGATGAGGGGGGCCATGCATACCAGGATGAGGGGTACCATACATACCAGAATAGGGATGTGGGGTACCATGCATACCAGGATGAGGGATGGGGTGCCATGAATACCAGGATGAGGGATGGGGTGTCATGCATACCAGGATGAGGGATGGGGTATCATGCATACCAGGATGAGGGATGGGGTATCATGCATACCAGGATGAGGGGTACCATGCATACCAGAATAGGGATGAAGGGTACCATGCACACCAGGCTAGGAATGCGGGGTACCATGCATACCAGGATTGAGGGATGAGGAGGCCATACATACCAGAATTGGAATGAGGGGTGCCATGTATACCAGGATGAGGAGTACCATACAAACCAGAATAGGGATGCGGGGTACTATGCATACCACAATGAGGGATGGGGTGCCATGTATACCAGGATGAGGGGTACCATACATACCAGGATAGGGATGCGGGGTACCATGCATACCAGGATGAGGGATGGGGTGCTATGCATACCAGGACGAGGGGTACCATACATACCAGGGTAGGGATGAGGAGTGCCATTCATACCAGGATTGGGGATGAGGGGTACCATGCACACCAGGATTGGGGATAAGGAAGCCATGCATACCAGAATAGGGATGAGGGGTACCATGCATACCAGGATAGGAATGCGGGGTACCATGCATACCAGGATTGAGGGATGAGGAGGCCATACATACCAGAATTGGGATGAGGGGTGCCATGTATACCAGAATGAGGGGTACCATACAAACCTGAATAGGGATGCGGGGTACCATGCATACCACAATGAAGGATGGGGTGCCATGTATAGCAGGATGAGGGATGGGTGGTGCCATGCATACCAGGATGAAGGGTACCATACGTACCAGGATAGGGATGCGGGGTACCATGCATACCAGGATGAGGGATGGGTGGTGCCATGCATACCAGGGTGAGGGGTACCATACATACCAGGGTAGGGATGAGGGATGGGGTACCATGCATACCAGGATTGGGTATGAGGGAGCCATGCATACCAGGATGAGGGGTGCCATGCATACCATGATTGGGGATGAGGGGTACCATTCATTCCAGGATTGGGGGTGAGGGGTGCCATGCATACAGGATTTGGGGTGAGAGGTGCCATGCATACCAGGATTGGGGATGAGGGGTGCCATGCATACCAAGATTTGGGATGAAGGGTGCCATGCATACCAGGATTGGGGATGAGGGGTGCAATGCATATCACGATTGGGGATGAGGGGTGCCATGCATACCAGGATTGGGGGTGAGGGGTGCCATGCATACCAGGATTGGGGGTGAGGGGTGCCATGCATACCAGGATTTGGGGTGAGGTGTGCCATGCATACCAGGATTGGGGATGAGGGGTGCCATGTATTCCATGATTGAGGGTGAGGGGTGCCATGCATACAGGATTTGGGGTGAGGGTGCCATGCATACCAGGATTGGGGATGAGGGGTGCCATGCATACCAGGATTGGGGATGAAGGGTGCCATGCATACCAGGATTGGGGATGAGGGGTGCCATGCATACCAGACTTGGGGGTGAGGGGTGCCATGCATACCAGGATTGGGGATGAGGGGTGCCATGCATACCAGGATTGGGGATGAGGGGTGCCATGCATACCAGGCTTGGGGGTGAGGGGTGCCATGGATACCAGGATTGGGGGTGAGGCGTGCCATGCATATTAGGATAGGGATGAGGGCAGCACATAACAGGATGGAGGAACAGGATTGGGCAGCACAAATGCCAGGATGGGGGCAACACAAATACCAGGATGGGGGTAGCACAAATGCCAGGATAGGAGACCATATACCAATAAAAATGCTCGCCACCCGAGTGTAGAATGGGATCAATAGCTAGTATATATATATATCTACAGGTGCTTCTCACAAAATTAGAATATCATCAAAAAGTTAATTTATTTCAGTTCTTCAATACAAAAAGTGAAACTCATATATTATATAGAATCATTACACACAGAGGGATCTATTATATAGAGTCATTACACGCAGAGGGATCTATTACATAGAGTCATTACACGCAGAGGAATCTATTATATAGAGTCATTACACGCAGAGGAATCTATTATATAGAGTCATTACACGCAGAGGGATCTATCATATAGAGTCATTACACACAGAGGGATCTATTATATAGAGTCATTACACGCAGAGGGATCTATCATATAGAGTCATTACACACAGAGGGATCTATTATATAGAGTCGTTACACACAGAGGGATCTATTATATAGAGTCATTACACACAGAGGGATCTATTATATAGAGTCATTACACACAGAGGGATCTATTATAGAGTCATTACACACAGAGGGATCTATTATAAAGAGTCATTACACACAGAGGGATCTATTATATAGAGTCATTACACACAGAGGGATCTATTATATAGAGTCATTACACGCAGAGGGATCTATTATATAGAGTCATTACATGCAGAGGGATCTATTATATAGAGTCACTACACGCAGAGGGATCTATTATATAGAGTCACTACACGCAGAGGGATCTATTATATAGAGTCATTACACGCAGAGGGATCTATTATATAGAGTCATTACACGCAGAGGGATCTATTATATAGAGTCATTACACGCAGAGGAATCTATTATATAGAGTCATTACACGCAGAGGGATCTATCATATAGAGTCATTACACACAGAGGAATCTATTATATAGAGTCATTACACGCAGAGGGATCTATCATATAGAGTCATTACACACAGAGGGATCTATTATATAGAGTCGTTACACACAGAGGGATCTATTATATAGAGTCATTACACACAGAGGGATCTATTATATAGAGTCATTACACACAGAGGGATCTATTATAGAGTCATTACACACAGAGGGATCTATTATATAGAGTCATTACACACAGATGGATCTATTATATAGAGTCATTACACACAGAGGGATCTATTATATAGAGTCATTACACGCAGAGGGATCTATTATATAGAGTCATTACACGCAGAGGGATCTATTATATAGAGTCACTACACGCAGAGGGATCTATAATATAGAGTCACTACACGCAGAGGGATCTATTATATAGAGTCATTACACGCAGAGGGATCTATTATATAGAGTCATTACACGCAGAGGGATCTATTATATAGAGTCATTACACGCAGAGGGATCTATTATATAGAGTCATTACACGCAGAGGGATCTGTTATATAGAGTCATTACACGCAGAGGGATCTATTACATAGAGTCATTACACGCAGAGTGATCTATTATATAGAGTCATTACACACAGAGGGATCTATTACATAGAGTCCTTACACGCAGAGGGATCTATTATAGAGTCATTACACACAGAGGGATCTATTATATAGAGACATTACACGCAGAGGGATCTATTATATAGTCATTGCACGCAGAGGGATCTATTATATAGAGTCATTACACGCAGAGGGATCTATTATATAGAGTCATTACACGCAGAGGGATCTATTATAGAGTCATTACACGCAGAGGGATCTATTATATAGAGTCATTACACGCAGAGGGATCTATTATATAGAGTCATTACATGCAGAGGGATCTATTATATAGAGTCACTACACGCAGAGGGATCTATTATATAGTGTCATTACACGCAGAGGGATCTATTATATAGAGTCATTACACGCAGAGGGATCTATTATATAGAGTCATTACACGCAGAGGGATCTATTATATAGAGTCATTACACACAGAGAGGTCTATTATATAGAGTCCTTACACGCAGAGGGATCTATTATATAGAGTCATTACACGCAGAGGGATCTATTATATAGAGTCCTTACACACAGAGGGATCTATTATATAGAGTCCTTACACACAGAGGGATCTATTCTATAGAGTCCTTACACACAGAGGGATCTATTATATAGAGTCATTACTCACAGAGGGATCTATTATATAGAGTCATTACACACAGAGGGATCTATTATATAGAGTCATTACACACAGAGGGATCTATTATATAGAGTCATTACACACAGAGGGATCTATTATATAGAGTCATTACACACACAGGGATCTATTATATAGTCATTACACACAGAGTGATCTATTATATAGAGTCATTACACACCGAGGGATCTATTATATAGTCATTACACACAGAGGGATCTATTATATAGAGTCATTACACACAGAGGGATCTATTCTATAGAGTCCTTACACACAGAGGGATCTATTCTATAGAGTCCTTACACACAGAGGGATCTATTATATAGAGTCATTACACACAGAGGGATCTATTATATAGAGTCATTACACACAGAGCGATCTATTATATAGAGTCATTACACGCAGAGGGATCTATTATATAGAGTCATTACATGCAGAGGGATCTTTTATATAGAGTCATTACACGCAGAGGGATCTATTATAGAGACATTACATGCAGAGGGATCTATTATATAGAGTCATTACATGCAGAGGGATCTATTATATAGAGTCATTACATGCAGAAGGATCTATTATATAGAGTCATTACATGCAGAGGGATCTATTATATAGTGTCATTACACACAGAGGGATCTATTATATAGAGTCATTACACGCAAAGGGATCTATTATATAGAGTCATTACACGCAGAGGGATCTATTATATAGAGTCATTACACGCAGAGGGATCTATTATATAGAGTCCTTACACGCAGAGGGATCTATTATATAGAGTCCTTACATGCAGAGGGATCTATTATATAGAGTCCTTACACACAGAGGGATCTATTCTATAGAGCACTTACACACAGAGGGATCTATTCTATAGAGTCCTTACACACAGAGGGATCTATTATATAGAGTCATTACTCACAGAGTGATCTATTATATAGAGTCATTACACACAGAGGGATCTATTATATAGAGTCATTACACACAGAGGGATCTGTTATATAGAGTCATTACACACAGAGGGATCTATTATATAGAGTCATTACACACAGAGGGATCTATTATATAGAGTCATCACACACAGAGGGATCTATTACATAGTCATTACACACAGAGTGATCTATTATATAGAGTCATTACACACAGAGGGATCTATTATATAGAGTCATTACACACAGAGGGATCTATTATATAGAGTCATTACAC
The DNA here is from genome assembly GCF_046119375.1 of Phyllobates terribilis. Lineage (NCBI taxonomy): Eukaryota > Metazoa > Chordata > Amphibia > Anura > Dendrobatidae > Phyllobates > Phyllobates terribilis. Next base: position 195,493,354 of record NW_027362768.1, read on the forward strand.
ACAGAGTGATCTATTATATAGAGTCATTACACACAGAGGGATCTATTATATAGAGTCATTACACACAGAGAGATCTATTATATCGAGTCATTACACACAGAGGGATCTATTCTATAGAGTCCTTACACACAGAGGGATCTCTTCTATACAGTCCTTACACACAGAGGGATCTATTATATAGAGTCATTACACACAGAGGGATCTATTATATAGAGTCATTACACACAGAGCGATCTATTATATAGAGTCATTACACGCAGAGGGATCTATTATATAGAGTCATTACACGCAGAGGGATCTATTATATAGAGTCATTACACGCAGAGGGATCTATTATAGAGTCATTACACGCAGAGGGATCTATTATATAGTCATTACACACAGAGGGATCTATTATATAGAGTCATTACATGCAGAAGGATCTATTATATAGAGTCATTACATGCAGAGGGATCTATTACATAGTGTCATTACACGCAGAGGGATCTATTATATAGAGTCATTACACGCAGAGGGATCTATTATATAGAGTCATTACACGCAGAGGGATCTATTATATAGAGTCATTACACGCAGAGGGATCTATTATATAGAGTCCTTACACGCAGAGGGATCTATTATATAGAGTCATTACACGCAGAGGGATCTATTATATAGAGTCCTTACACACAGAGGGATCTATTCTATAGAGTCCTTACACACAGAGGGATCTATTCTATAGAGTCCTTACACACAGAGGGATCTATTCTATAGAGTTATTACTCACAGAGGGATCTATTATATAGAGTCATTACACACAGAGGGATCTATTATATAGAGTCCTTACACACAGAGGGATCTATTATATAGAGTCATTACACACAGAGGGATCTATTATATAGAGTCATTACACACAGAGGGATCTATTATATAGTCATTACACACAGAGTGATCTATTATATAGAGTCATTACACACAGAGGGATCTATTATATAGAGTCATTACACACAGAGGGATCTATTATATAGAGTCATTACACACAGAGGGATCTATTCTATAGAGTCATTACACACAGAGGGATCTATTATATAGAGTCATTACACACAGAGGGATCTATTATATAGAGTCATTACACACAGAGTGATCTATTATATAGAGTCATTACACGCAGAGGGATCTATTATATAGAGTCATTACACGCAGAGGGATCTATTATAGAGTCATTACACGCAGAGGGATCTAATATATAGTCATTACATGCAGAGGGATCTATTATATAGAGTCATTACATGCAGAAGGATCTATTATATAGAGTGATTACATGCAGAGGGATCTATTATATAGTGTCATTACACGCAGAGGGATCTATTATATAGAGTCATTACACGCAGAGGGATCTATTATATAGAGTCATTACACGCAGAGGGATCTATTATATAGAGTCCTTACACGCAGAGGGATCTATTATATAGAGTCATTACATGCAGAAGGATCTATTATATAGAGTGATTACATGCAGAGGGATCTATTATATAGTGTCATTACACGCAGAGGGATCTATTATATAGAGTCATTACACACAGAGGGATCTATTATATAGAGTCATTACACACAGAGTGATCTATTATATAGAGTCATTACACACAGAGGGATCTATTATATAGAGTCATTACACACAGAGAGATCTATTATATCGAGTCATTACACACAGAGGGATCTATTCTATAGAGTCCTTACACACAGAGGGATCTCTTCTATACAGTCCTTACACACAGAGGGATCTATTATATAGAGTCATTACACACAGAGGGATCTATTATATAGAGTCATTACACACAGAGCGATCTATTATATAGAGTCATTACACGCAGAGGGATCTATTATATAGAGTCATTACACGCAGAGGGATCTATTATATAGAGTCATTACACGCAGAGGGATCTATTATAGAGTCATTACACGCAGAGGGATCTATTATATAGTCATTACACACAGAGGGATCTATTATATAGAGTCATTACATGCAGAAGGATCTATTATATAGAGTCATTACATGCAGAGGGATCTATTACATAGTGTCATTACACGCAGAGGGATCTATTATATAGAGTCATTACACGCAGAGGGATCTATTATATAGAGTCATTACACGCAGAGGGATCTATTATATAGAGTCATTACACGCAGAGGGATCTATTATATAGAGTCCTTACACGCAGAGGGATCTATTATATAGAGTCATTACACGCAGAGGGATCTATTATATAGAGTCCTTACACACAGAGGGATCTATTCTATAGAGTCCTTACACACAGAGGGATCTATTCTATAGAGTCCTTACACACAGAGGGATCTATTCTATAGAGTTATTACTCACAGAGGGATCTATTATATAGAGTCATTACACACAGAGGGATCTATTATATAGAGTCCTTACACACAGAGGGATCTATTATATAGAGTCATTACACACAGAGGGATCTATTATATAGAGTCATTACACACAGAGGGATCTATTATATAGTCATTACACACAGAGTGATCTATTATATAGAGTCATTACACACAGAGGGATCTATTATATAGAGTCATTACACACAGAGGGATCTATTATATAGAGTCATTACACACAGAGGGATCTATTCTATAGAGTCATTACACACAGAGGGATCTATTATATAGAGTCATTACACACAGAGGGATCTATTATATAGAGTCATTACACACAGAGTGATCTATTATATAGAGTCATTACACGCAGAGGGATCTATTATATAGAGTCATTACACGCAGAGGGATCTATTATAGAGTCATTACACGCAGAGGGATCTAATATATAGTCATTACATGCAGAGGGATCTATTATATAGAGTCATTACATGCAGAAGGATCTATTATATAGAGTGATTACATGCAGAGGGATCTATTATATAGTGTCATTACACGCAGAGGGATCTATTATATAGAGTCATTACACGCAGAGGGATCTATTATATAGAGTCATTACACGCAGAGGGATCTATTATATAGAGTCCTTACACGCAGAGGGATCTATTATATAGAGTCCTTACACGCAGAGGGATCTATTATATAGAGTCCTTACACACAGAGCGATCTATTATATAGAGTCCTTACACACAGAGGGATCTATTCTATAGAGTCCTTACACACAGAGGGATCTATTATATAGAGTCATTACTCACAGAGGGATCTATTATATAGAGTCATTACACACAGAGGGATCTATTATATAGAGTCATTACACACAGAGGGATCTATTATATAGAGTCATTACACACAGAGGGATCTATTATATAGAGACATTACACACAGAGGGATCTATTATATAGAGTCATTACACACAGAGGGATCTATTATATAGTCATTACACACAGAGTGATCTATTATATAGAGTCATTACACACAGAGGGATCTATTATATAGAGTCATTACACACAGAGGGATCTATTATATAGAGTCATTACACACAGAGGGATCTATTCTATAGAGTCCTTACACACAGAGGGATCTATTATATAGAGTCATTACACACAGAGGGATCTATTATATAGAGTCATTACACACAGAGCGATCTATTATATAGAGTCATTACACACAGAGGGATCTATTATATAGAGTCATTACACACAGAGGGATCTATCATATAGAGTCACTACACACAGAGGGATCTATTATATAGAGTCATTACACACAGAGGGATCTATTATATAGAGTCATTTCACACAGAGGGATCTATTATAGAGTCATTACACACAGAGGGGTCTATTATATAGAGTCATTACACACAGAGGGATCAATTATATAGAGTCATTACACACAGAGGGATCTATTATATAGAGTCATTACACACAGAGGGATCTATTATATAGAGTCATTACACACAGAGGGATCTATTATAGAGTCATTACACACAGAGGGATCTATTATATAGAGTCATTACAGACAGAGGGATCTATTATATAGAGTCATTACACGCAGGGGGATCTATTATATAGAGTCATTACACGCAGAGGGAACTATTATATAGAGTCATTACATGCAGGGGGATCTATTATATAGAATCATTACACGCAGAGGGATCTATTATATAGAGTCATTACACGCAGAGGGATTTATTATATAGAGTCATTACACGCAGAGGGATCTATGATATAGAGTCATTACACGCAGAGGGATCTATTATATAGAGTCATTACACGCAGAGGGATCTATTATATAGAGTCATTACACGCAGAGGGATCTATTATATAGAGTCATTACACGCAGAGGGATCTATTATATAAAGTCATTACACGCAGAGGGATCTATTATAGAGTCATTACACGCAGAGGGATCTATTATATAGAGTCATTACACGCAGAGGGATCTATTATATAGAGTCATTACACGCAGAGGGATCTATTATATAGAGTCATTACACGCAGAGGGATCTATTATATAGAGTCATTACACACAGAGGGATCTATTATAGAGTCATTACACGCAGAGGGATGTATTATATAGAGTCATTACACGCAGAGGGATCTATTATATAGAGTCATTACACGCAGAGGGATCTATTATATAGAGTCATTACACGCAGAGGGATCTATTATATAGAGTCATTACACGCAGAGTGATCTATTATATAGAGTCATTACACACAGAGGGATCTATTATATATAGTCATTACACGCAGAGGGATCTATTATATAGAGTCATTACACACAGAGGGATCTATTATATAGAGTCCTTACACGCAGAGGGATCTATTATATAGAGTCATTACACACAGAGGGATCTATTATATAGAGTCTTTACACACAGAGGGATCTATTATATAGAGTCATTACACACAGAGGGATCTATTCTATAGAGTCCTTACACACAGAGGGATCTATTATATAGAGTCATTACTCACAGAGGGATCTATTATATAGAGTCATTACACACAGAGGGATCTATTATATAGAGTCATTACACACAGAGGGATCTATTATATAGAGTCATTACACACAGAGGGATCTATTATATAGAGACATTACACACAGAGGGATCTATTATATAGAGTCATTACACACAGAGGGATCTATTATATAGTCATTACACACAGAGTGATCTATTATATAGAGTCATTACACACAGAGGGATCTATTATATAGAGTCATTACACACAGAGGGATCTATTATATAGAGTCATTACACACAGAGGGATCTATTCTATAGAGTCCTTACACACAGAGGGATCTATTATATAGAGTCATTACACACAGAGGGATCTATTATATAGAGTCATTACACACAGAGCGATCTATTATATAGAGTCATTACACACAGAGGGATCTATTATATAGAGTCATTACACACAGAGGGATCTATCATATAGAGTCACTACACACAGAGGGATCTATTATATAGAGTCATTACACACAGAGGGATCTATTATATAGAGTCATTTCACACAGAGGGATCTATTATAGAGTCATTACACACAGAGGGGTCTATTATATAGAGTCATTACACACAGAGGGATCAATTATATAGAGTCATTACACACAGAGGGATCTATTATATAGAGTCATTACACACAGAGGGATCTATTATATAGAGTCATTACACACAGAGGGATCTATTATAGAGTCATTACACACAGAGGGATCTATTATATAGAGTCATTACAGACAGAGGGATCTATTATATAGAGTCATTACACGCAGGGGGATCTATTATATAGAGTCATTACACGCAGAGGGAACTATTATATAGAGTCATTACATGCAGGGGGATCTATTATATAGAATCATTACACGCAGAGGGATCTATTATATAGAGTCATTACACGCAGAGGGATTTATTATATAGAGTCATTACACGCAGAGGGATCTATGATATAGAGTCATTACACGCAGAGGGATCTATTATATAGAGTCATTACACGCAGAGGGATCTATTATATAGAGTCATTACACGCAGAGGGATCTATTATATAGAGTCATTACACGCAGAGGGATCTATTATATAGAGTCATTACACGCAGAGGGATCTATTATAGAGTCATTACACGCAGAGGGATCTATTATATAGAGTCATTACACGCAGAGGGATCTATTATATAGAGTCATTACACGCAGAGGGATCTATTATATAGAGTCATTACACGCAGAGGGATCTATTATATAGAGTCATTACACACAGAGGGATCTATTATAGAGTCATTACACGCAGAGGGATCTATTATATAGAGTCATTACACGCAGAGGGATCTATTATATAGAGTCATTACACGCAGAGGGATCTATTATATAGAGTCATTACACGCAGAGGGATCTATTATATAGAGTCATTACACGCAGAGTGATCTATTATATAGAGTCATTACACACAGAGGGATCTATTATATATAGTCATTACACGCAGAGGGATCTATTATATAGAGTCATTACACACAGAGGGATCTATTATATAGAGTCCTTACACGCAGAGGGATCTATTATATAGAGTCATTACACACAGAAGGATCTATTATATAGAGTACTTACACACAGAGGGATCTATTATATAGAGTCATTACACACAGAGGGATCTATTATATAGAGTCATTACACACAGAGGGATCTATTCTATAGAGTCCTTACACACAGAGGGATCTATTATTTAGAGTCATTACACACAGATCGATCTATTCTATAGAATCCTTACACACAGAGGGATCTATTATATAGAGTCATTACACACAGATCGATCTATTATATAGAGTCATTACACACAGAGCAATCTATTATATAGAATCATTACACATAGAGGGATCTATTATATAGAGTCTGTAATGGGTCTGGGAGGCGGAACCTCTGAGCAACTATACAAGGGGGCAGTCCTTGTAAGGAAGCGGGTGGCTCCCAGGGAAGACGGGCAGGTAGTCAGGGCAAGTGACAGGGACAGTCTCTGGGTAGAAGGGCAGGTAGTCACGGCAAGCGACAGGGACAGTCTCTGGGTAGAAGGACGGGTACTCACGGCAAGTGACAGGGACAGTCTCTGGGTAGAAGGACAGCAGGCAGGTGGCTGGTGAGCGCTCCCAGGTGAGCGGGCGAGAGTCTTTGGACGGGCAGGTGGTCACGGCAAGTGACGGCAGAGCCTCCAGGTAGGCTAGCAGGCAGGTAGCAGGTGAGTGCTCCCAGGTGAGCAGGCAAGAGTCTCTGGACAGGCAGGTGGTCACGGCAAGTGACGGCGGAGCCTCCAGGTAGGCTAGCAGGCAGGTAGCAGGTGAGCGCTTCCAGGTGAGCAGGCAAGAGTCTCTGGACAGGCAAGTGGTCATGGCAAGTGACGGCGGAGCCTCCAGGTAGGCTAGCAGGCAGGTAGCAGGTGAGCGCTCCCAGGTGAGCAGGCAAGAGTCTCTGGACAGGCAAGTGGTCACAGCAAGTGACGGCGGAGCCTCCAGGTAGGCTAGCAGGCAGGTAGCAGATGAGCGCTCCCAGGTGAGCGGGCAGGCTGGTCCATAGACAGACTGACAGGTGTCAGAAGGCAGACCGTCGGACCGCAGGCTTGCAAGCAGGTAAACGGATATCAGGCAGGTATCAAGCAGGAATCTGACAGGTGACTGGCAGGTAACTGGTAACGGGACCTGAGGGCTGAAGCAGAGTGATGGCTTTGCAACAACATTGCTAGGGCACCTCCATTTTGGAGGAGGTGCCTTATATATGGTGAGGTCCTCCGGCCATTGGCCGGGGACTCCTTAGGACGGCGCGCGCGGCCCCTTTAAGAGAGGGGGAGCGCGCGCGCGCCCTAAGCACAGTGCCCGGGAAGCAGCGCGCGCTGCCAGCAGGGCGGGAGGAAGACGCCGGGCATGGAGTGGAGAGGTGAGGGGAACAGCGTCCCTGCCTAGCAGGAGGCAGGGACGCCGACGCTACAGTACCCCCCCCTTTAGGCCCCCCCTTTTTTAGGCCAGACAGAAATTTATCAAGGATGAGAGGGGCATGGATGTTCTCCCGGGGCTCCCACGTTCTCTCCTTAGGACCAAACCCCTTCCAATCTACCAGAAAAAAAGTTTTTCCTCTTACCCTTTTGGTGGCCAGAATGTTCTCTACCTCAAACTCGTTTTCAGCGGAAACCGGAGCAGGAGGCGTACCTGTAGACTTGGAAAAAGAGTTAAGTACCACGGGTTTGAGGAGAGATACATGGAAGGAGTTAGGGATCCGCAAGTTGGCCGGGAGTTTCAATTTATAAGCCACTGGATTGATTTGTTTGATAACTTCTAGTGGGCCGATGAACCGAGGCCCTAACTTGTAGGAAGGAATCTTGAGCCGGACACACTTGGACGAGAGCCAGACTTTATCTCCAGGACGGAATTGTGGAGGATCCAGGCGTTTTTTGTCAGCGTGTTTTTTCATCCGCTCGGACGACTGAAGGAGTGCGGATCGGGTACTCTCCCAAATGGAGGAAAATTTGATAACGAGAGATTCCGCAGCCGGATTGTCCACCGAGGTGGAGACGGGAAATGGGATCCGAGGATGCTGACCGAAGACTACAAAAAACGGGGATCTGGAGGAAGATTCGCTCTCGTGATTATTGTAAGAGAATTCGGCCCATGGCTGGAGATCCACCCAGTCTGAATGGTGGGCATTAACAAAGTGCCGGAGGTAACTGGTCAGGATCTGATTGATCCGCTCCACTTGACCATTGGACTGTGGGTGGTATGCGGAGGAGAAGTCCAGGGAGACGTCTAGTAGCTTACATGTGGCTCTCCAGAAGCGTGAGGTGAACTGAACCCCACGATCCGACACGATGTGGAGGGGCAGGCCATGGAGACGGAAGATGTGGCGGATAAAGTCTTTAGCCAGCTCGGGTGCAGACGGGAGGCCTGGTAGGGGAATGAAATGAGCCATTTTGGAAAAGCGGTCAGCGACCACCCAAATGACCGTACAACCGGCAGAGACAGGGAGATCTGTTATGAAGTCCATAGCTATATGCTGCCAGGGGGCAGCAGGTACTGGAAGAGGAAGGAGGCGACCGGCTGGCAGGTGTCTCGGAACCTTGTTGCGGGCGCAGGACACACAGGCAGAAACAAAGTCTATTACGTCCTTGTGCAGGGTAGGCCACCAGTAGTGCCGGGTGATAAGCTGGAGGGTCTTTTTCTGACCGGCATGGCCAGCAAGCTTAGACGAGTGACCCCAGTGTAGGATCTTCTCCCGATTGTAACGGGTCTGGGAGGCGGAACCTCTGAGCTACTATACAAGGGGGCGGTCCTTGTAAAGGAGCGGGTGGCGACCAGGGAAGACGGGCAGGCAGTCACAGCAGGTGACCGGGACAGTCTCTGAGTGAACGGGCTGGAGGTCACGGCAAGTGACCGGGGCAGTCTCTGGATGAACGGGCAGGAGGTCACGGCAAGTGACCAGGGCAGTCTCTGGATGAACGGGCAGGAGGTCACGGCAAGTGACCGGGGCAGTCTCTGGATGAACGGGCAGGAGGTCACGGCAAGTGACCGGGGCAGTCTCTGGGTAAAGGGTTGGTACGACCTGTGGCGGCTGATGGTAGATGTGAGCTCCCAGGTGAGCAGGCGAGAGTCTCTGGATAAACGGGTGGTCACAGCACGTGACGGCAGAGCCTCCAGGTAGGCTAGCAGACAGGCAGCAGATGAACGCTCCCAGGTGAGCGGGTAGGAGTCACTGGACAGGCAGGTGGTCACTGCACGTGACGGCGGAGCCTCCAGGTAGGCTAGCAGGCAGGTAGCAGATGTGCGCTCCCAGGTGAGCGGGCAAGCTGGTCCTTAGACAGACTGACAGGAGTTGTAAGGCAGACCGTCGGACCTCAGGCTAGCAGGCAGGTAGCAGGATATCAGGCTGGAATTAGACAGCAGACTGGCAGGTATCTGGCAGGAATCTGGCAGGTAACTGGCAACGGGACCTGAGGGCTGAAGCAGAGTAGTGAACAGTGCTACAACATTGCTCGGGCACCTCCATTTTGGAGGAGGTGCCTTATATATGGTGAAGTCCTCCGGCCATTGGCCGGGGACTCCTTAGGACGGCGCGCGCGGCCCCTTTAAGAGGGAGGGAGAGCGCGCGTGCGCGCCCTAAGCACAGTGGCCGGGAAGGAGCGCGCGCTGCCAGCAGAGCGGGAGGAGGACGCCGGGCACGGAGCAGAGCGGTGAGGGGAACAGCGTCCCTGCCTAGCAGAGGGCAGGGACGCCGGCGCTACAGTACCCCCCCCCTTTAGGCCCCCCCTTTTTTAGGCCAGACAGAAATTTAGCAAGGATAAGAGGGGCATGGATGTTCTCCCGGGGCTCCCACGTTCTCTCCTCAGGACCAAACCCCTTCCAATCTACTAGAAAAAAGGTCTTTCCTCTTACCCTTTTGGTGGCAAGAATGTTCTCTACCTCAAACTTGTCCTCAGCAGAAACCGGAGCAGGAGGCGTACCTGTAGACTTGGAAAAAGAGTTAAATACCACAGGTTTGAGGAGAGATACATGGAAGGAGTTAGGGATCCGTAAGTTGGCCGGGAGTTTCAATTTATAGGCCACCGGGTTGATCTGACTGATGACCTCCAGAGGACCGATGAACCGAGGCCCTAACTTGTAAGAAGGTATCTTGAGTCGGACATATTTAGATGAGAGCCAGACTTTATCTCCAGGACGAAATTGTGGAGGATCCAGGCGTTTTTTGTCAGCGTGTCTTTTCATCCGTTCGGACGACTGAAGGAGTGCGGATCGGGTACTTTCCCAAATGGAGGAAAATTTGCTAACGAGAGATTCCGCAGCCGGGTTGTCCACAGAGGTGGAGACAGGAAAAGGAATCCGAGGATGCTGACCGAAGACTACAAAAAACGGAGATTTGGAGGAGGATTCGCTCTCGTGATTGTTATAAGAGAACTCGGCCCATGGTAGGAGATCCACCCAGTCTGAATGATGAGCATTAACGAAGTGCCGGAGGTAACTGGTCAGGTTCTGATTGATCCGCTCCACTTGCCCATTGGACTGAGGGTGGTAAGCGGAAGAGAAGTCCAGGGTGACGTCTAGCAGTTTACAAGTGGCTCTCCAGAAGCGTGAGGTGAACTGTACCCCACGATCCGACACGATGTGGAGGGGCAGGCCATGAAGACGAAAGATGTGACGAATAAAGTCTTTAGCTAGCTCGGGTGCAGACAGGAGGCCTGGCAGGGGAACGAAATGAGCCATCTTGGAGAAGCGGTCAGCGACCACCCAAATGACCGTACAACTGGCAGAGACTGGGAGGTCAGTTATAAAGTCCATTGCTATATGCTGCCAGGGGGCAGCAGGTACTGGGAGCGGAAGGAGGCGACCGGCTAGCAGATGTCTCGGAACCTTGTTGCGGGCGCAGGACACACAGGCAGAAACAAAGTCTATTACGTCCTTGTGCAGGGTAGGCCACCAGTAGTGCCGGGTAATAAGCTGGAGGGTCTTTTTCTGACCGGCAGGGCCAGCCAGTTTAGACGAGTGACCCCAGTGAAGGATCTTCTCCCGATCAGGTACTGATACGAACGTCTTTCCGGGAGGGAGACGATTTAGACTCACGGGAGCCACCTGCATTACTCTGGCGGAATCGATGATGTGTTTCGGATCTTCCTCGAGATCAGACACCAGAAAGGATCGAGACAAGGCGTCCGCCTTGACGTTTTTGTCAGCCGGGCGAAAATGAAGAACAAAATCGAAGCGAGCAAAAAACAAGGACCACCGGGCTTGGCGCGGGTTAAGTCTCTGGGCATGCTGGAGGTAAGCCAAGTTCTTGTGGTCAGTGTAAATTATTACCGGGTGAAGAGCCCCCTCGAGCAGGTAACGCCACTCCTCCAATGCCAGCTTGATGGCCAATAACTCTCGGTCTCCTATGGAATAATTGCGCTCTGAGGAGGAGAAGAGTTTAGAGAAGAAGCCACAAGTTACCATCCTCCCGGAAGATGATTTTTGAGTAAGTACCGCTCCGGCTCCAGAGGAGGAGGCGTCAACTTCCAGGAAGAACTGCTTGTTGCCGTCCGGGCGATGCAGCACCGGGGCGGAAGAGAAGGCCTGTTTTAAGGAAAGAAAGGCCTCCTCTGCTTCGGGCGGCCACTCTTTGGGATTAGTACCCTTACGGGTGAGCGCGGAAATTGGGGCAGTCCGGGAAGAGAAGTGTGGTATGAAGAGGCGGTAGTAGTTGGCGAAGCCCAGGAACCGCTGAATGGCCTTCAACCCCTCCGGTCGGGGCCATTTCTCGATGGCAGACAGTTTCTCTGGATCCATTCGTAGGCCGGTCTGAGAAATAATGTAGCCCAAAAACGGAAGCGAGGTCTACTCAAAGAGGCACTTCTCGTATTTAGCGAAGAGGTGATTCTGCCTGAGCCTGAGCAGGACCTGACGAACGTCCCTCCGGTGAGTCTGGAGATCCGGAGAGAAGACCAAGATGTCGTCCAGGTACACCACTACGCAGGAGTAGAGAAGGTCCCGGAAGATGTCATTGACCAACTCTTGAAAGACGGCAGGAGCGTTACAGAGACCAAAGGGCATTACCAGATATTCATAGTGGCCGTCCCGTGTGTTGAATGCCGTCTTCCATTCATCCCCCTGACGGATACGAACCAGGTTGTACGCCCCACGGAGGTCTAGTTTGGTGAAGATTCTAGCCCCCCTCAGACGATCAAATAACTCCGGAATGAGCGGAAGGGGGTACTTATTCTTCACCGTGATCTGGTTAAGGCCTCTATAGTCTATACAGGGACGGAGAGAGCCGTCCTTCTTTTTGACGAAAAAGAAGCCTGCTCCCGCCGGGGAGGTAGATTTCCGGATGAATCCCCTGGCCAGATTCTCCTCAATATATTCGGACATCGACCGGGTCTCAGCAGCGGATAATGGATAAATACGCCCACGGGGAGGAGTAGTACCGGGTAACAGGTCGATAGGGCAGTCGTATGGTCTATGAGGGGGTAGTGTCTCTGCCTCCTTTTTATTAAAGACATCAGCATAAGACCAATAAGGAATCGGAAGTCCAGGTAGATTAGCTGGGGTAGGAGAAGGACGGACGGGATGGACGGGAACCAGACAGGTCTTATGGCAGTCCTGTCCCCAGCGAAGGACCTCTCCGGTCTGCCAGTCAAGCACGGGTGCATGTCTCTGGAGCCAAGGTAGACCTAGCAAGAGGGTGTGAGAGAGTCCAGGCAGAACATGAAAGGAGATACTCTCAGAATGCAGCATTCCCACCTGCAGGGTAATGGATTCGGTGATGAGTTGGATGGGGCGTGGTAAGAGACCCCCATCCACGGCAGCAACAGACAAGGGCACAGCCAGAGGTTTGGTGGGGATGCGGTATTTCTCTACCAGGGACTGTGAAATAAGATTCCCGGCTGCTCCAGAGTCAAGTTGGGCTAGTTCGAAATAACGGTTCTCCCCACAGATGATTGAGACTGACAGCAGCAGAGATGGAGAGGATTTATTCTTGTCTAGGTCGACCTCTCTGAGCGAACCTAGACACAGGCGTTTCCCGACCTCTCCGGGCAGGCACGGATCCGGTGCTCCTTACTGCCACAGTAGAAGCAGCTCCCCTCGGCATGGCGTAAGTCCTGACGGGTTTTGACCATCTTGGTCTGGTCGACCTGCATAGGCTCAGGAGAGTGTACCTGGGGAGAGACGGAGGGATTGACGGGTCTCTGAAGAGTAGGAGCTAGACGTGGAAACCTCCTCTCACGGGTGACCTCTTTGGCACGCTCCTGGAACCGTAGGTCAATCCGGGTGGCAAGAGTTATTAGGTCATCGAGAGTGGTAGGAATGTCCCGACCGGCGAGTTCATCTTTAATACGGCCGGACAGACCCTCCCAGAAGACGGATACCAGAGCGTCGTTATCCCAGGCCAGCTCCGAGGCAAGGGTACGGAACCGTATGGCATATTGGCCCACGGTGAGACTTCCCTGACGGAGGCGTAGCAGTGATGATGCGGATGAGGTCTTCCGTCCAGGTTCGTCGAAGACTTTCCGGAAAGCCGTGAGAAAGGCAGGCAAGTCGGACACCAGGGGGTCTCCTCTCTCCCATAGAGGATTTAGCCAGGCCAGGGCCTCCCCGGTGAGATGGGACATGATGAAGGCAATTTTGGCCCGGTCGGAGTTAAACTGGTGGGACAGGAGTTCAAAGTGCAGGGTGCACTGATTTATGAAGCCCCGAGCCTGAGCGGAGTCGCCTCCGAAGTGAGGAGGTGCAGAAAGCCGGGGTCCGGGGTAGGATACCATGGTATTAGTGGGCAGCGGAGCTGCCGGATTGAGAGTCAAGGCACTGGCGGAGGTTGCTGGCGGAGCAGTCCGAGTGTCCAGGCGAGAATTGACATTCCGCAGGTGACCCAGGATGGACTCCTGTTGGGACCTCTGACGGGACAGTTCATGACACAGGTCCGAGAGCGAGGGAGCTTGGGTGCCACTGGGTTCCAGGGCCCGAGCAAACTGTAACGGGTCTGGGAGGCGGAACCTCTGAGCTACTATACAAGGGGGCGGTCCTTGTAAAGGAGCGGGTGGCGACCAGGGAAGACGGGCAGGCAGTCACAGCAGGTGACCGGGACAGTCTCTGAGTGAACGGGCTGGAGGTCACGGCAAGTGACCGGGGCAGTCTCTGGATGAACGGGCAGGAGGTCACGGCAAGTGACCAGGGCAGTCTCTGGATGAACGGGCAGGAGGTCACGGCAAGTGACCGGGGCAGTCTCTGGATGAACGGGCAGGAGGTCACGGCAAGTGACCGGGGCAGTCTCTGGATGAACGGGCAGGAGGTCACGGCAAGTGACCGGGGCAGTCTCTGGATGAACGGGCAGGAGGTCACGGCAAGTGACCGGGGCAGTCTCTGGATGAACGGGCAGGAGGTCACGGCAAGTGACCGGGGCAGTCTCTGGGTAAAGGGTTGGTACGACCTGTGGCGGCTGATGGTAGACGTGAGCTCCCAGGTGATCAGGCGAGAGTCTCTGGATAAACGGGTGGTCACAGCATGTGACGGCGGAGCCTCCAGGAAGACCAACAGACAGGCGGCAGATGAGCGCTCCCAGGTGAGCGGGCAGAAGTCACTGGACAGGCGGGTGGTCACAGCACGTGACGGCAGAGCCTCCAGGTAGGCTAGCAGACAGGCAGCAGATGAACGCTCCCAGGTGAGCGGGCAGGAGTCACTGGACAGGCAGGTGGTCACTGCACGTGACGGCGGAGCCTCCAGGTAGGCTAGCAGGCAGGTAGCAGATGTGCGCTGCCAGGTGAGCGGGCAAGCTGGTCCTTAGACAGACTGACAGGAGTTGTAAGGCAGACCGTCGGACCTCAGGCTAGCAGGCAGGTAGCAGGATATCAGGCTGGAATTAGACAGCAGACTGGCAGGTATCTGGCAGGAATCTGGCAGGTAACTGGCAACGGGACCTGAGGGCTGAAGCAGAGTAGTGAACAGTGCTACAACATTGCTCGGGCACCTCCATTTTGGAGGAGGTGCCTTATATATGGTGAAGTCCTCCGGCCATTGGCCGGGGACTCCTTAGGACGGCGCGCGCGGCCCCTTTAAGAGGGAGGGAGAGCGCGCGCGCCCTAAGCACAGTGGCCGGGAAGGAGCGCGCGCTGCCAGCAGAGCGGGAGGAGGACGCCGGGCACGGAGCAGAGCGGTGAGGGGAACAGCGTCCCTGCCTAGCAGAGGGCAGGGACGCCGGCGCTACACCGATCAGGTACCGTTACGAATGTCTTACCGGGAGGGAGACGATTTAGACTCACGGGGGCCACCTGCATTACTCTGGCGGGATCGATGATGTGTTTAGGTTCCTCGTCAAGATCAGACACCAGGAAGGATCGGGACAAGGCGTCAGCTTTGATGTTTTTGTCAGCCGGGCGAAAATGAAGAACAAAATCAAAGCGAGCAAAAAACAAGGACCACCGGGCTTGGCGCGGGTTAAGTCTCTGGGCACTCTGGAGGTAAGCCAAGTTCTTGTGGTCCGTGTAAATTATTACCGGGTGAAGAGCCCCCTCGAGCAGGTAACGCCACTCCTCCAATGCCAGCTTAATGGCCAATAATTCTCGGTCTCCTATAGAATAGTTGCGCTCGGAAGAGGAGAAGAGTTTGGAGAAGAAGCCGCAAGTTACCATTCTCCCGGAAGACGATTTTTGGGTAAGTACCGCTCCAGCTCCAGAGGAGGAGGCGTCAACTTCCAGGAAGAATTGCTTGTTGCCGTCCGGGCGATGCAGCACCGGGGCGGAAGAGAAAGCCTGTTTTAAGGAAAGAAAGGCTTCCTCAGCTTCGGGCGGCCATTCTCTGGGATTAGTGCCCTTACGGGTGAGCGCAGAGATTGGGGCAGTCCGGGAAGAGAAGTGCGGTATGAAGAGGCGGTAGTAGTTGGCGAAGCCCAGGAACCGCTGAATAGCCTTCAACCCCTCTGGTCGAGGCCACTTCTCGATGGCAGACAGTTTGTCAGGATCCATTCGTAGGCAGGTCTTAGAAATTATGTAGCCCAAAAACGGAAGCGAGGTCTGCTCAAAGAGGCACTTCTCATATTTAGCGTAGAGGTGGTTCTTCCTGAGCCTGAGCAGAACCTGACGAACATCCCTCCGGTGTGTGGGGAGATCCGGAGAGAAGACCAAGATGTCGTCCAGGTAAACCACTACGCAGGAGTAGAGAAGGTCCCGGAAGATGTCATTGACCAACTCTTGAAAGACGGCGGGAGCGTTACAGAGACCGAAGGGCATTACCAGGTATTCATAGTGGCCGTCCCGGGTGTTGAATGCCGTCTTCCATTCATCCCCCTGACGGATACGGACCAGGTTATACGCCCCACGGAGGTCCAGCTTGGTGAAGATTCTAGCTCCCCTCAGACGGTCAAATAATTCCGGAATGAGCGGAAGGGGGTATTTATTCTTCACCGTGATCTGGTTAAGGCCTCTATAGTCTATACAGGGACGGAGTGAGCCATCCTTCTTTTTGACGAAGAAGAAGCCTGCTCCCGCCGGGGAAGTAGATTTCCGGATGAATGCCCGGGCCAGATTCTCCTCAATATATTCTGACATGGATCGGGTCTCAGCAGCAGGCAAAGGGTAAATGCGCCCACGGGGAGGAGTAGCGCCGGGCATCAGGTCGATTGGGCAGTCGTATGGTCTATGAGGGGGTAATGTCTCTGCCTCCTTTTTATTAAAGACGTCCGCATACGACCAATAAGCAGCCGGAAGACCAGGTAGATTGGCTGGAGTAGGAGAAGGACGGACAGGATGGATGGGAACTAAACAAGTCTTATGGCAGTCCTGTCCCCAGCGAAGGACTTCTCCGGTCTGCCAATCAAGCACGGGTGCATGTTTCTGAAGCCAAGGTATGCCTAGCAATAGGGCGTGAGAGAGTCCAGGCAGAACATGAAAGAAGATGCTCTCAGAGTGCAGCATTCCCACCTGCAGGTTTATGGATTCAGTGATGAGTTGGATGGGATGTGGTAAGAGGCCCCCAGCCACGGCAGCGACAGATAAGGGATAAGCTAGAGGTTTGGTGGGAATGCGGTATTTCTCTACCAGAGACTGAGAAATGAGATTTCCGGCAGCTCCAGAGTCAAGTTGGGCTAGTTCAAAATAACGGTTCTCCCCGCAGATGATAGAGACCGACAGCAACAGAGATGGAGAGGGTTTACTCTTGTCTAGGACGACCTCTCTGAGCGATCCTAGACACAGGCGTTTCCCGACCTCTCCGGGCAGGAACAGATCCGGTGCTCCTTACTGCCACAGTAGAAGCAGCTCCCCTCGGCACGGCGTAACTCTTGACGGGTTGACGGGTTTTGACCATCTTGGTCTGGTCGACCTGCAAAGGCTTGGGTGAGTGCGCCTGGGGAGTAGCAGGAGAAGGGACAGGTTTCTGAAAGGTAGGGGCTAGACGTGGAAACCTCCTCTCACGGGTGACCTCTTTGGCGCGTTCCTGGAACCGGATGTCAATCCGGGTGGCAAGAGTTATTAAGTCGTCGAGAGTGGTAGGTATGTCCCGACCGGCGAGTTCATCTTTAATACGGCCGGATAGACCCTCCCAAAAGACAGACACCAGGGCGTCGTTATCCCAGGCCAGCTCCGAAGCAAGGGTACGGAACCGTATGGCATATTGGCCCACGATGAGATTTCCTTGATGGAGACGTAGCAGAGATGATGCGGATGAGGTCTTCCGTCCAGGTTCGTCGAAGACTTTCCAGAAAGCCGTGAGAAAGGCTGGCAGGTTGGACACCAGGGGGTCTCCTCTCTCCCATAGAGGATTTAGCCAAGCCAGTGCCTCCCCCGTGAGATGGGACATGATGAAGGCTACTTTGGCCCGGTCGGAGATAAACTGGTGGGACAGGAGTTCAAAGTGCAGGGTGCACTGGTTCATGAAGCCCCGAGCTTGAGCGGGGTCGCCTCCGAAGCGAGGAGGTGCAGAAAGCCGGGGTCCGGGGCAGGATACCATGGTATTGGTGAGCAGCGGCGCTGCCGGGCTGCGAGTCATGACACTAGCGGTGGTTGCTGGTGGAGCAGTCAGAGTGTCCAGGCGAGAGTTGACATTCCGCAGATGACTCAGGATGGACTCCTGTTGGGACCTCTGACGGGACAGTTCATGACATAGGTCCGAGAGCGAGGGAGCTTGGGTGCCACCGGGTTCCATGGCCCGAGCAAACTGTAACGGGTCTGGGAGGCGGAACCTCTGAGCAACTATACAAGGGGGCAGTCCTTGTAAGGAAGCGGGTGGCTCCCAGGGAAGACGGGCAGGTAGTCACGGCAAGTGACAGGGACAGTCTCTGGGTAGAAGGGCAGGTAGTCACGGCAAGCGACAGGGACAGTCTCTGGGTAGAAGGACGGGTACTCACGGCAAGTGACAGGGACAGTCTCTGGGTAGAAGGACAGCAGGCAGGTGGCTGGTGAGCGCTCCCAGGTGAGCGGGCGAGAGTCTTTGGACGGGCAGGTGGTCACGGCAAGTGACGGCAGAGCCTCCAGGTAGGCTAGCAGGCAGGTAGCAGGTGAGTGCTCCCAGGTGAGCAGGCAAGAGTCTCTGGACAGGCAGGAGGTCACGGCAAGTGACGGCGGAGCCTCCAGGTAGGCTAGCAGGCAGGTAGCAGGTGAGCGCTTCCAGGTGAGCAGACAAGAGTCTCTGGACAGGCAGGTGGTCACGGCAAGTGACGGCGGAGCCTCCAGGTAGGCTAGCAGGCAGGTAGCAGATGAGCACTCCCAGGTGAGCGGGCAGGCTGGTCCATAGACAGACTGACAGGTGTCGGAAGGCAGACCGTCGGACCGTAGGCTTGCAAGCAGGTAAACGGATATCAGGCAGGTATCAAGCAGGAATCTGACAGGTGACTGGCAGGTAACTGGTAACGGGACCTGAGGGCTGAAGCAGAGTGAAGGCTTTGCAACAACATTGCTCGGGCACCTCCATTTTGGAGGAGGTGCCTTATATATGGTGAGGTCCTCCGGCCATTGGCCGGGGACTCCTTAGGACGGCGCGCGCGGCCTCTTTAAGAGAGGGGGAGCGCGCGCGCTCCCTAAGCACAGTGGCCGGGAAGCAGCTGCCAGCAGAGCGGGAGGAGGACGCCGGGCACGGAGTGGAGAGGTGAGGGGAACAGCGTCCCTGCCTAGCAGGAGGCAGGGACGCCGACGCTACAGAGTCATTACACACAGAGGGATCTATTATATAGAGTCATTACACACAGAGGGATCTATTATATAGAGTCATTACACACAGAGGGATCTATTATATAGAGTCATTACACACAGAGTGATCTATTATATAGAGTCATTACACACAGAGGGATCTATTCTATAGAGTCCTTACACACAGAGGGATCTATTATATAGAGTCCTTACACACAGAGGGATCTATTATATAGAGTCCTTACACACAGAGGGATCTATTATATAGAGTCATTACACACAGAGGGATCTATTATATAGAGTCATTACACACAGAGGGATCTATTATATAGAGTCCTTACACACAGAGGGATCTATTATATAGAGTCATTACACACAGAGGGATCTATTATATAGAGTCATTACACACAGAGCGATCTATTATATAGAGTCATTACACACAGAGGGATCTATTATATAGAGTCATTACACACAGAGGGATCTATTATATAGTGTCATTACGGAGTGATCTATTTCACGTGTTTTTTTCTGTTAATGTTGATGATTATGGCTTACAGCCAATGAAAACACTAAAGTCATTATCTCAGTAAATTATAATAATTAACAAAAATTACCTGCAAAGGCTTCAAACATTTTGGGTGGATTCACAAGGAGTGGACTGCTGCTGGAGTCATTGCTTCAAGAGCCACCACACACAGACGTATCCAGGACATGGGCTACAAGTGTCGCATTCCTTGTGTCAGGCCGCTCATGACCAATAGACAACGCCAGAAGCGTCTTACCTGGGCCAAGGAGAAGAAGACCTGGACTGTTCTCAGGGGTCCAAGGTGTTTTCAGATGAAAGTAAATTTTGCATTTCATTTGTAAATCAAGGTCCTCGAGTCTGGAGGAAGAGTGGAGAGGCCACAATCCAAGCTGCTGGAGGTCTAGTGTGATGTTTCCACAATCAGTGATGGTTTGGGGGGCCATGTCATCTGCTGGTGGAGGTCCACTGGGTTTTATCAAGACCAAAGTCAGCGCCGCCGTCTACCAGGACATTTTACAGCACTTCATGCTTCCCTCTGCCGACAAGCTTTATGGAGATGGAAATGTCGTTCTCCAGCAGGACTTGGCCCCTGTCCACACGGCCAGAAGTACCAATACCTGGTTTACACACAACAGTATCACTGTGCTTGATTGTCAGCAAACTCGCCTGACCTTAACCCCATAGAGGATCTATTATAGAGAATCTATGGGGTATTGTCAGGAGGAAGATGAGAGACCCCAGACCCCACAATGCAGATGAGCTGAAGGCTGCTATCAAAGCCACCTGGGCTTCCATAACCCCTCAGCAGCCACAGGCTGATCCCTCCGTGCCACAGGCTGATCCCTCCATGCCACAGGCTGATCCCTCCATGCCACAGGCTGATCCCTCCATGCCACAGGCTGATCCCTCCATGCCACAGGCTGATCCCTCCATGCCACATTGCCGCATTGAAGCAGTAATTGATGCACAAGGAGCCGACCAAGTATTGAGGCATTTACTGAGGAGACATTTCAGTAGGACATGTCGGATTTTAAAATCATTTTTCAAGCTGTTAGGCTATGTGCCCACGATGCAGAAATGTTGCATATTTTTTCTGCATCTCCCCTGGCAGGAAAAACGCATGCGGATTGTACATGCAGATTGTACATGCGGATTGTACATGCGGATTGTACATGCGGATTGCACATGCGGATTGTACATGCGGATTGTACATGCAGATTGCACATGCGGATTGTACATGCGGATTGTACATGCGGATTGTACATGCGGATTGCACATGCGGATTGTCCATGCGGATTGTACATGCGGATTGTACATGCGGATTGTACATGCGGCTTGTACATGCGGATTGTACGTGCGGATTGTACATGCGGATTGTACATGCGAATTGTACGTGCGGATTGTACATGCGGATTGTCCATGCGGATTGTCCATGCGGATTGTACATGCGGATTGTCCATGCGGATTGTCCATGCGGATTGTACATGCGGATTGTACATGCGGATTGTACATGCGGATTGTACATGTGGATTGTACATGCGGATTGTACATGCGTTTTTCCTGCCAGGGACATGCGGATGTGAAGTGTTCTGTTCTTCACATGCATTTTCGCATGCGGGTTGACAAGCGATTTTAGCATCACTTGGAAAGTGCTTGATAACTTGGTCACACTATATAAATCCATGCAACCGGCAACCGGCATATATAGTGTTACCAAGTAATAGTTAAAAAAAAAAAAGGAATTAGAATGGTAAAAAATAAAAAATAAAGATTTTACTCACCTTCCGATGGCCCCCGGTCTCCTCAGCGATGCATCTGGTGTGTTGGGCGGCTCACGGTGGTCTAAAAGGACCTTCCATGACGTCATTTAGTCATGTGACAGGTCACGCGACCGCTGACGTCGGCGGTCGTGTGACCTGTCACATGACTAAAGGAGCAGTGTATATATATGTGTGTGTATATATATATATATATATATATATATATATATATATATATATATATATACACACACACACACGTTTATAAGACTCCTTCATTGGAAATCACCAGGTTTAGATTTGCAAAGTTGGATAAACTGGATATAGCTGCAGACATTCAATCTTTTCACTTTAGTTGAGCAGTAAGTAGCAGCTGCACAGACTCCCTGTGAGACCTGAAAAGCAGCAGGATGCCGCACAGGTCGCCCACAAGAGCCATCTGTGCCACCCTGCGCGGTGCATCTGAGACAAGTGACGCCGGACTCCATGCTGGGTAATGGCTCCAGAACACCTGGGAGGAGGCATTTCCTCCATGGCTGGAGACGTACAGGTGACCGGAGTTCAGCTCTGCACCGTATACCGCCACATGCTCACCGGAGACAAGTGCGGAGAGCCGAGATGATTCTCATTTAACCCTTTGTGGCTGCATGTCAATTACACAGAGATAGGCTGAAAAGAGATGCCGCCATCAGCCGTACCTGCAGGCAGCAGGGGATCCATAATAAATGTGTGTAGTGTGGGCAGAGGACGACATGGTGACCAGAAGAGGAGGTCGGCCTCCTGGGCCCCAAAGTCTGCAACCAGCCCCCACCTACCATGCACCATTATAATACTGGGTCTGGGTGTGAAGTAGTTTCCTATATCAAGTCCCGTGGGCAACTGCTACCTCTGCCCATCCATGCAGCTATAAGACTGCCATACAATAAGGTAACAAGTCACTGAATATGTAAACTTGTTATTTAAGCACTGTATGGCGGTATTATATGAGCACTGTATGGTGCAATAATATGAGCACTGTACAGTGGTATTATATGAGCAGTGTATGGTGGTATTATATGAGCACTGTATGGTGGAATAATATGAGCACTGTACGGTGGTATTATATGAGCACTGTATGGTGGAATAATATGAGCACTGTACGGTGGTATTATATGAGCACTCTATGGTGGAATAATATTAGCACTGTAAGGTGGTATTATATGAGCACTGTATGGTGGAATAAAATGAGCACTGTACGGTGGTATTATATGAGCACTGTATGGTGGAATAATATGAGCACTGTACGGTGGTATTATATGAGCACTGTATGGTGGAATAATATGAGCACTGTACGGTGGTATTATATGAGCACTGTATGGTGGAATAATATTAGCACTGTAAGGTGGTATTATATGAGCACTGTATGGTGGAATAATATTAGCACTGTAAGGTGGTATTATATGAGCACTGTATGGTGGAATAATATGAGCACTGTACGGTGGTATTATATGAGCACTATACAGTGGTATTATATGAGCACTGTATGGTGGAATAATATGAGCACTGTACGGTGGCATTATATGAGCACTATACGGTGGTATTATATGAGCACTATACAGTGGTATTATATGAGCACTGTATGGTGGAATAATATGAGCACTATACAGTGGTATTATATGAGCACTGTATTGTGGAATAATATGAGCACTATACGGTGGTATTATATGAGCACTATACAGTGGTATTATATGAGCACTGTATTGTGGAATAATATGAGCACTATACGGTGGTATTATATGAGCACTGTATGGTGGAATAATATGAGCACTATACAGTGGTATTATATGAGCACTGTATTGTGGAATAATATGAGCACTATACGGTGGTATTATATGAGCACTGTATGGTGGAATAATATGAGCACTGTACGGTGGTATTATATGAGCACTCTATGGTGGAATAATATTAGCACTGTAAGGTGGTATTATATGAGCACTGTATGGTGGAATAAAATGAGCACTGTACGGTGGTATTATATGAGCACTGTATGGTGGAATAATATGAGCACTGTACGGTGGTATTATATGAGCACTATACAGTGGTATTATATGAGCACTGTATGGTGGAATAATATGAGCACTGTACGGTGGCATTATATGAGCACTATACGGTGGTATTATATGAGCACTATACAGTGGTATTATATGAGCACTGTATGGTGGAATAATATGAGCACTATACAGTGGTATTATATGAGCACTGTATTGTGGAATAATATGAGCACTATACGGTGGTATTATATGAGCACTGTATGGTGGAATAATATGAGCACTATACAGTGGTATTATATGAGCACTGTATTGTGGAATAATATGAGCACTACACGGTGGTATTATATGAGCACTGTATGGTGGAATAATATGAGCACTGTACGGTGGTATTATATGAGCACTGTATGGTGGAATAATATTAGCACTGTAAGGTGGTATTATATGAGCACTGTATGGTGGAATAATATGAGCACTGTACAGTAGTATTTTTCAAGCACTGTGTAATGATACCATATGAGCTGTATATATGACGGTATCATTTCACTTTTGTATCATGGGATTATTTGGACACTGTGTGGTGGTAATATTTTATCACTCTATGGTGGCATTATTTATCCACTGTGTGGTGTTATTATATGAGCATCATATGGTCATAATATTGATACTATATAAGCAGCATTTGGTGGTAATATATTTGCCCACTTTATAGCTGTTTTAATTCAGAACTGTATGGTGATACTATATGAGCACTATTTGGTGGTAATTTTGGATTATTGTATAGTAGTATAACAGCACTGTAGTGCGATATTATTTCAGCACTGTATGTTGATAGATTTTTTAAGCTTTGTGCTTTGCCAATACTGGAGGACATCACTGTCAATGACCAAACAAAATGGCCCACATTCATACCAGTTTTCGTCAGTTTCCCCAGCATGTAAAACTGCTTAAAATGTGGCAAAAATGTTCCAACTTTTGGCATTTTGATGTCAGTCCCGGCCAATATATAAAAAAAATGAGTGGAGCTCGGCTGGGCCATCGCCCCCTCAGTGATCGGCTCTGCTACATGAATCCTTCCTCCCGCACCTGTGATTGGCTGAAAGGCGGGATCCTCTTATCACTGGGAGGGATCCAAAGGTTTAAAACACGAGCGTGGCGGCCGCCGCATGTCGTATATAGTGTATATAGTGCATGTGCTGAGAGGTGCAGCGGCCATAATAAGCAATATATTGTGTGAGCGCAGACGGCCGGGCGCGGGATCGCAGGGGGATCTGTGCTCGCTCTCCTCTCTCAGACGTTCTGCAATCACAGAGCAGGGAAAGCAATTAACCCCTTTCTGCTGCAGCCAATTTTCATTTTTGCACGTTTTTTTTTTCTCCTTCTCAGAGCCATGACTTTTTCTATCCTTCCGTCCACTTTATTGTACGATGTCTTGTAGTTTTCAATGACGCCGTTCAGTTTACCATACAATGTACTGAAAAATGGGGAATAAACTCCAGGTGCGGTTGTTAAAGGACATATTGATACTCATGCTAGAGCAACTCCATTTTGTCTGCTTGCTTTAAAATCATGTTATTATCACTCCTTGCATAACATACATTCTTTCTTTCTCTTCCCATGGAACTTTCTCACACTAACTTTTTATCTCAAGAACATTTTGTCAGACACCCCGCTCCTGTTATCCAACTAGTCTAGGCCAGGATTGACCTTGTAAATTTCCAGCGTGCTTCGAACTAACGATAATATGACCATATATGTGTTTCCGTAATAATTGCACTAACATTGGTTCAAGCCTGTAGTACTGTAGTACGGCTGTAGATGATTGGACATTAATAAACTCAAAACAATATAAAATGCTAAGTAGAAATAAACGGGGTTAGAGATTCTTTGAATCCCCCCATACAGAGCTTGCCTCCGTCTGGTTTTCTATTGGATTGCAATCAACCTTATAACATAATAATTTGACACTCACTTGGTCAACCATGAAGGGTCATTACTGCCCTCCCTCAACACGGTGAAATTGTGAGAAAAAATAAAACACAACGTCATTGTTTTTTTGGGGGGTTTCACGTTTACAGCGGTTTTACTGTTCGGTGAATATGACCTGATAACGTTCTCCCGGTCAGTACAATTACGACCAAACAAAACTTTTAAGGAGTTTTTAAATTATTATTTTAGTGGCTTAAAAAAAAAGTTTGGTTTGTGTTGCCATTTTCTGAGACCTGTAACTTTTTTGTTTATCCCTCAATGGAGTTGTGTGTCTATTTTTTTGCCAGTTGAGCTGTAGCTTTGGGGTACAACATTTTGATTGTATTGTTTGTTTTCGAGGGGGGGGGGGTGCAGTGAGCAAAAAAACAGCAATTCTGTTTATACTCGCTGTATCCTCTCTCCACCCTTCTGCCCCCTGGGGCCTTGAACCTGTCATCATTAGATTGCTTGTACTACTTACTGCATTACTTACATAAATATAGTAAAAATTGCAATCAGCCTTAGGTTGGGCTTTACAGGAGCAGCAAAAAGTGGGGACTTCTGCTGGTCGTTGACTGCCAATGCAACCCATCAGCATGCCATAATCACCTGAGGGGGCTGATAGGCGCCTGAATGGAAGCCCCGGTAAGATTGTGCCCCTTTAATGCTGCGGTCAGAGATGGACAGTGGCATTTAGGTGGTTTTAGGCTTTGCTCTGATCACTTTTGCTGGAGTCGGGTGCAGGCTGCAGATTGCAGCTCCGTACACCTGCACCTTTACCATGACAGACATTCATCATGGACCGGGAACGGTTAATTGTAAGGTCAGCAGCGTGCCACACACTTAGTAGCTACCCCCGGACAGACCTCACCAGCCATCACATGGAGGGTAGGCTGCTGTCTGCCCCTTAATCCTCCAGTTCTTTTCAGCACTTCGCTCCTTTTTATTGGATTCCTTTGTTAGATTTTATGACGCCAAACATGAGACGATGAAGCGGAAACACAGGAGCCGATTCATCAAAGCTCTTATGACGGGAAAAAAAACTGTCGTAAAAAAAGTTTTGAAAAGTTGCAACATTTTTGCATAACGGGAAGTTGTGAAAAAAAGACCAATTTTTCCGACTTTTGCCACTTTGAATCAGCTCCACTAAAATGGTGTGAAGACAGCAAAAGTCGGCCACATCTGTCCATCTATTCATCAAAAGTGTGGCTGTTTTATATGGCAGAGTCTCGGACTGGAGTTGCACTTTTGACGCTGCGCACGCCGCTCGGTAAAGGCGCCAAATTTGTAAAGCAGCGATCTCAAAACCGGTGAAGCGCGAGCGTGCAATGCACCAGACTGGATGAGTCGGCCCCAAAATGGTCCTCATCTGTCTATCTACATTATATGAAGAAAAGTATGTGACCCCTCCCCACCACATTCACCTCCAGGATCTTTTCTGACCCCCATCCTATATCTATGGACATTAATATGGAGTCACCACTCTGCAGATATAACGGCTCCCGCTCTTCGGGGAAGGATTCCTTCAAGATTTTGGAGACATCTTTGGGAATTTTGAACCTTCATCCAGAAGATCATTTGTGAGGTCAGAGCCTTTGGTGGAGGCCGGGCCCACAATCTCCATTAATATGCAAGTGTGATCCGTCAGTGCACAGAACACGTCTCCTCTACAGTCCAGTGGTGGCGACCTTACACCACTCCATCCGACGCTCCGCATTGTTCTTGGTGATATACGGCGGCAGCAACTGCTCGGCCATGAAGCTCCCGGCGGGGGCGCAGTGTTTATACCAGAGGAGGTCTGGACTCTGCAGTTATGGTGTCAGCAGAGCGGGGGGGGGCTTTTCTGCTCCTCAGCACTCGGCCCCGCGCTCTGTAACGTTACGGGGTCTCCACTTTGTGGCTGAGTTGCTGCGGTTCCTTCCACTTCTCTATACGATCACTCAAAGGTGATGGGGAAGAAATGCCATGGACGGACTTGTTCCCCCGGTGGCTCCTATTATAGGACAGTGCTTGTATCAGGGAGCTCTGCACCACCGGCCGCTCTGTACCATGGTAGTAAAGACAGATGGCATGGCGGAGGTCCGGAGGTTATACACCGGGTGCAGGGGGCTGGAGGTTATACACGCGGTGCAGGGGGCCGGAGGTTATACACCGGGTGCAGGGGGGCTGGAGGTTATACACCGGGTGCAGGGGGCTGGAGGTTATACACCGGGTGCAGGGGGGCTGGAGGTTATACACTGGGTGCAGGGGGGCCGGAGGTTATACACGGGGTGCAGGGGGCCAGTGGTTATACACTGGGTGCAGGGGGCTGGAGGTTATACACCAGGTGCAGGGGGGCTGGAGGTTATACACCGGGTGCAGGGGGCTGGAGGTTATACACCGGGTGCAGGGGGGCCGGAGGTTATACACGGGGTGCAGGGGGGCAGTGGTTATACACTGGGTGCAGGGGGCTGGAGGTTATACACGGGGTGCAGGGGGCCGGAGGTTATACACCGGGTGCAGGGGGCTGGAGGTTATACACCGGGTGCAGGGGGCCGGAGGTTATACACCGGGTGCAGGGGGCTGGTGGTTATATACCGGATGCTGGGGGCCGGTGGTTATACACCGGGTGCAGGGGGCCGGAGATTATACACTGGGTGCAGGGGGCTGGAGGTTATACACCGGG
The DNA here is from genome assembly GCF_046119375.1 of Phyllobates terribilis. Taxonomy (NCBI): domain Eukaryota; kingdom Metazoa; phylum Chordata; class Amphibia; order Anura; family Dendrobatidae; genus Phyllobates; species Phyllobates terribilis. Next base: position 195,521,827 of record NW_027362768.1, read on the forward strand.
TGCAGGGGGCTGGAGGTTATACACCGGGTGCAGGGGGCCGGAGATTATACACTGGGTGCAGGGGGCTGGAGGTTATACACGCGGTGCAGGGGGCCGGAGGTTATACACCGGGTGCAGGGGGGCTGGAGGTTATACACCGGGTGCAGGGGGCTGGAGGTTATACACCGGGTGCAGGGGGGCTGGAGGTTATACACTGGGTGCAGGGGGGCCGGAGGTTATACACCGGGTGCAGGGGGCCGGAGGTTATACACCGGGTGCAGGGGGCTGGTGGTTATATACCGGATGCTGGGGGCCGGTGGTTATACACCGGGTGCAGGGGGCCGGAGATTATACACTGGGTGCAGGGGGCTGGAGGTTATTGTGACACCCCAGGGGTCTGGTTGCCACAGTGATAGAGATATTACGTCTGAGAGCAGGTGGGAGGTCTCTTGGTCAGGGATCCTATGCATGCCACACCTCCTGCCCAGTCCTGGGAGGGGAAGAACTTCCCCTATATAAACCTAGGGCTGAGGCAGGGTTAGTGAGTAGAGAAGAAGTAGAGACAGAGAAAAGAAGCAAATACAGGAACAGAACATCAGGAGCTCTGTGGGAGCAGTGTTACAAGGAGTCAGGGGCTGGCAGCTGTAGAGCTCGCCCTGACTGAGAAGATTTCTTATCGGACCCGGAGTCCGAGGCTGTGGGGACTAACTCCTACCCAGCAGCAGAATCCGTCAGGCAGGGGATTCCAGGTCCTCTGGCCAAGAAACCCGAAGGCACGGTCACACGCATGGGACCAGCACCGCCGTCGTGGAGCGGAAGCTACTAGAAGGCCCCGAGTCACCGGCCATACGGGTGAGCACCACACGGTACACTGAGGGACGTGGGCTACTTATACCCGCCTCTAGCAAGGTAGCCAGAAGAGTACAGTTAGTTTGGGAGGCCTACAACTCCGCCTGGCCAGGGGAGATCCCATCTGCTCAAGGACTGACCAGGCCCCAATCGCTAGCCAGTACTCCGGGAGGGTCTATCTTTGTCACCAGTAAAGACCCTGAACTACACCGTACCGTCTCCGAGTGGTTCCTGCTACCCCCATCATCCACGTCGGCTGCCCTGAGGCCATACCCCTCCCGTTGGGGGTTATACTATCACGCTGCACAATCCTACCACCGGCCTCAGCGGTCTGCCCTGCAGCAGCAGCTCCTTAGCTGTACTCAACGGGTGGCGTAGTCGTCCAACATCTACCGCTGATACATCGCCGCTCAGTTTGACTCCCTGGGCACGGACCGGGTCACCGCCACGAGACTACAACCCTCAACAGATCCGGCTCCGGGTAAGCTCCCGTGTGCGCAACGCAGCGCGACACAGGCCCAGGGGCGCGTCAACTTTTGGCGTAGTCGGCAGGATTTCGTGCCCGCAACCACCGGGTACTGCGTGCCTGAAAAAGACTGTTCAAACTTACCTGTGGTGAAGATTCCCGCCATCCGGCGCCATCTTCAGCCTTCTTCCCGCCATCGGTGAAGATTCCCGCCATCCGGCGCCATTTTCAGCCTTCTTCCCGCCTTCCGTGGAGTTTTCCCGCCGTTGGACGCCATCTTGAAGACGTCACGCGGGAAGAAGAGGGGCGTGGACTCCGAAAGCGCGCGAGAACTGAAGCCCCGCCTCACGTCCGGACGTCGCGTAAGGTCCTGGAAGGAGCCCAGCAGATGCCGACGTCACAGGAGCGCGACGGAAGGTCCTCAACCCTGACGATCTACTGCGGAGCCGCGGCCTACGGAAGAGGATCATCGCAAGGTAGGCCACGGTCCACTAGGGGGGAGGAGGATGTCGGATACGGAGGAGAGCTTCACTGCCTCAACCCCCGCCAGCGCCACCGCTGCTGCAGTCATGCCTTTCACCATGCCCTATATCCCGGGAGCGGCCTGGCTACCCCAGTACTCAGGGGAGTCACATACCCTGCATGACTTTAGAGAAAAGCTGGATAGCCTCTTCCAGGTGTACCCCCTCACAGAAGAGCAAAAAGTGAGCATCCTGGTGGCCCAATTAACTGGGGCAGCCCGAAGGGAGGTAAAGTCCTGGCCACCTGGGGGGAGGACTGTCGCAGGGATACTAACCCGGCTGAGGGACACCTTTGATACCCGCACCTCAGCCGAGATCAAGCTTAGATTCTACGGGTGCAAGCAGCGAGCATACGAGAGTATAAGGGACTATGCCCTGAACCTACAAGAGGCCCTGAGAGCCATTAAGCAGACCGACCCTGACGGCGTGGGAGACGAGGACAGGCTGTTGACTGAACAATTTATAGAGGGTTTATATTGCAATGCCCACCAAACCCAGTTGCGGGCAATGGCCTTACAGGACCCTCATCTGGGATTTGCACAGTTCAAGGGCAGAGCCATCCGGGTGCTCCGAGAACCGGCACCAGGTGGCGTTGTGACCCACAGACGCCCCACTACCACTTACCACCAGGAGGCGGCACCCTTGTCGGCAGGGTCTGTGGGAGCTGATGCGCAGGCTTTGAACAATGACCCGGCTCCAGACCTGCACCATCAGGTCCAAGAGCTAGCTAAAAGCGTTGCTGCGCTAACCCGAACTGTGCAGTCTTTACAGGTTTCCACTCCAGGGAAGATCCAGCTGGCATCCGGACCAGAGGACATCCCGTGGCGTCGACCAAGGAGGACCCCACCGGCCAGAGGGAGACCCAGCGACCGATACAACGAGGACGGACGACCCATCTGCCGCCGCTGCAATCAACCCGGACATATGGCAAGGTACTGTCCTTTAAACTGGCACAACCTGGGGTAGAGGGCCAACCCCCAGGAAAAAGATCACCAGGCCCATCGAACTGGCGCGACAAATATGTGGGAGGACGTCCAGTCTTACCCGTGGTACTGGATGGCATTCCTATGAGTGCCCTACTGGACACCGGGTCACAGGTCACCACCATCCCGTACGTGCTCTTCAAGCAGTACTGGAATGACTCGGATATCACCCGCTACCCTGACGACGACTTGAGTATCATCGCCAGCAATGGTCAGCCCGTGCCACAGATTGGATTTAAAGAGGTGACCATTAAAATCGGTAGAGTCGAACTGGCAGCACAGGGACTGATCATTGTAGACATTGACAAACACGAGAGTCACCCAAAGATAACTCTAGGAACTAATGTAATTGAAAATTGTCTTGCAGAGGTGATTTTCCTTTTACAGCAGGTTGCCAAGAACGCCAGCTCCGGCGAGCAGCGAGTGCTCCAAAAAGAGATCCGGGCACTGATGCGACGGCAACAGGTGGAACTCTCCGGCGGTGAGATTGGTAGCGTGAGAATGTGTGACCCTTTCCCTATTGCCATGCCCCCAAAAAGTGAAATGATGATTTGGTGCCGGGCAGTTATTGGTCTGAGAGGTAGAGATTACCAGGCAATGGTAGAACCAGTTTACTCAGACAGTAGGCCCACCATCTTGACAGCACGGGGGGTGGTTAATGTACGCCATGGGAGGGTGCCCGTTCGCATAATCAATATCGGGAAGAGGGAAGTGTACCTGCCCCGGTATGCCACGCTAGCCAAATTATATACCATTAACCAAAATGCTATTCAATCTGTGGAACCCTTGCCTCCATCTCACCCGGAGGAAGGTAACGGCTCTAAGAAAACAATGGAGGACTGGTGTCAGCAACTACATTTGGGTACTGACTCCACTTCCTCACACCAGAAACAGGGAGTCTATCGGGTGGTTCAAGAGTACGAGAGAGTGTTTAGTAAACACCCGTTAGACTTCGGGCGAGTCAAGGGGGTAGAACACCACATCCCCACGGGAGACCATCCTCCCATAAAAGAGAGGTATCGACCCGTACCCCCTGCACACTACCAACACGCCAAGGGGATGCTTAGAGACATGAAGGAGGCTGGGGTGATCAGGGATAGCTGTAGCCCCTGGGCAGCTCCACTAGTCTTAGTCAAAAAGAAAGACAACACCATGAGGATGTGTGTAGATTACCGGAAAATCAACCGTATCACACACAAGGATGCGTACCCCTTACCAAGGATAGAGGAGTCTTTGGCTGCTTTAAGATCTGCTAACTTCTTCTCTACCTTGGATCTCACTAGTGGGTACTGGCAGGTTCCTGTAGCAGAGGCGGACCGGGAGAAGACCGCATTCACCACCCCGATGGGACTTAGCGAGTTTACCTGTATGCCGTTCGGACTCTGCAACGCACCAGGAACCTTCCAACGATTAATGGAGTGCTGTCTGGGCCACAGAAACTTCGAGACGGTCCTGTTGTACCTGGACGATGTCATCGTATATTCTAAGACTTATGAGGACCACCTGAAACACCTGGCGGAAGTGTTCGAAGCTCTGGCAAGCTACGGCCTAAAGGTGAAATCCTCCAAGTGTCACCTCCTGAAACCAAAGGTGCAGTACCTGGGACACGTGGTGAGCGCTGACGGAGTGGCTCCCGACCCTGATAAGATCACCGCAATTAAGGAATGGCCAAGTCCCTCCAGTGTAAAGGAAGTGCGGCAGTTCCTCGGGTTGGTAGGCTACTACCGCAGGTTCATCCCCGGTTTCACCAAAAAGGCAGCTCCTATGCAGGACCTCCTGATAGGCCAGTCCCGGAAGGCCAAGAACCAGAAGCCGCCCTTCAGATGGGAGAAGTTGGAAGAAGAGTCCTTCCGCCAGCTGAAGATGGCCCTCACGGGGGATGAAATCCTGGCGTACCCGGATTACAGCCAGCCCTTTATCCTCTACACCGACGCAAGTAACATCGGGCTAGGAGCCGTGCTGTCCCAGATCCAGCAGGGGAAAGAGCGAGTAATCGCTTACGCCAGCCGAAAACTGCGACCCACCGAAAGAAACCCTGAGAATTACAGCTCATTTAAGTTAGAGTTCCTGGCAGTGGTGTGGGCAGTCACCGAACGCTTTAAGCACTACCTCGCTTCTTCCCGGTTCGTCGTGTACACGGATAACAACCCGTTGACACACCTGGACACGGCAAGACTCGGTGCCCTAGAGCAGAGATGGATGGCCCGCCTGTCCAACTACGAGTTCACCATCAAATACCGGGCAGGACGCTCCAATACCAACGCGGACGCCCTGTCCAGGATGCCAAACCTACCGGACGTAGGAGAAGATCCAGAGGGACTGGAAGAAGTCGAACTCCCCGCGTTTCACCGTCATGGGACTATCCAGTATTCCCATCGGGTAAGAAGTAAGCAAGGCGCTACGCTTAACCCCTTACCTCACTACAACTGGGAGGAAACGCAAGACAGTGACCCTGCCGTCCGGCTGGTGAAGGAGATGCTGACTCGGCCAGAGGCTCGCCTTGACCCAGACGCTCCGGAGGAAGCCAAGCAACTGTGGGCAGAAAAGAGTAGACTGTTCCTTTACAAGGGGAAGTTGTGCCGCAGGATGGTTAACTCCCGGACGCATGAACTAATCTGGCAAGTAGTGGTGCCACGACGAGACGCAGCCATGGTGATGGAGGCATACCACGATGGAGCTGGGCATTTCGGATGGAAGAAGCTGGAGTTCCTGCTGCGCGGGCGGTTCCATTGGGTAGGCATGAGGGGAACCATCGAGAGGTGGTGCAGAGACTGTGGCCCGTGCAACCTGAGGAGGAAGGACCGTGCCAGCCAGAAGACTCCCCTGCAGTCCATCGTCACCCGGCAGCCGTTGGAACTGGTAGCCTTGGATCATGTAAAACTGACCCCAAGCAGAAGTGGCTACGTCTACGCACTAACCATCGTGGATCACTACTCCCGGTTCTTGGTTGTCGTCCCCGTCAAGGACTTAACAGCTCGAACAGCAGCTAGAGCCTTCCAGCAGCATTTCTGCCGTCCACACGGGTACCCGGACCAAGTGTTGACAGACCAGGGACCTGCCTTTGAAGCGGAGGTCTTCCAAGAATTCTGCACTCTGTATGGCTGCCGGAAGATAAGGACGACACCCTATCATCCGCAAACTAATGGACTTTGTGAGAAAATGAACCAGGTGGTGATAGATCTTCTGAAAACATTGCCCCTGGAAGAACGCAGTCTGTGGCCTGAGAGGCTGCCCGACCTAGTGGACCTATACAACCACATCCCGGTAGGTTCCACCAACTGTACCCCGACTTACCTAATGAGGGCAAGACCTGGGAAGCTACCTGTTGACCTGGAGATGGGAGTCCTGACACCCGAGGACACTTCACCAGAAGCAGACTGGGACACAGAGAGGCAGCAGCAGTACCGGAAAGTACAGGAGAGCGTGGAGCGAAGTCTCTGTCAAGCTAGGGAAAGACAAGAGAAAACTTACAACCAGTGTGCTCCCGCTGTTCCCCTGGTACCCGGAGAGCAGGTCTTGAAGAGGAAAAGGCGGCTCCACAAGTTGGACGACCAGTGGGAGAAGGACCCGTACATCGTACTGCCCTCAAGCCACGACAACCCAAAGGTCTGTACCATCAGTAAAGACGGAGGGGAAACCACAACCATTGTATCCCGGGATCACCTGAAGAAGTGTCCCGAACAGCTACGGAACCCTGAAGAGGAACAAGAAGACCCTCGACCCGTAGAGGAAAGGGAAGATATGGTTAGTACTGTGCTCGGAGACTTCCCTCGGTCTTGGACTCAAGTCAATGGCGCAGTTGTGGTACCCGTACTCACCTTCCTCCAACCAGCATCCCAAGCACCTACGGAGCAACAGCTAGAGCTGGAAGAACAGCCGGTCCAGGAGGCAGAAGACCCCACACCAGCAGACCAGGAGGATCAACCCTCTGCTTATAGTGAACCTGCCATGCCTCTAGTGAGCCAAAGGGCCCATGGACAGCTGCCCAGTTTACCCTTGACAGTTCCTACACCCTGTAGTTCGGGGCCAGACAGTCAGCTCCGTAGGTCCACTAGGGCCACTAGAGGCCAGTTACCCGCACGATGGAGGATTTGAAGTGTTTAAATTGTTTTATTTGTGGTCACCTGTCTGTTACTTGTAAATAATTATGTGTTTCTAGTTATTTTTAGGAGTCCTTGGTGGATTTACTGGGAATCCTTGTACAATTAGTTGGAGCGTAACCCAGGATGGACTAAAAGACTGTTAAGGACTTGGGGCAGGACAGACCCCTACCTGGTTACGTCTCCCTGTTTTGGTGAAATGGACACCTTTGTTTTCTTCAAAGACTGCACCCGGTTGCGGTCATGCCGTGACCATCCTAATGTCTTTCTTTATTGTACTGTTTTTGTTTATACCTTGTTATGTTTTTCTAAAAATATGTTTAGTCCCAGAGTACTAAATTTCACTAGGGGGGAATGTGACACCCCAGGGGTCTGGTTGCCACAGTGATAGAGATATTACGTCTGAGAGCAGGTGGGAGGTCTCTTGGTCAGGGATCCTATGCATGCCACACCTCCTGCCCAGTCCTGGGAGGGGAAGAACTTCCCCTATATAAACCTAGGGCTGAGGCAGGGTTAGTGAGTAGAGAAGAAGTAGAGACAGAGAAAAGAAGCAAATACAGGAACAGAACATCAGGAGCTCTGTGGGAGCAGTGTTACAAGGAGTCAGGGGCTGGCAGCTGTAGAGCTCGCCCTGACTGAGAAGATTTCTTACCGGACCCGGAGTCCGAGGCTGTGGGGACTAACTCCTACCCAGCAGCAGAATCCGTCAGGCAGGGGATTCCAGGTCCTCTGGCCAAGAAACCCGAAGGCACGGTCACACGCATGGGACCAGCACCGCCGTCGTGGAGCGGAAGCTACTAGAAGGCCCCGAGTCACCGGCCATACGGGTGAGCACCACACGGTACACTGAGGGACGTGGGCTACTTATACCCGCCTCTAGCAAGGTAGCCAGAAGAGTACAGTTAGTTTGGGAGGCCTACAACTCCGCCTGGCCAGGGGAGATCCCATCTGCTCAAGGACTGACCAGGCCCCAATCGCTAGCCAGTACTCCGGGAGGGTCTATCTTTGTCACCAGTAAAGACCCTGAACTACACCGTACCGTCTCCGAGTGGTTCCTGCTACCCCCATCATCCACGTCGGCTGCCCTGAGGCCATACCCCTCCCGTTGGGGGTTATACTATCACGCTGCACAATCCTACCACCGGCCTCAGCGGTCTGCCCTGCAGCAGCAGCTCCTTAGCTGTACTCAACGGGTGGCGTAGTCGTCCAACATCTACCGCTGATACATCGCCGCTCAGTTTGACTCCCTGGGCACGGACCGGGTCACCGCCACGAGACTACAACCCTCAACAGATCCGGCTCCGGGTAAGCTCCCGCGTGCGCAACGCAGCGCGACACAGCCCAGGGGCGCGTCATTATACACCGGGTGCAGGGGGCTGGAGGTTATACACCGGGTGCAGGGGGCCGGAGATTATACACTGGGTGCAGGGGGCTGGAGGTTATACACGCGGTGCAGGGGGCCGGAGGTTATACACCGGGTGCAGGGGGGCTGGAGGTTATACACCGGGTGCAGGGGGCTGGAGGTTATACACCGGGTGCAGGGGGGCTGGAGGTTATACACTGGGTGCAGGGGGGCCGGAGGTTATACACGGGGTGCAGGGGGCTGGAGGTTATACACCGGGTGCAGGGGGCCGGAGGTTATACACCGGGTGCAGGGGGCTGGTGGTTATATACCGGATGCTGGGGGCTGGAGGTTATACACGCGGTGCAGGGGGCCGGAGGTTATACACCGGGTGCAGGGGGGCTGGAGGTTATACACCAGGTGCAGGGGGGCTGGAGGTTATACACCGGGTGCAGGGGGGCTGGAGGTTATACACTGGGTGCAGGGGGGCCGGAGGTTATACACGGGGTGCAGGGGGCCAGTGGTTATACACTGGGTGCAGGGGGCTGGAGGTTATACACCGGGTGCAGGGGGGCTGGAGGTTATACACCGGGTGCAGGGGGCTGGAGGTTATACACCGGGTGCAGGGGGGCTGGAAGTTATACACTGGGTGCAGGGGGGCCGGAGGTTATACACGGGGTGCAGGGGGCTGGAGGTTATACACCGGGTGCAGGGGGCCGGAGGTTATACACCGGGTGCAGGGGGCTGGTGGTTATATACCGGATGCTGGGGGCCGGTGGTTATACACCGGGTGCAGGGGGCCGGAGATTATACACTGGGTGCAGGGGGCTGGAGGTTATACACCGGGTGCAGGGGGCTGGAGGTTATACACCGGGTGCAGGGGGCCGGAGATTATACACTGGGTGCAGGGGGCTGGAGGTTATACACGCGGTGCAGGGGGCCGGAGGTTATACACCGGGTGCAGGGGGGCTGGAGGTTATACACCGGGTGCAGGGGGCTGGAGGTTATACACCGGGTGCAGGGGGGCTGGAGGTTATACACCGGGTGCAGGGGGGCCGGAGGTTATACACGGGGTGCAGGGGGCCAGTGGTTATACACTGGGTGCAGGGGGCTGGAGGTTATACACCGGGTGCAGGGGGGCTGGAGGTTATACACCGGGTGCAGGGGGCTGGAGGTTATACACCGGGTGCAGGGGGGCTGGAAGTTATACACTGGGTGCAGGGGGGCCGGAGGTTATACACGGGGTGCAGGGGGGCAGTGGTTATACACTGGGTGCAGGGGGCTGGAGGTTATACACGGGGTGCTGGGGGCCGGAGGTTATACACCGGGTGCAGGGGGCTGGAGGTTATACACCGGGTGCAGGGGGCCGGAGGTTATACACCGGGTGCAGGGGGCTGGTGGTTATATACCGGATGCTGGGGGCCGGTGGTTATACACCGGGTGCAGGGGGCCGGAGATTATACACTGGGTGCAGGGGGCTGGAGGTTATACACCGGGTTGGAGGTTATACACCGGGTGCAGGGGGCCGGTGGTTATACACGGGGAGTAGGGGGCCGGAGGTTTCACACCGGGGGCAATAGAACTGACAGAATATCCTGATTCTTCTCCAGCCTTGATGAGTTTTGCACGTCGTCCTTCCTCCAGGTCCTCCTCACATCGCTCACATCAGATGGACAATGGTCGGGATCTCGCTGCCGTTCCTCTGGTGATCGCCGTCCCCACGTCTGATGCATTGTCAGGATATACAGACGATCCCGATCTGTTTTCGGTGGTCACCGGGGGGCGCCTCTGGCTGTTGTCACTTTCGGCTATTACAGGTGATAACTCTACAGATGGGCGATGTGACGGCTGCGGTCAGGATGGAACTTTTATCAGCACAGAATTAAGTATATTACAATGTAATTAACCTAATTACAGCATCAAGGACCCGGCGCCCACCGCACGTTGCTCAGATCCCCTATTATCACTGTTATTCAAGAAATTGACAGGTTTAATTATCAGGGGAACGTTCCGTAAATCTGAGAAGCTGTGAAATATCTTCCCTGGTAACAGACATGAGCTCGGCGCCATTCCTCATACAGATAATAGTCCAATGGTTACACTTTATGGGCTGTAACCAAACCCCTCTGTGAACCCAGGAGGAAGGAAACTTACAGCCGTTGTATTCATCGTATAATGTAACTTTTTAATCTTTTTTTGTAACCATTTTTTGCAGTTTGCAAGATCGTTGCTTGCTGTCAGTGATTGAAGCGTTCTTTCTTTTTATTTAGCCAGCCCTGCTCACAATGACATACACACACGTGCCTTACTCTAGTACCTCTTGTGTCTGATGCAAAATTAGCAGCTTTGCAAGAAAAAAAACACAACATGATTTTGGGATGCTCTGTTGGGAGATGTTTCTGCTCTATGTGTCTATATGTGGCCACCCAGTGGTTGTGATGTGCATTGTAGCCTGTTCATTCCCTAATAAAGTATTGAATCTACAGGTGCATCTCACTAAATTAGAATATCATCAAAAAGTTAATTTATTTCAGTTCTTCAATACAAAAAGTGAAACTCCTACATTATATAGAGTCATTACACACAGAGGGATCTATTATATAGAGTCATTACACGCAGAGGGATCTACTATATAGAGTCATTACACACAGAGGGATCTATTATATAGAGTCATTACACACAGAGGGATCTATTATATAGAGTCATTACACAGAGGGATCTATTATATAGAGTCATTACACGCAGAGTGATCTATTATATAGAGTCATTACACGCAGAGGGATCTATTATATAGAGTCATTATACACAGAGGGATCTATTATATAGTCATTATACACAGAGCGATCTATTATATAGAGTCACTACACAGAGAGGGATCTATTATATAGAGTCATTACACACAGAGTGATCTATTATATAGAGTCACTACACACAGAGGGATCTATTATATACAGTCATTACACACAGAGGGATCTATTATATAGAGTCATTACACGCAGAGGGATCTACTATATAGAGTCATTACACGCAGAGGGATCTATTATATAGAGTCATTACACACAGAGGGATCTATTATATAGAGTCATTACACGCAGAGGGATCTACTATATAGAGTCATTACACACAGAGGGATCTATTATATAGAGTCATTACACACAGAGGGATCTATTATATAGAGTCATTACACCCAGAGGGATCTATTATATAGTCATTATACACAGAGCGATCTATTATATAGAGTCATTACACACAGAGGGATCTATCATATAGAGTCATTACACACAGAGTGATCTATTATATAGAGTCACTACACACAGAGGGATCTATTATATAGAGTCATTACACACAGAGCGATCTATTATATAGAGTCATTACACACAGAGTGATCTATTATATAGAGTCACTACACACAGAGGGATGTATTATATAGAGTCATTACACACAGAGGGATCTATTATATAGAGTCATTACACCCAGAGGGATCTATTATATAGTCATTATGCACAGAGCGATCTATTATATAGAGTCATTACACACAGAGGGATCTATCATATAGAGTCATTACACACAGAGTGATCTATTATATAGAGTCACTACACACAGAGGGATCTATTATATAGAGTCATTACACACAGAGCGATCTATTATATAGAGTCATTACACACAGAGCGATCTATTATATAGAGTCATTACACACAGAGGTATCTATTATATAGAGTCATTACACCCAGAGTGATCTATTATATAGTCATTATACACAGAGCGATCTATTATATAGAGTCATTACACACAGAGGGATCTATCATATAGAGTCATTACACACAGAGCGATCTATTATATAGAGTCATTACACACAGAGCGATCTATTATATAGAGTCATTACACACAGAGGGATCTATTATATAGAGTCATTACACCCAGAGGGATCTATTATATAGTCATTATACACAGAGCGATCTATTATATAGAGTCATTACACACAGAGGGATCTATTATATAGAGTCATTACACCCAGAGGGATCTATTATATAGTCATTATACACAGAGCGATCTATTATATAGAGTCATTACACACAGAGGGATCTACCATATAGAGTCATTACACACAGAGCGATCTATTATATAGAGTCATTACACACAGAGCGATCTATTATATAGAGTCATTACACACAGAGCGATCTATTATATAGAGTCATTACACACAGAGGGATCTATCATATAGAGTCATTACACACAGAGCGATCTATTATATAGAGTCATTACACACAGAGCGATCTATTATATAGAGTCATTACACACAGAGGGATCTATTATATAGAGTCATTACACCCAGAGGGATCTATTATATAGTCATTATACACAGAGCGATCTATTATATAGAGTCATTACACACAGAGGGATCTATTATATAGAGTCATTACACCCAGAGGGATCTATTATATAGTCATTATACACAGAGCGATCTATTATATAGAGTCATTACACACAGAGGGATCTATCATATAGAGTCATTACACACAGAGTGATCTATTATATAGAGTCACTACACACAGAGGGATCTATTATATAGAGTCATTACACACAGAGCGATCTATTATATAGAGTCATTACACACAGAGGGATCTATCATATAGAGTCATTACACACAGAGCGATCTATTATATAGAGTCATTACACACAGAGGGATCTACCATATAGAGTCATTACACACAGAGCGATCTATTATATAGAGTCATTACACACAGAGCGATCTATTATATAGAGTCATTACACACAGAGCGATCTATTATATAGAGTCATTACACACAGAGGGATCTATCATATAGAGTCATTACACACAGAGCGATCTATTATATAGAGTCATTACACACAGAGCGATCTATTATATAGAGTCATTACACACAGAGGGATCTATTATATAGAGTCATTACACCCAGAGGGATCTATTATATAGTCATTATACACAGAGCGATCTATTATATAGAGTCATTACACACAGAGGGATCTATTATATAGAGTCATTACACACAGAGGGATCTAATATATAGTCATTATACACAGAGCGATCTATTATATAGAGTCATTACACACAGAGGGATCTATTATATAGAGTCATTACACACGGAGTGATCTATTATATAGAGTCATTACACACAGAGGGATCAATTATATAGAGTCATTACACACGGAGCGATCTATTATATAGAGTCATTACACACAGAGGGATCTATTATATAGAGTCATTACACACAGAGGGATCTATTATATAGAGTCATTACACACAGAGGGATCTATTATACAGAGTCATTACACGCAGAGGGATCTATTATACAGAGTCATTACACGCAGAGGGATCTATTATATAGAGTCATTACACGCAGAGGGATCTATTATACAGAGTCATTACACGCAGAGGGATCTATTATATAGAGTCATTACACGCAGAGGGATCTATTATACAGAGTCATTACACGCAGAGGGATCTATTATATAGAGTCATAACACACAGAGGGATCTTTTATATAGAGTGATTACACGCAGAGGGATTTATTATATAGAGTCATAACACACAGAGGGATCTATTATATAGAGTCATTACACGCAGAGGGATCTATTATATAGAGTCATAATACACAGAGGGATCTATTATATAGAGTCATTACACACAGAGGAATCTATTATATAGAGTCATAACACACAGAGGGATCTATTATATAGAGTCATTACACACAGAGGGATCTATTATATAGAGTCGTTACACACAGAGGGATCTATTATATAGAGTCATTACACACAGAGGGATGTATTATATAGAGTCGTTACACACAGAGGGATCTATTATATAGAGTCATTACACACAGAGGGATCTATTATATAGAGCCGTTACACACAGAGGGATCTATTATATAGAGTCATTACACACCGAGTGATCTATTATATAGAGTCATTACACACAGAGGGATCTATTATATAGAGTCATAACACACAGAGGGATCTATTATATAGAGCCATTACACGCAGAGGGATCTATTGTATAGAGTCATAACACACAGAGGGATCTATTATATAGAGCCATTACACGCAGAGGGATCTATTATATAGAGTCATTACACGCAGAGGGATCTATTATATAGAGCCATTACATGCAGAGGGATCTATTATATAGAGTCATTACACGCAGAGGGATCTATTATATAGAGTCAATACACGCAGAGGGATCTATTATATAGAGTCATTACACGCAGAGGGATCTATTATATAGAGTCAATACACGCAGAGGGATCTATTATATAGAGCAATTACACGCAGAGGGATATATTATATAGAGCCATTACATGCAGAGGGATCTATTATATAGAGCCAATACACGCAGAGGGATCTATTATATAGAGTCATTACACGCAGAGGGATCTATTATATAGAGTCATTACACGCAGAGGGATCTATTATATAGAGTCATTACACGCAGAGGGATCTATTATATAGAGTCATTACACGCTGAGGGATCTATTCTATCGAGTCATTACACGCAGAGGGATCTATTCTATAGAGTCATTACACGCAGAGGGATCTATTATATAGAGTCATTACACACAGAGGGATCTGTTATATAGAGTCATTACACACAGAGGGATCTATTATATAGAGTCATTACACACAGAGGGATCTATTATATAGAGTCATTACACACAGAGGGATCTGTTATATAGAGTCATTACACACAGAGGGATCTATTATATAGAGTCATTACACACAGAGGGATCTATTATATAGAGTCATTACACATAGAGGGATCTATTCTATATAGTCATTACACATAGAGGGATCTATTATATATAGTCATTACACATAGAGGGATCTATTATATAGAGTCATTACACAAGGAGGGATCTATTATATAGAGTCATTACACACGGAGCGATCTATTATATAGAGTCATTACACACAGAGGGATCTATTATATAGAGTCATTACACACGGAGGGATCTATTATATAGAGTCATTACACATAGAGGGATCTATTATATAGAGTCATTACACACGGAGTAATCTATTATATAGAGTCCTTACACATAGAGGGATCTATTATATAGAGTCATTACACACGGAGTGATCTATTATATAGAGTCATTACACACAGAGGGATCTATTATATAGAGTCATTACACACGGAGCGATCTATTATATTAAGTCATTACACACAGAGAGATCTATTATACAGAGTCATTACACGCAGAGGGATCTATTATACAGAGTCATTACACGCAGAGGGATCTATTATATAGAGTCATTACATGCAGAGGGATCTATTATACAGAGTCATTACACGCAGAGGGATCTATTATAAAGAGTCATTACACGCAGAGGGATCTATTATACAGAGTCATTACACGCATAGGGATCTATTATATAGAGTCATAACACACAGAGGGATCTTTTATATAGAGTCATTACATGCAGAGGGATTTATTATATAGAGTCATAACACACAGAGTGATCTATTATATAGAGTCATTACACGCAGAGGGATCTATTATATAGAGTCATAACACACAGAGGGATCTATTATATAGAGTCATTACACACAGAGGGATCTATTATATAGAGTCATAACACACAGAGGGATCTATTATATAGAGTCATTACACACAGAGGGATCTATTATATAGAGTCGTTACACACAGAGGGATCTATTATATAGAGTCATTACACACAGAGGGATCTATTATATAGAGTCGTTACACACAGAGGGATCTATTATATAGAGTCATTACACACAGAGGGATCTATTATATAGAGCCATTACACACAGAGGGATCTATTATATAGAGTCATTACACACAGAGTGATCTATTATATAGAGTCATTACACACAGAGGGATCTATTATATAGAGTCATAACACACAGAGGGATCTATTATATAGAGCCATTACACACAGAGGGATCTATTGTATAGAGTCATAACACACAGAGGGATCTATTATATAGAGCCATTACACGCAGAGGGATCTATTATATAGAGTCATTACACGCAGAGGGATCTATTATATAGAGCCATTACACGCAGAGGGATCTATTATATAGAGTCATTACACGCAGAGGGATCTATTATATAGAGTCAATACACGCAGAGGGATCTATTATATAGAGTCATTACACGCAGAGGGATCTATTATATAGAGTCAATACACGCAGAGGGATCTATTATATAAAGCCATTACACGCAGAGGGATCTATTATATAGAGCCATTACACGCAGAGGGATCTATTATATAGAGTCATTACACGCAGAGGGATCTATTATATAGAGCCATTACGCGCAGAAGGATCTATTATATAGAGCCATTACACGCAGAGGGATCTATTATATAGAGTCAATACACGCAGAGAGATTTATTATATAGAGTCATTACACGCAGAGTTATCTATTCTATAGAGTCATTACACACAGAGGGATCTATTATATAGAGTCATTACACAAAGAGGGATCTATTCTATAGAGTCATTACACACAGAGGGATCAATTATATAGAGTCATTACACACAGAGGGATCTATTCTATAGAGTCATTACACACAGAGGGATCTATTATATAGAGTCATTACACACAGAGGGATCTGTTATATAGAGTCATTACACACAGAGGGATCTATTATATAGAGTCATTACACACAGAGGGATCTGTTATATAGAGTCATTACACACAGAGGGATCTATTCTATAGAGTCATTACACACAGAGGGATCTATTATATAGAGTCATTACACACAGAGGGATCTATTATATAGAGTCATTACACACAGAGGGATCTGTTATATAGAGTCATTACACACAGAGGGATCTATTATATAGAGTCATTACACACAGAGGGATTTGTTATATAGAGTCATTACACACAGAGGGATCTATTATATAGAGTCATTACACACAGAGGGATCTATTATATAGAGTCATTACACACAGAGTGATCTATTTCAGTGTATATTTCTGTTAATGTTGATGATTATGGATTACAGCCAATGAAAACACAAGAGTCATTATCTCAGTAAATTAGAATACTTTATAACAACAGCTTGAAAAATGTTTTTAAAATCTGAAATGTCTCCTCAGTAAATGCCTCAATACTTGGTCGGCTCCTTGTGCATCAATTCCTGCATCAATGTGGCATGGAGGGATCAGCCTGTGGCATGGAGGGATCAGCCTGTGGCATGGAGGGATCAGCCTGTGGCATGGAGGGATCAGCCTGTGGTATGGAGGGATCAGCCTGTGGCATGGAGGGATCAGCCTGTGGCTCTGCTGAGGGGTTATGGAAGCCCAGGTGGCTTTGATAGCAGCCTTCAGCTCGTCTGCATTGTGGGGTCTGGGGTCTCTCATCTTCCTCTTGACAATACCCCATAGATTCTCTATAATAGATCCTCTATGGGGTTAAGGTCAGGCGAGTTTGCAGCCAATCAAGCACAGTGATCCTGTTGTGTATAAACCAGGTATTGGTACTTTTGGCCGTGTGGACAGGGGCCAAGTCCTGCTGGAGAATGACATTTCCATCTCCATAAAGCTTGTCGGCAGAGGGAAGCATGAAGTGCTGTAAAATGTCCTGGTAGACGGCGGCGCTGACTTTGGTCTTGATAAAACACAGTGGACCTCCACCAGCAGATGACATGGCCCCCCAAACCATCACTGATTGTGGAAACATCACACTAGACCTCCAGCAGCTTGGATTGTGGCCTCTCCACTCTTCCTCCAGACTCGAGGACCTTGATTTACAAATGAAATGCAAAATTTACTTTCATCTGAAAACACCTTGGACCCCTGAGAACAGTCCAGGTCTTCTTCTCCTTGGCCCAGGTAAGACGCTTCTGGCGTTGTCTATTGGTCATGAGCGGCCTGACACAAGGAATGTGACACTTGTAGCCCATGTCCTGGATATGTCTGTGTGTGGTGACTCTTGAAGCAATGACTCCAGCAGCAGTCCACTCCTTGTGAATCTCCCCCACATTTTTGAATGGCCTTTTCTTCACAATCCTTTCCAGGCTGCGGATATCCCAGTTGCTTCTGCACCTTTTTCTACCACACTTTTTCCTTCTACTCAACTTTCCATTAATCTGCTTGGATACAGCACTCTGTGAACAGCCAACTTCTTCAGCAATGACCTTTTGTGGCTTACCCTTCTTGTGGAGTGTGTCAGTGACGGCCTTCTGGACATCTGTCAAGTCAGCAGTCATACCCATGATTGTGGAGCCTACTGAAACAGACTAAGGGACATTTTAAATGCTTAGGAAACCTTTGCAGGTGTTTTTTGTTAATTATTTTAATTTACTGAGATAATGGCTTTTGTGTTTTCATTGGCTGTAAGCCATAATCATCAACATTAACAGAAATAAACGTACCACAGCTCCTGGGCAGGGGAGGACACAGAAGAGTATACAGACATTACAGCCGGGGATCACATGAGAGTATACAGACAGGACAGACCGGATCACAGCTGATTCTTTCTGTGAGTTAAAACACTTCTCTGTCTGTTTTTAAACAATGTTTTACCTCACAGAAAGAATCAGCTGTGATCCGGTCTGTCCTGTCTGTATACTCTCATGTGATCCCCGGCTGTAATGTCTGTATACTCTCATGTGATCCCATACTGTAATGTCTGTATACTCTCATGTGATCCCGTGCTGTAATGTCTGTATACTCTCATGTGATCCCCGGCTGTAATGTCTGTATACTCTCATGTGATCCCCGGCTGTAATGTCTGTATACTCTCATGTGATCCCCGGCTGTAATGTCTGTATACTCTCATGTGATCCCGTGCTGTAATGTCTGTATACTCTCATGTGATCCCCGGCTGTAATGTCTGTATACTCTCATGTGATCCCCGGCTGTAATGTCTGTATAATCTCATGTGATCCCCTGCTGTAATGTCTGTATACTCTCATGTGATCCCCGGCTGTAATGTCTGTATACTCTCATGTGATCCCCGGCTGTAATGTCTGTATACTCTCATGTGATCCCCGGCTGTAATGTCTGTATAATCTCATGTGATCCCCTGCTGTAATGTCTGTATACTCTCATATGATCCCGGCTGTAATGTCTGTATACTCTCATGTGATCCCCGGCTGTAATGTCTGTATACTCTCATGTGATCCCCGGCTGTAATGTCTGTATACTCTCATGTGATCCCCGGCTGTAATGTCTGTATACTCTCATGTGATCCCGTGCTGTAATGTCTGTATACTCTCATGTGATCCCGTGCTGTAATGTCTGTATACTCTTGTGGTATGATCAGACCATGTCCCTGCACGGTCAGACACGGCCATTACACAGTACACAGCAGGGGCACATTTATAAGATTATCTCAGCACAGGGACATTGTATCTAAACACATCCAATTGTGGAAATTATTATTATTCCAAGATCTATTGATTAAAATGAACTTTTATTCTTGGGAAAACCCCTTTAACTTTTTGATGATATTCTAATTTACTGAGAAGCACTTGTATATTATGGGGGATTTGAGTCTGTCCCAAATTAAATATTGGTAAAGGGTGGACCCATCTGTGCATAGAAGGGAGGGGATGAGCTTATCTGGAGCCGGGATGGAGGGGCTTGATGCTTCTTTCCACTATGAATGATGCTCATTTCTCTATTTTCTCCTACAATACCCAATAAATCAATTCTATTACGGTTTTCAAACTCACGCCTGCTGTCAATGAATGAAGCATTCCGGTTTTTATCCAAAACGACCTAGTTCTGCTCATAATGGCGGAGAAAGAAGACAGAGGATCCAAAGCAAACTATTAAAATGGGCCCCCAGATGGGTTTTCCACCCAGTATAGAGGCGTGTGGAGCCATTTGTCACCCACTTCTTTCTCTATCCATCACCATTGTGCCAGTTCCCCCCCCGTACTTTCCTTTGGAGTGGACAGTATGAGACATAAAGGGTGAACGAGCCGCAGCACCAGGCTCAGCCGTATGTACAGACACAGCATTGAGCCTATGGAAACCATGAACGGAATAAGCCCCTTCATTCTGCCCATCGATGGGTGGCCTGCTGCTCGGACCCTCAGTCAGGGGTGGATTCAGAGTAGCAAGGAGCCCGGGCAGTTTAGAAGGCGCGGGCCCCCCCCCACACACACACACCTGATGTATCACATGTCACATGATCCCCTGTGATAGATCATGTGATAGTTCACGTGAAATTAATTTGGCACAATATTAATTATAATAATTTTTTTTAGGCTGTGTGCCCACTATGCGTTTTTTAAGCAATTCCGCTGCAGAAACACTTAAAAAACGCTTGGTAGAAGGTCTGCCATGTTCCCCAATGATAATCCGCTGTGCTGTGCACATGCTGTGGAAATTTCCGCTGCAGATTATCATTGTGGAAAAATCCACAGCATTACCAATTATTTTGCGGAAGCGCGGCGCTTTCGCCGCCATTGACTTGCATTGGAACGCATGGAATCCGCATCACTGCATCTATACATGCGGAATCCAAACGTTTCAATGTCTGGATGGTACCCGGGTGTGGAGGACAGGAGAGACTCTCCTCCGGACCCGGGTACCATAGAACCTGTAAAAAAAGAATAAAATAAAAAATAAATATTATACTTACTTTCTGATGGCCCCCGGTGTCTTTATCCGATGCGTCCTGGCTTGCCGGCAGCTCGCGATGGTCTGAAAAGGACCTGCCGTGACGTCATTTAGTCATGTGACGGGTCACGTGACCGCTGACGTCGGCAGGCCATCAGAAGGTAAGTATAGATTTTTTATTTTTTACCATTCTTTTACAGTCACACTATATAAATCCATGCTGTTTGCATGGATTTATATAGTGTAACCAGGTTGCCAAGCACTTTCCAAGTGATGCTAAAATCGCCTGTCAACCCGTATGCAGAAATGCAAGTGAAGAACGCTTCACATCCGCATGTCCCTGGCAGGAAAACGCATGTACAATCCGCATGTACAATCCGCATGTATAATCCGCATGTGCAATCCACATGTACAATCCGCATGTGCAATCCGCATGCGTTTTTTCTGCCAGGGAGATGCAGAAACGCTCAAAAAAAAATCCGGAGCATTTCTGCATCGTGGGCACATAGCCTTACATTAATTGTATGACTCAATATGGAGCACACGTACCCATCTATACACGGCGAGAGGCCGCACGGCACCATCTATACACAGCAGAAGGCCGCACGTAGCCATCTATACACAGCAGGAGGCCGCACGGTGCCATCTATACACAGCAGGAGGCAGCACGTACCCATCTATACACAGCGGGAGGCCACACGTAGTCATCTATACACAGCAGGAGGCTGCACATAGCCATGTATACACAGCGGGAGGCCGCACGGAGCCATCTATACACAGCGGGAGGCCGCACGTAGTCATCTATACACAGCAGGAGGCTGCACATAGCCATGTATACACAGCGGGAGGCCGCACGGTGCCATCTATACACAGCGGGAGGCCGCACAGCGCCATCTATACACAGCAGGAGGCCGCACGTAGCCATCTATACACAGAGGGAGTCCGCACGGTGCCATCTATAACAGCAGGAGGCCGCACGGTGCCATCTATACACAGCAGGTGTAGCATCGGCGTCTCTGCCCCCTGCTAGGCAGAGACGCCGTCCCTCTCACCTTCCTGTTTAGCGCACGGGCGTCCTCCAGCGCTCCTTCCCCCGCTGCTGCCGGAGCGCGCTCCTTCCCGGGCACTGTGCTTAGGGCCCGCACGCGCGCACTCCCCCTCTCTTAAAGGGACCGCGAGCGCCGTCCTAAGGAGTCCCCGGCCAATAGCCGGAGGACTTCCCATATATAAGGCACCTCCTCCAAAATGGAGGTGCCAGAGCAAAGTTGTTGCAAAGCATCCTCACCTCTGCTTCAGCCCTCAGGTCCCATTGCCAGCCTGACTACCAGTTCTGTCTGCCTGCTTGTCTTCTCTTCAGCCCGACAGTCTGTCTCCTGCATCCGCCAGACTGTCTATGGGCAAGTCCACCTGCGGACCAGGAAGCACCTGCCAGTTACCTGCCTGCTACCTGCCGTACCTGCTAGCCCGCTCACCTGGGAGCGCTCACCTGCTACCCGCCTGCCAGCCTTCCTGGAGGCTCCGCCATCACTTGCCGTGACCACCTGTCTGCCAGCCAAGAGACTCTTACCTGCTCTGCCGTCACTTCCCGTGACCACCTGCCTGCCTGCCAAGAGACTCTTACCCGCTCAGCCGTCACTTGCCGTGACCACCTGCCTGCCAGCCAAGAGACTCTTACCTGCTCTTCCGTCACTTCCCGTGACCACCCGCCTGCTCACCCAGAGACTGCTACCTACCTGTTGTGTCCACCCGCTACTCCGGTCAGTCCCAGCTATCTGACCCGTGGGAGCCACCTGCTCTATTACAAGGTCGTCCCCAGAATAACACCTGCCCCTCGGGGTCCCTCCTTGTTCCTAGGCACAGAGGTTCCACCACCTGGCCCCGTTACAGCAGGGGGCCGCTCGGTGCCATCTATACACAGCAGGGGGCCGCACGTAGCCATCTATACACAGCAGGAGGCCGCACGGTGCCATCTATACATAACAGGGGGCCGCACGTAGCCATCTATACACAGCGAGAGGCCGCACGTAGCCATCTATATACAGCAGGAGGCCGCATGTAGCCATCTATATACAGCAGGAGGCCACACGTAACCATCTATACACAGCGGGAGGCCGCACGGCGCCATTTATACACAGCAGGAGGCCACACATAGCCATCTATACACAGCAGGAGGCCGCACGTAGCCATCTATACACAGCAGGAGGCCGCACGGCACCATCTATACACAGCAGGGGGCCGCATGGCACCATCTATACACAGCGGGAGGCCGCATGTGGCCATCTATACATAGCAGGAGGCCGAAAGTAGCCATCTATACACAGCAGGAGGCCGCACGGTGCATCTATACACAGCAGGGGGCCGCACGGTGCCATCTATACACAGCAGGGGGCCACACGTAGCCATTTATACACAGCAGCAGGCCGCACGGTGCCATCTATACACAGCAGGGGGCCGCACGTAGCCATCTATACACAGTAGGAGGCCGCACGGTGAGATCTATACACAGCAGGAGGCCACATGGCGCCATCTATACACAGCAGGAGGCCGCACGGCGCCATCTATACACAGCGGGAGGCCGCACGTAGCCATCTATAAACAGCGGGAGACCGCACGTAGCCATCTATACACAGCAGGAGGCCGCACGTAACCATCTATACACAGCGAGAGGCCGCACGGCGCCATTTATGCACAGCAGGAGGCCACACGTAGCCATCTATACACAGCAGGAGGCCGCACGGTGTCATCTATACACAGCAGGGGGCCGCACGTAGCCATCTATACAGAGCGGGAGGTCGCACGTAGCCATCTATACACAGCGGGAGGCCGCACGTAGCCATCTATATACAGCAGGAGGCCGCACGTAACCATCTGTACACAGCGGGAGGCCGCACGGCGCCATTTATGCACAGCAGGAGGCCACACGTAGCCATCTATACACAGCAGGAGGCCGCACGGCGCCATCTATACACAGCAGGGGGCCGCACGGCGCCATCTATACACAGCGGGAGGCCGCACGACGCCCCCCTAGAGACAGCAGGAGGCCGCATGGCGCCATCTATACTCAGCAGGAGGCCGCACGCAGTCACGCACACACACAAACATATACAAACATATACATACATACACGCATAAACACATTTGAAACACAAAAATACATATAAACAGACATAACACAATGATGCACACACACACACACTGCACACACACACACACACTCGCTCAATCACACACACTCTCACACTCACACACTCTCACACACACTCACACACACTCACACACACACTCAGTCACACACACACACTCACCATCCCCTGGCTTGGCTCCAGTCCTCCTGCTCCTCTCCGATGCAGCAGTGCAGGCCGGGTGCGCACTGCGTGACATCACAACTAGGAGACACGGCCGCGCACAGGGCCGTGTTTCCTAGCTGTGACGTGGCCGGGCCAGCACAGGGAAGGTAGCTGCTGCAGTGCTGGCCCGGCCGAAGAAGAAGTAACGGCCGTGCGCCGCTGCTGGGGGAGCGGTCCTGGGGCCCCCCCGACACTGTTTGCCGGTATGTGCCGCGGCGCCACACATATAATGAGGGCAATCTGGCCATAGACACCCCGGAGCCCTGGGCCCCCTGGAGGTGCGGGGCCCCGGGCAGTAGCCCAGATTGCCCTCATTATAATCCGCCTATGCTCTCAGTTATAAAACATTCAAGGGTGGACATAGCATCGGTGCAACCTGTACAAGAAGCTCTGGAGATGAGGGGGCCACGTCCAAAGCAACTTAAATTTTGCATTGTAAGGAGCTATTGGACTGCAAAGGGCCCTTATATTGTTCCTGCACAGGGGCCCATGAGAATATTGATAGTGAACCCCGTGAAAAAAACCTGTGAAAACTTCTTTAAAGGGGCCCTCCCATTTAAGCACTCAGCTATTCTTGGAACTCCCGTGAAAGCTAATGGAGAGAGGTGCACATGCGCTGTGTAGCATCAGCGTCTCCGCCCCAGGCCAGGCAGAGACGCCGTCCCTCTTACCGCCACGCTCCTGGTCCGGCGTCTTCCGGCGTCCCTGCTGCTGCTGCTTGTGCATGCAGCTTCCCGGGCACTGTGCTTAGGGTGAGCGCGCGCTCCCTCCCTCTTACAGGGGCCGTGCGCGCCATCCTAAAAAGTCCCCGGGCCAATGGACGGAGGACTTTCCCTATTTAAAGCACCTCCTCCAATATGGAGGTGCCCGTGCAAGGTTGTTGCTGTGTGATTCTTACTGTTGCTTCAGCCCTCAGGTCCCACTGTAAGTCAGTCCTGTCCGCCAGTGTGTTCTTCAGTCCAGTCCGCCAGTCTGACTACTATCCAGCCCGACAGTCTGTCTACAGTCCAGTCCACCAGTCTGTCTATGGGCTCTGCCCGCCTGCTTACCTGGAAGCACCTGCCTGTTACCTGCCGTGCCCGCTAGCCTGCCTACCCAGAGCACCTATCTGGCTATCAGCTGAATCAGCCTGCTTGTCTACCCGGACCACCCGTCAGCCTGCCTGCCGTGCTCATCTGCTGTACCGGTCAGTCCCTGCCTTCTGACCCATGGGAGTCACCTGCTCTCATACAAGGTCGTTTGCAGAGTGGCACCTGGTCACCATGCTCGGTCCCTCCCTGGTTCACGGAGTCGATTGAGCCGCCGTGCGACCTTGGTCAGGCCGAGTAGGTACTTATTCACACCCCTCTGGTCCCTCCTTGCACAGCAGCACAGAGGTTCCACCACCCAGATCCGTAACACGCAGCCACTTCGCTGGTCATGGGGGCTATGCGGTCGGGCGGTACCTATTCTTCACATACTGTAGTTGTGGCTCCAAGAACCTGCATACATCAGACATTTATGGCACATGCTGTAATGCGGGAGATGGGATAGCCTTTAAGCCAACTCGTAGCTGCCAATGCATTCTGCAAGTTGTTGTTTTGCATATTTTTTTCTCCTGAATCCGGCGATATTTTTCTTTTCTTCCTGCTCCTCTCCGTTCCTGAGATGTGACCTCCTCTTCTCTGATTAAAAATCTAGTCTTGTTAGCCAAGTGGGTGTGGTCGCAATAAGACACCCCCAAAGAAGAAACAAGGGGCGCGCCCACTTGGTTAACAAGAGTAGATTTATATACAGGGAACAGGAGGCTATATCTCAGGAAAGGAGCAGCGCAGGAACAAAAGAAAGATCTCGCCGGATTCAGGAGAACAGCGGCATTTACACCAAGTAAAAACAATGGTATTCCTAGCAAGTGCACAGACTGACGTCCTGCAGGAGATGAGGCCGTGGATTAACCTCGAGTTCTCGCCGCTGTGGACGTTTCTGTTCTTTTTTTCTGCCCTGAAATAACTACATTAGAATCTCCATTAAGAAGAACTGCAGACGTTTATTGTGATGTTCGGGCTCACCGTCCTCCTCGTGATAAATGCTTCATTTCACGTAATGTTTGCAATGGTTCAGCCGGGCGATCGGAAGATAAAAATCTCTGCTTAAATACCAATATCCTGTCCTTCTGTCTGCACTTTATGACTCTTCCTTCAGATCCTATTCACTAAGCCAATCGAAGTTTTAATAAAAGAAAGCAGTCATTTCTAATAAACTCCCGCCGAGTTGTGATAATACTAAACTGCTTTAGCAGCGTGATATTTTTTATTATTATACAAGCTGTATATTAATATGCCAGTATTTGTAAACTCCCCAGCGCCGGCAGATTTATATGAAAGGCCCGTGCTACATTGTATTAATATAAAAAGTTTACGCGACAATGAACACTTTGTCCTTGAATGATATTTATTTGTTTCGCTTCTTTCCCTTCCTCTTTTCATACAATGGCGCAGATCTTAATGATCGCCTTGATAAGAAAAAAAAACATGAGCAACAGCTAAGAGACGTGGTTAATTGACACGGAGAGCTGCTTTTCTTTGTAACATTACGTCAGAACGACGATTGTACTCAATGAATGTCGAGCCCTGAAATGCGTCGTGTACTCGCCGTCTATGAGCATCTTAACGCTTCAATGTCAAAAACGCTGTTGCCTATTTTTTTTCATGGTAAAAAGGACTTTTAAAAACAAATTATTCACAGGGACCTCCATAATCTAAGGAGGGAAGCGGCTGTAAATGCTCAGTTTCTCTGCAGCGCCACCCACATGACAGATGGGGAACTACACATTTACATTGCCCATAGCATTTTTTAGGTATACAGTATTTGTGCAAAAGTTTTACGCAGGTGTGAAAAAAATGTAACAAAGTAAGAAACGTCATTCATAGAAGTGTTAATAGTTTATTTTCATTACTCAATAAAATGCAAAGTGACTGAACAAAAGAGAAATGTAAATCCCATCAGTATCTGGTGACCGCCAGTGATGAACGAGCACGCTCGGTTACTCATTGAGTAGTTTCGGGATTTCAGTTGCAACCGCCATGTGTCTGTTAGACAGCTGTGACACATGCAGGTGTGGTGCCCCTGCGGTTCCAGTCACCACAGAGGTACTGCATCTCACCCAGAGGTGTGGTACCCCACTCTCAGGTAAGGATGGAGTACTACACACCCACATCCAATACACTCCACTTCAGTGGGGAAGAGCGAGATTGCTCCTAAGGGAGAGCACAGTCCCTGGTACCTAGCTGGAGGGTGGAACTAGGTAGAGGAGGTGGGTGGAGGAAGTAGATCAGGGGAGCACAGACAGGAAGAGTATAAGAAGAAGGGGAACCATCTAGAAGGAGGTCAGTTCAGACAGTTGGGAGTGGGCGCTCAGAAGGAGCTCCGCTCAGGAGAGAGAGGAGTCGGGTCTAGTAAGAGAGGCCCAGGAGGAGAGTGAGAGAGGACGGGAGCAGAGGTAAAGGCTCCAGAGGCAGAAGGGATCCCAGGGGCATGGTGAGTGCAGGAAGCCACCCGTGCGCCCGAATGAACACGGACGTGGAGGGATCAGGCCGCAGAAGGGGACCGGCCACAGACTAGTGGAGAACAACTAGGTTCAGCTAGCAAACCGGAGGCTGTAGCATTTGCAAGGTGTTGCAGCCAAAATCCACAATTATATTGCTGAGAAGGTGGCCGCATAGGGTCCAGGGGATTGCAAGTCGCCCGACAAGGCCCGAGGTCACTGGCTTGGGACACCGATTGTGAGGCGCAGGGCAGGAGAGTGAGAGCCAGCGCAGTGAGACGACCAGGAAAGGTACATAGAACGGGGTCCCGTCCAAGTGCTTCTGAAATACCTGAGAGTTTGCTGGATCACTACCCCAGAGGACACAGGATAACGTGGGCGGTTATAATCCGGAAAGTGTAACTGTTAGAACCCTCCTGTTTGTTTTTTCCATCTTGTGCAGTCACGTGACCATCTGTCTTTATATTCCAGCTCCGCCCTTTTGGCTGTGCTGGACTTCAGTGTTGTTTGACTGTTTTGCTAGCCAGGTGCTTTTATGCCTATCTCTGTCAATTTGCTTGGTCCTTCTGGGACCTCTAGTACCATTTTGTCAGTTTATCTTTTTTGTGTTCTGCAACAACTTCTCTGATTAGGAGGTGTCCCATTTTTGTTCCAGTCCTTAGTTCTTTTAGGGACCCCTCCCCTTATGCTATAGGTCTTCGTTCAGACTAGCCGAAGACTAAGGTGGGTCTGTTCGCTAGGAACAGGCAGCCCGCTACATCGTAGGGATTCAGCTTAGTCTTACTGTAGGGACAGCTTTCCCCTATCTTTCCTTAGTACTTGTTGCAGATCATAACAGTAAGTCCAGACCAAAAAAAAAAACTAAAGGAAAGAAATTCGGGGATCAGTATGGCTTCCATCCAAGTTTTGGCTCAACGCTTGCAGGGATTGTCTCTGGAGGTGGCCGAGCTCCAGCAACAGGTGAGTAGCTGTTCTGGAGAGCATTTTGTGGAACCCAAGGTAGGACTGCCTGATGTGTTTTACGGTAAACAGCAAGATTTTTTTTCCTTTAAAAATTCTTGTTTGTTATATTTTCGTTTGAGACCAAGGTCCTCTGGAAATGAATCACAGAGCATTGGTTTTATTATGTCACTTTTGCGCAATAAACCACAGGGGTGGGCCTTTTCTCTCCAACCTAATGATCCCTGCTTAAGGTCGGTAGAAGAATTTTTTTTCTGCTACGGGTCTATTATATGACGACCTTGATCGAATCTCATCTGCTGAGGCAGAACTCAGGCTTTTGAATCAGGGGTCAGGTGATGTTGAAAATTATTGCACACGCTTTAGAAGATGGGCTTCAGAAGTCAAATGGAATGATCCTGCTCTGAAATGTCTATTTCTTGCTGGTCTGAGTGAATGGGTTAAGGATTTGCTAATTGCATTCCCCGTACCTGAGACTTTGCAGGATGCCGAGCAATTAGCTGTTTGTGTGGATAGGAGGCTGAGGTCCAGGCTGAATGAGGTAAAGACTCCTGTAATGCCAGGTCCTAGTCTCCAGAAAATCTGCTCAGATGGCGGAGAACCGATGGAGGTTGATGCGATGTCGCTCCGCTCTCAGGAAAGAGACCGGATGTTCGCCGAGGGATTGTGTCTTTATTGTGGTAAAGCTGACCATTTGATTAAGTATTGTGAGCTTCGTTTAAGTAAAGAAAAGAAAAAAGAGGTCAGTTACGCCCATATAGCTTGTTTATGCTCTGCAGGAGTATTTCTTTCTGGGAGTACTACTCTGCAGGAAGATTTGATTGAATTTCAGGTATTTGTGGATTGTGGTTCAACACTTAATGTGATTGATAAAGGGTTTTTGGAAAAACTTAAATTGAAATCCAAACCTTTGTCATCCCCTATTTCTGTGATTGCAATTGATAACACTCCCTTGAAATGTATTACTCACAAGGTTGCTTCATTTCCCCTCACTATCAGTGGAGGTCACCAAGAAATTTTGGACTTGGTTGTTTTAGATAATTTACCCTCTCTGGTTGTTCTAGGTTTGCCTTGGTTAAAACTGCACAATCCTTTACTGGACTGGTCTACTAATGTGATTAAGTCTTGGAGTCCAAAGTGATATGATAAATGTTGTAATGGTCGTATTGCGGCTGTGGAAAAAGAGGAATTACCGGTACTTATTCAAGATTTTTGGAGGGTTTTTTCGGAGGAGGAGTCGCAAGTTTTACCTCCTCATAGGGATTATGATTGCACCATTGAGTTAGTTCCGGGAGCTACTCTTCCCAAGAGTCGCTTGTTTAATCTGACTATCCCTGAGAGAAAGGCCTTGGAGGAATACATACAGACTAGCCTGGCTGCTGGTCACATTAGACCTTCTAAGTCGCCTGTGGCAGTTGGATTTTTCTTTGTTAAAAAAAAGGACGGGGGTTTACGTCCATGTCTGGATTTTCGTGAAATTAATAAGATTACCGTACGCAATTCCTACCCATTGCCGTTAATTCCTGACTTGTTTAACCAGTTAGTGGGGGCCAAGTGGTTCTCTAAAATAGATCTCCGGGGGGCATACAATTTGTTACGAGTGAAGGAGGGTGATGAATGGAAAACTGCTTTCAACACCCCGGTGGGTCATTTTGAGAAACTGGTGATGCCTTTTGGTCTTACCAACGCACCTGCATTTTTCAGAACCTTAGTAATGACGTCCTGAGACCTTTGATTGGTAAGAATGTGGTTGTGTATTTGGATGACATTTTGATTTATTCACCAGATCTGGAGTCTCATTGGCGGAGCGTACGTGAGGTATTGCAGTTATTGAGTGATAATTCACTCTTTGCTAAGCTGGAGAAATGTGAGTTCGCTGTGCAGAAAATTTGTTTTTTGGGCTACATTGTCTCCAGCGAGGGCTTTGAGATGGACCCTGTGAAGGTTCAGGCTGTGCAGGAATGGCCTAGGCCTATTGGTTTGAAATCTATACAGTGATTTTGGGGATTTGCCAATTATTATTATTATTTTTTTCTCGGTTTCATTTTTCTGTTCCCTATATCCCTGGTACTAAGAATGTTAAAGCCGATGCTTTATCTCGCAGCTTTTCTTCCATGGTTGGTACCGAGGAGGAGGAGAGCATTTTACAGAACGGAGGTGTGGTGGCGGCATTGGACTCCGTTTTGGAGAATGGGATCCTGAAAGCTCAGGAGGATGCTCCATCTAACACTCCCCATGGGAGGTTTTCGTGCCTAGAGCCTTTAGGAGAGATTTGTTTGTGGAGTGTCATGAGTCTCGGTTGGCAGGTCATCCAGGAGTTTCGGAGACTTATCAGTCGCAGTTTTTGGTGGCGTGGATGGCAGAAGGAAGTCATTAAGTGGGTGCGCCAATGTACTGTGTGCGCTAGGTCAAAGGCTTCACATGCTCCTGCTGCGGGGTTGCTTTGCCCTCTGGATGGAGGTTCCTAGTGCGCCTTGGACGCATCTCACTTTGGATTTTATTACTGATCTTCCTGTATCCGAGGGTTTCACTGTCATCTGGGTGGTCGTAGACCGTTTTAGTAAGATGTGTCACTTGGCTCCATTCATTAAGTTGCCCTGCGCCAAGACACTCGCTAAGGCGTTTGTTAAGGAGATTGTCAAGCTCCATGGCGTTCCCACGGATATTGTTTCTGATAGAGGACCTCAGTTTGTGGCTCACTTTTGGCGTGCTTTTTGTGACAGGCTGGGAGTCCATTTGTCATTTTCGTCTGGTTATCATCCTGAGTCGAATGGACAGACTGAAAGAAAGAACCAGGATGTTGAACAGTTTTTGTGCTGTTTTGTGGCGGACAATCAAGAGGAGTGGTCTGAGTTTCTGCCTCTCGCAGAATTTGCTCTTAACAATCATACATCCTCCTCTGCTGGGTGTTCTCCTTTTTTTTGTTGTACTGGGAGACATTCGTCTTTTGGTTCATTCTCCAAATTGGTATCGGCTGTGCCGGAGGAGGAGAATTTTCCTGTGATTTGGAGAGAGTTTGGACCTTCAAGAGGCTAACAAAAAGTCCAAGAAGTATTTTAACAGGAAACGTAAGGAGGTTTTGTTTACTGTGGGTGACATGGTTTGGTTGTCCTCTAAGAACCTGCGGTTGAGGATTTCCTCTAAAAAACTGGGTCCTAAGTTTGTGGGACCATTTAAGGTGCTTCAGGTTGTTAACCCGTCTGCTGTTAGGTTGGAAGTTCCCTCCTCCTGGAAGATTAATCCTGTGTTTCATGTTTCCTTGTTGAAAAAGGCTGACGTATCTGATAGGGACGCCACTGTCACAGTTCCTCCTGTGGTGGAAGACGGCGAATATGAAATTTCTCGTATCTTGAATTCTAGATGGCATAGAGGGACATTACAGTATCTAGTCTCCTGGAAGGGTTTCGGTCCCGAAGACAACTCCTGGGTAAGGACAGATGATGTCTCTGCTCCTAGGCTTGTTAAAGCTTTCCACAGGAGGTTTCTGGATAGGTCTGGGCCTGGAGGATCCGGAGGATCCTCATAAAAGAGGGGGTACTGTTAGAACCCTCCTGTTTGTTTTTTCCATCTTGTGTTTTGCGGTCACGTGACCATCTGCCTTTATATTTCAGCTCCTCAATTTTGTCTGTGCTGGACTTCAGTGTTTGACTGTTTCGCTAGCCAGGTGCTTCTGTGCCTTTCAGTTTGCTTGGTCCTTCTGGGACCTCTAGTACCTTTTTGTCAGTTTATCTTTTTGTGTTTCGCAACAATTTCTCTGTTTAGGAGGTGTCCCATTTTTGTTCCAGTCCTTAGTTCTTTTAGGGACCCCTCCCCTTATGCTATAGGTCTTCATTCAGACTAGGTGAGGACTAAGGCGGGTCTGTTCGCTAGGAACAGGCAGCCTGCTACATCGTAGGGATTCAGCTTAGTCTTACTGCAGGGATAGCTTTCCCCTATCTTTCCTTAGTACTTGTTGCAGATCATAACAGTAACCTGAGGAACTTAACAACTGTGAGTAAAACCTGAAGATTGCACCCCACTGTGTTCACGCCATCACCTGCATTACACAGCACCTACAACATCTACCTCATAAAATCTCCATCTACTGCCCTGGAGCTAAGCTCTGCCTGTGGAGAGCTGAACCAACTCTGCTGCGTCACCATCAGCTCCAGGGGACCTGCACCGCAGCAGTGGCCCCATATAGCCGCATACCACAGGTGGCGTCACCAACATTATCTCTAAAAACTTTATTCCCCTTTTACTTTCCCTTTAATTGACCGCCCTGGGTCACGGACCGGGTCACTGCCACCGTGACATCCCCCCAGCATCGACCGGCCCGGCTACCGAGTATCCCACAGCCCAGATGGCGCGTCACAGGGATTGCCTGTTTGTCAGGGTTAAATGAGCACGCTCGCTCATCACTAGTAACCACCCATCTACTTTTTCATCAGTATTCGGTGACCGCCCATTGCCTCCATCATCAGTATCTGGTGACCGCCCATCGCCTCCATCATCAGTATCTGGTGACCGCCCATCGCCTCCATCATCAGTATCTGATTACCGCCCGTCACTTCCATCATCAGTATCTGGTGACCGCCCGTCGCCTCCATCATCAGTATCTGGTGACCGCCCGTCGCCTCCATCATCAGTATCTGGTGACCGCCCGTCACTTCCATCATCAGTATCTGGTGACCGCCCGTCACCTCCATCATCAGTATCTGTTGACCGCCCATCGCCTCCATCATCAGTATCTGATTACCGCCCGTCACTTCCATCATCAGTATCTGGTGACCGCCCGTCGCCTCCATCATCAGTATCTGGTGACCGCCCGTCGCCTCCATCATCAGTATCTGGTGACCGCCCGTCACCTCCATCATCAGTATCTGGTGACATTGTAACAAAAAGTTATTTTCCAAAGTGACCCCCTAAATGTGTAGGTGGAGGGTCTGTGCTCAGTTTGAGGCACGTCAGCTAGGGCCACGACTCTGGTATACATTACCGGATGGGAGCGCGCAGCTCCACACAGATGATGAATAAATCATGCTGCAGACCAGACCATGAAATTCTTAACAAGCAGAACATACACACTTTAATTACGCTTTATTATATAGATTAGCTGCTTTCTCTGCCATACGGCTGCGTCTACACCGTGCACCAGGATTATCCGCCATTATCTGCTCCCGTCATGTCTGGAGACTGTAACAAGCAAGGAGCTAGTAACAGAATCCTCCCCGCTCCTCACAATACCAGTAATAATTCAATTACACCCGAGCCACGACATTATGGCATTTTGCATATCTGCTCCGGTGCAAATACACAGAAGGCCATCGCTAATGTCTGAGATTATCGCCATCTCTGTATTTCTGTGTAACTCGATGGAATAAAAGGTATGATTAAGAGACAAAAAGCTATCGGTAAGTATCGTCGCCGGGCGAGGGCGAAGAATGTAGCGGGCACGCTCCGTGCCATCTGATTCATTATTACTGCCCCTTCTGGTAGAGCAGGAGCGCTGC
The DNA here is from genome assembly GCF_046119375.1 of Phyllobates terribilis. Classification (NCBI taxonomy): domain Eukaryota; kingdom Metazoa; phylum Chordata; class Amphibia; order Anura; family Dendrobatidae; genus Phyllobates; species Phyllobates terribilis. The sequence continues at coordinate 195,555,978 of NW_027362768.1, forward strand.
GCACAACGGAAAGTCATGACACCGCGGGAAATAAAATGTCTTCTGAACATTTCTATGAATTCATTAATTCCTGCACTGATTGAAACTAATGGAATACAAATGAGAGACGATGAAGGACGAAGATAGAAAGCGCTGGTGGACAAAGCAGAGGAGACAGTGCCGAGACGTCCGCCTGATCTTGGATCCGTTCTGCACAGTGGGAGGCTACGCTGCTCCAATGTGGCCCTTTAAGGAAGCGGCCCTTTCCAAGCTGCATGAAGAAGAAGTAAGGCTGAGTTCACACGATGCGTTTTTCATGCGTTTCCGCGGCGTTTTTGCAGTTGCGTAAACGCCGCGGAAACGCATGAAAAACGCATGGTAGAAGGGCAGCAATGTTCCCCAATGGAAATCCGCATGTGCTGTGCCCATGATGCGTAAACGCTGCGGTCAAAAATTCGCAGCATGTCAACTAATTTTGCGGAAACGCTGCTCTTTTGCCGCCATTGACTTGCATTAGACCGCATGGAATCCGCATCACTGTATATGTTGATGCGCTTTTCATGCGGTCTAATGTGCGGATGGTACCCGGGTGTGGATCAGAGGACTCTCATCCAGACCCAGGTACCATTAAAAAAAAAAGAATAAAATAAAAAATATATATATTCTCACCTTCTGACGGCCCGCGCTGCGTCCTGCACTTCGCGGTTGAATGAAGGACCTTCGCTGACGTCAGAGTCATGTGACGGGTCACGTGACGCTGACGTCGGAAGGTCCTACAGTCTTCACTGCCGGCAACCGGGACCGATGAAGCAGGACATCGGGGGCCATCAGATGGTAACGTATAGATTTATTTTTTATTTTTTGACATCACACACTATATAAATCCATGCCGGCCGCCGGTTGCATGGATTTATATAGTGTGAAGTTGACAAGCACTTTCCAAGTGATGCTAAAATCGCTTGGGAAGCGCTTGACAACCCGCATGCGGAAATGAAAGTGAAGACCGCTTCATTTCCGCATGTCCCTGGCAGGAAACCGCATGTACAATCCGCATGCGTTTTTTCCTGCCAGAGAGATGCAGAAACGCTCAGGAAAAAATCCTGAGCATTTCTGCATCGTGTGCACATACCCTAAGGAGCAGACCCTCCTGTCTGCAGCAGATTGATCTATGGAGGGAAACTATGGGGGCTGGAAAGGTAACGGTTACACCGACATTTAATGGGGAAATGTGCTTTCAACAAACTCTGCATAAATCAATAGTACGGGCGAATATAAAAAACGTTATAATACATCATATCAGAGAATTCTGCTTCTTTCTACACTTATGAGCCACTTTTCTCCTCCCCGTGTCTTCTGAACTTGTCATCCACTCAAAAAAAACAGCTCAACTCCAGCTCCTCCTAATTTCAACATGACGCTGTTCAACTTATTTTGAGCATTTGTATAAAGGTATTTTAGGACTTTTTTTTTTTAACTAATTTTTTTATTGAATTTATGACTTCATTTTGCTTGCATTTTTGGGGGTGTTTTCTGCCCCCATGGATTTTTCTTCCCAGTAACATTGTATAAGGAGAGAGTTTCTTAGGACATTTTTTTCACCCATAGATGTCAATTTTAGCAACAACTTTGCCAAAAACTGCCACTTCCTGTGCAATCTACTTTTGGAGTAGTTTACTATGTTGTTTCTTGGTAAATGCAACTAAAAATGTAAAAAAAATATATATATTATTGTGTAATTGCAAAATTTTGTTTCCCAGTCTAGGAGGATCATAAAGCTTTGTGCATCCAGAGCCTCCTGATTCATTAATACAATGGCAGGACCGAGCTCATTAATACAATGGCAGGACCGAGCTTTGCCATTACTTTCACAATAAAGCAGAGTTTATATAAATGCATTTATTCTTAAATAGTTACATTTCTGCAAATTGTGTGTGCAGCTCGGTGCACTTTACCTCATTGTGGGCTATAGCATGGGCGATGTACTATTCAGCACAATGGGAACCAGCACTTTCCCATTAGCAAAATGAATGAGACTCGTGGATGCCGTGATTTTCACATATATGAATTAGTCCATTCATTTCACACGCACTGAAACTACACTCGCCTGGACTTGTCCTTGCAGACGCAGAGCAACAGCAAAAGGGCAAATTGGGGAAATATTCTGCATGACAAACAGATCTGGGGATTTTCTTGTGATTATTAGTTACATTAATGTCCATGCCGAATCTCCAAAGCATTCACTAGTTCAGCTGAAATAATATTGCCATGCAATGTAGAAATAAGACCACCATAAAGTGCAAAAATAATTCAACCATACAATGGACAAATTATACTGTCATACAGCGGTTAAGTACACCATACAACATGGCGGTATGGTGGCTTAGTGGTTAGCACTGTTGCTGTTCAGCACAAGCTCTCCCTGTGTTTGGTTGAAATTCTCTCCCACACTTGGACATGACACGATGATAGAAAATTTAGATTGTGTGAGCCCCAATGGGGACAATGATGATGATGATGATGTCTGTAAAGTGCTTTGGAATTAATGGCGCTATATAAGAGAGTAAAATAAATAAATACAGCACCGCCATATAGAGCTCTCAGAATACTAACATACAATGTTCATATAACAGCACCATACAGTACTAAAATAATACAACCATACATTGGGCAAATAATGCTACCAAAGAGTGCTTATATAATATCACCATAGAGTGCTCACATACCACCATAGAGTGCGCTTATAATAATACCACCATAGAGTGCTTTTATAATACCACCATAGAGTGCTCTTATAATACCATTATAGAGTGCTCATATAATACCACCATAGAGTGCTCTTATAATATCACCATAGAGTGCTCATATACCACCATAGAGTGCTCTTATAATATCACCATAGAGTGCTCATATACCACCATAGAGTGCTCTTATAATACCACCGTAGAGTGCTCTTATAATACCATTATAGAGTGCTCATATAATACCACCATAGGGTGCTCTTTAGTGATGAGCGAGCACTAAAATGCTCGGGTGCTCGTTGCTCGGGTTGAGCACATTGGAATACTCGGGTGCTCGACCCGAGCAACGAGCCCAATGTAAGTCTATGGGAAACTCGAGCATTTTTCAAGCGGCTCCCCCCGGCGGTCTGCAGAAAAATTACCCCTGTCATTGCAGACTTGCAACAATCACCGTCCACATACTTGTCCCAGTGCAGCGTTCAGTTGTCCCTACTCCATTCCTTGGAATGCAAGCGCAAGTATACAGCCAGCCACCCACCAATCCACAGGCTGCAATACTATACTGCCAAATTTTTGACAGCTGCTTGCACTTGAAATGTGGCCTTTTAGGCTCGTGAAGGCGGAAGCTTTTCATAACCTCATGCCGGCGGCGGCCTGGTGTCCATACTCGGTCCCCAGCCGCCACTGTTTCTCCCGGTGTCGTCTCCGCCTTCCACAAGCACGGGTCCCACAACATTACCTGTGCCCTCCCCAGTGCACTTACTGGGAAGGACGGCCTGACCACAAACCCATGGACAGGTGAATGTGGCCAGGGACGGCACGGAGCCAGTCCACAGCTTTTTTTGCTGAGTTGTATTTCACCACAGCCATATTCTTTAGCTCGGTGAAAGGACTTGGGAATCCATATCTACCCAGCTGTCATTTCTCCCAGGAAGTCTTCTAAAGCTGCTTTCACTTGAAAAGTGGCCTTTTAGGCTCGCGGAGCCGGAAACTTTTAATAACCTCATGCCGGCGGCGGCCGGGTGTCCATACTCGGTCCCCAACCGCCACTATATTTCCCAGTATCGCCTCCGCCTTCCACAAGCATGGGTCCCACAACATTACCCGTGCCCTCCCCAGTGCACTTACTGGGAAGGACCGCCTAACCACAAACACGTGGACAGGTGAATGTGGCCAGGGACGGTACGGAGCCAGTCCACAGCTTTTTTTGCTGAGTTGTATATCACCACAGCCATATTCTTTAGCTCGGTGAAAGGACTGGCATAGAGGAAAACCGTATCTACTCTGGGTGTCATTTCTCCCAGGAAGTCCTCTAAAGCAGCTTTTGCAGAAGCAATGGCAGCCCATCCAACATCAACTTGCACTTCCCGGTGGTGCTTTGACACACAAACATCTTTCTTTGCGCATTTAATTTCATGACTACAGAGTTGGGCAATGGCCTGATCTGCAATCCGGTTTGAGAAATAACATGCATAAGCACGTCCGATCCACATTACAAAAACAGCCATAGAGAGTCCGGGGACCTTCCCCCACACTTTTCTTAGCCAGGGCTGATTCTCGGCAGGGATGGATGGACCCACCAGAAAACCGGAGACTCCTCCGGTGGGCCCTGGCTTCTCCTTCAGGAGAGTTCATAGTGCCGAGGTGAGGCCATGATGATGATAGAGGCCACCATCTGCTTAGTTTTCTGTTACTTGGAATGCAAGCGCAAGTATGCAGCCAGCCACCCACAGGCTGCAATACTAAACTGCCAGATTTCTGGGCAGCTGCTTGCACTTGAAATGTGTCCTTTTAGGCTCATGGAGGCGGAAACTTTTCACAGCCTCATGCCGGCGGCGGCCGGGTGTCAATACTTGGTCCCCAGCCGCCACTATTTCTCCCGGTATCGTCTCCGCCTTCCACAAGCACGGGTCCCACAACATTACCCGTGCCCTCCCCAGTGAACTTACTGGGAAGGACAGCCTACCCACAAACACGTGGTCAAGTGAATTTGGCCAGGGACAGTACAGAGCCAGTCCACAACTTTTTTTGCTGAGTTGTATTTCAGCACAGCCATATTCTTTAGCTTGGTGAAAGGACTTGGGAAACCATATCTACTCCAGCTGTGATTTCTCCCAGGAAGTCCTCTAAAGCTGCTTTCACTTGAAATGTGGCCTTTTAGGCTCGTGGAGGCGGAAGCTTTTCACAACCACATGCCTTATGCCTCGTGTCCATACTCGGTCCCCAGCCGTCACTATTTCTCCCGGTGTTGTTTCCGCCTTCTACAAGCACGGGTCCCTGAACATTACTGCTGGTACTTTTCTGTGGGAATTTGCTCGCCTCCTACCAGCCTGGAATATTTCCAGTAAACTATGGTACGACACCATGGTATTAGCACTGCACCCAGTACCAGTAGCAAAGCCATCCCCAATTTCCTTCTCAGTAATTTTATTTGGTAGACTGAGTGGCTGCCCAAATACATTAGTTTCTCACAAAGGAGCTGAAGATAGAGTGGCAGTAGGTGCAAGTTTCTCCAGCCTGTTAGATATCAGAGGGTGAACGGCAGCACATTGGATCAGTGGTTAGCACTGAAGACTTGCAGCGCTGGGATCCTGGGTTCAAATCTCAGCAAGAACAAAATCTGCAAGGACTTTGTATGTTCTCCCCATGTTGGCATGGGTTTCCACTTCAGTAAAAAAGCAGCCATAGAATGTCTGGGAACCTTCCCACACGCTTTTCTTAGCCAGGACTGCTTCTCGGCAGGGTTGGACGGTCCCACCAGAGAATCCTCTGGTGTGCCCTGGCATCTACATCAGGAGAGTTCATGATAGCGCTAACTTTGCAGCTGCTATGGGGCTCTTGAGCAGGGGAGAAAGGTGGGCCCTCAGAATCAAATCCTCTGGTGGGCACAATGTTTTTCAATCTGAAACAGCTTCTCAGTGGGAGTTGTATTTCATCACAGCCATATTCTTTAGCTCGGTGAAAGGACTGGCATAGAGGGAAACCGTATCTACTCCGGCTGTCATTTCTCCGTCACCAGGTTCCACCCATTGTCCCACACGACCCAGCCTGGCTGTATGTACAGCAGTGAGAGCCACAGATCAAGCTGCTGTGTTACAGCTTTCAACAACTCTGCAGCGCTGGGCGGTTTGTCAATTAAGCATTAAGCATGTTATCTTCAGCACAGCCTGTTGCTGCTTGGCCAAGGCAGTGCTGCCGTGCTTTCAGCTTGTGACTGATGTGGTCATTTCGGAGATGGAGGAGGAGGTGCATGAGCTGAACAATGTGATTACATTGAGGTTACATTGGTGACTCTGTTTTTATATTAAAGAAAGATCCTACTGTTTTGTTTTTTTTACGTTATTTTTTAAGGCAAATGCAATCACCGGGAAATGTCATTTTAACGTTTTACAACCTTATGTGGCAATGTGGTGTGTGACACATCATCAGACACATCCTGTTTCATTGATGATGGAGGGACTCTGAAAGAAACATGGAGCAGGGCCACAGGGTATGACATGTTCCCATTAGAAAGGAGAGGGTCTGCTATACAGTTATAGGATATGCAGTGAGTCTAACTGCGGACCAAATTTAAGAAAAACCCCAATAACAATTTAAAAAGACATAGAGCAGGGCCACAGTAACAACAAATTCCCATTAGAAAGGAGAGAGTCTCCCATAGTGTTTGCCTATGCAGTGAATGCAAGGGCTGCCAAAAATTTGGAGGCACTTCAATGCCCCTTGGAAGAGACGTGGAGGAGGGCCTCACAAAAAGATGTTCCCATTAGAAAGGAGCGGGCCTCCTATACTTGTAATGCCCATGCACTAAGCATATGGGCTGACAAACATTTACCCCTGGGGGGTATACATGAACATACTGTATAAAAAATTTTTTTTACGGGCATCATAAACACCCTTTAAAAAAATTATGTGGGTGTTGCATCACGGACCACGGTCACCCTGGTGATATGGTGGTGGAGGATGAGGAGAATAAGGAGGACAAGAGCAAATAGCCAAAATCAGGAAGCGTATACCCATGTGTGGGTGTGAAGAGGTGCATGGGAATACACCTCCCAAGAAAAGACACTGGATTTGAGTTTATGTTACGCTGCTATCATTCAGTGGTGTTGAGAAGTCTGGCCCAATCCAGCCCTTGTTCATTTTTATAAGAGTCAGCCTGTCAGCATTTTTATTTGACAGGCGGATGCGCTTATCAGTCATAATTCCACCAGCGGCACTAAAAACCCGCTGTGATAAAACGCTGGTGGCAGGGCAGGCCAGGACCTCCAAGGCATAGAGAGCCAGTTCATTCCACGTATCCAGCTTGGATACCCAATAATTATAAGGCACAGCGGAATCACGGAGGACGTTGGTACGGTCGGCAAGGTACTCCCTCAGCATCTTCCCAAACTTTGCACTCCTTGTGAGAGTACATTGCGCCTCAGGGTCTGTGCGATGGAGGGTCTGAGAAAACTCTCCCAGAACTTTGACAGTGTTCCCCTGCCTCTGCTGGATTGAAGTTGTGTCTCTCTGGCCTGTACTCCTTGGTTGTCCAACGAAGTGTGCCCTCTGCCGCCAGCGTTTTCAGATGAAAATTTTTTTAATAGTTCCGCAACAAGGGCCTTCTGGTACTGCCCCATTTTTGTAGACCTGTCCGCCTCAGGAAAAAGAGATATAAAGTTCTCCTTGTAGTGTGGGTCTAGAAGTGTCACCAACCAGTAATGACTGTCACCCAAAATTTTGAGAACGCGAGGGTCATGGGAAAGGCAGCGTAACATAAACTCAGCCATGCGTGCCAGACTACTAACAGGCAAGACTTCCATGTCCTCACCAAGAGGATGACTGACCATGCTCTCCTCCTCCTTCTCCTCTCTGTCCTCTGGCCATCCACGCTGAACAGACGGTATGACAGCTGTGCAGGTAGTACCGGCTATAGTGCTTGAAACTAGCTCCTGTCCTTCCTCCTCCTCCTCTTCCTCATTGTAACCCAATCCACGTTGGGATGAGATGAGGCTTGGCTGTGTGTAATCACCCTGTATGGTTCCTTGCTCCATCTCATCATGCTCCGCCTGCAATGCATCCTCTTTGATTGTGAGCAGAGAGCGTTTCAGAAGACAGAGAAGTGGGATGGAGATGCTAATTATGGCATCATCGCCAGTCACCATCTTGGTGGAGTCCTCAAAGTTTTGGAGGATGGTTCATATGTCTGACATCCATGTCCAGTCCTGAGGTCTTATGTGTGGAGTCTGAACTGAATACTGACGGCCTTGTTGATGCTGGTACTCAACAACTGCCCTCTTCTGCTCACAAATCCTCCCCAACATCTGCAGTGTAGAGTTCCAACGCGTGGGGACATCACACACCAGTCTGTGAGCTGGAAGCTGCAAACGCTGCTGAAACACGGCAAGGGCGGCGGAAGCTGTTGCTGACTTTCTAAAATGGGCACACTGGCTGTGTACTTTAACAAGCAAATCCGGCAGCTCCGGGTAGGATTTGAGAAACCGCTGAACCACGAGGTTAACCACATGGGCCAGGCATGGTACGTGTGTGAGCTCGCATCAGAGCCGCCACCAGGTTCCGGCCATTGTCACACACGACCAGCGGTGAGCAAGGCAGAGCAGGCAGGAACCGCCGGAGCGGTGAGCAAGGCAGAGCAGGCAGTAACCGCTGGAGCAGTGAGCAAGGCAGAGCAGGGCGAAACCGCCGGAGCGGTGATCAAGGCAGAGCAGAGAGGAACCGCCGGAGTGGTGAACAAGGCAGAGCAGAGAGGGACCGCCGGAGCGGTGAGCAAGGCGGAGCAGAAAGGAACCGCCGGAGCGGTGAGCAAGGCAGAGCAGAGCGAAACCGCCGGAGCGGTGAGCAAGGCAGAGCAGGCAGGAACCGCCGGAGCGGTGAGCAAGGCACAGCAGGCAGGAACCGCCGGAGCGGTGAGCAAGGCAGAGCAGGCAGGAACCGCCGGAGCGGTGAGCAAGGCAGAGCAGGCAGGAACCGCCGGAGCGGTGAGCAAGGCAGAGCAGGCAGGAACCGCCGGAGCGGTGAGCAAGGCAGAGCACGCAGGAACCGCCGGAGCGGTGAGCAAGGCAGAGCAGGCAGGAACCGCCGGAGCGGTGAGCAAGGCAGAGCAGGCAGGAACCGCCGGAGCGGTGAGCAAGGCAGAGCAGGCAGGAACCGACGGAGCGGTGAGCAAAGGCAGAGCAGAGTGAGACCGTCGGAGCGGTGAGCAATGGCAGAGCAGAGGAGAAAGGGCTCTGTTCACACGGAACAGACTGGAAGAGAAAGGCAGAACCAGATACACACGAGGTACTTGCAATGAAGTAGCGAATGGACTCTAAACTCACAAACGGAAGTACAGTGACAACGAGTAGGAGTTAGGTGCGGGTTCAGACTCTGCAGGAAAAACGAAGGTACGGACACAGAGAAAAACAGGTAACAGGCTAGGAGAGTGTTCAGACAAGAACTGACACTGCAGCGAGATACAGGAGCGGGTCTAGGTATGCGGCCCCTAGAAGGCGGGATGAACAGGCTAGGAGCGTGTTCAGACTGGCCTGGAAATACAGCCTCCAGGAAGGCGGACAGACAGGCAAGAAAACACAGATAACAGATCTAGGTATGCGACCCCTAGAAGGCGGGATGAACAGGCTAGGAGTGTGTTCAGACTGGCCTGGAAATACAGCCTCCAGGAAGGCAGACAGACAACAGGCTAGGAGATAGTTCAGACGGGACCTGGCACATCAGAGGCAAGAAGCCCTCTGAAGGAATGAGTTGCTCAGGCCCCTCCTACTGGGTGGAGGGGGTTTAAATATCCAGTGACTCACAGAAATAGGCTGGAGACGCATTAGGGGTGCGCCCACAGCAGCTATAAGAATCAGGAAGTAACCGGGCCGCCACCCTAAGCAGACAGTCAAGGGACATGTAAACAGCATGCACTGGAGCAGGAATAGCAGACTGGACAGACAGGTAAGATTGCAGTCTTGCATAGTGGGAGGTGGTGCACTATGCAAGTACGCCGCCAGTGATGTTATACTCGTGGTGGTCAGGCTGGTCGTTTTGCCACCCCTGCTGATGCTGGCCTGGCAGGTGGTGCAAATGGCCTTTTTGGGGTTATCGGCAGAGTCTTTAAAAAACAGCCAGACTCGGGAAGACCTAACAGTTGTACTGGCAACTTCCTTCGTGTTGGTGTTACGGGTAACGGTTGCCTGCCTTCTGTCTGCGGCCACCACACTGCTTCTTCCTGCCTGTTGGGGTGCTCTGCCTCCCTCTCCCTGTGTGCTGCTGTTGTCGCTCTGCATGTCCTCCTGCCACGTTGGGTCAGTTACTAGATCATCCACCACCTCATCTTCCACTTCCGCACCCTGGTCCTCCTCCTGACTTTCTGGCAATTGTGTCTCATCATCGTCCACCTCTTGTGACACTTTCCCACCGTCGCCTTCGTGTGACCGTGGCTGCTCAAATATTTGGGCATCGCTACACGCGATCTCCTCTTGCCCCGTTTCAAGTGGACTGGACGAGAGGCCCGAATCTATAAATGGAAAAGTGAACAGCTCTTCGGAGTGTCCAAGTGTGGGATCAGTTGTCTCTGGGCACTCGGCATGGTGGGAGGAAGGAGGATCAGGGTGAGGAATATGCGGTCCAGACTCACGGCTACTGAGACTTGACCGTGTGGAAGACAGGGTTGTGGTGGTGGTGGTGGTGGCAAAGTGACTGGAAGCATTATCCGCTATCCAACCAACAACCTTTTGACACTGCTGTGTGTTCAATAGTGGTGAGCTGCGGTCCCCTAGGAATTGGGAGAGGAAGGTCAGGCGAGAAGATGTGGGGGTTTGTTGTGGCACAATTTCAGCTTGCCCACGGCCTCTGCATGCACCATCACATCCAGTTCCTCGTCCCTTGCCACGTGCCTTGCCCATTTTAAATGGAGGACAGTATCTTCCACGCTCACTACGAATGACTGAATTTGGAGCGAACTTATATGTGATCCGTGTGATGGAGAAAACAGAGATTTAAATACCTGGCCTGAAGGTAAGTAGTGTGAACAGCAAACTGGTGTGAATTGCTTCACTGACACACTAAAGGACATTTTTAATGGAGGCCAGAAATGGCAGTATTTTCTGACAACGTATATGTGATCCGTTTGACGGAGAAAACAGTTTTAAATAGCTGGATTTTTAGCGCTGTAATATGGAAAGACCTGGCTGTATTCTGCAGTGCCAACAAGCAAATGGCGCAGAAAAACGGTGTTCTCTGGATTGCTTTTTAAGCAAATAATGAGGATTAAGATCCAAAAAAAAAGTATTCCTGGCCCCTGAGACCTGGGCCTTTGTATAGAAATATCTAACAGCAGCAGAAGGCAGAACTGGATTGGAGCCTCTTGTGCTATATGCACTGCAGTCTGCTATATACCCTGCCTGCCTGATATCTCTGCAGATGGATTAGTCCTCAGAAGGACTGTTTGTTAAGATGGATATGTGTAATGTACGGTTTTTCTCTCTACACTACCTAATACACAAGCATTAGTGTATGCAGCTCTCCCTACACTGTCTGATCCGCAGTGACTGTGACGAGCATGACGGCGCCCGGTCTGATATAGACCTGATGACGCTGTGCGGCCAGCCAATCACTGTAATGCCACAACTAACATGGCTACGGCATTACAGTCAGTGGCAGGCAATCCCTGCATGTTCATTGGCTCTCTAAAGAGTGCCAAACATGCAGGGAGGGGACCCGAGCTCCCGCCAAGCAACCCCGGAAATACTCGGCGAGCACCGAGCAGTAGCGAACATACTCACTCATCACTAGAGCTCTTATAATATCACCATAGAGTACTCATATAATACCACCATAGAGTGCTCATATAATACCACCATAGAGTGCTCTTATAATATCACCATAGAGTGCTCATATAATACCACCATAGAGTGCTCTTATAATATCACCATAGAGTGCTCATATAATACCACCATAGAGTGCTCATATAATACCACCATAGAGTGCTCATATAATACCACCATAGAGTGCTCATATAATACCACCATAGAGTGCTCATATAATACCACCATAGAGTGCTCTTATATTATCACCATAGGGTGCACTTATAATATCACCATAGAGAACTCATATAATACCACCATAGGGTGCACTTATAATATCACCATAGAGTACTCATATAATACCACCATAGAGTGCTCTTATAATATCACTATAGAGTGCTCTTATAATATCACCATAGAGTGCTCTTATAATATCACCATAGAGTGCTCATATACCACCATAGATTGCTCTTATAATATCACCATAGAGTGCTCATATATCACCATAGAGTGCTCTTATAATATCACCATAGAGTGCTCTTATAATATCACCATAGAGAACTCATATAATACCACCATAGGGTGCACTTATAATATCACCATAGAGTACTCATATAATACCACCATAGAGTGCTCATATAATATCACTATAGAGTGCTCTTATAATATCACTATAGAGTGCTCTTATAATATCACCATAGAGTGCTCATATATCACCATAGAGTGCTCTTATAATATCACCATAGAGTGCTCATATAATATCACCATAGAGTGCTCATATATCACCATAGAGTGCTCATATAATACCACCATAGAGTGCTCTTATAATATCACCATAGAGTGCTCATATATCACCATAGGGTGCTCTTATAATATCACCATAGAGTGCTCATATATCACCATAGAGTGCTCTTATAATATCACCATAGAGTGCTCATATATCACCATAGAGTGCTCTTATAATATAACCATAGAGTGCTCATATATCACCATAGAGTGCTCTTATAATATCACCATAGAGTGCTCATATATCACCATAGAGTGCTCTTATAATATCACCATAGAGTGCTCACTACCACACAATGCTCCAGTAATTCCTCCATGCGGTGCTTAAATATTATATCACCATACCGTGCTCCAATAATAATACAGTCTCAAAAGCTACAACTCCCAACATGGTCTTAGGGCCTTTACTCAAGGACAAAAATCTGCACAGAAACATTTGTAGCACCCTGAGGATTCGGCTGCTACAGGGGTATTGCACCTCAACCCAGAGGTGTGGTATTCCACTCCCGGGTAAGGATGGAGTGTGGAACTGAGCTCGGTAGGCTGCATGCACTACACACATCCCATTTCCGAGGAACAGGCCGACGGTACTCCCACTTAGAAATGTGCAGGTACGACCGAGTCTGTTCCTGGCTGGAGTGGGAGGGGGGTGGAACATCCCAAGTAGTGTAGGGGCAGATAGGGGGAGCAGCCTGGGTAAAGATAGGAGCTCATTGGGTGCTGGTCACCTGAGCTCACACATAGAGGGTGTATATAAGGTGGGCACCAACTAGAATCAGGGTCAGTCTGTCAGAATCAGGAAGAGGAGCAGAGCAGAGCCCTAGAGAGAGAGAGAGTGGAGCAGAGAAAGAGAGACCCAGAGGGGGAAGCAGAAGAGAGGACTCCAAGATCCCAAATTAAAACAACGGGTGAAGAGCCGGCATCAGGGTACCGGAACCCAAGCTGGTGGGGGCAGAAACACACCCCAGCCAGAGACCGGAGGCCGTGGGCAGCGTCTGCCACGGCCACCCACCACATCCACCCCGAAGGCATACCACGCGGAGGGTCAGGGAACCCAAGGCCAAGGGTCACCCAACAGAAGGCCCGAGGGAGCTGGACCTGGGTGGATCACTAGTGGGGACGGCCAGAGAAAGGACAGAAGGAGAGCTCAGGGTCACGCTCCGGACTCGCTTGGGGGTTGGCTGGATCCAGGACCTGGTGGACGCAGCACGGCTCGGGTGGTCACTAGCAGCTGGAGTGACCGGAACATCAGCAGTGAGTAAATACCCTAAACTGCACAACCCGACTCTGTCTTCCTTTAACATCTATGCTGCACCACCACAACCCCCATCCTCTGCACCTGACCCCCTGAGGCTATACCCCACCCGTTGGGGGTTATACCATCAAAAGCTGCACCTACACCATCAGCCTCAGCGGACCTTGCTGCAGCGGCGGCCATAGTGACCGCAATACAACGGGTGGCGTAGTCGACACAAAAGAACTTTAGTAACATCTGTAGAACTGCCACATCACACTGAGCTTGACGCCCTGGGCACGGGACCGGGTCACAGCCGCTCGGAGACTACAACCCCCCATCTGATCCGGTGCCGGGTATTCCCCTCAAAAAGGAATATGTCCCAGGGGGCGCGTCACATTCAGATACTTAGTTGTTTTCCAAAGTTACAAAAATTTGTTACAATAACTTAAAATAATGGCAGCTATGTTACATGTGAAAACCGGACCCCGACATCCCTGTAAATACAGCGCTGATAACAAATCACACAGGCTGAGACACAAAGCAGCTTCCTTCTATTGTGGAACTTCACGATGATACATTGTATCATTCTCACAATTACTGGGGCTCATTAACTGAACCCTAGGACAATACTTACAGCCACTTTCCAATGACTTTTGTCAAGCTGAATTTTGGAAGATGACATTAAATTAATTCCTGCTACAATCTGAAAAAAGAAAAATAAAAGTTTCCACTGCCGGCATGCTGAAGGTTACGGTAATTAAGAGTTGACGAGTCTGTGGCAGTCGGTGCGAGAAAATTACCATATTAAAGTCACAATAATATCTTGTGCTGCATTAATGGGCGCAGTATGTAGATAAATGGAGATATTGGGCGACCGTTAAATTACCTTTTGCGCTGTTCCTCCTTTATCTGGAATGTGTCTGTGCTTATAATTAAGGCCTGAGGATTTTGGCTGAGAGGTCGAGAGACGTTGAACATATTATTTATAAGCCTCCAACCGTTACAAGTCACGCTTCCTTGTTACAACATTTGAGGGGCACTTTATTAGGGAGTTATTAATGGGATCCTCTGTTCAGGACCCTCGTCAATTCTGGAGCATCTGTTCTTCTGGAGGACCCCGTATGTGTAATATTTCATTTCACCTGTGGAGGTGCTGCTGGGAAATAGAACACCTGCTACCAGTTTCCTTCATAAGTTTACAGCTAACCATTGGACGTCTTAGTAAAAAAGACCCCCATATTCAGCTTATCGCCAGAGATCCGTCTAACAAAACAGGTCAAAAGCTGAGAACTAGAGATGAGCGAATCGATTCAAGGCAAATTGAATTCACGTCAAACTACAAAAATTCAGACTCATCAGAAGCAAATTTAGCAAGTCATTTCAGCCTGCCACTATTTTGCTGAATTAAAGATGGCTGGGAAGGGGTTAAAAAAAATAATTCTGGCCTCTATCTTTCTTCTTGCGGGGTCTTCCATTCAGTAGATGCCACGCAATCCAGTGGAGCGCGACACCAGCTAAGAATGGGCAGCGCCCCCCACACAACCACATGCTTCATGGATGGAAGACTGGACCAGGAAGAAGATAGAAAGAAGAAGAGCGAGGAAGAGCCGAGGAGAGGCGAGTATACAATATTTTAACACTTTCCCGGCTGATTCAATTTTTGCAACTAATATATTTTATACAAATCAAATTTCCTCCTGGAATTCGGTGAATCTGCAACAATCAATTTTTGTTAAGATTCGCTCAACTTTGCTGAGATCTCCTTTAACCAAACGTTATTTTATTTACAACTTCCGAAAATATTCTTCAAACTATATAAGGAGAATCACCTGATAAAAATTTCCAAAAAAATGGGATTTATTTGTGTAAAAATTGGATGACAACCAACACATCCACCTTTATCTGTCCCTCAAAGGTTGTCACCCTGCTGGAAGCAAGTGTCGGGGTCTGAAGGGAGGAGGCATGACGAGAGATACAGGGGCATCAAAGGAGAATCCGGTGTCCCCTCGGCCGAACATTGTCCTCCTTTACAGCCTCCCTCACATATGCGGATCCGTCGCTGCGCAGATCGTGATCTCAGCCTCCACTTCTCACTCCACGGCGCCATCTCTCTCTACGATCATTATGGAAAAATATGACTAAAATAAAAACCCACCGCGGAGCGGAAATAAATGTTTTTTTATGAAATGTGAGGAGTTTTTGAGATTATGAATTGCTTTAATAAGGGCAGAACGAGTCTGTAACTGACACCTCCAGGTAGTTATATTTCCGCTGTCGCCTACATCACCTTATCCAGATATTAACTTTTAACCCCTCGCTCGTCCTCAGGAAAGGAAAAGGTGACGCATTTTCGTCTTTGTAAATTCTTTCTTTTTTCATTGATGAGGCTGTGGAAGGACACATATTTATTTAGGCAGCATTTTGCGATACATAGAGACGGATGATTGAACTATATTCATAGTATATTTTACGGCAAAAAAAAAAAAGGCAATTAGGAAAAGTCTTTGGGGCAATAAATATGTGTTTATTATGAAAAAATATGCAATAAACCTTATTAGTGTATTTTTTGTGTAGGTTCTACTTTTCTTTTAGTATTTTTTTTTTTTTAACTTTTTTTAATCTGCCGAAATACAAATTCAAGAAACTTGTTTAAAATTTTGCAGGGAAATTTGATTCGCATTACCTTGCAAAAGATTCTGGTAAGGGGTTAAAAAGAGAAAATAGGAAAGAGAAAATGATGCTCAGCTTTGCCCCTTAGCTGCCCAGATGCTGCAGCTCCCCGCCTGCCCGGTCTTCCTCTTTCTCTGTCCTTTTGCCAAAGAGTGAAGACTAAAGAGAAGAAGACATAGATGGAGGGAAGGAGCCAACAGAGGATCAGGCAGGGAGTGGAGGTATCAGAACAGGTAAGTGGGAGGTATCATTTTTTTGTTGTTTTTTAACTCCTACGCAAATCCAAAGATAATATGGAGAACCACCTTTCAGAATTAATCGTTCAATCAGTGATGGCACCTGTCCTGGCCCAGAAACAGCAGAATAGGCCCAAAAGATGATACCACCACCGTGTGCTATAATTTTTTTCGCCAAATATAACACTTCTCGTTTAAACCAAAAAACTGTATTTTGTTCTCATCCGTCCACAAAACGTTGTTCCAATAGCTTATGACTTGTCCAGGTGATCTTTAGCAAACTGTAAACGGGCAGCAGTATTCTTTTTGGAGTGCAGTTGCTCTGTCATGCTGTGTGCCATGCACACTAATGTGGTTCAATGTCTTCCTGATGATGGACACATGAACCTTACCATTAGCTAATGTGAAAGAGGCCATTAGTTGCTTAGAGGTGATCTTGGGTTCCTTTGTGACTTTGCAGACCGCTCCTGGAGAGGTTAAGGCAGGGCAGTCATCAGGGCATTACCGCCATTACTGGAGTACGGGGCCCAGTGAGCAGAAGCAAAGAGGGGGGCCGGACTGGGTGAGACACGCTGGGCAGCCTGCGCTGAGGCAGCACAACCAAGCCACTGTATAAATGGCCTGGCGGACTGCGTACTACATTGGGGCCCAGGCTAGTTACTTTATTAAGCCCTGGGGCCCCAGTTACTTACAACTGCAGCTACTTACATTGTATGGCCGCAGTATGGGGCTGGCCGCATCTGACATCAGTGACGTCAGACGCTGCCGGACCGTCTTCTGTTCCTAAACTGCCAGCACACCCTGGGCCCTTGAGGCACATTATATGCAGGAGTTGAAGGCCCGAAAGTGATGAGGAAAGTGATCCATCCACTCTCCCGAGATAAATGGAGTCATAATGTCTTGTGATATATACATATATATATATATATATATATATATATATATATACACAGTTATGCTCAAAAGTTTACATACCCCGGAAGAATTTCTCCTTTCCTGGCCTTGTTTCAGAGAATATGAATGATAACAAAAAATCTTTTTCTCCCCTCATGGTTATTGGTTGGGTGAAGCCATTTATTGTCAAACTCCTGTGTTTTCTCTCTTTAAATCTTAATGACAACCAAAAACATCCAAAAGACTCTGATCAAAAGTTCACATACCCCAGTTTTTAATACCGTGTATTGCCCCCTCTAACATCAATGACAGCTTGAAGTCTTTTGTGGTAGTTGTGGATGAGGTTCTTTATTTTCTCAGATAGTAAAGCTGCCCATTCTTCTTGGCAAAAAGCCTCCAGTTCCTGTAAATTCCTGGGCTGTCCAGCATGAACTGCGCGCTTGAGATCTCCCCAGAGTGGCTCAATGATATTGAGGTCAGGAGACTGAGATGGCCACTCCACAACCTTCATTTTGTTCTGCTGTAGCCAATGACAGGTCAACTTGGCCTTGTGTTTTGGATCGTTGTCATGTTGGAACGTCCAAGTACGTCCCATGCGCAGCTTCCGGGCTGATGAGTGCAAATTTGCCTCCAGTATTTGCTGATAACGTGCTGCATTCATCTTTCCTTCAACTTTTACCAAGTTTCCTGTGCCCTTGTAGCTCACACATCCCCAAAACATCCCCAATGGTGTTCCTTTAATCATAGGCCTTGTTGACCTCTCTCCAAATGTAACATTTATGGTTGTGGCCAAAAAGTTAAATTTTGGTCTCATCACTCTAAATTACCTTGTAGCAGAAGTTTTCAGGCTTTTCTCTGTACTGTTTGGCGTATTGTAGGTGAGATACTTTGTGACATTTCTGCAGTAATGGCTTTCTTCTGGCAACTCAACCATGCAGCCCATTTTTCTTCAATTGTCTCCTTATTGTGCATCTTGAAACAGCCACACCGCTAGTTTTCAGAGAGTCCTGAATTTCAGATGATGTTATTTGTGGGGTTTTTTTTGCATCCTGAACAATTTTCCTGGCAGTTGTGGACGAAATTTTTGTTGGTCAACCTGACCGTGGTTTGGTTTTTACAGAGCCCCTGATTTTCCATTTGTTAATCACAGCTTGAACGCTGCTGACTGGCATTATCAATTCCTTGGATATTTTTTTGTATCCCTTTCCTGTGTTATACAGTTCAATTACCTTTTCTCGTAGATCCGTTGACAATTCTTTTGCTTTCCCCATGACTCACAATCCAGAAACGTCAGTGGCTGGATGAAAGCTGCAAAAGTCTGTCTGGATCCCAGAAACTCACTAAACTTAGTAATCAGCAATCAGAAATAGATTGTAAAAACAATTATCACAATCTGGTTTCAATTCGTTTAAAAAAAATGTATGTGACACATTCCCTTAAAGAAAACGAAATAAAAATATACCTAAAAAGAGTATTGAGTATTATAAGAAATGTTTAATAGGTTAGAGTAGAGTATGGCCCGGCCAGAAGAGGCTCCTTGTCGTGGTGGCGGCTTAGAAAATCTTTTGGACAAAACAAAAGCTGCAGCTACATATGTGATATGGTTAGATGTGAATTGTTAATGTGTGATTGGTGAGGACGTGGTGCCGAAGTGGAGTTTTTCCAGCAGTGGGACTGTGAAGGTTCAAGGGGTGGAGGCGGAGCTCGGTGGAGGCGGAGCTGGGGTGGAGGCGGAGCTGGAGTGGGGCCTGGGCGGAGTCTCAAGAGGGCCCGAAAATCTTGCCAGTATGGGGCCCTGAAATTCCTGGTGGCAGCCCTGGATATTGGTCTTAAATTTCCTCCATTTGTGCACAATCTTATTGTGCTTTGGTGGCATTCAAACACTTTAGAGGTGGTTGTGTAACCTTTCAACATCTCTTGTTTTGAGGTCCTCAGAAACCCCCTTTATCAGTGCCATTCCACAAACATGAGTTGTGAAGATCACAGTTTGATACATCCATGTTCTTTAGATAAAACAGGTCACTCACTCACATCTAATTGTCATCCTATTGATTAAAACAACAGTATCACAGACATGTTCTATTGGAGCATTTTCCTCAATAAAAAAAACAACAAAGCCCGATATTTTGAACTCATTTGTTTGATTTGCTTTTTTATTTATTTTTAGGACTTGTTTGAAAATCTGATGTAGTTTTAGCTCCAATTTATGCAGAAGTATGAAAAATTCTACAGGGTTCACAAACTTTCAAGCAGCACTTTACTCCATTGACAATTAAGGTAACTTTTTATAAACTTTTTCAGCGCATATTTTGAAAAATATAAAGGTAATATTTCATTGAGTCCCTCTGGAATTTTATGGTTTTGCTCAGAATTATCTTCTTTCCTTTCTTTCTTCTTTTTTTTCACATAAAGTCTAAAAATATTTTACAAGCATTTTGGGCTATTTCACTTCAAGTGCCTCGTCTTCCTCCAAAAATTTCATTTTGTGTTTTTACAATAAATTGTGTAATATTTTTTAAGCACAAAATATCATCAATAAATATTTTGGTTTATTTTCTATGTTTCCTAAAATGAAAAAAAAATATATATATATATATTTTGTGCGCCGGGACTATTATTTTCTTTTGGATTTTACGGTTGTGATTCTTTATATTTTCTTAAATATTATTTTACAAATAAACAATGCGCAGGGAACATTCATTAGAGGTCTGGCTTCTGCTCCTTCCACAGATAACATCCATGGACCCGTCCATTTTTTTTTCACGAACCCATAGACTTCTATAGGTGACTCAGATCAAAAACAAACATGGCTCCATTTTTATTTTTTTTCTGGACACTTGGTCTGCAAAACCCATGTAGACATTTGAAAAGCTCTGTGTCTGTGAAAAAACACAAAATATAATAAGTACGTGAAAAAAAAAATGGACATGTGAATGACGCCCATGTTGGGATCTACGGGATAGAATTAGTAAATGTTTCTTTTGTCTGCAGCAACGCAGGAATATCGCAGCGGTTCAGGGATTGTGGCCACATGCACATATCAGAAGTGGAGCCTGAGAAACAATTTACATTGAGTTTAAACAAAAAAGAAAAAATATATATTTTCCCTTAAAATAATAAATGAATAAATAATATTAAAAGCAAAAAATCTCAGCGGTTAATGCAAATGCCATGAATGTTGTTACCCAGCTTTCTTTTGCTCCTGAATGACAAATATATCTGTTTACACAAGAACACATCTTTAGCGCAAAAAATCTATTTATATGTATGTTTTTTTAATACTACTTTTGTTATTTTTGTTTACATTATTATTATTATTATTTTTTCTTCATTATTATTCACTTTTTCTAGGGTTTTTTTTTAAACTTTTTTTATCTTTTTTTTAGGGGGGCGTAAAATGCCTTTTGAATAAAAATACCAACTGTCCACCTAGTCACATCCCATTGCATCGTCCTCCATGCGATTTCTCCTGCAATCCCGTTATATAACCCCCATTAGTTACATGCGGCTTGCGCGCCTCTATTTAATATTGCATCGTCCTCCACATTGCCGGTGACACCTCCATTGTTAATAGTGTAATATCCTCCGTTTTTCAGGCTCTGGAGTAAAATAATGACAGTTTAGTAACAAATGAGGTTATAAATAATGTGTATTTGGAAATATGGGGCCGTTATCGGAGGCAATGTCCCTTTATGGCATTCTACATGCAGACAAACCGACTTGGTCAACAATATATACGCGGGTCGGCACCGGGGATCTTATTATTACAAGGTACAGAAAACAAATTTACCTCCTGCCGGTTGTTCATCTTCGTGATCCTCGCGAGGGAGTTTGGAAATAGCGCTATGTTTAGCAGATGCGAGAGGACAAGCGTGGAGAACATTAACGGGTCAGCGTACGAAAGCAGCTGAGATACGGCCGGCCCAGAATAGTGGGGGATCTGCGGCTATAAACTGCGCGCAGCAATATTTACATCACCCAAGATCTCATCATTCACCGGTCAAAGATTAATGAACCCGAAAATTAACCGTTATGTAATTCTCCAGTAAACCGGACTCTTCTCCTTTATGTCTGGATCTGGACAGGCAGCAACGGCCACGAAAAAGAAAAAGGATTACGGAAAGACGCAATAAACGTTACGCGGCTTTGTAAAGCTAAAGAAAGAACTTAGAACTTTGTAACTTATTTCTCACAAATGTTATGACACTTTTTATTGGATGGAGAAGAGAAAATGAAATTAGAAGAATGAGCGGCGGCATTTTAGCTTTTCCTTCACTTGGGTCAGAATGAAGATGATGAAGTCCATTATGTCCCACAAGATTTCTAGCAGAACTGACAGAAGAGGCGAATACGCAGATATGGATACATGCGCAGTTATGGTTCGTAGGTAAGTTCCGCACTCAACGTTTTGGACATCCTGTCCTTCATCAGGCGTCTCGGTAAGAACTATTACAGCCAAGCAGCCGCTGGTTCTT
This sequence comes from Phyllobates terribilis, assembly GCF_046119375.1. NCBI lineage: Eukaryota > Metazoa > Chordata > Amphibia > Anura > Dendrobatidae > Phyllobates > Phyllobates terribilis. The sequence goes on from NW_027362768.1 coordinate 195,577,779, forward strand.
CTGTCCTTGTACTATGGGAGCATCATTAGTGTTGGGAGCCCCCCACAAAATTGCCCCCGCATACCTTATAGAGTCAAGTCACAAATGGGGTCTTCAACTTGACCCTTGGAGCTCATTTCTGTGTCTGAACCTGAGTCTATGAGTCTAAAGGAGGATCCTCTATTGTGTCTGAGGGCCCGGTCGACCCTCTGTCCTCCTGAGCTACCTCCTCACCTCCTGGATCCCCTACTCCCTAAGACTGTGTGCCCACTAGGCGTTTTTTAAGCGTTTCCGCAGCGGCAATTCCACTGCAGAAACACTTAAAAAACGCTTGGTAGAAGGTCTGCAATGTTCCCCCATGATAATCCGCTGTGCTGTGCACATGCTGCAGAATTTCCGCTGCAGATTATCATTGCGGAAAAATCCGCAGCACTACCAATTATTTTGCGTAATCGCGGCGTTTTTGCCGCCATTGACTTGCATTAAAACGTATGGAATCCGCATCACTACATGTGCACAAGCGGATATTAAGCGATTCAATGTGCGGATGGTACACGGGTCTGGAGACGAGGAGACCATAGTACCTGTAAAAAAAAAGATTTTAAAATAAAAAATAAACATTATACTCACCTTCTGATGGCCCCCGGTCTCCAGTATGATGCGCCCTGGCTCCCCGGCAGGTCGCGGTGGTCTAAAAGGACCTTCCATGACGTCATTTAGTCATGTGACAGGTCACGAAACCGCTGACGTTGGCGGTCACGTGACCTGTCACATGACTAAATGACATCATGGAAGGTCCTTTTTTACACCACCGCGAGCCACCCAAACACACGGGACACACCGGAGGAGACCGGGGGCCATCAGAAGGTGAGTATAATGTTTATCTTTTATTTTTTACCATTCTTTTACGGTCACACTATATATGCCGGTTGCATGGATTTATATTGTGTGACCAAGTTGTCAAGAACTTTTCCAAGTGATGTTAAAATCGCTTGACAACCTGCATGCGGAAATGCAAGTGAAGAACGCTTCACATCCGCATGTCCCTGGCAGGAAAACGCATGTACAATCCGCACGTACAATCCGCATGTACAATCCGCATGTACAATCCGCATGCGCAATCCGCATGTACAATCCGCATGCGCAATCCGCATGCACAATCCGCATGTACAATCCGCATGCACAATCCGCATGTACAATCCGCATGTACAATCCGCATGTACAATCCGCATGTACAATCCGCATGTACAATCCGCATGCGCAATCCGCATGTACAATCCGCATGCGCAATCCGCATGCACAATCCGCATGTACAATCCGCATGCACAATCCGCATGTACAATCCGCATGTACAATCCGCATGCACAATCCGCATGTACAATCCGCATGTGCAATCCGCATGCGCAATCCACATGTACAACCCGCATGCACAATCCGCATGTACAATCCACATGTACAATCCGCATGCACAATCCGCATGTACAATCCACATGTACAATCCGCATGCACAATCCGCATGTGCAATCCGCATGTGCAATCCGCATGCGCAATCCGCATGCACAATCCGCATGTACAACCCGCATGTACAATCCGCATGTACAATCCGCATGCACAATCCACATGTACAATCCGCATGTACAATCCGCACGTACAATCCGCACGCACAATCCGTATGCGCAATCTGCATGCACAATCCGCATGTACAATCCGCATGCGCAATCCGCGCGCGCAATCGGCATGCGCAGTCCGCATGCACAATCTGCATGCGCAATCCGCATGTACAATCCGCATGTACAATCCGCATGTACAATAAGCACGTACAATCCGCACGCACAATCCGCATGCACAATCCGCATGCACAATCTGCATGCGCAATCCGCATGTACAATCCGCATGTACAATCCGCATGTACAATCCGCACGCACAATCCGCATGCACAATCCGCATGCACAATCCGCATGCACAATCCGCATACACAATCCGCATGTACAATCCGCATGTACAATCCGCATTTGCAATCCGCATGTACAATCCGCATGTACAATCCGCATGCGCGATCTGCATGCGCAATCCGCATGCGCAATCCGCATGCACAATCCGCATGTACAATCCGCATGCGCAATCCGCATGTGCAATACGCATGTACAATCCGCATGTGCAATCCGCACGGACAATCCGCATGTACAATCCACATGTGCAATCCGCATGTACAATCCGCATGTACAATCCGCATGCGCGATCCGCATGCGCAATCCGCATGCACAATCAGCATGTACAATCCGCATGCGCAATCCGCATGTGCAATCCGCATGTACAATCCGCATGTACAATCCGCATGTACAATCCGCATGTACAATCCGCATGTGCAATCCGCATGTACAATCCGCATGTACAATCCGCATGTACAATCCACATGTGCAATCCGCATGTACAATCCGCATGTACAATCCACATGTGCAATCCGCATGTACAATCCGCATGTACAATCCGCATGTACAATCCGCATGTACAATCCACATGTGCAATCCGCATGTGCAATCCGCATGTACAATCCGCATGTACAATCCGCATGTACAATCCGCATGTACAATCCACATGTACAATCCACATGTGCAATCCGCATGTACAATCCGCATGTACAATCCGCATGTACAATCCGCATGCGTTTTTTTCTGCCAGGGAGATGCAGAAACGCTCAGGAATAAATACGGGGCATTTCTGCACGGTGGGCTCATAGCCTTAATCTAGCATTACTCTGGTTCCCACCGTTTCTATTTTTTGGTCCCTCCTGACACACAGGAGATGACTGCTCAGCCAATCACTGACTACGCAGTGACACGCCCCCACCAGTGATTGGCTGAAAGGTCATTTCCTGTTCCTTTGTGTCAAGCACCAGGCTGAGAGTGGAGCTGCTGGAACTAGGTGGGGACATCGGTGCATTTGTGCTTATACAAGTACATTAGTAAATTATATAAAATTCCAACAGGAACTGAATTATCCATAATTTATTTCAAAGTAGATAACCCCTTTAAGCACTTATAGTGCCGGGTAAATGAAGCATTGCATACTAATGATAATTACTTATTTTAATAAAGCTATCTGACAACATAAGTTTATTTTTATTATACCCTATACTATAACACACCTATATATAGGAATACTGCTCATCCTGAGCCTCCTGGTTCATGAAAAGTTAAATAAACCTGCAAGGACGTATACGCAGTCAGTGCACAGAGGAAGATTGAGGGTAGATATTAATGCAGGGGTGTATGTAGGGGGTACAAAGGCAGCAATCACTGCCTGAAGGAACCCAAATACCAGTAATATACAGTACAGACCAAAAGTTTGGACACACCTTCTCATTTAAAGATTTTCCTGTATTTTCATGACTATGAAAATTGTACCTTCACACTGAAGGCATCAAAACTATGAATTACCACATGTGGAATTATATACTTAACAAAAAAGTGTGAAACAACTGAAAATATGTCTTATATTCTAGGTTCTTCAAAGTAGTCACCTTTTGCTTTGATGACGGCTTTGCTCATTCTTGGCATTCTCTTGATGAGCTTCAAGAGGTAGTCACCGGAAATGGTCTTCCAACAATCTTGAAGGAGTTCCCAGAGATGCTTAGCACTTGTTGGCCCTTTTGCCTTCACTCTGCGGTCCAGCTCACCCCAAACCATCTTGATTGGGTTCAGGTCTGGTGACTGTGGAGGCCAGGTCATCTGGCGTAGCCCCCCATCACTCTCCTTCTTGGTCAAATAGCCCTTACACAGCCTGGAGGTGTGTTTGGGGTCATTGTCCTGTTGAAAAATAAATGATGGTCCAACTAAACGCAAACCGGATGGAATAGCATGCCGCTGCAAGATGCAGTGGTAGCCATGCTGGTTCAGTATGCCTTCAATTTTGAATAAATCCCCAACAGTGTCACCAGCAAAGCCCCCCCACACCATCACACCTCCTCCTCCATGCTTCACAGTGGGAACCAGGCATGTAGAGTCCATCCGTTCACCTTTTCTGCGTCGCACAAAGACACGGTGGTTGGAACCAAAGATCTCAAATTTGGACTCATCAGACCAAAGCACAGATTTCCACTGGTCTAATGTCCATTCCTTGTGTTCTTTAGCCCAAACTTGTCTCTTCTGCTTGTTGCCTGTCCTTAGCAGTGGTTTCCTAGCAGCTATTTTACCATGAAGGCCTGCTGCACAAAGTCTCCTCTTAACAGTTGTTGTAGAGATGTGTCTGCTGCTAGAACTCTGTGTGGCACAGACCTGGTCTCTAATCTGAGCTGCTGCTAACCTGCGATTTCTGAGGCTGGTGACTCGATAAACTTATCCTCAGAAGCAGAGGTGACTCTTGGTCTTCCTTTCCTGGGGCGGTCCTCATGTGAGCCAGTTTCTTTGTAGCGCTTGATGGTTTTTGCAACTGCACTTGGGGACACTTTCAAAGTTTTCCCAATTTTTCACACTGACTTTCATTTCTTAAAGTAATGATGGCCGCTCGTTTTTCTTTACTTAGCTGCTTTTTTCTTGCCATAATACAAATTCTAACAGCCTATTCAGTAGGACTATCAGCTGTGTATCCACCTGACTTCTGCACAACACAACTGATGGTCCCAACCCCATTTATAAGGCAAGAAATCCCACTTATTAAACCTGACAGGGCACACCTGTGAAGTGAAAACCATTTCCGGTGACTACCTCTTGAAGCTCATCAAGAGAATGCCAAGAGTGTGCAAAGCAGTCATCAAAGCAAAAGGGGGCTACTGTGAAGACCCTAGAATATAAGACATATTTTCAGTTGTTTCACACTTTTTTGTTAAGTATATAATTCCACATGTGTTAATTCATAGTTTTGATGCCTTCAGTGTGAATGTACAATTTTCATAGTCATGAAAATACAGAAAAATCTTTAAATGAGAAGGTGTGTCCAAACTTTTGGTCTGTACTGTATATACATACAAGGTGAGTGACCCGGTTTCGGATTTTGCATTGGGTCCGTGAATCTTCACCTTTTAATATTCAGCACCATTAGTCCCAGAAGCAGAGAGGAAGGAGATAAGAGCCGGGCTTCTATTAAACGATTTCTTCTCTTTCCCATCACATATAACATGTGTGAACGTCATTGCATGGCGGTGACCATGAATCATCAGCATACGAACATCACAGATATATGACGCCATTGTCATAATTTATTAACGCACCCTCCCCTTTAAGTGTTAAGGGCACAGAGCAGAGTTCACCCCAGATCTAACAGCCGACAGTCAACCTCATAATTATGGCCGTCATGAAGACCACGACTGGAAATTACCATCAAATACCGACGCAGACATTCTCCCTGAAATATAACGTCGTCATCAGCGAGTGGAGGGGTTACGTGTAATAAATTCGCCATTATAAGAGCGTTTTAATGAGGGAGTGGTGTTGTGTCCGGTGAAGCAGGGGGCGCACAATCTGCATTTATAGGAATATCTATTAAGCCCCCCGCGGGCAGGAGGCCGAGCGCCGCTTATGCAAAAGTTACTAATGATATAACGTACGAGCAGAATACGGAGTGCGAAAATAGCGCAAAGCGCAGCGGCACCGCGCAGAGCCCGGCAGTAACTCTGTGCGTCCTCAACATGCCCCATCTGCCTATGGATTTACAGAGTTAATATGCTGGTACATTACTGCTCGGGGTTGTAGTCCCACCACTGTTCACCCATTAAAGGGGTTGTGCAATTTTTAGAAAGTTTATCACCTTCCACCAGATAGTCGATACCTTGCTGATCACTGGGGGTCAGATTGCTGGGACTCACCACAATCTCAATTACTCAGCTGGGAAATGCATGCTCCACCGCTCTATTCATTGTCTACAGGACTGCTGGAGACACCAAGAGGCACAGATGTGTGGCAATTGATCAATTCATTGTCTATGAGACTGCCGCAGGTACTGAGCAGTGCAGATGTGCATCCACCACTCCATTCATTGTCCATGGGAATGCTGAAGGTAGCGAATAGCAGATGTGCGGCCGGCCACTGCTCCATTCATTGTCTACAGGACTTGCTAGAGATACTAACAGGCACAGATGAGCTTTATCTAAACTAGAGATCCTGGGCAGTGCAGATGTGCTTCCACTGCTCCATTCATTGTCTATGGGAATGCTGAGGGTAGTGAGCAGCAGATGTGGGGCCAACCACTGTTCCATCCATTGTTTACATGACTGCTGGAGACACCAAGAGGCACCGATGTGTGGCAATTGATCAATTCATTGTCTATGGGACTGCCGGAGATACTGAGCAGTGCAGATGTGCGTCCACCGCTCCATTCATTATCTATGGGACTGCTGGAGATACTAAGAGGCACAGATGAGCATCATCTGATCTAGAGATACTGGGCGGTGCAGATGTGTCCTCCACTCCATTCATTGTCTACGGGACTGCTGGAGATACCAAGCAGCGCAGATGTGCGGACACAGTTCCATTCATTGTCCCAAATAACATGTCATCCTCTATCCACAAGTTGGGGGATACCTTGCTGATCATTGAGGGTCCGACTGCAATCTCGCTACAATGAATGGAGCAGAGGCTGAGCATGTGCAGATGCGCTCCATTGTTTTGGGGGTTCTGGAGCTCAGGTCTTGGATAGGGAGGAACATGTAATTTTAGAAGAAAACTCTTTTAAGGATGTCAATGGATCCAATGCTACACAACCTGATGCAGACACTTATAGAATAAACGGTGCCTGACAGAATAGCCAATTCTTTTTTGTAAGGGGGGCCGGTTATCTAACACCACTGATTGACATTTACAGCATAGCCACAGGATATTCCACCACTGTTTAGTAATGTGGGTCCCTCCAATGACTGCTCATCCACAGCTGCTCTTTGTTAGCAGGTCCAAGCTCTGACTAATCAGGGACCCCCATGATGTTGTTGACCCCCCCCCAGATTGCAGATAATGATGTATTATATATTGGAGATTCCCATAATGTGTTGTGTCCTTTGTTCCTGCAGTCAGGGGGTCCCTCAGCCCAGACCTCCCAATGTTGTCTTCTATCCCACAGTAACATTTACTGCAGTATTCCCATCTGGTCACCTATAGTTCTGTTCATCCTGAGTCTCCTGGTTCATGAATAGAACGTTTTGACCATTATGATATTTTATACAGTCAGAGCACAGTAACTAAAGGGGAAAATAAATGTGAATTTTGGGGTGTACAATACTGGTCAAAGAATTAGACACCGTGTTCAAGCAGTGGTTTCCTTGATCTTATTGGAATGGGCGCAATGTATATTCCGACTTTACACAACAAAACCACAAAGGAAGGAACAAAGATGGAAACAAGGAGTAAAGAAACACGTGTGACACAACCCCGAGTATGTGTTACACCTTAGGTTCCCCATGCACCCTCTTCGTACTCTGATGGCAGCTTTACACCCCCTCGGCTTCTCTCCAGCAGCTTCATCAGGTGTCGCCTGGAGGCGTCCAATGATCTGGTCATCTCACCAGGAGTTCATTGGTGGAATTATCGACCTTCAGAAAGTGTTTGCTCCCATCAGATTTGTTTTGCAGGGGCAGAGATGGTGCACGGTCCATACAGGGCTGCACCTATTCCAAAACTTACTAAAACAGAATATGGCAAGAAGTACTTGACTAAGAGAAGATAGACCACAATCCATCGCTGTAAGATGTGAAGGTCAGTCAGAAAATTACAAGACCTGTGAAGGGATCCTCAAGTGCAATCATGAAAACCATCAATGGCTATAATGAAACGGTCTATCATGAGGACCACCCCAAGAAAGGAAACAACAAGAATGACCTCCGCTGCAGAGGATAAGTTCATCAGAGTTACCAGCTTCAGAAAAGAAGAAACTGAAAACATCTGAAATATTAGCCCTTATAAATGATTCACAGACATCAAGTAGCAGACACATCTCAACATGAAGTGTCCAGGGGAGACTGCAAGGAGCGGCCTTTATGGTCTAATGACTGCAAAGAAGCTGCTACTGAGGAAAGCAAACATGATATTTTTGGTACCAACCACCATGTCTTTGTGAGATGGAGGTGGGCGATGTTTTTTATATGTATACATGTCTCCAAATGTGTTCCTTCGTGTTGTTGCTGCCTTCAGTCTGAATCTACAATGTGCACTAACCACTAAGAAGAAGGAAAAGCACAGCATGAATAGGTGAGTCCAGTGTTTTGACCAGTCCTCTAGTTATATTGGGTGTAGGTGTAGCAGTCGCACCTTGACTCTGAGAGCTCTGGAGACCCAAAGAACCCACAACCAGACTTATAATACTTACCGATTCTCCTGGAGAGTCCAGGCGGGCGTGGAAAATGGTGGGATCTCAATAACTGCCAGATGGCAATTCTGTCAGGTACCACAAAATCTCTTGAAAGCTTCAGGGATGCTGGTTTCGGGAGGCTTCTACGGGGGCCATGTGCAAATTCAGGATGTGTGAAAGAGGTATGGAGGAGTCGTCAATGGACGGTGGAGGCGGCATAGCTAAGAAACGGGGAGGGGAGATTGCAGCACCGCGCTTTATATGTCGCAATCTATTTCCTCCAAAATAGGCCACGACGGCCAGGACCCCGTTACTGACTGTGCATTAGGGCCCAGGAGATTCACCTTACACGGGTGCATCCCACCTATATGCCATTCAGGGTGAAGGAGGCGCGGGCGACCACCGCTATTTATCCGCCATCAACGGAAATAAAATATTAAGATAAACAGATGGAATTTCTTCTTTTCATGCACTTATTCTGCTAGAAAAGAAAGCTCCAGCGCTCTCCGCTCTCACGATAATAATGTGGTTGTGCCTCTAAAGCCGCACACGACATATTAATGCCGCACAGTGATGGAGCGTATATGTTACATGCAATGAGCCATGGCCAACTAGAGCAAGAAAAACATCTCCGCAGCGAGATCTCCGACATCCCAGAGCAGAATCAGACCTGAAGGATCCCTTTAAGCATTAGCTCCATGTATGTACTGTAATGTATATGACGCACCCCTGGGCCTGTGTCGCACAGCGTTGCGCATTCAGGAGCTTACCCGGAGCCGGATCTGTTGAGGGTTGTAGTCTCGTGGCGGTGACCCGGTCCGTGCCCAGGGAGTCAGACTAAGTGGCGTTGTATTAGCGTTAGATGTTGGACGACTACGCCACCCGTTGAATGCAGCGAAGGAGCTGCCGCTGCAGGGCAGACCGCTGAGGCCGGTGGTAGGATTGTGCAGCGTGGTAGTATCACCCCCAACGGGAGGGGTATGGCCTCAGGGCAGCCGACGTGGATGATGGGGGTAGCAGGAATCACTCAGAGACGATGCGGTGTAGTTCAGGGTCTTTACTGGTGATAAAGATAGACCCTCCCGGAGTACTGGCTAGCGATCGGGGCCTGGTCAGTCCTTGAGCAGATGGGATCTCCCCTGGCCAGGCGGAGTTGTAGGCCTCCCAAACTGACTATACTCTTCTGGCTACCTTGCTAGAGGCGGGTATAAGTAGCCCACGTCCCTGAGTGTACCGTGTGGTGCTCACCCGTATGGCCGGTGACTCGGGGCCTTCTAGTGGCGTCCGCTCCACGACGGCGGTGCTGGTCCCACGCGTGTGACCGTGCCTTCGGGTTTCTTGGCCAGAGGACCTGAAATCCCCTGCCGGGCGGTTTCTGCTGCTGGGTAAAGATTAGTCCCCACAGCCTCGGACTCCGGGTCCGGTGATAGCTTCTCAGTCAGGGCGAGCTCTGCAGCTGCCAGCCCCTGACTCCTTATAGCACTGCTCCCACAGAGCTCCTGATGTTCTTCTCCTATATCTGCTGCTTTTCTCTGTCTCTACTTCTTCTCTACTCACTAACCCTGCCTCAGCCCCAGTTTTATATAGGGGAAGTTCTTCCCCTCCCAGGACTGTGCAGGAGGTGTGGCATGCATAGGATTCCTGACCAAGAGACCTCCCACCTGCTCTCAGACGTAATATCTCTATCACTGTGGCAACCAGACCCCTGGGGTGTCACATTCCCCCCTAGTGAAATTTAGTACTCCGGGACTAAACATATTTTTAGAAAAACATAACAAGGTATAAACAATAATAATACAATAAGAAAAACACATAAAGATGGTTACGGCGTGTCCGCAACCGGGTGCAGTTTTGAAGAAAAGCAAGGTGTCCATTTCACCAAAACAGGGAGACGTAACCAGGTAGGGGTCTGTCCTGCCCCGTGTCCTTAACAGTCTTTAGTCCATTCCTAGGTTACGCTCCAACCAATTGTACAAGGATTCCCGGTAAATCCACCAAGGACTCCTAAAAATAACTAGAAACACATAATTATTTACAAGTAACAGACAGGTGACCACAAATAAAACAATTTAAACACTTCAAATCCTCCAACGTGCGGGTAACTGGCCTCTAGTGGCCCTAGTGGACCTACGGAGCTGACTGTCTGGCCCTGAACTACAGGGTGTAGGAGCTGACAAGGGTAAACTGGGCAGCTGTTTACGGGCTCTTTGGCTCACTAGGGGTACGGCAGGCTCACTATGAGCAGAGGGTTGATCCTCCTGTTCTGCTTGTGTGGAGTCTGCTGCCTCCTGGACCGGCTGCTCTTCCAGCTCTACCTGTTGCTCCGTAGGCACTTGGGATGCTGGTTGGAGGAACGTGAGGACGGGTACCACAACTGCACCATTGACTTGAGTCCAGGACCGAGGGAAGTCTCCGAGCACAGTACTAACCATATCTTCCCTTTCCTCTATGGGTCGAGGGTCTTCTTGCTCTCCTTCTGGGTTCCGTAGCTGTTCGGGACACTTCTTCAGGTGATCCCGGGATACAATGGCTGTGGTTTCCCCTCCGTCTTTACTGATGGTACAAACCTTCGGGTTGTCGTGGCTTGAGGGCAGTACGGTGTACGGGTCCTTCTCCCACTGGTCGTCCAACTTGTGGAGCCGTCTCTTCCTCTTCAAGACCTGCTCTCCGGGTACCAGGGGAACAGCGGGAGCATACTGGTTGTAAGTTTTCTCTTGTCTTTCCCTAGCGAGACAGAGACTTCGCTCCACGCTCTCCTGTACTTTCCGGTACTGCTGCTGCCTCTCTGTGTCCCAGTCTGTTTCCGGTGAAGTGTCCTCGGGTGTCAGGACTCCCATCTCCAGGTCAACAGGTAGCTTACCAGGCCTTGCCTTCATTAGGTAAGCCGGGGTACAGTTGGTGGAACCTACAGGGATGTAGTTGTATAGGACCACCAGGTCGGGCAGCTTCTCAGGCCACAGACTGCGTTCTTCCAGGGGCAATGTTTTCAGAAGATCCATTACCACCTGGTTCATTTTCTCACAAAGTCCATTAGTTTGCGGATGATAGGGTGTCGTCCCTATCTTCCGGCAGCCATACAGATTGCAGAATTCCTGGAAGACCTCCGCTTCAAAGGCAGGTCCCTGATCCGTCAGCACTTGGTCCGGGTACCCGTGTGGACGGCAGAAGTGCTGCTGGAAGGCTCTAGCTGCTGTTTGAGCTGTTAAGTCCTTAACGGGGACGACAACCAAGAACCGGGAGTAATGATCCACAATGGTTAACGCGTAGACGTAGCCACTTCTGCTTGGGGTCAGTTTTACATGATCCAAGGCTACCAGTTCCAACGGCTGCTTGGTGACGATGGACTGAAGGGGGGTCTTCTGGCTGGCACGGTCCTTCCTTCTTAGGTTGCACGGGCCACAGTCTCTGCACCACCTCTCGATGGTTCCCCTCATGCCTACCCAGTGGAACCGCCCGCGCAGCAGGAACTCCAGCTTCTTCCATCCGAAGTGTCCAGCCCCGTCGTGGTATGCCTCCATCACCATGGCTGCGTCTCTTCGTGGCACCACTACTTGCCAGATTAGTTCATGCGTCCGGGAGTTAACCATTCTGCGGCACAACTTCCCCTTGTAAAGGAACAGTCGACTCTTCTCAGCCCACAGTTGTTTGGCTTCCTCCGGAGCGTCTGGGTCAAGGCGAGCCTCTGGCCGAGTCAGCATCTCCTTCACCAGTCGGACGGCAGGGTCACTGTCTTGCGTTTCCTCCCAGTTGTAGTGAGGCAAGGGGTTAAACGTAGCGGCTTGCTTACTCCTTACCCGATGGGAATACTGGATAGTCGCATGACGGTGGAACGCGGGAAGTTCGACTTCTTCCAGTCCCTCTGGATCTTCTCCTACGTCCGGTAGGTTTGGCATCCTGGACAGGGCGTCCGCGTTGGTATTGGAGCGTCCTGCCCGGTATTTGATTGTGAACTCGTAGTTGGACAGACAGGCCATCCATCTCTGCTCTAGGGCACCGAGTCTTGCCGTGTCCAAGTGTGTCAACGGGTTGTTATCCGTGTACACGGTGAACCGGGAAGAAGCGAGGTAGTGCTTAAAGCGTTCGGTGACTGCCCACACCACTGCCAGGAACTCTAGCTTAAATGAGCTGTAATTCTCAGGGTTTCTTTCGGTGGGTCGCAGTTTTCGACTGGCGTAAGCGATTACTCGTTCTTTCCCCTGCTGGATCTGGGACAGTACGGCTCCTAGCCCGATGTTACTTGCGTCGGTGTAGAGGATAAAGGGCTGGCTGTAATCAGGGTACGCCAGGATTTCATCCCCCGTGAGGGCCATCTTCAGCTGGCGGAAGGACTCTTCTTCTAACTTCTCCCATTTGAAGGGCGGCTTCTGGTTCTTGGCCTTCCGGGACTGGCCTATCAGGAGGTCCTGCATAGGAGCTGCCTTTTTGGTGAAACCGGGGATGAATCTGCGGTAATAGCCTACCAACCCGAGGAACTGCCGCACTTCCTTTACACTGGAGGGACTTGGCCATTCCTTAATTGCGGTGATCTTATCAGGGTCGGGAGCCACTCCGTCAGGGCTCACCACGTGTCCCAGGTACTGCACCTTTGGTTTTAGGAGGTGACACTTGGAGGGTTTTACCTTTAGGCCGTAGTTTGCCAGAGCTTCGAACACTTCCGCCAGGTGTTTCCGGTGGTCCTCATAAGTCTTGGAATATACGATGACATCGTCCAGGTACAACAGGACCGTCTCGAAGTTTTTGTGGCCCAGACAGCACTCCATTAATCGTTGAAAGGTTCCTGGTGCGTTACAGAGTCCGAACGGCATGCAGGTAAACTCGCTAAGTCCCATCGGGGTGGTGAATGCGGTCTTCTCCCGGTCCGCCTCTGCTACAGGAACCTGCCAGTACCCACTAGTGAGATCCAAGGTAGAGAAGAAGTTAGCAGATCTTAAAGCAGCCAAAGACTCCTCTATCCTTGGTAAGGGGTACGCATCCTTGTGTGTGATACGGTTGATTTTCCGGTAATCTACACACATCCTCATGGTGTTGTCTTTCTTTTTGACTAAGACTAGTGGAGCTGCCCAGGGGCTACAGCTATCCCTGATCACCCCAGCCTCCTTCATGTCCCTAAGCATCCCCTTGGCGTGTTGGTAGTGTGCAGGGGGTACGGGTCGATACCTCTCTTTTATGGGAAGATGGTCTCCCGTGGGGATGCGGTGTTCTACCCCCTTGACTCGCCCGAAGTCTAACGGGTGTTTACTAAACACTCTCTCGTACTCTTGAACCACCCGATAGACTCCCTGTCTCTGGTGTGAGGGAGTGGAGTCAGTACCCAAATGTAGTTGCTGACACCAGTCCTCCATTGTTTCCTTAGAGCCGTTACCTTCCTCCGGGGAAGATGGAGGCAAGGGTTCTACGGACTGTATGGAATTTTGATTGATGGTATACAATTTGGCTAGCGTGGCATACCGGGGCAGGTACACTTCCCTCTTCCCGATATTTATTATGCGAACGGGCACCCTCCCATGGCGTACATTGACCACCGCCCGTGCTGTCAAAATGGTGGGCCTACTGTCTGAGTAAACTGGTTCTACCATTGCCTGGTAATCTCTACCTCTCAGACCAATAGCTGCCCGGCACCAAATCATCATTTCACTTTTTGGGGCATGGCAATAGGGAAAGGGTCACACATTCTTACGCTACCAATCTCACCACCGGAGAGTTCTATCTGTTGCCGTCGCATCAGTGCCCGGATCTCTTTCTGGAGCACTCGCTGCTGGCCGGAGCTGGCGTTCTTGGCAACCTGCTGTAAAAGGAAAATCACCTCTGCAAGACAATTTTCAATTACATTAGTTCCTAGAGTTATCTTTGGGTGACTCTCGTGCTTGTCAATGTCTACAATGATCAGTCCCTGTGCCGCCAGCTCAACTCTACCGATTTTAATGGTCACCTCTTTAAATCCAATCTGTGGCACGGGCTGACCATTGCTGGCGATGATACTCAAATCGTCGTCAGGGTAGCGGGTGATATCCGAGTCATTCCAGTACTGCTTGAAGAGCACGTACGGGATAGTGGTAACCTGTGACCCGGTGTCCAGTAGGGCACTCATAGGGATGCCATCCAGTACCACAGGCAAGACTGGACGTCCTCCCACATATTTGTCGCGCCAGTTCGATGGGCCTGATGATCTTTTTCCTGGGGTTTGGCCCTCTACCCCAGGTTGTGCCAGTTTAAAGGACAGTACCTTGCCATATGTCCGGGTTGATTGCAGCGGCGGCAGATGGGTTGTCCGTCCTCGTTGTATCGGTCGCTGGGTCTTCCTCTGGCCGGTGGGGTCCTCCTTGGTCGACGCCACGGGATGTCCTCCGGTCCGGATGCCAGCTGGATCTTCCCTGGAGTGGAAACCTGTAAAGACTGCACAGTTCGGGTTAGCGCGGCAACGCTTTTAGCTAGCTCTTGGACCTGATGGTGCAGGTCTGGAGCCGGGTCATTGTTCAAAGCCTGCGCATCAGCTCCCACAGGCCCTGCCGACAAGGGCGCCGCCTCCTGGTGGTAAGTGGTAGTGGGGCGTCTGTGGGTCACAACGCCACCTGGTGCCGGTTCTCGGAGCACCCGGATGGCTCTGTCCTTGAACTGTGCAAATCCCAGATGAGGGTCCTGTAAGGCCATTGCCCGCAACTGGGTTCGGTGGGCATTGCAATATAAACCCTCTATAAATTGTTCAGTCAACAGCCTGTTCTCGTCTCCCACGCCGTCAGGGTCGGTCTGCTTAATGACTCTCAGGGCCTCTTGTAGGTTCAGGGCATAGTCCCTTATACTCTCGTGTGCTCGCTGCTTGCACCCGTAGAATCTAAGCTTGATCTCGGCTGAGGTGCGGGTATCAAAGGTGTCCCTCAGCCGGGTTAGTATCCCTGCAACAGTCCTCCCCCCAGGTGGCCAGGACTTTACCTCCCTTTGGGCTGCCCCGGTTAATTGGGCCACCAGGATGCTCACTTTTTGCTCTTCTGTGAGGGGATACACCTGGAAGAGGCTATCCAGCTTTTCTCTAAAGTCATGCAGGGTATGTGACTCCCCTGAGTACTGGGGTAGCCAGGCCGCTCCCGGGATATAGGGCATGGTGAAAGGCATGACTGCAGCAGCGGTGGCGCTGGCGGGGGTTGAGGCAGTGAAGCTCTCCTCCGTATCCGACATCTTCCTCCCCCCTAGTGGACCGTGGCCTACCTTGCGATGATCCTCTTCCGTAGGCCGCGGCTCCGCAGTGGATCGTCAGGGTTGAGGACCTTCCGTCGCGCTCCTGTGACGTCGGCGTCTGCTGGGCTCCTTCCAGGACCTTACGCAACGTCCGGACGTGAGGCGGGGCTTCAGTTCTCGCGCGCTTTCGGAGTCCACGCCCCTCTTCTTCCCGCGCGGCGTCTTCAAGATGGCGTCCAACGGCGGGAAAACTCCACGGATGGCGGGAAGAAGGCAGAAGATGGCGCCGGATGGCGGGAAAACTTCGCGGATGGCGGGAAGAAGGTAGAAGATGGCGCCGGATGGCGGGAAACCTCCATGGATGGCGGGAATCTTCACCACTGGTAAGTTTGAACAGTCTTTTTCAGGCACGCAGTACCCGGTGGTTGCGGGCACGAGATCCTGCCGACTACGCCAAAAGTTGACGCACCCCTGGGCCTGTGTCGCACAGCGTTGCGCATGCAGGAGCTTACCCGGAGCCGGATCTGTTGAGGGTTGTAGTCTCGTGGCGGTGACCCGGTCCGTGCCCAGGGAGTCAGACTAAGTGGCGTTGTATTAGCGGTAGATGTTGGACGACTACGCCACCCGTTGAATGCAGCAAAGGAGCTGCCGCTGCAGGGCAGACCGCTGAGGCCGGTGGTAGGATTGTGCAGCGTGGTAGTATCACCCCCAACGGGAGGGGTATGGCCTCAGGGCAGCCGACGTGGATGATGGGGGTAGCAGGAATCACTCAGAGACGATGCGGTGTAGTTCAGGGTCTTTACTGGTGATAAAGATAGACCCTCCCGGAGTACTGGCTAGCGATCGGGGCCTGGTCAGTCCTTGAGCAGATGGGATCTCCCCTGGCCAGGCGGAGTTGTAGGCCTCCCAAACTGACTGTACTCTTCTGGCTACCTTGCTAGAGGCGGGTATAAGTAGCCCACGTCCCTGAGTGTACCGTGTGGTGCTCACCCGTATGGCCGGTGACTCGGGGCCTTCTAGTGGCATCCGCTCCACGACGGCGGTGCTGGTCCCACGCGTGTGACCGTGCCTTCGGGTTTCTTGGCCAGAGGACCTGAAATCCCCTGCCGGGCGGTTTCTGCTGCTGGGTAAAGATTAGTCCCCACAGCCTCGGACTCCGGGTCCGGTGATAGCTTCTCAGTCAGGGCGAGCTCTGCAGCTGCCAGCCCCTGACTCCTTATAGCACTGCTCCCACAGAGCTCCTGATGTTCTTCTCCTATATCTGCTGCTCTTCTCTGTCTCTACTTCTTCTCTACTCACTAACCCTGCCTCAGCCCTAGGTTTATATAGGGGAAGTTCTTCCCCTCCCAGGACTGGGCAGGAGGTGTGGCATGCATAGGATTCCTGACCAGGAGACCTCCCACCTGCTCTCAGACGTAATATCTCTATCACTGTGGCAACCAGACCCCTGGGGTGTCACATATACACACATACATATACTGTATATATATATATATATATACTGCGCCCGGATAATCCGCTCCCAGAATTTACCTTCCCCCGTTAGTGTCAATTAACACATTAAGAGCAGAATGAATTTGGGTTTTGACATCTGCAGAAATGTGAAATTGATATAAACTTATTGCTTGCAATTTCATCTGCGAACGGTAACAAACACGCTGATTTCTCGCGCAATTATCCTTAATGTAAATTGCCGCGGTTCGGATGGTATACATCTCCGAGAGCTGAGATACGAGGCACCACGTGTGCAACCTGGCATCACTGCCCTTCTCGAGCCATTATAGACCGAAAAGCGGTGTTTATTTTATGGAAAATTGGCGATTATTAGCTCAAAGGGTCAATTACAAAAGATCTAAGATTTCTGGTCATGTGAACTGCCTGCGGTGGGCGCTCCAGCTCCTTCCTGCAGAGTAAACCTTGTGTTGGGCTTTTCTAGCAAAGTTGAGGTCACGAGCGGGTGCAATTAGGGAACATAGCGCAAAACGGACACAATAAAGAGTCAGTGTGAAATTAAAAAAAATAGTTTGGTTTTGTACATACAGCGCCACCCTTGACTACAGGCTATGTCTGGTATTGCAACTCAGTGTCATGGATGAATGGTGCAATACCAGATGCAGCTCATGAATGGGAAATAATTTGTTGCCTATAACAGCCTTAAAGAAAAGCTCGCTGGAGTAAGATGCTTCACATTTTTAGGAGGTGCATGTACTGTGATAGAATTGTCACCTCTAAATCTGTGCCAGCTTGTCATGAGCTGCACTTGGTGCACATAATAATAAGTCCTGCGACTGTCCCGATTCTCCTGCTCTGCAAACTGCCCTTGATTCTTCTTCAGTGGGCAGTTCTTCTTCATTAGCATTCTGCCAGCACTATAGGTGCTGGAATTTCCTTTCCTAATTTCCCTGTAAGCACTGCTCTTATTAAATCCCAGTAACTTGTCTACCCTGATCTGAAAGATCGTCTCATGTCATGTCTTTATGCAGAGTACCAGACAAGAGAGTAGTAACAGAAGCACAAAGACCCACCTACTCTACTTCCTGTACAGACGAAGCCACGCCCCACTTCCTGTACAGACAAAGCCACGCCCCACTTCCTTGTAGACAAAGCCCCGCCCCACTTTCTTGTAGACAAAGCCCAGCCCCACTTCCTGTACAAAGCCCTGTCCCACTTCCTGTACAAAGTCCCACCCCCACTTCCTGTATGGACAAAGTCCCACCCAAAATTCCTGTACAAAGCCCTGGCCTCACTTCCTGTATAAAGCCCTGCCCCACTTCCTGTACAAAGCCCCGCCCCCACTTCCTGTACAAAGCTCCACCCTCACTTCTTGTATAGATCAAGCCGAGCCCGCCAGGACAAGAGCTGCAGGGTCTCGGGTGGGGGTCCCTCTATAACTCCTCTGCACCCCTATAGAGCACATGGAACAAGGCCTCTTCTATATAATAGAGACACTTTTTGGGTTTCTTTTAAACAAGTATCTTCCCTGGTGTCTTCTGGGCAATTAACCTGTCGATTTCCAGGGGTCACCGCCACAAATTACAACCCCCCAAATGATGAAAGCAGTAAACGTTCAGTTCACAGCTTTCCGTGGTGGCTGCAGTATATTTTACACTTTAAGGAGAGTGTTAATTGAAAAGGAGCTGAGCCGCGGCCCGGGCTCCTCCGTAATATCTCGTCTTGAGGATCTAAACTCCCTTTTTCTATGACCTCCTAACTAAATAGTCACCTATCACCATCACTCACATCCAGACACTCGCGTGTCACCACCTTCTTCATTTTTCTCTTATTTTTCAGTCTCTTTCACCACTTTTAATCAACCTAGAAATGACACATTGCTTTTACATGGAGCCCGGCATTGCTCACCCGAAATAACCCAGTGACGTCTACAGGAACGAGGAGGGGGGTGCGCTATAATGGAAAGCAGGACTCCACCAGTACAAGGCAGCTATTTCCATCTGAGAAGAGTCGCGAGGCCTTCTAATCTTGGCTCGTGATGTAACGAAAAAAACAATTAACTCCTGTTTATTTTTTTATGCTGATACATTGTAATTGATAAAAGACGTTGGCCTTAAATTATCCATCCGTGCCGAGAACCGCGCAGAGCAGACTCCGGTCCGTGGATATTAACATTATTCAGG
Organism: Phyllobates terribilis; assembly: GCF_046119375.1. Lineage (NCBI taxonomy): Eukaryota > Metazoa > Chordata > Amphibia > Anura > Dendrobatidae > Phyllobates > Phyllobates terribilis. The sequence goes on from NW_027362768.1 coordinate 195,596,834, forward strand.
TCATTGATTATTGCCAGGGGCTCGGTTCGGAGAATGTCATTTACCGTAGTCCGCCATCTTTTCGTTTTCCGATGCCGTTGAGTTAAATAACTTGATTTCGACTTTGGGCTCTTTACTACGTGACCAGGTTAATGCGCCAGGATCTGGACTGAAGGATTTCTGGAAATATAATTCCTAATAAAAAAATAATAATTTCCTGAAAGTTAATGGAATGAAGTTCAGTTGTGGGGCAGATGCATAACATTTGGTTGGATGGTTCGAGTGAACTTGCTGCTGTCGACAGACCTGGGTGAGAAGGAAGGATAGAGAAAATTGAGAAGTGTCCACATATGACTACAAGGGGCAAAAATGAGCCATGTGGTGGCCATCGACAGCAGAGGGGCCCATACAAGAGAGAGGTGACTATCAGGATTAAGACATCCAAAGACAGTGAGAGGAGCTGAGAAGGTGGTGGACCTCTCTGCCTATAAGGTCCATGTGCATGTCCAGGCAGCACGAAGGCTACGTCCACCATTGCTTCAGAAAATTTACTGCTTTGCATTTCATTTTCTCCAGATATTCGCCAGGTCGGATCACCTATACCATTTTATGCACAGATACAACAGAGGAATAAATGGCAGACGTGTCCCAGCCAATCTCCATGGTTATCATGGGGCTGATCCAAAGGAAAGCTACCGACCAACTGGCCTTTGGGATTAATTACCATCCTGCCCATAACTGTGTATACAAGTGTGCATGCCACCTGATCATACCCCTCTACCATCCTCCTATTTCCAATATTTTTTACAGGCTGGTAGCCCAGTGACATGGGTCCGGGAACCGAACAGCATGGCTGGCTCCATGGACTGGACAAATAGTGATGGTGATCGTAGACTTAACATAAATTAGTGAATATAGAAAATACTAAAGATGAAAGTCAGGAAAGTCTGATCGGTGCACAGCGCTACTAATGTGAGGAAACAGGTGAAGATTTTGTCTTGGAAGTTGCCATTACTAAGCAGCCAGAAAAGGGGAAACCTCTGAATCCATAGGTACTGTATACAGTCCTGTGGGGTCTGGCACCGTGTGTTATGTAAAACTGTAGCCACTTGTTATGTCTCACCTGGTGAGGTGGATCTGACTCGCCCCCTGGGCCGTGGGGCACTCGGAGCCGGGCAATAGGGAGACGATGGGGGTAGTAGTGGCAACCCGGTCCGTGGCTCAGGGTGGTCAGACCAGTGGCAGTCCCTTATAAGTAACGTCCGACTACGCCACCCGTGGATTGCGGTTAGTGCTAACCGCCGCTGCAGTGCAGACCTCTGGGGCAGATGTAAATGTGCAGCTCCGAATAGTACAACTCCCCACGGGAAGAGTAGGGCCCCAGGGCAGTGTATGATGGATGATGGAGGGGATAATTCCAACCGCGTTAGCCAGGAAACGGAGGCCTCTTAAACAGTTCAGGGTCTTTATTAGAACAGGTAAAACGACCCAGAAACAGGCCCAGCTAGGAGGGGGGCCTGGATGTCTGAGAGCAAGTGGGAAGCTGGCCCTGGTCAGGGTGAGGGTGTCGGCCTACCGTGCTCTCTGTGCTCCTTCTGGCTATTTCCCTTCTGGTAATGTAACAGCCCACGTTCCTGAGCTCACCGTGTCCTCTCGCCCGTATGGCTTGCAACTCGGGTCCCTTTCTGCTCCCGGCCTGGTACGGCTGTGCTGGTCCCTTCTGCTGTGGCGGAGCCTCCGGGCTTCTTAGGCCAAGGAACATACAGTCCCCTGCGGACTGGTTATCTGCTGTAGGATGTGGAATCCTCACAGCCTCAGACACCAAAGTCTGGTGGATTAGTTTCTTTATCTGCCAGGACAGACTCACTTCGCCTTTTGTCCCTGGCTTGTGGCTCTCCTACTGCCACACGTCCTCTTAGGCTGCAACACAACTGTCTGTCCCTGCTCTGGGACACCTCTCAATCCAGAGACAGGTTGTCCAGTTCTCTCTAACCCTGCCCCCAGTTCCAGCTTTTATAGGGGCAGCCTGCTCCCCCTACTGGCCTGGGACAGGAGGTATTGCATGCTAATGGCCCTTGACTAGAGGACCTCCCCCTTGCTCTCAGACACAGCTTTATTATACATTTGTGGCATCCAGGCCAGGGTGACACATTCCCCCCTAGTAAAATGTAGTACTCCGGGACTAAACAATAAACAAAGACAATATGCATGACCATAAAACATCAGTAGACAAACGACGCACAGGTTGAGTTCTTAAGGTCACAGTGTGGTCTGTGACCGGGTGTCCATTTCACCAACACAACGGGGAGCCTTAACCAGGTGGGGGTCTGTCCTAGCCCCAAGTCCTATACAGTCTTAGTTCATTCCTTGGTCAGGCTCCGAACGCAGTCCATACAAAGTCCCGGTTATTAAAAGTCCATAACCTTTGAGTCCGTACGGTAACTGTAAGAAACTGAAATACACAATTACTAATCATGCATGTAACTTTGGAAACATTTCAACACTTGGCAACAGGGTTATTTACAGTTTTAGTGCACCCTATATTCTCCAGCGAGCGGGTATCTGCCCCTTTGTGCTCCTGGTTGACCTGTGTAACCCACTGTCTGGTGGTGGACCGACCTGGTTTTCTTCACTACCATTTAGGGTACAGTTAGTGGCTAGACTTACAGGCAGGGCAGGCAGCTGTCTGCGGGTCCTCTGGCTTACCGCAGGCATGGCAGGCTCACTGTCAGCAGAGGGTTGACTCTCCTGGGCTGCTGGTACTGGCTCTTCTGCCTCTGGAACTGCTTGCTCTTCTTCACCTTCCGGCTCTGGTGTAGGTTGTTGCTGAACCAGTTGCAGGAAATGCAGGACGGGTACCACTATGGCATCGTTTATTCGAGTCCAGGACTGAGTGAACCCTCCGAGAACGGTGCTGATCATTTCTTCCTTGTCCTCTGCGGGTTCAAGGTCACTTTGATCCTCTTCTGCACTACGGAGTTGCTCGGGGCACCTTTTTAGGTGGTCTCTGGAGACGGTACTAGTGGTTTCTCCTCCATCCTTGGTGATCACGCACACCTTCGAGTTGTCGTGATCAGACTGCAGTACGATGTAGGGTTCCCTTTCCCACTGGTCGTCCAACTTATGTAGCCTTCTCTTTCGCTTCAGGACCTGCTCACCAGGTTCTAGGGGACCAGCAGGGGCGTGTTGGTTGAAGAGTCTTTCTTGCCTTTCTCTCACCTGGGCCAGGCTCTTCTCCACACTCTCCTGTACCTTCTTGTACTGCAGTCGCCTCTCCGTATCCCAGTCCGCATCCGGGGAGGTGTCCTCAGGTGTTAGGACTCCCATCTCCAGATCTAGGGGCAGCTTACCTGGTCTTGCTCGCATCAGGTAAGCCGGGGCGCAGTTTGTAGCGTTCACCGGGATATGGTTGCATAAGTCTATCAGGTCCGGCAGTTTTTCTGGCCACAGGCTGCGTTCCTCCAGGGCCAACGTCTTCAGGAGATCAATGACTATATTGTTCATTTTCTCACACATCCCGTTGGCTTGTGGGTGGTAAGGCTTTGTCCGAATCTTCTTACAGCCATAGAGGTTGCAGAACTCTTGGAAGATTTCGGCCTTGAACGCTGGACCCTGGTCTGTCAGGACTTGTTCCGGATACCCGTGTGGACGGCAGAAGTATTGCTGGAAGTCTTTTACCGGGACCACCACTAGAAAACGGGAATAGTGGTCCACGATTGTCAGGGCGTAGATGTATCCTGACCGACTTGAAGCCAATTTGACGTGGTCCAGAGCTACCAGCTCAAGAGGCTGCTGGGTGACGATGGGCTTCAAGGGTGTCTTCTGGCTGGTGCGGTCTTTTCTCCTTAAGTTACAAGGGCTACAGTCCCTGCACCACTTCTCTACAGCCCCTCTCATGCCGACCCAAAAGAACCATCCTCTTAGCAGGAACTCCAGTTTCTTCCAACCGAAGTGCCCCGCTCTGTCATGGTAAGCCCTCAGGACCATAGCTGCATCCCGCCTTGGGACCACGACTTGCCAGGTCAGCACGTGTGTACGGTGGTTGACAAGTCTTCTGCACAGCTTGCCTTCATAGAGGAACAGCTTGCTCTTCTCTTTCCATAGCTGCTTGGCTTCCTCTGGAGCATCCGGATCTAAGCGGGTGGGAGTATTGAGCGGCCCCATACCGGTGAAACGCGGGGAGTTCTACCTCCTCCAGCTCTTCTTCGTCACCTTCAGGTAAGTGAGGCATTCTCGATAGGGCGTCACCATTGGCATTGGTTTTGCCTGCCCAGTACTTGATCACGAAATCATAATTGGAGAGACGGGCCATCCACCGCTGTTCCAGGGCACCAAGACTTGCACTGTCTAGGTGTGTTAACGGGTTGTTGTCCGTGTACACAGTGAACTTCGCAGAGGCCAGGTAATGCTTGAAGCGTTCCGTTACGGCCCACACCACCGCCAAGAATTCTAGCTTGAAGGAGCTGTAATTCTCCGGGTTCCTCTCGGTGGGCCTCAGCTTCCGGCTGGCGTACGCGATCACCCTTTCTCTGCCCTGTTGGTTTTGTGACAGTACGGCTCCCAGTCCCACATTACTGGCGTCGGTGTGGAGAATAAAAGGCTGGCCATAATCAGGGTAGGCCAGGATCTCATCCCCTGTGAGGGCCATCTTCAACTGGCGGAAGGACTCCTCTTCCGGTTTATCCCACTTGAAGGGTGGCTTTTGGCTTCTGAACTTAGACTGTCCTATTAGGAGGTCCTGCATAGGAGCTGCCATCTTAGTGAACCCTAAGATGATTCTATGGGAATGTTTAGCTTGCAAAAAAGAAGACTGAGAGGAGACTTAATAGCTGTCTACAAATATGTCAAGGGCTGTCACATTGTAGAAGGATCATCTTTATTCTCATTTGCACAAGGAAAGACTAGAAGCAATGGGATGAAACTAAATGGGAGGAGACACAGATTAGATATTAGAAAAAACTTTTTGACAGTTAGGGTGATTAATGAGTGGAACAGGCTGCCACGAGAGGTGGTGAGTTCCCCTTCAATGGACGTCTTCAAACAGAGGCTGGACAGACATCTGTCTGAGATGATCTAGTGAATCCTGCTTTGAGCAGGGGGTTGGACCAGATGACCCAGGAGGTCCCTTCCAACTCTACCATTCTATGAACCCGGGGATGAACCTTCGGTAGTAGCCTACCAACCCGAGGAATTGCCTCACTTCCTTGATGTTCGAAGGGCTTGGCCAGCTCTTGATTGCCGTGACCTTGTCAGGGTCGGGGGCTATTCCTTCCGCACTTACCATGTGCCCTAGGTACTGGACCTTCGGTTTCAACAGGTGACACTTTGATGGTTTCACCTTCAGGCCATAGCCTGCCAGGGCTTCGAACACCTCGGCCAGGTGCTTTAGATGGTCCTCGTAAGTCTTCGAATAGACGATCACGTCGTCCAGGTAAAGGAGGACCGTCTCGAAGTTTCGGTGCCCTAGACAGCATTCCATCAGCCTCTGGAAGGTCCCTGGTGCGTTGCAGAGCCCGAAGGGCATACAGTTGAACTCGCTCAGTCCCATCGGGGTGGTGAAGGCGGTCTTCTCCTTGTCAGCCTCTGCCACAGGAACCTGCCAGTACCCGCTAGTAAGGGCCAAAGTAGAAAAGAAGTTAGCTGATTTTAGTGAGGCTAAAGACTCTTCTATTCTAGGCAGCGGATATGCGTCTTTGTGGGTGATACGGTTGATTTGTCTATAGTCCACGCACATTCTCATGGTGCCGTCTTTCTTTTTTACCAGAACCAGGGGGGCTGCCCAGGGGCTACAGCTATCTCTAATGACCCCAGCTTCTTTCATTTCCCGCAGCATACCCTTGGCGTCTTGATAATGTGTAGGGGGTACAGGCCTGTGTCTCTCTTTTATTGGTGGGTGGCTCCCTGTGGGGATGTGGTGTTCTATCCCTTTTACTCTGCCGAAGTCCAGCGGGTGCTTACTAAAGACTCTCTCGTACTCCTGTACCACCCGGTAGACTCCTTGTTTTTGGTGCAGGGGAGTGGAGTCAGCACCCAAATGGAGTTTCTGGCACCAGTCCTCCTTTTGTTTCTGGGAGCCATTACCCCCCGCCTGTGGAGATGGAGGCAAAGGCTCCACGGCCCTGATAGCTTTGTGTTCGACAACAAACAGTTTGGCAAGTGTAGCGTACCTGGGTAAGTGTACCTCTCTCTCCCCAATGTTGAGAATGCGAACGGGCACCCTCCCATGTCGGACATCAACCACCCCCCGGGCTGTCAAAATGGTGGGCCTGCTGTCTGAGTACACGGGTTCTACCATGGTTTGGTAGTCTCTACCTCTCAACCCGATTGCAGTCCGACACCAGATCATCATTTCACTTTTGGGAGGCATGGAAATGGGGAATGGGTCACTCAGTCTTACGATACCGATCTCACCACCAGACAGTTCTACCTGCTGCCGTCTCATCAGGGCTTTTATCTCCTTGTTGAGGACTCTCTGTTGGCTGGAACTAGCATTCACCGCCACCTGTTGTAGAATTACAATTACCTCTGAAAGACAATTTTCAATCACGTTAGTACCCACAGTTATTTTAGGGTGACTTTCACGACGGTCAATGTCCACAATAATTACTCCCTGTGCCGGTAGTTCAACTTTACCAATCTTAATGGTCATCTCCTTGAACCCCATCTGCGGCACGGGCAAGCCATTACTGGCGATGATGCTCAAGTCACTGTCTGGATACCGTGTGATATCAGCATCAGTCCAATACTGCTTAAAAAGTACATAAGGGATTGTGGTTACTTGCGACCCGGTATCCAGCAAGGCGCTCATGGGGATACCGTCCAGCACCACGGGTAAAACCGGGCGCCCCCCAACGTACTTATTGCGCCAATTGTAAGGGCCTGGTGATCTTATGCCTGGGGGTTGGCCCTCTGCCCCAGGTTGGACCCGTTTAAATTACAGTACCTGGAAATGTGTCCGGGCTGGTTGCATCGACGGCAAATGGGCTGTCCATCCTCTGCGTAGCGGTCTGTGGGCCTCCCTCTGAACGACGGGGTCCTCCTCTGTCGACGCCACGGGACATCCTCCGGACTTGAAGCCAACTCGATGGGTCTTGACGGGTCCACTTGTAACGCCTGGACGGTCCTGGTCAACGCCGCGACGCTCCTGGTCAGCTCCTGGACTTGGTGGTGCAGATCTTTCGACGGGGCTTGGTTCAAGGCCTGTGCATCGGCCCCCACAGAGTCCATAGAGGAGGGCGCCGCCTCCTGGTGGTAGGTGAGAACAGGGCGCCGGGGGTTTATAGCGCCACTTGTTGCGGGTTCACGGAGCACCCTTATGGCCCTGTCCTTGAATTGGGCAAAGGTCAGATCAGGGTTCTGAAAGAACATGAGGCGCAGCTGGGTCCTGTGGGCGCTAGACAGCAGACCTTCTATGAACTGTTCGGTTAGTAGCTTATCCGTATCCTGCACGCTGCCAGGGTCAGCTTGTTTGATGGCTCTCAAGGCTTCCTGCAAATTTAGGGCATAGTCTCTGATGCTGTCCTGTGCCCGCTGCTTACATCCATAGAACCGCATTTTAATTTCAGCGGAGGTACGGGTATCAAAGGTACCCCGCAGCAGGGCTAGAATGTCCTTTACGGTCCTTTTCTCCTCAGTGGGCCATGACTTTACCTCCCGCTGGGCTGCACCAGTTAACTGCCCCGTCAGTATGCTGACCTTCTGTTCCTCTGTCAGGGGGTAAACCTGGAACAAACTGTACAGCCTTTCCTTAAAGTCAGTTAGGGCATGGGGCTCCCCTGAATACTTAGGCAGCCAGGCCGCTCCAGGGATGTAGGGCAGGGAAAATGGCATCACCGCTGCTGCAGCTGTGCTGGTGGTAGAAGGTCCCTCCGCGTCCGTCATCTTCCTCCCCCCTAGTTAAGCGTGGCCTACTTTCCGACGATCCTCTTCTGTAGGCCGCGGCTCCGCTGCTGCTGCTCTGGACGAGGACCTTGCGTCGCGTCCTGGTGACGTCAGCGTCGCTCTCTCTCCCTTCCAGGACCTTGCGCAGCGTCTTTGCGTAGGGCGGAGCTTCGGGTCTCGCGCGGTTTGGACGTCCACGCCCCTCTTCTTCCCGCGCAGCGTCCTGAAGATGGCGTCCGATGGCGGGAAAACGGCTGAAGATGGCGGGAACCGACGGAAGATGGCGGGAAACAGCTCCGGATGGCGGGAAAACTCTTCTTCAGGTGTGTGTACAGTCTTTTTCAGGCACGCAATACCCGTTTATGGCGGGTTGGTTACTATCCTGCCGACTACGCCAAAGCTGACTCGCCCCCTGGGCCGTGGGGCACTCGGAGCCGGGCAATAGGGAGACGATGGGGGTAGTAGTGGCAACCCGGTCCCGTGGCTCAGGGTGGTCAGACCAGTGGCAGTCCCTTATAAGTTTTAAGTAACGTCCGACTACGCCACCCGTGGATTGCGGTCAGTGCTAACCGCCGCTGCAGTGCAGACTTCTGGGGCAGATGTAAATGTGCAGCTCCGAATAGTACAACTCCCCACGGGAAGAGTAGGGCCCCAGGGCAGTGTATGATGGATGATAGAGGGGATGATTCCAACCGCGTTAGCCAGGAAACGGAGGCCTCTTAACAGTTCAGGGTCTTTATTAGAACAGGTAAAACGACCCAGAAACAGGCCCGGCTAGGAGGGGGCCTGGATGTCTGAGAGCAAGTGGGAAGCTGGCCCTGGTCAGGGTGAGGGTGTCGGCCTACCGTGCTCTCTGTGCTCCTTCTGGCTATTTCCCTTTGGTAATGTAACAGCCCACGTTCCTGAGCTCACCGTGTCCTCTCGCCCGTATGGCTTGCAACTCGGGTCCCTTTCTGCTCCCGGCCTGGTACGGCTGTGCTGGTCCCTTCTGCTGTGGCGGAACCTCCGGGCTTCTTAGGCCAAGGAACATACAGTCCCCTGCGGACTGGTTCTCTGCTGTAGGATGTGGAATCCTCACAGCCTCAGACACCAAAGTCTGGTGGATTAGTTTCTTTATCTGCCAGGACAGACTCACTTCGCCTTTTGTCCCTGGCTCGTGGCTCTCCTACTGCCACACGTCCTCTTAGGCTGCAACACAACTGTCTGTCCCTGCTCTGGGACACCTCTCAATCCAGAGACAGGTTGTCCAGTTCTCTCTAACCCTGCCCCCAGCTCCAGCTTTTATAGGGGCAGCCTGCTCCCCCTACTGGCCTGGGACAGGAGGTATTGCATGCTAATGGCCCTTGACTAGAGGACCTCCCCCTTGCTCTCAGACACAGCTTTATTATATATTTGTGGAATCCAGGCCAGGGTGACACAGATCCACAAAGCCCTTGGTCCAGATGAGCGGTTGTTAGGCAGCACGGACAGAGGACGCTGGTGCAGTGGAGTGGTCCAGTTGGAGTAGCGGGGAGTCTGAGCAATGAGGAACTGGAAAGTAGTACAAGAGGTTCAGGGGCACAATGGATTCGGATCCAGCAGAATTGCACTTTATATCCCAATCACTTGCATCAGAGATAATAAGCAGCAGTACCCAATAGTGGGCAGTAAGCAGCGCATGGGGTCGCTGTGTTCTGCCACCTACATTGCTCTTATCTGCTGGAGCAGTTTTCAGTTGATCAGTGTGGGTGCCTAGTTTCGGACCCTTACTGAACCCATATCGATGACAAATCCTATGGAAACTCCATCAATACATCAATCCCCTACAGTCTCTGTAACTCAGCGGTATAGCAGAACTGAGACTTGTGACAGAGTTCAAGCTCAGAAGGGCCCAAAGTATGGTATAGCAGAGCTAGGTTTGTACTGAGACCTAAAAATATTTAGATTTGATAGTCCTCAGTGGTTGATACCTTTTAATGGCTAACTGAAAAGATAGTAACAAATTGCAAGCTTTCGAGACTAAGCCTGATGAAGAGACCTGAGAAGTCTCGAAAGCTTGCAGTTTGTTACCATCTTTTCAGTTAGCCATTAAAAGGTATCAACCACTGAGGACTCTCAAATCTAAATATTTTTCTATCTACTGGCTAACACGGTACAAGAATATATATATATTTTCCCTATACTGAGACCTAGGCAGTGCTGGCATAGTGATAAGGTTGGATTCACACTCACAGCGATATATCTGAGCTGGGTTTGTCACTGAGGTTAAGCTGAGCAGCAGTATAGCAAAGCTTTCAAGCCATATAACAGAGCTGGGTTTGTGACAAAGTCAAGGCAGAGATTGCACAGTGATAAGACTTGGGTTCCCAGCAATATTTCAAAGTTGCATTTGTCTCTGAATAAAAGACTAAGCTGACCAGCCATATAGCAGAGCTGGTTTTGTCACAGAGTCCAAGACAGAGGTGGCCAGAAGTGTAGAAGAGTTGGGCTTATTATGAGGTTCTAGGGCTGAAGCAGATAATGTAATCAGCATTACCTGCTACACCCAGGTGGCGTGCGACCTGAGCTATATGGCCCGATTGAGTGATGACACATAAGTGTTTTGGATGCCTAGGCCAGGGTGCAGGGGGCCCAGGTGGCAGTGGTTGGTGCGGTGCCCAACACTGAATCCAGGAGACATGAGTGATGGTGCTCCATACGCTTCTGCTTTGTGGAACCATAGGCTCTGCATACGTCGTGTCCTTTTCCAAGGCCTGAAACAATCTACTTCATCCATGCACTTGAGCTTTGCAAAAAGTGATATTTTATGACGGTTGATCCTCTACAAAGCAATAAAGCCAATAAAGTGGAGAAGAGGAGCCAAGAGATGACTGCTGGAGGGAGATATTGGGATGGGGTAAAACTCCAATATCACTTGATTTATGGCATCATTTGGGGGCACCAAATAGCCCCCTCTTTGCATCTTGTGTGGCCTCTAGTCAGAATATTATTATTATTACTATTATTTATTATTATAGCGCCATTTATTCCATGGCGCTTTACATGTGAAAAAGGGGTATAATACAAGAACAATTACAATAATCTTGAACACAATGTGACAGCGACTGGTACAGGAGGAGCGAGGACCCTGCCCGCGAGGGCTCACAATCTACAGGGGATGGGTGAGGATACAGTAGGTGAGGGTAGAGCTGGTCGTGCAGCGGTATGGTGGAGCGAGGACCCTGCCCGCGAGGGCTCACAATCTACAAGGGATGGGTGAGGATACAGTAGGTGAGGGCAGAGCTGGTCGTGCAGCGGTATGGTGGAGCGAGGACCCTGCCCGCGAGGGCTCACAATCTACAAGGGATGGGTGAGGATACAGTAGGTGAGGGTAGAGCTGGTCGTGCAGCGGTATGGTGGAGCGAGGACCCTGCCCGCGAGGGCTCACAGTCTACAAGGGATGGGTGAGGATACAGTAGGTGAGGGTAGAGCTGGTCGTGCAGCGGTGTGGTGGAGCGAGGACCCTGCCCGCGAGGGCTCACAATCTACAGGGGATGGGTGAGGATACAGTAGGTGAGGGTAGAGCTGGTCGTGCAGCGGTATGGTGGAGAGAGGACCCTGCCCGCGAGGGCTCACAGTCTACAGGGGATGGGTGAGGATACAGTAGGTGAGGGTAGAGCTGGTCATGCAGCGGTATGGTGGAGCGAGGACCCTGCCCACGAGGGCTCACAATCTACAAGGGATGGGTGAGGATACAGTAGGTGAGGGTAGAGCTGGTCGTGCAGTGGTATGGTGGAGCGAGGACCCTGCCCGCGAGGGCTCACAGTCTACAAGGGGTGGGTGAGGATACAGTAGGTGAGGGTAGAGCTGGTCGTGCAGCGGTATGGTGGAGCGAGGTCCCTGCCCGCGAGGGCTCACAGTCTACGATATAAGGGAAGTCCTGGATTCTTCTGTTCCGGGGCCCCATGGGCTCCTCTGATACATTGTATTAATTGTTCCAGTTTTTGCTCTGCCTCCAGGTGTGAATTCACATCGTACGTTGGGTTATGTCAGATTCGTCGATCCTTACTGTTTCCCTTCTGCCTTCGTGTGAATACATGAGGCACAATTCTCTGCAGAATGCTTTGAAGCTGGGTACATAAAACGTGGCGAAACGTTCCTGCGTGTCTCCCTGACTGCTACATATATAGCGCTTGATGTATTTTCATGAATTTATGGATTTTATTTACATGCGTGAAAGCCGTCCTTGTTGTTATTATGGAATTAATCAATTATTCAGTGTTTGAAAGCACAAATGAATTCCATCCGGCGAGGGCGATGTCGACTGTTTATTATGTTTGATATTCTGATTATGGTTTGACAATGGGTCAATTAGCCGCATTCTCTGTACTTTGTCTATGTATGCGCCTGACTATTGATCTGCTGGAGGAGCCGAGCTCCGGGGGAATGTGTTAATTCTTTTCATCCATCACTTTTTGATCCTTTTCTAGTAGATTTAAGTCCAGTGATAGCTGAGAGGTGCTATGAAATAGTTTATTTAAAGTATACTATCAGGCCTAATGCACATGGAAAAAGCAGGAGCACGGAGAAATGCCGAGTCCATGTGGGTCTGTTCAACGGAACCATAGATATTCCATACAGTCCTGTACTGAGGAGCCATAGACACTCCATACAGTCCTGTACTGAGGAGCCATAGACACTCCATACAGTCCTGTACTGAGGAGCCATAGACACTCCATACAGTCCTGTACTGAGGAGCCATAGACACTACATACAGTCCTGTGCTGAGGAGCCATAGACACTCCATACAGTCCTGTACTGAGGAGCCATAGACACTCCATACAGTCCTGTGCTGAGGAGCCATAGACATTCCATACAGTCCTGTACTGAGGAGCCATAGACACTACATACAGTCCTGTACTGAGGAGCCATAGACACTCCATACAGTCCTGTACTGAGGAGCCATAGACACTACATACAGTCCTGTACTGAGGAGCCATAGACACTCCATACAGTCCTGTACTGAGGAGCCATAGACACTACATACAGTCCTGTACTGAGGAGCCATAGACACTACATACAGTCCTGCACTGAGGAGCCATAGACACTACATACAGTCCTGTACTGAGGAGCCATAGGCACTACATACAGTCCTGTACTGAGGAGCCATAGACACTACATACAGTCCTGTACTGAGGAGCCATAGACACTACATACAGTCCTGTACTGAGGAGCCATAGACACTACATACAGTCCTGTACTGAGGAGCCATAGGCACTACATACAGTCCTGTACTGAGGAGCCATAGGCACTCCACACAGTCCTGTACTGAGGAGCTATAGACACTACAAACAGTCCTGTACTGAGGAGCCACAGACACTACAAATAGTCCTGTACTGAGGAGCCATAGACACTACATACAGTCCTGTACTGAGGAGCCATAGACACTCCATACAGTCCTGTACTGAGGAGCCATAGACACTCCATACAGTCCTGTACTGAGGAGCCACAGACACTACAAACAGTCCTGTACTGAGGAGCCATAGACACTACATACAGTCCTGTACTGAGGAGCCATAGACACTCCATACAGTCCTGTACTGAGGAGCCATAGACACTACATACAGTCCTGTACTGAGGAGCCATAGACACTACATACAGTCCTGTACTGAGGAGACATAGACACTACATACAGTCCTGTACTGAGGAGCCATAGACACTCCATACAGTCCTGTACTGAGGAGCCACAGGCACTACATACAGTCCTGTACTGAGGAGCTATAGACACTACATACAGTCCTGTACTGAGGAGCCATAGACACTCCATACAGTCCTGTACTGAGGAGCCATAGACACTCCATACAGTCCTGTACTGAGGAGCCATAGACACTCCATACAGTCCTGTACTGAGGAGACATAGACACTACATACAGTCCTGTACTGAGGAGCCATAGACACTCCATACAGTCCTGTACTGAGGAGCCATAGACACTCCATACAGTCCTGTACTGAGGAGCCACAGACACTCCATACAGTCCTGTACTGAGGAGACATAGACACTCCATACAGTCCTGTACTGAGGAGCCATAGACACTCCATACAGTCCTGTACTGAGGAGACATAGACACTCCATACAGTCCTGTACTGAGGAGACATAGACACTACATACAGTCCTGTACTGTGGAGACATAGACACTACATACAGTCCTGTACTGTGGAGACATAGACACTCCATACAGTCCTGTACTGAGGAGACATAGACACTACATACAGTCCTGTACTGTGGAGACATACACACTCCATACAGTCCTGTACTGAGGAGACATAGACACTCCATACAGTCCTGTGCTGTGGAGACATACACACTCCATACAGTCCTGTACTGAGGAGACATAGGCACTCCATACAGTCCTGTGCTGTGGAGACATACACACTCCATACAGTCCTGTACTGAGGAGACATAGGCACTCCATACAGTCCTGTACTGAGGAGCCATAGACACTACATACAGTCCTGTACTGTGGAGACATAGACACTACATACAGTCCTGTACTGTGGAGACATAGACAGTCCATACAGTCCTGTACTGAGGAGACATAGACACTCCATACAGTCCTGTACTGTGGAGACATACACACTCCATACAGTCCTGTACTGAGAAGACATAGACACTACATACAGTCCTGTACTGTGGAGACATAGACACTCCATACAGTCCTGTACTGAGGAGCCATAGACACTCCATACAGTCCTGTACTGAGGATACATAGACACTACATACAGTCCTGTACTGAGGAGCTATAGACACTACATACAGTCCTGTACTGAGGATCCATAGGCACTACATACAATCCTGTACTGAGGAGCCATAGACTCTCCATACAGTCCTGTACTGAGGAGACATAGACACTACATACAGTCCTGTACTGAGGAGCCATAGACACTCCATACAGTCCTCTACTGAGGAGACATAGACACTCCATACAGTCCTGTACTGAGGAGACATAGACACTCCATACAGTCCTGTACTGAGGAGCCATAGACACTCCATACAGTCCTGTACTGAGGAGCCATAGACACTCCATACAGTCCTGTACTGAGGATCCATAGACACTACATACAGTCCTGTACTGAGGAGCTATAGACACTACATACAGTCCTGTACTGAGGATCCATAGGCACTACATACAATCCTGTACTGAGGAGCCATAGACTCTCCATACAGTCCTGTACTGAGGAGACATAGACACTACATACAGTCCTGTACTGAGGAGCCATAGACACTCCATACAGTCCTCTACTGAGGAGACATAGACACTCCATACAGTCCTGTACTGAGGAGACATAGACACTCCATACAGTCCTGTACTGAGGAGCCATAGACACTCCATACAGTCCTGTACTGAGGAGCCATAGACACTACATACAGTCCTGTACTGAGGAGACATAGGCACTCCATACAGTCCTGTACTGAGGAGCCATATACACTACATACAGTCCTGTACTGAGGATCCATAGGCACTACATACAATCCTGTACTGAGGAGCCATAGACACTCCATACAGTCCTGTACTGAGGAGACATAGACACTACATACAATCCTGTACTGAGGAGCCATAGACACTCCATACAGTCCTGTACTGAGGAGACATAGACACTACATACAATCCTGTACTGAGGAGCCATAGACACTCCATACAGTCCTGTACTGTGGAGACATAGACATTCCATACAGTCCTGTACTGAGGAGCCACAGACACTACATACAGTCCTGTACTGAGGAGACATAGGCACTCCATACAGTCCTGTACTGAGGAGCCATATACACTACATACAGTCCTGTACTGAGGAGACATAGACACTACATACAGTCCTGTACTGAGGAGACATAGACACTACATACAATCCTGTACTGAGGAGCCATATACACTCCATACAGTCCTGTACTGAGGAGACATAGACACTACATACAGTCCTGTACTGAGGAGCCATAGACACTCCATACAGTCCTGTACTGAGGAGACATAGACATTCCATACAGTCCTGTACTGAGGAGCCATAGACACTACATACAGTCCTGTACTGAGGAGCCATAGACACTCCATACAGTCCTGTACTGAGGAGCCATAGACACTCCATACAGTCCTGTACTGAGGAGCCACAGACACTCCATACAGTCCTGTACTGAGGAGCCACAGACACTACATACAGTCCTGTACTGAGGAGACATAGGCACTACATACAGTCCTGTACTGAGGAGCCATATACACTACATACAGTCCTGTACTGAGGAGACATAGACACTACATACAGTCCTGTACTGTGGAGACATAGACATTCCATACAGTCCTGTACTGAGGAGCCACAGACACTACATACAGTCCTGTACTGAGGAGACATAGGCACTCCATACAGTCCTGTACTGAGGAGCCATATACACTACATACAGTCCTGTACTGAGGAGACATAGACACTACATACAGTCCTGTACTGAGGAGACATAGACACTACATACAATCCTGTACTGAGGAGCCATATACACTCCATACAGTCCTGTACTGAGGAGACATAGACACTACATACAGTCCTGTACTGAGGAGCCATAGACACTCCATATAGTCCTGTACTGAGGAGACATAGACATTCCATACAGTCCTGTACTGAGGAGCCATATACACTACATACAGTCCTGTACTGAGGATCCATAGGCACTACATTCAATCCTGTACTGAGGAGCCATAGACACTCCATACAGTCCTGTACTGAGGAGCCATAGACACTACATACAGTCCTGTACTGAGGAGCCATAGACACTCCATACAGTCCTGTACTGAGGAGCCACAGACACTCCATACAGTCCTGTACTGAGGAGCCACAGACACTACATACAGTCCTGTACTGAGGAGCCATAGACACTACATACAGTCCTGTACTGAGGACCCATAGACACTCCATACAGTCCTGTACTGAGGATCCATAGGCACTACATACAGTCCTGTACTGAGGAGCCATAGACACTCCATACAGTCCTGTACTGAGGAGCCATAGACACTCCATACAGTCCTGTACTGAGGAGCCACAGACACTACATACAGTCCTGTACTGAGGAGTTATAGGCACTCCATACAGTCCTGTACTGAGGAGCCATATACACTCCATACAGTCCTGTACTGAGGAGCCATAGACACTACATACACTCCTGTACTGAGGAGCCATAGACACTCCATACAGTCCTGTACTGAGGAGCCACAGACACTCCATACAGTCCTGTACTGAGGAGCCACAGACACTACATACAGTCCTGTACTGAGGAGCCATAGACACTACATACAGTCCTGTACTGAGGACCCATAGACACTCCATACAGTCCTGTACTGAGGATCCATAGGCACTACATACAGTCCTGTACTGAGGAGCCATAGACACTCCATACAGTCCTGTACTGAGGAGCCATAGACACTACATACAGTCCTGTACTGAGGAGTTATAGACACTACATACAGTCCTGTACTGAGGATCCATAGGCACTACATACAGTCCTGTACTGAGGAGCCATAGACACTCCATACAGTCCTGTACTGAGGAGCCATAGACACTACATACAGTCCTGTACTGAGGAGTTATAGACACTACATACAGTCCTGTACTGAGGAGCCATAGACACTACATACAGTCCTGTACTGAGGAGCCATAGACACTCCATACAGTCCTGTACTGAGGAGCCACAGACACTACATACAGTCCTGTACTGAGGAGCCACAGACACTACATACAGTCCTGTACTGAGGAGCCATAGACACTACATACAGTCCTGTACTGAGGAGCCATAGACACTCCATACAGTCCTGTACTGAGGATCCATAGGCACTACATACAGTCCTGTACTGAGGATCCATAGGCACTACATACAGTCCTGTACTGAGGAGCCATAGACACTACATACAGTCCTGTACTGAGGAGCCATAGACACTCCATACAGTCCTGTACTGAGGAGCCACAGACACTCCATACAGTCCTGTACTGAGGAGCCACAGACACTACATACAGTCCTGTACTGAGGAGCCATAGACACTACATACAGTCCTGTACTGAGGACCCATAGACACTCCATACAGTCCTGTACTGAGGATCCATAGGCACTACATACAGTCCTGTACTGAGGAGCCATAGACACTCCATACAGTCCTGTACTGAGGAGCCATAGACACTCCATACAGTCCTGTACTGAGGAGCCACAGACACTACATACAGTCCTGTACTGAGGAGTTATAGACACTACATACAGTCCTGTACTGAGGAGCCATAGACACTACATACAGTCCTGTACTGAGGAGCCATAGACACTCCATACAGTCCTGTACTGAGGAGCCACAGACACTACATACAGTCCTGTACTGAGGAGCCACAGACACTACATACAGTCCTGTACTGAGGATCCATAGACACTACATACAGTCCTGTACTGAGGAGCCATAGACACTCCATACAGTCCTGTACTGAGGATCCATAGGCACTACATACAGTCCTGTACTGAGGATCCATAGGCACTACATACAGTCCTGTACTGAGGAGCCATAGACACTACATACAGTCCTGTACTGAGGAGCCATAGACACTCCATACAGTCCTGTACTGAGGATCCATAGGCACTACATACAGTCCTGTACTGAAGAGACATAGACACTCCATACAGTACTGTACTGAGGAGACATAGACACTCCATACAGTCCTGTACTGAGGAGCCATAGGCACTACATACAGTCCTGTACTGAGGATCCATAGGCACTACATACAGTCCTGTACTGAGGATCCATAGGCACTACATACAGTCCTGTACTGAGGATCCATAGGCACTACATACAGTCCTGTACTGAGGAGCCATAGACACTCCATACAGTCCTGTACTGAGGAGACATAGACACTACATACAGTCCTGTACTGAAGAGACATAGACACTCCATACAGTACTGTACTGAGGAGACATAGACACTCCATAAAGTCCTGTACTGAGGAGCCATAGACATTCCATACAGTCCTGTACTGAGGAGACATAGACACTCCATACAGTCCTGTACTGAGGAGACATAGACATTCCATACAGTCCTGTACTGAGGAGCCATAGACACTACATACAGTCCTGTACTGAGGAGCCATAGACACTACATACAGTCCTGTACTGAGGATCCATAGGCACTACATACAATCCTGTACTGAGGAGCCATAGACACTCCATACAGTCCTGTACTGAGGAGCCATAGACACTACATACAGTCCTGTACTGAGGAGCCATAGACACTCCATACAGTCCTGTACTGAGGATCCATAGACACTACATACAGTCCTGTACTGAGGAGCCATAGACACTATATACAGTCCTGTACTGAGGAGCCATAGACACTACAAACAGTCCTGTACTGAGGAGACATAGACACTCCATACAGTCCTGTACTGAGGAGCCATAGACACTACATACAGTCCTGTACTGAGGATCCATAGGCACTACATACAGTCCTGTACTGAGTAGCCATAGACACTACATATGACGCGCCCCTGGGCCTGCTGTGTCGCGCAGCGTCTCGCGCACGGGGGCTTACCCGGAACCGGATCAGATGAGGGTTGTAGACTCCGAGTGGCGGGGACCCGGTCCGTGCCCAGGGGGTCAGACTCAGTGTGTGGCAGTCTTGATAGATGTTATTTGAGTGTCGACTACGCCACCCGTTGATTTGCAGCTATGGAGCTGCCGCTGCAGGGCAGACCGCTGAGGCCGGTGTAGAATTGTGCAGCGTGATAGTATAACCCCCAACGGGAGGGGTATGGCCTCAGGGCAGCCGACGTGGAAGATGGGGGTAGCAGGAACCACTCAGAGACGGTGCGGTGTAATTCAGGGTCTTTACTGGTAACAACGATAGACCCTCCCGGAGTACTTGCTAGCGAACGGGGCCTGGTCAGTCCTTGAGCAGATGGGATCTCCCCTGGCCAGGCGGAGTTGTAGGCCTCCCAAACTGACTGTACTCTTCTGGCTACCTTGCTAGAAGCGGATATAAGTAGCCCACGTCCCTGAGTGTACCGTGTGGTGCTCACCCGTATGGCCGGTGACTCGGGGCCTTCTATTGGCTTCCGCTCCACGATGGCGGTGCTGGTCCCACACGTGTGACCGTGCCTTCGGGTTTCTGGGCCTGAGGACCTGAAATCCCCTGCCGGTCGGCTTCTGCTGCTGGGTAAGAGTTAGTCCCCACAGCCTCGGACGCCGGGTCCGGTAAGAAAGCTTCTCAGTCAGGGCGAGCTCTGCAGCTGCCAGCCCCTGACTCGTAGTAGTATTGCTCCCACTGAGCTCCAGCTGTTTCTTCCTATGACTGTCTCTTGTCTCTACTCTCCTTGACTCCTAACCCTGCTTCAGCCCCGGGTTTTTATAGGGGAAGTTCTTCCCCTCCCAAGACTGGGCAGGAGGTGTGGCATGCACAGGATCCCTGACCAAAGGACCTCCCACCTGCTCTCAGACATAACATCTCTATCACTGTGGCAACCAGACCCCTGGGGTGTCACATTCCCCCCTAGTGAAATTTAGTACTCCGGGACTAAACATATTTTAGAAAAACATAACAAGATAAAAACAATAATAATACAATAAGAAAAACATATAAAGATGGTTACGGCATGTCCGTAACCGGGTGCAGTCTTTGAAGAAAAGCAAGGTGTCCATTTCACCAAAACAGGGAGACGTAACCAGGTAGGGGTTTGTCCTACCCCGAGTCCTTAACAGTCTTTAGTCCGTCCTGGGTTACGCTCCAACTATGTACAAGGATTCCCGGTAAATCCACCAAGGACTCCTACAAATAACTAGAAACACAAAATTATACACAAGCAACAATACACAGGTAAACATAAATAAAACAATTTATACACTTCAAATCCTCCACCGTGCGGGTAACTGGCCTCTAGTGGCCCTAGTGGACCTACGGAGCTGACTGCCTAGCCCTGAACTACAGGGTGTAGGAGCTGTCAAGGGTAAACTGGGCAGCTGTCTACCGGCTCTTTGGCTCACTAGGGATATGGCAGGCTCACTGCAAGCAGAGGGTTGATCCTCCTGGTCTGCGGGTGTGGGGTCTTCTGCCTCCTGGACCGGCTGTTCTTCCAGCTCTACCTGTTGCTCCGTAGGTGCTTGGGATGCTGGTTGGAGGAAGGTGAGTACGGGTACCACAACTGCACCATTGACTTGAGTCCAAGACCGAGGGAAATCCCCGAGCACAGTACTAACCATATCTTCCCTTTCCTCTACGGGTCGATGGTCTTCTTGTTCCTCTTCAGGGTTCCTCAGTTGTTCGGGACACTTCTTCAGGTGGTCCCGGGATACAATAGCTGTGGTTTCCCCTCCGTCTTTACTGATGGTACAAACCTTCGGGTTCTCGTGGCTTGAGGGCAGTACGGTGTACGGGTCCTTTTCCCACTGGTCGTCCAACTTGTGGAGCCGTCTCTTCCTCTTCAAGACCTGCTCTCCGGGTACCAGGGGAACAGCGGGAGCATACTGGTTGTAAGTTTTCTCTTGTCTTTCCCTAGCCTGACAGAGACTTCGCTCCACGCTCTCCTGTACTCTCCGGTACTGCTGCTGCCTCTCCGTGTCCCAGTCTGTTTCTGGTGAAGTGTCCTCGGGTGTCAGGACTCCCATTTCCAGGTCAACAGGTAACTTACCAGGTCTTGCCCTCATTAGGTAAGCCGGGGTACAGTTGGTGGAACCTACCGGGATGTGGTTGTATAGGTCCACCAGATCGGGCAACTTCTCAGGCCACAGACTGCGTTCTTCCAGGGGCAACGTTTTTAAAAGATCCATTACCACCTGGTTCATTTTCTCACAAAGTCCATTAGTTTGCGGATGGTAGGGTGTCGTCCTTATCTTCCGGCAGCCATACAGATTGCAGAATTCCTGGAAGACCTCCGCTTCAAAGGCAGGTCCCTGGTCCGTCAGCACTTGGTCCGGGTACCCGTGTGGACGGCAAAAGTGCTGCTGGAAGGCTCTAGCTGCTGTTTGAGCCGTTAAGTCCTTGACGGGGACGACAACCAAGAACCGGGAGTAATGATCCACGATGGTTAACGCGTAGACGTAGCCACTTCTGCTTGGGGTCAGTTTTACATGATCCAAGGCTACCAGTTCCAACGGTTGCCGGGTGACGATGGACTGCAGGGGAGTCTTCTGGCTGGCACGGTCCTTCCTTCTCAGGTTGCACGGGCCACAGTCTCTGCACCACTTCTCAATGGTTCCCCTCATGCCTACCCAGTGGAATCGCTCGCGCAGCAGGAACTCCAGCTTCTTCCACCCGAAGTGTCCAGCTCCGTCGTGGTATGCCTCCATCACCATGGCTGCGTCTCTTCATGGCACCACTACTTGCCAGAGTAGTTCATGCGTCCGGGAGTTAACCATTCTGCGGCACAACTTCCCCTTGTAAAGGAACAGTCGACTCTTCTCTGCCCATAGTTGTTTGGCTTCCTCCGGAGCGTCTGGTTCAAGGCAAGCCTCCGGGCGAGTCAGCATCTCCTTCACCAGTCGGACGGCAGGGTCGCTGTCTTGCGTTTCCGCCCAGTTGTAGTGAGGTAAGGGGTTCAACGTAGCAGCCTGCTTACTCCTTACCCGGTGGGAATACTGGATAGTCCCATGACGGTGGAACGCAGGGAGTTCAACTTCTTCCAGTCCCTCCGGATCTTCTCCTTCGTCCGGCAGGTTGGGCATCCTGGACAGGGCATCCGCGTTGGTATTGGAGCGTCCGGCCCGGTATTTGATGGTGAACTCGTAGTTGGACAGACGGGCCATCCACATCTGCTCCAGGGCACCAAGTCTTGCCGTGTCCAGGTGTGTCAACCGGTTGTTATCCGTGTACACGGTGAACCGGGAAGAAGCGAGGTAATGCTTAAAGCGCTCGGTGACTGCCCATACTACGGCCAGGAACTCTAGCTTAAATGAGCTGTAATTCTCGGGGTTCCTTTCGGTGGGTCGCAGTTTTCGGCTGGCGTAGGCGATTACTCGTTCCTTCCCCTGCTGGATCTGGGACAGTACGGCTCCTAGCCCGATGTTACTGGCGTCGGTGTAGAGGATAAAGGGCTGGCTATAATCCGGGTACGCCAGGATTTCGTCCCCCGTGAGGGCCATCTTCAGCTGGTGGAAGGACTCTTCTTCCAACTCCTCCCATTTGAAGGGCGGCTTCTGGTTCTTGGCCTTCCGGGACTGGCCTATCAGGAGGTCCTGCATAGGTGCTGCCTTTTTGGTGAAACCGGGAATAAACCTTCGGTAGTAGCCTACCAACCCGAGGAACTGCCGCACTTCTTTTACGCTGGAGGGGCTTGGCCATTCCTTAATTGCGGTGATCTTATCAGGGTCGGGAGCCACTCCGTCAGCGCTCACCACGTGTCCCAGGTACTGCACCTTTGGTTTCAGGAGGTGACACTTGGAGGGTTTCACCTTTAGGCCGTAACTCGCCAGAGCTTCGAACACTTCCGCCAGGTGTTTCAGGTGGTCCTCATACGTCTTGGAATATACGATGACATCGTCCAGGTACAACAAGACCGTCTCGAAGTTTCTGTGGCCCAGACAACACTCCATTAGTCGTTGGAAGGTTCCTGGTGCGTTGCAGAGTCCGAACGGCATGCAGGTGAACTCGCTAAGTCCCATCGGGGTGGTGAATGCGGTCTTCTCCCGGTCCGCCTCTGCTACAGGAACCTGCCAGTACCCGCTAGTGAGATCCAAGGTAGAGAAGAAGTTAGCAGATCTTAAAGCAGCCAATGACTCCTCTATCCTTGGTAAGGGGTACGCATCCTTGTGTGTGATACGGTTGATTTTCCGGTAATCTACACACATCCTCATGGTGTTGTCTTTTTTTCTGACTAAGACTAGTGGAGCTGCCCAGGGGCTACAGCTATCCCTGATCACCCCAGCCTCCTTCATGTCTCTAAGCATCCCCTTGGCGTGTTGGTAGTGGGCAGGGGGTACGGGTCGATACCTCTCTTTTATAGGAGGATGGTCTCCCGTTGGGATGTGGTGTTCTACCCCCTTGACTCGCCCGAAGTCTAACGGGTGTTTACTGAACACTCTCTCGTACTCCTGAACCACCCGATAGACTCCTTGTTTCTGGTGTGAGGGAGTGGAGTCAGTACCCAGATGTAGTTGCTGACACCAGTCCTCCATGTTTTTCTTAGAGCCGTTACCTTCCTCCGGGTGAGATGGAGGCAAGGGTTCCACAGATTGTATAGAATTTTGGTTAATGGTATATAATTTGGCTAGCGTGGCATACCGGGGCAGGTACACTTCCCTCTCCCCGATATTTATTATGCGAACGGGCACCCTCCCATGGCGTACATCAACCACCCCCCGTGCTGTCAAAATGGTGGGCCTACTGTCTGAGTAAACTGGTTCTACCATTGCCTGGTAATCCCTACCTCTCAGACCAATAGCTGCCCGGCACCAAATCATCATTTCACTTTTTGGGGGCATGGCAATAGGAAAAGGGTCACACATTCTTACGCTACCAATCTCACCGCCGGAGAGTTCCACCTGTTGCCGTCGCATCAGTGCCCGGATCTCTTTCTGGAGCACCCGCTGCTCGCCGGAGCTGGCGTTCTTGGCAACCTGCTGTAAAAGGAAAATCACCTCTGCAAGACAATTTTCAATTACATTAGTTCCTAGAGTTATTTTTGGGTGACTCTCATGTTTGTCAATATCTACAATGATCAGTCCCTGTGCTGCCAGTTCGACTCTACCGATTTTGATGGTCACCTCTTTAAATCCGATCTGTGGCACGGGCTGGCCATTGCTGGCGATGATACTCAATTCGTCGTCAGGGTAGCGGGTAATATCCGAGTCATTCCAGTACTGCTTAAAGAGCACGTACGGGATGGTGGTGACCTGCGACCCGGTGTCCAGTAAGGCACTCATGGGAATGCCATCCAGTACCACCGGCAAGACTGGACGTCCTCCCACATATCTGTCGCGCCAGTTCGATGGGCCTGGTGATCTTTTTCCTGGGGGTTGGCCCTCTACCCCAGGTTGTGCCCGTTTAAAGAACAGTACCTTGCCATATGTCCGGGTTGATTGCAGCGGCGGCAGATGGGTCATCCGTCCTCGCTGTATCGGTCACTGGGTCTTCCTCTGGCCGGTGGGGTCCTCCTTGGTCGACGCCACGGGATGTCCTCCGGTCCGGATGCCAGCTGGATCTTCCCTGGGGTGGAAACCTGTAAAGACTGCACAGTTCGGGTTAGCGCAGCAACGCTCTTAGCTAGCTCTTGGACCTGATGGTGTAGGTCTGGAGCCGGGTCATTGTCCAAAGCCTGCGCATCAGCTCCCACAGGCCCTGCCGACAAGGGCGCCGCCTCCTGGTGGTAAGTAATAGCTGGGCGCCTGTGGGTCATAACGCCACCCGGTGCCGGTTCTCGGAGCACCCGGATGGCTCTGTCCTTGAACTGTGCAAAGCCCAGATGGGGATCCTGTAAGGCCATCGCCCGCAACTGGGTTCGGTGGGCATTACAATACAGTCCCTCTATAAATTGTTCAGT
This sequence comes from Phyllobates terribilis, assembly GCF_046119375.1. NCBI lineage: Eukaryota > Metazoa > Chordata > Amphibia > Anura > Dendrobatidae > Phyllobates > Phyllobates terribilis. Next base: position 195,622,184 of record NW_027362768.1, read on the forward strand.
CAACAGCCTGTCCTCGTTTCCCACTCCATCAGGGTCGGTCTGCTTAATGGCCCTCAGGGCCTCTTGTAGGTTTAGTGCATAGTCCCTTATACTCTCATGCGCTCGCTGCTTGCACCCGTAGAATCTAAGCTTAATCTCGGCTGAGGTGCGGATATCAAAGGTATCCTTCAGCCGGGTTAGTATCCCTACGACAGTCTTCCTCCCAGGTGGCCAGGATTTTACTTCCCTTTTAGCTGCCCCGGTTAGTTGGGCCACCAGGATGCTCACTTTTTACTCTTCTGTGAGGGGGTACACCTGGAAGAGGCTATCCAGCTTTTCTCTAAAGTCATGCAGGGTATGTGACTCCCCTGAGTACTGGGGTAGCCAAGCTGCTCCCGGGATATAGGGCATGGTGAAGGGCATAACTGCAGCAGCGGTGGCGCTGGCGGGGGTTGAGGCAGTGAAGCTCTCCTCCGTATCCGACATCTTCCTCCCCCCTAGTGGACCGTGGCCTACCTTGCGATGATCCTGTTCCGTAGGCCGCGGCTCCGCAGTAGATCATCAGGGTTGAGGACCTTCCGTCGCGCTCCGGTGACGTCGGCGTCTGCTGGGCTCCTTCCAGGACCTTACGCAACGTCCGGACGTGAGGCGGGGCTTCAGTTCTCGCGCGCTTTCGAAGTCCACGCCCCTCTTCTTCCCGCGCGGCGTCCTCAAGATGGCGTCCAACGGCGGGAAAACTCCACGGATGGCGGGAAGAAGGCCGAAGATGGCGCCGGATGGCGGGAAAACTTCGCGGATGGCGGGAAGAAGGCAGAAGATGGCGCCGGATGGCGGGAAACCTCACCACTGGTAAGTTTGAACAGTCTTTGCTTTTCAGGCACGCAGTACCCGGTGGTTGCGGGCACGAAATCCTGCCGACTACGCCAAAGTTGACGCGCCCCTGGGCCTGCTGTGTCGCGCAGCGTCTCGCGCACGGGGGCTTACCCGGAACCGGATCAGATGAGGGTTGTAGTCTCCGAGTGGCGGGGACCCGGTCCGTGCCCAGGGGGTCAGACTCAGTGTGTGGCAGTCTTGATAGATGTTATTTGAGTGTCGACTACGCCACCCGTTGATTTGCAGCTATGGAGCTGCCGCTGCAGGGCAGACCGCTGAGGCCGGTGTAGAATTGTGCAGCGTGATAGTATAACCCCCAACGGGAGGGGTATGGCCTCAGGGCAGCCGACGTGGAAGATGGGGGTAGCAGGAACCACTCAGAGACGGTGCGGTGTAATTCAGGGTCTTTACTGGTAACAACGATAGACCCTCCCGGAGTACTTTCTAGCGAACGGGGCCTGGTCAGTCCTTGAGCAGATGGGATCTCCCCTGGCCAGGCGGAGTTGTAGGCCTCCCAAACTGACTGTACTCTTCTGCCTACCTTGCTAGAAGCGGATATAAGTAGCCCACGTCCCTGAGTGTACCGTGTGGTGCTCACGCGTATGGCCGGTGACTCGGGGCCTTCTATTGGCTTCCGCTCCACGATGGCGGTGCTGGTCCCACACGTGTGACCGTGCCTTCGGGTTTCTGGGCCTGAGGACCTGAAATCCCCTGCCGGTCTGCTTCTGCTGCTGGGTAAGAGTTAGTCCCCACAGCCTCGGACGCCGGGTCCGGTAAGAAAGCTTCTCAGTCAGGGCGAGCTCTGCAGCTGCCAGCCCCTGACTCGTAGTAGTATTGCTCCCACTGAGCTTCTGCTGTTTCTTCCTATGACTGTTTCTCGTCCCTACTTCTTCTCTACCCCTAACCCTGCCTCAGCCCCGGGTTTTTATAGGGGACGTTCTTCCCCTCCCAAGACTGGGCAGGAGGTGTGGCATGCACAGGATCCCTGACCAAAGGACCTCCCACCTGCTCTCAGACATAACATCTCTATCACTGTGGCAACCAGACCCCTGGGGTGTCACACATACAGTCCTGTACTGAGGAGACATAGACACTACATACAGTCCTGTACTGAGGAGCCACAGACATTATATACAATCCTGTACTGTGGAGACATAGACACTACAAACAGTCCTGTACTGAGGAGACATAGACACTCCATACAGTCCTGTACTGAGGAGCCATAGACACTACAAACAGTCCTGTACTGAGGAGACATAGACACTCCATACAGTCCTGTACTGAGGAGACATAGACACTACATACAGTCCTGTACTGAGGAGCCATAGACACTATATACAATCCTATACTGAGGAGCCATAGACACTACATACAGTCCTGCACTGAGGAGCCATAGACACTACATACAGTCCTGTACTGAGGAGCCATAGACACTACATACAGTCCTGTACTGAGGAGACATAGGCACTACATACAATCCTGTACTGAGGAGACATAGACACTACATACAATCCTGTACTGAGGAGCCATAGACACTACATACAGTCCTGTACTGAGGAGACATAGACACTACATACAATCCTGTACTGAGGAGCCATAGACACTACATACAGTCCTGTACTGAGGAGCCATAGACACTACATACAGTCCTGTACTGAGGAGACATAGGCACTACATACAATCCTGTACTGAGGAGACATAGACACTCCATACAGTCCTGTACTGAGGAGCCATAGACACTCCATACAGTCCTGTACTGAGGATCCATAGAAACTACATACAGTCCTGTACTGAGGAGCCATAGACACTCCATACAGTCCTGTACTGAGGAGACATAGACACTCCATACAGTCCTGTACTGAGGAGCCATAGACACTCCATACAGTCCTGTACTGAGGAGCCATAGACACTACATACAGTCCTGTACTGAGGAGCCATAGACACTCCATACAGCCCTGTACTGAGGAGACATAGACATTCCATACAGTCCTGTACTGAGGAGCCATAGACACTACATACAGTCCTGTACTGAGGAGCCATAGACACTCCATACAGTCCTGTACTGAGGAGCCATAGACACTACATACAGTCCTGTACTGAGGAGCCATAGACACTACATACAGTCCTGTACTGAGGAGACATAGGCACTACATACAATCCTGTACTGAGGAGACATAGACACTACATACAATCCTGTACTGAGGAGCCATAGGCACTCCATACATTCCTGCACTGAGGAGACATAGACACTCCATACAGTCCTGTACTGAGGAGCCATAGACACTACATACAGTCCTGTACTGAGGAGACATAGACACTCCATACATTCCTGCACTGAGGAGACATAGACACTCCATACAGTCCTGTACTGAGGAGCCATAGACACTACATACAGTCCTGTACTGAGGAGACATAGACACTACATACAGTCCTGTACTGAGGAGACATAGACACTCCATACAGTCCTGTACTGAGGAGCCATAGACACTCCATACAGTCCTGTACTGAGGAGCCATAGACACTACATACAGTCCTGTACTGTGGAGACATAGACACTACATACCGTCCTGTACTGAGGAGACATAGACACTACATACAGTCCTGTACTGAGGAGCCATAGGCACTACATACAGTCCTGTATTGATGAGCCATAGGCACTACATACAGTCCTGTACTGACGAGCCATAGACACTACATACAGTCCTGTACTGAGGAGACATAGACACTACATACAGTCCTGCACTGAGGAGACATAGACACTACATACAGTCCTGTACTGAGGAGCCATAGGCACTACATACAGTCCTGTATTGATGAGCCATAGACACTCCATACAGTCCTGTACTGAGGAGACATAGACACTCCATACAGTCCTGTACTGAGGAGCCATAAAAACTCCATACAGTCCTGTACTGAAGAGACATAGACACTACATACAGTCTTGTACTGAGGAGCCATAGACACTCCATACAGTCCTGTACTGAGGAGCCATAAACACTACATACAGTCCTGTACTGAGGAGCCATAGACACTACATACAGTCCTGTACTGAGGAGCCATAGGCACTACATACAGTCCTGTATTGATGAGCCATAGACACTCCATACAGTCCTGTACTGAGGAGCCATAAAAACTCCATACAGTCCTGTACTGAGGAGCCATAGGCACTACATACAGTCCTGTATTGATGAGCCATAGACACTCTATACAGTCCTGTACTGAGGAGACATAGACACTCCATACAGTCCTGTACTGAGGAGCCATAGACACTACATACAGTCCTGTACTGAGGAGACATAGGCACTCCATACAGTCCTGTACTGAGGAGACATAGGCACTCCATACAGTCCTGTACTGAGGAGCCATAGACACTCCATACAGTCCTGTACTGAGGAGACATAGACTCTACATACAGTCCTGTACTGAGGAGCCATAGACACTCCATACAGTCCTGTACTGAGGAGACATAGACATTCCATACAGTCCTGTACTGAGGAGACATAGGCACTCCATACAGTCCTGTACTGAGGAGACATAGATACTCCATACAGTCCTGTACTGAGGAGCCGTACACACTCCATACAGTCCTGTACTGAGGAGCCATAGACACTACATACAGTCCTGTACTGAGGAGCCATAGAAACTTCATACAGTCCTGTACTGAGGAGACATAGACATTTCATACAGTCCTGTAATGAGAAGCCATAGACACTACATACAGTCCTATACTGAGGAGCCATAGACACTCCATACAGTCCTGTACTGAGGAGCCATAGAAACTCCATACATTCCTGTACTGAGGAGCCATAGAAACTCCATACAGTCCTGTACTGAGGAGACATGGACACTACATACAGCCGTGTACTGAGAAGCCATAGACACTACATACAGTCCTGTATTGAGGAGCCATAGGCACTACATACCATCCAGTACTGAGGAGCCATAGACACTACATACAGTCCTGTACTAAGGAGACATAGACACTCCATACAGTCCTGTACTGAGGAGCCATAGACACTACATACAATCCTGTACTGAGGAGCCATAGACACTCCATACAGTCCTGTACTGAGGAGCCATAGACACTCCATACAGTCCTGTACTGAGGAGCCATAGACACTACATTCAGTCCTGTACTGAGGAGCCATAGACACTACATACCGTCCTGCACTGAAGAGCCATAGACACTCCATACAGTCCTGTACTGAGGAGCCATAGACACTCCATACAGTCCTGTACTGAGGAGCCATAGACACTACATTCAGTCCTGTACTGAGGAGCCATAGACACTACATACCGTCCTGCACTGAAGAGCCATAGACACTCCATACAGTCCTGTACTGAGGAGCCATAGACACTCCATACAGTCCTGTACTGAGGAGCCATAGACACTACATACCGTCCTGCATTGAGGAGATATAGGCACTACATACAGTCCTGTACTGAGGAGCCATAGACACTCCATACAGTCCTGTACTGAGGAGCCATAGACACTCCATACAGTCCTGTACTGAGGAGACATAGGCACTCCATACAGTCCTGTACTGTGGAGACATAGACACTACATACCGTCCTGCACTGAGGAGACATAGACACTCCATACAGTCCTGTACTGAGGAGCCATAGACACTACATACAGTCCTGTACTGAGGAGACATAGACACTACATACAGTCCTGTGCTGAGGAGACATAGACACTCCATACAGTCCTGTACAGAGGAGACATAGGCACTCCATACAGTCCTGTACTGTGGAGACATAGACACTACATACCGTCCTGCACTGAGGAGACATAGACACTCCATACAGTCCTGTACTGAGGAGCCATAGACACTACATACAGTCCTGTACTGAGGAGACATAGACACTACATACAGTCCTGTGCTGAGGAGACATAGACACTCCATACAGTCCTGTACTGAGGAGCCATAGAAACTACATACAGTCCTGTACTGAGGAGCCATAGAAACTACATACAGTCCTGTGCTGAGGAGACATAGACACTACATACAGTCCTGTACTGAGGAGACATAGACATTCCATACAGTCCTGTACTGAGGAGCCATAGAAACTACATACAGTCCTGTGCTGAGGAGACATAGACACTACATACAGTCCTGTACTGAGGAGACATAGACACTACATACAGTCCTGTACTGAGGAGCCATAGACACTATATACAGTCCTGTACTGTGGAGACATAGACATTCCATACAGTCCTGTACTGAGGAGCCATAGACACTCCATACAGTCCTGTACTGAGGAGACATAGACACTACATACAGTCCTGTACTGAGGAGCCATAGACACTACATACAGTCCTGTACTGAGGAGACATAGACATTCCATACAGTCCTGTACTGAGGAGCCATAGAAACTACATACAGTCCTGTACTGAGGAGACATAGACATTCCATACAGTCCTGTACTGAGGAGCCATAGAAACTACATACAGTCCTGTGCTGAGGAGACATAGACACTACATACAGTCCTGTACTGAGGAGACATAGACATTCCATACAGTCCTGTACTGAGGAGCCATAGAAACTACATACAGTCCTGTGCTGAGGAGACATAGACACTACATACAGTCCTGTACTGAGGAGACATAGACATTCCATACAGTCCTGTACTGAGGAGACATAGACACTACATACAGTCCTGTACTGAGGAGACATAGACATTCCATACAGTCCTGTACTGAGGAGCCATAGAAACTACATACAGTCCTGTGCTGAGGAGACATAGTCACTGCATACAGTCCTGTACTGAGGAGACATAGACACTACATACGGTCCTGTACCGAGGAGCCATAGACACTACATACAGTCCTGTACTGAGGAGCCATAGACACTACATACAGTCCTGTACTGAGGAGCCATAGACACTCCATACAGTCCTGTACTGTGGAGACATAGACACTACATACAGTCCTGTACTGAGGAGCCATAGACACTCCATACAGTCCTGTACTGAGGAGCCATAGACACTACATACAGTCCTGTACTGAGGAGACATAGACACTACATACAGTCGTGCACTGAGGAGACATAGACACTACATATAGTCCTGCACTGAGGAGTCATAGACACTCCATACAGTCCTGTACTGAGGAGCCATAGACACTACATACAGTCCTGTACTGAGGAGACATAGGCACTCCATACAGTCCTGTACTGAGGAGACATAGATACTCCATACAGTCCTGTACTGAGGAGCCGTACACACTCCATACAGTCCTGTACTGAGGAGCCATAGACACTACATACAGTCCTGTACTGAGGAGCCATAGAAACTTCATACAGTCCTGTACTGAGGAGACATAGACATTTCATACAGTCCTGTAATGAGAAGCCATAGACACTACATACAGTCCTATACTGAGGAGCCATAGACACTCCATACAGTCCTGTACTGAGGAGCCATAGAAACTCCATACATTCCTGTACTGAGGAGCCATAGAAACTCCATACAGTCCTGTACTGAGGAGACATGGACACTACATACAGCCGTGTACTGAGAAGCCATAGACACTACATACAGTCCTGTATTGAGGAGCCATAGGCACTACATACCATCCAGTACTGAGGAGCCATAGACACTCCATACAGTCCTGTACTGAGGAGCCATAGACACTACATACAGTCCTGTACTAAGGAGACATAGACACTCCATACAGTCCTGTACTGAGGAGCCATAGACACTACATACAATCCTGTACTGAGGAGCCATAGACACTCCATACAGTCCTGTACTGAGGAGCCATAGACACTCCATACAGTCCTGTACTGAGGAGCCATAGACACTACATTCAGTCCTGTACTGAGGAGCCATAGACACTACATACCGTCCTGCACTGAAGAGCCATAGACACTCCATACAGTCCTGTACTGAGGAGCCATAGACACTCCATACAGTCCTGTACTGAGGAGCCATAGACACTACATTCAGTCCTGTACTGAGGAGCCATAGACACTACATACCGTCCTGCACTGAAGAGCCATAGACACTCCATACAGTCCTGTACTGAGGAGCCATAGACACTCCATACAGTCCTGTACTGAGGAGCCATAGACACTACATACCGTCCTGCATTGAGGAGATATAGGCACTACATACAGTCCTGTACTGAGGAGCCATAGACACTCCATACAGTCCTGTACTGAGGAGCCATAGACACTCCATACAGTCCTGTACTGAGGAGACATAGGCACTCCATACAGTCCTGTACTGTGGAGACATAGACACTACATACAGTCCTGTGCTGAGGAGACATAGACACTCCATACAGTCCTGTACAGAGGAGACATAGGCACTCCATACAGTCCTGTACTGAGGAGCCATAGACACTACATACAGTCCTGTACTGAGGAGCCATAGACACTACATACAGTCCTGTACTGAGGAGACATAGACACTACATACAGTCCTGTGCTGAGGAGACATAGACACTCCATACAGTCCTGTACAGAGGAGACATAGGCACTCCATACAGTCCTGTACTGAGGAGCCATAGACACTACATACAGTCCTGTACTGAGGAGCCATAGAAACTACATACAGTCCTGTGCTGAGGAGACATAGACACTGCATACAGTCCTGTACTGAGGAGACATAGACATTCCATACAGTCCTGTACTGAGGAGCCATAGACACTACATACAGTCCTGTACTGAGGAGACATAGACACTACATACAGTCCTGTGCTGAGGAGACATAGACACTCCATACAGTCCTGTACAGAGGAGACATAGGCACTCCATACAGTCCTGTACTGAGGAGCCATAGACACTACATACAGTCCTGTACTGAGGAGCCATAGAAACTACATACAGTCCTGTGCTGAGGAGACATAGACACTACATACAGTCCTGTACTGAGGAGACATAGACACTACATACAGTCCTGTACTGAGGAGCCATAGACACTATATACAGTCCTGTACTGTGGAGACATAGACATTCCATACAGTCCTGTACTGAGGAGACATAGACACTACATACAGTCCTGTACTGAGGAGACATAGACACTACATACAGTCCTGTACTGAGGAGCCATAGACACTACATACAGTCCTGTACTGAGGAGACATAGACACTACATACAGTCCTGTACTGAGGAGACATAGACACTACATACAGTCCTGTACTGAGGAGCCATAGGCACTACATACAGTCCTGTACTGAGGAGCCATAGACACTACATACAGTCCTGTACTGATGAGCCATAGAAACTACATACAGTCCTGTGCTGAGGAGACATAGACACTACATACAGTCCTGTACTGAGGAGCCATAGAAACTACATACAGTCCTGTACTGAGGAGCCATAGACTCTCCATACAGTCCTGTACTGTGGAGCCATAGAAACTACATACAGTCCTGTACTGAGGAGACATAGACACTACATACAGTCCTGTACTGAGGAGCCATAGAAACTACATACAGTCCTGTACTGATGAGCCATAGAAACTACATACAGTCCTGTGCTGAGGAGACATAGACACTACATACAGTCCTGTACTGAGGAGCCATAGAAACTACATACAGTCCTGTACTGAGGAGCCATAGACTCTCCATACAGTCCTGTACTGTGGAGCCATAGAAACTACATACAGTCCTGTACTGAGGAGACATAGACATTCCATACAGTCCTGTACTGAGGAGCCATAGAAACTACATACAGTCCTGTGCTGAGGAGACATAGTCACTGCATACAGTCCTGTACTGAGGAGACATAGACACTACATACAGTCCTGTACCGAGGAGCCATAGACACTACATACAGTCCTGTACTGAGGAGCCATAGACACTACATACAGTCCTGTACTGAGGAGCCATAGACACTCCATACAGTCCTGTACTGTGGAGACATAGACACTACATACAGTCCTGTACTGAGGAGCCATAGACACTCCATACAGTCCTGTACTGAGGAGCCATAGACACTACATACAGTCCTGTACTGAGGAGACATAGACACTACATACAGTCGTGCACTGAGGAGACATAGACACTACATATAGTCCTGCACTGAGGAGTCATAGACACTCCATACAGTCCTGTACTGAGGAGCCATAGACACTACATACAGTCCTGTACTGAGGAGACATAGACACTCCATACAGTCCTGTGCTGAGGAGACATAGACACTACATACAGTCCTGTACTGAGGATCCATAGACACTCCATACAGTCCTGTACTGTGGAGACATAGACACTACATACAGTCCTGTACTGAGGAGCCATAGACACTCCATACAGTCCTGTACTGAGGAGCCATAGACACTACATACAGTCCTGTACTGAGGAGACATAGACACTACATACAGTCCTGTACTGTGGAGACATAGGCGCTCCATACAGTCCTGTACTGAGGAGCCATTGACACTCCATACAGTCCTGTACTGAGGAGCCATAGGCACTCCATACAGTCCTGTACTGAGGAGCCATAGGCACTACATGCAGTCCTGTACTGAGGAGCCATAGACACTCCATACAGTCCTGTACTGAGGAGCCATAGACACTCCGTACAGTCCTGTACTGAGGAACCATAGACACTACATACAGTCCTGTACTGAGGAGCCATAGACATTCCATACAGTCCTGTACTGAGGAGCCATAGACACTACATACAGTCCTGTACTGAGGAGCCATAGACACTACATACAGTCCTGTGCTGAGGAGCCATAGAAACTACATACAGTCCTGTACTGAGGAGCCATAGGCACTCCATACAGTCCTGTACTGAGGAGCCATAGGCACTACATACAGTCCTGTACTGAGGAGCCATAGACACTCCATACAGTCCTGTACTGAGGAGCCTTAGACACTCCATACAGTCCTGTACTGAGGAACCATAGACACTACATACAGTCCTGTACTGAGGAGCCATAGACATTCCATACAGTCCTGTACTGAGGAGCCATAGACACTCCATACAGTCCTGTACTGAGGAGCCATAGACATTCCATACAGTCCTGTACTGAGGAGCCATAGACACTCCATACTGTCCTGTACTGAGGAGCCATAGGCACTCCATATAGTCCTCTACTGTGGAGACATAGACACTCCATACAGTCCTGTACTGAGGAGCCATAGGCACTCCATACAGTCCTGTACTGAGGAACCATAGACACTACATACAGTCCTGTACTGAGGAGCCATAGACATTCCATACAGTCCTGTACTGAGGAGCCATAGACACTACATACAGTCCTGTACTGAGGAGCCATAGACACTCCATACAGTCCTGTGCTGAGGAGACATAGACACTACATACAGTCCTGTACTGAGGATCCATAGACACTCCATACAGTCCTGTACTGTGGAGACATAGACACTACATACAGTCCTGTACTGAGGAGCCATAGACACTCCATACAGTCCTGTACTGAGGAGCCATAGACACTACATACAGTCCTGTACTGAGGAGACATAGACACTACATACAGTCCTGTACTGTGGAGACATAGGCGCTCCATACAGTCCTGTACTGAGGAGCCATTGACACTCCATACAGTCCTGTACTGAGGAGCCATAGGCACTCCATACAGTCCTGTACTGAGGAGCCATAGGCACTACATGCAGTCCTGTACTGAGGAGCCATAGACACTCCATACAGTCCTGTACTGAGGAGCCATAGACACTCCGTACAGTCCTGTACTGAGGAACCATAGACACTACATACAGTCCTGTACTGAGGAGCCATAGACATTCCATACAGTCCTGTACTGAGGAGCCATAGACACTACATACAGTCCTGTACTGAGGAGCCATAGACACTACATACAGTCCTGTGCTGAGGAGCCATAGAAACTACATACAGTCCTGTACTGAGGAGCCATAGGCACTCCATACAGTCCTGTACTGAGGAGCCATAGGCACTACATACAGTCCTGTACTGAGGAGCCATAGACACTCCATACAGTCCTGTACTGAGGAGCCTTAGACACTCCATACAGTCCTGTACTGAGGAACCATAGACACTACATACAGTCCTGTACTGAGGAGCCATAGACATTCCATACAGTCCTGTACTGAGGAGCCATAGACACTCCATACAGTCCTGTACTGAGGAGCCATAGACATTCCATACAGTCCTGTACTGAGGAGCCATAGACACTCCATACTGTCCTGTACTGAGGAGCCATAGGCACTCCATATAGTCCTCTACTGTGGAGACATAGACACTCCATACAGTCCTGTACTGAGGAGCCATAGGCACTCCATACAGTCCTGTACTGAGGAACCATAGACACTACATACAGTCCTGTACTGAGGAGCCATAGACATTCCATACAGTCCTGTACTGAGGAGCCATAGACACTACATACAGTCCTGTACTGAGGAGCCATAGACACTACATACAGTCCTGTGCTGAGGAGCCATAGACACTACATACAGTCCTGTACTGAGGAGCCATAGGCACTCCATACAGTCCTGTACTGAGGAGCCATAGGCACTACATACAGTCCTGTACTGAGGAGCCATAGACACTCCATACAGTCCTGTACTGAGGAGCCTTAGACACTCCATACAGTCCTGTACTGAGGAACCATAGACACTACATACAATCCTGTACTGAGGAGCCATAGACATTCCATACAGTCCTGTACAGAGGAGCCATAGACACTCCACACAGTCCTGTACTGAGGAGCCATAGACATTCCATACAGTCCTGTACTGAGGAGCCATAGACACTCCATACTGTCCTGTACTGAGGAGCCATAGGCACTCCATATAGTCCTCTACTGTGGAGACATAGACACTCCATACAGTCCTGTACTGAGGAGCCATAGACACTACATACAGTCCTGTGCTGAGGAGACATAGACACTACATACAGTCCTGTACCGAGGAGCCATAGACACTACATACAGTCCTGTACTGAGGAGACATAGACACTACATACAGTCCTGTACCGAGGAGCCATAGACACTACATACAGTCCTGTACTGAGGAGCCATAGACACTACATACAGTCCTGTACTGAGGAGCCATAGACACTACATACAGTCCTGTACCGAGGAGCCATAGACACTACATACAGTCCTGTACTGAGGAGCCATAGACACTACATACAGTCCTGTACTGAGGAGCCATAGACACTCAATACAGTCCTGTACTGTGGAGACATAGACACTACATACAGTCCTGTACTGAGGAGCCATAGACACTCCATACAGTCCTGTACTGTGGAGACATAGGCGCTCCATACAGTCCTGTACTGAGGAGCCATTGACACTCCATACAGTCCTGTACTGAGGATCCATAGGCACTCCATACAGTCCTGTACTGAGGAGACATAGACACTGCATACAGTCCTGTGCTGAGGAGCCATAGACACTACATACAGTCCTGTACTGAGGAGCCATAGGCACTACATGCAGTCCTGTACTGTGGAGCCATAGACACTCCATACAGTCCTGTACTGAGGAGCCATAGACACTCCGTACAGTCCTGTACTGAGGAGCCATAGACACTACATACAGTCCTGTACTGAGGAGCCATAGACACTCCATACAGTCCTGTACTGAGGAGACATAGACACTACATACAGTCCTGTACTCTGGAGACATAGGCGCTCCATACAGTCCTGTACTGAGGAGCCATTGACACTCCATACAGTCCTGTACTGAGGAGCCATAGGCACTCCATACAGTCCTGTACTGAGGAGCCATAGGCACTACATACAGTCCTGTACTGAGGAGCCATAGGCACTACATACAGTCCTGTACTGAGGAGCCATAGACACTACATACAGTCCTGTACTGAGGAGACATAGACACTACATACAGTCCTGTACTGTGGAGACATAGGCGCTCCATACAGTCCTGTACTGAGGAGCCATTGACACTCCATACAGTCCTGTACTGAGGAGCCATAGGCACTGCATACAGTCCTGTGCTGAGGAGCCATAGACACTACATACAGTCCTGTACTGAGGAGCCATAGGCACTACATGCAGTCCTGTGCTGAGAAGCCATAGACACTACATACAGTCCTGTACTGAGGAGCCATAGGCACTCCATACAGTCCTGTACTGAGGAGCCATAGGCACTACATACAGTCCTGTACTGAGGAGCCATAGACACTCCATACAGTCCTGTACTGAGGAGCCTTAGACACTCCATACAGTCCTGTACTGAGGAACTGTGACACCCCAGAGGTCTGGTTGCCACAGTAATAGAGATATTACGTCTGAGAGCAGGTGGGAGGTCTCCTGGTCAGGAATGCTATGCATGCCACACCTCCTGCCCAGTCCTGGGAGGGGAAGAACTTCCCCTATATAAAACTGGGGCTGAGGCAGGGTTAGAGAGAAAGAGTACAGAGAGAAGAAGAGAAGCAGCTATAGGAAAGAGAGATCAGGAGCTCTGGGGAAGTCGTGCTAAAAGGAATCAGGGGCTGGCAGCTGTAGAGCTCGCCCTGATTGAAGAGTTATCACCGGACCCGGAGTCCGAGGCTGTGGGGACTAATCCTTACCCAGCAGCAGAAACCGACCGGCAGGGGATTTCAGGTCCTCTGGCCAAGAAACCCGAAGGCACGGTCACACGCGTGGGACCAGCACCGCCATCGTGGAGCGGAAGCCACTAGAAGGCCCCGAGTCACCGGCCATACGGGTGAGCACCACACGGTACACTCAGGGACGTGGGCTACTTTTACCCGCCTCTAGCAAGGTAGCCAGAAGAGTACAATTAGTTGGGGAGGCCTACAACTCCGCCTGGCCAGGGGAAATCCCATCTGCTCAAAGACTGACCAGGCCCCGATCGCTAGCCAGTACTCCGGGAGGGTCTATCTTTATCACCAGTAAAGACCCTGAACTACACCGCATCGTCTCTGAGTGGTTCCTGCTACCCCCATCATCCACGTCGGCTGCCCTGAGGCCATACCCCTCCCGTTGGGGGTTATACCATCTACGCTGCACAATCGTACCACCGGCCTCAGCGGTCTGCCCTGCAGCAGCAGCTCCATAGCTGCATTCAACGGGTGGCGTAGTCGTCCAACATCTACTGCTACTACTCAGCCACTCAGTTTGACTCCCTGGGCACGGACTGGGTCACCGCCACGAGACTACTACCCCCAACAGGCCCGGCTCCGGGTAGTCCCCGCGTGCGCAACGCTACACCAAGTAGGCCCAGGGGCGCGTCAACTTTTGGCGTAGTCGGCAGGATTTCGTGCCCGCAACCACCGGGTACTGCGTGCCTGAAAAAGACTGTTCAAACTTACCAGTGGTGAAGATTCCCGCCATCCGGCGCCATCTTCTACCTTCTTCCCGCCATCCGCGAAGTTTTCCCGCCATCCGGCGCCATCTTCTGCCTTCTTCCCGCCATCCGTGGAGTTTTCCCACCGTTGGACGCCATCTTGAAGACGCCGCGCGGGAAGAAGAGGGGCGTGGACTCTGAAAGCGCGCGAGAACTGAAGCACCACCTCACGTCAGGACGTTGCGTAAGGTCCTGGAAGGAGCCCAGCAGACGCCGACGTCACAGGAGCGCGACGGAAGGTCCTCAACCCTGACGATCCACTGCGGAGCCGCGGCCTACGGAAGAGGATCATCGCAAGGTAGGCCACGGTCCACTAGGGGGGGAGAAAGATGTCGGATACGGAGGAGAGCTTCACTGCCTCAACCCCCGCCAGCGCCACCGCTGCTGCAGTCATGCCTTTCACCATGCCCTATATCCCGGGAGCAGCCTGGCTACCCCAGTACTCAGGGGAGTCACATACCCTGAATGACTTTAAAGAAAAGCTGGATAGCCTCTTCCAGGTGTACCCCCTCACAGAAGAGCAAAAAGTGAGCATCCTGGTGGCCCAAAGGGAGGTAAAGTCCTGGCCACCTGGGAGGAGGACTGTCGCAGGGATACTAACCCGGCTGAGGGACACCTTTGATACCCGCACCTCAGCCGAGATTAAGCTTAGATTCTATGGGTGCAAGCAGCGAGCACATGAGAGTATAAGGGACTATGCACTAAACCTACAAGAGGCCCTGAGAGCCATTAAGCAGACCGACCCTGACAGCGTGGGAAACGAGGACAGGCTGTTGACCGAGCAATTTATAGAGGGACTATATTGCAATGCCCACCGAACCCAGTTGCGGGCCATAGCCTTACAGGATCCTCATCTGGACTTTGCACAGTTCAAGGACAGAGCCATCCGGGTGCTCCGAGAACCGGCACCGGGTGGCGTTGTGACCCACAGGCGCCCAGCTATCACTTACCACCAGGAGGCGGCGCCCTTGTCGGCAGGGCCTGTGGGGGCTGATGCGCAGGCTTTGAACAATGACCCGGCTCCGGACCTGCACCATCAGGTCCAAGAGCTAGCTAAAAGCGTTGCTGCGCTAACCCGAACTGTACAGTCTTTACAGGTTTCCACTCCAGGGAAGATCCAGCTGGCATCCGGACCGGAGGACATCCCGTGGCGTCGACCAAGGAGGACCCCACCGGCCAGAGGAAGACCCAGCGACCGATACAACGAGGACGGACAACCCATCTGCCGCCGCTGCAATCAACCCGGACATATGGCAAGGTACTGTCCTTTAAACTGGCACAACCTGGGGTAGAGGGCCAACCCCCAGGAAAAAGATCACCAGGCCCATCGAACTGGCGCGACAAATATGTGGGAGGACGTCCAGTCTTGCCTGTGGTACTGGATGGCATCCCTATGAGTGCCCTACTGGACACCGGGTCACAGGTCACCACCATCCCGTACGTGCTCTTCAAGCAGTACTGAAATGACTCGGATATAACCCGCTATCCAGATGACGACTTGAGTATCATCGCCAGTAATGGTCAGCCCGTGCCACAGATCGGATTTAAAGAAATGACCATTAAAATCGGTAGAGTCGAACTGGCAGCACAGGGACTGATCATTGTAGACATTGACAAGCGCGAGAGTCACCCAAAGATAACTCTAGGAACTAATGTGATTGAAAATTGTCTTGCAGAGGTGATTTTCATTTTACAGCAGGTTGCCAAGAACGCCAGCTCCGGCCAGCAGCGAGTGCTCCAGAAAGAGATCCGGGCACTGATGCGACGGCAACAGGTGGAACTCTCCGGTGGTGAGATTGGTAGCGTAAGAATGTGTGACCCTTTCCCTATTGCCATGCCCCCGAAAAGTGAAATGATGATTTGGTGCCGGGCAGCTATTGGTCTGAGAGGGAGAGATTACCAGGCCATGGTAGAACCAGTCTACTCAGACAGTAGGCCCACCATTTTGACAGCACGGGGGGTAGTTGATGTACGCCATGGGAGGGTGCCCGTTCGTATAATAAATATCGGGAAAAGGGAAGTATACCTGCCCCGGTATGCTACGCTAGCCAAATTATATACTATCAACCAAAATTCTATACAGTCTGTGGAACCCTTGCCTCCATCTCACCCGGAGGAAGGAAACAGCTCTACGAAAATAATGGAGGATTGGTGTCAGCAACTACATTTGAGTACTGACTCCACTCCCTCCCACCAGAAACAGGGAGTCTACCGGGTGGTTCGAGAGTACGAGAGAGTGTTTAGTAAACACCCGTTAGACTTCGGGCGAGTCAAGGGGGTAGAACACCACATCCCCACGGGAGACCATCCTCCCATAAAAGAGAGGTATCGACCCGTACCCCCTGCACACTACCAACACGCCAAGGGGATGCTTAGAGACATGAAGGAGGCTGGGGTAATCAGGGATAGCTGTAGCCCCTGGGCAGCTCCACTAGTCTTGGTCAAAAAGAAAGACAACACCATGAGAATGTGTGTAGATTACCGGAAAATTAACCGTATCACACACAAAGATGCGTACCCCTTACCGAGAATAGAGGAGTCTTTGGCTGCTTTAAAATCTGCTAACTTCTTCTCCACCTTGGATCTCACTAGCGGGTACTGGCAGGTTCCTGTAGCAGAGGCGGACCGGGAGAAGACCGCATTCACCACCCCGATGGGACTTAGCGAGTTTACCTGCATGCCGTTCGGACTCTGCAACGCACCAGGAACCTTCCAGCGATTGATGGAATGCTGTCTGGGACACCGAAACTTTGAGACGGTCCTGTTATACCTGGACGATGTTATCGTCTATTCCAAGACCTACGAGGACCACCTGAAACACCTGGCGGAAGTGTTCGAAGCTCTGGCAAGTTACGGCCTAAAGGTGAAACCCTCCAAGTGTCACCTCCTGAAGCCAAAGGTGCAGTACCTGCGACACGTGGTGAGTGCTGACGGAGTGGCTCCCGACCCTGATAAGATCACCGCAATAAAGGAATGGCCAAGCCCCTCCAGCGTAAAGGAAGTGAGGCAGTTCCTCGGGTTGGTAGGCTACTACCGAAGGTTCATTCCCGGTTTCACCAAAAAGGCAGCTCCTATGCAGGACCTCCTGATAGGCCAGTCCAGGAAGGCCAAGAACCAGAAGCCACCCTTCAGATGGGAGAAGCTGGAAGAAGAGTCCTTCCGCCAGCTGAAGATGGCCCTCACGGGGGATGAAATCCTGGCGTACCCTGATTATAGCCAGCCCTTTATCCTCTACACCGACGCCAGTAACATCGGGCTAGGAGCCGTACTGTCCCAGATCCAGCAGGGGAAGGAACGGGTAATTGCTTACGCCAGCCGAAAACTGCGACCCACCGAAAGAAACCCTGAGAATTACAGCTCATTTAAGCTAGAGTTCCTGGCAGTGGTGTGGGCACTACCTCGCTGCTTCCCGGTTCACCGTGTACACGGATAACAACCCGTTGACACACCTGGACACTGCAAGACTCGGTGCCCTAGAGCAGAGATGGATGGCCCGCTTGTCCAACTATGAGTTTACAATCAAATACCGGGCAGGACGCTCCAATACCAACGCGGACGCCCTGTCCAGGATGCCGAACCTACCGGACGTAGGGGAAGATTCAGAGGAACTGGAAGAAGTTGAACTCCCCGCGTTCCACCGTCATGGGACTATCCAGTATTCCCACCGTGTAAGGAGTAAGTGTGACACCCCAGGGGTCTGGTTGTCACAGTGATAGAGATATTACGTCTGAGAGCAGGTGGGAGGTCCTTTGGTCAGGGATCCTGTGCATGCCACACCTCCTGCCCAGCCTTGGGAGGGGAAGAACTTCCCCTGTATAAACCCGGGGCTGAGGCAGGGTTAGTGAGTCCAGGAAGAGTAGAGACAAGAGCAGCATAGGAAGCAGCAGAGTCACAAGGAGTCAGGGGCTGGCAACTAAAGAGCTCGCCCTGACTAAGAAGATTCTTTACCGGACCCGGAGTCCGAGGCTGTGGGGACTAACTTCTACCCAGCAGCAGAATCCGTCAGGCAGGGGATTTCAGGTCCCCTGGCCCAGAAGCCCGAAGGCCCGGTCACACGCGTGGGACCAGCACCGCCATCGTGGAGCGGAAGCCATTAGAAGGCCCCGAGTCACCGGCCATACGGGTGAGCACCACACGGTACACTCAGGGACGTGGGCTACTTACATCAGCTTCTAGCAAGGTAGCCAGAAGAGTACAGTCAGCTTGGGAGGCCTACAACTACGCCTGGCCAGGGGAGATCCCATCTGCTCAAGGACTGACCAGGCCCCGTTCGCTAGCAAGTACTCCGGGAGGGTCTATCGTTGTTACCAGTAAAGACCCTGAACGCTACCATACCGTCTCTGAGTGGTTCCTGCTACCCCCATCATCCACGTCGGCTGCCCTGAGGCCATACCCCTCCCGTTGGGGGTTATACTATCACGCTGCACCATCCTTCCACCGGCCTCAGCGGTCTGCCCTGCAGCAGCAGCCCCCTGGCTGCATTCAACGGGTGGCGTAGTCATCAACCATTTTCTACCGCTAACAGACTGCCGTCCAGTTTGACTCCCTGGGCACGGACCGGGTCACCGCCACGAGACTACAACCCTAAACAGATCCGGCTCCGGGTAAGCTCCCGCGTGCGCAACGCAGCGCGACACAGGCCCAGGGGCGCGTCAACTTTGGCGTAGTCGGCAGGATCACGTGCCCGCAACCACCGGGTACTGCGTGCCTGAAAAGCAAAGACTGTTCAAACTTACCAGTGGTGAAGATTCCCGCCATCCGGCGCCATCTTCAGCCTTCTTCCCGCCATCGGTGAAGTTTCCCGCCATCCGGCGCCATCTTCAGCCTTCTTCCCGCCATCCGTGGAGTTTTCCCGCCATTGGACGCCATCTTGAGGACGCCGCGCGGGAAGAAGAGGGGCGTGGACTCCGAAAGCGCGCGAGAACTGAAGCCCCGCCTCACGTCCGGACGTTGCGTAAGGTCCTGGAAGGAGCCCAGCAGACGCCGACGTCACAGGAGCGCGACGGAAGGTCCTCAACCCTGACGATCCACTGCGGAGCCGCGGCCTACGGAACAGGATCATCGCAAGGTAGGCCACGGTCCACTAGGGGGGAGGAAGATGTCGGATACGGAGGAGAGCTCCACTGCCTCAACCCCCGCCAGCGCTACCGCTGTTGCAGTTATGCCCTTCACCATGCCCTATATCCCGGGAGCAGCTTGGCTACCCCAGTACTCAGGGGAGTCACATACCCTGCATGACTTTAGAGAAAAGCTGGATAGCCTCTTCCAGGTGTACCCCCTCACAGAAGAGCAAAAAGTGAGCATCCTGGTGGCCCAACTAACTGGGGCAGCCAAAAGGGAAGTAAAATCCTGGCCACCTGGGAGGAAGACTGTCGCAGGGATACTAACCCGGCTGAAGGACACCTTTGATACCCGCACCTCAGCCGAGATTAAACTTAGATTCTACGGGTGCAAGCAGCGAGCGCATGAGAGTATAAGGGACTATGCACTCAACCTACAAGAGGCCCTGAGGGCCATTAAGCAGACCGACCCTAATGGAGTGGGAAACGAGGACAGGCTGTTGACCGAACAATTTATAGAGGGTTTATATTGCAATGCCCACCGCACCCAGTTGCGGGCAATGGCCTTACAGGACCCTCATCTAGAATTTGCACAGTTCAAGGACAGAGCCATCCGGGTGCTCCGAGAACCGGCACCAGGTGGCGTTGTGACCCACAGACGCCCCACTACCACTTACTACCAGGAGGCGGCGCCCTTGTCAGCAGGGCCTGTGGGAGCTGATGCGCAGGCTTTGGACAATGACCCGGCTCCAGACCTACACCATCAGGTCCAAGAGCTAGCTAAAAGCGTTGCTGCGCTAACCCGAACTGTGCAGTCTTTACAGGTTTCCACTCCAGGGAAGATCCAGCTGGCATCCGGACCGGAGGACATCCCGTGGCGTCGACCAAGGAGGACCCCACCGGCCAGAGGAAGACCCAGTGACCGATACAGCGAGGACGGACGACCCATCTGCCGCCGCTGCAATCAACCCGGACATATGGAAAGGTACTGTTCTTTAAACGGGCACAACCTGGGGTAGAGGGCCAACCCCCAGGAAAAAGATCACCAGGCCCATCGAACTGGCGCGACAGATATGTGGGAGGACGTCCAGTCTTGCCTGTGGTACTGGATGGCATTCCCATGAGTGCCCTACTGGACACCGGGTCACAGGTCACCACCATCCCGTACGTGCTCTTCAAGCAGTACTGGAATGACTCGGATATTACCCGCTACCCTGACGACGACTTGAGTATCATCGCCAGCAATGGTCAGCCCGTGCCACAGATCGGATTTAAAGAGGTGACCATCAAAATTGGTAGAGTCGAACTGGCCGCACAGGGACTGATCATTGTAGATATTGACAAACATGAGAGTCACCCAAAAATAACTCTAGGAACTAATGTAATTGAAAATTGTCTTGCAGAGGTGATTTTCCTTTTACAGCAGGTTGCCAAGAATGCCAGCTCCGGCGAGCAGCGGGTGCTCCAGAAAGAGATCCGGGCACTGATGCAACGGCAACAAGTGGAACTCTCCGGCGGTGAGATTGGTAGCGTAAGAATGTGTGACCCTTTTCCTATTGCCATGCCCCCAAAAAGTGAAATGATGATTTGGTGCCGGGCAGCTATTGGTCTGAGAGGTAGAGATTACCAGGCAATGGTAGAACCAGTTTACTCAGACAGTAGGCCCACCATTTTGACAGCACGGGGGGTGGTCAATGTACGCCATGGGAGGGTGCCCGTTCGCATAATAAATATCGGGGAGAGGGAAGTGTACCTGCCCCGGTATGCCACGCTAGCCAAATTATATACCACTAATCAAAATTCTATACAATCTGTGGAACCCTTGCCTCCATCTCACCCGGAGGAAGGTAACGGCTCTAAGAAAGACATGGAGGACTGGTGTCAGCAACTACATCTGGGTACTGACTCCACTCCCTCACACCAGAAACAAGGAGTCTATCGGGTGGTTCAAGAGTATGAGAGAGTGTTTAGTAAACACCCGTTAGACTTCGGGCGAGTCAAGGGGGTAGAACACCGCATCCCCACGGGAGATCATCCTCCCATAAAAGAGAGGTATCGACCCGTACCCCCTGCACATTACCAACACGCCAAGGGGATGCTTAGAGACATGAAGGAGGCTGGGGTAATCCGGGATAGCTGTAGCCCCTGGGCAGCCCCACTAGTTTTAGTCAAAAAGAAAGACAACACCATGAGGATGTGTGTAGATTACCGGAAAATCAACCGTATCACACACAAGGATGCGTACCCCTTACCAAGGATAGAGGAGTCATTGGCTGCTTTAAGATCTGCTAACTTCTTCTCTACCTTGGATCTCACTAGCGGGTACTGGCAGGTTCCTGTAGCAGAGGCGGACCGGGAGAAGACCGCATTCACCACCCCGATGGGACTTAGCGAGTTCACCTGCATGCCGTTCGGACTCTGCAACGCCCCAGGAACCTTCCAACGATTAATGGAGTGCTGTCTGGGCCACAGAAACTTCGAGACGGTCCTGTTGTACCTGGACGATGTCATCGTATACTCCAAAACTTATGAGGACCACCTGAAACACCTGGCGGAGGTGTTCGAAGCTCTGGCGAGTTACGGCCTAAAGGTGAAACCCTCCAAGTGTCACCTCCTGAAACCAAAGGTGCAATACCTGGGACACGTGGTGAGCGCTGACGGAGTGGCTCCCGACCCCGATAAGATCACCGCAATCAAAGGATGGCCAAGCCCTTCCAGCGTAAAAGAAGTGCGGCAGTTCCTAGGGTTGGTAGGCTACTACC
This sequence comes from Phyllobates terribilis, assembly GCF_046119375.1. Classification (NCBI taxonomy): domain Eukaryota; kingdom Metazoa; phylum Chordata; class Amphibia; order Anura; family Dendrobatidae; genus Phyllobates; species Phyllobates terribilis. Next base: position 195,645,121 of record NW_027362768.1, read on the forward strand.
GAAGGTTTTTTCCCGGTTTCACCAAAAAGGCGGCGCCTATGCAGGACCTCCTGATAGGCCAGTCCCGGAAGGCCAAGAACCAGAAGCCGCCCTTCAAATGGGAAGAGCTAGAGGAAGAGTCCTTCCGCCAGCTGAAGATGGCCCTCACGGGGGATGAAATCTTGGCGTATCCAGACTATAGCCAGCCCTTCATCCTCTACACCGACGCCAGTAACGTCGGGCTAGGAGCCGTACTGTCCCAGATTCAGCAGGGGAAAGAGCGAGTAATCGCCTATGCCAGCCGAAAACTGCGACCCACCGAAAGGAATCCCGAGAATTATAGCTCATTTAAGCTAGAGTTCCTGGCCGTGGTATGGGCAGTCACCGAGCGCTTTAAGCATTACCTCGCTTCTTCCCGGTTCACCGTATACACGGATAACAACCCGCTGACACACCTGGACACGGCAAGACTCGGTGCCCTGGAGCAGAGGTGGATGGCCCGTCTGTCCAACTACGAGTTCACAATTAAATACCGGGCAGGGCGCTCCAATACCAACGCGGACGCCCTGTCCAGGATGCCCAACCTGCCGGACGGAGGAGAAGATCCGGAGGGACTGGAAGAAGTTGAACTCCCTGCGTTCCACCGTCATGGGACTATCCAGTATTCCCACCGGGTAAGGAGTAAGCAGGCTGCTACGTTGAACCCCTTACCTCACTACAACTGGGCGGAAACGCAAGACAGCGACCCTGCCGTCCGACTGGTGAAGGAGATGCTGACTCGCCCGGAGGCTAGCCTGGAATCAGACGCTCCAGAGGAAGCCAAACAACTATGGGCAGAGAAGAGTCGACTGTTCCTTTACAAGGGGAAGTTGTGCCGCAGAATGGTTAACTCCAGGACGCATGAACTACTCTGGCAAGTAGTGGTGCCACGAAGAGACGCAGCCATGGTGATGGAGGCATACCACGACGGAGCTGGACACTTCGGGTGGAAAAAGCTGGAGTTCCTGCTGCGCGAGCGGTTCCACTGGGTAGGCATGAGGGGAACCATCGAGAAGTGGTGCAGAGACTGTGGCCCGTGCAATCTGAGAAGGAAGGACCGGGCCAGCCAGAAGACTCCCCTGCAGTCCATCGTCACCCGGCAACCGTTGGAACTGGTAGCCTTGGATCATGTAAAACTGACCCCCAGCAGAAGTGGCTACGTCTACGCGTTAACCATCGTGGATCATTACTCCCGGTTTCTGGTTGTCGTCCCCGTCAAGGACTTAACGGCTCGAACAGCAGCTAGAGCCTTCCAGCAGCACTTTTGCCGTCCACACGGGTACCCGGACCAAGTGCTGACGGACCAGGGACCTGCCTTTGAAGCGGAGGTCTTCCAGGAATTCTGCAATCTGTATGGCTGCCGGAAGATAAGGACGACACCCTACCATCCGCAAACTAATGGACTTTGTGAGAAAATGAACCAGGTGGTAATGGATCTTCTAAAAACGTTGCCCCTGGAAGAACGCAGTCTGTGGCCTGAGAAGTTGCCCGATCTGGTGGACCTATACAACCACATCCCGGTAGGTTCCACCAACTGTACCCCGGCTTACCTAATGAGGGCAAGACCTGGTAAGTTACCTGTTGACCTGGAAATGGGAGTCCTGACGCCCGAGGACACTTCACCAGAAACAGACTGGGACACAGAGAGGCAGCAGCAGTACCGGAAAGTACAGGAGAGTGTGGAGCGAAGTCTCTGTCAGGCTAGGGAAAGACAAGAGAAGACTTACAACCAGTATGCTCCCGCTGTTCCCCTGGTACCCGGAGAGCAGGTCTTGAAGAGGAAGAGACGGCTCCACAAGTTGGACGACCAGTGGGAGAAGGACCCGTACACCGTACTGCCCTCAAGCCACGAGAACCCGAAGGTCTGTACCATCAGTAAAGACGGAGGGGAAACCACAGCCATTGTATCCCGGGACCACCTGAAGAAGTGCCCCGAACAACTGAGGAACCCTGAGGAGGAACAGGAAGACCATCGACCCGTGGACGAAAGGGAAGATATGGTTAGTACCGTGCTCGGGGACTTCCCTCGGTCTTGGACTCAAGTCAATGGTGCAGTTGTGGTACCCGTACTCACCTTCCTCCAACCATCATCCCAAGAACCTACGGAGCAACGGGTAGAGCTGGAAGAGCAGCCGGTCCAGGAGGCAGAAGACTCCACCCAAGCGGAACAGGAGAATCCACCCTCTGCTTATAGTGAGCCTGCCGTACCCCTAGTGAGACAAAGAGCCGGTAGACAGCTGCCCAGTTTACCCTTGACAGCTCCTACACCCTGTAGTTCAGGGCCAGACAGTCAGCTCCGTAGGTCCACTAGGGCCACTAGAGGCCAGTTACCCGCACGTTGGAGGATCTAAATGTTTAAGTTGTTTTACAATGTTTACCTGTTTATTGTTGCTTGTGTGTAATTTTGTGTTTCTAGTTGTTTTTAGGAGTCTTCGGTGGATTTACCGGGAATCCTTTGTATATAGTTGGAGCGTAACCCAGGATGGACTAGAGACTGTTAAGGACTCGGGGTAGGACAGACCCCTACCTGGTTACGTCTCCCTGTGTTGGTGAAATGGACACCTTTGCTTTTCTTCAAAGACTGCACCCGGTTGCGGACATCCGTGACCATCTTATTGTGTTTCCTTATTGTATTTTATTGTTCTTTGATATACCTTGTTATATTTTTCTAAAAAGTGTTTAGTCCCGGAGTACTAAATTTCACTAGGGGGGAGTGTGACACCCCAGGGGTCTGGTTGTCACAGTGATAGAGATATTACGTCTGAGAGCAGGTGGGAGGTCCTTTGGTCAGGGATCCTGTGCATGCCACACCTCCTGCCCAGCCTTGGGAGGGGAAGAACTTCCCCTGTATAAACCCGGGGCTGAGGCAGGGTTAGTGAGTCCAGGAAGAGTAGAGACAAGAGCAGCATAGGAAGCAGCAGAGTCACAAGGAGTCAGGGGCTGGCAACTAAAGAGCTCGCCCTGACTAAGAAGATTCTTTACCGGACCCGGAGTCCGAGGCTGTGGGGACTAACTTCTACCCAGCAGCAGAATCCGTCAGGCAGGGGATTTCAGGTCCCCTGGCCCAGAAGCCCGAAGGCCCGGTCACACGCGTGGGACCAGCACCGCCATCGTGGAGCGGAAGCCATTAGAAGGCCCCGAGTCACCGGCCATACGGGTGAGCACCACACGGTACACTCAGGGACGTGGGCTACTTACATCAGCTTCTAGCAAGGTAGCCAGAAGAGTACAGTCAGCTTGGGAGGCCTACAACTACGCCTGGCCAGGGGAGATCCCATCTGCTCAAGGACTGACCAGGCCCTGTTCGCTAGCAAGTACTCCGGGAGGGTCTATCGTTGTTACCAGTAAAGACCCTGAACGCTACCATACCGTCTCTGAGTGGTTCCTGCTACCCCCATCATCCACGTCGGCTGCCCTGAGGCCATACCCCTCCCGTTGGGGGTTATACTATCACGCTGCACCATCCTTCCACCGGCCTCAGCGGTCTGCCCTGCAGCAGCAGCCCCCTGGCTGCATTCAACGGGTGGCGTAGTCATCAACCATTTTCTACCGCTAACAGACTGCCGTCCAGTTTGACTCCCTGGGCACGGACCGGGTCACCGCCACGAGACTACAACCCTAAACAGATCCGGCTCCGGGTAAGCTCCCGCGTGCGCAACGCAGCGCGACACAGGCCCAGGGGCGCGTCATAAGCAATCCGCTACGTTCAACCCATTACCTCATTACAACTGGGCGGAGACGCAAGACAGTGACCCTGCCGTCCGACTGGTAAAGGAGATGCTGACTCGGCCAGATGCACGCCTTGACCCAGACGCTCCGGAGGAAGCCAAGCAACTGTGGGCTGAGAAGAGTCGACTGTTCCTTTACAAGGGGAAGTTGTGCCGCAGAATGGTTAACTCCCGGACGCATGAACTAATCTGGCAAGTAGTGGTGCCAAGAAGAGACGCAGCTATGGTGATGGAGGCATACCACGACGGAGCTGGGCACTTCGGATGGAAGAAGCTGGAGTTCCTGCTGCGCGGGCGGTTCCATTGGGTAGGCATGAGAGGAACCATCGAGAGGTGGTGCAGAGACTGTGGCCCATGCAACCTAAGAAGGAGGGACCGTGCCAGCCAGAAGACTCCCCTGCAGTCCATCATCACCAGACAGCCGTTGGAACTGGTAGCCTTGGATCATTTAAAACTGACCCCAAGCAGAAGTGGCTACGTCTACTCGTTAACCATCGTGGATCACTACTCCCGGTTCTTGGTTGTCGTCCCCGTCAAGGACTTAACGGCTCAAACAGCAGCTAGAGCCTTCCAGCAGCACTTCTGCCGTCCGCACGGATACCCGGAGCAGGTGCTGACGGACCAGGGGCCTGCCTTTGAAGCGGAAGTCTTCCAGGAGTTCTGCACCCTGTATGGCTGCCGGAAGATTAGAACAACACCCTATCACCCGCAAACTAATGGACTTTGTGAGAAAATGAACCAGGTGGTGATAGATCTTCTGAAAACATTGCCCCTGGAAGAACGTAGTCTGTGGCCTGAAAAGCTGCCCGACCTGGTGGACCTATACAACCACATCCCTGTAGGTTCCACCAACTGTACCCCGGCTTACCTAATGAGGGCAAGACCTGGTAAGCTTCCTGTTGATCTGGAGATGGGAGTCCTGACACCCGAGGACACTTCACCAGAAGCAGACTGGGACACAGAGAGGCAACAGCAGTACCGGAAAGTACAGGAGAGCGTGGAGCGAAGTCTCTGTCAAGCTAGGGAAAGACAAGAGAAAACTTACAACCAGTATGCTCCCGCTGTTCCCCTGGTGCCCGGAGAGCAGGTCTTGAAGAGGAAAAGACGGCTCCACAAGTTGGACGACCAGTGGGAGAAGGACCCGTACACCGTACTGCCCTCAAGCCACGACAACCCAAAGATCTGTACAATCAGTAAAGACGGAGGGGAAACCACAGCCATTGTATCCCGGGATCACCTGAAGAAGTGTCCTGAACAGCTACGGAACCCTGAAGAGGAACAAGAAGACCCTCGACCCATAGAGGAAAGGGAAGATATGGTTAGTACTGTGCTCGGAGACTTCCCTCGGTCTTGGACTCAAGTCAATGGTGCTGTTGTGGTACCCGTCCTCACGTTCCTCCAACCAGCATCCCAAGTGCCTACGGAGACACAGGTAGAGCTGGAAGAACAGCCGGTCCAGGAGGCAGAAGACCCCACACAAGCAGACCAGGAGAATCAACCCTCTGCTTATAGTGAGCCTGCCATACCCCTAGTGAGCCAAAGAGTCCGTAGACGGCTGCCCAGTTGACCCTTGACAGCTCCTATACCCTGTAGCTCAGGACCAGTCAACCAGCTCCGTAGGTCCACTAGGGTCACTAGAGGCCAGTTGCCCATACGGTGGAGGATCTAAATATTTAAGCTATTTTATTAATGTTTACCTGTTTATTGTTGCTTGTGTATAATTATGTGTTTCTAGTTATTTGTAGGAGTCTTTGGTGGATTTACCGGGAATCCTTTGTGCATATAGTTGGAGCGTAACCCAGGACGGACTAAAAGACTGATAAGGACTCGGGGCAGGACAGACCCCTACCTGGTTACGTCTCCCTGTTTTTGGTGAAATGGACACCCTTTTTTTCTTGAAAAACTGCACCCGGTTGCGGACACGCCGTGACCATCCTAATGTTTTTTCTTTATTACGTTGTTTCTGTTTGTAATTTGTTATGTTACAAAAATATGTTTAGTCCCGGAGTACTAAATTTTACTAGGGGGGAATGTGACACCCCAGGGGTCTGGTTGCCACAGTAATAGAGATATTACGTCTGAGAGCAGGTGGGAGGTCTCCTGGTCAGGAATCCTATGCATGCCACACCTCCTGCCCAGTCCTGGGAGGGGAAGAACTTCCCCTATATAAAACTGGGGCTGAGGCAGGGTTAGAGAGAAAGAGTACAGAGAGAAGAAGAGAAGCAGCTATAGGAAAGAGAGATCAGGAGCTCTGGGGAAGTCGTGCTAAAAGGAATCAGGGGCTGGCAGCTGTAGAGCTCGCCCTGATTGAAGAGTTATCACCGGACCCGGAGTCCGAGGCTGTGGGGACTAATCCTTACCCAGCAGCAGAAACCGACCGGCAGGGGATTTCAGGTCCTCTGGCCAAGAAACCCGAAGGCACGGTCACACGCGTGGGACCAGCACCGCCATCGTGGAGCGGAAGCCACTAGAAGGCCCCGAGTCACCGGCCATACGGGTGAGCACCACACGGTACACTCAGGGACGAGGGCTACTTTTACCCGCCTCTAGCAAGGTAGCCAGAAGAGTACAATTAGTTGGGGAGGCCTACAACTCCGCCTGGCCAGGGGAAATCCCATCTGCTCAAAGACTGACCAGGCCCCGATCGCTAGCCAGTACTCCGGGAGGGTCTATCTTTATCACCAGTAAAGACCCTGAACTACACCGCATCGTCTCTGAGTGGTTCCTGCTACCCCCATCATCCACGTCGGCTGCCCTGAGGCCATAACCCTCCCGTTGGGGGTTATACCATCTACGCTGCACAATCGTACCACCGGCCTCAGCGGTCTGCCCTGCAGCAGCAGCTCCATAGCTGCATTCAACGGGTGGCGTAGTCGTCCAACATCTACTGCTACTACTCAGCCACTCAGTTTGACTCCCTGGGCACGGACCGGGTCACCGCCACGAGACTACTACCCCCAACAGGCCCGGCTCCGGGTAGTCCCCGCGTGCGCAACGCTACACCAAGTAGGCCCAGGGGCGCGTCAACTTTTGGCGTAGTCGGTAGGATTTCGTGCCCGCAACCACCGGGTACTGCGTGCCTGAAAAAGACTGTTCAAACTTACCAGTGGTGAAGATTCCCGCCATCCGGCGCCATCTTCTACCTTCTTCCCGCCATCCGCGAAGTTTTCCCGCCATCCGGCGCCATCTTCTGCCTTCTTCCCGCCATCCGTGGAGTTTTCCCGCCGTTTGACGCCATCTTGAAGACGCCGCGCGGGAAGAAGAGGGGCGTGGACTCTGAAAGCGCGCGAGAACTGAAGCCCCGCCTCACGTCAGGACGTTGCGTAAGGTCCTGGAAGGAGCCCAGCAGACGCCGACGTCACAGGAGCGCGACGGAAGGTCCTCAACCCTGACGATCCACTGCGGAGCCGCGGCCTACGGAAGAGGATCATCGCAAGGTAGGCCACGGTCCACTAGGGGGGGAGAAAGATGTCGGATACGGAGGAGAGCTTCACTGCCTCAACCCCCGCCAGCGCCACCGCTGCTGCAGTCATGCCTTTCACCATGCCCTATATCCCGGGAGCAGCCTGGCTACCCCAGTACTCAGGGGAGTCACATACCCTGAATGACTTTAAAGAAAAGCTGGATAGCCTCTTCCAGGTGTACCCCCTCACAGAAGAGCAAAAAGTGAGCATCCTGGTGGCCCAACTAACCGGGGCAGCCCAAAGGGAGGTAAAGTCCTGGCCACCTGGGAGGAGGACTGTCGCAGGGATACTAACCCGGCTGAGGGACACCTTTGATACCCGCACCTCAACCGAGATTAAGCTTAGATTCTATGGGTGCAAGCAGCGAGCACATGAGAGTATAAGGGACTATGCACTAAACCTACAAGAGGCCCTGAGAGCCATTAAGCAGACCGACCCTGACAGCGTGGGAAACGAGGACAGGCTGTTGACCGAGCAATTTATAGAGGGACTATATTGCAATGCCCACCGAACCCAGTTGCGGGCCATAGCCTTACAGGATCCTCATCTGGACTTTGCACAGTTCAAGGACAGAGCCATCCGGGTGCTCCGAGAACCGGCACCGGGTGGCGTTGTGACCCACAGGCGCCCAGCTATCACTTACCACCAGGAGGCGGCGCCCTTGTCGGCAGGGCCTGTGGGGGCTGATGCGCAGGCTTTGAACAATGACCCGGCTCCGGACCTGCACCATCAGGTCCAAGAGCTAGCTAAAAGCGTTGCTGCGCTAACCCGAACTGTACAGTCTTTACAGGTTTCCACTCCAGGGAAGATCCAGCTGGCATCCGGACCGGAGGACATCCCGTGGCGTCGACCAAGGAGGACCCCACCGGCCAGAGGAAGACCCAGCGACCGATACAACGAGGACGGACAACCCATCTGCCGCCGCTGCAATCAACCCGGACATATGGCAAGGTACTGTCCTTTAAACTGGCACAACCTGGGGTAGAGGGCCAACCCCCAGGAAAAAGATCACCAGGCCCATCGAACTGGCGCGACAAATATGTGGGAGGACGTCCAGTCTTGCCTGTGGTACTGGATGGCATCCCTATGAGTGCCCTACTGGACACCACCATCCCGTACGTGCTCTTCAAGCAGTACTGGAATGACTCGGATATAACCCGCTATCCAGATGACGACTTGAGTATCATCGCCAGTAATGGTCAGCCCGTGCCACAGATCGGATTTAAAGAAATGACCATTAAAATCGGTAGAGTCGAACTGGCAGCACAGGGACTGATCATTGTAGACATTGACAAGCGCGAGAGTCACCCAAAGATAACTCTAGGAACTAATGTGATTGAAAATTGTCTTGCAGAGGTGATTTTCATTTTACAGCAGGTTGCCAAGAACGCCAGCTCCGGCCAGCAGCGAGTGCTCCAGAAAGAGATCCGGGCACTGATGCGACGGCAACAGGTGGAACTCTCCGGTGGTGAGATTGGTAGCGTAAGAATGTGTAACCCTTTCCCTATTGCCATGCCCCCGAAAAGTGAAATGATGATTTGGTGCCGGGCAGCTATTGGTCTGAGAGGGAGAGATTACCAGGCCATGGTAGAACCAGTCTACTCAGACAGTAGGCCCACCATTTTGACAGCACGGGGGGTAGTTGATGTACGCCATGGGAGGGTGCCCGTTCGTATAATAAATATCGGGAAAAGGGAAGTATACCTGCCCCGGTATGCTACGCTAGCCAAATTATATACTATCAACCAAAATTCTATACAGTCTGTGGAACCCTTGCCTCCATCTCACCCGGAGGAAGGAAACGGCTCTACGAAACTAATGGAGGATTGGTGTCAGCAACTACATTTGGGTACTGACTCCACTCCCTCCCACCAGAAACAGGGAGTCTACCGGGTGGTTCGAGAGTACGAGAGAGTGTTTAGTAAACACCCGTTAGACTTCGGGCGAGTCAAGGGGGTAGAACACCACATCCCCACGGGAGACCATCCTCCCATAAAAGAGAGGTATCGACCCGTACCCCCTGCACACTACCAACACGCCAAGGGGATGCTTAGAGACATGAAGGAGGCTGGGGTAATCAGGGATAGCTGTAGCCCCTGGGCAGCTCCACTAGTCTTGGTCAAAAAGAAAGACAACACCATGAGAATGTGTGTAGATTACCGGAAAATTAACCGTATCACACACAAAGATGCGTACCCCTTACCGAGAATAGAGGAGTCTTTGGCTGCTTTAAAATCTGCTAACTTCTTCTCCACCTTGGATCTCACTAGCGGGTACTGGCAGGTTCCTGTAGCAGAGGCGGACCGGGAGAAGACCACATTCACCACCCCGATGGGACTTAGCGAGTTTACCTGCATGCCGTTCGGACTTTGCAACGCACCAGGAACCTTCCAGCGATTGATGGAATGCTGTCTGGGACACCGAAACTTTGAGACGGTCCTGTTATACCTGGACGATGTCATCGTCTATTCCAAGACCTACGAGGACCACCTGAAACACCTGGCGGAAGTGTTCGAAGCTCTGGCAAGTTACGGCCTAAAGGTGAAACCCTCCAAGTGTCACCTCCTGAAGCCAAAGGTGCAGTACCTGCGACACGTGGTGAGTGCTGACGGAGTGGCTCCCGACCCTGATAAGATCACCGCAATAAAGGAATGGCCAAGCCCCTCCAGCGTAAAGGAAGTGAGGCAGTTCCTCGGGTTGGTAGGCTACTACCGAAGGTTCATTCCCGGTTTCACCAAAAAGGCAGCTCCTATGCAGGACCTCCTGATAGGCCAGTCCAGGAAGGCCAAGAACCAGAAGCCACCCTTCAGATGGGAGAAGCTGGAAGAAGAGTCCTTCCGCCAGCTGAAGATGGCCCTCACGGGGGATGAAATCCTGGCGTACCCTGATTATAGCCAGCCCTTTATCCTCTACACCGACGCCAGTAACATCGGGCTAGGAGCCGTACTGTCCCAGATCCAGCAGGGGAAGGAACGGGTAATTGCTTACGCCAGCCGAAAACTGCGACCCACCGAAAGAAACCCTGAGAATTACAGCTCATTTAAGCTAGAGTTCCTGGCAGTGGTGTGGGCACTACCTCGCTGCTTCCCGGTTCACCGTGTACACGGATAACAACCCGTTGACACACCTGGACACTGCAAGACTCGGTGCCATAGAGCAGAGATGGATGGCCCGCTTGTCCAACTATGAGTTTACAATCAAATACCGGGCAGGACGCTCCAATACCAACGCGGACGCCCTGTCCAGGATGCCGAACCTACCGGACGTAGGGGAAGATTCAGAGGAACTGGAAGAAGTTGAACTCCCCGCGTTCCACCGTCATGGGACTATCCAGTATTCCCACCGTGTAAGGAGTAAGCAATCCGCTACGTTCAACCCATTACCTCATTACAACTGGGCGGAGACGCAAGACAGTGACCCTGCCGTCCGACTGGTAAAGGAGATGCTGACTCGGCCAGATGCACGCCTTGACCCAGATGCTCCGGAGGAAGCCAAGCAACTGTGGGCTGAGAAGAGTCGACTGTTCCTTTACAAGGGGAAGTTGTGCCGCAGAATGGTTAACTCCCGGACGCATGAACTAATCTGGCAAGTAGTGGTGCCAAGAAGAGACGCAGCTATGGTGATGGAGGCATACCACGACGGAGCTGGGCACTTCGGATGGAAGAAGCTGGAGTTCCTGCTGCGCGGGCGGTTCCATTGGGTAGGCATGAGAGGAACCATCGAGAGGTGGTGCAGAGACTGTGGCCCATGCAACCTAAGAAGGAGGGACCGTGCCAGCCAGAAGACTCCCCTGCAGTCCATCATCACCAGACAGCCGTTGGAACTGGTAGCCTTGGATCATGTAAAACTGACCCCAAGCAGAAGTGGCTACGTCTACGCGTTAACCATCGTGGATCACTACTCCCGGTTCTTGGTTGTCGTCCCCGTCAAGGACTTAACGGCTCAAACAGCAGCTAGAGCCTTCCAGCAGCACTTCTGCCGTCCGCACGGATACCCGGAGCAGGTGCTGACGGACCAGGGGCCTGCCTTTGAAGCGGAAGTCTTCCAGGAGTTCTGCACCCTGTATGGCTGCCGGAAGATTAGAACAACACCCTATCACCCGCAAACTAATGGACTTTGTGAGAAAATGAACCAGGTGGTGATAGATCTTCTGAAAACATTGCCCCTGGAAGAACGTAGTCTGTGGCCTGAAAAGCTGCCCGACCTGGTGGACCTATACAACCACATCCCTGTAGGTTCCACCAACTGTACCCCGGCTTACCTAATGAGGGCAAGACCTGGTAAGCTTCCTGTTGATCTGGAGATGGGAGTCCTGACACCCGAGGACACTTCACCAGAAGCAGACTGGGACACAGAGAGGCAGCAGCAGTACCGGAAAGTACAGGAGAGCGTGGAGCGAAGTCTCTGTCAAGCTAGGGAAAGACAAGAGAAAACTTACAACCAGTATGCTCCCGCTGTTCCCCTGGTGCCCGGAGAGCAGGTCTTGAAGAGGAAAAGACGGCTCCACAAGTTGGACGACCAGTGGGAGAAGGACCCGTACACCGTACTGCCCTCAAGCCACGACAACCCAAAGATCTGTACAATCAGTAAAGACGGAGGGGAAACCACAGCCATTGTATCCCGGGATCACCTGAAGAAGTGTCCTGAACAGCTACGGAACCCTGAAGAGGAACAAGAAGACCCTCGACCCATAGAGGAAAGGGAAGATATGGTTAGTACTGTGCTCGGAGACTTCCCTCGGTCTTGGACTCAAGTCAATGGTGCTGTTGTGGTACCCGTCCTCACGTTCCTCCAACCAGCATCCCAAGTGCCTACGGAGACACAGGTAGAGCTGGAAGAACAGCCGGTCCAGGAGGCAGAAGACCCCACACAAGCAGACCAGGAGAATCAACCCTCTGCTTATAGTGAGCCTGCCATACCCCTAGTGAGCCAAAGAGTCCGTAGACGGCTGCCCAGTTTACCCTTGACAGCTCCTATACCCTGTAGCTCAGGACCAGTCAGCCAGCTCCGTAGGTCCACTAGGGTCACTAGAGGCCAGTTGCCCATACGGTGGAGGATCTAAATATTTAAGCTATTTTATTAATGTTTACCTGTTTATTGTTGCTTGTGTATAATTATGTGTTTCTAGTTATTTGTAGGAGTCTTTGGTGGATTTACCGGGAATCCTTTGTGCATATAGTTGGAGCGTAACCCAGGACGGACTAAAAGACTGATAAGGACTCGGGGCAGGACAGACCCCTACCTGGTTACGTCTCCCTGTTTTTGGTGAAATGGACACCCTTTTTTTCTTGAAAAACTGCACCCGGTTGCGGACACGCCGTGACCATCCTAATGTTTTTTCTTTATTACGTTGTTTCTGTTTGTAATTTGTTATGTTACAAAAATATGTTTAGTCCCGGAGTACTAAATTTTACTAGGGGGGAATGTGACACCCCAGGGGTCTGGTTGCCACAGTAATAGAGATATTACGTCTGAGAGCAGGTGGGAGGTCTCCTGGTCAGGAATCCTATGCATGCCACACCTCCTGCCCAGTCCTGGGAGGGGAAGAACTTCCCCTATATAAAACTGGGGCTGAGGCAGGGTTAGAGAGAAAGAGTACAGAGAGAAGAAGAGAAGCAGCTATAGGAAAGAGAGATCAGGAGCTCTGGGGAAGTCGTGCTAAAAGGAATCAGGGGCTGGCAGCTGTAGAGCTCGCCCTGATTGAAGAGTTATCACCGGACCCGGAGTCCGAGGCTGTGGGGACTAATCCTTACCCAGCAGCAGAAACCGACCGGCAGGGGATTTCAGGTCCTCTGGCCAAGAAACCCGAAGGCACGGTCACACGCGTGGGACCAGCACCGCCATCGTGGAGCGGAAGCCACTAGAAGGCCCCGAGTCACCGGCCATACGGGTGAGCACCACACGGTACACTCAGGGACGTGGGCTACTTTTACCCGCCTCTAGCAAGGTAGCCAGAAGAGTACAATTAGTTGGGGAGCCCTACAACTCCGCCTGGCCAGGGGAAATCCCATCTGCTCAAAGACTGACCAGGCCCCGATCGCTAGCCAGTACTCCGGGAGGGTCTATCTTTATCACCAGTAAAGACCCTGAACTACACCGCATCGTCTCTGAGTGGTTCCTGCTACCCCCATCATCCACGTCGGCTGCCCTGAGGCCATACCCCTCCCGTTGGGGGTTATACCATCTACGCTGCACAATCGTACCACCGGCCTCAGTGGTCTGCCCTGCAGCAGCAGCTCCATAGCTGCATTCAACGGGTGGCGTAGTCGTCCAACATCTACTGCTACTACTCAGCCACTCAGTTTGACTCCCTGGGCACGGACCGGGTCACCGCCACGAGACTACTACCCCCAACAGGCCCGGCTCCGGGTAGTCCCCGCGTGCGCAACGCTACACCAAGTAGGCCCAGGGGCGCGTCAGAACCATAGACACTACATACAGTCCTGTACTGAGGAGCCATAGACATTCCATACAGTCCTGTACTGAGGAGCCATAGACACTCCATACAGTCCTGTACTGAGGAGCCATAGACATTCCATACAGTCCTGTACTGAGGAGCCATAGACACTCCATACTGTCCTGTACTGAGGAGCCATAGGCACTCCATATAGTCCTCTACTGTGGAGACATAGACACTCCATACAGTCCTGTACTGAGGAGCCATAGACACTACATACAGTCCTGTGCTGAGGAGACATAGACACTGCATACAGTCCTGTACTGAGGAGCCATAGGCACTCCATATAGTCCTCTACTGTGGAGACATAGACACTCCATACAGTCCTGTACTGAGGAGCCATAGACACTACATACAGTCCTGTACTGAGGAGCCATAGACACTACATACAGTCCTGTACTGTGGAGACATAGGCGCTCCATACAGTCCTGCACTGAGGAGACATAGACACTCCATACTGTCCTGTGCTGAGGAGACATAGACACTACATACAGTCCTGTACCGAGGAGCCATAGACACTACATACAGTCCTGTACTGAGGAGCCATAGACACTACATACAGTCCTGTACTGAGGAGCCATAGACACTCCATACAGTCCTGTACTGTGGAGACATAGACACTACATACAGTCCTGTACTGAGGAGCCATAGACACTCCATACAGTCCTGTACTGAGGAGCCATAGACACTACATACAGTCCTGTACTGAGGAGACATAGACACTACATACAGTCCTGTACTGTGGAGACATAGGCGCTCCATACAGTCCTGTACTGAGGAGACATAGACACTCCATACAGTCCTGTACTGAGGAGCCATAGGCACTCCATACAGTCCTGTACTGAGGAGACATAGACACTGCATACAGTCCTGTGCTGAGGAGCCATAGACACTACATACAGTCCTGTACTGAGGAGCCATAGGCACTACATGCAGTCCTGTACTGAGGAGCCATAGACACTCCATACAGTCCTGTACTGAGGAGCCATAGACACTCTGTACAGTCCTGTACTGAGAAACCATAGACACTACATACAGTCCTGTACTGAGGAGCCATAGACATTCCATACAGTCCTGTACTGAGGAGCCATAGACACTACATACAGTCCTGTACTGAGGAGCCATAGACACTACATACAGTCCTGTGCTGAGGAGCCATAGACACTACATGCAGTCCTGTACTGCGGAGCCATAGACACTCCATACTGTCCTGTACTGAGGAGCCATTGACACTCCATACAGTCCTGTACTGAGGAGCCATAGGCACTCCATAAAGTCCTGTACTGAGGAGACATAGACACTGCATACAGTCCTGTGCTGAGGAGCCATAGACACTACATACAGTCCTGTACTGAGGAGCCATAGACACTCCATACAGTCCTGTACTGAGGAGCCATTGACACTCCATACAGTCCTGTACTGAGGAGCCATAGGCACTCCATAAAGTCCTGTACTGAGGAGCCATAGACACTACATACAGTCCTGTACTGAGGAGCCATAGACACTCCATACTGTCCTGTACTGAGGAGCCATTGACACTCCATACAGTCCTGTACTGAGGAGCCATAGGCACTCCATACTGTCCTGTACTGAGGAGCCATTGACACTCCATACAGTCCTGTACTGAGGAGCCATAGGCACTCCATAAAGTCCTGTACTGAGGAGACATAGACACTGCATACAGTCCTGTGCTGAGGAGCCATAGACACTACATACAGTCCTGTACTGAGGAGCCATAGACACTACATACAGTCCTGTACTGAGGAGCCATAGACACTCCATACAGTCCTGTACTGAGGAGCCATAGACACTACATACAGTCCTGTACTGAGGAGCCATAGACACTACATACAGTCCTGTACTGAGGAGCCATAGACACTACATACTGTCCTGTACTGAGGAGCCATTGACACTCCATACAGTCCTGTACTGAGGAGCTATAGGCACTCCATAAAGTCCTGTACTGAGGAGACATAGACACTGCATACAGTCCTGTGCTGAGGAGCCATAGACACTACATACAGTCCTGTACTGAGGAACCATAGACACTACATACAGTCCTGTACTGAGGAGCCATAGACATTCCATACAGTCCTGTACTGAGGAGACATAGACACTCCATACAGTCCTGTACTGAGGAGCCATAGACATTCCATACAGTCCTGTACTGAGGAGCCATAGACACTCCATACTGTCCTGTACTGAGGAGCCATAGGCACTCCATACAGTCCTGTACTGAGGAGACATAGACACTCCATACAGTCCTGTACTGAGGAGACATAGACACTACATACAGTCCTGTACTGTGGAGACATAGGCACTCCATACAGTCCTGTACTGTGGAGACATAGACACTACATACAGTCCTGTACTGAGGAGCCATAGACACTCCATACAGTCCTGTACTGAGGAGACATAGACACTACATACAGTCCTGTACTGAGGAGCCATAGACACTCCATACAGTCCTGTACTGAGGAGACATAGACACTACATACAGTCCTGTACTGAGGAGCCATAGACACTACATACAGTCCTGTACTGTGGAGACATAGACACTACATACAGTCCTGTACTGAGGAGCCATAGACACTCCATACAGTCCTGTACTGAGGAGCCATAGACACTCCATACAGTCCTGTACTGAGGAGCCATAGACACTACATACCGTCCTGTACTGTGGAGACATAGGCACTCCATACAGTCCTGTACTGTGGAGACATAGACACTACATACAGTCCTGTACTGAGGAGCCATAGACACTCCATACAGTCCTGTACTGAGGAGCCATAGACACTACATACAGTCCTGTACTGTGGAGACATAGGCACTCCATACAGTCCTGTACTGTGGAGACATAGACACTACATACAGTCCTGTACTGAGGAGCCATAGACACTCCATACAGTCCTGTACTGAGGAGACATAGACACTACATACAGTCCTGTACTGAGGAGCCATAGACACTCCATACAGTCCTGTACTGAGGAGACATAGACACTACATACAGTCCTGTACTGAGGAGCCATAGACACTCCATACAGTCCTCTACTGTGGAGACATAGACACTACATACAGTCCTGTACTGAGGAGCCATAGACACTCCATACAGTCCTGTACTGAGGAGCCATAGACACTACATACAGTCCTGTACTGAGGAGACATAGACACTACATACAGTCCTGTACTGTGGAGACATAGGCGCTCCATACAGTCCTGTACTGAGGAGACATAGACACTCCATACAGTCCTGTACTGAGGAGCCATAGGCACTCCATACAGTCCTGTACTGAGGAGACATAGACACTGCATACAGTCCTGTGCTGAGGAGCCATAGACACTACATACAGTCCTGTACTGAGGAGCCATAGGCACTGCATGCAGTCCTGTACTGAGGAGCCATAGACACTCCATACAGTCCTGTACTGAGGAGCCATAGACACTCCGTACAGTCCTGTACTGAGGAACCATAGACACTACATACAGTCCTGTACTGAGGAGCCATAGACATTCCATACAGTCCTGTACTGAGGAGCCATAGACACTACATACAGTCCTGTACTGAGGAGCCATAGACACTACATACAGTCCTGTGCTGAGGAGCCATAGACACTACATGCAGTCCTGTACTGCGGAGCCATAGACACTCCATACTGTCCTGTACTGAGGAGCCATTGACACTCCATACAGTCCTGTACTGAGGAGCCATAGGCACTCCATAAAGTCCTGTACTGAGGAGACATAGACACTGCATACAGTCCTGTGCTGAGGAGCCATAGACACTCCATACAGTCCTGTACTGAGGAGCCATTGACACTCCATACAGTCCTGTACTGAGGAGCCATAGGCACTCCATAAAGTCCTGTACTGAGGAGCCATAGACACTACATACAGTCCTGTACTGAGGAGCCATAGACACTCCATACTGTCCTGTACTGAGGAGCCATTGACACTCCATACAGTCCTGTACTGAGGAGCCATAGGCACTCCATACTGTCCTGTACTGAGGAGCCATTGACACTCCATACAGTCCTGTACTGAGGAGCCATAGGCACTCCATAAAGTCCTGTACTGAGGAGACATAGACACTGCATACAGTCCTGTGCTGAGGAGCCATAGACACTACATACAGTCCTGTACTGAGGAGCCATAGACACTACATACAGTCCTGTACTGAGGAGCCATAGACACTCCATACAGTCCTGTACTGAGGAGCCATAGACACTACATACAGTCCTGTACTGAGGAGCCATAGACACTCCATACTGTCCTGTACTGAGGAGCCATTGACACTCCATACAGTCCTGTACTGAGGAGCCATAGGCACTCCATAAAGTCCTGTACTGAGGAGACATAGACACTGCATACAGTCCTGTGCTGAGGAGCCATAGACACTACATACAGTCCTGTACTGAGGAGACATAGACACTGCATACAGTCCTGTGCTGAGGAGCCATAGACACTACATACAGTCCTGTACTGAGGAGACATAGACACTGCATACAGTCCTGTACTGAGGAGACATAGACACTGCATACAGTCCTGTGCTGAGGAGCCATAGACACTACATACAGTCCTGTACTGAGGAGACATAGACACTGCATACAGTCCTGTGCTGAGGAGCCATAGACACTACATACAGTCCTGTACTGAGGAGCCATAGACACTCCATACAGTCCTGTACTGTGGAGACATAGACACTACATACAGTCCTGTACTGAGGAGCCATAGACACTACATACAGTCCTGTACTGAGGAGCCATAGACACTCCATACAGTCCTGTACTGTGGAGACATAGACACTACATACAGTCCTGTACTGAGGAGACATAGACACTGCATACAGTCCTGTGCTGAGGAGCCATAGACACTACATACAGTCCTGTACTGAGGAGCCATAGACACTCCATACAGTCCTGTACTGTGGAGACATAGACACTACATACAGTCCTGTACTGAGGAGCCATAGACACTACATACAGTCCTGTACTGAGGAGACATAGACACTGCATACAGTCCTGTGCTGAGGAGCCATAGACACTACATACAGTCCTGTACTGAGGAGCCATAGACACTCCATACAGTCCTGTACTGAGGAGACATAGACACTACATACAGTCCTGTACTGAGGAGCCATAGACACTACATACAGTCCTGTACTGAGGAGCCATAGACACTCCATACAGTCCTGTACTGTGGAGACATAGACACTACATACAGTCCTGTACTGAGGAGCCATAGACACTCCATACAGTCCTGTACTGAGGAGCCATAGACACTACATACAGTCCTGTACTGAGGAGACATAGACACTACATACAGTCCTGTACTGTGGAGACATAGGCGCTCCATACAGTCCTGTACTGAGGAGACATAGACACTCCATACAGTCCTGTACTGAGGAGCCATAGGCACTCCATACAGTCCTGTACTGAGGAGACATAGACACTGCATACAGTCCTGTGCTGAGGAGCCATAGACACTACATACAGTCCTGTACTGAGGAGCCATAGGCACTACATGCAGTCCTGTACTGAGGAGCCATAGACACTCCATACAGTCCTGTACTGAGGAGCCATAGACACTCCGTACAGTCCTGTACTGAGGAACCATAGACACTACATACAGTCCTGTACTGAGGAACCATAGACACTACATACAGTCCTGTACTGAGGAGCCATAGACATTCCATACAGTCCTGTACTGAGGAGCCATAGACACTACATACAGTCCTGTACTGAGGAGCCATAGACACTACATACAGTCCTGTGCTGAGGAGCCATAGACACTACATGCAGTCCTGTACTGCGGAGCCATAGACACTCCATACTGTCCTCTACTGAGGAGCCATTGACACTCCATACAGTCCTGTACTGAGGAGACATAGACACTGCATACAGTCCTGTGCTGAGGAGCCATAGACACTCCATACAGTCCTGTACTGAGGAGCCATTGACACTCCATACAGTCCTGTACTGAGGAGCCATAGGCACTCCATAAAGTCCTGTACTGAGGAGCCATAGACACTACATACAGTCCTGTACTGAGGAGCCATAGACACTCCATACTGTCCTGTACTGAGGAGCCATTGACACTCCATACAGTCCTGTACTGAGGAGCCATAGGCACTCCATACTGTCCTGTACTGAGGAGCCATTGACACTCCATACAGTCCTGTACTGAGGAGCCATAGGCACTCCATAAAGTCCTGTACTGAGGAGACATAGACACTGCATACAGTCCTGTGCTGAGGAGCCATAGACACTACATACAGTCCTGTACTGAGGAGCCATAGACACTACATACAGTCCTGTACTGAGGAGCCATAGACACTCCATACAGTCCTGTACTGAGGAGCCATAGACACTACATACAGTCCTGTACTGAGGAGCCATAGACACTCCATACTGTCCTGTACTGAGGAGCCATTGACACTCCATACAGTCCTGTACTGAGGAGCCATAGGCACTCCATAAAGTCCTGTACTGAGGAGACATAGACACTGCATACAGTCCTGTGCTGAGGAGCCATAGACACTACATACAGTCCTGTACTGAGGAACCATAGGCACTACATGCAGTCCTGTACTGAGGAGCCATAGACACTACATACAGTCCTGTACTGAGGAGCCATAGACATTCCATACAGTCCTGTACTGAGGAGACATAGACACTCCATACAGTCCTGTACTGAGGAGCCATAGACATTCCATACAGTCCTGTACTGAGGAGCCATAGACACTCCATACTGTCCTGTACTGAGGAGCCATAGGCACTCCATACAGTCCTGTACTGAGGAGACATAGACACTCCATACAGTCCTGTACTGAGGAGACATAGACACTATATACAGTCCTGTACTGTGGAGACATAGGCACTCCATACAGTCCTGTACTGTGGAGACATAGACACTACATACAGTCCTGTACTGAGGAGCCATAGACACTCCATACAGTCCTGTACTGAGGAGACATAGACACTACATACAGTCCTGTACTGAGGAGCCATAGACACTCCATACAGTCCTGTACTGTGGAGACATAGGCACTCCATACAGTCCTGTACTGTGGAGACATAGACACTACATACAGTCCTGTACTGAGGAGCCATAGACACTCCATACAGTCCTGTACTGAGGAGACATAGACACTACATACAGTCCTGTACTGAGGAGCCATAGACACTCCATACAGTCCTGTACTGTGGAGACATAGACACTACATACAGTCCTGTACTGAGGAGCCATAGACACTCCATACAGTCCTGTACTGAGGAGACATAGACACTACATACAGTCCTGTACTGAGGAGCCATAGACACTCCATACAGTCCTGTACTGAGGAGACATAGACACTACATACAGTCCTTTACTGAGGAGCCATAGACACTACATACAGTCCTGTACTGAGGAGCCATAGACCCTACATACAGTCCTATCCTGAGGAGCCATAGATACTCCATACAATCCTGCCATAGGCACTCCATACATTTCTATACATGGGCGCTTCATACAGTCCTGTACTATGATGCTATAGGCACTCTATACAGTCCTTACAGAGAGTCTTTCAGAGAATTGAGAGGTCCACAATAGAGAAAAAATAATGCCCTCTGCTTTTTCTGTTTCATTCTACCACCATACAAGGCCATTTGTCAACAATAAGACCCATACGTTCTTCAGTATCCATTCCTTTTTCTATTGAATAGCAGGGTCCAATCGTCCGGTTTATTTCTGTTTCTTCCTTTTTCCCAGGACCTGTGGGAATTGACACCAAAAAACACAAGTGCACCGAGCCATTCATGTGGGATTTGAGCCCCTTTTTTCTCTCTCTATTGGATTAAAACAAAGCGCAAACGTCAAATGGTAAATGAAGAAGTAAAGCTTTAAAAAGTAGCAAGTGTGGAAGACCGAGTAACATATAGGGAGGTGCTCTTCTTTTCAGTCTGAACATTTCTCAAGAGAATTTATGGATCTCAGAGATATCTGTGACTAACGGACAAGGAACAGCCAAGTAAAACCCGCTGATGCCACTTATACCGACATCGTTGAAAATAGTCCGGTAGTACCAGAACATTGGACACTTTTATAACTTTTTACACATTTTTTTGCAACTTTTTAAACTTCATCCGAGTTCCGTATGTTCTTTAATTCTGATTTTCTGGGTCATTGGAAATTTAACACAGGGTTTGATTCTACTTTGTCAATGTCTCTATGGTATTTTCGGTGTTCTACCAATCTCAATGACCAATTTGAAGATTCTGCTAAGGGGTAGAGTTTCTCCTTCTGGAGAGAGCCCGGCTGGTGTAGGGAGACTTATAGACCGTGCAATGCTCCCCTGCAATCCTAAAAATCATCATCCACCCTTTAAAGATCCTTGCTCCTTACACCCCCTGTCAACTTGGTCTCCTACTTTTCACTGAAGAGGGGTAACAATCCTGAAACACCTATCTGCACGTGGAGCTTCTGGTTTGTCTTCTTATCCTTAAAGGGTCAATATGGACTTTTAGGATTGCTAGCTACTTCCAAGAGGTGGCTCCAGAGTCTGCTCTATTCCCCTTTGCAACCATGGAAGGTGAATCAGCCCCTGAAGAGAATAGCCCATCTATAGGGCGTCTGCTACAATGTATCAAGACATGAGCTTGTAACGAGGACTTAAGAACCCAGAGAATTAGGAATCCATCACCAGATTACAAGATCAGAACATTACAATTTCCGGGCAAATGAAAGCGTTCTTTTATTCAACAGATTCATTTATTTTACCGCTAATTGTTTTTTTTTTTTGCTATTTAAAATATTCCATTCCAATTATTTCATTGAGCATTCTTCAATATACAATTACCATTAAAATTGCTTTCCTGTCCTTCCGTGCATGAAAATATAATCTTTGATTACATATTATATTGTATATTTAATTGTATATTATTATTTTAACTCGGAGCATTAGGAGGAATCGTTGCAATTAGTGACCAAATGCATTTTATATTCAGATAATTTGCTCATGTTGGAAATGTCACAGTAAATCACCTCATTCTCCGAACACAACCGAGATTATTTGGTGAATCATTATACACAAATATTTCATTTTGAAACCCTGGGACCTTTCTTGCAATGAGCTTTTATTAGCGGCCTGCTGAAAATACACATTAGCCTTCCATACGTCGAGAGATGTTTTATTAGTATTTATTAAATACGGCACACGTGGCGGGTGTCAGCACATTGCGGTATCCTCACCTCATCGCCCATGGTAGCAGCCTATATCTCCTCCATACGTGTCGTTTTAATGACGTTCCTCCGTCTCTCCGGGTTTTGATTGCCGTTCTTGAATGTATAATTGCCTCCGAGGCTTCGGGAGAGGATTGCTATTAAATTACATTTCTGTGCAAGAGAAGGACTGGTAACGTGAGGGAGATCCTAATAATAATGAGACTGATGATGACGGAACGGTCAGTGCACTGATATTATGGGATTGCAGATGCTACACACACACACACACAAGCTCCTCGAGTGCTCAAGAGGTTTGTCGAAACCTTCTTTTTCCTGGATGCCTCCTGGGTGTCCTCCAAAAAATGTAACCATTTCATCATGTGCATCCCTTGATATTTTCTTACCATAGATCCCTATTCACATACACAATCCCTGCCGTTCTTCCACTCATCTCAACAAGTCTCTTTAGATGCAACATCAACAGCGCCATTCACCTCCAGATGTCCACGTGAGCTTCACCAGACAACCCATGTAAGATGGCCAAAGCAGACCTCACTTTCTGCTATCTCAAAGAGGGGTAATAAATGGTGGCACATCCAATTAGAAGAGTGTTTCCAGTGGGTACCATAAGGCTCTGTCCTGGCCCCAGTGTTGTTCAACATTTTTATAAATGATCTAGATAAGGGAACTGAAGGTAAACTAATCAAATTTGCAGACCATGCAAAGCTAGGAGGGATAGCTAACACTGGAGAAGACAGAAAGGATTCAGAAGGATATAGATAAGCTTGAACAATGGGCAGCGACTAGTAGAATTGTATTTAACTGGGAGAAATGCAAGATTCTACATCTGGGCAAGAAAAACGAAAATGACATCTACAGAATGGGAGGAATAGAACTAAGCAACAGCACGTGTGAAAAAGACTGAGGTATACTAATAGATCACAGACAGTACATGAGTCAACAGTGTGATGAAGCAGCAAAAAAGGCAAACACAGTTCTGGGATGTATTAAGAGAAGCACAGAGTCTAGATCACGTGAAGTAATTATCCCCCTCTACTCCTCCTTGGTCAGACCCCATCTGGAATACTCTGTTCAGTTCTGGGCGCCACATTTTAAAAAAGACATCGAAAAACTGGAGCAAGCTCAGAGAAGAGCTACCTGGATGGTGAGCGGACTGCAAACTATGTCCTATGAGGAACGGTTAAAGGATCTGGGAATGTTTAGTTTCCAAAATTGAAGGCTAAGAGGAGACTTAATAGCTGTCTACAGATATCTGAAGGGCTGTCACAGTGTAGAGGGATCATCCTTATTCTCATTTGTACATGGAAACACAAGAAGCAATGGAATAAAACTGATAGGGAGAAGATACAGATTAGATATTAGAAGACACTTTTTGACAGTGAGGTGATCAATGAGTGGAACAGGCGGCCATGAGAGGTGGTGAGTTCCCCTTCAATGGACGTCTTCACATAGAGACTGGACAGACACCTGTCTGAGATGGTTTAGTGACTCCTGCATTGAGCAGGGGGTTGGACACGAGGACCCCCGAGGTCCCCTCCAACTCTAACACTCTAGGATTCTATGATTCTAAATCAATAAGCTAGCCGTCACCCCTTCCTGATACTTCCCGCCATTCTTATTCACAGTACACTATACATATGTAGTGGAGTTCACCCTTCTCCAAGCCTCTTTGTTCCTCTTCATTATCAGGAGCCTTATTTGTTGCTGAAAAAAAAAATAAAAAGAATTTTACTTTGAATCCATAAACTTCACTCCATCCTCTTAATAGCGCCTTAGTCAGCTGCCTCCTGTGCCTGCCCCCATCTGCTCTCCAGTAAGTGGCACTGCCGCATCTCCTTCTTCTGCCGCATGATGTCCACTGACAGACAATGGTGGTGGCACCTTTGTTAGACTCAGGAAGCCATTTTTCTAGTTTGTGATACTTATTTGTGACTCCAGAGGACGCCCTGATGACTCATTTCTATAGGGAGCCGGAGTTTCGCTTTAGCAGTAAAGTTTTCCTTGATGATAACTGAAGAGGACACTAACATTTTCTGGTGAATTATAAAGTATGAGTTATAATGAAAAATTAAAAAAAATAATAAATTTTATTGCAAAATTATCCAAGACAAAGTGACGGATCTAAAGAGTCAACGAAAGACAAAAACATCGGTGTTCTTGTTTCATCCGTGTTACGTGAAGACGTCGCTCCGACTGTACGAGACCTGCCGCCATTGACTTAGTAATCAAAGCTGATGGCCAGTGCAAGCCCCCGACCGCCAAACACCTTATTCCATACAAAGGAAGGAAAGGACGGGTGTTTGGAGAGAAAAGAAAGTTTAGGTCTTGAGCCGGATGTAGACGGCAATTTTTAAAAACTGGAAAGTCAACTACAGGAATTACGGAAGTGACCGGCTCCACTGGCTCCTCCGTATGCTCATCCACGTTGCGGACCAGTGTCGGAGTTGCTTTTATGTTGCATGCACCAATCTGGACCAACAAATGGGAAAAAATTGGGCATGATGGGTGTGTGACCGGTCTGCGACACACATGGACAGCACATAGAGTGACTTTACACTCATCTGAACAAGCCTCTAAGATTACAGCAATGGCTGAACGTTTACCCATAAAGCAATGCTGCTAGCGGAAAATCTGTAATATAATGTGCGCTGGCATGAAATCATCGGGCGACACTAGAGATTTCTAGGGATCTCTCATTACAGATCTGCACAACATGGAACGCTAATACCACCATGTGCATGAGTACAAAATGGAAAGCAGCAATATCTATAACTCACTACATCAACCACTTCATCAGGGGATGCAGAAAAGCCCCTCTGCACCAGTGATGGGATAAACGATCACGTGATGCCGCACAGGACGCCCCTACAATGTAAAGGGTGCACCAAAAATGCCCAATTCTGGATGAAGCGTGCACACAGTAAATCCTGCCCCTTTTCAGCTTTGGATCTTAGGATTGTCCCAGATCTTATGGATTTGGGGGCCCAGATTGCGTCTCTGCTCTTTGCTCAGGTTGCTATACATTTATCTATGCTTTTATGTTGCTGTGCATTGCATCTTTGTCCTTTATGTTTTCCAGCAGTGATGATGACTAGGGTTGAGCGAGTATGTTCTGTCCGAGTATGCTCGGGCCGAGCTCCGAGTATTTACAGCTGCTCGGTGATACGGTTGAATCGCTCCCGTGTGCATGATTTGCAACTGTTTGACAGCTTTAATACATGTGAGGAATGTCTATTTCTTACCCATTCCTCACTTGTAATAAAACTGTCAAACAGTCGCAAATCATGCACACGGGAGCGATTCAACCGTATCACCGAGCAGCTGTAAATACTCGGAGCTCGGCCCGAGCATACTCGGCGAAAGGGTTAATAGAACATACTCACTCATCACTAATGATGACCCATGTGGGTTGTGGACCAGCGCTCCTAAAACTGCTGGATGCCAAGTGTGCAGCATGGGCCGGCGCGGGCGCATTCACACCCAGGGGGGGTGCGTGTAAACTAATTATTGCACAGAAATGAGCAGCAAACGCAATTAGATGTGATGTGATGATGGATCTTAGCGCTGGGGGAGTTTAATGAATCACTTATTTTTTTATACTATTTGTATTACTAAACTATATTTTTTATTGCTTATATGGTACAAATGACATTTTTATGTTGTGCTTCTTTTCAGTGGAAACAGGTAGCACAAAGAAGAGCCACGGACACAAAAAAGCTGACGGCACAAATCTAGACTATCTGTGTTCTGATGCAAATGCCTGATGTGGAGCCATCCCCGGACGCCCAGACTTGGTCACGATTTATCATTTGCGCCATTTTTCTGTCTCATCTTTCTGGTTTTGCTGGTGGACTTTGCACCAAATTAATTAAAACATTTTGTGCAATGTTTGATGAATTAGTTAAAAGATGGATTTTTTTCCCCTTTTGCTTTTTTTTTTCTTGCACCATTTTACAGTTAAGTGTTGTACGATCCTTTCAATTATCAATTCTTTTCCTAATCTCCTACAGTACCGAAGTACCTGTGTACGAAAATGTTGTGACATGATGAATTAACCAAGGTCAAGCGAAGCCCAAAAATGAAGAAAACTGAAAATACGATCATAAAACTGGTGTGAAAGTAAAGTGTCTAAAATCCAAACTTTTACTAAAAAAGTCACAAAAAAGAATAGTGAATCGGGAGCTCCAAGTGGCGCCGTATTCTCCCCCCGCACCCCACAATGCAGAAAGCTCATAACTGTTTTGCCAGTTCTTACATATGAAGGTTAGGGGGCGCTGCGTTTTGTTTTCAGCTGTTTTCGGGACATTGCTGGAGTCCGGTGTCACTTTTTCCCTCAAGGAACGGTTGTGTTTTTCATGGGATTCACTTATAGGACTTCAAATCTCTTGAGAAAAACATATTAACATAAAAGTAATAAGGTAGAAACTGGCGCCATACAGCTTCTGAAAACAGCGATATTGAAATACTTTGTGGTTTTTACCCAGAAAGTGGCGATTGGCGCGTGGTTAGGCGAGGAGTATTTTATGGCACCTCAATCCTAAACCCGCAGAGAGGCGGCTGCACGGAGACGTCTACACCCCATAGCAGAAGTGTCTGACATTGGACGTGCGGTGAGATCCATAGACTTCTATCAGTATAACGCCCCAGCGCATCATTATCCACCACAAGCCCCGGGAGGCACCAAATATCTGCACCTGACTCATCCGGGCTCCCCATGTGTAAATCTGAACAATCATTTATATTTACTGTTGTTTTTTGTTTTTTTTGCAATTTAATATCTAAAAAATAAAATCTAAATCTTGTTACTGCGAGGAAACGTTTTCTGTGTCGGACGGATGATGTTACAGAGGGGAAAAAGCTGAAATTCTGATCTCACGTTCACAGGAGAGCGCCGGCATCCTTTATCCGCTGCGAGGTCTCGAGCCGTATTCCTGAAGACAGAGTGACATCTAAAGGGATTTTTTAAACAGCATCCGTCAGAACGGCAAAGTCAAGGGCATGTCACTTTTTCTTTTTTTTTTTTTTTTAGAGAGAGGGGTGAAAAAAAAACTGATGAGTTTTCAGGTTTGTTGTGCTCGACTGTCTGGAATAACCATAAAGAGAGGATCAAATTCCAATTTTAATGATATGCCGCAGGGTGCCCTTAGGATAAATGGTATTTTTATCTGATATTCTGCAGATTCAGAGGCAGCAGAAGACGGGGTTCGGCTTTGAATAGATTCCTTGCATTGTTGTTGTCAGTCCGTGAACATACTGTATCTATATCATGAAAGGGACCTTCTCGGGGAGCTGCCGCCATCGCCGCCGTTGCTGCCGCCATCGCCGCCGTTGTAACATTTACAAATGAAGGTCTCATTCCGAATAGGATTCCCGTTATTGATCCTCTACTTAGATCTGCCGTTCCCAGGGTGCCGCGTATTACACAACCTCCGCTCATTTCCATCATCCTTGACGCATTAGGGGGTTTCATACATTTCGAAATCGATACAAAATTGTGAAAAAAAAAAAAAAAGAATAATTTTTCAATATTACAATTTTTTTTGTCCTCCAGCGAGTGCGAAATAATCACAGCGGAAAAAAAAAAAAAAAAAAAAAGCAAATGAATCTTTTGCAAAACTTCAGAATGAATCTTAATGATTGGGCTCACAATAGGCAGGAATACGTCTTCTCATTAACCTCATACAGATGTTACAAATGAACTAATTACTTTCTCTGTCCCCCTCACCTGCTGGGCCATTATATTCCTGGTAAGTTCCTCCGCACTTAGCTGCCATTATCCCACAGCATTTCTGAAGGAATCTTATTTTCCAAAGGGGTAAAATTATCATTAAATCTCCGACTTTTAACGTCTCATTTAGATATTTTTTTTTTATATTACGCTCCTCAGGAAAAGGGAATTAAAAGAGTGCGTGATATACATTTATGTAGGTTTATAGCACGCCGCCGTTATTACGCTCCTCTTCACTTAAAAATGGGAAATTATTAGCGCCATTTTCTATAACAAAGGGGGAAATAAGGCTTTTTTTTATGCGTTTGGAGAGGTCTTGGAAGACGTAGTCAATTGCTGTCTGGTTATGAATATCCCGGAGATTGCAGCCTGCGCGCCGCTGCCTTCATATATTAATGCTGATATAGTAAATCAAAGGCAATGAATTTCAGGCTCAGTGGGGTAGTGATTGGGGCGAAAGGTCCATATATGTAATATATAACGCTGCTTAAAAAATGGGCATGGGGAGAACGGTGAAGAAGTGTCTCTTATTAACGCCGTGTGTCATTTCTAGTGCTCTGGAGCCCGGGGCACGAAGCAACCTGTGCCGCTCAATAGCCAATATTTGTAGGATGATGGTGGCGTCACGATCGTGGGGTCTTGGGCTGCAAGGAACGGGGGGGGATGACTGATTGTGTATACGCATCTCATCATTATGGCAGGCTCGTGCACACATGCTAATTAATATATCCAACACTCCATTCATTATTGCGTTTGCTCCTGTTATTTTTCTACTTTTTGGTATTTTTCTTTTGTCTGTTTTTCATTTGCACTTAATTCTTTTTTTAAGTCTGTTTTATATGTCTGTGCCTGTTTTTTTATGTTCACCACTGCGGGCAAAGTTTTAGGATTTTCAGATGTTCTCTACCGGATTCATCATTTGCAACTTTTCAAAAAAAAAAAATGCAAAATTTGTTGCAAATGTAGTTTAGTCTCCCGCACTGGAGTGATTTTACAGGCGGCAGATATTTTGTTGCAAATCTTGCAATATTTAAGCGAAACAAGCAAAGTCACAAAAAAAACAAAACGGTTAAAGACACAAATAAAGACTGTTTTTTCGCTTTATGCAAAATCCAGAAACTGAATTGCGCTGTTTTGAAGATTTTGGCAACAATAAAAGGCAAT
The DNA here is from genome assembly GCF_046119375.1 of Phyllobates terribilis. Classification (NCBI taxonomy): domain Eukaryota; kingdom Metazoa; phylum Chordata; class Amphibia; order Anura; family Dendrobatidae; genus Phyllobates; species Phyllobates terribilis. The sequence continues at coordinate 195,674,902 of NW_027362768.1, forward strand.
AAAAAAAGAAAACAGAACTAAAAAGAAAAGGGAATAAAAAAATGCAAATGATGAATCGAGACCTTAGGCTTTTTAAAAAACGGTTGCAACAAAGTCATCCCTCTTTCCGCCTTGAGATAATTTTTCACAAAAGTTGCACAAGTAAAATAAAAGCTACATATAGTATCCAAATAACACTGCCATATAGTACCCACATAATATAGATGGAGCAAACTCCAATGCAACCATTGTGACCGCTCCAGGCTTAGGATCGGCCTCCTTTACAGATTGTGCGGCGCGGCTACTCACTGACCTTGTATTCGAGCTCCTGCGCTCTGCACTTTGCCGCAGTTTTTTGTAGCACCAATTGTACACTTAGAAATTGCTGCCGTTTAGCACTTAAAGGGTTTGTCCCACAATCCACAAGACGGGTGACAAGTGTCTCATCTCTGGAGGTCTAGCGCTAGAAACCTTCTGGAAGTGCTGCTTCTTGGGAGGGATTGAGGATGCACAGGAATTTGGAAGGTCTCCTGTTTTTTTAAGGAGCCACCTGATGCTGAAGGAGAATCTGCAAGCATAGATTTACTGCATGTGTAATGAAAGGAACAAAAATGGAGATTAAAACCAGAAGAAGGACTTGGGGAATCTGATTAAGATAAGCAGTAGCACTCAGCGTCAGGCAGCAGCTGTAACAGCCAATATGATTTTGGAGTATATAAAAAGAGAGATAAAAACATGTGATCCCATTGTTATGTTCCATCTGCATAAATCCCTTGTTAAGATCTCCATCACAGGATTTAGTTCCGTGAGATTCACTAACTGTAAACTGTGCAACTAGATTGTGAACCAGAATGGGAGATCTCTCTTATAAAGAGAGGTTAGAAAAAACCTTTTGACAGTTAGGGTGATTAATGAGTGGAACAGACGGCCACGAGAGGTGGTGAGGTCTCCTTCAATGGACGTCTTCACACAGAGGCTGGACAGACATCTGTCTGAGATGATTTAGTGAATCCTGCTTTGAGCAGGTGGTTGGACCAGATGACCCAGGAGGTCCCTTCCAACTCTACCATTCTATGATTCTATGAAAACAGGACTAGAAAAAAGGAAATAAAGGTTAAGGGCCAAGGAGCTTTCACTACATGTGGAGGAAATATCATTATAGGAAAGGATTCTTTATTACAGCTAGAGCAGTAAGACAATAGGACTGTCCTACCCAAGAGGAGTAGAAGCCGCTAAATACATCTGCTAATAATAAAGGTTGTGTACGGCATGGATACAGAGACTCCAGTCCAGAGCAATCAGTGGCCATTTCCGCCATAGTGACCGGATGTTCCTGCCTCCTGGACATGTATCGTGGGTACGCGCATTGCCTAAAGTGCATGGTTACTTTGTGGCTCTTCCTGCGTCAGTTTTAGTTCCCAGACCAGAGTTTATTGTGTTCTCTCTCTGGATCTTCTAATCAGTTTGGTCTGTTCTTCTGAACCGCCTCACCCTTGTCTTTTCTCTTTGTCTTCCTTTCCGTGCCTCTGATGTGTACAGGGAGTGCATGAAAGTTTATGATTTAGGAGAGAATGGAAAAGCGATGAATAGCCGCTGTTTTGTAGTGTTGTGAGGGCGAGAAGCATTGTTACAGAAATAGATGGCAGAAATTGCCGAATGTCACCGTCGTGATAATGGCTGTACCTGACATTGAGTAAGTCAGTGTCGTTCATCACACTCACGGATATAGGAATTGAATTTCGTCTTTTCAGAGTTTGAGGAAATGTTTGGTTTTGTTTTTTTTTTCTTTTCTTCTTCCACTTAAGAGCATTAATATAGGAGCCGGACCTTTAAGGGAATCTCCGAGTCAATGGTCCAATGGAGGAGACCTTCTCTGAGGATGGACCTGACCAATATAGAATGGGCCCAACTGGAAGACATTCATCCCCTTAAGAAAACCTATTGTGGATTTATATTCTACCTCTGATTAGTCTAAGTTTATAATACTGTCAGTGAAAATATCTTTATTTCTGAAACTGCGACAATAATTGTAAAGGATCACGGACTGTTTCTTCTCCTATTACATTCGGTTGTTAGATTGCTCATGAATCAGCAAAGGCTTGAAAAATCAATACCAAAATGATTAAAGGACCATTCCTGCCAAAACTGATCCACTGCGTTATGCTTGGTGTCGGGCGTGGGGGGGAGGATAAGGCGGAACATTTTTGTCTTACTTTTAACTGTATCACCCTCCTCCCCTCAGATCCTGACCTAGGAAAATATTGGGTTATACTCCATCCTTGTAAGGCACTGGATTAGGAAAAACACTGCTGAGCTCCGCCCCATCAGGACCTCAGCTAGGAAAAACATTGCACAGCTCCTCCCCTGAGGGTCCGAACTAGGAAAACACTGTCAAGAACCACCTTCCCAAACCATAAACTAGGAGAAACATTGTACAGCTCCTCCCCTGAGGGTCCGAACTAGGAAAACACTGTCAAGAACCACCTTCCCAAACCATAAACTAGGAGAAACATTGTACAGCTCCTCCCCTGAGGGTCCGAACTAGGAAAACACTGTCAAGAACCACCTTCCCAAACCCTAAACTAGGAGAAAAATTGTACAGCTCCTCCCCTGAAGGTCCGAACTAGGAAAACACTGTCAAGAACCACCTTCCCAAACCATAAACTAGGAGAAACATTGTACAGCTCCTCCCCTGAGGGTCCGAACTAGGAAAACACTGTCAAGAACCACCTTCCCAAACCCTAAACTAGGAGAAACATTGTACAGCTCCTCCCCTGAAGGTCCGAACTAGGAAAACACTGTCAAGAACCACCTTCCCAAACCCTAAACTAGGAGAAACATTGTACAGCTCCTCCCCTGAGGGTCCGAACTAGGAAAACACTGTCAAGCGACACCCTCTCAAACCCTAAACTAGGAAAAACATTATACCGCTCATCCCCTGATTGTCCGAACTAGGAAAAGATTGTCAAGCGACACCTTCTCAAACCCTAAATTAGGAGAAACATTGTACAGCTCCTCCCCTGAGGCTCAGAACTAGGAAAACACTGTCAAGAGACACCATTTCAAACCCTAAACTAGGAAAAACATTGTACAGCTCATCCCCTGAGGGTCCGAACTAGGAAAACACTGTCAAGAGACGCCATTTCAAACCCTAAACTAGGAAAAACATTATACCGCTCATCCCCTAAGGCTCCGAACTAGGAAAACACTGTCAAGAGACGCCATTTCAAACCCTAAACTAGGAAAAACATTGTACAGCTCCTCCCCTGAGGGTCCCAACTAGGAAAACACTGTCAAGCGACACCCTCTCAAACCCTAAACTAGGAAAAACATTATACCGCTCATCCCCTGAGGGTCCAAACTAGGAAAAGATTGTCAAGTGACACCTTCTCAAACAATAAATTAGGAGAAACATTGTACAGCTCCTCCCCTGAGGCTCCGAACTAGGAAAACACTGTCAAGAGACTCCATTTCAAACCCTAAACTAGGAAAAACATTGTACAGCTCATCCCCTGAGGGTCCGAACTAGGAAAACACTGTCAAGAACCACCTTCCCAAACCATAAACTAGGAGAAACATTGTACAGCTCCTCCCCTGAAGGTCCGAACTAGGAAAACACTGTCAAGAACCACCTTCCCAAACCATAAACTAGGAGAAACATTGTACAGCTCCTCCCCTGAGGGTCCGAACTAGGAAAACACTGTCAAGAACCACCTTCCCAAACCATAAACTAGGAGAAACATTGTACAGCTCCTCCCCTGAGGGTCCGAACTAGGAAAACACTGTCAAGAACCACCTTCCCAAACCCTAAACTAGGAGAAACATTGTACAGCTCCTCCCCTGAAGGTCCGAACTAGGAAAACACTGTCAAGAACCACCTTCCCAAACCCTAAACTAGGAGAAACATTTTACAGCTCCTCCCCTGAGGGTCCGAACTAGGAAAACACTGTCAAGCAACACCCTCTCAAACCCTAAACTAGGAAAAACATTATACCGCTCATCCCCTGATTGTCTGAATTAGGAAAAGATTGTCAAGCGACACCTTCTCAAACCCTAAATTAGGAGAAACATTGTACAGCTCCTCCCCTGAGGCTCAGAACTAGGAAAACACTGTCAAGAGACACCATTTCAAACCCTAAACTAGGAAAAACATTGTACAGCTCATTCCCTGAGGGTCCGAACTAGGAAAACACTGTCAAGAGACGCCATTTCAAACCCTAAACTAGGAAAAACATTATACCGCTCATCCCCTAAGGCTCCGAACTAGGAAAACACTGTCAAGAGACGCCATTTCAAACCCTAAACTAGGAAAAACATTGTACAGCTCCTCCCCTGAGGGTCCGAACTAGGAAAACACTGTCAAGCGACACCCTCTCAAACCCTAAACTAGGAAAAACATTATACCGCTCATCCCCTGAGGGTCCAAACTAGGAAAAGATTGTCAAGTGACACCTTCTCAAACCCTAAATTAGGAGAAACATTGTACAGCTCCTCCCCTGAGGCTCCGAACTAGGAAAACACTGTCAAGAGACTCCATTTCAAACCCTAAACTAGGAAAAACATTGTACAGCTCATCCCCTGAGGGTCCGAACTAGGAAAACACTGTCAAGCGACACCCTCTCAAGCCCTAAACTAGGAGAAACATTGTACAGCTCATCCCCTGAGGGTCCGAACTAGGAAAACACTGTCAAGAGACGCCATTTCAAACCCTAAACTAGGAAAAACATTGTACAGCTCATCCCCTGAGGGTCCGAACTAGGAAAATACTGTCAAGCAACACCCTCTCAAACCCTAAACTAGGAAAAGCACTGTCAAGTTCCACCCCATATGCTCTCAACATGGAAAACACTGTCAAGCTCCTTTCTAAGGCTCTGAACAAGAGAAAATATTGTCAAACTCCTCCCCTGAGGCTCTGAATTAGGAAAAGCAATGTCAAGCTCCACCCTTGAGGCTCCAAACTAAGAAAAAACATGTTCAAGCTCCACCCCTGAGGCTCCGAACTAGGAAATACACTGTAAAGCTACACTCCATCACATTCTGAACTACGGAAAACACTGTCAATCTCCCCCGCATAGTCATTCAACTAGGAAAAACACTTTCAAGCTCCATCCTTAGGCTCTGAACTAGTAAAACGTTGTCAAGCTCCAACCTCACTGGCCCTCAACTAGGAATAACACTGTCAAGTTTCACCCCACTTGCTCTGTACTAGGAAAAATTACTGTCACGCTCCACCACAAACCATGGTTTGAAGTATTTGAACTGAATGGCCAATTGAAATACATGTGTGATGTTTTTATGCCGCAGTGTTCCCTGTTTTTTTTCAGTTCTAGTAGGGCTCATTCCAAAATTCTCCTCCTGTTTCATCGTAGGATCAGGTTGCTTTTCTGCATCATTCCTATGTGTTAAACTGTAGCTCGTTTTGTTCAGGTTGGCTGCTGTCTGTAAGCACAAGCCCCCCCCCCCACACACACACACAATCTCAGCTGTAAATTAGTGCAGCTGGTTTCTTTTATATAAAGGACATATTATAAAATAAACTCTTCTATGAAAAAAAATGAAGATTATCAAGTAAGCGCCACACATGCTCTAAGGAAAACAAGCCCCAATAACAAGAGGATTCAGGAAATCTATTATATTGCCTATTAGAGGATACAAAGCATTAAATCTGTTGCAGAAAAAAAACAGATACGGCTCCAAACCAAGAAAAGTTCAAAAAGCAATTTCATCGTGCAATAAGTGGAAGACGGCAGCGTGGAGTCGGCCTGATTCTACGTCTATTACTTTAAAGCTGTATCAGGCAACATATTTGCTACCTGGAATACCCCTTTAAGGAGCACGAGACGTGAGTCTTTTTATTTTATTGGCGCTAAGCGTAGGAGAAGACAAGGAGTTGTCCAAGTAGTAGACAATCACTTTAATTAATAAAGGTTCTCAGCACTGGTGTATGAGAAGAAATTAACTGCAGTCAAACCCTCCCCAGACTAAGTAGGCTGATAAAATAGAATAATAGACAGTGCAGCAAAGGGATAGGATAGCATTCAGAGAAATTAACCCAGGACAAACACTTTCCATATTAATATGAACTTCATAGTGCGAATGTTGTAATACTTAATATCTCCACTGGGAGTGCTGCAGGAGAAATGATACATGATGTTGGATTCTCTTATTGATACCAAACATTCACTGAAGTCATTGCGATCAGCTTAACTTTACAGGATCTTTCTATCATAAATACAAATTGTCCTCAATAAATAACATTTCTAAGTTGTGTGTTGTGTCCCTTTAAATGGTCACTGCCATTTTGGCAAACTTTGCAATAGTACAAGAAAACATACGAAACTTTGTAATAGACTGTATCTTATTAGAGAAATAGGCTTTTTTTCTCAAGTTAAGAGCTATTCTTCTCCTCCCCGGCCTCCTGAACTGAAATAAGACTAAAACCCATCTTACTCAAAGTAAGGCGGACTGCTAGCTCACCGAGGTTTGTGATTAGATACCTATTAAACCCAATGGAGATGAGGAACGAGGAGCACAAAGGGAAAGACATAGGCAGGGAGTGCTGCTTTCTAGCAAATGTTTGATCCCACCCCAGAGTTAGATGCATAACTACACTGCTTGGTATTGCTGTATAATGTCCTCCATTCTGCTGCTGCATATACTAGTCTTTTTATCTTACCCAATGTTAGATTCACAGGTACACATCTCAGTACAGCTCTAAGATATCATCCATGCTGTTGCTGCTGATGCTTTTAGTGTTTTATTTTGCCCAGTGTTGGATTCACAGCTACACCGCTCAAAACTGCTCAATGATATCATCTATGCTGCTGCTGCTTTTAGTGTTTTATTTTTCCTAGTGCTGGATTCACAGTTACACCGCTCAGAACTGCTCTGTGATACCATCCATGCAGGTGCAGCTTTTAGTGTTTTATTTTGCCGAGTGTTTGATGCATAGATACACCGCTCAAAACTGCTCAATGATATCATCTATGCTGCTGCTGCTTTTAGTGTTTTATTTTTCTTAGTGCTGGATTCACAGCTACACCGCTCAGAACTGCTCAGTGATATCATCTATGCTGCTACTGCTTTTAGTGTTTTATTTTTCATAGTGTTGGATTCACAGCTACACTGCCCAGTACTGCCTATGATACCATCCATGCAGGTGCAGCTTTTAGTGTTTTATTTTGCCGAGTGTTTGATGCATAGATACACCGCTCAGAACTGCTCAATGATATCATCTATGCTGCTACTGCTTTTAGTGTTTTATTTTTCATAGTGTTGGATTCACAGCTACACTGCCCAGTACTGCTCTATGATACCATCCATGCAGGTGCAGCTTTTAGTGTTTTATTTTGCCGAGTGTTTGATGCATAGATACACCGCTCAGAACTGCTCAATGATATCATCTATGCTGCTACTGCTTTTAGTGTTTTATTTTTCCTAGTGCTGGATTCACAGCTACACTGCTCAGTACTGCTCTATGATACCATCCATGCAGCTGCTGCTTTTAGTGTTTTATTTTGCCCAGTGTTTGATGCATAGATACACCGCTCAGAACTGCTCAATGATATCATCTATGCTGCTGCTGCTTTTAGTGTTTTATTTTTCATAGTGTTGGATTCACAGCTACACCGCTCAGAACTGCTCAATGATATCATCTATGCTGCTACTGCTTTTAGTGTTTTATTTTTCATAGTGTTGGATTCACAGCTACACTTCTCAGTACTGCTCAATGATATCATCTATGCTGCTACTGCTTTTAGTGTTTTATTTTTCATAGTGTTGGATTCACAGCTACACCGCTCAGAACTGCTCAATGATATCATCTATGCTGCTACTGCTTTTAGTGTTTTATTTTCATAGTGTTGGATTCACAGCTACACTTCTCAGTACTGCTCTATGTTGCCATCCATGCTGCTGCTGCTTTTAATATTTTATTTTGCCGAGTGCTGGATTCACAGCTATACTGCTCAGTCCTGCTGTATAATGTCCTTTATGCTGCTGCTTCTTCTGATCATGTGTTACATACAGGCAGGAGAATAGGATTTCCTCATAACTTTGGGTGTTGTGTATAGAAGACATCATAGCTGTTAGTTTCCACCCATCAGTTTAGAGACAACTGAAAACTAGTGATATAGTATAGTCTGCAGAGGAGAAAATCAGCGAAAACTGCAGAATTGGAAGTCATGTAATGGCCAGACAGTGTCATTCCTCGTGTACTCACATAATAAATTATTCTGGTAAGTGACCTAAACTACAAGAACTCTATACGGCATATGTAATGTAATTTTTTTTTTTTTTCTCTGTTATTTTTATAGGCGCTTTTAATCTGGGAGAGTAAAATGAGTTTTCTCTGCATTCCAGCCGCCACTTGTTATATTGTATCAGTAACGTTCAGCTTCACAATAAGGAGGTGCCCGCAGAATCAATAGCGGGGTCTCCGCTGCCCACCTCTCTCGTTTGCTGCATTTGTCCTTTAGCCTAACACATGTCTGGAGTTCACATCAGCAGTGCCATGTCTATCAGATCTTTAATAAACTTCCTCCTCCCCGGCCGGCGGAGTACCAGTAATATAAATTTCAATAAAGAGGGAGCGAGAGCGCAGAGTTCACGTGTAATCTACATCTGCTTCTTGTTTGTTTGTATCTGTTCTATCGCTGTTATTGTAGGATTTATCCCGACCATGGTTTCTATAAAACAATCTCTTCTGAAATCCCGCTACAAGTCAGAAGAATCAACCTCTTTTGTTTCTGGGTCACGTACTTCAAATACCTCAGTTCAAGCCGCCACAGTGGAAAAGTTCAACCCCCCGGAGGAGGACTCGACTTATTTTCTTACCCTTTATTTTTTTATGAGGAGTCACACAAGTCTTCATCACTACATGAAATCCTCCTAATATTTATAGTCCATGTCCTACAATATTTTCTAAAAAATATATATATATACGGTATATATAACAACTTTTCAAGGAAACATCCAACTGCCTCATACAGCTCTGTCTCCATGGTAACAGACTACAAACAAACCCTGCGTAGTCTGATCATATATTCTTCTTAGTCTCGTGCCTTCTATCTGACCCGTGTCTTTCTAATTTACTGTCTGAAGGTTAGTAAAAGTAAGAGATCGATTAAAGGGAGTATAACTCCAAGATCAGACTACACAGGGTTTGTTTGTAGTCTGTTACCATAGAGACGCCTAGGTCTGTATAGGAGCTGGAGACATAACAGAGCAGTTTTGAAAATTAGTTATATTTTGCCTTTAGAAGGACAATATGGTGAGACAAGACACCCACAATAAATGTTTCTCTCTTTTGGTCTCTTTATTAAAAAAATTATTTTCAACCATATATAGTTAAATTCCTATAATCCAGCATCAGTGACTGTTGGATTATCAGATATTCTATATATTCTATAGATATTCTGGATTATATAATGGCCTTATGTCACAATACTCAACTTTTGTTGTTTTCTGCTTTGTTCCTGCATCATGCCACCTTGCCCATGGGTTGTATGCCAGCTCATAGCCTCTTAAAGGGCTAGTGCACGCCAATCACATCTGAATCCTGACAATGCTCAATTGCCAAAGGTTTCTTAAAAACCCTTCCCCTAATACTCTACAATACAATACTTTCAGGTCCTGAGTCCACAAAGGTGAGTTTACTCCATTTTGGAATCGATCTGACTTTGTCTGCCTCCTGCCCTGATCTCTGCATGATCACCACTGATGACCATACTCTGCCCAGCTAGATTCTTGCTCATTTCGTTGGTGAATTCACCTGGTCTTCCAGTCAGTTGCTGCCGATGGTCTGCACTCCATTGCAAGGATTGGGGATGAAAAACGCATGAATAGTGATGAGCGAGCACTAAAATGCTCGGGTGCTCGATGCTCGGGTCGAGCACATTGGAATACTCGGGTGCTCGACCCGAGCAACAAGCCCAATGTAAGCCTTTTTCAGGCGCCTCCCCCCAGCGGTCTGTAGAGGGCCTAAAAATTGCCCAAATCGATGGGAACAGTGCTCAAATGACATGGGGACAGCATGGGGAAAACCCCTGGAAGCATCTCTGACTCCCAGGTCACTGCTGTCAGCAACGTGGTCAGAATATTACGCCACTTTTACGGACTCACAATAAAACAAACAAAAACAAAACCAACATGGATTTTCCTGGGAAATATGTTAAGGAACATACTTTCCAGGGTAATGACTTGTATATAAGGCAAAATAAATAACCAAAAACAAAAATACTCCTCCACACCTTGGGCTATGTTCACACGTAGCGTTTTTGATGTGTTTTTGCACTTTTGCATTGCTTTCAACCGTGACAAATGCATTCACCGGGAAATGTAATTTTAACACTTTACAACCTTATCTGGCCATGTGCTGTGTGACACATCATCAGATACATGCATACAGTGCTGAAAAGACATGGGAACAGCATGGGGAAGACCTCTGGAAGCATCTCTGACTCCCAGGTCACTGCCTAAAAGTGTGCCCATCATAAGTGATCCTTGGCGCATGCGAAGATGCCTCCCGTCATGCACCTGTCGTTGCAGACTTGCAACAATCACCGTCCATGTCCTTGTCCCACTGCAGCGTTCAGTTGTCCCTACCCCATTCCTTAGAATGCAAGCGCAAGTATGCAGCCACCCACAGGATGCAACACTAAACTGCCAGATTTCTGGGCAGCTTTTTGCACTTGAAATATGGTCTTTTAAGCTCTTGAAGGTGGAAGCTTTTCACAACCTCATGCTGGAGGCGGACGGGTGTCCATACTCGGTCCCCAGCCGCCACTATATTTCCCGGTATCGCCTCCGCCTTCCACAAGCACGGGTCCCACAACATTACCCGTGCCCTCCCCAGTGCACTTACTGGGAAGGACAGCCTAACCACAAACACTTGGACAGGTGAATGTGGCCAGGGACGGTACGGAGCCAGTCCACATCTTTTTTTGCTGACAGTTGTATTTAGCTCAGTGAAAGGACTGGCATAGAGGGAAACCGTATCTACCCTGGGTGTCATTTCTCCCAGGAAGTCCTCTAATGCAGCTTGTTGCAGAAGCAATGGCAGCCCGTCCAACATCAACTCGCCCTTGTCAGTGGTTCTTTGACACACAAACATCTTTCTTCGCGCATTTAATTTCTTGAATGCAGAGTTGGACAATGGCCTGATATGCAATGCGGTTTGAGAAATAACATGCATAAGCATGGCCGATCCACATTAAAAAAGCAGCCATAGAGAGTCCGGGAACCTTCCCCCACACTTTTCTCAGCCAAAGCTGCTTCTCGACAGGATTGGACGGGCCCACCAGAGAACCGGAGACTCCTCCGGCGGGCCCTGGTTTCTCCTTCAGGAGAGTTCATAGTGCCGAGGTGAGGCCATGATGATGATAGAGGCCACCATCTGCTTAGTTTTCTGTTACTTGGAATGCAAGTGCAAGTATGCAGCCAGCCACCCACAGGCCGCAACACTAAACTGCCAGATTTCTGGGCAGCTTTTTGCACTTGAAATATGGCCTTTTAAGCTCGTGGAGGCGGAAGCTTTTCACAACCTCATGCCGGCGGCGGCCGGGTGTCCATACTCGGTCCCCAGCCGCCACTATATTTCGAGGTATCGCCTCCGCCTTCCACAAGCACGGGTCCCACAACATTACCCGTGCCCTCCCCAGTGCACTTACTGGGAAGGACCGCCTAACCTCAAACACGTGGACAGGTGAATGTGGCCAGAGACGGTACGGAGCCAGTCCACAACTTTTTTTGCTGACAGTTGTATTTAGCTCAGTGAAAGAACTGGCATAGAGGGAAACCCCATCTACCCTGCGTGTCATTTCTCCCAGGAAGTCCTGTAAAGCTGCACTCACTTGAAATGTGGCCTTTTAGGCTCGTGGAGGCGGAAGCTTTTTACAACCTCATGCCTCATGCCTCGTGTCCATACTCGGTCCCCAGCCGTCACTATTTCTCCCGGTGTTGTCTCCGTCTTCTATAAGCGCGGGTCTCTGAACATTACTGCTGGTACTTTTCTGTGGGAATTTGCTTGCCTCTTACCAGCCTGGAATATTTCCAGCAAACTGTGGTTCGACGCCATGGTATTAGCACTGCACCCAGTACCAGTAGCGAAGCCATCCCCAATTTCCTTCTCAGTAATTTTATTTGGTAGACTGAGTGGCTGCCCAAATACATTTTCTCACAAAGGAGCTGAAGATAGAGTGGCAGTAGGTGCAAGTATCTCCAGCCTGTTAGATATTAGAGGGTGAACGGCACCACATTGAATCATTGGTTAGCACTGAAGCCTTGCAGCGCTGGGATCCTGGGTTCAAATCCCAGCAAGGACAACATCTGCAAGGACTTTGTATGTTCTCCCTGTGTTTGCGTGTGTTTCCTCCTCAGTAAAAAAAAAGCCATAGAGCGTCCGGGAACCTTTCCACACACTTTTCTTAGCCAGGACTGCTTCTCGGCAGGGTTGGACAGTCCCACCAGAGAATTCTCTGGTGTGCCTTGGCTTCTACATCAGGAGAGTTCATGATAGCGCTAACTTTGCAGCTGCTATGGGGCTCTTGAGCGGGGGAGAAAGATGAGCCCTCAGAATCAAATCCTCTGGTGGGCACAATGTTTTGCAATCTGAAACAGCTTTTCAGTGGGAGTTGTATTTCACCACAGCCATATTCTTTAGCTCGGTGAAAGGACTGGCATAGAGGGAAACCGTATCTACCCCGGCTGTCATTTCTCCATCACCAGGTTCCGCCCATTGTAACACACGGACATGCCTGGCGGTATGTTCAGCGGTGAGAGCCACAGATCAGGCTGCTGTGTTACAGCTTTCAACAACTCTGCAGCGCTGGGCGGTTTGTCAATTAAGCATTAAGCATGTTATCTTCAGCACAGCCTGTTGCCGCTTGGCCAAGGCAGTGCTGCAGTGCTGTCAGCTTGTGACTGATGTGGTCATTTTGGAGATGGAGGAGGAGGTGCATGAGCTGAACGATGTGATTACATTGTTGTTAAATTGGTGACGCTGTTTTTTATACTAAAGAAAGATCCTATTGTTTTGGGTTTTTTTACGTTATTTTTTAAGACAAATGCATTCACCGGGAAATGTCATTTTAACATTTTACAACCTTATCTGGCAATGTGGTGTGTGACACATCATCAGACACATCCTGTTTTATTTATGATGGAGGGACTCTGAAAGTCATAAAGTCTATTTTTATAGGGACATCAGACGGCCCTTACTATTCTTAAAAGGCCAGCAGTTGGCCCTAGCTATTGTTAGAGAGACATCAGCCGGCTATGCTTTGTTGTTCCCATTATTAACAAGTGGGTCTCCTATATTGTTATTGCATATCCCGTGACTGCAAGGGCTGCCAAAAATTGGGACGCAACCCAATACCCCTTTGAAGAGACATAGAGGAGGGTCTCGGTAAAAAAAATGTTCCCATTATAAAATAGCGGGTCTCCTATAGTGGTAATGCCCATGCTGTGACTGCAAGGGCTGCCAAAATTTGGGAAAAACCAAACTAAGAATTTAAAGACACATAGAGCAGGGCCACAGTAACAAGGTACGACATGTTCCCATTAGAAAGGAGAGGGTCTGCTATACAGTTATAGGGTATGCAGTGAGTCCAACGGCTGACAATTTTAGGAAAAAACCCACTAAGAATTTAAAGACACATAGAGCAGGGCCACAGCAACGACAAATTCCCATTAGAAAAGAGAGGGTCTCCCATAGTGTTGGTCTATGCAGTGAATGCAAGGGCTGCCAAAAATTTGAAGGCACTTCAATGCCCCTTGGAAGAGACGTGGAGGAGGGCCTCATAAAAAATGTTCCCATTAGAAAGGAGCGGGTCTCCTATACTTGTAATGCCCATGCACTAAGCGTATGGGCTGACAAACATTTACCCCTGGGGGGTATACATGAACATACTGTATAAAAAATTGTTTTTACGGCCATCATAAACACCCTTTAAAAAAATTATGTGGGTGTTGCATCATGGACCACAGTCACCCTCGTGATATGGTGGTGGAGGATGCGGAGAAGGAGGAGGACAAGAGCGAATAGCCAAAATCAGGAAGCGTATACCCATGTGTGGGTGTGAAAGGTGCATGGGAATACACCTCCCAAGAAAAGAAACTGGATTTGAAATTTATGTTACGCTGCTATCATTTGGTGGTGTTGAGAAATCTGGCCCAATCCAGCCCTTGTTCATTTTTATAAGAGTCAGCCTGTCAGCATTTTCAGTTGACAGGTGGATGCGCTTATCAGTTATAATTCCACCAGCGGCACTAAAAACCCGCTCTGATAAAACGCTGGCGGCAGGGCAGGCCAGGATCTCCAAGGCATAGAGAGCCAGTTCATTCCACGTATCCAGCTTGGATACCCAATAATTATAAGGCACAGAGGAATCACGGAGGACGTTGGTACGGTCGGCAAGGTACTCCCTCAGCATCTTCCCAAACTTTGCACCCCTTGTAAGAGTACCCCGCGCCTCAGTGCTTGTGCGATGGAAGGGTCTGAGAAAATTCTCCCAGAACTTTGACAGTGTTCCCCTGCCTCTGCTGGATTGGAGTTGTGACTCTCTCGCCTGTACTCCTTGGTTGTCCAACGAACTGCGACCTCTGCTGCCAGAGTTTTCAGATGGGAATTTTTTTAACAGTTCCGCAACAGGGGCCTTCTGGTACTGCCCCATTTTTGTAGACCTGTCCGCCTCAGGAATAAGAGATATAAAGTTCTCCTTGTAGCGTGGGTCTAGAAGTGTCACCAACCAGTAATGACTGTCACCCAAAATTTTTGAGAACGCAAGGGTCATGGGAGAGGCAGCATAACATAAACTCGGCCATGCGTGCCAGACTACTAACAGGCAAGACTTCCGTGTCCTCACCAAGAGGATGACTGGCCATGCTTTCCTCCTCCTACTCCTCCTCCTCCTCTATGTCCTCTGGCCATCCACGCTGAACAGACGGTATGACAGCTGTGCAGGTAGTACCATCTATAGTGCATGAAACTATCTCCTGTCCTTCCTCCTCCTCCTCCTCTTCCTCATTGTCACCTAATCCACTTTGGGATGAGATGAGGCTTGGCTGTGTGTAATCACCCTGTATGGTTCCTTGCTCCATCTCATCGAGCTCCGTCTGCAATGCATCCTCTTTGATTGTGAGCAGAGAGCGTTTCAGAAGACAGAGAAGTGGGATGGTGATACTAATTATGGCGTCATCGCCACTCACCATTTTGGTGGAGTCCTCAAAGTTTTGGAGGATGGTGCATATGTCTGACATCCATGTTCACTCCTGAGGTCTTATGTGTGGAGTCTGAACTGAATACCGACGGCCTTGTTGATGCTGGTACTCAACAACTGCCCTCTTCTGCTCACGAATCCTTCCCAACATCTGCAGTGTAGAGTTCCAACGCGTGGGGACATCACACACCAGTCTGTGAGCCGGAAGCTGGAAAGGCTGCTTAAACACTGCAAGGGCGGCGGAAGCTGTAGCTGACTTTCTAAAGTGGGCACACAGGCGGCATGCTTTAACAAGCAGATCCAGCAGCTCCGGGTAGGATTTAAGAAACCGCTGAACCACGAGGTTAAGCACATGGGCCAGGCATGGTACGTGTGTGAGCTCGCCTCGCCTAAGAGCTGCCACCAGGTTCCAGCCATTGTCACACACGACCATGCCTGGCTGTAGGTTCAGCGGTGTGAGCCACAGATCTGCCTGCTCTTTCAGAGCTGTCCACAACTCTTCAGCATTGTGCGTTTTTTCACCTAAGCATATTAGCTTCAGCACAGCCTGTTGCCGCTTGGCCGAGGCAGTGCTGCAGTGCTTCCAGCTTGTGACTGATGTGGTCATTTCGGAGATGGAGGCTGAAGAGGAGGAGGAGGCTGAGGAGGATGAGGTGCAGGAGTTGTAGACCGTGGGGGCAACCCTGATTGACCTAGGGCCCGCAATCCTTGGCGTCGGGAGGACGTGTTCCGCCCCAGTGGTCCGACTGGGTCCCGGCTTCCACTATGTTAACCCAGTGTGCCGTCAGCGAGATGTACCATCCCTGCCCACAAGCACTTGTCCACGTGTCTGTGGTGAGGTGAACTTTACCGGTAACCGCGTTGTTGAGAGCACTTCTAATGTTTTAGGACATGTGCTTGTGTAATGCGGGGACGGCACACCGGGAGAAATAGTGGCGGCTGGGGACCGAGTACCGAGGGATGGCCGCTGCCATCAGGTTGAGGAATGCTTCCATCTCTACGAGCCTAAAAGGCAACATTTCGAGCGCAATCAGTCATGAAATGTGAGAATTTAGTAGTGTGGCCTGTGGGGCATTGGCTGCATATTTGCGCTTGCGTTCCAAGGACTGGGGTATGGACAACTGAACGCTGCGCTGGGACAAGGACATGGACGTGCTTCCTGATGCTGCTACTTGAGAGTGTGCAATGACAGGTGCAGGGCAGGAGGCATCTTCGTATGCACCATGGACAGGGGATTGGCTTGCATGCACAACAGCGGAAGAAGCAATGATGCCACCCGCAGACACTGTTCCTGGACCCTGAGGTTCGGCCCACAAAGTGGGGTGCTTTGCTGCCATGTGCCTGATCATGCTGGTGGTGGTCAGGCTGGTCGTTTTGCCACCCCTGCTCATGCTGGCCTGGCAGGTGGTGCAAATGGCCTTTTTGAGGTTATCGGCAGAGTCTTTAAAAAACAACCAGACTCGGGACTAACAGTTTTACTGGCAACTTCCTTCGTGTTGGTGTTACGGGGAACGGTTGCCTGCCTTCTGTCTGCGGCCAACACACTGCTTCTTCCTGCCTGTTGGGGTGCTCTACCTCCCTCCCCCTGTGTGCTGCTGGCCTCGCTCTGCATGTCCTCCTGCCAGGTTGGGTCAGTTACTATATCATCCACCACCTCGTCTTCCACTTCCGCACCCTGGTCCTCCTCCTGACTTTCTGGCAATTGTGTCTTATCATCGTCCACCTCTTGTGACACTTTCCCACCATCGCTTTTGACGCGCTCCCTGGGCTGTGGGGTACCCAGAGCCGGGCGTGTAGATGCTGGGGGATTGTAGTCACTGTGGCGGTAACACGGTCCGTGACCTAGGGCGATCAATCCAAGGGTAATTTGTATATATAGGTTTTATAGTGTCCGACTACGCCACCTGTGGAGTGCGGCTAATGAGGCCACCGCTGCGGAACAGTCCTCTGAAGCTGATGGTTTGGCAGCTAGGGTGATATAACTCCCCACAGGAAGAGTGTAGCTTCAGGGCAGTGTGTGTGGATGATGGTGGTTATTGTGCAGGAAGTCAATAATAAACACGGAGTCAGTGTGATGCAGTCCCAGGATCTTTACTGATGACACTTTAGACAGGCCTGGACTGGAGTACTGGCTAGTGATAAGAGTAGAGTCCTCCTTGCCAGGTGGAGTTGTAGGCCTACCGTTCTTACTATACTCTTTGTCTATTCTGCTTGTACCTGCGTTGTAGCCCACGTCCCTGAGTGTAACGTGCGGTGCTCACCCGTATGGTTGGCAGCTCGGGCCTTGTGGATGCTTCACTCCCTCGTGGCGGTGCTGGTCCCTCTGTGCTGCTGAACCTCCGGGCGTCTGATGGGGGCCAGGAGACCTGCAATCTCCTGCCCTGCGGTATCTGCTGCTGGGCCTGAAGGGTCCCACAGCCTCAGACTCCGGTGTCTGGTTCTTTGTGTGCTCCAGCTAGGATGAGCTATCTCCAGCTCCAGTCCCTAGCTCCTCTCTCTTCAATGTCCTAAACTCAACTCCTGCACTAAGCTAAACTAACCCCACCTCCAGATCCAGTTGCCAAGGGGAGGGTCCTCCCCTTGCTGGTCTAGAGCCAGGAAGTGTTGCATGTATTGTGTACCTGGCTAAAAGAACTCATGCTTGCTTCCAGGTATGACATTACCTCTTTTGAGGGAAGCAATGCCACTGTGGCAACCACCCTTGGGGTGCCACACCTTCATGTGACCGTGGCTGCTCAAATATTTGGGCATCACTACACGCGATCTCCTCTTGCCCCGCTACAAGTGGACCGGGCGAGAGGCCCGAATCTATAAATGGAAAAGTGAACAGCTCTTCAGAGTGTCCTAGTGTGGGATCAGTTGTCTCCGGGCACTCGGCATGGTGGGAGGAAGGAGGATCAGGGTGAGGAATATGCGGTCCAGACTCACAACTACTGAGACTTGACCGTGTGAAAGACAGGGTGGTGGTGGTGGTGGTGATGGCTAAGTGACTGGAAGCATTATCCGCTATCCAACCAATAACCTTTTGACACTGCTATGGATTCAATAGTGGTGTGCTGCAGTCCCCTAGAAATTGGGACAGGAAGGTCAGGCGAGAAGATGTGGGTGTTTGTTGTGGCACAATTTCAGCTTGCCCACGGCCTTGTCCTCGGCCTCTGCATGCACCATCACCATCACGTCCAATTCCCCATCCCTTGCCACGTGCCTTGCCCATTTTAAATGGAGGACAGTATCTTCCACGCTCACTACAAATGACTGAGTTTGGAGCGAACTTATATGTGATCCGTGTGACGGAGAAAACAGAGTTTTAAATAGCTGGATTTTTAGCGCTGTAATATGGAAAGGACCTGGCTGTATTCTGCAGTGCCAACAAGCAAATGGCGCAGAAAAAAAGTGTTCTCTGGATTGCTTTTTAAGCAAATGATGAGGATTAAGATGCAAACAAAATTATTCCTGGCCCCTGAGACCTGGGCCTTTGTATAGAAATATCTAACGGCAGCAGAAGGCAGAACTGGAATGGAGCCTCTTGTGCTATATGCACTGCAGTCTGCTATATACCCTGCCTGCCTATATACACTGCCTGCCTATATACACTGCCTGCCTGATATCTCTGCAGATGGATTAGTCCTCAGAAGGACTGTTTGGTAAGATGGATATGTGTAATGTACGGTTTTTCTCCCTACACTACCTAATACACGATTAAATCTCTCCCTAGCTCAGCAGCACCTCTCCCTACAATGTCTGATCCGGAGTGACTGTGACGAGCATGGCGGCGCCAGGTCTGATATAGACCTGATGACGCTGTGCGGCCAGCCAATCACTGTAATGCCACAACCAACATGGCTGCGGCATTACAGTGCATGGCAGGCAATCCCTGCATGTTCATTGGCTCTCTAAAGAACGCCAAACATGCAGGGAGGGGACCCGAGTTCCCACCCGAGCAACCCAGGAAATACTCGCCGAGCGCCGAGCTTGTCGAGCACCATGATGCTCGGGCGAGTACCGAGTAGTGGCGAGCACGTTCGCTCATCACTACACATGAACCCTTATATACCATGTCCACATCACTAGCAGACCACCATTACACCCGCTCCCTGTGGGTCAGTCCACGCCTGGTCCTGGGGATGACTGCGGCTGTGGAAACCAAACTGTACAGAGAACTAAGGGAGTACAGAGCTTCTCTAATGAGCAGAACAGATAAAAAGAAGGATCAGTTTCTAGAATTATCTAATTATCTACCAATAAACAAACAACATCTGGACTTGAGGATTTTAGAGCAAATGAAGCAGAAGACTCAGAACTTGTTAAGAACTCGATTCTATAAATTGTTAATATCTCCAATTCTCTGACGTCGGAAACATCTAAATCAAGCCGAGCGCTGACAGTAAAATTAAGCATCACGCTAGGTGACGAGGTTGTTCTCACAAGTTAATTGAATCCGTGAACTCAAAGTTTAAGGCAAATCTGGTCAATAGACGAGTTATAACAAGAGAAAACTTCATCATTAGAGCCGAGATTAATAATCCTCCTTTAATAAAGAGAAGATGACCTGGTGGATAAAAGAAGAGAGAAAGACTGGAAGATAGATAGATAGATAATAGATAGGTAGATAGATAGATAGATAGATAGATAGATAGAATGATAATAGATAGATAATAGATAATAGATAGATGATAGATAGATAATAGATGATAGATAATAGATAGATGATAGATAGATGATAGATAGATAATAGATGATAGATAATAGATAGATGATAGATGATAGATAATAGATGATAGATAATAGATAGATAGATAGATAGATAGATAATAGATAGATAATAGATAGATAATACATAGATAATGTTACGCTCATGCCCGGACTGACTGGCGTGAGCGTGGTTAGTGGTTCCACTGGACCACAAATCGAGGAGTGCATGGGGGGGCGTGACTAGGGGCCTCGCCAGATCCGACCACGAACACACGGCAGCTTAATCGACTCCGTGGTCTGAGGAGGGACCTGGGAGGTGGCCCAGGTGCTACTCCAGGTCAGACCCCGGTCACAGCTGTTGACCCACACTGGGGAATGCAGGAACGGGCAGACCCGGCTGGTATGCAGACAGGTGGGTACTGGCAGACACAGCTGGTATGCAGACTGGTGGGTACTGGCAGACACGGCTGGTATGCAGACAGGTGGGTACTGCCAGGCATGGCTGGTATGCAGACAGGTGGGTACTGGCAGGCACGGCTGGCATGCAGACAGGTGGGTACTGGCAGGCACGGCTGGTATGCAGACAGGTGGGTACTGGCAGGCACGGCTGGTATGCAGACAGGCGGGTACTGGCAGGCATGGCTGGTATGCAGACAGGTGGGTACTGGCAGGCACGGCTGGTATGCAGACAGGTGGGTACTGGCAGGCACGGCTGGTATGCAGACAGGCGGGTACTGGCAGGCACGGCTGGTATGCCGACAGGCGGGTACTGGCAGGCACGGCTGGTATGCAGAAAGGCGGGCACTGGCAGGCACGGCTGGTATGCAGACAGGTGGGTACTGGCAGGCACGGCTGGTATGCAGACAGGTGGGTACTGGCAGGCACGGCAGGTATTCAGACAGGCCGGTACTGGCAGGTAGGAACGCAGGCTGGATAGGGACCAGTACACACTGGGATACAGGAACAGAGCCGCAGGTGCGGTAGACAAGCAGAGCAGAACCACAGGCGTGGAGGACAAGCGGAGTAGAGCAGAGTGAAAACCGCAGGTGCGGAGGACAAGCAGAGCAGAGAAAAAAAAGCAGGTGTGGAGGACAAGCAGAGCAGAGCGAAAACCGCAGGTGCGGAGGACAAGCAGAGCGAAAACCGCAGGAGTGGAGCACAAGCAGAGCAGAGCGAAACCGCAGGTGCGGAGGACAAGCAGAGCAGAGCGAAACCGCAGGTGCGGAGGACAAGCACAGCAGAGCAAAACTGCAGGTGCGGAGGACAAGCAGAGCAGAGCGAAACCGCAGGTGTGGAGGACAAGCAGAGCAGAGCGAAACCGCAGGTGCAGAGGACAAGCAGAGCAGAGCGAAGCCGCAGGTGCGGAGGACAAGCAGAGCAGAGCGAAACCGCAGGTGCGGATGACAAGCAGAGCAGAGCGAAACCGCCGGTGCGGAGGACAAGCGAGGCAGAACAGAGCAGAGCGAAACCGCAGGTGCGGAGGGCAAGGGAGGCAGAACAGAGCAGAGCAAAACCGCAAGTGCGGAGGACAAGCGAGGGAGAACATAGCAAAGCGAAAACACAGTTGCGGAGGAACAAGCGGAGCAGAACAGAGCAGAGCGAAACCGCAGGTGCGGAGGACAAGCAGGGCAGAACAGAGCAGAAGGTGCAGGCAGACAGGACAGGGCTCTGTTCACATGGAACAGACTGGGAACCACAGGAAGATAGTTAGAACACAGGAGGCAGGGAAACGGGACAAGCAGAACCAGATACACACAAGGTACTTACAATGAAGTAACGAGTGGACACAAAACTCACAAACAGAAGTACAGAGACAACGAGTTGGAGTTAGGTGCAGGTTCAGACACTGCAAGAAAAGGACAGGTACGGACATAGAGATAAACAGGTAACGGGCTAGGACACAGTTCAGACAGGAACTGCACCAGGAACAAGACACAGGAACGAGCCTGGGTACTCAGCCCCCAGGGTGTCGGAAACAGACTAGAAGTCACAGATACAGGTAACAGGCCTGGGTACTCAGCCCCCAGGGTGGTGGAAACAGACAAGATACAGGACAGTACCTGGCAACTCAGTTGCACAGAACACACTGAAAGAAAGTGTTGCTCAGGCACCTCCTACTGGGTGGAGGGGGTTTAAGTATCCAGTGACTCACAGCAATAGGCTGGGGATGCATTAGGACTGCGCACACAGTAACTATAAGAATCAGGCAGTAACCGCGCCGCCGCCCTAAGCAATCAGACAAAAGACACAGCAGGTACTGGAGCAAAGTGTGTAGCCTGGACTGATAGGTAAAATAGCGGTCTTGCATGGTTGGAGGTGGTAAGCCATGCCAGCACGCCGCCAGGGATGTTACACATAATACAAAGATAATAGATAGATAATAGATAGATAATAGATATATAATATATAGATAATAGACAGATAATAGATAATAGATAGATAATAGATTAATAGATAATAGATAGATGATAGATAATAGATAGATAATAGATAGATGATAGATGATAGATAGATAATAGATAATAGATAGATAATAGACAGTTAATAGCTGATAGATAATACATAGATAATAGATAGATAATAGATAATAGATAATAGATGATAGATAATAGATAATAGATAGATGATAGATAATAGATAGATAATAGATAGGTAATAGATGATAGATAGATAATAGATAGATGATAGATAGATAGATAATAGATAGATGATAGATAGATAATAGATAGATGATAGATAATAGATAATAGATAGATGATAGATAGATAGATAATAGATAGATGATAGATAGATAACAGATAGATAGATGATAGATAATAGATAGATAATAGATAGATGATAGATAATAGATAGATAATAGATGATAGATAGATGATAGATGATAGATAATTGATAGATGATAGATAATGGATGGATAGTATTGTCATGCACATTTCTCCTCTTATGCAGACAGTATGAAGCCCCCCCTAGAGTCCGATCACAGTAGGGTTTCGGGGGTGTCAGCGATGTGATAATTAATAATGATGGGGAATTGTGACCTGGATGGGGTTTTGCATTATTACACTTTTTGTTTCCGCATCTTGCTATAATTACATGTTATTACAATGAGTGCAGCTCATAAGTAAATGATACCTTGTGTTATTATAAGAGATAACTAACAGGATAAGTGTGACCGAGCGCTCTGCGGCTCAGGGTGAGAATGGACCTTTTTATTGTTGGATATTTTAATTGACTGTTACAATGTATCTATATCTCAGATATAAATATAGAAATCTCTGTTTCATGTAACGTTATGGCGGTGAATGATGGACAATATGACACGAGCAGACATTGTATAAAATGCTGCAAACATCTGAGAATCCTGAAAATTCAGAGGAGAGCCGGTGAAGCGGCACTCACCACCGGCAATGTCAGTCAAATGTGCTTTATTTCAGTCCTAGGATTGTAGACAGAATCATCAGGTCACATCGGCGAGTCCTGATACGTCCTCAGATCTTCTTCACTTTCCTGGTCTTCTGCTCGGCACAAGAGGACGTGGAGGTAACGTTGCTCCTCATTTGATAAATTTGATAAATTCTTATTACGTCATCATCATCATCACTCTCGAGCTTCTTATAATATCTCTTCAACACCTTTTATTCCCATTGACAAAAATAAGTTGTTGCTTTGTGAAACCACCAACAAGTTGATGTTGACGGATCTCTCAGCTTTAACAGCTGAGTACCTTTAGGTCTGGTTGGTTTACTAATACAGCCACTGTAATGTGCCCTACAGCCGTCTTTATTACAGGGGTTGATTCAGTTATTCATCATCTGCCTCAGAACCAGAATGGGATCCATTAACAGCAGCAACCTGCTTGCTGCTGGTTTCCACATAGCAAAAAGTCAAACTGAAAAATAAGTGACGGCAGAATAGCAGGTTATGAAGATGTGTGTCATTGTCACACTAAGTGGTTAAACAAATCATGGTGTATCAGTCTTAAAGGGATATCTAAGCAGACAGATCCCTTTAAGAAAGAGCATCTCTTAGTGCACTGCGGGTATATGAAGATGTCATCAATGTATTCTCACATTTCCAGGAGGAATAACAGAATAATGGCACAATGCTGGCAGCGGCATTAAAGGCGCAGTTTGCAGTGAACATGTATCAGTCCCTGCAGTTTGTGGTCCTCCTGTCCGTCGCTGACCTCTAGACTATCCCCTCTGGAGAGGATCTTGGTGCGCTGCCATCATACCTCACTAGTCCTGGACCCCCGTACAGAAGATCAGCGCACGTCTCCACAAGTCGGCTGTATTCAGGACTAGAGATGAGCGGTGTTCGACTAGAACTGTTCGCCAATCTCAAATTCGAGCTGTTTTGGGCGGTGTTCGAGTTGTTCGACGAACCCGAACGATTTGCAAAAAATTCGGCTGTTCGAGGTTATGTTCGATAACTGTTCGTGCACCAAAAGCGTGTCCTGCATGTCTGGTGCTATTTAGAGCACCAATCATGCAGGGATTGTCTGCCACTCACTGTAATGCCACAGCCATGGTGGTTGTGGCATTACAGTGATTGCCCAAATCGATGGGAACAGTGCCAACAGTGAAACACGAAAAGCCGGCAATTCAGCAGCGGCATACACCTGTACCCGACAATTTAGAACCGAAAGAATAGAGCTTCACACATAGATTAGATAGATAGAAACATGTCAGTCACATATATATGAAGTACAGTGAAAGTGCTGCTTACTGTACTTGTCATTTAGCGTAAAGGATTTATAAAAAAAAATAATAGTGTTTTCATGCACCGTCTCTTTAAAAAAGCCGGCTGGCAATTCAGCAGCGGTACCCGACAATTTATAACAGACAGAATAGAGCTTCACACATAGATTAGATAGATAGAAACATGTCAGTCACATATATATGAAGTACAGTGACAGTGTTGCTTACTGTACTTGTCATTTAGTGTAAAGGATTTATCAAAAAAAATAATAGTGTTTTCATGCACCGTCTCTTTAAAAAAGCCGGCCGGCAATTCAGCATCTGTACCCGACAATTTATAACAGACAGAATAGAGCTTCACACATAGATTAGATAGATAGAAACATGTCAGTCACATATATATGAAGTACAGTGATAGTGTTGCTTACTGTACTTGTCATTTAGTGTAAAGGATTTATTAAAAAAAATAATAGTGTTTTCATGCACCGTCTCTTTAAAAAAGCCGGCCGGCAATTCAGCATCTGTACCCGACAATTTATAACAGACAGAATAGAGCTTCACACATAGATTAGATAGATAGAAACATGTCAGTCACATATATATGAAGTACAGTGACAGTGTTGCTTACTGTACTTGTCATTTAGTGTAAAGGATTTATTAAAAAAAATAATAGTGTTTTCATGCACCGTCTCTTTAAGAAAGCCGGCCGGCAATTCAGCAGGGGTACCCGACAATTTATAACAGACAGAATAGAGCTTCACACATAGATTAGATAGATAGAAACATGTCAGTCACATATATATGAAGTACAGTGATAGTGTTGGTTACTGTACTTGTCATTTAGTATTAAAATAAAGGATTTATTATTAAAAAAATTGGCGTGGGGTTCCCCTTAATTTTAGGCTCTAGCGGAGGTTAAGCAGACAGCTGGGGCAGATGTTTGAAGCCTGGGAAGGGGGTAATGCCCACGGAGCTTCCCAGGCTACTAATATCAGCCCCCAGCTGAATACATAGCCTTTACTAGCTATTAAAATGGGGGACCCCCCCCAAAAAAATGACGTGGGGTCCCCCCTAATTTAATAGCTAGCAAAGGCTAGGCAGACAGCTGGGGGCTGATATTAATAGCCCAGGAAGGGTGCCATGAATATTGGCCCCCTCCCAGGCTAGAAACACCAGCAGTCAGCCGCCCCAGAAATGGCGCATTCATAGGATGCGCCAATTCTGGCACTTAGCCTCGCTCTTCCACGCTGCCCTGTAGCGGTGGCAGTGGGGTAATAGGGCTGGGGTTGATGTCAGCTTATAATGCCAGCTGACATCAAGCCCAGGTTAGTAATGGAGAGGCGTCTATAAGACACCCCCATTACTAACCCCATAGTCAAAGTTAAAAAAAACACAAACACCCAGAATAAAGTCCTTTAATTGAAATAAACACACAGTTCTTTATTGTTCTAAATTAAACCATACTTACCATCACGCCCATTCCAGCTGAAGCCAACGATCTCCTGTAATAAAAATAAAATAATAAAGCAACCTCATCCTTACCTTTCCATGGTTCCCACGACAGCTTCAGCTCTGCTACATCGAGATGACAGGCTGGACCGCAGCAGAACGCTGCCATCCAGCCTGTCATCCCGCAGACACTGAGAAGAGCAGGCTTGCTTGCGCTCCACATTGTCTCTCTGTGACGGCATAAAGATGAGCCGAGGTCATGTCCAATGAACTCGGCTCACCTCATGCACGTCACTTACAGCGTGGGAGAATTCTCACGCTGAAGCGCTGAGTGCAGGAAAATTTTCCCACGCTGTCAGTGACGTGCATAAGGTGAGCTGAGTTCATTGGACATGACCTCGGCTCATCTTTATGCCGTCACAGCGAGACACTGAGGAGCGCAAGCATGCCTGCTCTTCTCAGTGTCTGCGGGATGACAGGCTGGATGGCAGCGTTCTGCTGCGGTCCAGCCTGTCATCTCGATGTAGCAGAGCTGAAGCTGTCGTGGGAACCATAGAAAGGTAAGGATGAGGTTGCTTTATTATTTTTCTTTTATTTCAGGAGATCGTTGGCTTCAGCTGGAATGGCCGTGATGGTAAGTATGGTTTAATTTAGAACAATAAAGAACTGTGTGTTTATTTCAATTAAAGGACTTTTTTCTGGGTGTTTGTGTTTTTTTTAAATACTTTACTAGAAATTCATGGCGGTCATGTCTAATACTGGCGTGACCCTATGAATTTCGGGCTTAGGGCCAGCTGATAATGCCAAGCTGGCCTTAACCCCTTTATTACCCAGTGAGCCACCGCACCAGGGCCCTGGATGAGTTGGGTACAGCGCCAGAAGATGGCGCTTCTATGAACGCGCCATTTTCTGGGGCGGCTGCGGACTGCAATTTGCAGCGGGGGGGGGCCAGAGAGCTTGGGCCTCCCTGCGCTGCAGATTCCAGCCCCCAGCTGCCTAGTTGTACCTGGCTGGACACAACAATATAGGGAAGCCATTTTTTTCTTAATTATTTCATGAAATAATTTAAAGAAAATTGACGTGGGGCTTCGCCCTGTTTTTGTGTCCAGCCAGGTACAACTACGCAGCTGGGGGCTGGAATCTGCAGCGCAGGGAGGCCCAAGCTCTCTGGCCCCCCCCCGCTGCAAATTGCAGTCCGCAGCCACCCCGGAAAATGGCGCGTTCATAGAAGCGCCATCTTCTGGCGCTGTACCCAGCTCATCCAGGGCCCTGATGCGGTGGCTCACTGGGTAATAAAGGGGTTAGGGCCAGCTTGGCATTATCAGCTGGCCCCAAGCCCAAAATTCATGGGGTCAAGCCAATATTAGACATGACCACCATGAATTTCTAGTAAAGTATTTAAAAAAAACACAACACCCAGAAAAAAGTCCTTTAATTGAAATAAACACACAATTCTTTATTGTTCTAAATTAAACCATACTTACCATCACGGCCATTCCAGCTGAAGCCAACGATCTCCTGAAATAAAAGAAAAATAATAAAGCAACATCATCCTTACCTTTCCATGGTTCCCATGACAGCTTCAGCTCTGCTACATCGAGATGACAGGCTGGACCGCAGGAGAACGCTGCCATCCAGCCTGTCATCCCGCAGACACTGAGAAGCGCAGGCTTGCTTGCGCTCCACAGTGTCTCTCTGTGAGGGCATCCAGATGAGCCGAGTTAATGTCCAATGAACTCGGCTCACCTCATGCACGTCACTTACAGCGTGGGAAAATTCTCCTGCACTCAGCGCTTCAGCGTGGGAGAATTCTCACGCTGAAGCGCTGAGTGCAGGAGAATTCTCCCACGCTGTCAGTGACGTGCAGGAGGTGAGCTGAGTTCATTGGACATGAGCTCACCTTATGCACGTCACTGACAGCGTGGGAGAATTCTCCTGCACTCAGCGCTTCAGCGTGAGAATTTTCCCACGCTGTCAGTGACGTGCATGAGGTGCGCCGAGTTCATTGGACATGACCTCGTCTCATCTTTATGCCGTCACAGCCAGACACTGCAGAGCGCAAGCATGCCTGCGCTTCTCAGTGTCTGCGGGATGACAGGCTGGATGGCAGCGTTCTGCTGCGGTCCAGCCTGTCATCTCGATGTAGCAGAGCTGAAGCTGTCGTGGGAACCATGGAAAGGTAAGGATGATGTTGCTTTATTATTTTTATTTTATTGCAGGAGATCGTTGGCTTCAACTGGAATGGGCGTGATGGTAAGTATGGTTTAATTTAGAACAATAAAGAATTGTGTCTTTATTTCAATGAAAGGACTTTATTCTGGGTGTTTGTGTTTTCTTTTAACTTTGACTATGGGGTTAGTAATGGGGGTGTCTTATAGACGCCTCTCCATTACTAACCTGGGCTTGATATCAGCTGGCATTATAAGCTGACATCAACCCCAGCCCTATTACCCCCTGCCACCGCTACAGGGCAGCGTGGAAGAGCGAGGCTAAGTGCCAGAATTGGCGCATCCTATGAATGCGCCATTTCTGGGGCGGCTGACGGCTGGTGTTTCTAGCCTGGGAGGGGGCCAATATTCATGGCACCCTTCCTGGGCTATTAATATCAGCCCCCAGCTGTCTGCCTAGCCTTTGCTAGCTATTAAATTAGGGGGGACCCCACGTCATTTTTTTGCCGGGGTCCCCCATTTTAATAGCTAGTAAAGGCTATGTATTCAGCTGGGGGCTGATATTAGTAGCCTGGGAAGCTCCGTGGGTATTACCCCCTTCCCAGGCTTCAAACATCTGCCCCAGCTGTCTGCTTAACCTCCGCTAGAGCCTAAAATTAAGGGGAACCCCACGCCAATTTTTTTTAATAATAAATCCTTTATTTTAATACTAAATGAAAGTACAGTAACCAACACTATCACTGTACTTCATATATATGTGACTGACATGTTTCTATCTATCTAATCTATGTGTGAAGCTCTATTCTGTCTGTTATAAATTGTCGGGTACAGATGCTGAATTGCCGGCCGGCTTTTTTAAAGAGACAGTGCATGAAAACACTATTATATTTTTTAATAAATCCTTTACACTAAATGACAAGTACAGTAATCAACACTGTCACTGTACTTCATATATATGTGACTGACATGTTTCTATCTATCTAATCTATGTGTGAAGCTCTATTCTGTCTGTTATAAATTGTCGGGTACAGATGCTGAATTGCCGGCCGGCTTTTTTAAAGAGACAGTGCATGAAAACACTATTATATTTTTTAATAAATCCTTTACACTAAATGACAAGTACAGTAATCAGCACTGTCACTGTACTTCATATATATGTGACTGACATGTTTCTATCTATCTAATCTATGTGTGAGGCTCTATTCCTTCTTGTCTAAATTGTCGGGTACCGGTGTATGCCGCTGCTGAATTGCCGGCCGGCTTTTTTAAAGAAAGCGTCTTCTGAGCAGTTTGTCAGCTTTTGGACACCTTTGAAGGTGTTTTCTATGTGTTTCTATGTGTTTTTGTTTGCCTGCCATTGGTTTTAACGGTGTTCGACGGTGTTCTAAGGTGTTCGACGAACCGAACCGAACCCGAACACTACGGGGGTGGCTCAACACTATTCAGGACTGCAGAGCTGTCATTTAGTCACTGGAAGCTCCTGTCCCCGGTGTAATTAAAGCGTAAGCTTCACTAAATCACTGCAAATAAGGTAAATGTATGAACGGCAGCAACATGTGCAAGGGCTCATCACACGTCTGACCTCCAAATCTCCATGTGTACAGGATTTTATCATTTATTGCACCGTCCGCACGGTCAGGAAGCCCTCAGTGGGGCTCAGTAGCCACTTTCAGGAAGACCCTGAAGAAAAGAAGACACTTTTTCGTCTGCATATTTTGATATATGAGGAATAACACGATTTCTGCCTATTTTACAATATACTTTGTAGCCTGAACTTTCACCAGTTTTCCCTTCTGCAGACTCTTTCTCAAACTTTCAGTTGTCTCTGAGCTACTGGGTGGAGACGAGCTGCTATAATTTCTCCTATACACAGTACAAACAGATGTGAAGGATTCCTGCTCTCCTGTCCCAATAGAAGCAGCAGCATGGAGAACAACGTACAGAAGTACTGAGCAGTGCAGAGGGGAATTTAGGCATGAGGTGAGATAAAAGACTAAAAAGCAACAGTAGCATAGAGAACATAATGCAGTAGTACTGAGAAGTTTAGCTGTGAATGCAGCTCTGGAGTGAAGTAAAACACTTACTGGAAAGCATCAACATTATACAGCAATGCTGCAGAGCACAGCTCTACATCTGGATACAATGTTGAGATATAACACATAGGAGAAAGCAGCAGCATGGAGGATATTATACAGTGGTCTTGAGCAGTGTAGCTGTGAATAAAGCACTTCAGTAATATAAAACACTTACTAAAAAAAAGCAACATAAAGGACATTAAACAGCAATACTTAACAGTGTAGCTCTATATATGCATACTAGGGTGAGATAATACACTTACCAGAAAGCAGCAGCAGCATGGAGGACATTATACAGCAGTACTGAGCAGTGGAGACTTGAATCCAGCACTGGAGGGAGAAAAAGCAGCATCAGGGAGCTAAATATATATATATATATATATATATATATATATATATATATATATATATATATATAGTACAGACCAAAAGTTTGGACACACCTTCTCATTTAAAGATTTTTCTGTATTTTCATGACTATGAAAATTGTACATTCACACTGAAGGCATCAAAACTATGAATTACCACATGTGGAATTATATACTTAACAAAAAAGTGTGAAACAACTGAAAATATGTCTTATATTCTAGGGTCTTCACAGTAGCCACCTTTTGCTTTGATGACTGCTTTGCACACTCTTGGCATTCTCTTGATGAGCTTCAAGAGGTAGTCACCGGAAATGGTTTTCACTTCACAGGTGTGCCCTGTCAGGTTTAATAAGTGGGATTTCTTGCCTTATAAATGGGGTTGGGACCATCAGTTGTGTTGTGCAGAAGTCAGGTGGATACACAGCTGATAGTCCTACTGAATAGACTGTTAGAATTTGTATTATGGCAAGAAAAAGCTGCTAAGTAAAGAAAAACGAGTGGCCATCATTACTTTAAGAAATGAAGGTCAGTCAGTCCGAAAAATTGGGCAAACTTTGAAAGTGTCCCCAAGTGCAGTTGCAAAAACCATCGAGCTCTACAATGAAACTGGCTCACATGAGGACCGCCCCAGGAAAGGAAGACCAAGAGTCACCTCTGCTTCTGAGGATAAGTTTATCCGAGTCACCAGCCTCAGAAATCGCAGGTTATCAGCAGCTCAGATTAGAGACCAGGTCAATGCCACACAGAGTTTTAGCAGCAGACACATCTCTACAACAACTGTTAAGAGGAGACTTTGTGCAGCAGGCCTTCATGGTAAAACAGCTGCTAGGAAACCACTGCTAAGGACAGGCAACAAGCAGAAGAGACTTGTTTGGGCTAAAGAACACAAGGAATGGACATTAGACCAGTGGAAATCTGTGCTTTGGTCTGATGAGTCCAAATTTGTGATCTTTGGTTCCAACCACCGTTTCTTTGTGCGACGCAGGAAAGGTGAACGGATGGACTCTACATGCCTGGCTCCCACCGTGAAGCATGGAGGAGGAGGTGTGATGGTGTGGGGGGGCTTTGCTGGTGACACTGTTGGGGATTTATTCAAAATTGAAGGCATACTGAACCAGCATGGCTACCACAGCATCTTGCAGCGGCATGCTATTCCATCCGGTTTGCGTTTAGTTGGACCATCATTTATTTTTCAACAGGACAATGACCCCAAACACCTCCAGGCTGTGTAAGGGCTATTTGACCAAGAAGGAGAGTGATGGGGGGCTACGCCAGATGACCTGGCCTCCACAGTCACCAGACCTGAACCCAATCGAGATGGTTTGGGGTGAGCTGGACCGCAGAGTGAAGGCAAAAGGGCCAACAAGTGCTAAGCATCTCTGGGAACTCCTTCAAGATTGTTGGAAGACCATTTCCGGTGACTACCTCTTGAAGCTCATCAAGAGAATGCCAAGAGTGTGCAAAGCAGTCATCAAAGCAAAAGGTGGCTACTGTGAAGAACCTAGAATATAAGACATATTTTCAGTGGTTTCACACTTTTTTGTTAAGTATATAATTCCACATGTGGTAATTCATAGTTTTGGTCTGTACTATATATATATATATATATATATATATATATATATATATATATATGTGTGTGTGTTTATTAGTAATCAATTGTGCAAAAAAAATGTATATTCCACTGAGGTACTGGAGTGCAATTGCAAAAATGAAAAATTGCAAATAATGAATTAGTCTAAAATATCTGGATAACTAAAACCTCCTTCATAATGCTGAACAAAGAAAAAACAGACAAAACCAAGTAAAGTCAACTTGAAAAGCCACAAATTAATTAAGGAGTAATATGTGAATAAAAAGTCACTGTGACAATACAGTCCATAATCTTAATTAGCCAGACGATTAGTTTTGTTAATCCAAGAGAAATACACTATTGTGTTTAAATTGACTTGCATATGTTTGTGTATTTCTAATGGACAGACCAGTATTTGTATAACCCTGAATGTTGAATTCTATTCGTTTGGAAACAGTCATGTTTTCTATGCTAGTGACAAATTGTACTAAAAGTCAGCTAGATGTTTATTTACAATGGCCCCTGTGATACCACCTATGTAAATTGATTAGCTCAAACAATGAGACCTGGTGAGTCATACACCTTTACCTCTTACCTGTGACTGATGACCTTACACAGATGTAAATATAAACAGGGATATATGTAGTGCTGCAAGCAGAATCAAGGACCATCAGAAAGACTTTACAAGGAGAATGAGAGACATCCTTCAGGACAGCAGATGGATAGCATGGCGGCTCCATCCAAAGAGACACAGATTTGGACTCTACATGATTCTAGCCTAAGGGTACGGCCCCGACTGGAAAGATAGAGATCTGCTCCATTGACCATCAGAGACATATGGATACATTTGGGGAGACCAGGTTGGGATGAGGAAGTCACCTGGCCCCATGGATATGTTGTTTGGGGTTGCCAGGAGGGACCCACCGGTCGCCTGGAACTCATGGAGACATTCGGAAAAGCCAGATTGGGACCAGCCAGTCATCTGGCCCCATGGAAACTCTCGGTGAGGCCAGGGTGGGACCCTCCTGGCCTTGTACCTCGATGGACTGTCGGCTTCCTAAGCTTGCCGCTACCTTCTGTCTTTGGGGGTCCACCAAAAGCGGGGGGCCACTGGTTGAGGTAGTCGGCCCTGGAAGTCTCCAAAGTTGCAGCTGTTCTATTCCCAGGCTGGCGGAGAATGAAGGGTGAGACTGTGTAATTTGCACCATCTTGGTATTTGCTGGGACTGTTCTGTGTTTATTGTCCGCTTTGTGGTTCAGTATAGTATTGCCACGCTGTTCTACCCGCACCATGTGTTGTCTGAGTAGCGTTACACCCACGGAAGACCCCGGGTCTTCACAGTCACTATTAGAAATATTTTTACTCCAGAAAAAGATGCAAAAACAATGTTGAGTGACCCTGCATGTGTCGGACATCGCCCTAATCTTCCTGCTTCATGATGACTTTTCACAGACACAGCCGTGATAGTGGGGAGAGAATGAGAAGGAACGTATTATAGCTCCGCATTGATGCAGACATTACAGAGGCTCATAGAGTTGTCACTGCACTTTTGGTTGTGGACCCCACATTTTCTCACTCTGCACGGCTTGTTGGAGAGCTAGCAGTACTATTTGTATGTTGGACCGGATGTGATTGTTTTATTAGCTCAGTTCTCCATGGTAAGTCTGACTGAGGAGTTTGCAAGTTTTGGTGCAGAAGTTATGATTGCATTCACTTCTGCAGCAGTCACTGTATTTGCTAGCGGTTCCTGATAGATATGACTCCTCCAGTGCTCAACGAGCGGATACTGGGAACGCTGGATTACACTGCTGTGAGGGAGGACAGAAAAATAACCGACCCACAAGTGTCTGAAGACCTCCTATCCACAGCTGGGGTTCTGGCTGGTGTTAGCCTAGAAAGTGGGACTGAAGACCCCACAAGCTGCAGAAAACTTCATTGACGTGCTCAAAGAATCCCACTACACAGTGCTGAAATATCAGTGCAACATAATGTTCACATAAAACCACCACAATGTGCAGAAAGAAAACCACCACGTAGTGATCAAAAGTTAGAGTTGTTGGAAGAATCGGAGGAAAAAACGAAAGAGTAAAAAATGATAACTCGTCTGGTCATTCAAGGTTTGAATATTTGGCACAAATTGCGCCATGTTTGATCGGTGTGGCACCGCGGAGCTTAGTTTACAACAAGGGTCTAACTAAGTAAAGAAGAGCTCGGCTGCCGGTGAGAAACGCGTCGGATCTTCTCCAGCAGAATTATGTAGTTAAAAGAAGCGTAAAGAGTTTAACTCATTAAGTGCATTCATCGGCTTTACGAGGAACGAATCCGCCACATGTCCGGAGAAAGCGCTCCTGGCACAGGAATAATACCGCAGAAAGACGGAGCATTCAGAACGGCTCAATAAAAAGACAGCATGTTTTCCAATCTGGTCTTTTAAAATATCCATTATAGAAGAGCTTTAGGGATTAAGGGGATTAGATTCGATGACACATCTGCCCGGCTGCTACCAAGTACGTGGAAATCAGCGCCATAGTTAGAGTCGGATACAACGAGCGAGGAACACAACGGAAGCACAACAAACATCAAACGCGGCGTCTTATCGCATCGGAAATTAACATGCGCCCCCTGCTGAGCTCCGCAGGAACTGATCTATTTAACTGTAATACTCCTGATCCATCGCGACGAGCGCCTCTTGTCTGAGATAACAATAAAGCCGCAATATGTCCCAAAATCAACGCAACTTTATCTAGAAGCACAATAGGAAGTGCATGAAAGGGATTTTTTTTGTTATTTCCAGGGGTTGTCATTAAAGAAGTTCAACCTGAAAGTTACAAGAAAAGTTATGTACAAGCTGGAAAAGTTTTCAACATGTTCTGATTGTTACTGGGAAATTGCTGAAAAGTGTCCTAATGTTACACTGCAGGGAGACACGTATGAGCATTATACTGACAGCATGTAGGACGGCTCCAGGGCTTAGCACTGCAATGTCAGACTCAGCCAGCGAGAGGCGCTGTTACTGGAAACAGTCAGTAATGACTTTCAGATTGCACAGGGGCATGCCACTACTGGCAATGAGAGTTTCCAGGAGGAATAACAGAGGAACACAACAATGCTCATTTCTAGGAAACGTGCTGCAGAATTGCTATTTCATGAAGGATGTCAGTATTTATCCCGTCAGGAGAGCGGACTGATCCTCTTTAAGTGTCATTACCCATAGTTTCAGATTCTTAATGGCAACGTGAGTCCCCTTGGTGCTAAAATGTGGCAGATGCTACTCTTGGGCTGTTGTCACTTAACCTGACATCTACAGGTGTATCTCACAAAATTAGAATATCCTAAAAAAAATGTATTTCAGTTCTTCAATGCAAAAAGTGAAGCTCCTATATTATACAGAGTCATTACACACAGAGGGATCTATTATATAGAGTCATTACACACAGAGGGATCTATTATACAGAGTCATTACACACAGAGGGATCTATTCTATAGAGTCATTACACACAGAGGGATCTATTGTATAGAGTCATTGCACACAGAGGGATCTATTATATAGAGTCATTACACATAGAGGGATCTATTATATAGAGTCATTACACACAGAGGGATCTATTATATAGAGTCATTACACACAGAGGGATCTATTATATAGAGCCATTACACGCAGAGGGATCTATTATATAGAGTCATTACACACAGAGGGATCTATTATATAGAGTCATTACACACAGAGGTATCTATTATATAGCGTCATTACACACAGATGGATCTATTATATAGAGTCATTACACACAGAGGGATCTATTATATAGAGTCATTACATGCAGATAGATCTATTATATAGAGTCATTACACACAGAGGGATCTATTATATCTATTATATAGAGTCATTACACACAGAGGGATCTATTATATAGGGTCATTACCCACAGAGGGATCTATTATATAGCATCATTACACACAGAGGGATCTATTATATAGAGTCATTACACACAGAGGGATCTATTATGTAGTGTCATTACACACAGAGGGATCTATTATATAGAGTCATTACACACAGAAGGATCTATTATATAGAGTCATTTCACACAGAGGGATCTATTATATAGCGTCATTACACACAGAGGGATCTATTATATAGAGGCATTACACACAGAGGGATCTATTATACAGAGTCATTACACACAGAGTGATCTATTATATAGAGTCATTACACACAGTGATCTATTATATAGAGTCATTACACACAGAGGGATCTATTATATAGAGTCATTACACGCAGAGGGATCTATTATATAGAGTCATTACACGCAGAGGGATCTATTATATAGAGTCATTACTAGAGATGAGCGTTGTTCTACTCGAACTGTTCGCCAATCTCAAATTCGAGCTGTTTTGGGCGGTGTTCGAGCCGTTCGGCGAACACGAACAATTTGAGAAAAATTCGGCTGTTCGAGGTTATGTTCGATAACTGTTCGTGCACCAAAATCATAACTGGATTTTTTCTCAGTAATGATGAAAATTAATGTTAATACGCAGTTTGAGTGTACAGCGGGGCGGGGGGAGGGGCAGTGGATGGATCTCTGCAGGAACAATGAAGATCTCCATTTTTTTTTCTCTTTCCCGCATTTGCAGTGGGGAGGTGCAATCTGTCAGCCTATCAGCAGCGCACACACGGAGCGAAGTGCTTTTTTTCACACAAGCAAGGGCATGTGTGATTGGCAGTGTATGTCACATGTCCTTGCCCTATAAGACCAAGCCATTTTCCCCGTCGCCACCATTTTCTCACTGCTGCAGCTGCGTGTTAGACGGCACCGCTGTTGCTGTGTGCGCTATACCTTGTTAATTTCAAGCCAATTTTCGCACAAATCTACTGATAGCTTGGGAGTAGGGAATAGTTGTGATTGCAGTCCTTTTAAGGACTAGGTTACAGCATTTCCTACGACTTTTATCAGGCAGGTCTGTGCTCTTAAATAGATAGGTTGTGGGAGTAAAGACTAATTGTAATTGGAGTCCTTTTCAGGACTAGGTTACATCAGTTCCTATCAGTTTTTGCCAGGCAGGTCTGTGCCAGTGCTTGCAAGTTTTTTTCACAGCATTTGGCTGAATCTAGCAAAGCTAATCCTTTTTGGCCTATTGCAGAGTGTGTTAGTCAGTGGAGTAGCCTATCTGTGTTGCAAGATACACCACCTGTGTATAGAATACCAATTTTTTTACTGCACCTAGTGAAGTAAAATCTTTTGGGCATAGCATCATTCTATTAGTCCATCTATACTGACCTCCATCAGGTTGCAAATTAAAAATAATTTTTTTCTGCATTTAGCTCTGAAAAAATATTTGGGCTTCTAGCGGTGTGTGGGACTTGGTCTATTAGTCCATCTATACTGACCTCCATCAGGTTGCAAATTCAAAATAATTTTTTTCTGCATCTAGCCCAGCCAATAGTTTTGGCCTAATACCACAGTTTGGCCACTCAGCTTTGCTCGGTTACCATCCATTGTTTTTTTGTGCAAACAACTCCAGAGTTGTGAATTAGTTAACCACCAAAATGAGTGGAAAAAGGCCTGCTGCTGGTGGAAAGGGGAATAGGCGTGTTGGGAAGGGGAAAAAAGGTTGTGTACGTGGGGTAGGTGCAGAAGAAAGACCATCTTCCAGCCAAACTAAAATGTCTACTTCTTTTAGCGGACAATGTGATAAGATCCCTTTCTTACAACCACGCCAATCGCTACAAATTCCAGATGAGGCACAAAAACAGCAGGTGCTTCAACGGATATCAAGTGCTCCTTTAAGTGGGCTCTCCTCCACATCAACTTCAACATCACAAATACTCCAGTCCTCAAAGGTGTCACCCAAATCGCACTTGCTTCCTCACAGCTCCCAAATCTCCAGCTGCCCGTCTGAGTATGAGGTAGAACAGATGGTTGAGTCTGCAGAGCTGTTTACTCATACTATAGCCTGGGAATCAGAGGTCGACTCCAGCGCTTCTGTGAATCCAGACGAGGAAATGATCTGCACTGATGCCCAGAATCTTTATGAGTCGGATCCAGGACCAGACGCAGAAGGTTCTGACCATAATGTAGACCCTCATTCCCAAACTGTAACTCCTGTTGGTGGAGACAATGAGGAAGACGATGATAAGACTCAAATACCTGATTGGAGCGACAACTTTAGTTTTTTGTCAGGGCAGGAACAGGTTGGCTCTGAGGACGACGGGTGTGATAACGCACAGGGTGATGATGATGAGGTCGGAGATCCCACTTACTGTCAACCCACAGTCAGCCAAGAGATGAGGTCAGCAGAGGAGGTGGAGGAAGATGCTAGTGACGACGAGGTCAGGTTGCGCCTTCCTGGACAGAGACGTAGTACTGGAAGCACGTCAACAACTGCATCCTCAAACACAACTCTGCCTCTCACCACAAGTCGTGGTGGCTCTTCAGGTCGCATGGGTGCTAAGCCTTGCATAGCCTGGGCATTTTTTCAGATCGATAAAGATGACCCAACTCGTGTTATCTGTAACATTTGTCAGCAAAAGCTAAGTAGAGGCCAAAAAATACATAGTTTGAGTACTTCATGCATGAACCGGCACATGGACATGAAGCATAAGTTGCAGTGGGAAGCTCAGTGTGCTACAATGCGGCCTAGCCGGCCGGGCCAACCACCGTCTGCCATATCTTGTGCATCCGCGGCCTCTTCATCCTCTGTGACTGGAGGGACAGCAGTCACACCTGTTTTGGGGCGCAGACCTGCCACCTCTTTACCCGCAACAGCCAGCGTGATTGGCAGGTCATCATTTTCTTTGGAGGTGGTAACACCAGCTGGTCTTGAGCGCTGTCCGACATCGATAGCACCACCTTTGGATCAAGGCAACCTAACATGTCCGCCTGCATCTTCCTCACAGACCGGCAGTTTGCCGGGGACACCCTTATCAACCCCGTCTAAGCACAATAGCCAGCCCTCGGTCCCTCAGATGTGGACAAGTAAAAGACCATTTCCTCCTAGCCATGAGAAAGCTAAGAGGTTGAATTTCACCATCTGCAAGCTCTTGGCTACAGAAATGCTGCCTTTCCGCCTGGTGGACACAGAGGATTTTCGAGACCTTATGTCCGTCGCAGTGCCCCAGTACCAGATGCCCAGTCGGCACTACTTCTCAAAGAAAGGTGTGCCTGCGCTCCACCAGCATGTCGCACACAACATCACCGCTTCTTTGAGAAACTCTGTGTGTGACAGGGTGCATTTCACCACAGACACTTGGACGAGTAGGCATGGACAGGGGCGTTACATGTCGCTGACTGGGCACTGGGTAACTATGGTGACAGCAGGACAAGGGGCTGCTGTCCAAGTCTTGCCGTCCCCACGAGTTGTGCGTCAATCCTCTTTATGTCAAAGTTCCTCCACTGCTTCTGCCTCCTCAACCTCCTCTCGGTCTTCCACCTGCACCCAAAGCCTGTCTGGTCATGCCACAAGCTTTCTAACTGCGCAGAAGGGATCCTGCACACCTCCTTACTATGCTGGCAGTAGGGCTCAACGTCATCAGGCGGTTTTTACATTGAAATGTCTGGGAAATGTGAGTCACACAGCTGAGGAGTTGTGGTCAGCTCTGGAGAACCAATTTCATGAATGGTTGTCTCCACTGGACCTGAAACCAGGGAAGGCCGTGTGCGACAATGCTGCAAACCTGGGTGCGGCCCTTCGCCGGGGCAATGTCACACACGTGCCTTGTATGGCTCACGTGTTGAACCTGGTTGTCCAGCAATTTTTAGCCCACTATCCCAGACTAGATGGCCTTCTGCAGAGGGCACGGTCGCTGTGTGCTCACTTCCGCCGTTCGCATCCCGCAGCTCAGCGACTTACATCTCTACAGAAGTCGTTGGGCCTGCCACTTCACCGGCTAAAATGCGATGTGCCTACCCGGTGGAATTCAACTCTGCACATGTTGCAGCGACTGTGGCAGCACCGACAAGCCCTGGTGCAATACGTTCTGACGTATAGCCTGGGCCAACGAGATTCAGAGGTGGGGCAAATCACGCTGGAGGAGTGGTCTCAGATCAGGGACCTATGCACCCTTCTGCACAGTTTTGAAATGGCGACGAAGATGTTTAGTGCTGACGATGCCATTATCAGCATGACTATTCCGGTGATTTACATGCTGGAGCACATGTTAAACAGAATTCGGAGTCAGGTGGTGGCACAAGAGGAGGTGGAGGAAGTAGAGGAGGAGGAGTTGTATGCGGAAGGGCTAACATCTGCAAGGTCCAGACGGTCGGCAGCACCAAGGCGGCAGGCATGTGAGGGTGGGGGAGATGATTTTACCAGGGCGCATGGTAGCAGCGAAACTAGTGAGGAAGGTGCAGTAGCCCAGGAAGAAGTGGAGGACGAACTGATGGAAGACTCATCAGATGAGGGAGACCTTGATCACATTTCTGTTGTGCGAGGTTGGGGGGAGAGGACAGAGGAAGGAAGCATGATTGTTACCTCGCCACCAACACAACAGGGACTTGGTGCTCCTGGATGCGCAACACACATGAGTGCCTTCTTGCTGCACTACCTGCAACATGACCCTCGAATTGTGAGAATTAGAAATAATCCTGACTACTGGGTTGCCACACTGTTAGATCCCCGGTACAAAAGTAAATTTGCAGAAATTATTCCTGCCATAGAAAGGGATGCACGCATGCAGGAGTATCAGCAGAGACTGTTGCAGAATCTTACATGTGCTTTTCCACAAAATACCAGTGGTGCACGTAGTGAATCTCACAGTTCCAACTTGCCAACCGTGAGACCGTCAAGTGTTCAGCACTCAAACCGTAACAGAACCACAGTATCTGCTGGTAACATCAATTTTGCGGAATCATTTCACCACTTTTTTAGCCCATCCTTTGCAAGGCCACAGGAGACAAGAAGTCTGACACATAGTCAACGCCTAGAGACGATGGTACAGGAGTATCTCCAAGTAAACATTGAAGCCACGACTGTGTCACTGGACCCTTGCTCTTTTTGGGCTTCCAATCTGGATAAATGGCCGGAGCTAGCCACTTACGCCTTGGAGATCTTGTCATGCCCCGCAGCCAGCGTTCTGTCTGAACGTGTGTTCAGCGCTGCTGGTGGTGTGCTGACAGATAAGCGCACGCGGCTCTCCACTGATAATGTAGACAGACTCACGTTCATAAAGATGAACAAATCATGGATCCGAAACGACTTTTCTACCCCTGTGTCATCCTGGGGAGAGTAAAAGCTTGATGATTGGTTAAAATCACCCTACCAACCGTTTTAAGCTTTCAAATTACTAATCATGTTTATCTGTATCTTGACTGGAAAATAATTTGGGCTTTGTAGCAGTGTGCAGCACTGATCCTATTAGGCCATCTATAATAAGCTTCACCAGATTTAAAATTAAAAATAATTTTTAGCTGCATCTAGCCCGGAAAATAATTTTGGGGCTCCGAGATGCGCAAGACACATAAGTGCCTTCTTGCTGCACTACCTGCAGCATGACCCTCATATTGTCAGAATTCGAAGTAATCATGACTACTGGGTTGCCACACTCTTAGATCCCCCAAACTTTTCGATCAACCTTTTCATTTTAATAAAGACCAAAAAAATGGTCATTTTTGAAATTATAAGCATTAGCAGGTTGTTAGAAACTGAAATCAAACAGTTTTCAACTCAAAACTTTATTCTAGGTGATGTTACATTTTCACATAGGACCCCTTGTTCGAAAGGAGCTTCTGAACTCTCTCGTCCATTGAATTTGTCAGGTTTTGGATGGTTTCTGCTTCAATTGTTTTGCATGAGGACAGAATACCCTCCCAGAGCTGTTGCTTAGATGTGAACTGCCTCCCGCCATCATAGACACTCCTTTTAATGATGCTCCAAAGGTTCTGAATGGGGTAGAGGTCAGGGGAGCATGGGGGTCACACCATAAGTTTGTCCCCTTTTATGCCCATATCAGCCAGAGATGCAGATGTTTTATGTGCAGCATGAGATGGTGCATTATCATGCAGAAAAATGATCTTGCTGTGAAATACACGGTTCTTCTTCTTGAACCATGGCAGGAAGTGCTGTTTGAGAAAATCCACATACATTATGGAGTTCATCTTTAGCGCCTTCAGGGATCCTAAAGGGGCCGACAATCTCTCTCCCCATGATTCCAGCCCAAAACATTACTCCACCTCCTCCTTGTTGGCGCTGTAGCCGTGTTTGCGTGGGGTGTCCATCAACCAGCCATCCTCCACTCCATTCATCTGGACCATCGAGCGCTGCACGGCACTCATCCGTGAACAAAACAGTTTTGAAATCAGTCTTCATGTAATGTTTGGCCCACTGGAGCCGTTTCTGCTTGTGTGAAGTGGATAGAGGAGGTCGACAGGATGGCGTATGCACAGCTGCAAACCTCTGAAGGACCCTGCATCTTGTTGTTCGGGGGACGTTGGAGGCACAAGCAGCTTCAAAAACTTGTCTGCTGCTATGACAAGGCTTTTTTGCCGCTGCTCTTTCAACCTGACGTAATTGCCTGTAGGAAAGAGTCCTCAATTTGCCCTTATCAGCACGCACACGTGTGTACTGTGAATCAGCTACATACTTCTTGATTGCCAAGACACTTCATCCTGATCATCGCACAATGTTGATTGTAGTCATGCCTTGACCTAAACACTCCACAATTTGTTGCTTCTCAGCAGCCGACACATCCTTTTTCTTTCCCATTTTGGCAGAAAATGTAGGCTGCTTAATAATGTGAGAGAGCCTTCTTAAGTAGTCTTGCCTTTCATTGGACACACCTGCCAAACTAATTAGCACAGGTGTCTGCAATTGCTTACAGTGATATAAAGAGCCCTGACACACATCACCATCAATGAGTTTAACTGACAAACAAACAAATTCTTCCCTTATCACTCCTAAACACTTTTTGCATAATAATTTGGAACGCGGTGTACATGTGCTTTTCCACAAAACACCAGTGGTTCACGTAGTGAATCTTACAGTTCTAACTTGCCAACCGTGGTCTGTATGGAATTGTTCAATAAAGGGCCCAAAATTAAGATAACA
Source organism: Phyllobates terribilis (assembly GCF_046119375.1). Taxonomy (NCBI): domain Eukaryota; kingdom Metazoa; phylum Chordata; class Amphibia; order Anura; family Dendrobatidae; genus Phyllobates; species Phyllobates terribilis. The sequence goes on from NW_027362768.1 coordinate 195,718,161, forward strand.
TAGATGGGAGAGGTCTCTATGAATAGGAATTCCTAAGTATTTGATACCCTGTGAGGGCCAGGCAAAGGGAAAGTTGGACTGGATGGAATCCTATATGGATTTAGGGAGGGAGACATCGAGGGCCTCAGACTTCGCTGCATTGATTTTAAAATTTTACCATGTAACAAAGTGATCTATTTCAGCCATAACAGCAGGGATGGATATATGTGATTGAGTGATATATACTAGGACATCATCAGCAAATAGAGAGCACTTGTACTCGGTGCCTCCCACCTCAATCCACCTAATATTGGGGTTATGGCGAATTGATGAGAGCAGGTGCTCCATCACTAGGATGTATAAGAGAGGGGACAGAGGACATCCCTGCCTTGTCCCATTGGTGATTGTGAAAGGTGATGAAAATGTTCTGACGCACCCCCTGGGCCTTGGGACACCCGGAGCCGGACCCTTTTTGGTGGATGCTGGTGGTTGTAGTCTTCGTGGCGGCGATCCGGTTCCGTGGCTCAGGGCGGTCAAACCAGTGGCGGAACTATTTATGTGGTTTTGATGTTTAAATGTCCGACTACGCCACCCGTGGATTGCGGTCAGAGTGAACCGCCGCTCCAGGGCAGACCGCTAAGGCTGGTGTTGTGGGTGCAGCAGAGCGTAGCATAACTCCCCACGGGAGGAGTATAGCCTCAGGGCAGTGTATGCGGAGGATGGGGGTGATGGTGCAGGGCAGCAGCAGTAACGACACGGAGTCAGTGATGCAGTTCAGGGCCTTTACTCACAGTTCTTATTATCCAGACCACGTCTGCAGGTAACGGCTGCCCACGTCGTACTGTGCTCACCAGGTGAGGGGCTCAGACAACTCCCAGATAACTTTGGAGCGCTTCACAGGACCCCCTTTGTGTGTCCTTTGTCTGGCCTTTCTTACCAACACTTCTGTCCGGCTGCCTCGGGCCTCCTCTTGGTAAACTTGGCGCCAGTTTCCCTGACCCTATGTGGTGCCTTCCTAGCGGGTGGAGCAAGGGGCTGCGCCACATAAAATGTCAGAGCCTCCGGTTTCTAGCTGAGGGTCGTTTCCTGCCTCCACTAGTTCGGGGACCGGTCTCCCCCTTTGACCTGACCCCTCCACGCAGGTGGATTCGGGCGTGCGGTGGCGACTCGCCCGTCCGCACCCCTGGGATCCCTTCATTCCTCGTTCCTGGAGCCTTCTCCGCTCCTCTTCCTTCCTTCTCCCTCTTGCAGGCCTGGGCCTCTGTTACTAAGCCCGCCTCCGGAGCAGAGCTCATGCAGAGCCCCTGCTCCCTGCCACTTCTGCTCAGACTTCTCTGCACTGAACTAAGATGGTGCCCACCTTTTATACTCCCTTCTCAATGCACCCAGGAACTGCTTCCTCCCTGCTCCTGCACTGCAGGGTTCCCCTTCCTCAGTGTTCCCTCCCCCCACTCCAGCCAGGGACAGGGACTGTCGTGCCCATCTCAGGGGCATATTGGTCGCCCTGCCCCACGGCAATGTGGTGTAATGCATGCAGGTGTCAGGTCCTGATCCACACTCCATCCTTATCTGAGAGTGAGATATCACACCTCTGGGTGAGGTGCAATACGTCTGTAGCAACCGAGCCCTCGGTGCTACAGTTCCATTTATCTTCAGCCTAGGTGACGTATTGTGATACAGGGCCGTGATTTTGGCTATAAAAGGGTCCCCTAGACCCCTACCCCAAGCTTATTAAGAGAATCATATATGGCGTGCCAGGAGACTCTATGGAATGCTTTCTCAGCATCCAACGAGAGTATCTACTTACAAATTTTTAACTGCATCTAGCCCAGGAAATACTTTGTGCCTAGTAGCAGTGTCTGCTAGTCAGCGGATTATCCCGGCTGTTAAGCAAGCTACACCACCTGTAGTTTGGACACTTAATTTTTTCAAAGGAAATGCTTCGGGACCACGGGATACTCAGTGAAGAGCATCAGGAGGCACCCCAAGGCATAGGGGCTGGGACTGGCACTAGGATGCCTTGCGGTGGACAGCCGAGCTCGATCCTTATAAAAGCTTTTTAACTGCAGCAGCTTTAGTGGACGATACTGGAGCTGGAATTACGCGGCTGCTGGCATGAGACTTGCCCTCCAATAGATCCTTGTAAATGGATTTAAAGTGTATTCATTCAAATTAGAGGGACAATTTAAATTAAAAAGCTTAGAGCTGCCTCCACCACAGGGGGGCTCTCTCGACCCACCAGCGGACAGGCACCAGGATTGGGAGAGGGGGGCTGGCCGTCAGGGTTCACCGCGGCTCTGGCACAAACCCGGCAACACGGAGGTGGCACGGGCAGGAGCGGACTGGCCGTCTCGGCTTCTCACTTTTTGGATTTTAGAAGGGCATGACATGCCTATATCTGTGTCTCCCCCTCCTTTTACTCCTCCACCTCTTTTCTTTTCGCATGACTATATGTACTTGTCACTTTTCCATGTGTTAGTTGTGTCTTCTGAGCAGTTTGTCAGCTTTTGGACACCTTTGAAGGTGTTTTCTATGTGTTTCTATGTGTTTTTGTTTGCCTGCCATTGGTTTTAACGGTGTTCGAAGGTGTTCGACGAACAGTTCGACGAACAGTTCGGCGAACACACGGGTGTTCGACGAACCGAACCCGAACACTACGGGGGTGGCTCAACACTAGTCATTACACACAGAGGGATCTATTATATAGAGTCATTACACTCAGAGGGATCCATTATATACAGTCATTACACACAGAGGGATCTATTATATAGAGTCATTACACGCAGAGGGATCTATTATATACAGTCATAACACACACAGGAATCTATTATATAGAGTGGTTACACACAGAATGATCTATTATATAGAGTCATTACACGCAGAGGGATCTATTATATAGAGTCATTACACGCAGAGGGATCTATTATATAGAGTCATTACACACAGAGGGATCTATTATATACAGTCATTACACGCAGAGGGATATATTATATACAGTCATTACACACAGAGGGATCTATTATATAGAGTCATTACACACAGATTGATCTATTATATAGAGTCATTACACCCAGAGGGATCTATTATATAGTCATTAAACGCAGAGGGATCTATTATATAAAGTCATTACACGCAGAGGGATCTATTACATAGAGTCATTACACGCAGAGGGATCTATTATATAGAGTCATTACACGCAGAGGGATCTATTATATAGAGTCATTACACGCAGAGGGATCTATTATATAGAGTCATTACACACAGAGGGATCTATTATATAGAGTCCTTACACACAGAGGGATCTATTATATAGAGTCATTACACGCAGAGGGATCTATTATATAGAGTCATTACACGCAGAGGGATCTATTATATTGAGTCATTACACACAGAGGGATCTATTATATAGAGTCCTTACACACAGAGGGATCTATTATATAGAGTCCTTACACACAGAGGGATCTATTATATAGAGTCATTACACGCAGAGGGATCTATTATATAGAGTCATTACACGCAGAGGGATCTATTATATTGAGTCACTACACGCAGAGGGATCTATTATAGAGAGTAATTACACATAGAAGGATCTATTATATAGAGTCATTACTCACAGAGGGATCTATTGTATAGAGTCATTACAAACAGAGGGATCTATTATATAGAGTCATTACACGCAGAGGGATCTATTATATAGAGTCATTACACGCAGAGGGATCTATTATATAGAGTTATTACACACAGATCGATCTATTATATAGAGTCATTACACACAGAGGGATCTATTATATAGAGTCATTACACGCAGAGTGATCTATTATATAGAGTCATTACACGCAGAGGGATCTATTATATAGAGTCATTACACGCAGAGCAATCTATTATATAGAGTCATTACACGCAGAGGGATATATTATATAGAGAGTCATTACACACAGAGGGATATATTATATAGAGTCATTATACGCAGAGGGATCTATTATATAGAGTCATTACACGCAGAGGGATCTATTATATAGAGTCATTACACACAGAGTGATCTATTATATAGAGTCATTGCACACAGAGCGATCTATTATATAGAGTCATTACACACAGGGATCTATTATATAGAGTCATTACACACAGAGGGATCTATAATATAGAGTCATTACACACAGAGCGATCTATTATATAGAGTCATTAGACACAGGGATCTATTATATAGAGTCATTACACACAGAGGGATCTATTATATAGAGTCATTACACACAGAGGGATCTATTATATAGAGTCATTACACGCAGAGGGATCTATTATATAGAGTCATTACACACAGAGGGATCTATTATATAGTCATTACACACAGAGGGATCTATTATATAGAGCCATTACACGCAGAGGGATCTATTATATAGAGTCATTACACGCAGAGGGATCTATTATATAGAGTCATTACACACAGAGGGCTCTATTATATAGAGTCATTACACACAGAGGGCTCTATTATATAGAGTCATTACACACAGAGCGATCTATTATATAGAGTCATTACACACAGGGATCTATTATATAGAGTCATTACACACAGGGATCTATTATATAGAGTCATTACACACAGTGCGATCTATTATATAGAGTCATTACACGCAGAGGGATCTATTATATAGAGTCATTACACGCAGAGGGATCTATTTTATAGAGTCATTACACACAGTGCGATCTATTATATAGAGTCATTACACGCAGAGGGATCTATTATATAGAGTCATTACACACAGAGGGCTCTATTATATAGAGTCATTACACACAGAGGGCTCTATTATATAGAGTCATTACACACAGAGCGATCTATTATATAGAGTCATTACACACATGGATCTATTATATAGAGTCATTACACACAGGGATCTATTATATAGAGTCATTACACACAGTGCGATCTATTATATAGAGTCATTACACACAGAGGGATCTATTATATAGAGTCATTACACACAGAGGGATCTATTATAGAGTCATTACACACAGGGATCTATTATATAGAGTCATTACACGCAGAGGGATCTATTATACAGAGTCATTGCACACAGAGGGATCTATTATAGAGTCATTACACACAGAGGGATCTATTATATAGAGTCATTACATGCAGAGGGATCTATTATATAGAGTCATTACACGCAGAGGGATCTATTATAAAGAGTCATTACACACAGGGATCTATTATATAGAGTCATTACACACAGAGCGATCTATTATATCGAGTCATTACACACAGGGATCTATTATATAGAGTCATTACACGCAGAGGGATCTATTATACAGAGTCATTACACGCAGAGGGATCTATTATAGAGTCATTACACACAGAGGGATCTATTCTATAGAGTCATTGTACACAGAGGGATCTATTATATAGAGTCATTACACGCAGAGGGATCTATTATATAGAGTCATTACACGCAGAGGGATCTATTATATAGAGTCATTACACGCAGAGCGATCTATTATATAGAGTCATTACACGCAGAGGGATCTATTATATAGAGTCATTACACGCAGAGGGATCTATTATATAGAGTCATTACACGCAGAGGGATCTATTATATAGAGTCATTACACACAGAGCGATCTATTATATAGAGTCATTACACACAGGGATCTATTATATAGAGTCATTACACACAGAGGGATCTATAATATAGAGTCATTACACACAGAGCGATCTATTATATAGAGTCATTACACACAGGGATCTATTATATAGAGTCATTACACACAGAGGGATATATTATATAGAGTCATTACACGCAGACTGATCTATTATATAGAGTCATTACACACAGAGGGATCTATTATATAGAGTCATTACACACAGAGGGATCTATTATATAGAGTCATTACATGCAGAGGGATCTATTATATAGAGTCATTACACACAGAGGGATCTATTATATAGTCAATACACACAGAGGGATCTATTATATAGAGCCATTACACACAGAGGGATCTATTATATAGAGTCATTACACACAGAGGGATCTATTATATAGAGTCATTACACACAGAGGGATCTATTATATAGAGTCATTACACACAGAGGGATCTATTATATAGAGTCATTACACGCAGAGGGATCTATTATATAGAGTCATTACACGCAGAGGGATCTATTATATTGAGTCACTACACGCAGAGGGATCTATTATATAGAGTAATTACACACAGAAGGATCTATTATATAGAGTCATTACACACAGAGGGATCTATTATATAGAGTCATTACAAACAGAGGGATCTATTATATAGAGTCATTACACGCAGAGGGATCTATTATATAGAGTCATTACACGCAGAGGGATCTATTATATAGAGTTATTACACACAGATCGATCTATTATATAGAGTCATTACACACAGAGGGATCTATTATATAGAGTCATTACACACAGAGGAATCTATTATATAGAGTCATTACACACAGAGGGATCTATTATATAGAGTCATTACACACAGAGGGATCTATTATATAGAGTCATTACACGCAGAGTGATCTATTATATAGAGTCATTACACGCAGAGGGATCTATTATATAGAGTCATTACACGCAGAGCGATCTATTATATAGAGTCATTACACGCAGAGGGATATATTATATAGAGTCATTACACGCAGAGGGATCTATTATATAGAGTCATTACACGCAGAGGGATCTATTATATTGAGTCACTACACGCAGAGGGATCTATTATATAGAGTCATTACACACAGAGGGATCTATAATATAGAGTCATTACACACAGAGCGATCTATTATATAGAGTCATTACACACAGGGATCTATTATATAGAGTCATTACACACAGTGGGATCTATTATATAGAGTCATTACACACAGAGGGATCTATTATATAGAGTCATTACACGCAGAGGGATCTATTATATAGAGTCATTACACACAGAGGGATCTATTATATAGTCATTACACACAGAGGGATCTATTATATAGAGCCATTACACACAGAGGTATCTATTATATAGAGTCATTACACACAGAGGGATCTATTATATAGAGTCAATACACGCAGAGGGATCTATTATATAGAGTCATTACACGCAGAGCGATCTATTATATAGAGTCATTACACGCAGAGGGATCTATTATATAGAGTCATTACACACAGAGGGCTCTATTATATAGAGTCATTACACACAGAGGGATCTATTATATAGAGTCATTACACACAGAGCGATCTATTATATAGAGTCATTACACACAGGGATCTATTATATAGAGTCATTACACACAGGGATCTATTATATAGAGTCATTACACACAGTGCGATCTATTATATAGAGTCATTACACACAGGGATCTAATATATAGAGTCATTACACGCAGAGGGATCTATTATACAGAGTCATTGCACGCAGAGGGATCTATTATAGAGTCATTACACACAGAGGGATCTATTATATAGAGTCATTACATGCAGAGGGATCTATTATATAGAGTCATTACATGCAGAGGGATCTATTATATAGAGTCATTACACACAGGGATCTATTATATAGAGTCATTACACACAGAGCGATCTATTATATAGAGTCATTACACACAGGGATCTATTATATAGAGTCATTACACGCAGAGGGATCTATTATACAGAGTCATTACACGCAGAGGGATCTATTATAGAGTTATTACACACAGAGGGATCTATTCTATAGAGTCATTATACACAGAGGGATCTATTATATAGAGTCATTACACGCAGAGGGATCTATTATATAGAGTCATTACACGCATAGGGATCTATTATATAGAGTCATTACACGCAGAGGGATCTATTGTATAGAGTCATTACACGCAGAGCGATCTATTATATAGAGTCATTACACGCAGAGGGATCTATTATATAGAGTCATTACACGCAGAGGGATCTATTATATATAGTCATTACACGCAGAGGGATCTATTATATAGAGTCATTACACACAGAGTGATCTATTATATAGAGTCATTACACACAGAGCGATCTATTATATAGAGTCATTACACACAGGGATCTATTATATAGAGTCATTACACACAGAGGGATCTATAATATAGAGTCATTACACACAGAGCGATCTATTATATAGAGTCATTACACACAGGGATCTATTATATAGAGTCATTACGCACAGAGGGATATATTATATAGAGTCATTACACACAGAGTGATCTATTATATAGAGTCATTACACACAGAGGGATCTATTATATAGAGTCATTACACACAGAGGGATCTATTATATAGAGTCAGTACATGCAGAGGGATCTATTATATAGAGTCATTACACACAGAGGGATCTATTATATAGTCAATACACACAGAGGGATCTATTATATAGAGCCATTACACACAGAGGGATCTATTATATAGAGTCATTACACACAGAGGGATCTATTATATAGAGTCATTACACACAGAGGGATCTATTATATAGTTATTACACACAGAGGGATCTATTATATAGATTCAATACACGCAGAGGGATCTATTATATAGAGTCATTACACACAGAGGGATCTATTATATAGAGTCATTACACACAGAGCGATCTACTATATAGAGTCATTACACGCAGAGGGATCTATTATATAGAGTCATTACACGCAGAGGGATCTATTATATAGTCATTACACGCATAGGGATCTATTATATAGAGTCATTACACACAGAGGGATCTATTATATAGAGGCATTACACACAGAGTAATCTATTATATAGAGTCATTACACACAGAGGGATCTATTATATAGAGGCATTACACACAGAGCGATCTATTATATAGAGTCATTACACGCAGAGGGATTTATTATATAGAGTCATTACACAGAGGGATCTATTATATAGAGTCATTACACACAGAGGGATCTATTATATAGAGTCATTACACGCAGAGGGATCTATTATATAGAGTCATTACACACAGAGGGATCTATTATATAGAGTCATTACAGACAGAGGGATCTATTATATAGAGTCATTACACACAGAGGGATCTATTATATAGAGTCATTACACACAGAGGGATCTATTATATAGAGTCATTACACACAGAGGGGTCTATTATATAGAGTCATTACCCGCAGAGGGGTCTATTATATAGAGCCATTACACACAGAGGGATCTTTATATACAGTCATTACATACAGAGGGATCTATTATATAGGGTCATTACACACAGAGGGATCTATTATGTAGAGTCATTACACACAGAGGGTTCTATTATATAGAGTCATTACTCACAGAGGGATCTATTATATAGAGTCATTACACACTGAGGGATCTATTATATAGAGTCATTACACACAGAGGGATCTATTATATAGAGTCCTTACACACAGAGTGATCTATTATATAGAGTCCTTACACACAGAGTGATCTATTATATAGAGTCATTACACACAGAGGGATCTATTATATAGAGTCATTACACGCAGAGGGATCTATTATAGAGTCATTACACACAGAGGGATCTATTATATAGAGTCCTTACACACAGAGGGATCTATTATATAGAGTCATTACACACAGAGGGATCTATTATATAGAGTCATTACTCACAGAGGGATATATTATATAGAGTCATTACACACAGAGGGATCTATTATATAGAGTCATTACGCACAGAGGGATCTATTATATAGAGTCATTACGCACAGAGGGATCTATTATATAGAGTCATTACACACAGAGGGATCTATTGTAGCGTCGGCGTCCCTGTCTCCTGCTAGGCAGGGACGCTGTTCCCCTCACCTCTCCGCTCTGTGCCCGGCGTCTTCCTCCCGCTCTGCTGGCAGCGCGCGTTGCTTCCCGGCCACGGTGCTTAGGGCGCGCGCGCGCGCGCTCCCCCTCTCTTAAAGGGGCCGCGCGCGCCGTCCTAAGGAGTCCCCGGCCAATGGCCGGAGGACTTCACCATATATAAGGCACCTCCTCCAAAATGGAGGTGCCCGAGCAATGTTGTTGCAAAGCCTTCACTCTGCTTCAGCCCTCAGGTCCCGTTTCTAGTTACCTGCCAGTCACCTGTCAGATTCCTGCCTGTTACCTGCCAGTCACCTGTCAGATTCCTGCTTGATACCTGCCAGATATCCGTTTACCTGCTTGCAAGCCTGCGGTCCGACGGTCTGCCTTCCGACACCTGTCAGTCTGTCTGTGGACCAGCCTGCCCGCTCACCTGGGAGCACCCATCTGCTGCCTGCCTGCTAGCCTACCTGAGGCTCCGCCGTCACTTGCCGTGACCACCTGCCAGTCCAGGGACTCTTGTCTGCTCACCTGGGAGCGCTCATCTGCTACCTGCCTGCTAGCCTACCTGGAGGCTCCGCCGTCACTTGCCGTGACCACCTGCCTGTCCAGAGACTCGTGTCTGCTCACCTGGGAGCGCTCATCTGCTACCTGCCTGCTAGCCTACCTGGAGGCTACGCCGTCACTTGTCGTGACCACCTGCCTGTCCAGAGACTCTCGCCTGCTCACCTAGGAGCGGTCACCTGCTACCTGCTTGCTAGCCTACCTGGAGGCTCTGCCGTCACTAGCCGTGACCACCTGTCTGTCCAGAGACTGTCCCTGTCACTTACCGTGAGTACCCGTCCTTCTACCCAGAGACTGTCCCTGTCACTTGCCGTGACTACCTGCCCTGCTTCCCAGAGACTTTCCCTGTCACTTGCCGTGACAACCTGCCCTGCTTCCCAGAGACTGTCCCTGTCACTTGCTGTGACTACCTGCCCTGCTTCCCAGAGACTGTCCCTGTCACTTGCCGTAACTACCTGCCCTGCTTCCCAGAGACTTTCCCTGTCACTTGCCGTGACTACCTGCCCTTCTACCCAGAGACTGTCCCTGTCACTTGCCGTGACTACCTGCCCTTCTACCCAGAGACTGTCCCTGTCACTTGCCGTGATTACCTGCCCGTCTTCCCTGGGAGCCACCCGCTTCCTTACAAGGACCGCCCCCTTGTATAGTTGCTCAGAGGTTCCGCCTCCCAGACCCGTTACATCTATTATATAGAGTCATTACACACAGAGGGATCTATTATATAGAGTCATTACAAACAGAGTGATCTATTATATAGAGTCATTACACACAGAGGGATCTATTATATAGAGTCATTACACACAGAGGGATCTATTATATAGAGTCATTACACACAGAGGGATCTATTTCACGTGTTTATTTCTGTTAATGTTGATGATTATGGCTTACAGCCAATGAAAACACAGAAGTCATTATCTCAGTAAATTAGAATACTTTATAGCATCAGCTTGAAATATGTTTTTAAAATCTGGAATGTCTGTTCAGTAAATGCCTCAATACTTGGTCGGGGCTCCTTGTGCATCAATTACTGCATCAATGCGGCAATGTGGCATGGAGGGATCAGCCTGTGGCATGGAGGGATCAGCCTGTGGCATGGAGGGATCAGCCTGTGGCATGGAGGTGATCAGCCTGTGGCATGGAGGGATCAGCCTGTGGCATGGAGGGATCAGCCTGTGGCATGGAGGGATCAGCCTGTGGCTGCTGAGGGGTTATGGAAGCCCAGGTTGCTTTGATAGCCGCCTTCAGCTCGTCTGCATTGTTGGCTCTGGGATCTCTCATCTTCCTCTTGACAATACCCCATAGATTCTCTATGGGGTTAAGGTCAGGCGAGTTTGCTGACAATCAAGCACAGTGATCCTGTTGTGTGTAAACCAGGTATTGGTACTTTTGGCCGTGTGGACAGGGGCCAAGTCCTGCTGGAGAAGGACATTTCCATCTCCATAAAGCTTGTCGGCAGAGGGAAGCATGAAGTGCTGTAAAATGTCCTGGTAGACAGCGGCGCTGACTTTGGTCTTGATATAACACAGTAGACCTCCACCAGCAGATGACATGGCCCCCAAACCATCACTGATTGTGGAGACTTCACACTAGACCTCCAGCAGCTTGGATTGTGGCCTCTCCACTCTTCCTCCAGACTCTGGGACCTTGTGGAGTGTGTCAGTGACTGCCTTCTGGACATCTGTCACGTCAGCAGTCTTCCCCATGATTGTGGAGCCTACGGAAACAGACTAGGAGACCATTTTAAACGCTTAAAAAGCCACTGCAGGTGTTTTTTGTTAATTATCCTAATTTACTGAGATAATGACTTTCGTGTTTTCATTGGCTGTAAGCCATAATCATCAACATTAACAGAAATAAACACGTGAAATAGATCCCTCTGCGTGTAATGTCTCTATATAATAGATCCCTGTGTGTAATGACTCTATATAATAGATCCCTCTGTGTGTAATGACTCTATATAATAGATCTCTCTGTGTGTAATGACTCTATATAATAGATCCCTCTGTGTGTAATGGCTCTATATAATAGATCCCTCTGTGTGTAATGGCTCTATATAATAGATCCCTTTGGGTGTAATGGCTCTATATAATAAATCCCTCTGTGTGTAATGACTCTATATAATAGATCCCTCTGTGTGTAATGACTCTAGATAATAGTTCCCTCTGTGTGTAATGACTCTATATAATAGATCCATCTGTGTGTAATGACTCTATATAATAGATCCCTCTGCGTGTAATGACTCTATGTAATAGATCCCTCTGCGTGTAATGACTCTATATAATAGATCCCTGTGCGTGTAATGACTCTATATAATAGATCGCTCTGTGTGTAATGACTCTATATAATAGATCCCTCTGTGTGTAATGACTCTATATAATAGATCCCTCTGTGTGTAATGACTCTATATAATAGATCCCTCTGTGTGTAATGACTCTATATAATAGATCCCTCTGTGTGTAATGACTCTATATAATAGATCCCTCTGTGTGTAATGGCTCTATATAATAGATCCCTCTGTGTGTAATGACTCTATATAATAGATCCCTCTGTGTGTAATGACTCTATATAATAGATCCCTCTGTGTGTAATGGCTCTATATAATAGATCCCTCTGTGTGTAATGACTCTATATAATAGATCCCTCTGTGTGTAATGACTCTATATAATAGTTCCCTCTGTGTGTAATGACTCTATATAATAGATCCCTCTGTGTGTAATGATTCTATATAATAGATCCCTCTGCGTGTAATGACTCAATATAATAGATCCCTCTGTGTGTAATGACTCTATGGAATAGATCCCTCTGCGTGTAATGACTCTATATAATAGATCCCTGTGTGTGTAATGACTCTATATAATAGATCGCTCTGTGTGTAATGACTCTATATAATAGATGCCTCTGTGTGTAATCACTCTATATAATAGATCACTCTGTGTGTAATGACTCTATATAATAGATTCCTCTGTGGGTAATGACTCTATATAATAGATCCCTCTGTGTGTAATGACTCTATATAATAGATCCCTCTGTGTGTAATGACTCTATATAATAGATCCCTCTGCGTGTAATGTCTCTATATAATAGTTCGCTCTGTGTGTAATGACTTTATATAATAGATCCCTCTGCGTGTAATGACTCTATATAATAGATCGCTCTGTGTGTAATGACTCTATATAATAGATCGCTCTGCGTGTAATGACTCTATATAATAGATCTCTCTGCGTGTAATGACTTTATATAATAGATCGCTCTGCGTGTAATGACTCTATATAATAGATCCCTCTGCGTGTAATGACTCTATATAATAGATCGCTCTGTGTGTAATGACTCTATATAATAGATCGCTCTGTGTGTAATGACTCTATATAATAGATCCCTCTGTGTGTAATAACTCTATATAATAGATCGCTCTGCGTGTAATGACTCTATATAATAGATCGCTCTGTGTGTAATGACTCTATATAATAGAACCCTCTGTGTGTAATGACTCTATATAATAGATCCCTCTGTGTGTAATGACTCTATATAAGAGATCCCTCTGTGTGTAATGACTTTATATAATAGATTGCTCTGTGTGTAATGACTCTATGTAATAGATCACTCTGCGTGTAATGACTCTATATAATAGATCGCTCTGCGTGTAATGACTCTATGTAATAGATCCCTCTGGGTGTAATTACTCTATATAATAGATCCCTCTGCGTGTAATGACTCTATGTAATAGATCCCTCTGCGTGTAATGACTCTATATAATAGATCTCTCTGTGTGGAATGACTCTATGTAATAGATCCCTCTGCGTGTAATGACTCTATATAATAGATCCCTCTGCGTGCAATGACTCTATATAATAGATCCCTCTGCGTGTAATGACTCTATATAATAGATCCCTCTGCGTGTAATGTCTCTATATAATAGATCGCTCTGTGTGTAATGACTCTATATAATAGATCGCTCTGCGTGTAAAGACTCTATATAATAGATCGCTCTGTGTGTACTGACTCTATATAATAGATCCCTCTGTGTGTAATGACTCTATATAATAGATCGCTCTGCGTGTAAGGACTCTATATAATAGATCCCTCTGCGTGTAATGACTCTATATAATAGATCCCTCTGCGTGTAATGTCTCTATATAATAGATCGCTCTGTGTGTAATGACTCTATATAATAGATCCCTCTGCGTATAATGACTCTATATAATAGATCGCTCTGTGTGTAATGACTCTATAGAATAGATCGCTCTGTGTGTAAAGACTCTATATAATAGATCCCTCTGTGTGTAATGACTCTATAGAATAGATCCCTCTGCGTGTAATGACTCTATATAATAGATCCCTCTGTGTGTAATGACTCTATATAATAGATCGCTCTGTGTGTAATGACTCTATATAATAGATCTCTCTGCATGTAATGACTCTATGTAGTAGATCGCTGTGTGTGTAATGACTCTATATAATAGATCCCTCTGCGTGTAATGACTCTATGTAATAGATCCCTCTGCATGTAATGACTCTATATAATAGATCCCTCTGCGTGTATTGACTCTATGTAATAGATCCCTCTGCGTGTATTGACTCTATGTAATAGATCCCTCTGCGTGTAATGACTCTATATAATAGATCTCTCTGCGTGTAATGACTCTATGTAATAGATCCCTCTGCGTGTAATGAATCATAGAATCATAGAATCATAGAATGGTAGAGTTGGAAGGGACCTCCTGGGTCATCTGGTCCAACCCCCTGCTCAAAGCAGGATTCACCAGATCATCTCAGACAGATGTCTGTCCAGCCTCTGTTTGAAGACGTCCATTGAAGGGGAACTCACCACCTCTCGTGGCAGCCTGTTCCACTCATTAATCACCCTAACTGTCAAAAAGTTTTTTCTAATATCTAATCTGTGTCTCCTCCCATTTAGTTTCATCCCATTGCTTCTAGTCTTTCCTTGTGCAAATGAGAATAAAGATGATCCTTCTACAATGTGACAGCCCTTGACATATTTGTAGACAGCTATTAAGTCTCCTCTCAGTCTTCTTTTTTGCAAGCTAAACATTCCCAAATCCTGCAACCGTTCCTCATAGGACATGGTTTGCAGACCAGTCACCATTCTGGTCGCTCTTCTCTGAACTTGCTCCAGTTTGTCGATGTCTTTTTTAAAATGTGGTGCCCAAAACTGTACACAGTATTCCAGATGAGGTCTGACCAAAGAGGAGTAAAGACCGATAATGACTTCACGTGATCTAGACTGTATGCTTCTGTTAATACATCCCAGAATTGTATTTGCCTTTTTTGCTGCTGCATCACACTGTTGACTCATGTTCAGTCTATGATCTATTAGTATACCTAAGTCTTTTTCACATGTACTGTTGCTTCGCTCTATTCCTCCCATTCTGTATATGCTTTTTTCATTTTTATTGCCCAGATGTAGTACTTTGCATTTTTCCCTGTTAAAAACCATTCTGTTGGTTGCTGCCCACTGCTCCAGTTTATTTAGGTCTTTTTGAATCCTCTCTCTCTCTTCTCTAGTATTAGCTATCCCTCCTAGCTTTGTGTCATCAGCAAATTTAATCAGTTTACCCTCAATTCCTTCATCTAAATCATTGATAAAGATGTTGAACAATACAGGTCCCAGGACGGAGCCCTGTGGTACCCCACTTGAGACATTCATCCAGCTGGATGTGAAGCCATTTACAACCACCCTTTGAGTCCGATCACTAAGCCAGTTATGAATCCACCTAACAGTTGCCTGGTCCATTGCATACTTGGTCATTTTTTCAATAAGGATGATGTGAGATACTTTGTCAAATGCTTTGCTGAAGTCAAGATATACTATATCTACAGCATTTCCCTGATCCACCCAGTCAGTGATTCTGTCATAGAAGGAAATTAAGTTAGTCTGACATGACTTGTTAGTTACAAACCCATGCTGACTCTGGTTAATCACTTCATTCTTAACCATGTACTTACATACATGTTGTTTAATAATTTGTTCAAAGATCTTTCCTGGTATAGAAGTCAGACTCACCGGCCTATAGTTCCCTGGGTCCACCTTCTTCCCCTTTTTGAAGATAGGAACAACATTTGCTCTTCTCCAGTCTTCTGGGACTTCTCCTGTTCTCCAAGAATTTTCAAAGATTATGGAGAGTGGTTCTAAAATTTCTTCTACAATCTCCTTCAGTACTCTGGGGTGTAATTCATCTGGACCTGGAGACTTGAACTCATTTATGTTAGCTAAATATTCCCTCACAATCTTTCTGTTTACTGATAACTTGGATTCCTCTATTCCTTTAAAAGGACAGTGAAGATCAGTTGATGTTACATTTTCTTTCTGAGAGAAAACAGATGCAAAATAGGAATTAAAAAGTTCGGCCTTCTCAACATCCTCTCTTACCATTTCTCCATTTTCATCCTGTAAAAATCCTATAGCATCTTTGACTTTTCTTTTACTTTTGACATACCCCCAAAATCCTTTTTTATTGCTTTTGACATGTCTTGCAAGCCTTAATTCATTGTCAGCTTTAGCTAACCTGATACGTGCCCTACAGGATCTGCAGACTGCATTATAATCTTCTTTAGATATGCCTCCCTCTTTCCATTTAATAAACATTTCTTTCTTTCTTTTTAGCATGTGTTTAAGTTCTGTGTTCATCCATCCTGGTTTCCTTAAATGCTTCCCATTCTTCCTACTTTTCGGGATTGTTAACGATTGTGCTTTGAGAATCTCATTTTTAAAAATTTCCCATCCTTCCTGGACATTTTTGTCCTTAAGGACATCCAGCCATTGGATCCCTCCTATTCTCTTTCTGAGTCTCTTAAAATCTGCCTTTCTAAAATCTAACCTTGAAGTTTGAGTCTTCACATGTCTTCCTCCTCTAGTTATCCAAAATTCTATAATAGCATGATCGCTGCCTCCTAGGGTCCCAGCCACCTTTACCTCCTCAACCATTTCCTCCCTGTTTATAAGGATTAGATCCAAAGTAGCAGATCCCCTTGTTTTCTCCCCTACCTTTTGGAAGATAAAGTTGTCAGCAAGAGAGGATAAGAATTTGCTTGACCTGTTAGTTTTACTTGAGAGAGATTCCCAACAAATGTCTGGATAGTTGAAATCTCCCATGACCACTACGTCATATTTTTTGGAGAACTTGGTCATTTGATACATAAAGAGTTCATCCATATCTTCAGCTTGCCCAGGTGGCCTGTAGTAAATGCCTACAATGGTGTCCTTTCCGTTGTTCTCTCCTTGTATTCTTACCCAAACAGTTTCCACAGAACTCCCAGTCTCTGAAGCTTCAATCTCTGTGCAGATATACGCTTTTCTAACATACAATGCAACACCTCCTCCTCGTTTATCAAGTCTGTTTCTTGCAAATAAGTTGTATCCTTTTAGCCTTTTATTCCAATCATGTATCGTCCCACCAAGTTTCAGTGATTCCAATGACATCATATTCCTTTTCCTGCGTTAGTAGTTCCAATTCTCCTTGTTTGTTGCCCATGCTTTGTGCATTTGTATAAAAACATTTTAGTTTGTGATTGGTTTCTCTTCCTCCCATATTTTTATTATTTAGATTTTTTTGTCTTTGTTCTTCTTTTCCACTTCCAGTAGCAGAGATCTCAATAGTATTTGTCAGCTGTATGGCTTTTTCTGGCCTTTTGCTTCCCTTCCCACATTGTTCTAGTTTAAAGCTCTCCTGATGAGTGTAGCAAGGCGACTTCCAAATACATGTTTTCCAGTCTTCGTAAGGTGCACCCCATCTCTAGCAAGTAGTCCATCGTATAGGTAATTCATTCCGTGATCCAGAAATCCAAATCCTTGTTGACGGCACCATCGACGTAGCCAGTTGTTCACCTGTAGAATCTTATTCCACCTCATTGTTCCATGGCCATCCACTGGGAGGATGGATGAGAAGACCACCTGCGCTCCCAATTCTTTCACTTTCTTGCCTAAGTCTTCAAAGTCACTGCAGATGGTTTCCAGGTCCTTTCTTGCGGTGTCATTTGTCCCCACATGTATTAGCAGGAATGGGTAGTGATCTGTAGGTCTGAAGAGTCTTGATATCCTGTCAGACACATCTTTAATTTTTGCTCCTGGAAGACAGCACATTTCTCTTGAGGTTATGTCTGGTCTGCAGATAGCGGCCTCTGTTCCTCTTAACAGGGAATCCCCCATGACCACCACTCTCCGTTTTTTCTTCACAACATTCTTCTTTCTCCATCCAGGAGGATTCTGAGGGCTTACAAGGTTATTCATTGCTGGCAAAGTCTTATCTTGCTGTATTTCTTCATGGTTCTCCTGTGTGAGAGCCTGGTACTGGTTCCTGAGCAGTATGGGTGCTGACTGCCTCTCGATCCTCCTGCTTCTGTGGGTCACATGCTTCCATTCCTCTGTTTCGTCAGGTGCAGTTCGAATTTCTTCTCTTTCTTAATGACTCTATATAATAGATCCCTCTGCGTGCAATGACTCTATATAATAGATCCCTCTGCGTGTAATGACTCTATATAATAGATCCCTCTGTGTGTAATGACTCTATATAATAAATCCCTCTGTCTGTAATGACTCTATATAATAGATCCCTCTGTGTGTAATGACTCTCTATAATAGATCCCTCTGTGTGTAATGACTCTATATAATAGATCCCTCTTTGTGTAATGGCTCTATATAATTGATCCCTCTGTGTGTAATGACTCTATATAATAGATCCCTCTGTATGTAATGGCTCTATATAATAGATCCCTCAGTGTGTAATGACTCTATATAATAGATCCCTCTGTGTGTAGTGACTCTATATAATAGATCACTCTGTGTGTAATGACTCTATATAATAGATCCCTCTGTGTGTAATCACTCTATATAATAGATAACTCTGTGTGTAATGACTCTATATCATAGATCCCTCTGTGTGTAATGACCCTATATAACAGATCCCTCTGTGTGTAATGACTCTATGTAATAGATCCCGCTGTGTGTAATGACTCTATATAATAGATCACTGTCATGAAAACGACACCCACTCTTGGGTCAGACCTTGCAGCTCTCTGGCGCCCCCTTATCCTGCTGGTCAAACACGGTATTGACAGAGGATAAGCACGGGTGCAGCTGCTCTAATTTATGTCGACTATTGCGGCACGTGATGTGCCAGGACGTATATATACCATCAGTTCCTTCCAGGAACGTATATATACCTCCGACCAGCCACCCTCAAACCACAATATCACATAAATACTGGTATACTGCCACCACCGATCGCTTAACAGGTGGATCGGGTACCTGGTAGGTAACGTGAATTAGCGAGTGAGGAACGTGTTTGCTCGACAAAGGACAAGAAGAAAGAAACTGGTAAATAATTAATGATTTACTCCCAAAAGGGGGGCAGTGTTTACAAAATATATACAAGATATTATAAAGGAGACAATTTACATGTATGCATAAACAGTTATTAAAATAAAAGGGATAAGTAATAGCAAAACCTGCTTCACAAGGTGATGGTCTCAGATTCTGTGGGGGGGACGGCTCCCCGGAAATTAGACTTGATTCCTTCACGCAGCGTGTAGTGCATGCGTCTGCGTCCCTGGTTGGAATGGCTTGAAAAATGGCCGATCTGGTTTTTAGCAAGCAGCCAAAACTCTGGGGAACACCCCTTATTTACCTTACAAGGGGGCTCGGCTTTGCGAGCCCACCCAGCTGCAGAAGACCTAAAAAATCCTTCAGATTCCATATCTTGGTGTGGGGGGGTCCCACATCCAAGAGGGAGACATCATCTTGACCGTCACCAATATTCATGAAGATAGATATTAAATATGAAACCTCTATGACGCTCAGAATCTCAGAATCCATTATCTCAGTTCCCGGTCATTCCTCAGTTATGCAAGTTATACTATTGTAATGGGAAAAAGGTGAGCATTCAAAAAACGTGGTTCCGATGTTTCTGTCAGACCTGTGCGTGATTAAAATTGGCATAAAACGTTTGTACAATTAAACAATGGGATTTTTTTGGAGGGATTTTCCGGTTTGTACCAGCGCTTGCCCTGGACTGAGGTTTTATGGCGGGTCATAAAAATTCCTGGTTTGGGGAAAAGCAAAAGTGAGTTCTATGTCTTCACTTACAAACAGATAGGGGGTGGGGTTTTTTTCCTTTTTTAAAACATCTCTCATTTTTAAAAACTCGGGCAAAAATACCTTTTGCCTGACACCTCCCCCTTTTTGACTGCGCTATGGAGGTAGGACCTTCTGGTACTCCTCCAAGCGTATGTCTGGAGGCTCCCCTCGCCGGGACAACCCATCGGCATTGCCATGCTCGCTGCCCTTGCGGTGTTGAACGGTAAAGTCGTACTGCTGGAGGGTGAGGCTCCAGCGTAACAACCTTCCGTTGGCACCTGACATGGTGTGCAGCCAACTCAGGGGGTTGTGGTCAGTCACGACAGTGAAGGGGCGCCCGTACAAGTAAGGCTGTAAGCGGTTGAGGGCCCATACAATGGCCAGGCACTCCTTCTCTATGGTGGAATAGGCCACTTCCCTCGGCAACAGTTTCCGGCTTAGGTACAACACGGGGTGTTCTTGGTTCCCCGAGTCGACCTGGCTGAGTACAGCACCGAGGCCAAACTCACTGGCGTCGGTCTGTACTAAGAGTGGCCGTGCGCCGTCGACCGCCTTTAGTACAGGAGAGCTGCTCAGGGCAGTCTTCAAAGCCCTAAAGGCCACCTCACATTCATCCGTCCATTTGACGGAATGGGGTAGGCTCTTCCTGGTGAGGTCTGTCAAGGGCTTCGCAAGGCTACTATAGTCCTGCACAAAGCGTCTATAGTACCCTGCGGTGCCCAAGAAGGACTGCACCTGCTTCTTGGTCCTGGGGGTGGGCCAGGACACGATAGCGTCCACCTTCCCAGGCTCTGGCTTCAGAGTACCCCCACCTACCCGGTGCCCCAGGTAGTGGACCTCGTTCATGCCCATCTGGCACTTTCCCGGCTTGATGGTCAAGCCCGCCTGGTGAATGCGCCCGAGCACCTGCTGCAGATGCTCGAGGTGATCCTCCCAGGTGGGACTGAAGATGGCAATGTCATCCAGGTACGCCACTGCGTACCTCTCCAGTCCCTGGAGCAGGTGGTTGACCATTCGCTGGAACGTGGCAGGGGCATTTTTCATGCCGAAGGGCATGACCGTGGATTCATACAATCCGAAGGGGGTGATAAAGGCGGACTTCTCCTGGGCCCCGGGGCTCAAGGGAATCTGCCAATATCCCCGACTCAAATCCATAATGGAGAGATAGCTCGCGCTGGCTAACCGCTCCAGCAGCTCCTCAATGCGTGGCATTGGTTGTGCGTCAGAGGCGGTGATAGCGTTGAGCCCCCTGTAGTCCACACAGAACCGGGTGGTCCGGTCCTTCTTAAGCACCAGGACTACAGGTGAGGCCCACGCGCTCTTGGACCGCTTAATCACCCCCAACTGCAGCATCTCCTCGACCTCCTGGCGCATGACATGCTGCACCTCGTCGGAGATTCGATAGGCTGTCCGCCGGAGTGGGGCATGATTCCCGGTGTCCACTTCATGGACCGCCACTTCAGTCCTGCCAGGCAGGTTGGTGAACACTGCTTGGAAGGGTTTCAGCACTGCTTGCATCTGAGACCTCTGGTCTGCGGATAGCAAGTCGCTTAGCTCTACATCCTCTAGGGACCCGCTGGCCTTCGCTTGGGCGAGCATGTCCAAGAGGGGGTAATCCTCCCCATCCTCGGGCAGGTTGCAGACCGGTAGGACGCAGGTTCCACGTTCTTGATGAGCCTTCATCATATTAACGTGAAACGCCTTCCGCCTACCCCGCTCGTGGTCAAGTGTGATCACGTAGGTGACCGGGTTGAGCTGTTGGTGAATGACGTACGGGCCTTCCCAGGCCGCCTGAAGCTTGTCCTTTGGTACGGGGACCAGCACCCACACCTTCTGACCCACCTGGTAGGTCCGTTCTCGGGCGTTCTGGTCGTACCAATGCTTCTGGTCAGCCTGGGCTTGCGCCATGTTGTCATGCACCAACTGCGTCAAGGTCTGCATCTTGTCACGGAAGCGCATGACATACTCCACGATGGACACTCCTGGGGAGCTCGGCTCTTCTTCCCAGAATTCCCTTATCAACCCAAGGGGTCCTCGGACACGCCTGCCATACAGGAGCTCAAAGGGGGAGAACCCTGTCGAGGCCTGTGGAACCTCTCTGTAAGCAAATAGCAGGTGTGGGAGGTAACGCTCCCAGTCGCGACCCTGGGTCTCAACCAGCATTTTTAACATCTGTTTGAGGGTACCGTTGAATCGCTCACACAAACCATTGGTCTGTGGGTGATACGCACTCGATACCAGATGCTGCACCTGCATTTTCTTACATAGGGCCTCCATTAAGCGTGACATGAACTGAGTCCCCTGGTCGGTAAGCATCTCCCTGGGAAATCCTACTCGCGAAAAGATGGCCAAGAGGGCGTCCGCCACCTTATCCGCCCTAATTGAGGACAGGGCTACTGCCTCCGGATACCGGAAAACCAGGCAATGTGAACTGAGGTCTAAGATGGTAGACATGCAAGAAATAGGAGCATGTTCACACTAGCAAAAAAGAAACAAAACCTACAAAAGACAAAAGACAAAAATATATCTCATACCCTACCATCATTATATATAAATGTAAAGCAAAGTTGCATAATAAATATAGGGTACTTAGTGAACTATTTTTGATCAAAAAAAGTATACAAGCCGTCCCACCAGCGGCAAGGTGACCCTAAATTGGGACGGTACCTATACTGCCTATATTAAAAACCTTACTGTATATCAAAGTTGAAGCAATGCATATAAAAGGGTAGACAAATAGGACCGGGTCCCAACTCCAGACCACCCAGGCCCGTGGTAAGCTACATATATACCAGTCAGCTCAACAAAGGGGATGCCACACCCTTAAATTGCACAGAATGCAAACAAGACAAAAAACCAGGCAATGTAAACTGAGGTCTAAGATGGTAGACATGCAAGAAATAGGAGCATGTTCACACTAGCAAAAAAGAAACAAAACCTACAAAAGACAAAAGACAAAAATATATCTCATACCCTACCATCATTATATATAAATGTAAAGCAAAGTTGCATAATAAATATAGGGTACTTAGTGAACTATTTTTGATCAAAAAAAGTATACAAGCCGTCCCACCAGCGGCAAGGTGACCCTAAATTGGGACGGTACCTATACTGCCTATATTAAAAACCTTACTGTATATCAAAGTTGAAGCAATGCATATAAAAGGGTAGACAAATAGGACCGGGTCCCAACTCCAGACCACCCAGGCCCGTGGTAAGCTACATATATACCAGTCAGCTCAACAAAGGGGATGCCACACCCTTAAATTGCACAGAATGCAAACAAGACAAAAAAACAGGCAATGTGAACTGAGGTCTAAGATGGTAGACATGCAAGAAATAGGAGCATGTTCACACTAGCAAAAAAGAAACAAAACCTACAAAAGACAAAAGACAAAAATATATCTCATACCCTACCATCATTATATATAAATGTAAAGCAAAGTTGCATAATAAATATAGGGTACTTAGTGAACTATTTTTGATCAAAAAAAGTATACAAGCCGTCCCACCAGCGGCAAGGTGACCCTAAATTGGGACGGTACCTATACTGCCTATATTAAAAACCTTACTGTATATCAAAGTTGAAGCAATGCATATAAAAGGGTAGACAAATAGGACCGGGTCCCAACTCCAGACCACCCAGGCCCGTGGTAAGCTACATATATACCAGTCAGCTCAACAAAGGGGATGCCACACCCTTAAATTGCACAGAATGCAAACAAGACAAAAAACCAGGCAATGTGAACTGAGGTCTAAAGGCCCCATCACACTAAGCGATATCGCTAGCGAGATCGCTGCTGTGTCACGGTTTTGGTGACTCACCAGCGACCTCACCAGCGATGTCGCTATGTGTGACACTTTGCAACGATCAGGCCCCTGCTGTGAGGTCGCTGATCGTTGCAAAGTGTCCTGGACCATTTTTTGGTCGTTTGCCTCCCGCTGGCCAGCACACATCGCTGTGTGTGACCAGCGGGACCAACGATCTGGCTGGTAACTATGGTAAACATCGGGTTACTAGGGGCACGCGCGCACTTAGTAACCCGCTGTTTACCATGGATACCACTCTGCTACGGTGAGCGGAGGCTCCAGCGCACCGTAGCAGAGTGGTATCCATGGTAAACAGCGGGTTACTAGGGGCACACGCGCACTTAGTAACCCGATGTTTACCATAGTTACCAGCCTGCTCCTGCTTGCAGCAGGCTGGTAACGGGAGCAGGACATCGTGGAACGATTCTTTCCACGATATCGCTGCTCCCCTCATCGCTGGTGAGCCTGCCTGTTTGACAGCTCACCAGCGATGTATTAGCGATGCAGCAACGATCCCTGACAGGTCGTATCGTTGTCGGGATCGCTGCTGCATCGCTTAGTGTGACGGGGCCTTTAGATGGTAGACATGCAAGAAATAGGAGCATGTTCACACTAGCAAAAAAGAAACAAAACCTACAAAAGACAAAAGACAAAAATATATCTCATACCCTACCATCATTATATATAAATGTAAAGCAAAGCTGCATAATAAATATAGGGTACTTAGTGAACTATTTTTGATCAAAAAAAGTATACAAGCCGTCCCACCAGCGGCAAGGTGACCCTAAATTGGGACGGTACCTATACTGCCTATATTAAAAACCTTACTGTATATCAAAGTTGAAGCAATGCATATAAAAGGGTAGACAAATAGGACCGGGTCCCAACTCCAGACCACCCAGGCCCGTGGTAAGCTTCATATATACCAGTCAGCTCAACAAAGGGGATGCCACACCCTTAAATTGCACAGAATGCAAACTAGACAAAAAAACAGGCAATGTGAACTGAGGTCTAAGATGGTAGACATGCAAGAAATAGGAGCATGTTCACACTAGCAAAAAAGAAACAAAACCTACAAAAGACAAAAGACAAAAATATATCTCATACCCTACCATCATTATATATAAATGTAAAGCAAAGTTGCATAATAAATATAGGGTACTTAGTGAACTATTTTTGATCAAAAAAAGTATACAAGCCGTCCCACCAGCGGCAAGGTGACCCTAAATTGGGACGGTACCTATACTGCCTATATTAAAAACCTTACTGTATATCAAAGTTGAAGCAATGCATATAAAAGGGTAGACAAATAGGACCGGGTCCCAACTCCAGACCACCCAGGCCCGTGGTAAGCTACATATATACCAGTCAGCTCAACAAAGGGGATGCCACACCCTTAAATTGCACAGAATGCAAACAAGACAAAAAACCAGGCAATGTGAACTGAGGTCTAAGATGGTAGACATGCAAGAAATAGGAGCATGTTCACACTAGCAAAAAAGAAACAAAACCTACAAAAGACAAAAGACAAAAATATATCTCATACCCTACCATCATTATATATAAATGTAAAGCAAAGTTGCATAATAAATATAGGGTACTTAGTGAACTATTTTTGATCAAAAAAAGTATACAAGCCGTCCCACCAGCGGCAAGGTGACCCTAAATTGGGACGGTACCTATACTGCCTATATTAAAAACCTTACTGTATATCAAAGTTGAAGCAATGCATATAAAAGGGTAGACAAATAGGACCGGGTCCCAACTCCAGACCACCCAGGCCCGTGGTAAGCTACATATATACCAGTCAGCTCAACAAAGGGGATGCCACACCCTTAAATTGCACAGAATGCAAACAAGACAAAAAAACAGGCAATGTGAACTGAGGTCTAAGATGGTAGACATGCAAGAAATAGGAGCATGTTCACACTAGCAAAAAAAGAAACAAAACCTACAAAAGACAAAAGACAAAAGACAAAAATATATCTCATACCCTACCATCATTATATATAAATGTAAAGCAAAGTTGCATAATAAATATAGGGTACTTAGTGACTGGTATATATGTAGCTTACCACGGGCCTGGGTGGTCTGGAGTTGGGACCCGGTCCTATTTGTCTACCCTTTTATATGCATTGCTTCAACTTTGATATACAGTAAGGTTTTTAATATAGGCAGTATAGGTACCGTCCCAATTTAGGGTCACCTTGCCGCTGGTGGGACGGCTTGTATACTTTTTTTGATCAAAAATAGTTCACTAAGTACCCTATATTTATTATGCAACTTTGCTTTACATTTATATATAATGATGGTAGGGTATGAGATATATTTTTGTCTTTTGTCTTTTGTAGGTTTTGTTTCTTTTTTGCTAGTGTGAACATGCTCCTATTTCTTGCATGTCTACCATCTTAGACCTCAGTTCACATTGCCTGGTTTTTTGTCTTGTTTGCATTCTGTGCAATTTAAGGGTGTGGCATCCCCTTTGTTGAGCTGACTGGTATATATGTAGCTTACCACGGGCCTGGGTGGTCTGGAGTTGGGACCCGGTCCTATTTGTCTACCCTTTTATATGCATTGCTTCAACTTTGATATACAGTAAGGTTTTTAATATAGGCAGTATAGGTACCGTCCCAATTTAGGGTCACTTTGCCGCTGGTGGGACGGCTTGTATACTTTTTTTGATCAAAAATAGTTCACTAAGTACCCTATATTTATTATGCAACTTTGCTTTACATTTATATATAATGATGGTAGGGTATGAGATATATTTTTGTCTTTTGTCTTTTGTAGGTTTTGCTCCGGATACAGGGTAGCATAGTCTACCACGGTAAGGATGAATCGTTTTCCAGAGCTGCTGGGTATGGCCAGTGGTCCCACAATGTCCACAGCAATCCTCTGGAAAGGCTCCTCTATCACTGGCAAAGAGATCAGGGCGGCTTTGGGGGCCGGCCCTGACTTTCCCACTCTTTGACACGTGGTACAGGATCGACAGTAGTTCACCACATCTGTCCTCATTTTGGGCCAATAAAAGTGATGAGACAGCCGGGCCTTGGTTTTGCTGACCCCCAAGTGTCCAGCAAGTGGAATTTCATGGGCGATCCGCAACAACTCATCCCTGAATTGGTAGGGGACGACCAGCTGTCTTTCCCTCAGCCACTCCTGTTGGGGTGTACAGGGAACTGTCTCCCGGTACAACCTCCCTTGGTCCCAGAATACCCTCTCCTTATCAGACTCGGAGGTGGGTTTCTCCGCGAGGCTCCTTAACGTCTCCAGGCTAGCATCTGAGTGCAGAGCTGCCTGAAACTCCTGGCTGGAGGAAGCCAGAAGTGAGGTTAAGGCCACATCCTCACTGGGACCCTCTGGGACCGGCTCTGGGTCCATACCTGATTCAGTTATTCCTCTGTTCGAGGAGGGTCCAGAAGGCAGGGCGTTACTTGCGTTCTGGGCACTCTGACTGCGGGTAACAGCGGCTATATAGGCCGTCTCCCCGGGGAATAACCCCGTCTCATTAGCCGGCGAGGCCATGAGAACTACTTCTCCATCATCCTCCATTACCTCAGGCACAGTGCTACGTATGGGGCAGCGACTATCAGCCAGGTCACCATCTGTTGTGACACTGGTCACTGGCACAGCCCCACCTGCGCCATGGTCCTCGTGCCTCTCCCCATTACCCTTGGCACTGACCTTTGCTCCTGTTAGGGGATCCTCAGCAACATCACCCCGCAGAGTGACATGGCTGAGTTCTCCTGCACCTTCCAATACAACAACATCATCATCATCATCATCATCATCATCATCAGGTAAAGCATTGACATTCACATTATCAGCATTAACCTTACCAACCGTATCAGATCGGGGAGGGGTGTCAGGGACATAATAAGCAAACATCCTCCCCAAATCAGTTCCCAACAAAACATTTGCAGGTAGGTTTTTGGATACTCCCACTTCCTTCACCCCACTCCCCGCACCCCAATCAATAAAAACCCGGGCCATGGGCAAGGGGCATCGTACGCCCCCAATCCCAGTGACAGTCAGGGTCTTTCCTGGAATAAGCGCTTCAGGGGACACCAGTTCGGGTCGGATGAGGGTTCGTTCGGCCCCAGTGTCCTTGAGGCCTACAGTGAGAGTGTCCCCCACCCTGACAGACTGAAAGTTTTCACAGGCCCTCCCAACCGGCCCACCCACCAAAAGAACTGAGGCATTAGGCCCTGGGGCCTTGGATGGGGGGTTCTTCCTCTGCTTCTCTGGGCAAGTGGCGCTGAGATGACCAGTCTGGTTGCAGGAATAACACCTGCGGGCATCGGATGCAGGCAGGGCCTTGGCAACGGGAAAAAGGCCTCCGGAAGGTCGGCTGGCAGGGGCAGGGATGGTGGTTGATGGCTTACCCCCTTTCCAGCTGGCGACGACCGGCTTCCGCACCTCTGGTCTCCGGTTGGCCTCGTAGGTGTCTGCGATCTGCGCTGCTTTATTGGCATCAGGTGGCTCCCGATCCATCACGAACTGCCGTACCTCAGTCGGACACAGATGCAGGAACTGGTCTTTCACCATCAGGTCCTTTAGCTGCTCAAAGGTGGTCGCTGACAGTCCTTGGATCCACTGCTCAAAGTTGGTTCTGAGCCCGTCTACCACATCACGGTAGGTGTCCTGTGGTCCACGTTGGAGGGTTCTGAATTTTTTCCGGTAAACCTCCGGAGTCAGCTGGTACTTTTTTATCAGGGCCTGCTTGACGGCCTCATAGTCTCCATCCTGCTCTCGAGGGAGGGAAGCAAACACCTCCAAAGCTTTTCCTCGGAGCCCTGGAGTCAAATATCTTGCCCATTGGTCGATGGGCAGCTGATACTGCCTGCAGGCCTTTTCAAAGCCTCGCAGAAATGTGTCCAAGTCCCCATCCTTTTCCATCACAGGGAAGTGCTCAGGACAAGGTTTAAAGCAGCTGGCACTGTTGGACTCACTGGTCTGCGTAGAGGGCGACTCCTTCTGAATCCGGGCTAGCTCCAGCTGGTGTTGTCGGTCAGCTTGGGCTTGTCGCTCAGCAGCCTCTCGGTCAGCTTGGGCTTGTCGCTCAGCCCGCTCCTGGAATTTCAGGATCAGCTCCAGTCGTCCATCATGATTGTCTGTGGCGAGCTCCTCCAAGGCCATCTGCAGGTGGGGGTCCACACTACCCTGGTTGCGGGTATGGCTGGCAATCACTGGTTGGACCCCGGCAGCAGCACCATCCGGGCCTTGGCTGGCCGCCCCCTCATCAGGGCTCTGCTGTCGGACGGGCTCTGCAGCATCTTGTAACAGTTCAGAAATCATTTGTTCTTTGCTTTTGCCGTGGGGGTCAATGCCTTTGATTATACATATTCCAGTAAGAGTGTCCCTTTTCTGCTGGTGATACCAGGCCTCCCCAACTACGACCATGATCACCAAAATAAAAATAGAAAAGAAAAATCGAAGAAGGGTAGGGGTAACTGCTACACATACAGTATTGTCTCAGATCTAATAAACACTGAGTTCGATCTTCAAAACTTTTGTGCAAGTTTTTAGCGAGAGGAATGATTGCTCAAACCAGATCACTAATGTCCTATGATCCCACCGCTGCCACCAATTTGTCATGAAAACGACATGCACTCTTGGGTCAGACCTTGCAGCTCTCTGGCGCCCCCTTATCCTGCTGGTCAAACACGGTATTGACAGAGGATAAGCACGGGTGCAGCTGCTCTAATTTATGTCGACTATTGCGGCACGTGATGTGACAGGACGTATATATACCATCAGTTCTTTCCAGGAACGTATATATACCTCCGACCAGCCACCCTCAAACCACAATATCACATAAATACTGGTATACTGCCATCACCGATCGCTTAACAGGTGGATCGGGTACCTGGTAGGTAACGTGAATTAGCGAGTGAGGAACGTGTTTGCTCGACATAGGACAAGAAGAAAGAAACTGGTAAATAATTAATGATTTACTCCCAAAAGGGGGGCAGTGTTTACAAAATATATACAAGATATTATAAAGGAGACAATTTACATGTATGCATAAACAGTTATTAAATAAAAGGGATAAGTAATAGCAAAACCTGCTTCACAAGGTGATGGTCTCAGATTCTGTGGGGGGGACGGCTCCCCGGAAATTAGACTTGATTCCTTCACGCAGCGTGTAGTGCATGCGTCTGCGTCCCTGGTTGGAATGGCTTGAAAAATGGCCGATCTGGTTTTTAGCAAGCAGCCAAAACTCTGGGGAACACCCCTTATTTACCTTACAAGGGGGCTCGGCTTTCCGAGCCCACCCAGCTGCAGAAGACCTAAAAAATCCTTCAGATTCCATATCTTGGTGTGGGGGGGTCCCACATCCAAGAGGGAGACATCATCTTGACCGTCACCAATATTCATGAAGATAGATATTAAATATGAAACCTCTATGACGCTCAGAATCTCAGAATCCATTATCTCAGTTCCCGGTCATTCCTCAGTTATGCAAGTTATACTATTGTAATGGGAAAAAGGTGAGCATTCAAAAAACGTGGTTTCGATGTTTCTGTCAGACCTGTGCGTGATTAAAATTGGCATAAAACGTTTGTACAATTAAACAATGGGATTTTTTTGGAGGGATTTTCCGGTTTGTACCAGCGCTTGCCCTGGACTGAGGTTTTATGGCGGGTCATAAAAATTCCTGGTTTGGGGAAAAGCAAAAGTGAGTTCTATGTCTTCACTTACAAACAGATAGGGGTTGGGTTTTTTTTTCCTTTTTTAAAACATCTCTCATTTTTAAAAACTCGGGCAAAAATACCTTTTGCCTGACAATCACTCTGTGTGTAATGACTCTATATCATAGATCCCTCTGTGTGTAATGACTCTATATAATATAATAGATCCCTCTGTGTGTAATGACTCTATATAATAGATCCCTCTGCGTGTAATGACTCTATATAATAGATCTCTCTGCGTGTAATGACTCTATATAATAGATCCCTCTGTGTGTAATGACTCTATATAATAGATCCCTCTGCGTGTAATGACTCTATATAATAGTTCCCTCTGTGTGTAATGACTCTATATAATAGATCCCTCTGCGTGTAATGACTCTATATAATAGATCCCTCTGTGTGTAATGACTCTATATAATAGATCCCTCTGTGTGTAATGACTCTATATAATAGATCCCTCTGTGTGTAATGACTCTATATAATAGATCTCTCTGCGTGTAATGACTCTATATAATAGATCCCTTTGTGTGTAATGACTCTATATAATAGATCCCTCTGTGTGTAATGACTCTATATAATAGATCCCTCTGTGTGTAATGACTCTATATAATAGATCCCTCTGTGTGTGACGCGCCCCCTGGGCCAGTGCTGTTTAGGGATTACCCGGAGCCGGATCAGATGGGGGTTGTAGTCTCCGAGTGGCGGTGACCCGGTCCGTGCCCAGGGTGTCAAACTCAGTGTGTGGCAGTCTTTGCAGATGTTGTGAGATGTTCTTAGTGTCGACTACGCCACCCGTTGATTTGCGGTCAAAAGGCCGCCGCTGCAGCAGGGTCCGCTGAGGCTGTTGGTATATGTGCAGCTGTGGTAGTATAACCCCCAACGGGAGGGGTATAGCCTCAGGGGGTCAGATGTAGAGGATGGTGGTTGTGCAGGTGCAGGATGATTAGGCAAGAAGACTCAGAGTCGGGCTGTGCAGTTCAGGGGTTTTTACTTACGGGTGTTCTCATGGTCACTCTGGCCTGAAGCGACCACCCGAGCCGTGCTGCGTCCACCAGGTCCTGGACTCGGCCAACCCCCAAGCAATTCTGGAACGTGGTCCTGAGCTCCTGTCTGACTTTCCCTCTCTACTGGCCGTTCCCACCAGGGGTCCACTTATGTCCGGCTCCCTCGGGTCTCCTGTTGGGTGAACCTTCTTTGGCTTCCCTGACCCTCTGCTCGGTGTGCCTTCTTAATGGACTTGGTGAGGGTCGTGGCAGATCCTGCCCACGACCTCCGGTTCCTGGCTAAGGTGTGCTTTAGCCTCTGCCAGCTTGGGATCCGGTACCCTGGGTGCCAACCCTTCACCCTGCTGTTTGTATTCTGGGGTCTTGGGGTTCCTTCTTCTTCTCTCTGGGTCCTTCTGACTCCTCTCTCTCTCTCAGACTTGGCCTTGGAGCTGGGCCCAGCCGGAACCACAACTCCCTGTCAGCCCTTCGGGCTGAGCTTCTCTGCTCTGCTCCTCTGACTCTACAAAAGACTGACCCTGATCTAAGATGGTGCCCACCTTATATACTCCCTCTATGTGTGAGCTCAGGTGACCAGCACCCAATGAGCTCCTAGCCTTACCCAGACTGCTCCCCCTATCTGCCCCTACACTACTGGGATGTTCCACCCCCCTCCCACTCCAGCCAGGGACAGACACTATCGTACCTGCACATATACTGGTGGGAGTACCGTCGGTCTGTCCCCCGGAAATGGGATGTATGTAGTGTATGCAGCTATCTGAGCTCAGTTCCACACTCCATCCTTACCCGGGAGTGGAATACCACACCTCTGGCTTGAGGTGCAATACCCCTGTAGCAGCCGAATCCTCAGGGTGCTACATTCCCCCCTGGTAAATCACAGCACGTCCTCGGGCTGTAAAAGAATAAAAACATCCACAAACATACAATTTTTTCAAAAACATCATAAACATATAAAACAATATATATATTATCAGCATAAAACTTTTTCATATAAACATTCTTGTTTCTCCGGCCACGGTGCAACTTGTGACCGGGTAAAGTGCAACAGTTTCTTCTGGAAAGAAAAACACAGCTTTCCTATAAAACCGGTAGGGGGCGCCTTTAAAAGCGCAACTATATACAAGGGGATATGGCCGCTCTCAGTCCTTGGCCAGGTATTAGGAAAGGAATGACCGCTCTCAGTCCTCGGTCAGTGGGAATAGGGACACACGGGTTTAAGTTCAATTTGCTGGTCCCAACGGGGACTATATTTTAACTAGCAGCAGTAACAGTTCTTATACCCTGATGGGTAACTATATACAGTCTCTTTACCGTACTTTAATGACGGCGTACTCCTGCTCCTCCTTCAGACCCGTCCGGATCCTCTTGCTCCTCTTCACACCGTAGCTCCTCCTCCGTCAGCCGGTGTACATGGAGGGCGTAGGGTCCTTTGGCACACTTGTGCCGGGTGAACGTGACCTCGTCCCCTACATATAGGTCACGACCTCTGTGTCCCTCCGGCAGATGGGACTCCACGTCTCTTCTGGTCACAAAGACGTCGCCGGGGGTGTGGTGATCCCTGATGAAGCCCCACCCGTGCTGCAATTGAAACTTAATCACAGTCCCGGTGGTACGGGGACCATGAGCTGCACGGGGGTCTCTCCTGGTCCTGCTCTTCTGCCCTGCGCTCTGTTCCTGCAGCCGCTGCTCTCGGACCCGCCTCTCTCTTCTCTCCCGGTCGAAGACCTCTAACTGCTGCCGGCAGCACTCCGCACGCTCAGCTGCGGCTGCCCGAGTCTCTTGGGTGAACCCCATGAGGTCTCCTCCGGTGGGGTCCCACTCGAACTGCGCTTCCTCCAGCGGGAGCGGGGTCCTCTTAACGGGCTTCGGAGCCGGAATCAGGTGCTCGCACAGGGGCCTTGCTTTTTGGAGTTCCAGTTGGTAATACTCCGGTGGCCATATAAAGGGCTGCCCATCCGGGCACGTATGCTGGGCAAATAGGTCTTCACCCAGGTGCGGCACTCTAGATGTTGAGGGCGCGGTGGTGGAAGCGGCGCCCTGGCTCGCCAGGCCTTGCGACCAGGCCTGGGGTACCCTGAACGTAAAGGGCACCGTGAAGACGGCGGTGCCCGGGGTTACTTGGCCCAGCGACCAGGCCGGTGGCTCAGTGGAGGTAGAGGGCGCTGTTGGTACTGCGGCGCCCAGGGGTACTAGACCTTGCGACCAGGCCGGTGGTGTTTCCTGCTTTGCCGCGCTCAGGGTTGAGGCGCGTGACGTCACAGGGGTCGCGGCCGCGGCTTCTGCTTGAGGCCTTGTCTGGAGCGGTGACGATGCAGCGACGGGCACGGCAGGGGGAATTTCGGGCTCTGCGACGGGGAGCTGGGGCAGGCACGCGGTTTCTCGGCTCGGGGTAGTGACGTCCCCTTTACCTGCCTCCATCTGTCCAGCTCCCTTCTCGGCGCCATCTCCGGCCTTCACTCCTCCTGCACCATCCTCAGAGGCGGTCTGTCTCCTCGTCTCGGGTGGCGTGCTTTGCTGGCGGGTTCTTGCCTGCAGGGCCATCTCTCGGCTCCACTCCGTCAGCGTCTCTCGCTGCACCTGGGCCATCCTCCATGCGAGGCGCTCCAGCGCGGTCTGCGCACACTCCCGGTCTCGGGGGAGCTGTGCCAGGATCTCCACTAAGCCTAGTGGGGTTGTTGCTTGCAGCAGGCTCCTGACCACAGGGTCGGTGCTGCCTGACTCTCCTTCCATCTCCGGGTACGACTTCTCCGGAGTCCTCTCCAGACTTCTTGTCTCCGGGTGCGCTCTCTCCAGACTCCTCCAGGCTGCACCCATCTTCGCTCTCTTGTTCTGTCTCCGCCCACATTGAAGGTGGTCCCGGGGCAACTTTGTGATTGTCAGTTCCAGGGGCAGTTCTCTCACGCTGATGGACATCTCTAGCATCACAGTCTCCGTTGGTGGGGGCG
Source organism: Phyllobates terribilis (assembly GCF_046119375.1). Taxonomy (NCBI): domain Eukaryota; kingdom Metazoa; phylum Chordata; class Amphibia; order Anura; family Dendrobatidae; genus Phyllobates; species Phyllobates terribilis. Next base: position 195,753,024 of record NW_027362768.1, read on the forward strand.
GTTTCCGCTTTTGGCGCCATTCCTTGACCTGGCCCACGATGGGAGGTGACCTCTTGCCACCCTCTGGCACGCCCATTATGGCGTCTGCTCTTCCAAGGCGGGAAATCTTCTGGAAATGGCGGGAATCGTCTCCCAGTGGCAGGAAACTCTGTGGATGGCGGGAAAAAGCTGCAGATGGCGGGCAACCGGCGGGAAACGATCCGTGATGGCGTCCCATGGCGGGGACCCTCTGGAACCGGCGGGAGACTTCTTCTTGAGGTAAATTTGAACTTTTCTTCAGGCACGCAGTACCCGGTGGTTGCGGGCACGAAATCCTGCCGACTACGCCAAAGTTGACGCGCCCCCTGGGCCAGTGCTGTTTAGGGATTACCCGGAGCCGGATCAGATGGGGGTTGTAGTCTCCGAGTGGCGGTGACCCGGTCCGTGCCCAGGGTGTCAAACTCAGTGTGTGGCAGTCTTTGCAGATGTTGTGAGATGTTCTTAGTGTCGACTACGCCACCCGTTGATTTGCGGTCAAAAGGCCGCCGCTGCAGCAGGGTCCGCTGAGGCTGTTGGTATATGTGCAGCTGTGGTAGTATAACCCCCAACGGGAGGGGTATAGCCTCAGGGGGTCAGATGTAGAGGATGGTGGTTGTGCAGGTGCAGGATGATTAGGCAAGAAGACTCAGAGTCGGGCTGTGCAGTTCAGGGGTTTTTACTTACGGGTGTTCTTATGGTCACTCTGGCCTGAAGCGACCACCCGAGCCGTGCTGCGTCCACCAGGTCCTGGACTCGGCCAACCCCCAAGCAATTCTGGAGCGTGGTCCTGAGCTCCTGTCTGACTTTCCCTCTCTACTGGCCGTTCCCACCAGGGGTCCACTTATGTCCGGTGTTAGAACCTTGCTGTTAGGTTTTTTTTCCTTTGCTGGTCACATGACCTTGTTGGCCTATTTAATCCTGCTCCGCCCTTCTGGCTTTGCTGGACTTCATTGTATATCTACTTTCTAGCTAGCCTGTGCTCTGTATCTAGCTCTGTTAGTTTGCTTGGTCTACGGACCTCTATGTTCTATTTTGTTTGTTCGTCTGTCTGCTACTATTTCTGTTAGGAGGTGTCCCATATTCCTCCCAGTCCTTAGTACTTGTAGGGATTCCCTCCCCACATCTATAGGTCTCCGTACAGACTAGATTAGGACTTTAGCAGGTCTGATCGCAGGATCAGGTTCCCTGTTACATTGTAGGGATTCAGCTGAGTCCTATAGTAGGGACAGATCTCCTCTCTTTCCTTAGCTTTGGTAGCAGAACATAACAGTAAGTCCAGCCTGCAAATTCTCTAAGGAAAGATTTTTTTTTTTTTTGTTCCATCATGGTGTCGGTTCAGGATTTGGCTAAACACCTGCAGGGACTCTCTCTGGAAGTGGCCGAGCTCCGTCAGCACGTGAGTAACTGTCCTGGAGCATATTTCTTGGAGCCTAAGGTATGTTTGCCGGATTTATTTTTTGGTGAACATCGAGAATTTTTTTCATTTAAAAATGCTTGCTTATTGTATTTTCGTTTGAGACCCAAGTCCTCTGGGGATGAATCCCGGCGCGTAGGGTTCATAATGTCACTTTTGCGCAAAGAGCCTCAGGAGTGGGCCTTTTCTTTGCAACCTAGTGATACATGCTTCAGATCAGTGGATAGTTTTTTTTCTGCTTTAGGATTATTATATGATGATCCTGACCGTGTGGCATCAGCTGAGACTGAGTTGAGACGTTTAAAACAAGGATCAGGTAATGTGGAAAAATATTGTACTCATTTTCGTCGTTGGTCCACTCAAACAGGGTGGAACGATTCTGCTCTGAAAAGTCTATTTCTTGCTGGGCTCAGTGAAAGGGTTAAAGACCTGCTAATTGCTTATCCTACACCTGAGGATTTGCAACAGGCTATGCAATTAGCTATACGGGTGGATAGAAGACTGCGTGCTAGGGTTAATGAGAGCAAATCCTCTGCTATGTCAGTTTCTGGTTATGATAATGTGTGTACTAACAGTGGTGAACCGATGGAGATTGGATCGGTGGCACCTCGCTCTCAAGAAAAAGACCGTCGTTTTTCGGAAGGCTTGTGTTTCTATTGCGGAAAATCTGGTCATTTGATTAAAGGCTGTGAGCTTCGTATGAAGAAAAAAAAAAAAATGGTCAGTCACGCCCGTATTGCCTGTTTAAATTCCAAGGGTATATTTTTAGCTGCTTCCACGATTGCTCAGGAAAAATTAATGGAATTTCGGGTGTTTGTTGATTGCGGGTCTACACTGAATGTAATTGATGGGGGATTCGTGGAAAAACTCAATTTAAAACATGAACCTTTATCATCCCCCATTGCTGTGGTTTCTGTGGATGGCTCCACTTTGAAGAATATTACTCTCAAGGTCAGTGAATTTCCTCTCACTATTAATGGTGTTCACCATGAGAAATTGGATTTGGTAGTGTTGAATAACTTGCCTTCTCCAGTAATATTGGGTTTGCCCTGGTTAAAATTTCACAATCCTGTACTGGATTGGTCTACCAGTGAAATTAAATCCTGGAGCCATAAATGTTATGACAAGTGTTGTAACGGGCGTATTGCAGCTTTGGATAGGGGAGAATTGCCTGTTCCTATTCAGGATTTTTGGAGAGTTTTTTCTGAGAAGGAATCGCAGGTTTTGCCTCCCCATAGAGACTATGATTGTTCTATTGAATTTGTCCCTGGAGCGACTCTTCCTAAAAGTCGTTTATTTAACCTTACTATTCCTGAGAGGAAGGCTTTGGAGGAATACATACAGACAAGTTTGGCCGCCGGTCACATTAGGCCCTCTAAGTCTCCTGTGGCGGTTGGATTTTTTTTTGTAAAAAAAAAGGACGGCGGTTTACGTCCTTGTCTGGATTTTCGTGAGATTAACAAAATTACGGTACGCAATCCTTACCCACTGCCATTGATTCCTGATCTGTTTAACCAGTTATTGGGGGCCAAGTGGTTCTCTAAAATTGACCTTAAGGGGGCATACAATCTGTTGCGCATGAAGGAGGGTGATGAATGGAAGACTGCTTTTAACACTCCTGTGGGTCATTTTGAGAATCTGGTTATGCCTTTTGGTCTTACTAATGCTCCTGCATTTTTTCAGAATCTGATTAATGACATCCTTAGACCTTTGATCGGTAAAAATGTGGTTGTGTATTTGGATGACATTTTGATTTATTCGCCAGATCTGGAGTCTCATTGGCGGAGCGTGCGTGAGGTATTACAGTTATTAATGGACAATTCGCTTTTTGCTAAGCTGGAGAAATGTGAGTTCGCTGTACAGAGAATTAGTTTTTTGGGCTACATTATCTCCAGCAAAGGTTTTGAGATGGATCCGGTTAAGGTTCAGGCTGTGCAGGAATGGCCTAGGCCTATTGGTTTGAAATCGATACAGAGGTTTTTGGGTTTCGCCAATTACTATAGAAAATTCATAAAAAAATTTTCTAGTATTGTCAAACCTCTGACTGATCTCACCAGGAAAGGTGCTGATGCGGTTCAGTGGTCTTCTGAGGCCATTGAAGCTTTTGTGTATCTCAAGGAGAGGTTCACCTCTGCTCCCATCCTTATACAGCCTGATGTTACTAGGCCGTTTTTGGTTGAGGTTGATGCTTCCTCTGTGGGGGTTGGCGCAGTATTGTCTCAGGATAACGGGGATGGATTACATCCCTGTGCCTTTTTTTCAAAAAAATTTTCGGAGACTGAATTGAATTACGATATTGGTAATCGGGAATTATTGGCTACTAAACTCGCATTTGAACACTGGCGCCACTTCTTGGAAGGTGCGGAATTTCCCGTTCAGGTTCTTACGGATCATAAAAATCTGATATATCTTGATGCTGCCAAGCGCCTGAATGCCCGTCAGGCTAGGTGGGCACTGTTTTTCTCGCGGTTTAATTTCTCCGTTACTTACATCCCTGGTACTAAAAATGTTAAGGCGGATGCCTTGTCTCGCAGTTTTTCTCCCATAGTCGGTGCTGAGAAAGAGGAAAACATTTTACAAGAAGGTGTTGTGATAGCTGCTTTAGACTCCGTTTTGGAAGATGAGATTCTTAAAGCTCAGGAGAATGCCCCATCTAACACTCCTCATGGGAGGTTGTTTGTGCCTGGGACCTTTAGGAGAGATTTGTTTGTTGAGTGTCACGAATCTCGGTTGGCAGGTCATCCCGGAATCTCTGAGACCAAGAGACTGGTGGGTCGCAGTTTTTGGTGGCCTGGATGGCAGAAGGAAGTCATTAAGTGGGTGCGCCAATGTACTATATGTGCTAGATCTAAGTCCTCTCATACTCCTGCTGCGGGGTTACTTTGTCCTTTGGAGGTCCCCAGTGCTCCTTGGACACATTTGGCTATGGACTTTATAACTGACCTTCCCCCCTCTGAGGGTTTTACTGTCATCTGGGTGGTCGTGGACCGTTTTAGCAAGATGTGTCACTTGGTTCCCTTCGTCAAACTGCCCTGCGCTAAAACTCTCGCTAAGGCCTTTGTCAAGGAAATTGTCAGACTTCATGGCGTTCCTACTGACATTGTTTCTGATAGGGGTCCTCAGTTCGTGGCTCGTTTTTGGCGTGCTTTTTGTGACAGGTTGGGAATTCATTTGTCGTTTTCGTCCGGATATCATCCTGAATCTAATGGCCAGACAGAAAGGAAAAACCAGGATGTTGAGCAGTTCTTGCGTTGTTTTGTGGCAGACAATCAAGAGGGGTGGTCTGAGTTTCTGCCACTTGCCGAATTTGCTCTGAACAATCATACATCTTCTTCTGCTGGTTGTTCGCCTTTTTTTTGTTGTTCTGGGAGACATCCGTCGTTTGGGTCGTTCTCCAAGTTGGGATCTGCCGTGCCTGAGGAGGAGAATTTTTCCGGTGATTTGGAAAGAGTTTGGACGGATGTGCGTGGTAATCTTCAGGAGGCCAACAGAAAATCTAAAGACTACTTTGATAGGAAACGACAGGAGGTTTTGTTCGCTGTTGGTGACATGGTTTGGTTGTCCTCTAGGAATCTGCGGTTGAGGATTCCTTCTAAGAAATTGGGTCCCAAGTTTGTAGGGCCCTTTAAGGTGCTTCAGGTTGTCAACCAATCTGCTGTTAGGTTGGAGGTTCCTACCTCCTGGAGAATTAATCCGGTCTTTCATGTCTCTCTGTTAAAAAAAGCTGTTGTGTCGGATGGTGACGCCTCTGCCTCTGTTCCTCCGGTGGTGGAGGACGGGGAATATGAAATTTCTCGCATCCTTGACTCTAGACGGTATAGAGGTAGTTTGCAGTATCTTGTGGCCTGGAAAGGTTTCGGACCCGAGGATAACTCTTGGGTGAGGTCAGATGATGTTTCCGCGTCCAGACTTATCAGAGCGTTTCACAGGAGATTTCCTGATAAGCCTGGTCCTAGGGGATCCGGAGGATCCTCTTAGAAGGGGGGTACTGTTAGAACCTTGCTGTTAGGTTTTTTTTCCTTTGCTGGTCACATGACCTTGTTGGCCTATTTAATCCTGCTCCGCCCTTCTGGCTTTGCTGGACTTCATTGTATATCTACTTTCTAGCTAGCCTGTGCTCTGTATCTAGCTCTGTTAGTTTGCTTGGTCTATGGACCTCTATGTTCTATCTATTTTGTTTGTTCGTCTGTCTGCTACTATTTCTGTTAGGAGGTGTCCCATATTCCTCCCAGTCCTTAGTACTTGTAGGGATTCCCTCCCCACATCTATAGGTCTCCGTACAGACTAGATTAGGACTTTAGCAGGTCTGATCGCAGGATCAGGTTCCCTGTTACATCGTAGGGATTCAGCTGAGTCCTATAGTAGGGACAGATCTCCTCTCTTTCCTTAGCTTTGGTAGCAGAACATAACATCCGGCTCCCTCGGGTCTCCTGTTGGGTGAACCTTCTTTGGCTTCCCTGACCCTCTGCTCGGTGTGCCTTCTTAATGGACTTGGTGAGGGTCGTGGCAGATCCTGCCCACGACCTCCGGTTCCTGGCTAAGGTGTGCTTTAGCCTCTGCCAGCTTGGGATCCGGTACCCTGGGTGCCAACCCTTCACCCTGCTGTTTGTATTCTGGGGTCTTGGGGTTCCTTCTTCTTCTCTCTGGGTCCTTCTGACTCCTCTCTCTCTCTCAGACTTGGCCTTGGAGCTGGGCCCAGCCGGAACCACAACTCCCTGTCAGCCCTTCGGGCTGAGCTTCTCTGCTCTGCTCCTCTGACTCTACAAAAGACTGACCCTGATCTAAGATGGTGCCCACCTTATATACTCCCTCTATGTGTGAGCTCAGGTCACCAGCACCCAATGAGCTCCTAGCCTTACCCAGACTGCTCCCCCTATCTGCCCCTACACTACTGGGATGTTCCACCCCCCTCCCACTCCAGCCAGGGACAGACACTATCGTACCTGCACATATACTGGTGGGAGTACCGTCGGTCTGTCCCCCGGAAATGGGATGTATGTAGTGTATGCAGCTATCTGAGCTCAGTTCCACACTCCATCCTTACCCGGGAGTGGAATACCACACCTCTGGCTTGAGGTGCAATACCCCTGTAGCAGCCGAATCCTCAGGGTGCTACATTTGTAATGACTCTATATAATAGATCCCTCTGTGTGTAATGACTCTATATAACACATCACTCTGTGTGTAATGACTCTATATAATACATCCCTCTGTGTGTAATGACTCTATATAATAGATCCCTCTGTGTGTAATGACTCTATGTAATAGATCCTTCTGTGTGTAATGACTCTATATAATAGATCCCTCTGTGTGTAGTGACTCTATATAATAGATCGCTCTGTGTGTAATGACTCTATATAATAGATCCCTCTATGTGTAATGACTCTATATAATAGATCCCTCTGTGTGTAATGACTGTATATAATAGATCCCTCTGTGTGTAATGACTCTATATAATAGATTGCTCTGTGTGTAATGACTCTATATAATAGATCCCTCTGTGTGTAATGACTCTATATAATAGATCCCTCTGTGTGTAATGACTCTATATAATAGATCCCTCTGTGTGAAATGACTCTATATAATAGATTCCTCTTTGTGTAATGACTCTATATAATAGATCCCTCTGTGTGAAATGACTCTATATAATAGATCCATCTGTGTGTAATGACTCTATATAATAGATCCCTCTGTGTGTAATGACTCTATGTAATAGATCCCTCTGTGTGTAATGTCTCTATATAATAGATCTCTCTGTGTGAAATGACTCTATATAATAGATCCCTCTGTGTGTAATGACTCTATATAATAGATCCCTCTGTGTGTAATGACTCTATATAATAGATCATTCTGTGTGTAATGACTCTATGTAATAGATCGCTCTGTGTGTAATGACTCTATATAATAGATCTCTCTGCGTGTAATGACTCTATGTAATAGATCGCTCTGCGTGTAATGACTCTATGTAATAGATCGCTCTACATGTAATGACTCCATATAATAGATCCCTCTGCGTCTAATGACTCTATGTAATAGATCCCTCTGCGTGTAATGACTCTATGTAATAGATCCCTCTGCGTGTAATGACTCTATGTAATAGATCCCTCTGCGTGTAATGACTCTATATAATAGATCTCTCTGCCTGTAATGACTCTATGTAATAGATCCCTCTGCGTGTAATGACTCTATATAATAGATCCCTCTGCATGCAATGACTCTATGTAATAGATCCCTCTGCGTGTAATGACTCTATATAATAGATCCCTCTGCGTGTAATGACTCTATATAATAGATCCCTCTGTGTGTAATGACTCTATATAATAAATCCCTCTGCGTGTAATGACTCTATATAATAGAACCCTCTGTGTGTAATGACTCTATATAATAAATCCCTCTGTCTGTAATGACTCTATATAATAGATCCCTCTGTGTGTAATGACTCTTTATAATAGATCCCTCTGTGTGTAATGACTCTATATAATAGATCCCTCTGTGTGTAATGGCTCTATATAATTGATCCCTCTGTGTGTAATGACTCCATATCATAGATCCCTCTGTGTGTAATGACTCTATATAATAGATCCCTCTGTGTGTAATGCCTCTATATAATAGATAACTCTGTTTGTAATGACTCTATATAATAGATCGCTCTGTGTGTAATGACTCTATATAACAGATCCCTCTGTGTGTAATGACTCTATGTAATAGATCCCTCTGTGTGTAATGAATCTATATAATAGATCGCTCTGTGTGTAATGACCCTATATAACAGATCTCTCTGTGTGTAATGACTCTATGTAATAGATCCCGCTGTGTGTAATGACTCTATATAATAGATCTCTCTGTGTGTAATGACTCTATATCATAGATCCCTCTGTGTGTAATGACTATATAATAGATCGCTCTGTGTGTAAAGACTCTATATAATAGATCCCTCTGTGTGTAATGACTCTATATAATAGATCCCTCTGTGTGTAATGACTCTATATAAGAGATCCCTCTGTGTGTAATGACTTTATATAATAGATCGCTCTGTGTGTAATGACTCTATGTAATAGATCGCTCTGCGTGTAATGACTCTATATAATAGATCCCTCTGCGTGTAATGACTCTATGTAATAGATCCCTCTGCGTGTAATTACTCTATATAATAGATCCCTCTGCGTGTAATGACTCTATGTAATAGATCCCTCTGCGTGTAATGACTCTATATAATAGATCCCTCTGTGTGTAATGACTCTATGTAATAGATCCCTCTGCGTGTAATGACTCTATATAATAGATCCCTCTGCGTGCAATGACTCTATATAATAGATCCCTCTGCGTGTAATGACTTTATATAATAGATCCCTCTGCGTGTAATGTCTCTATACAATAGATCGCTCTGTGTGTAATGACTCTATATAATAGATCGCTCTGTGTGTAATGACTCTATATAATAGATCCCTCTGTGTGTAATGACTCTATATAATAGATCGCTCTGCGTGTAAGGACTCTATATAATAGATCCCTCTGCGTGTAATGACTCTATATAATAGATCCCTCTGCGTGTAATGTCTCTATATAATAGATCACTCTGTGTGTAATGACTCTATATAATAGATCCCTCTGCGTGTAATGACTCTATATAATAGATCGCTCTGTGTGTAATGACTCTATAGAATAGATCGCTCTGCGTGTAAAGACTCTATATAACAGATCCCTCTGTGTGTAATGACTCTATAGAATAGATCCCTCTGCGTGTAATGACTCTATATAATAGATCCCTCTGTGTGTAATGACTCTATATAATAGATCGCTCTGTGTGTAATGACTCTATATAATAGATCTGTCTGCGTGTAATGACTCTATGTAATAGATCGCTCTGCGTGTAATGACTCTATATAATAGATCCCTCTGCGTGTAATGACTCTATGTAATAGATCCCTCTGCGTGTAATGACTCTATATAATAGATCCCTCTGCGTGTAATGACTCTATGTAAGAGATCCCTCTGCGTGTAATGACTCTATATAATAGATCTCTCTGCGTGTAATGACTCTATGTAATAGATCCCTCTGCGTGTAATGACTCTATATAATAGATCCCTCTGCGTGCAATGACTCTATATAATAGATCCCTCTGCGTGTAATGACTCTATATAATAGATCCCTCTGTGTGTAATGACTCTATATAATAGATCCCTCTGTGTGTAATGACTCTATATAATAAATCCCTCTCTCTGTAATGACTCTATATAATAGATCCCTCTGTGTGTAATGACTCTATATAATAGATCCCTCTGTGTGTAATGACTCTATATAATAGATCCCTCTGTGTGTAATGGCTCTATATAATTGATCCCTCTGTGTGTAATGACTCTATATAATAGATCCCTCTGTGTGTAATGGCTCTATATAATAGATCCCTCAGTGTGTAATGACTCTATATAATAGATCCCTCTGTGTGTAGTGACTCTATATAATAGATCACTCTGTGTGTAATGACTCTATATAATAGATCCCTCTGTGTGTAATCACTCTATATAATAGATAACTCTGTGTGTAATGACTCTATATCATAGATCCATCTGTGTGTAATGACCCTATATAACAGATCCCTCTGTATGTAATGACTCTATGTAATAGATCCCGCTGTGCGTAATGACTCTATATAATAGATCACTCTGTGTGTAGTGACTCTATATCATAGATCCCTCTGTGTGTAATGACTCTATATAATAGATCGCTCTGTGTGTAAAGACTCTATATAATAGATCCCTCTGTGTGTAATGACTCTATATAATAGATCCCTCTGCGTGTAATGACTCTATATAATAGATCTCTCTGCGTGTAATGACTCTATATAATACATCCCTCTGTGTGTAATGACTCTATATAATAGATCCCTCTGCGTGTAATGTCTCTATATAATAGTTCCCTCTGTGTGTAATGACTCTATATAATAGATCGCTCTGCGTGTAATGACTCTATATAATAGATCCCTCTGTGTGTAATGACTCTATATAATAGATCCCTCTGTGTGTAATGACTCTATATAATAGATCCCTCTGTGTGTAATGACTCTATATAATAGATCTCTCTGCGTGTAATGACTCTATATAATAGATCCCTCTGTGTGTAATGACTCTATATAATAGATCCCTCTGTGTGTAATGACTCTATATAATAGATCCCTCTGTGTGTAATGACTCTATATAATAGATCCCTCTGTGTGTAATGACTCTATATAATAGATCCCTCTGTGTGTAATGACTCTATATAATAGATCCCTCTGTGTGTAATGACTCTATATAATAGATCACTCTGTATGTAATGACTCTATATAATAGATCCCTCAGTGTGTAATGACTCTATATAATAGATCCCTCTGTGTGTAATGACTCTATATAATAGATCCCTCTGTGTGTAATGACTCTATATAATAGATCCCTCTGTGTGTAGTGACTCTATATAATAGATCGCTCTGTGTGTAATGACTCTATATAATAGATCCTTCTATGTGTAATGACTCTATATAATAGATCCCTCTGTGTGTAATGATTGTATATAATAGATCCCTCTGTGTGTAATGACTCTATATAATAGATCGCTCTGTGTGTAATGACTCTATATAATAGATCCCTCTGTGTGTAATGACTCTATATAATAGATCCCTCTGTGTGTAATGACTCTATATAATAGATCCCTCTGCGTGCAATGACTCTATATAATAGATCCCTCTGCGTGTAATGACTCTATTTAATAGATCCCTCTGCGTGTAATGACTCTATATAATAGATCCCTCTGTGTGTAATGACTCTATATAATAAATCCCTCTGTCTGTAATGACTCTATATAATAGATCCCTCTGTGTGTAATGACTCTATATAATAGATCCCTCTGTGTGTAATGACTCTATATAATAGATCCCTCTGTGTGTAATGGCTCTATATAATAGATCCCTCTGTGTGTAATGACTCTATATAATAGATCCCTCTGTCTGTAATTGCTCTATATAATAGACCCCTCAGTGTGTAATGACTCTATATAATAGATCCCTCTGTGTGTAGTGACTCTATATAATAGATCACTCTGTGTGTAATGACTCTGTATAATAGATCCCTCTGTGTGTAATCACTCTATATAATAGATCACTATGTGTGTAATGACTCCATATCATAGATCCCTCTATGTGTAATGACTCTATATAATAGATCCCTCTGTGTGTAATGATTGTATATAATAGATCCCTCTGTGTGTAATGACTCTATATAATAGATCGCTCTGTGTGTAATGACTCTATATAATAGATCCCTCTATGTGTAATGACTCTATATAATAGATCCCTCTGTGTGTAATGACTCTATATAATAGATCCCTCTGCGTGCAATGACTCTATATAATAGATCCCTCTGCGTGTAATGACTCTATTTAATAGATCCCTCTGCGTGTAATGACTCTATATAATAGATCCCTCTGTGTGTAATGACTCTATATAATAAATCCCTCTGTCTGTAATGACTCTATATAATAGATCCCTCTGTGTGTAATGACTCTATATAATAGATCCCTCTGTGTGTAATGACTCTATATAATAGATCCCTCTGTGTGTAATGGCTCTATATAATTGATCCCTCTGTGTGTAATGACTCTATATAATAGATCCCTCTGTGTGTAATGGCTCTATATAATAGATCCCTCAGTGTGTAATGACTCTATATAATAGATCCCTCTGTGTGTAATGACTCTATATAATAGATCACTCTGTGTGTAATGACTCTATATAATAGATCCCTCTGTGTGTAATCACTCTATATAATAGATCACTATGTGTGTAATGACTCCATATCATAGATCCCTCTATGTGTAATGACTCTATATAATAGATCCCTCTGTGTGTAATTGTAGCACCCTGAGGACTCGGCTGCTACAGGGGTATTGCACCTCACTCCAGAGGTGTGGTATTCCACTCCCGGGTAAGGATGGAGTGTGGGACTGAGCTCAGTAGGCTGCATGCACTACATACATCCCATTTCCGGGGGACAGAACTACCGTACTCCCACCAGTATATGTGCAGGTACGACAGCGTCTGTCCCTGGCTGGAGTGGGAGGGGGGTGGAACATCCCAGTAGTGTAGGGGCAGATAGGGGGAGTAGTCTGGGTAAAGCTAGGAGCTCATTGGGTGCTAGTCACCTGGGCTCACACATAGAGGGGGTATATATGGTGGGCACCATCTTAGGACAGGGTCTTTTTAGCCTGAGGAGCAGAGCAGAGGAGCTCAGCCAGGAGGGCTGACAGGGAGCTGTGGCTCCGGCTGGGCCCAGCTCCAGAGCCAAGCCTGCAGAGGGAGAGAGGAGAAAAGAAGGACCCAGAGTGAAAGACAAGAAGGGAACCCCAAGACCCCAGAATAAAGACAAAAGGGTGAAGGGTTGGCGAACAAGGGTACCGGATCCCAAGCTGGCAGAGGCCAAAACAAACCTTAGCCAGGGACCGGAGGTCATGGGCAGGATCTGCCACGACCCTCACCAAATCCACCAGAATGGCACACCGAGCATAGGGTCAGGGAAGCCAGGGAAGGTTCAACCAACAAGAGACCCGAGGGAGCCGGACACAAGTGGATCCCTGGTGGGAACGGCCAGAGAGAGAGAGAGAGTCAGAAGGGAGCTCAGGACCACGCTCCGGAATCGCCTGGGGGTTAGCCGAGTCCAGGACCTGGTGGACGCAGCACGGCTCGGGTGGTCACTCAAGGCCAGAGTGACCAAAAGAACACCAGTAAGTAAAAACCCTGAACTGCATCTCCTGACTCTGAGTCTTCTTTCTGCATCATCACAACCCCCATCATCCACACCTGCTGCCCTGAGGCCATACCCCTCCCGTTGGGGGTTATACCATCACTGCTGCACATATACCACCGGCCTCAGCAGACTGCTCTGCAGCGGCGGCTTCAAAGCCGCACTCAACGGGTGGCGTAGTCGATCAAATTAACATCTACTGCCATAGACTGCCACTTAGTTTGACACCCTGGGCACGGACCGGGTCACCGCCACAAGGACTACTACCCCCATCGAGATCCGGCTCCGGGTATCCCTTGCACATGGCCCAGGGGGCGCGTGAACTTTGGCGTAGTCGGCAGGATAACGTGCCCGCAACCACCGGGTACTGCGTGCCTGAAGAAAAGTTCGCATTTACCTCAAAAAGAAGTCTCCCGCCGGTTCCGGAGGGTCCCCGCCATCGGACGCCATCTCGGATCGGTTCCCGCCATTTGCCCGTCATCTGCAGTCTTTTCCCGCCATCTGCAGTGTTTCCCGCCACTGGGAAGCGGTTCCCGCCATCTGAGAAGATTTCCCGCCCTGGCAGAGCGGACGCCATTATGGGCGTGCCAGAAGGTGGTAAGAGACGATCTCCCATCGTGGGCCAGGACCAAGAATGGCGCCAAAAACGAAGACCGCCCCCACCAGCAGAGACTGCAATGATTGAGGTGTCCATCAGCGTGGGGGGTCTGCCCCTGGAACTGACAATCACCAAGTTGCCCGAGGACAGCCCTCAATGTGGGCGGAGACAGAACAAAAGAGAGAAGATGGGAGCAGCTTGGAGAAGTCTGGAGGAGCCGTACCCGGAGATGGAGGGAGAGGCAGGCAGCACCAACCCTGTGGTCAGGAGCCTGATGCAAGCAACCACCCCACAAGACCTGGTGGAGATCCTGGCACAGCTCCCCCGAGACCGGGAGCGTGCACAGACCGCGCTGGAGGGCCTCGCACGGAGGATGGCCCAGGTGCAGCGAGAAACGCTGACGGAATGGAGCAGGGAGATGGCCCAGCAGGCTGGAACCCGCCAGCGGAGCACACCACCCGCAACGAGGAGCACGCCTGCCCCTGAAGAGGATGCAGAAGGGACGGAGGCCGGAGACGACGCCGCAGAGGGAGCTGAAGAGACGGAGGCAAGTAAAGGGGACGTTACTACCCCGAGCCCAGCCACCGTAAGCCTACACCCGCTCCCCGTCGCAGAGCCCGAGGTCCCACTGAACGTGCCCGTTGCCGCACCGCTACCGCTCCAGACTAGGCCCCAAGCAGGTGCCGCGACCACGCCCCCTGTGACGTCACGCGCCTCAACCCTGAGCGCGGCCAAGCAGTAGACGCCACCGGCCTGGTCGCAAGGCCGAGCGCCCCCGGGCGCCGCCGTCTTCACGGTGCCCTTTACCTTCAGGGTACCCCAAGCCTGGTCGCAAGGCCTAGTGATCCCGGGCGCCGCTGCCACCACCGCGCCCTCAACTTCCACTGTGCCGCACCTGGGTGAGGACTTGTTTGCCCAGCACACTTGCCCGGATGGGCAGCCCTTTGTGTGGCCGCCGGAGTACCACCATCCGCGACTCCGGAAAGAAAGACCCCTGGATGAGCCCCTAATCCCGGTTCCGGCGCCCGTCAAGATGACCCCGCTCTCGTTAGAGGAGGCGCAGTTTGAGTGGGACCCCGCAGGAGGAGACCTCATCGGGTTCACTCAAGAGACCGGGGCGGCTGCAGCGGAGCGTGCGGAGTGCTGCCGCCAGCAGTTGGAAGCCTTTGAGCGAGAACGGAGAGAGAGACGGGTCCGAGAGGAGCGGCTGCAAGTAAAGAGTGCAGAACAAAAGAGCCGGACCCGAAGGAACCCCCGTGCAGCCCACGGTCCCCGTGCCACCGGGACTGTAATCAAATTCCAACTGCAGCACGGTTGGGGCTTCATCAGAGATCATCACACCCCCGGCGACGTCTTCGTGACCAGAAGAGATGTCGAGTCCCACCTACCGGAGGGACACAGAGGTCGTGATCTTTACCTGGGTGATGAGGTCACCTTCACCCGGCACCAATGTGCCAAAGGACCCTATGCCCTTCATGTACACCGACTGACAGAGAAAGAGCTGAGGTGTCAGGAGGAGCAAGAGGACCCGGACGGGTCTGAAGAATACAGGGAGGAAGCATCAGGAGGACGCCGTTATTAGAGTACGGTATGAGAACTGTTATAAGTACTGCTGCTAGTTAAAATATAGTCCCCGTTGGGACCAGTGAACTGTTCCAGTGTGTCCCATCTCCCCACAGGCTGAGGACTGTGAGCAGCCATCCCCTTTTCCCCACTGGCCGAGGACTGAGAGCGGCCATATCCCTTGTAAATAGTTGCGCTTCCTAAAGTGCCCCCTACCGGTTTTATAGGAAACTGTTTTTTTTCTACCAGAGACTGTGGCACTTACCTGGTCACAATTTGCACAAGTGGCCAGAGGTCAAAAATGTTTTATATGAAAAGTTTTATTATGATGAAAGAGTTAATATTATTTTATGATGTGTCCGTAACATTTTAAAAGAGAAGTACCTCCCATAAAGGGATGATTGAAGGTTACTGTTTATATATTTTATATGTAGTGCACTTTAAAAAGCTTGTATGTTTTATGTTTTTGCTCTTTTACAGCCCGAGGACGTGCTGTGATTTACGAGGGGGGAATGTAGCACCCTGAGGACTCGGCTGCTACAGGGGTATTGCACCTCACTCCAGAGGTGTGGTATTCCACTCCCGGGTAAGGATGGAGTGTGGGACTGAGCTCAGTAGGCTGCATGCACTACATACATCCCATTTCCGGGGGACAGAACTACCGTACTCCCACCAGTATATGTGCAGGTACGACAGCGTCTGTCCCTGGCTGGAGTGGGAGGGGGGTGGAACATCCCAGTAGTGTAGGGGCAGATAGGGGGAGTAGTCTGGGTAAAACTAGGAGCTCATTGGGTGCTAGTCACCTGGGCTCACACATAGAGGGAGTATATATGGTGGGCACCATCTTAGGACAGGGTCTTTTTAGCCTGAGGAGCAGAGCAGAGGAGCTCAGCCAGGAGGGCTGACAGGGAGCTGTGGCTCCGGCTGGGCCCAGCTCCAGAGCCAAGCCTGCAGAGGGAGAGAGGAGAAAAGAAGGACCCAGAGTGAAAGACAAGAAGGGAACCCCAAGACCCCAGAATAAAGACAAAAGGGTGAAGGGTTGGCGAACAAGGGTACCGGATCCCAAGCTGGCAGAGGCCAAAACAAACCTTAGCCAGGAACCGGAGGTCGTGGGCAGGATCTGCCATGACCCTCACCAAATCCACCAGAATGGCACACCGAGCATAGGGTCAGGGAAGCCAGGGAAGGTTCAACCAACAAGAGACCCGAGGGAGCCGGACACAGGTGGATCCCTGGTGGGAACGGCCAGAGAGAGAGAGTCAGAAGGGAGCTCAGGACCACGCTCCGGAATCGCCTGGGGGTTAGCCGAGTCCAGGACCTGGTGGACGCAGCACGGCTCGGGTGGTCACTCAAGGCCAGAGTGACCAAAAGAACACCAGTAAGTAAAAACCCTGAACTGCATCTCCTGACTCTGAGTCTTCTTTCTGCATCATCACAACCCCCATCATCCACACCTGCTGCCCTGAGGCCATACCCCTCCCGTTGGGGGTTATACCATCACTGCTGCACATATACCACCGGCCTCAGCGGACTGCTCTGCAGCGGCGGCTTCAAAGCCGCACTCAACGGGTGGCGTAGTCGATCAAATTAACATCTACTGCCATAGACTGCCACTTAGTTTGACACCCTGGGCACGGACCGGGTCACCCCCATCGAGATCCGGCTCCGGGTATCCCTTGCACATGGCCCAGGGGGCGCGTCATAATGACTCTATATAATAGATAACTCTGTGTGTAATGACTCTATATAATAGATCGCTCTGTGTGTAATGACTCTATATAACAGATCCCTCTGTGTGTAATGACTCTATGTAATAGATCCCTCTGTGTGTAATGGCTCTATATAATAGATCCCTCAGTGTGTAATGACTCTATATAATAGATCCCTCTGTGTGTAGTGACTCTATATAATAGATCACTCTGTGTGTAATGACTCTATATAATAGATCCCTCTGTGTGTAATCACTCTATATAATAGATCACTCTGTGTGTAATGACTCTATATCATAGATCCCTCTGTGTGTAATGACTCTATATAATAGATAACTATGTGTGTAATGAATCTATATAATAGATCCCTCTGCGTGTAATGACTCTATGTAATAGATCCCTCTGCGTGTAATGACTCTATATAATAGATCTCTATGCGTGTAATGACTCTATGTAATAGATCGCTCTGCGTGTAATGACTCTATATAATAGATCCCTCTGCGTGCAATGACTCTATATAATAGATCCCTCTGCGTGCAATGACTCTATATAATAGATCCCTCTGCGTGTAATGACTCTATATAATAGATCCCTCTGTGTAATGACTCTATATAATAAATCCCTCTATCTGTAATGACTCTATATAATAGATCCTTCTGTGTGTAATGACTCTATATAATAGATCCCTCTGTGTGTAATGACTCTATATAATAGATCCCTCTGTGTGTAATGGCTCTATATAATTGATCCCTCTGTGTGTAATGACTCTATATAATAGATCCCTCTGTGTGTAATGGCTCTATATAATAGATCCCTCAGTGTGTAATGACTCTATATAATAGATCCCTCTGTGTGTATTGACTCTATTTAATAGATCACTCTGTGTGTAATGACTCTATATAATAGATCCCTCTGTGTGTAATCACTCTATATAATAGATCACTCTGTGTGTAATGACTCTATATCATAGATCCCTCTGTGTGTAATGACTCTATATAATAGATAACTCTGTGTGTAATGACTCTATATAATAGATCGCTCTTTGTGTAATGACTCTATATAATAGATCCCTCTGTGTGTAATGACTCTGTATAACAGATCCCTCTGTGTGTAATGACTCTATGTAATAGATCCCGCTGTGTGTAATGACTCTATATAATAGATCACTCTGTGTGTAATGACTCTATATCATAGATCACTCTGTGTGTAATGACTCTATATAATAGATCCCTCTGCGTGTAATGACTCTATGTAATTGATCCCTCTGCGTGTAATGACTCTATATAATAGATCCCTCTACGTGTAATGACTCTATGTAATAGATCCCTCTGCGTGTAATGACTCTATATAATAGATCTCTCTGCGTGTAATGACTCTATGTAATAGATCCTTCTGCGTGTAATGACTCTATATAATAGATCCCTCTGCGAGCAATGACTCTATATAATAGATCGCTCTGCGTGTAAAGACTCTGTATAATAGATCCCTCTTTGTGTAATGACTCTATATAATAGATCCCTCTGTGTGTAATGACTCTATATAATAAATCCCTCTGTCTGTAATGACTCTATATAATAGATCGCTCTGTGTGTAATGACTCTATATAATAGATCCCTCTGTGTGTAATGACTCTATATAATAGATCCCTTTGTGTGTAATGGCTCTATATAATTGATCCCTCTGTGTGTAATGACTCTATATAATAGATCCCTCTGTGTGTAATGGCTCTATATAATAGATCCCTCTGTGTGTAATGACTCTATATAATAGATCCCTCTGCGTGTAATAACTCTACATAATAGATCCCTCTGTGTGTATTGACTCTATATAATAGATCACTCTGTGTGTAATGACTCTATATAATAGATCCCTCTGTGTGTAATCACTCTATATAATAGATCACTCTGTGTGTAATGACTCTATATCATAGATCCCTCTGTGTGTAATGACTCTATATAATAGATAACTCTGTGTGTAATGACTCTATATAATAGATCGCTCTTTGTGTAATGACTCTATATAATAGATCCCTCTGTGTGTAATGACTCTGTATAACAGATCCCTCTGTGTGTAATGACTCTATGTAATAGATCCCGCTGTGTGTAATGACTCTATATAATAGATCACTCTGTGTGTAATGACTCTATATCATAGATCACTCTGTGTGTAATGACTCTATATAATAGATCGCTCTGTGTGTAAAGACTCTATATAATAGATCCCTCTGTGTGTAATGACTATATAATAGATCCATCTGCGTGTAATGGCTCTATATAATAGATCTCTCTGCATGTAATGACTCTATATAATAGATCCCTCTGTGTGTAATGACTCTATATAATAGATCCCTCTGCGTGTAATGACTCTATATAATAGAACCCTCTGTGTGTAATGACTCTATATAATAGATCCCTCTGTGTGTAATGACTCTGTATAACAGATCCCTCTGTGTGTAATGACTCTATATAATAGATCCCTCGGCGTGTAATGACTCTATATAATAGATCGCTCTGTGTGTAATGACTCTATAGAATAGATCGCTCTACGTGTAAAGACTCTATATAATAGATCCCTCTGTGTGTAATGACTCTATAGAATAGATCCCTCTGCGTGTAATGACTCTATATAATAGATCCCTCTGTGTGTAATGACTCTATATAATAGATCCCTCTGAGTGTAATGACTCTATATAATAGATCGCTATGTGTGTAATGACTCTATGTAATAGATCCCTCTGCGTGTAATGACTCTATATAATAGATCCCTCTGCGAGCAATGACTCTATATAATAGATCGCTCTGCGTGTAATGACTCTGTATAATAGATCCCTCTTCGTGTAATGACTCTGTATAATAGATCCCTCTGTGTGTAATGACTCTATATAATAAATCCCTCTGTCTGTAATGACTCTATATAATAGATCGCTCTGTGTGTAATGACTCTATATAATAGATACCTCTGTGTGTAATGACTCTATATAATAGATCCCTCTGTGTGTAATGGCTCTATATAATTGATCCCTCTGTGTGTAATGACTCTATATAATAGATCCCTCTGTGTGTAATGGCTCTATATAATAGATCCCTCTGTGTGTAATGACTCTATATAATAGATCCCTCTGTGTGTAATGACTCTATATAATAGATCCCTCTGTGTGTAGTGACTCTATATAATAGATCCCTCTGCGTGTAATGACTCTATATAATAGATCGCTCTGTGTGTAATCACTCTATATAATAGATCACTCTGTGTGTATTGACTCTATATCATAGATCCCTCTGTGTGTAATGACTCTATATAATAGATAACTCTGTGTGTAATGACTCTATATAATAGATCACTCTGTGTGTATTGACTCTATATCATAGATCCCTCTGTGTGTAATGACTCTATATAATAGATAACTCTGTGTGTAATGACTCTATATAATAGATCGCTCTGTGTGTAATGACTCTATATAACAGATCCCTCTGTGTGTAATGACTCTATGTAATAGATCCCGCTGTGTGTAATGACTATATAATAGATCACTCTGTGTGTAATGACTCTATATCATAGATCCCTCTGTGTGTAATGACTCTATATAATAGATCGCTCTGTGTGTAAAGACTCTATATAATAGATCCCTCTGCGTGTAATGACTCTATGTAATTGATCCCTCTGCGTGTAATGACTATATAATAGATCCCTCTGCGTGTAATGACTCTAATGTAATAGATCCCTCTGCGTGTAATGACTCTATATAATAGATCTCTCTGCGTGTAATGACTCCATGTAATAGATCCCTCTGCGTGTAATGACTCTATATAATAGATCCCTCTGCGAGCAATGACTCTATATAATAGATCGCTCTGCGTGTAATGACTCTATATAATAGATCCCTCTTCGTGTAATGACTCTATATAATAGATCCCTCTGTGTGTAATGACTCTATATAATAAATCCCTCTGTCTGTAATGACTCTATATAATAGATCCCTCTGTGTGTAATTACTCTATATAATAGATCCCTCTGTGTGTAATGACTCTATATAATAGATCGCTCTGTGTGTAATGACTCTATATAACAGATCCCTCTGTGTGTAATGACTCTATGTAATAGATCCCGCTGTGTGTAATGACTCTATATAATAGATCACTCTGTGTGTAATGACTCTATATCATAGATCCCTCTGTGTGTAATGACTCTATATAATAGATCGCTCTGTGTGTAAAGACTCTATATAATAGATCCCTCTGCGTGTAATGACTCTATATAATAGATCCCGCTGCGTGTAATGACTCTATATAATAGATCTCTCTGCGTGTAATGACTCTATATAATAGATCCCTCTGTGTGTAATGACTCTATATAATAGATCCCTCTGCGTGTAATGACTCTATATAATAGATCCCTCTGTGTGTAATGACTCTATATAATAGATCCCTCTGCGTGTAATGACTCTATATAATAGATCGCTTTGTGTGTAATGACTCTATAGAATAGATCGCTCTGCGTGTAAAGACTCTATATAATAGATCCCTCTGTGTGTAATGACTCTATAGAATAGATCCCTCTGCGTGTAATGACTCTATATAATAGATCCCTCTGTGTGTAATGACTCTATATAATAGATCCCTCTGTGTGTAATGACTCTATATAATAGATCGCTCTGTGTGTAATGACTCTATGTAATAGATCGCTCTGTGTGTAATGACTCTATATAATAGATCTCTCTGCGTGTAATGACTCTATGTAATAGATCGCTCTGCGTGTAATGACTCTATATAATAGATCCCTCTGTGCGTAATGACTCTATGTAATAGATAGCTCTGCGTGTACTTACTCTATATAATAGATCCCTCTGCGCGTAATGACTCTATGTAATTGATCCCTCTGCGTGTAATGACTATATAATAGATCCCTCTGCGTGTAATGACTCTATGTAATAGATCCCTCTGCGTGTAATGACTCTATATAATAGATCTCTCTGCGTGTAATGACTCTATATAATAGATCCCTCTGTGTGTAATGACTCTATATAATAAATCCCTCTGTCTGTAATGACTCTATATAATAGATCCCTCTGTGTGTAATTACTCTATATAATAGATCCCTCTGTGTGTAATGACTCTATATAATAGATCCCTCTGTGTGTAATGGCTCTATATAATTGATCCCTCTGTGTGTAATGACTCTATATAATAGATCCCTCTGTGTGTAATGGCTCTATATAATAGATCCCTCTGTGTGTATTGACTCTATATAATAGATCCCTCTGCGTGTAATGACTCAATATAATAGATCCCTCTGTGTGTAATGACTCTATATAATAGATCCCTCTGTGTGTAGTGACTCTATATAATAGATCACTCTGTGTGTAATAACTCTATATAATAGATCCCTCTGTGTGTAATCA
Organism: Phyllobates terribilis; assembly: GCF_046119375.1. Taxonomy (NCBI): domain Eukaryota; kingdom Metazoa; phylum Chordata; class Amphibia; order Anura; family Dendrobatidae; genus Phyllobates; species Phyllobates terribilis. Next base: position 195,775,496 of record NW_027362768.1, read on the forward strand.
CTCTATATAATAGATCACTCTGTGTGTAATGACTCTATATCATAGATCCCTCTGTGTGTAATGACTCTATATAATAGATAACTCTGTCTGTAATGACTCTATATAATAGAACGCTCTGTGTGTAATGACTCTATATAACAGATCCCTCTGTGTGTAATGACTCTATCTAATAGATCCCGCGGTGTGTAGTGACTCTATATAATAGATCACACTGTGTGTAATGACTCTATATCATAGATCCCTCTGTGTGTAATGACTCTATATAATAGATCTCTCTGCGTGTAATGACTCTATATAATAGATCGCTCTGTGTGTAATGACTCTATATAATAGATCCCTCTGTGTGTAATGACTCTATATAATAGATCCCTCTGCGTGTAATGACTCTATATAATAGATCCCTCTGTGTGTAATGACTCTATATAATAGATCCCTCTGTGTGTAATGACTCTATATAATAGATCCCTCTGCGTGTAATGATTCTATATAATAGATCTCTCTGCGTGTAATGACTCTATATAATAGATCCCTCTGTGTGTAATGACTCTATAATAGATCCCTCTGCGTGTAATGTCTCTATATAATAGATCGCTCTGTGTGTAATGACTCTATATAATAGATCCCTCTGCGTGTAATGACTCTATATAATAGATAACTCTGTGTGTAATGACTCTATATAATCGATCGCTCTGTGTGTAATGACTCTATATAACAGATCCCTCTGTGTGTAATGACTCTATGTAATAGATCCCGCTGTGTGTAATGACTCTATATAATAGATCACTCTGTGTGTAATGACTCTATATCATAGATCCCTCTGTGTGTAATGACTCTATATAATCGATCGCTCTGTGTGTAAAGACTCTATATAATAGATCCCTCTGTGTGTAATGACTCTATATAATAGATCCCTCTGCGTGTAATGACTCTATATAATAGATCTCTCTGCGTGTAATGACTCTATATAATAGATCCCTCTGTGTGTAATGACTCTATATAATAGATCCCTCTGCGTGTAATGACTCTATATAATAGATCCCTCTGTGTGTAATGACTCTATATAATAGATCCCTCTGCGTGTAATGTCTCTATATAATAGATCGCTCTGTGTGTAATGACTCTATATAATAGATCCCTCTGCGTGTAATGACTCTATATAATAGATCGCTCTGTGTGTAATGACTCTATAGAATAGATCGCTCTGCGTGTAAAGACTCTATATAATAGATCCCTCTGTGTGTAATGACTCTATAGAATAGATCCCTCTGCGTGTAATGACTCTATATAATAGATCCCTCTGTGTGTAATGACTCTATATAATAGATCCCTCTGTGTGTAATGACTCTATATAATAGATCGCTCTGCGTGTAATGACTCTATGTAATAGATCGCTCTGTGTGTAATGACTCTATATAATAGATCTCTCTGCGTGTAATGACTCTATGTAATAGAACGCTCTGCGTGTAATGACTCTATATAATCCCTCTGCGCGTAATGACTCTATATAATAGATCCCTCTGTGTGTAATGACTCTATATAATAGATCCCTCTGCGTGTAATGACTCTATATAATAGATCCCTCTGCGTATAATGACTCTATATAATAGATCCCTCTGCGTGTAATGACTCTATATAATAGATCTCTCAGCGTGTAATGACTCTATATAATAGATCCCTCTGCGTGTAATGACTCTATATAATAGATCCCTCTGCGTTTAATGACTCTATATAATAGATCCCCCTGTGTGTAATGACTCTATATAATAGATCCCTCTGTGTGTAATAACTCTATATAATAGATCACTCTGCGTGTAATGACTCTATATAATAGATCCCTCTTTGTGTAGTGACTCTATATAATAGATCGCTCTGCGTGTAATGACCCTATATAATAGATCCCTCTGTGTGTAGTGACTCTATATAATAGATCGCTCTGTGTGTAATGACTCTATATAATAGATCCCTCTATGTGTAATGACTCTATATAATAGATCCCTCTGTGTGTAATGACTGTATATAATAGATCCCTCTGTGTGTAATGACTCTATATAATAGATCGCTCTGTGTGTAATGACTCTATATAATAGATCCCTCTGTGTGTAATGACTCTATATAATAGATCCCTCTGTGTGAAATGACTCTATATAATAGATCCCTCTGTGTGTAATGACTCTATATAATAGATCCCTCTGTGTGTAATGACTCTATATAATAGATCCCTCTGTGTGTAATGACTCTATATAATAGATCGCTCTGCGTGTAATGACTCTATATAATAGATCCCTCTGTGTGTATTGACTCTATATAATAGATCCCTCTGTGTGTAATGACTCTATATAATAGATCGCTCTGCGTGTAATGACTCTATATAATAGATCCCTCTGTGTGTAATGACTGTATATAATAGATTGCTCTGCGTGTAATGACTCTATATAATAGATCCCTCTGTGTGTATTGACTCTATATTATAGATCCCTCTGTGTGTAATGACTCTATGTAATAGATCCCGCTGTGTGTAATGACTCTATATAATAGATCACTCTGTGTGTAATGACTCTATATCATAGATCCCTCTGTGTGTAATGACTCTATATAATCGATCGCTCTGTGTGTAAAGACTCTATATAATAGATCTCTCTGTGTGTAATGACTCTATATAATAGATCCCTCTGCGTGTAATGACTTTATATAATAGATCTCTCTGCGTGTAATGACTCTATATAATAGATCCCTCTGTGTGTAATGACTCTATATAATAGATCCCTCTGCGTGTAATGACTCTATATAATAGATCCCTCTGTGTGTAATGACTCTATATAATAGATCCCTCTGCGTGTAATGTCTCTATATAATAGATCGCTCTGTGTGTAATGACTCTATATAATAGATCCCTCTGCGTGTAATGACTCTATATAATAGATCGCTCTGTGTGTAATGACTCTATAGAATAGATCGCTCTGCATGTAAAGACTCTATATAATAGATCCCTCTGTGTGTAATGACTCTATAGAATAGATCCCTCTGCGTGTAATGACTCTATATAATAGATCCCTCTGTGTGTAATGACTCTATATAATAGATCCCTCTGTGTGTAATGACTCTATATAATAGATCGCTCTGCGTGTAATGACTCTATGTAATAGATCGCTCTGTGTGTAATGACTCTATATAATAGATCTCTCTGCGTGTAATGACTCTATGTAATAGAACGCTCTGCGTGTAATGACTCTATATAATCCCTCTGCGCGTAATGACTCTATATAATAGATCCCTCTGTGTGTAATGACTCTATATAATAGATCCCTCTGCGTGTAATGACTCTATATAATAGATCCCTCTGCGTATAATGACTCTATATAATAGATCCCTCTGCGTGTAATGACTCTATATAATAGATCTCTCAGCGTGTAATGACTCTATATAATAGATCCCTCTGCGTGTAATGACTCTATATAATAGATCCCTCTGCGTGTAATGACTCTATATAATAGATCCCCCTGTGTGTAATGACTCTATATAATAGATCCCTCTGTGTGTAATAACTCTATATAATAGATCACTCTGCGTGTAATGACTCTATATAATAGATCCCTCTTTGTGTAGTGACTCTATATAATAGATCGCTCTGCGTGTAATGACCCTATATAATAGATCCCTCTGTGTGTAGTGACTCTATATAATAGATCGCTCTGTGTGTAATGACTCTATATAATAGATCCCTCTATGTGTAATGACTCTATATAATAGATCCCTCTGTGTGTAATGACTGTATATAATAGATCCCTCTGTGTGTAATGACTCTATATAATAGATCGCTCTGTGTGTAATGACTCTATATAATAGATCCCTCTGTGTGTAATGACTCTATATAATAGATCCCTCTGTGTGAAATGACTCTATATAATAGATCCCTCTGTGTGTAATGACTCTATATAATAGATCCCTCTGTGTGTAATGACTCTATATAATAGATCCCTCTGTTGTAATGACTCTATATAATAGATCGCTCTGCGTGTAATGACTCTATATAATAGATCCCTCTGTGTGTATTGACTCTATATAATAGATCCCTCTGTGTGTAATGACTCTATATAATAGATCGCTCTGCGTGTAATGACTCTATATAATAGATCCCTCTGTGTGTAATGACTGTATATAATAGATTGCTCTGCGTGTAATGACTCTATATAATAGATCCCTCTGTGTGTATTGACTCTATATTATAGATCCCTCTGTGTGTAATGACTCTATATAATAGATCGCTCTGCGTGTAATGACTCTATATAATAGATCCCTCTGTGTGTAATGACTCTATATAATAGATCGCTCTGCGTGTAATGACTCTATATAATAGATCCCTCTGTGTGTAATGACTCTATATAATAGATCCCTCTGCGTGTAATGACTCTATATAATAGATCGCTCTGTGTGTAATGACTCTATATAATAGATCCCTCTGCGTGTAATGACTCTATATAATAGATCCCTCTGTGTGTAATGACTCTATATAATAGATCCCTCTGTGTGTAATGACTCTATATAATAGATCCCTCTGCGTGTAATGACTCTATATAATAGATCCCTCTGTGTGTAATCACTCTATATAATAGATCCCCCTGTGTGTAATGACTCTATATAATAGATTCCTCTGTGTGTAATGACTCTATATAATAGATCCCTCTGTGTGTAATGACTCTATATAATAGATCCCTCTGTGTGTAATGACTTTATATAATAGACCCCTCTGCGTGTAATGACTCTATATAATAGATCACTCTGTGTGTAATGACTCTATATAATAGATCCCTCTGCGTGTAATGACTATATAATAGATCACTCTGTGTGTAATGATTCTATATAATAGATCACTCTGTGTGTAATGACTCTATATAATAGATCCCTCTGTGTGTAATGACTATATAATAGATTCCTCTGTGTGTAATGATTCTATATAATAGATCACTCTGTGTGTAATGACTCTATATAATAGATCCCTCTGTGTGTAATGACTCTATATAATAGATCCCTCTGTGTGTAATGACTCTATATAATAGATCCCTCTGTGTGTAATGACTCTATATAATAGATCCCTCTGTGTGTAATGACTCTATATAATAGATCCCTCTGTGTGTAATGACTCTATATAATAGATCCCTCTGCGTGTAATGACTCTATATAATAGATTGCTCTGTGTGTAATGACTCTATATAATAGATCCCTCTCTGTGTAATGACTCTATATAATAGATCCCTCTGCGTGTAATGACTCTATATAATAGATCCCTCTGCGTGTAATGACTCTATATAATAGATCCCTCTGCATGTAATGACTCTATATAATAGATCCCTCTGTGTGTAATGACTCTATATAATAGATACCTCTGTGTCATGAAAACAACACCCACTCTTGGTCAGACCTTGCAGCTCTCTGGCGCCCCCTTATCCTGCTGGTCAAACACGGTATTGACAGAGGATAAGCACGTTTGCAGCTGCTCTAATTTATGTCGACTATTGCGGCACGTGATGTGACAGGACGTATATATACCACCAGTTCCTTCCAGGAACGTATATATACCTCCGACCAGCCACCCTCAAACCACAATATCACATAAATACTGGTATACTGCCACCACCGATCGCTTAACAGGTGGATCGGGTACCTGGTAGGTAACGTGAATTAGTGAGTGAGGAACGTGTTTGCTCGACATAGGACAAGAAGAACGAAACTGGTAAATAATTAATGATTTACTCCCAAAAGGAGGGCAGTGTTTACAAAATATATACAAGATATTATAAAGGAGACAATTTACATGTATGCATAAACAGTTATTAAAATAAAAGGGATAAGTAATAGCAAAACCTGCGCCACGAGGTGATGGTCTCAGATTCTGTGGGGGGGACGGCTCCCCGGAAATTAGAGGTGATTCTTCTTACGCCGCGTGATGTGCGTGCGTTCGACATCCCTGAGAAGAATGGGTTGAAAAATGGCCGATCTGGTTTTTAGCAAGCAGCCAAAACTCTGGGGAACACCCCTTCTTTACCTTACAAGGGGGCTCGGCTTTGCGAGCCCACCCGGCTGCAGAAGACCTAAAAAATCCTTCAGATTCCATATCTTGGTGTGGGGGGGTCCCACATCCAAGAGGGAGACATCATCTTGACCGTCACCAATATTCATGAAGATAGATATTAAATATGAAACCTCTATGACGCTCAGACGCTCAGAATCCATTATCTCAGTTCCCGGTCCTTCCTCAGTTATGCAAGTTATACTATTGTAATGGGAAAAAGGTGAGCATTCAAAAAACGTGGTTCCGATGTTTCTGTCAGACCTGTGCGTGATTAAAATTGGCATAAAACGTTTGTACAATTAAACAATGGGATTTTTTGGAGGGATTTTCCGGTTTGTACCAGCGCTTGCCCTGGACTGAGGTTTTATGGCGGGTCATAAAAATTCCTGGTTTGGGGAAAAGCAAAAGTGAGTTCTATGTCTTCACTTATAAACAGATAGGGGGTGGGGTTTTTTTTTTTTCCTTTTTTAAAACATCTCTCATTTTTAAAAACTCGGGCAAAAATACCTTTTGCCTGACACCTCCCCCTTTTTGACTGCGCTATGGAGGTAGGACCTTCTGGTACTCCTCCAAGCGTATGTCTGGAGGCTCCCCTCGCCGGGACAACCCATCGGCATTGCCATGCTCACTGCCCTTGCGGTGTTGAACAGTAAAGTCGTACTGCTGGAGGGTGAGGCTCCAGCGTAACAACCTTCCGTTGGCACCTGACATGGTGTGCAGCCAACTCAGGGGGTTGTGGTCAGTCACGACAGTGAAGGGGCGCCCGTACAAGTAAGGCTGTAAGCGGTTGAGGGCCCATACAATGGCCAGGCACTCCTTCTCTATGGTGGAATAGGCCACTTCCCTCGGCAGCAGTTTCCGGCTTAGGTACAACACGGGGTGTTCTTGGTTCCCCGAGTCGACCTGGCTGAGTACAGCACCGAGGCCAAATTCACTGGCGTCGGTCTGTACTAAGAGTGGCCGTGTGCCGTCGACCGCCTTTAGTACAGGAGAGCTGCTCAGGGCAGTCTTCAAAGCCCTAAAGGCCACCTCGCATTCATCCGTCCATTTGACGGAATGGGGTAGGCTCTTCCTGGTGAGGTCTGTCAAGGGCTTCGCAAGGCTACTATAGTCCTGCACAAAGCGTCTATAGTACCCTGCGGTGCCCAAGAAGGACTGCACCTGCTTCTTGGTCCTGGGGGTGGGCCAGGACACGATAGCGTCCACCTTCCCAGGCTCTGGCTTCAGAGTACCCCCACCTACCCGGTGCCCCAGGTAGTGGACCTCGTTCATGCCCATCTGGCACTTTCCCGGCTTGATGGTCAAGCCCGCCTGGTGAATGCGCCCGAGCACCTGCTGCAGATGCTCGAGGTGATCCTCCCAGGTGGGACTGAAGATGGCAATGTCATCCAGGTACGCTACTGCGTACCTCTCCAGTCCCTGGAGCAGGTGGTTGACCATTCGCTGGAACGTGGCAGGGGCATTTTTCATGCCGAAGGGCATGACCGTGGATTCATACAATCCGAAGGGGGTGATAAAGGCGGACTTCTCCTGGGCCCCGGGGCTCAAGGGAATCTGCCAATATCCCCGACTCAAATCCATAATGGAGAGATAGCTCGCGCTGGCTAACCGCTCCAGCAGCTCCTCAATGCGTGGCATTGGTTGTGCGTCAGAGGCGGTGATAGCGTTGAGCCCCCTGTAGTCCACACAGAACCGGGTGGTCCGGTCCTTCTTAGGCACCAGGACTACAGGTGAGGCCCACGCGCTCTTGGACCGCTTAATCACCCCCAACTGCAGCATCTCCTCGACCTCCTGGCGCATGACATGCTGCACCTCGTCGGAGATTCGATAGGCTGTCCGCCGGAGTGGGGCATGATTCCCGGTGTCCACTTCATGGACCGCCACTTCAGTCCTGCCAGGCAGGTTGGTGAACACTGCTTGGAAGGGTTTCAGCACTGCTTGCATCTGAGACCTCTGGTCTGCGGATAGCAAGTCGCTTAGCTCTACATCCTCTAGGGACCCGCTGGCCTTCGCTTGGGCGAGCATGTCCAAGAGGGGGTCATCCTCCCCATCCTCGGGCAGGTTGCAGACCGGTAGGACGCAGGTTCCACGTTCTTGATGAGCCTTCATCATATTAACGTGAAACGCCTTCCGCCTACCCCGCTCGTGGTCAAGTGTGATCACGTAGGTGACCGGGTTGAGCTGTTGGTGAATGACGTACGGGCCTTCCCAGGCCGCCTGAAGCTTGTCCTTTGGTACGGGGACCAGCACCCACACCTTCTGACCCACCTGGTAGGTCCGTTCTCGGGCGTTCTGGTCGTACCAATGCTTCTGGTCAGCCTGGGCTTGCGCCATGTTGTCATGCACCAACTGCGTCAAGGTCTGCATCTTGTCACGGAAGCGCATGACATACTCCACGATGGACACTCCTGGGGAGCTCGGCTCTTCTTCCCAGAATTCCCTTATCAACCCAAGGGGTCCTCGGACACGCCTGCCATACAGGAGCTCAAAGGGGGAGAACCCCGTCGAGGCCTGTGGAACCTCTCTGTAAGCAAATAGCAGGTGTGGGAGGTAACGCTCCCAGTCGCGACCCTGGGTCTCAACCAGCATTTTTAACATCTGTTTGAGGGTACCGTTGAATCGCTCACACAAACCATTGGTCTGTGGGTGATACGCACTCGATACCAGATGCTGCACCTGCATTTTCTTACATAGGGCCTCCATTAAGCGTGACATGAACTGAGTCCCCTGGTCGGTAAGCATCTCCCTGGGAAATCCTACTCGCGAAAAGATGGCCAAGAGGGCGTCCGCCACCTTATCCGCCCTAATTGAGGACAGGGCTACTGCCTCCGGATACCGGGTAGCATAGTCTACCACGGTAAGGATGAAACGTTTTCCAGAGCTGCTGGGTGTGGCCAGTGGTCCCACAATGTCCACAGCAATCCTCTGGAAAGGCTCCTCTATCACTGGCAAAGAGATCAGGGGGGCTTTGGGGGCCGGCCCTGACTTTCCCACTCTTTGACACGTGGTACAGGAGCGACAGTAGTTCACCACATCTGTCCTCATTTTGGGCCAATAAAAGTGATGAGACAGCCGGGCCTTGGTTTTGCTAACGCCCAAGTGTCCAGCGAGTGGAATTTCATGGGCGATCCGCAACAACTCGTCCCTGAATTGGTAGGGGACGACCAGCTGTCTTTCCCTCAGCCACTCCTGTTGGGGTGTACAGGGAACTGTCTCCCGGTACAACCTCCCTTGGTCCCAGAATACCCTCTCCTTATCAGACTCGGAGGTGGGCTTCTCAGCGAGGCTCCTTAACGTCTCCAGGCTAGCATCTGAGTGCAGAGCTGCCTGAAACTCCTGGCTGGAGGAAGCCAGAAGTGAGGTTAAGGCCACGTCCTCACTAGGACCCTCTGGGACCGGCTCTGGGTCCATACCTGATCCTGTTATTCCTCTGTCCGAGGAGGGTCCAGAAGGCAGGGCGTTACTTGCATTCTGGGCACTCTGACTGCGGGTAACAGCGGCTATATAGGCCGTCTCCCCGGGGAATAACACTGTCTCATTAGCCTGAGAGGCCATGAGAACTACTTCTCCATCATCCTCCATTACCTCAGGCACAGTGCTACGTATGCGGCAGCTACCATCAGCCAGGTCACCTTCTGTTGTGACACTGGTCACTGGCACAGCACCACCTGCTTCATGGTCCTCGCGCCTCTCCCCATTACCCTTGGCACTGACATTTGCTCCTGCTAGGGGATCCTCAGCAACATCACCCCGCAGAGTGACATGGCTGAGTTCTCCTGCACCTTCCAATACAACAACATCATCATCATCATCATCATCATCATCACCATCATCATGTAAAGCATTGACATTCACATTATTAGCATTAACCTTACCAACCGTATCAGATCGGGGAGGGGTGTCAGGGACATAATAAGCAAACATCCTCCCCAAATCAGTTCCCAACAAAACATTTGCAGGTAGGTTTTTGGATACTCCCACTTCCTTCACCCCACTCCCCGCACCCCAATCAATAAAAACCCGGGCCATGGGCAAGGGGCATCGGACGCCCCCAATCCCAGTGACAGTCAGGGTCTTTCCTGGAATAAGCGCTTCAGGGGACACCAGTTCGGGTCGGATGAGGGTTCGTTCGGCCCCAGTGTCCTTGAGGCCTACAGTGAGAGTGTTCCCCACCCTGACAGACTGAAAGTTTTCACAGGCCCTTCCAACCGGCCCTCCCACCAAAAGAACTGAGGCATTAGGCCCTGGGACCTTGGATGGGGGGTTCTTCCTCTGCTTCTCTGGGCAAGTGGCGCTGAGATGACCAGTCTGGTTGCAGGAATAACACCTGCGGGCATCGGATGCAGGCAGGGCCTTGGCAACGGGAAAAAGGCCTCCGGAAGGTCGGCTGGCAGGGGCAGGGATGGTGGTTGATGGCTTACCCCCTTTCCAGCTGGCGACGACCGGCTTCCGCACCTCTGGTCTCCGGTTGGCCTCGTAGGTGTCTGCGATCTGCGCTGCTTTATTGGCATCAGGTGGCTCCCGATCCATCACGAACTGCCGTACCTCAGTCGGACACAGATGCAGGAACTGGTTTTTCACCATCAGGTCCTTTAGCTGCTCAAAGGTGGACGCTGACAGTCCTTGGATCCACTGCTCAAAGTTGATTCTGAGCCCGTCTACCACATCACGGTAGGTGTCCTGTGGTCCACGTTGGAGGGTTCTGAATTTTTTCCGGTAAACCTCCGGAGTCAGCTGGTACTTTTTTATCAGGGCCTGCTTGACGGCCTCATAGTCTCCATCCTGCTCTCGAGGGAGGGAAGCAAACACCTCCAAAGCTTTTCCTCGGAGCCCTGGAGTCAAATATCTTGCCCATTGGTCCATGGGCAGCTGATACTGCCTGCAGGCCTTTTCAAAGCCTCGCAGAAATGTGTCCAAGTCCCCATCCTTTTCCATCACAGGGAAGTGCTCAGGACGAGGTTTAAAGCAGCTGGCACTGTTGGACTCACGGGTCTGCGTAGAGGGCGACTCCTTCTGAATCCGGGCTAGCTCCAGCTGGTGTTGTCGGTCAGCTTGTCGCTCAGCAGCCTCTCGGTCAGCTTGTCGCTCAGCAGCCTCTCGGTCAGCTTGGGCTTGTCGCTCAGCCCGCTCCTGGAATTTCAGGATCAGCTCCAGTCGTCCATCATGATTGTCTGTGGCGAGCTCCTCCAAGACCATCTGCAGGTGGGGGTCCACACTACCCTGGTTGCGGGTATGGCTGGCAATCACTGGTTGGACCCCGGCAGCAGCGCCATCCGGGCCTTGGCTGGCCGCCCCCTCATCAGGGCTCTGCTGTCGGACGGGCTCTGCAGCACCTTGTAACAGTTCAGAAATCATTTGTTCTTTGCTTTTGCCGTGGGGGTCAATGCCTTTGGTTATACATATTCCAGTAAGAGTGTCCTTTTTCTGCTGGTGATACCAGGACTCCCCAACTACGACCATGATCACCAAAATAAAAATAGAAAAGAAAAAGCGAAGAAGGGTAGGGGTAACTGCTACACATACAGTATTGTCTCAGATCTAATAAACACTGAGTTCGATCTTCAAAACTTTTGTGCAAGTTTTTAGTGAGAGGAATGATTGCTCAAACCAGATCACTAATGTCCTATGATCCCACCGCTTGCCACCAATTTGTCATGAAAACAACACCCACTCTTGGGTCAGACCTTGCAGCTCTCTGGCGCCCCCTTATCCTGCTGGTCAAACACGGTATTGACAGAGGATAAGCACGGGTGCAGCTGCTCTAATTTATGTCGACTATTGCGGCACGTGATGTGACAGGACGTATATATACCACCAGTTCCTTCCAGGAACGTATATATACCTCCGACCAGCCACCCTCAAACCACAATATCACATAAATACTGGTATACTGCCACCACCGATCGCTTAACAGGTGGATCGGGTACCTGGTAGGTAACGTGAATTAGTGAGTGAGGAACGTGTTTGCTCGACATAGGACAAGAAGAAAGAAACTGGTAAATAATTAATGATTTACTCCCAAAAGGGGGCAGTGTTTACAAAATATATACAAGATATTATAAAGGAGACAATTTACATGTATGCATAAACAGTTATTAAAATAAAAGGGATAAGTAATAGCAAAACCTGCTTCACAAGGTGATGGTCTCAGATTCTGTGGGGGGGACGGCTCCCCGGAAATTAGAGGTGATTCTTCTTACGACGCGTGATGTGCGTGCGTTCGACGTCCCTGAGAAGAATGGGTTGAAAAATGGCCGATTTGCTTTTTAGCAAGCAGCCAAAACTCTGGGGAACACCCCTTATTTACCTTACAAGGGGGCTCGGCTTTGCGAGCCCACCCGGCTGCAGAAGACCTAAAAAATCCTTCAGATTCCATATCTTGGTGTGGGGGGGTCCCACATCCAAGAGGGAGATATCATCTTGACCGTCACCAATATTCATGAAGATAGATATTAAATATGAAACCTCTATGACGCTCAGAAGCTCAGAATCCATTATCTCAGTTCCCGGTCATTCCTCAGTTATGCAAGTTATACTATTGTAATGGGAAAAAGGTAAGCATTCAAAAAACGTGGTTCCGATGTTTCTGTCAGATCTGTGCGTGATTAAAATTGGCATAAAACGTTTGTACAATTAAACAATGGGATTTTTTTGGAGGGATTTTCCGGTTTGTACCAGCGCTTGCCCTGGACTGAGGTTTTATGGCGGGTCATAAAAATTCCTGGTTTGGGGAAAAGCAAAAGTGAGTTCTATGTCTTCACTTACAAACAGATAGGGGGTGGGGTTTTTTTCCTTTTTTAAAACATCTCTCATTTTTAAAAACTCGGGCAAAAATACCTTTTGCCTGACAATCACTCTGTGTGTAATGACTCTATATCATAGATCCCTCTGCGTGTAATGACTCTATATAATAGATCGCTCTGTGTGTAATGACTCTATATCATAGATCGCTCTGTGTGTAATGACTCTATATAATAGATCGCTCTGTGTGTAATGACTCTGTATAATAGATCCCTCTGTGTGTAATGACTCTATATAATAGATCGCTCTGTGTGTAATGACTCTGTATAATAGATCCTTCTGCGTGTAATGACTCTATATAATAGATCCTTCTGCGTGTAATGACTCTATATAATAGATCCCTCTGTGTGTAATGGCTCTATATAATAGATCCCTCTGTGTGTAATGACTCTATATAATAGATCCCTCTGTGTGTAATGACTCTATATAATAGATCCCTCTGTGTGTAATGACTCTATATAATAGATCCCTCTGCGTGTAATGACTCTATATAATAGATCCCTCTGTGTGTAATGACTCTATATAATAGATCCCTCTGTGTGTAATGACTGTATATAATAGATCCCTCTGTGTGTAATGACTCTGTATAATAGATCCCTCTGTGTGTAATGACTCTATATAATAGATCCTTCTGCGTGTAATGACTCTATATAATAGATCCCTCTGTGTGTAATGACTCTATATAATAGATCTCTCTGTCTGTAATGACTCTATATAATAGATCCCTCTGCGTGTATTGACTCTATATAATAGATCCCTCTGTGTGTAATGACTCTATATAATAGATCCCTGTGTGTAATAACTCTATATAATAGATCCCTCTGTGTGTAATGACTCTATATAATAGATCCCTCTGTGTGTAATGACTCTATATAATAGATCCCTCTGTGTGTAATGACTCTATATAATAGATCCCTCTGCGTGTAATGACTCTATATAATAGATCGCTCTGTGTGTAATGACTCTGTATAATAGATCACTCTGTGTGTAATGACTCTGTATAATAGATCCCTCTGTGTGTAATGACTCTATATAATAGATCGCTCTGTGTGTAATGACTCTGTATAATAGATCGCTCTGTGTGTAATGACTCTGTATAATAGATCCCTCTGCGTGTAATGACTCTATATAATAGATCGCTCTGTGTGTAATGACTCTGTATAATAGATCGCTCTGTGTGTAATGACTCTGTATAATAGATCCCTCTGTGTGTAATGACTCTATATAATAGATCGCTCTGTGTGTAATGACTCTGTATAATAGATCCTTCTGCGTGTAATGACTCTATATAATAGATCCCTCTGTGTGTAATGGCTCTATATAATAGATCCCTCTGTGTGTAATGACTCTATATAATAGATCCCTCTGTGTGTAATGACTCTATATAATAGATCCCTCTGTGTGTAATGACTCTATATAATAGATCCCTCTGCGTGTAATGACTCTATATAATAGATCCCTCTGTGTGTAATGACTCTATATAATAGATCCCTCTGTGTGTAATGACTGTATATAATAGATCCCTCTGTGTGTAATGACTCTGTATAATAGATCCCTCTGTGTGTAATGACTCTATATAATAGATCCTTCTGCGTGTAATGACTCTATATAATAGATCCCTCTGTGTGTAATGACTCTATATAATAGATCCCTCTGTCTGTAATGACTCTATATAATAGATCCCTCTGCGTGTATTGACTCTATATAATAGATCCCTCTGTGTGTAATGACTCTATATAATAGATCCCTGTGTGTAATAACTCTATATAATAGATCCCTCTGTGTGTAATGACTCTATATAATAGATCACTCTGTTTGTAATGACTCTATATAATAGATCACTCTGTGTGTAATGACTCTATATAATAGATCCCTCTGTGTGTAATGACTCTATATAATAGATCACTCTGTTTGTAATGACTCTATATAATAGATCCCTCTGTGTGTAATGACTCTATATAATAGATCCCTCTGTGTGTAATGACACTATATAATAGATCCCTCTGCGTGTAATGACTCTATATAATAGATCGCTCTGTGTGCAATGACTCTATATAATAGATCCCTCTGTGTGTAATGACACTATATAATAGATCCCTCTGCGTGTAATGACTCTATATAATAGATCGCTCTGTGTGCAATGACTCTATATAATAGATCCCTCTGTGTGTAATGACACTATATAATAGATCCCTCTGCGTGTAATGACTCTATATAATAGATCCCTCTGTGTGTAATGACTCTATATAATAGATCACTCTGTGTGTAATGACTCTATATAATAGATCCCTCTGTGTGTAATGACTCTATATAATAGATCACTCTGTTTGTAATGACTCTATATAATAGATCCCTCTGTGTGTAATGACTCTATATAATAGATCCCTCTGTGTGTAATGACACTATATAATAGATCCCTCTGCGTGTAATGACTCTATATAATAGATCCCTCTGTGTGTAATGACTCTATATAATAGATCCCTCTGTGTGTAATGACACTATATAATAGATCGCTCTGTGTGTAATGACTCTATATAATAGATCCCTCTGTGCGTAATGACTCTATATAATAGATCCCTCTGTGTGTAATGACTCTATATAATAGATCCCTCTGTGTGTAATGACTCTATATAATAGATCCCTCTGTGTGTAATGGCTCTATATAATAGATCCCTCTGTGTGTAGTGACTCTATATAATAGATCGCTCTGTGTATAATGACTATATAATAGTTCCCTCTGTGTATAATGACTCTATATAATAGATCCCTCTGCGTGTAATGACTCTATATAATAGATCCCTCTGCGTGTAATAACTCTATATAATAGATCCCTCTGTGTATATTGACTCTATATAATAGATCCCTCTGTGTATAATGACTCTATATAATAGATCCCTCTGTGTGTAATGACTCTATATAGTAGATCCCTCTGCGTGTTATGACTCTATATAATAGATCCCTCTGTGTGTAATGACTCTATATAATGTAGGAGTTTCACTTTTTGTATTGAAGAACTGAAATAAATTAACTTTTTGATGATATTCTAATTTAACGAGATGCACCTGTATGTAATGTATAGAAATTTGATTGTGACTGCAAGACTTTGTAGTCTGAAAACATAGAGACGCATAGCTGTGCATAGGAGCTGCATACATAAAACAGTAGACTATTTTTAAGCAAAATTAGTTGCAAAGTTGTGAATCTTAAATGCACTGGAGAGATAAAAATGTGGTTGCAAAAGTATAAATCCCCCTGACAAGGTGCAGATGAGAGCCTCAGACGCAGCTGCGCACGTTTTTGCACTGAGCCCATCCGGCGTCTCGTGGTTCTTGCGCTGCGTACGTGGCGGCATCGATCTGTTTGTCATTACATTACCCTGATGGATTTCAGCATTAACCATTTAAGAACCTCAGACAGTTTTAATGTCTTTTTTATGGAAATGTTACTGACTTGAAGCAGAAAGATTTATGTGTTCCTCTCCGGGGCTAAATATAGATTTCTTCTTGTTAATGAGCAAAAAAATGTAGTCATCTCCTGAACATTAATGTGAGGAGCGAGAATCCTGCGGCTGTGACCGGAGCCGGCTATGGAGGCAGATGGGGAGGGCGCACCGGTGTGTGCAGCCGCTCCATCGCCTCCGGCAAGGCTCTGGCGCCATCCCCATCCCAGACATTTATGGCATAACCACAGGACACCAGGGGCGCAGCTAGAGACGCTCAGACGTAGCCCCGAGGCCCTGATCCCTGGGTGCCCCATATTGGGCAACTGTCCCAAGCTTCCAGTCACAGCAAATTCAGAACAGTTTCGGGCTGAAAAGCAGCGGGCACATGATGTGGGAGTGTCCCCGAATAATACATGCTGGATGTGATCTCGTGTGGGAGTGTCCCTCCCAGTAATATAGGCTGGATGTGATCTCTTGTGGCAGTGTCCCTCCCAGTAATATAGGCTGGATGTGATATCTTGTGGCAGTGTCCCTCCCAGTAATATAGGCTGGATGTGATCTCGCGTGGGAGAGTACCTCCCAGTACTATAGGCTGGATGTGATATCTTGTGGCAGTGTCCCTCCCAGTAATATAAGTTGGATGTGATCTCTTGTGGCAGTGTCCCTCCCAGTAATATAGGCTGGATGTGATCTCTTGTGGCAGTGTCCCTCCCAGTAATATAGGCTGGATGTGATCTCTTATGGCAGTGTCCCTCCCAGTAACATAGGCTGGATGTGATCTCTTATAGAAGTGTCCCTCCCAGTAATATAGGCTGGATGTGATCTCGTGTGGGAGTGTTGACCCCAGTAATATAGGCTGGATGTGATATCTTGTGGCAGTGTCCCTCCCAGTAATATAGGCTGGATATGATCTCTTATGGCAGTGTCCCTCCCAGTAATATAGGCTGGATGTGATCTCTTGTGTCAGTGTCCCTCCCAGTAATATAGGCTGGATGTGATCTCTTGTAGCAGTGTCCCTCCCAGTAATATAGGCTGGATGTGATCTCTTGTGGCAGTGTATTCCAGTAATATAGGCTGGATGTGATCTCTTGTAGCAGTGTCCCTCCCAGTAATATAGGCTGGATGTGATCTCTTGTAGCAGTGTCCCTCCCAGTAATATAGGCTGGATGTGATCTCTTGTGGCAGTGTCCCTCCCAGTAATATAGGCTGGATGTGATATCTTGTGGCAGTGTCCCTCCCAGTAATATAGGCTGGATGTGATCTCGTGTGGGAGAGTACCTCCCAGTACTATAGGCTGGATGTGATCTCTTGTGGCAGTGTCCCTCCCAGTAATATAGGCTGGATGTGATCTCTTGTGGCAGTGTCCCTCCCAGTAATATAGGCTGGATGTGATCTCTTATGGCAGTGTCCCTCCCAGTAATATAGGCTGGATGTGATCTCTTATAGAAGTGTCCCTCCCAGTAATATTGGCTGGATGTGATCTCGTGTGGGAGTGTTGACCCCAGTAATATAGGCTGGATGTGATATCTTGTGGCAGTGTCCCTCCCAGTAATATAGGCTGGATATGATCTCTTATGGCAGTGTCCCTCCCAGTAATATAGGCTGGATGTGATCTCTTGTGTCAGTGTCCCTCCCAGTAATATAGGCTGGATGTGATCTCTTGTAGCAGTGTCCCTCCCAGTAATATAGGCTGGATGTGATCTCTTGTGGCAGTGTATTCCAGTAATATAGGCTGGATGTGATCTCTTGTAGCAGTGTCCCTCCCAGTAATATAGGCTGGATGTGATCTGTTGTAGCAGTGTCCCTCCCAGTAATATAGGCTGGATGTGATCTCTTGTGGCAGTGTATTCCAGTAATTATAGGCTGGACGTGAGGTTTGTGTGTCCATGATGCTGCTGTCTTTAAAGCGGTTGTTATTGTTACATCACATGAGCCCTGCGCCCAATCAGCGCCGGCTTCACTGTTCCCGCCTTCAGACAAATAAGTAATCAAGAGGACGTCAGGACTGCAGCTGCGGTCTCCCTCCCTATGCATTACTTATACACCCGAAGGCGGTGCCAGCAAAGTCAGCGCTGATTGGACGGAGGGCTCATGTGATATAACAATCTAAGGTGAGCCCCAGGAAAGAGAGTGGTGACAGTACTGGATCGGCACCAGCACGGGAGGTCAGTATACTTGTTTTTATTTTAACGTAGGAAACATTCAGATTGAGAAGGGGTTGTCCTAGTAATGGACAACCTCTTTAATTTCTCATATAGCAGCACAGCTTCTATCCTGCACTTCTTATGTCTTCATGTGCTTCCTTCCTACCTTCAGCCAGTTTTTTTCTGTCCTCCATGAGACCATAGATGCTTTACTTCCTCTCTGACGCGCCCCCTGGGCCAGTGTTGTTTGGGGGATACCCGGAGCCGGATCAGATGGGGGTTGTAGTCTCCGAGTGGCGGTGACCCGGTCCGTGCCCAGGGTGTCAAGCTCAGTGTGTGGCAGTCCTACAGATGTTACTGGATGTTCTTTAATGTCGACTACGCCACCCGTTGATTTGCGGTCACTACGGCCGCCGCTGCAGCAGGGTCCGCTGAGGCTGATGTTGTTTGCGCAGCTGAGTATGGGATGACTCTCCACGGGAGAAGTGTTGCCTCAGGGCAGCTAATGTGGATGATGGTGGTGATGGTGTGAGGGTCCCAGTGCTAGTGGTGCTGGAGCGGCAAGGAATCACAGAGACGTGTGGTGCAGTTTCCAAAGCTTTACTCACAGTTGTTGCTCCGGTCACTTCGGCCAGCAGTGACCGCCCGAGCCGTGCTGCGTCCACCAGGTGAGGGACTCGGTCAACTCCCAAGCAATTCCAGAGTGTGGCTGGAAGCTCCCCTCTCTTCCTTTCTACTGGCCGTCCCCACCAGTGACCCACCTTTGTCCAGCTACCTCGGGCCTTCTGTTGGTGAAACCTCTCTCCGGTCTCCCTGACCCTATGCGGTATGCCTTTCTGGTGGATGTAGTGAGGGGTCGCACCAAGATGTGGTCACGACCTCCGGTTTTGGCTGAGGATTAGTCGCCTCCACCAATTCGGGTTCCGGTACCCTGCTGTGCCAACCCTTCACCCAGTATCTCCTCTGGGAATATGGGGTTCCTTCTGCCTTCGTGTCTCTGGGCCTTTCTTTGTGTTCCTTGCCTCCTTTCTCCTCTGTTTCAGTTCCTTTCTGTTCCTTCTCCTCTCTCTCTCTGCTGCTTCTGGCCTCCACTCTAGGCCTGCGTCTGGAGCTGGGCCCAGACTGAGCCACAGCTCCCTGTCAGCCCTCTCTGGCTGAGCTTCTCTCTTCTTCTCCTCCTCTCTGAACTGAACCCTGATCTAAGATGGTGCCCACCTTATATACCTCCCTCTATGTGTGAGCCCAGGTGACAAGCAACCAATGGGCTCCTACCTATGCCCAGAAACCCACCCCTATCTGCTCCTACACCACTGGGTTTTCCTCCCCCTCCCCACTCCAGCCAGGAACAGAAGCTGTCGTGCCTGCACTCTGTCTAGTGGGAGCACCGTTGGTCTGTTCCTCGGAAATGGGGTGTGTGTGGTGCATGCAGTCTACTGAGCCCCGGTCCACACTCCATCCTTACCCGGGAGTGGAATATCACACCTCTGGTTCGAGGTGCAATACCCCTGTAGCAGCCGAGTCCTCGGGGTGCTACATTCCCCCCTGGTAAATCACAGCACGTCCTCGGGCTGGAAAAGAGCAAAGACAATTTAAAACATACAAATTTTTAAAGTGCACTCATATATAAGACATTAACTTTTCACTCATCCCTTTATGGGAGGTACTCTTTTCTTCTTAACGTTACTGGTATAAAACATTTTTATAAAACATTCTACTAATGCCACTGGAACTCTTTTTGCAAAACACCATATAAAACTTTTGGCATTACTATTTTAGCAGCATATTAAACTTTCCATTATAAGACATTTTCACATAAACATTTTCAAAACATATTCTTGAGCTCTGGCCGCTGTGCAACTTGCGACCACGTAAAGGTGCAACAGTCCATTTTAATTTTGAGGTAGACGTTGCGGTTCCTGTATAAAACCAGTAGGGGGCGATTTAAGAAGCGCAACTATGTACAAGGGTATGGCCGCTCTCAGTCCTCGGCCAGTGGGAATAGGGGAATGGCTGCTCCCAGTCCTCAGCCTGGTAATTTAGGAAGGGGCACACAGGTAACAGTTCACACAATCAACAATTTCACGACAGTTCTTGTACCCCGACGGGTAACTATATACAGTTCCACTTTACCATTCTCTAATAATGGTGTCCTCCTTGTTCTTCCGGGTAATCTTCTGGTCCGTCCGGATCCTCAGTGTATTCCGCGTCTGGGCGGTACCGCAGCTCCTCCTCAGTTAGACGGTGGACATGGAGAGCATACAGTCCCTTTGCGCCCTTGTGCCGGGTGTAGGTGACCACGTCGCCGGGGTACAGGTCACGTCCGTGATGTCCCTCTGGCAGGTGGCTTTCGACGTCCCTTCTCGTGACGAAGACGTCGGTGTCAGCTTCCGGGTCTCTGATGAAGCCCCAGCCATGCTCCAGCTGGAACTTGACTACGGTCCCGGTGGCTCTGGGTCCGCGGATGGCGTGGGTGTCTTGTCGGGCCCTGCGCTTCTGCTCCGCGGTCCTGGCCTGGAGTCGCTGCTCCCTGATGCGCCTCCGCCGCCGCTCTCTCTCATACGTAGCTAGCTGCTGACGGCAGCACTCCAGGCGCTGGGCTTCTTCTGCCTGGGTCTCCTGGGTGAAGCCCATGAGGTTCTCACCAGTGGGGTCCCATGCAAACTGGGCATCCTCCGGCAGGGGTGGAGCGATGTTGGCGGGCTCCGAGGCTGGGATCAAAGGCTCACTCAGGGGTCGCTCTTTCCGGAGACGGGGGTTGGCGAACTCCGGCGGCCATTCAAAGGGTAGCCCGTCCGGGCTGGTATATTGGGCATACAGGTCCGCGCCCAAGGGTGGCACTGTGGGCTTCGGACGGGTGGCAGCGCCCGGGGGCACTCGGCCTTGCGACCAGGCCGGTGGTCGCTTGTTGGTCGCGCCCGGGGGTGGCACCGCCAAGGTAGGGGGCGCTGGTGAGGCAGCGGCGCCCGGGTGTGCTGGGCCTTGCGTCCTGGCCTGTGACGTTTCACGCTGTACGGCGCCAGGGTTCAGAGGGCACAGCGCGGGGCGGGGCGTGACGATGGTGCTTGCTGCCTGAGGCCTAGCTGGTGGCGGTGGAGGCGTGGTGTCAGGTACGGTCCCCGGGGCTTCGGGTCCCGCAACGGAGGGTGAGGGCAGGCTGGTGTTCCCCGGGCTTGGGGTGGTGGCGTCCCCATTACCTGCCTCGGTCTCCGTGGCCTCCTCCGCGGCGTCATCTGCAGCTGCCGGTCCCTCTTCTCCGCGCCCAGTGGTAAGCGCGCTACCCGGTTCCGGCGGGGTCCTCTGCTGGTCGCCTCCGTGCTGCCGGGCCATCTCCTCTCTCCACCCGGCAAACACATCCCGCTGCACCCGGACCATTCTTCTATTCAGATCTTCCAGCGCTGCGCGCGCACGGTCCGGGTCTCTAGGCAGTTGGGCCAGCAGTTCTGTCAGGCTGCAGGGTGGCTCCGCTTGCAGCAGGCTGCGGGCCAGGGTGCTGGTGGAGTTTTCTGCTCCCTCCATCTCCGGGTGAAGCAGGTCCAGACTGATCCAGAGCGCGCCCTGCCCCACAGTTTCCTTTCCTATCCGCCCCCATGGGGTTTGGTCTTGGGGGCATCTGCTGACAATCACCTTCAGGGGCAGCCCCCCCACGTTGATGGACATCTCCATTGCTGCATTCATGGCTGGTGGGGGCGGGCTCCTTCTTTGGCGCCACTCTGGGACCTGGCCCACGATGGGAGGTGGCTTCTTGTTGTCCTTTGGTGCGCACATAATGGCGTCCGCTCTGCCAGGGCGGGAAAAACGGATGAAGATGGCGGGAAACAGTCCAAGATGGCGTCCGATGGCGGGAATCGGCTCCGGATGGCGGGAAACGACTCCGGACAGCGGGAAACTTCTTTTTAAGGTACATGTGCAATTTTCTTCAGGCACGCAATACCCGTTTGTGGCGGGTTGGTAATGATCCTGCCGACTACGCCAAAGTTGACGCGCCCCCTGGGCCAGTGTTGTTTGGGGGATACCCGGAGCCGGATCAGATGGGGGTTGTAGTCTCCGAGTGGCGGTGACCCGGTCCGTGCCCAGGGTGTCAAGCTCAGTGTGTGGCAGTCCTACAGATGTTACTGGATGTTCTTTAGTGTCGACTACGCCACCCGTTGATTTGCGGTCACTACGGCCGCCGCTGCAGCAGGGTCCGCTGAGGCTGATGTTGTTTGCGCAGCTGAGTATGGGATGACTCTCCACGGGAGAAGTGTTGCCTCAGGGCAGCTAATGTGGATGATGGTGGTGATGGTGTGAGGGTCCCAGTGCTAGTGGTGCTGGAGCGGCAAGGAATCACAGAGACGTGTGGTGCAGTTTCCAAAGCTTTACTCACAGTTGTTGCTCCGGTCACTTCGGCCAGCAGTGACCGCCCGAGCCGTGCTGCGTCCACCAGGTGAGGGACTCGGTCAACTCCCAAGCAATTCCAGAGTGTGGCTGGAAGCTCCCCTCTCTTCCTTTCTACTGGCCGTCCCCACCAGTGACCCACCTTTGTCCAGCTTCCTCGGGCCTTCTGTTGGTGAAACCTCTCTCCGGTCTCCCTGACCCTATGCGGTATGCCTTTCTGGTGGATGTAGTGAGGGGTCGCACCAAGATGTGGTCACGACCTCCGGTTTTGGCTGAGGATTAGTCGCCTCCACCAATTCGGGTTCCGGTACCCTGCTGTGCCAACCCTTCACCCAGTATCTCCTCTGGGAATATGGGGTTCCTTCTGCCTTCGTGTCTCTGGGCCTTTCTTTGTGTTCCTTGCCTCCTTTCTCCTCTGTTTCAGTTCCTTTCTGTTCCTTCTCCTCTCTCTCTCTGCTGCTTCTGGCCTCCACTCTAGGCCTGCGTCTGGAGCTGGGCCCAGACTGAGCCACAGCTCCCTGTCAGCCCTCTCTGGCTGAGCTTCTCTCTTCTTCTCCTCCTCTCTGAACTGAACCCTGATCTAAGATGGTGCCCACCTTATATACCTCCCTCTATGTGTGAGCCCAGGTGACAAGCAACCAATGGGCTCCTACCTATGCCCAGAAACCCACCCCTATCTGCTCCTACACCACTGGGTTTTCCTCCCCCTCCCCACTCCAGCCAGGAACAGAAGCTTTCGTGCCTGCACTCTGTCTAGTGGGAGCACCGTTGGTCTGTTCCTCGGAAATGGGGTGTGTGTGGTGCATGCAGTCTACTGAGCCCCGGTCCACACTCCATCCTTACCCGGGAGTGGAATATCACACCTCTGGTTCGAGGTGCAATACCCCTGTAGCAGCCGAGTCCTCGGGGTGCTACATCTCCACATTGTGATCTGTGTACAATCCTCTCCCTGCTGCTATCTCTATCACTGAGCCATCAAAACCAGCAGCAGGAGTTGTGACTGGGTCAGTTCTGCAGTTAGGCAGAAGAAGGACGTACGGACAATCTCATATTTGCAATTATAAAGCAAATGAGCAAATAAAACAGCCGCCCTAATGGTCAAACATAAAGGAACTGTGGACCCCAAATTACATTCCCCAGATAAAACTAACAATATTAAAAAAAATATTGGATTTTTTACCAGAAAGCAAAGACTTGGAGCGAAGTTTATATTTAAGGAATTTATTTGGGGTTAAAAAGTTTTTCAAAACTAATGATTTTATGGAGGCGAAGCGAAGCGCGCTCCTCCAACTCCCACCTGGGCCGGTCCTACTCCCGGATTAGATCACAGCATGTTGCACATGTTGGCTGTTAGAAATATGAGTTGTGATAGTCAGCGGCTCAGGTGGGTGAGGGCCGTGGCGGGATGCAATGATGAGGTGAGTAATGGGGTCCTGTATTTCCTCTGTGCACGGCTTCGTCTCGCGGCGTTCCTCCCCTTGTGTGGTTTGTGAATGGCTTTCCTACAGATCTGAATTGCAGTCGCCGGCCGTTTCCTGAACCTCTAGAGCTTCATCTGGTAATTGGAGCCGACTGCCGCATCTGCTTCATTTCCTGCACCTTGCTGACAAAGTGGCCAGAAGACGCGCAGAACATTCCGCACTTCTGAAAAAGCGGCAACGCCCCGCGCCGCGCCGAGCACAAAGCTTGTATTTCTGTGCAGCAATTTATGTCTCCATAGGGAAGTATTGGATGTAACCTTAAACAGCGCCACATATGGAATTCATGAGATGTAGACCCTGGATATGAGGCCAAGTCTTCCCAAACGAAGGCGGCATCAAAGTCCGAGAATAATTCAGTGAAGACTTTCTCTCCAGAAATGGCCGCTCCCAAGGGATGAAAACTCAGTGATGTGACTGGTGGAACAGACGAATGTGCCGGCACCACAGACCAAGGGGACGATTCATTATTGCATTTGCGCCTATTTTTCGCCCAGTTTTTCCTGTTTTCAGGCTGCTTTTTATTTTGTGCCAAATTCTTCTTTTAAGGACCTGTTATAGTCACGTCTGTTTTTTTTTTTTTACTAATCACCATTGTGGGTATTGATTTTGTAATCCAGATTCATTATTTGTGCCTTTTTTTAAAAACTTGCAAAATTTTTCTGCAAATTTACTCTATTACTCCTCCCTTTAAAGCAATTTTTTTTGCACTTCAGATATGTTTGCACAAATGTTAGCGTTACGCGTGACATTTTGAAAAAGTGGGGAAAAAAGTAAAAGACGAAAATAAAGAGCAATTTTTTTTTTATCTTGCACAAAATTCATGATTGCACTTATGACATATTGAGGGATTTGGTGCAATGTCAACACATATCACAAAACAAAAAAGAAAAGTGACAAAAAAAACGCTAATGATGAATCGGGCCCCAAATCTCCTCGTCGGGGTCCATCGTCGTGTACCGACATCCTGCGAGCGGTGAATTAATCCCATCTGTCAGGATCCCTGGCGGAGCAGGTAGGAGTCTGAAAGGAAGAACAGAGACTGGAAATATCATCAGGAAAGGATTAAGGAGGTGAAGAAAATCTCAGATGTAATTTAGTGAGGTGAGGAAGTGAAGGGGCTTCTCCAGCAAAATCACACAATCCCCAGGAAATATTCATTATCTTCTGGCAAATTGATGAAATTTACATGTTTCGGAAAAAAAAAACATTGCAGTAAAGTCTAACAAATACTTTTTTTTTCTGATCACCCTGATCATCCTAAACATCAAAGACTGCATTACCTGTCATCAGGTTTTCCCAATATAAACTGAAGCCACCACCTTCATTGTCTCCTCTACTATAGTCCAGCTGCCGACATATAAGCCCCCAACCCCACCTGCATGCCTAGATAAATACCTTATAAAACTCCTCCATATGACGGGGTCCGGTCCAATGGGCATCGCTGGTCCTGCTCAGCGGCGCCTCTTTCCCTGCAATCGTCACCCTCCTGCCTTGATTGATGCGGATGACCTTGCACATCTCGCTCCTGCGCAGCTAAAGCACAGACCTGCACAGGTCTGCAGAGCAATGTGCAGTAGGGGCATGTGCCGGCTTTACTTCCGGGTCAATGGTTTTCTCTGCCTCCAGCACATGCACATTACAGGACTTGGAAACATCATCAGTGCATGGTCAACCACAGGCAGGCGGGAGACTTCAGGAGTCCATGGAGAGGCAGCTGGGATGCTGGAAACCGCAGCCAAGTGGGAGAAGTTCAGGAGACACAGACAGGCAGCTGGGATGCTGGAAACCGCAGGCAGGTGGGAGACGTTCAGGAGACCACAGACAGGCAGCTAGGATGCTGGAAACCGCAGGCAGGTGGGATATGTTCAGGAGACCACAGACAGGCAGCTGGGATGCTGGAAACTGCAGGCAGGTGGGAGACGTTCAGGAGACCACAGACAGGCAGCTGGGATGCTGGAAACTGCAGGCAGGTGGGAGAAGTTCAGGAGACCACAGACAGGCAGCTGGGATGCTGGAAACCGCAGGCAGACGGGAGACGTTCAGGAGACCACAGACAGGCAGCTGGGATGCTGGAAACCTTAGGCAGGCGGGAGACGTTCAGAAGACCACGGACAGGATGCAGGGATGCTGGAAACCGCAGGCAGGTGGGAGATGTTCAGGAGACCACAGACAGGCAGCTGGGATGCTGGAAACCGCAGGCAGGTGGGAGAAGTTCAGGAGACCACAGACAGGCAGCTGGGATGCTGGAAACCGCAGGCAGGTGGGAGATGTTCAGGAGACCACAGACAAGCAGCTGGGATGCTGGAAACCGCAGGCAGGCGGCAGATGTTCAGGAGACCACAGACAGGCAGCTGGGATGCTGGAAACCGCAGGCTGGCAGGAGACATCTAGGAGACCACAGACAGCCAGCAGAGCAGGTCAAGATGTACCGAGAAACTCACAGTCTGAGTAGCACCGAAGTCTTAATACCAAGACAAAGGTGTGTGTCTTGGTTTGCCTTATGTAGACCCGGGCGAATGCTCATGACTCGCCCAGGGGGATATGGGGGGGACTCGGTACCCGGGCCTTTACTTCCTTGGGATGTCACGGCAGTCGGCTCCCGGGCCCGTACCCTGGGCTCACTCTTTAAAAAGGGTTTTTTTTGTTAACAGTTTGTCTTGTGACGCCACCTGTGGTTCCCGGTAATGAGTACCGGCGCTGCCGTAGACGTCCGGGGGTGATGGGATGGCAGCTGGGATGTTTCTGCTCCCCACAGGCGGAGCGGGCCCCCGAGGCAGGATTGATGGAATTGCTGGGCGTTGTAGTGCAGGCGCGGTAGCGTGATGGAAATAACCGACAGAGACATGGAGTGCAGTCATCCGAGTTTACTCACAGTTCTTTTTAGGTTCCTCGGGTACACTGTCCAGGTGTCAGACTCCCGCGTCGCACTGCGTTTGCCAGTTAGGGGTTCAGCACTCCTCCAGGTGTATCAGAAGCACTTAATGGGACCCCCTTTCTTTATGTTCCTTCCTTGGCCGACTTCCCACGCTGGGACTTCTCCCTCCTGCCCTGCGCTCCCCACACACAGTCCCGATCGGGTACTCTGAGATCCCTCTGGGCAACCTGGAGTTCCCGGACCTACTTGGTGCCCTTCACGGCGACTAGGGTGAGGCTGTGGCAACTGCCCAATGGAAGTGCAGAAGCCTCCGGTTTTTCCAGCCGAGACCTGGAGTAACACGGCTGGGCCAGGGACTGGTTCCCTTCTTGCGGCCTGATCCCTCTGACTCTTGGCAGATTCGGGCGTACGGGTGCGGTCCTGCACTCACCATACCCCCTGGGATCTCTTCCGTTCCCAGAGCATTCCTCCCTTGATCCCCTCCTCTCCTGGGCCTATCTCACTAGTAGAGATGAGCGTTGTTCTACTCGAACTGTTCGCCAATCTCAAATTCGAGCTGTTTTGGGCGGTGTTCGAGCCGTTCGGCGAACACGAACAATTTGAGAAAAATTCGGCTGTTCGAGGTTATGTTCGATAACTGTTCGTGCACCAAAATCATAACTGGATTTTTTCTCAGTAATGATGAAAATTAATGTTAATACGCAGTTTGAGTGTACAGCGGGGCGGGGGGAGGGGCAGGGGATGGATCTCTGCAGGAACAATGAAGATCTCCATTTTTTTTCTCTTTCCCGCATTTGCAGTGGGGAGGTGCAATCTGTCAGCCTATCAGCAGCGCACACACGGAGCGAAGTGCTTTTTTTCACACAAGCAAGGGCATGTGTCATTGGAAGTGTATGTCACATGTCCTTGCCCTATAAGACCAAGCCATTTTCCCCGTCGCCACCATTTTCTCACTGCTGCAGCTGCGTGTTAGACGGCACCGCTGTTGCTGTGTGCGCTATACCTTGTTAATTTCAAGCCAATTTTCGCACAAATATACAGATAGCTTGGGAGTAGGGAAGAGTTGTGATTGCAGTCCTTTTAAGGACTAGGTTACAGCATTTCCTACGACTTTTATCAGGGAGGTCTGTGCTCTTAAATAGATCGGTTGTGGGAGTAAAGACTAATTGTAATTGGAGTCCTTTTCAGGACTAGGTTACATCAGTTCCTATCAGTTTTTGCCAGGCAGGTCTGTGCCAGTGCTGTGCAAGTTTTTTTCACAGCATTTGGCTGAATCTAGCAAAGCTAATCCTTTTTGGCCTATTGCAGAGTGTGTTAGTCAGTGGAGTAGCCTATCTGTGTTGCAAGATATACCACCTGTGTATAGAATAAAAATTTTTTTACTGCACCTAGTGAAGTAAAATCTTTTGGGCATAGCATCATTCTATTAGTCCATCTATACTGACCTCCATCAGGTTGCAAATTAAAACTAATTTTTATCTGCATCTACAGTACCTCTGAAAAAATATTTGGGCTTCTAGCAGTGTGTGGGACTTGTTCTATTAGTCCATCTATACTGACCTCCATCAGGTTGCAAATTAAAAATAATTTTTTGTCTGCATCTAGCTCTGAAAAAAATATTTGGCCTTCTAGCAGTGTGTGGGACTTTCTCTATTAGTCCATCTATACTGACCTCCATCAGGTTGCAAATTAAAAATAATTTTTATCTGCATCTATCTCTGAAAAAATATTTGGCCTTCTAGCAGTGTGTGGGACTTTCTCTATTAGTCCGTCTATACTGACCTCCATCAGGTTGCAAACTGAATATATTTTTTTCTGCATCTACCTCTGAAAAAATATTGGGCTTCTAGCAGTGTGTGGGTCTTGTTCTATTAATCCATCTATACTGACCTCCATCAGGTTGCAAACTGAATATAATTTTTTTCTGCATCTAGCTCTGAAAAAATATTTGGCCTTCTAGTAGTGTGTCGGACTTTCTCTATTAGTCCATCTATACTGACCTCCATCAGGTTGCAAATTAAAACTAATTTTTATCTGCATCTACACTACCTCTGAAAAAATATTTGGGCTTCTAGCTGTGTGTGGGACTTGTTCTATTAGTCCATCTATACTGACCTCCATCAGGTTGCAAACTGAATATATTTTTTTCTGCATCTACCTCTGAAAAAATATTTGGCCTTCTAGTAGTGTGTCGGACTTTCTCTATTAGTCCATCTATACTGACCTCCATCAGGTTGCAAATTAAAAATAATTTTTATCTGCATCTACAGTACCTCTGAAAAAATATTTGGGCTTCTAGCTGTGTGCGGGACTTGTTGTATTAGTCCATCTATACTGACCTCCATCAGGTTGCAAACTGAATATATTTTTTCTGCATCTACCTCTGAAAAAATATTTGGCCTTCTAGTAGTGTGTCGGACTTTCTCTATTACTCCATCTATACTGACCTCCATCAGGTTGCAAATTAAAACTAATTTTTATCTGCATCTACAGTACCTCTGAAAAAATATTTCGGCTTCTAGCAGTGTGTGGGACTTGTTCTATTAGTCCATCTATACTGACCTCCATCAGGTTGAAAATTAAAACTAATTTTTATCTGCATCTACAGTACCTCTGAAAAAATATTTGGGCTTCTAGCAGTGTGTGGGACTTGTTCTATTAGTCCATCTATACTGACCTCCATCAGGTTGCAAACTGAATATATTTTTTTCTGCATCTACCTTTGAAAAAATATTGGGCTTCTAGCTGTGTGTGGGTCTTGTTCTATTAATCCATCTATACTGACCTCCATCAGGTTGCAAACTGAATATATTTTTTTCTGCATCTACCTCTGAAAAAATATTTGGCCTTCTAGTAGTGTGTCGGACTTTCTCTATTAGTCCATCTATACTGACCTCCATCAGGTTGCAAATTAAAACTAATTTTTATCTGCATCTACAGTACCTCTGAAAAAATATTTGGGCTTCTAGCAGTGTGTGGGACTTGTTCTATTAGTCCATCTATACTGACCTCCATCAGGTTGCAAACTGAATATAGTTTTTTCTGCATCTACCTCTGAAAAAATATTGGGCTTCTAGCTGTGTGTGGGTCTTGTTCTATTAATCCATCTATACTGACCTCCATCAGGTTGCAAACTGAATATATTTTTTTCTGCATCTACCTCTGAAAAAATATTTGGCCTTCTAGTAGTGTGTCGGACTTTCTCTATTAGTCCATCTATACTGACCTCCATCAGGTTGCAAATTAAAACTAATTTTTATCTGCATCTACAGTACCTCTGAAAAAATATTTGGGCTTCTAGCAGTGTGTGGGACTTGTTCTATTAGTCCATCTATACTGACCTCCATCAGGTTGCAAACTGAATATATTTTTTTCTGCATCTACCTCTGAAAAAATATTGGGCTTCTAGCTGTGTGTGGGTCTTGTTCTATTAATCCATCTATACTGACCTCCATCAGGTTGCAAACTGAATATATTTTTTTCTGCATCTACCTCTGAAAAAATATTTGGCCTTCTAGTAGTGTGTCGGACTTTCTCTATTAGTCCATCTATACTGACCTCCATTAGGTTGCAAATTAAAACTAATTTTTATCTGCATCTACAGTACCTCTGAAAAAATATTTGGGCTTCTAGCAGTGTGTGGGACTTGTTCTATTAGTCCATCTATACTGACCTCCATCAGGTTGCAAACTGAATATATTTTTTTCTGCATCTACCTTTGAAAAAATATTGGGCTTCTAGCTGTGTGTGGGTCTTGTTCTATTAATCCATCTATACTGACCTCCATCAGGTTGCAAACTGAATATATTTTTTTCTGCATCTACCTCTGAAAAAATATTTGGCCTTCTAGTAGTGTGTCGGAATTTCTCTATTAGTCCATCTATACTGACCTCCATCAGGTTGCAAATTAAAACTAATTTTTATCTGCATCTACAGTACCTCTGAAAAAATATTTGGGCTTCTAGCAGTGTGTGGGACTTGTTCTATTAGTCCATCTATACTGACCTCCATCAGGTTGCAAACTGAATATAGTTTTTTCTGCATCTACCTCTGAAAAAATATTGGGCTTCTAGCTGTGTGTGGGTCTTGTTCTATTAATCCATCTATACTGACCTCCATCAGGTTGCAAACTGAATATATTTTTTTCTGCATCTACCTCTGAAAAAATATTTGGCCTTCTAGTAGTGTGTCGGACTTTCTCTATTAGTCCATCTATACTGACCTCCATCAGGTTGCAAATTAAAACTAATTTTTATATGCATCTACAGTACCTCTGAAAAAATATTTGGGCTTCTAGCAGTGTGTGGGACTTGTTCTATTAGTCCATCTATACTGACCTCCATCAGGTTGCAAACTGAATATATTTTTTTCTGCATCTACCTCTGAAAAAATATTTGGCCTTCTAGTAGTGTGTCGGACTTTCTCTATTACTCCATCTATACTGACCTCCATCAGGTTGCAAATTAAAACTAATTTTTATCTGCATCTACAGTACCTCTGAAAAAATATTTGGGCTTCTAGCAGTGTGTGGGACTTGTTCTATTAGTCCATCTATACTGACCTCCATCAGGTTGCAAATTAAAACTAATTATTATCTGCATCTACAGTACCTCTGAAAAAATATTTGGGCTTCTAGCAGTGTGTGGGACTTGTTCTATTAGTCCATCTATACTGACCTCCATCAGGTTGCAAATTAAAACTAATTTTTATCTGCATCTACAGTACCTCTGAAAAAATATTTGGGCTTCTAGCAGTGTGTGGGACTTGTTCTATTAGTCCATCTATACTGACCTCCATCAGGTTGCAAACTGAATATATTTTTTTCTGCATCTACCTCTGAAAAAATATTGGGCTTCTAGCTGTGTGTGGGTCTTGTTCTATTAATCCATCTATACTGACCTCCATCAGGTTGCAAACTGAATATATTTTTTTCTGCATCTACCTCTGAAAAAATATTTGGCCTTCTAGTAGTGTGTCGGACTTTCTCTATTAGTCCATCTATACTGACCTCCATCAGGTTGCAAATTAAAACTAATTTTTATCTGCATCTACAGTACCTCTGAAAAAATATTTGGGCTTCTAGCAGTGTGTGGGACTTGTTCTATTAGTCCATCTATACTGACCTCCATCAGGTTGCAAACTGAATATAGTTTTTTCTGCATCTACCTCTGAAAAAATATTGGGCTTCTAGCTGTGTGTGGGTCTTGTTCTATTAATCCATCTATACTGACCTCCATCAGGTTGCAAACTGAATATATTTTTTTCTGCATCTACCTCTGAAAAAATATTTGGCCTTCTAGTAGTGTGTCGGACTTTCTCTATTAGTCCATCTATACTGACCTCCATCAGGTTGCAAATTAAAACTAATTTTTATCTGCATCTACAGTACCTCTGAAAAAATATTTGGGCTTCTAGCAGTGTGTGGGACTTGTTCTATTAGTCCATCTATACTGACCTCCATCAGGTTGCAAACTGAATATATTTTTTTCTGCATCTACCTCTGAAAAAATATTTGGCCTTCTAGTAGTGTGTCGGACTTTCTCTATTACTCCATCTATACTGACCTCCATCAGGTTGCAAATTAAAACTAATTATTATCTGCATCTACAGTACCTCTGAAAAAATATTTGGGCTTCTAGCAGTGTGTGGGACTTGTTCTATTAGTCCATCTATACTGACCTCCATCAGGTTGCAAATTAAAACTAATTTTTATCTGCATCTACAGTACCTCTGAAAAAATATTTGGGCTTCTAGCAGTGTGTGGGACTTGTTCTATTAGTCCATCTATACTGACCTCCATCAGGTTGCAAACTGAATATATTTTTTTCTGCATCTACCTCTGAAAAAATATTGGGCTTCTAGCTGTGTGTGGGTCTTGTTCTATTAATCCATCTATACTGACCTCCATCAGGTTGCAAACTGAATATATTTTTTTCTGCATCTACCTCTGAAAAAATATTTGGCCTTCTAGTAGTGTGTCGGACTTTCTCTATTAGTCCATCTATACTGACCTCCATCAGGTTGCAAATTAAAACTAATTTTTATCTGCATCTACAGTACCTCTGAAAAAATATTTGGGCTTCTAGCAGTGTGTGGGACTTGTTCTATTAGTCCATCTATACTGACCTCCATCAGGTTGCAAACTGAATATATTTTTTTCTGCATCTACCTTTGAAAAAATATTGGGCTTCTAGCTGTTTGTGGGTCTTGTTCTATTAATCCATCTATACTGACCTCCATCAGGTTGCAAACTGAATATATTTTTTTCTGCATCTACCTCTGAAAAAATATTTGGCCTTCTAGTAGTGTGTCGGACTTTCTCTATTAGTCCATCTATACTGACCTCCATCAGGTTGCAAATTAAAACTAATTTTTATCTGCATCTACAGTACCTCTGAAAAAATATTTGGGCTTCTAGCAGTGTGTGGGACTTGTTCTATTAGTCCATCTATACTGACCTCCATCAGGTTGCAAACTGAATATAGTTTTTTCTGCATCTACCTCTGAAAAAATATTGGGCTTCTAGCTGTGTGTGGGTCTTGTTCTATTAATCCATCTATACTGACCTCCATCAGGTTGCAAACTGAATATATTTTTTTCTGCATCTACCTCTGAAAAAATATTTGGCCTTCTAGTAGTGTGTCGGACTTTCTCTATTAGTCCATCTATACTGACCTCCATCAGGTTGCAAATTAAAACTAATTTTTATCTGCATCTACAGTACCTCTGAAAAAATATTTGGGCTTCTAGCAGTGTGTGGGACTTGTTCTTTTAGTCCATCTATACTGACCTACATCAGGTTGCAAACTGAATATATTTTTTTCTGCATCTACCTCTGAAAAAATATTTGGCCTTCTAGTAGTGTGTCGGACTTTCTCTATTACTCCATCTATACTGACCTCCATCAGGTTGCAAATTAAAACTAATTTTTATCTGCATCTACAGTACCTCTGAAAAAATATTTGGGCTTCTAGCAGTGTGTGGGACTTGTTCTATTAGTCCATCTATACTGACCTCCATCAGGTTGCAAATTAAAACTAATTTTTATCTGCATCTACAGTACCTCTGAAAAAATATTTGGGCTTCTAGCAGTGTGTGGGACTTGTTCTATTAGTCCATCTATACTGACCTCCATCAGGTTGCAAACTAAATATATTTTTTTCTGCATCTACCTTTGAAAAAATATTGGGCTTCTAGCTGTGTGTGGGTCTTGTTCTATTAATCCATCTATACTGACCTCCATCAGGTTGCAAACTGAATATATTTTTTTCTGCATCTACCTCTGAAAAAATATTTGGCCTTCTAGTAGTGTGTCGGACTTTCTCTATTAGTCCATCTATACTAACCTCCATCAGGTTGCAAATTAAAACTAATTTTTATCTGCATCTACAGTACCTCTGAAAAAATATTTGGGCTTCTAGCAGTGTGTGGGACTTGTTCTATTAGTCCATCTATACTGACCTCCATCAGGTTGCAAACTGAATATAGTTTTTTCTGCATCTACCTCTGAAAAAATATTGGGCTTCTAGCTGTGTGTGGGTCTTGTTCTATTAATCCATCTATACTGACCTCCATCAGGTTGCAAACTGAATATATTTTTTTCTGCATCTACCTCTGAAAAAATATTTGGCCTTCTAGTAGTGTGTCGGACTTTCTCTATTAGTCCATCTATACTGACCTCCATCAGGTTGCAAATTCAAAATAATTTTTTTCTGCATCTAACCCAGCCAATAGTTTTGGCCTAATACCACAGTTTGGCCACTCAGCTCTGCTCGGTTACCATCCATTGTTTTTTTGTGCAAACAACTCCAGAGTTGTGAATTAGTTAACCACCAAAATGAGTGGAAAAAGGCCTGCTGCTGGTGGAAAGGGGAATAGGCGTGTTGGGAAGGGGAAAAAAGGTTGTGTCCGTGGGGTAGGTGTTAAAGCAACAGTAACATCTGCAGAAGAAAGACCATCTTCCAGCCAAACTAAAATGTCTACTTCTTTTAGCAGACAATGTGATAAGATCCCTTTCTTACGGCCACGCCAATCGCTACAAATTCCAGATGAGGCACAAAAACAGCAGGTGCTTCAACGGATATCAAGTGCTCCTTTAAGTGGGCTCTCCTCCACATCAACTTCAACATCACAAATACTCCAGTCCTCAAAGGTGTCACCCAAATCGCACTTGCTTCCTCACAGCTCCCAAATCTCCAGCTGCCCGTCTGAGTATGAGGTAGAACAGATGGTTGAGTCTGCAGAGCTGTTTACTCATACTATAGCCTGGGAATCAGAGGTCGACTCCAGCGCTTCTGTGAATCCAGACGAGGAAATGATCTGCACTGATGCCCAGAATCTTTATGAGTCGGATCCAGGACCAGACGCAGAAGGTTCTGACCATAATGTAGACCCTCATTCCCAAACTGTAACTCCTGTTGGTGGAGACAATGAGGAAGACGATGATAAGACTCAAATACCTGATTGGAGCGACAACTTTAGTTTTTTGTCAGGGCAGGAACAGGTTGGCTCTGAGGACGACGGGTGTGATAACGCACAGGGTGATGATGATGAGGTCGGAGATCCCACTTACTGTCAACCCACAGTCAGCCAAGAGATGAGGTCAGCAGAGGAGGTGGAGGAAGATGCTAGTGACGACGAGGTCAGGTTGCGCCTTCCTGGACAGAGACGTAGTACTGGAAGCACGTCAACAACTGCATCCTCAAACACAACTCTGCCTCTCACCACAAGTCGTGGTGGCTCTTCAGGTCGCATGGGTGCTAAGCCTTGCATAGCCTGGGCATTTTTTCAGATCGATAAAGATGACCCAACTCGTGTTATCTGTAACATTTGTCAGCAAAAGCTAAGTAGAGGCCAAAAAATACATAGTTTGAGTACTTCATGCATGAACCGGCACATGGACATGAAGCATAAGTTGCAGTGGGAAGCTCAGTGTGCTACAATGCGGCCTAGCCGGCCGGGCCAACCACCGTCTGCCATATCTTGTGCATCCGCGGCCTCTTCATCCTCTGTGACTGGGGGGACAGCAGTCACACCTGTTTTGGGGCGCAGACCTGCCACCTCTTTACCCGCAACAGCCAGCGTGATTGGCAGGTCATCATTTTCTTTGGAGGTGGTAACACCAGCTGGTGTTGAGCGCTGTCCGACATCGATAGCACCACCTTTGGATGAAGGCAACCTAACATGTCCGCCTGCATCTTCCTCACAGACCGGCAGTTTGCCGGGGACACCCTTATCAACCCCGTCTAAGCACAATAGCCAGCCCTCGGTCCCTCAGATGTGGACAAGTAAAAGACCATTTCCTCCTAGCCATGAGAAAGCTAAGAGGTTGAATTTCACCATCTGCAAGCTCTTGGCTACAGAAATGCTGCCTTTCCGCCTGGTGGACACAGAGGATTTTCGAGACCTTATGTCCGTCGCAGTGCCCCAGTACCAGATGCCCAGTCGGCACTACTTCTCAAAGAAAGGTGTGCCTGCGCTCCACCAGCATGTCGCACACAACATCACCGCTTCTTTGAGAAACTCTGTGTGTGACAGGGTGCATTTCACCACAGACACTTGGACGAGTAGGCATGGACAGGGGCGTTACATGTCGCTGACTGGGCACTGGGTAACTATGGTGACAGCAGGACAAGGGGCTGCTGTCCAAGTCTTGCCGTCCCCACGAGTTGTGCGTCAATCCTCTTTATGTCAAAGTTCCTCCACTGCTTCTGCCTCCTCAACCTCCTCTCGGTCTTCCACCTGCACCCAAAGCCTGTCTGGTCATGCCACAAGCTTTCTAACTGCGCAGAAGGGATCCTGCACACCTCCTTACTATGCTGGCAGTAGGGCTCAACGTCATCAGGCGGTTTTTACATTGAAATGTCTGGGAAATGTGAGTCACACAGCTGAGGAGTTGTGGTCAGCTCTGGAGAACCAATTTCATGAATGGTTGTCTCCACTGGACCTGAAACCAGGGAAGGCCGTGTGCGACAATGCTGCAAACCTGGGTGCGGCCCTTCGCCGGGGCAATGTCACACACGTGCCTTGTATGGCTCACGTGTTGAACCTGGTTGTCCAGCAATTTTTAGCCCACTATCCCAGACTAGATGGCCTTCTGCAGAGGGCACGGTCGCTGTGTGCTCACTTCCGCCGTTCGCATCCCGCAGCTCAGCGACTTACATCTCTACAGAAGTCGTTGGGCCTGCCACTTCACCGGCTAAAATGCGATGTGCCTACCCGGTGGAATTCAACTCTGCACATGTTGCAACGACTGTGGCAGCACCGACAAGCCCTGGTGCAATACGTTCTGACGTATAGCCTGGGCCAACGAGATTCAGAGGTGGGGCAAATCACGCTGGAGGAGTGGTCTCAGATCAGGGACCTATGCACCCTTCTGCACAGTTTTGAAATGGCGACGAAGATGTTTAGTGCTGACGATGCCATTATCAGCATGACTATTCCGGTGATTTACATGCTGGAGCACATGTTAAACAGAATTCGGAGTCAGGTGGTGGCACAAGAGGAGGTGGAGGAAGTAGAGGAGGAGGAGTTGTATGCGGAAGGGCTAACATCTGCAAGGTCCAGACGGTCGGCAGCACCAAGGCGGCAGGCATGTGAGGGTGGGGGAGATGGTTTTACCAGGGCGCATGGTAGCAGCCAAACTAGTGAGGAAGGTGCAGGAGCCCAGGAAGAAGTGGAGGACGAACTGATGGAAGACTCATCAGATGAGGGAGACCTTGATCACATTTCTGTTGTGCGAGTGTGACACCCCAGGGGTCTGGTTGCCACAGTGATAGAGATATTATGTCTGAGAGCAGGTGGGAGGTCCTTTGGTCAGGGATCCTGTGCATGCCACACCTCCTGCCCAGTCTTGGGAGGGGAAGAACTTCCCCTGTATAAACCCGGGGCTGAGGCAGGGTGAGTCAGACAAGGAGAGTGGAGAAGAGAAGCAGCATAGGAAACAGCAGAGTTACTAGGAGTCAGGGGCTGGCAGCTACAGAGCTCGCCCTGACTAAGAAGATTCTTTACCGGACCCGGAGTCCGAGGCTGTGGGGACTAACTCCTACCCAGCAGCAGAATCCGTCGGGCAGGGGATTTCAGGTCCTCTGGCCCAGAAGCCCGAAGGCACGGTCACACGCGTGGGACCAGCACCGCCATCGTGGAGCGGAAGCCATTAGAAGGCCCCGAGTCACCGGCCATACGGGTGAGCACCACACGGTACACTCAGGGACGTGGGCTACTTACATCAGCTTCTAGCAAGGTAGCCAGAAGAGTACAGTCAGTTTGGGAGGCCTACAACTACGCCTGGCCAGGGGAGATCCCATCTGCTCAAAGACTGACCAGGCCCCGTTTGCTAGCAAGTACTCCGGGAGGGTCTGTCGTTGTTACCAGTAAAGACCCTGAACTACACCGTACCGTCTCTGAGTGGTTCCTGCTACCCCCATCATCCACGTCGGCTGCCCTGAGGCCATACCCCTCCCGTTGGGGGTTATACTATCACGCTGCACAATCCTACCACCGGCCTCAGCGGTCTGCCCTGCAGCAGCAGCTTCCTGGCTGCACTCAACGGGTGGCGTAGTCATCAACTATTTACTACTAATAGACTGCCGTCTAGTTTGACTCCCTGGGCACGGACCGGGTCACCGCCACGAGATTACAACCCTCCACGGATCCGGCTCCGGGTAAGCTCCCGCGTGCGCACCGCAGCGCGACACAGGCCCAGGGGCGCGTCAACTTTGGCGTAGTCGGCAGGATCTCGTGCCCGCAACCACCGGGTACTGCGTGCCTGAAAAGCAAAGACTGTTCAAACTTACCAGTGGTGAAGGTTTCCCGCCATCCGGCGCCATCTTCTACCTTCTTCCCGCCATCCGCGAAGTTTTCCCGCCATCCGGCGCCATCTTCGACCTTCTTCCCGCCATCCGTGGAGTTTTCCCGCCATTGGACGCCATCTTGAGGACGCCGCGCGGGAAGAAGAGGGGCGTGGACTCCGAAAGCGCGCGAGAACTGAAGCCCCGCCTCACGTCCGGACGTTGCGTAAGGTCCTGGAAGGAGCCCAGCAGACGCCGACGTCACAGGAGCGCGACGGAAGGTCCTCAACCCTGACGATCCACTGCGGAGCCGCGGCCTACGGAAGAGGATCATCGCAAGGTAGGCCACGGTCCACTAGGGGGGAGGAAGATGTCGGATACGGAGGAGAGCTTCACTGCCCCAACCCCCGCCAGCGCTACCGCTGCTGCAGTTATGCCCTTCACCATGCCCTATATCCCGGGAGCAGCTTGGCTACCCCAGTACTCAGGGGAGTCACATACCCTGCATGACTTTAGAGAAAAGCTGGATAGCCTCTTCCAGGTGTACCCCCTCACAGAAGAGCAAAAAGTGAGCATCCTGGTGGCCCAACTAACCGGGGCAGCCAAAAGGGAAGTAAAATCCTGGCCACCTGGGAGGAAGACTGTCGCAGGGATACTAACCCGGCTGAAGGACACCTTTGATACCCGCACCTCAGCCGAGATTAAGCTTAGATTCTACGGGTGCAAGCAGCGAGCGCATGAGAGTATAAGGGACTATGCACTAAACCTACAAGAGGCCCTGAGGGCCATAAAGCAGACCGACCCTGATGGGGTGGGAAACGAGGACAGGCTGTTGACTGAACAATTTATAGAGGGTTTATATTGCAATGCCCACCGAACCCAGTTGCGGGCAATGGCCTTACAGGATCCCCATCTGGACTTTGCACAGTTCAAGGACAGAGCCATCCGGGTGCTCCGAGAACCGGCACCAGGTGGCGTTGTGACCCACAGACGCCCCACTACCACTTACTACCAGGAGGCGGCGCCCTTGTCAGCAGGGCCTGTGGGAGCTGATGCGCAGGCTTTGGACAATGACCCGGCTCCAGACCTACACCATCAGGTCCAAGAGCTAGCTAAGAGCGTTGCTGCGCTAACCCGAACTGTGCAGTCTTTACAGGTTTCCACCCCAGGGAAGATCCAGCTGGCATCCGGACCGGAGGACATCCCGTGGCGTCGACCAAGGAGGACCCCACCGGCCAGAGGAAGACCCAGTGACCGATACAGTGAGGACGGACGACCCATCTGCCGCCGCTGCAATCAACCCGGACATATGGCAAGGTACTGTTCTTTAAACGGGCACAACCTGGGGTAGAGGGCCAACCCCCAGGAAAAAGATCACCAGGCCCATCGAACTGGCGCGACAGATATGTGGGAGGACGTCCAGTCTTGCCTGTGGTACTGGATGGCATTCCCATGAGTGCCCTACTGGACACCGGGTCACAGGTCACCACCATCCCGTACGTGCTCTTCAAGCAGTACTGGAATGACTCGGATATTACCCGCTACCCCGACGACGACTTGAGTATCATCGCCAGCAATGGTCAGCCCGTGCCACAGATCGGATTTAAAGAGGTGACCATCAAAATTGGTAGAGTCGAACTGGCCGCACAGGGACTGATCATTGTAGATATTGATAAACATGAGAGTCACCCAAAAATAACTCTAGGAACTAATGTAATTGAAAATTGTCTTGCAGAGGTGATTTTCCTTTTACAGCAGGTTGCCAAGAATGCCAGCTCCGGCGAGCAGCGGGTGCTCCAGAAAGAGATCCGGGCACTGATGCAACGGCAACAAGTGGAACTCTCCGGCGGTGAGATTGGTAGCGTAAGAATGTGTGACCCTTTTCCTATTGCCATGCCCCCAAAAAGTGAAATGATGATTTGGTGCCGGGCAGCTATTGGTCTGAGAGGTAGAGATTACCAGGCAATGGTAGAACCAGTTTACTCAGACAGTAGGCCCACCATTTTGACAGCACGGGGGGTCGTCAATGTACGCCATGGGAGGGTGCCCGTTCGCATAATAAATATCGGGGAGAGGGAAGTGTACCTGCCCCGGTATGCCACGCTAGCCAAATTATATATCACTAATCAAAATTCTATACAATCTGTGGAACCCTTGCCTCCATCTCACCCGGAGGAAGGTAACGGCTCTAAGAAAGACATGGAGGACTGGTGTCAGCAACTACATCTGGGTACTGACTCCACTCCCTCACATCAGAAACAAGGAGTCTATCGGGTGGTTCAAGAGTATGAGAGAGTGTTTAGTAAACACCCGTTAGACTTCGGGCGAGTCAAGGGGGTAGAACATCGCATCCCCACGGGAGATCATCCTCCCATAAAAGAGAGGTATCGACCCGTACCCCCTGCACATTACCAACACGCCAAGGGGATGCTTAGAGATATGAAGGAGGCTGGGGTAATCCGGGATAGTTGTAGCCCCTGGGCAGCCCCATTAGTTTTAGTCAAAAAGAAAGACAACACCATGAGGATGTGTGTAGATTACCGGAAAATCAACCGTATCACACACAAGGATGCGTACCCCTTACCAAGGATAGAGGAGTCATTGGCTGCTTTAAGATCTGCTAACTTCTTCTCTACCTTGGATCTCACTAGCGGGTACTGGCAGGTTCCTGTAGCAGAGGCGGACCGGGAGAAGACCGCATTCACCACCCCGATGGGACTTAGCGAGTTCACCTGCATGCCGTTCGGACTCTGCAACGCACCAGGAACCTTCCAACGCCTAATGGAGTGTTGTCTGGGCCACAGAAACTTCGAGACGGTCCTGTTGTACCTGGACGATGTCATCGTATATTCCAAGACGTATGAGGACCACCTGAAACACCTGGCGGAAGTGTTCGAGGCTCTGGCGAGTTACGGCCTAAAGGTGAAACCCTCCAAGTGTCACCTCCTGAAACCAAAGGTGCAGTACCTGGGACACGTAGTGAGCGCTGACGGAGTGGCTCCCGACCCTGATAAAATCACCGCAATTAAGGAATGGCCAAGCCCCTCCAGCGTAAAAGAAGTGCGGCAGTTCCTCGGGTTGGTAGGCTACTACCGAAGGTTTATTCCCGGTTTCACCAAAAAGGCAGCACCTATGCAGGACCTCCTGATAGGCCAGTCCCGGAAGGCCAAGAACCAGAAGCCGCCCTTCAAATGGGAAGAGCTGGAAGAAGAGTCCTTCCGCCAGCTGAAGATGGCCCTCACGGGGGACGAAATCCTGGCGTACCCGGATTATAGCCAGCCCTTTATCCTCTACACCGACGCCAGTAACATCGGGCTAGGAGCCGTACTGTCCCAGATCCAGCAGGGGAAGGAACGAGTAATCGCCTACGCCAGCCGAAAACTGCGACCCACCGAAAGGAACCCCGAGAATTACAGCTCATTTAAGTTAGAGTTCCTGGCCGTAGTATGGGCAATCACTGAGCGCTTTAAGCATTACCTCGCTTCTTCCCGGTTCACCGTGTACACGGATAACAACCCGCTGACACACCTGGACACGGCAAGACTCGGTGCCCTGGAGCAGAGGTGGATGGCCCGTCTGTCCAACTACGAGTTCACAATTAAATACCGGGCAGGACGCTCCAATACCAACGCGGACGCCCTGTCCAGGATGCCCAACCTGCCGGACGGAGGAGAAGATCCGGAGGGACTGGAAGAAGTTGAACTCCCTGCGTTCCACCGTCATGGGACTATTCAGTATTCCCACCGGGTAAGGAGTAAGCAGGCTGCTACGTTGAACCCCTTACCCCACTACAACTGGGCGGAAACGCAAGACAGCGACCCTGCCGTCCGACTGGTGAAGGAGATGCTGACTCGGCCGGAGGCTCGCCTTGAACCAGACGCTCCGGAGGAAGCCAAACAACTATGGGCAGAGAAGAGTCGACTGTTCCTTTACAAAGGGAAGTTGTGCCGCAGAATGGTTAACTCCCGGACGCATGAATTACTCTGGCAAGTAGTGGTGCCACGAAGAGACGCAGCCATGGTGATGGAGGCATACCACGACGGAGCTGGACACTTTGGGTGGAAAAAGCTGGAGTTCCTGCTGCGCGAGCGGTTCCACTGGGTAGGCATGAGGGGAACCATCGAGAAGTGGTGCAGAGATTGTGGCCCGTGCAACCTGAGAAGGAAGGACCGAGCCAGCCAGAAGACTCCCCTGCAGTCCATCGTCACCCGGCAACCGTTGGAACTGGTAGCCTTGGATCATGTAAAACTGACCCCAAGCAGAAGTGGCTACGTCTACGCGTTAACCATCGTGGATCATTACTCCCGGTTCTTGGTTGTCGTCCCCGTCAAGGACTTAACGGCTCAAACAGCAGCTAGAGCCTTCCAGCAGCACTTCTGCCGTCCACACGGGTACCCGGACCAAGTGCTGACGGACCAGGGACCTGCCTTTGAAGCGGAGGTCTTTCAGGAATTCTGCAATCTGTATGGCTGCCGGAAGATAAGGACGACACCCTACCATCCGCAGACTAATGGACTTTGTGAAAAAATGAACCAGGTGGTAATGGATCTTCTAAAAACGTTGCCCCTGGAAGAACGCAGTCTGTGGCCTGAAAAGTTGCCCGATCTGGTGGACCTATACAACCACATCCCGGTAGGTTCCACCAACTGTACCCCGGCTTACCCAATGAGGGCAAGACCTGGTAAGTTACCTGTTGACCTGGAAATGGGAGTCCTGACCCCCGAGGACACTTCACCAGAAACAGACTGGGACACAGAGAGGCAGCAGCAGTACCGGAGAGTACAGGAGAGCGTGGAGCGAAGTCTCTGTCAGGCTAGGGAAAGACAAGAGAA
This sequence comes from Phyllobates terribilis, assembly GCF_046119375.1. Lineage (NCBI taxonomy): Eukaryota > Metazoa > Chordata > Amphibia > Anura > Dendrobatidae > Phyllobates > Phyllobates terribilis. The sequence goes on from NW_027362768.1 coordinate 195,819,301, forward strand.
AACTTACAACCAGTATGCTCCCGCTGTTCCCCTGGTACCCGGAGAGCAGGTCTTGAAGAGGAAGAGACGGCTCCACAAGTTGGACGACCAGTGGGAGAAGGACCCGTACACCGTACTGCCCTCAAGCCACGAGAACCCGAAGGTCTGTACCATCAGTAAAGACGGAGGGGAAACCACAGCCATTGTATCCCGGGACCACCTGAAGAAGTGTCCCGAACAACTGAGGAACCCTGAAGAGGAACAAGAAGACCATCGACCCGTGGAAGAAAGGGAAGATATGGTTAGTACCGTGCTCGGGGACTTTCCTCAGTCTTGGACTCAAGTCAATGGTGCAGTTGTGGTACCCGTACTCACCTTCCTCCAACCATCATCCCAAGAACCTACGGAGCAACGGGTAGAGCTGGAAGAACAGCCGGTCCAGGAGGCAGAAGACTCCACACAAGCAGAACAGGAGAATCAACCCTCTGCTTATAGTGAGCCTGCCGTACCCCTAGTGAGACAAAGAGCCGGTAGACAGCTGCCCAGTTTACCCTTGACAGCTCCTACACCCTGTAGTTCAGGGCCAGACAGTCAGCTCCGTAGGTCCACTCGGGCCACTAGAGGCCAGTTACCCGCACGCTGGAGAATTTAAAGTGTATAAATTGTTTTATTTATGTTTTTCTGTGTCTTGTTGCTTGTGTATAATTTTGTGTTTCTAGTTATTTTTAGGAAACCTTGGTGGATTTACCGGGAATCCTTGTATATAGTTGGAGCGTAACCCAGGATGGACTAGAGACTGTTAAGGACTCGGGGTAGGACAGACCCCTACCTGGTTACGTCTCCCTGTGTTGGTGAAATGGACACCTTTGCTTTTCTTCAAAGACTGCATCCGGTTGCGGACACGCCGTAACCATCTTATGTGTTTTTCTTATAGTATTGTTATTGTTATACTTTGTTATGTTTTTCTAAATGTGTTTAGTCCCGGAGTACTAAATTTCACTAGGGGGGAATGTGACACCCCAGGGGTCTGGTTGCCACAGTGATAGAGATATTATGTCTGAGAGCAGGTGGGAGGTCCTTTGGTCAGGGATCCTGTGCATGCCACACCTCCTGCCCAGTCTTGGGAGGGGAAGAACTTCCCCTGTATAAACCCGGGGCTGAGGCAGGGTGAGTCAGACAAGGAGAGTGGAGAAGAGAAGCAGCATAGGAAACAGCAGAGTTACTAGGAGTCAGGGGCTGGCAGCTACAGAGCTCGCCCTGACTAAGAAGATTCTTTACCGGACCCGGAGTCCGAGGCTGTGGGGACTAACTCCTACCCAGCAGCAGAATCCGTCGGGCAGGGGATTTCAGGTCCTCTGGCCCAGAAGCCCGAAGGCACGGTCACACGCGTGGGACCAGCACCGCCATCGTGGAGCGGAAGCCATTAGAAGGCCCCGAGTCACCGGCCATACGGGTGAGCACCACACGGTACACTCAGGGACGTGGGCTACTTACATCAGCTTCTAGCAAGGTAGCCAGAAGAGTACAGTCAGTTTGGGAGGCCTACAACTACGCCTGGCCAGGGGAGATCCCATCTGCTCAAAGACTGACCAGGCCCCGTTTGCTAGCAAGTACTCCGGGAGGGTCTGTCGTTGTTACCAGTAAAGACCCTGAACTACACCGTACCGTCTCTGAGTGGTTCCTGCTACCCCCATCATCCACGTCGGCTGCCCTGAGGCCATACCCCTCCCGTTGGGGGTTATACTATCACGCTGCACAATCCTACCACCGGCCTCAGCGGTCTGCCCTGCAGCAGCAGCTTCCTGGCTGCACTCAACGGGTGGCGTAGTCATCAACTATTTACTACTAATAGACTGCCGTCTAGTTTGACTCCCTGGGCACGGACCGGGTCACCGCCACGAGATTACAACCCTCCACGGATCCGGCTCCGGGTAAGCTCCCGTGTGCGCACCGCAGCGCGACACAGGCCCAGGGGCGCGTCACGAGGTTGGGGGGAGAGGACAGAGGAAGGAAGCATGATTGTTACCTCGCCACCAACACAACAGGGACTTGGTGCTCCTGGATGCGCAACACACATGAGTGCCTTCTTGCTGCACTACCTGCAACATGACCCTCGAATTGTGAGAATTAGAAATAATCCTGACTACTGGGTTGCCACACTGTTAGATCCCCAGTACAAAAGTAAATTTGCAGAAATTATTCCTGCCATAGAAAGGGATGCACGCATGCAGGAGTATCAGCAGAGACTGTTGCAGAATCTTACATGTGCTTTTCCACAAAATACCAGTGGTGCACGTAGTGAATCTCACAGTTCCAACTTGCCAACCGTGGGACCGTCAAGTGTTCAGCACTCAAACCGTAACAGAACCACAGTATCTGCTGGTAACATCAATTTTGCGGAATCATTTCACCACTTTTTTAGCCCATCCTTTGCAAGGCCACAGGAGACAAGAAGTCTGACACATAGTCAACGCCTAGAGACGATGGTACAGGAGTATCTCCAAGTAAACATTGAAGCCACGACTGTGTCACTGGACCCTTGCTCTTTTTGGGCTTCCAATCTGGATAAATGGCCGGAGCTAGCCACTTACGCCTTGGAGATCTTGTCATGCCCCGCAGCCAGCGTTCTGTCTGAACGTGTGTTCAGCGCTGCTGGTGGTGTGCTGACAGATAAGCGCACGCGGCTCTCCACTGATAATGTAGACAGACTCACGTTCATAAAGATGAACAAATCATGGATCCGAAACGACTTTTCTACCCCTGTGTCATCCTGGGGAGAGTAAAAGCTTGATGATTGGTTAAAATCACCCTACCAACCGTTTTAAGCTTTCAAATTACTAATCATGTTTATCTGTATCTTGACTGGAAAATAATTTGGGCTTTGTAGCAGTGTGCAGCACTGATCCTATTAGGCCATCTATAATAAGCTCCACCAGATTTAAAATTAAAAATAATTTTTAGCTGCATCTAGCCCGGAAAATAATTTTGGGGCTCCGAGATGCGCAAGACACATAAGTGCCTTCTTGCTGCACTACCTGCAGCATGACCCTCATATTGTCAGAATTCGAAGTAATCATGACTACTGGGTTGCCACACTCTTAGATCCCCCAAACTTTTCGATCAACCTTTTCATTTTAATAAAGACCAAAAAAATGGTCATTTTTGAAATTATAAGCATTAGCAGGTTGTTAGAAACTGAAATCAAACAGTTTTCAACTCAAAACTTTATTCTAGGTGATGTTACATTTTCACATAGGACCCCCTGTTCGAAAGGAGCTTCTGAACTCTCTCGTCCATTGAATTTGTCAGGTTTTGGATGGTTTCTGCTTCAATTGTTTTGCATGAGGACAGAATACCCTCCCAGAGCTGTTGCTTAGATGTGAACTGCCTCCCGCCATCATAGACACTCCTTTTAATGATGCTCTGTCACGAAAACAACACCCACTCTTGGGTCAGACCTTGCAGCTCTCTGGCGCCCCCTTATCCTGCTGGTCAAACACGGTATTGACAGAGGATAAGCACGGGTGCAGCTGCTCTCATTTATGTCGACTATTGCGGCACGTGATGTGACAGGACGTATATATACCACCAGTTCCTTCCAGGAATGTATATATACCTCCGACCAGCCACCCTCAAACCACAATATCACATAAATACTGGTATACTGCCACCACCGATCGCTTAACAGGTGGATCGGGTACCTGGTAGGTAACGTGAATTAGCGGGTGAGGAACGTGTTTGCTCGACATAGGACAAGAAGAAAGAAACTGGTAAATAATTAATGATTTACTCCCAAAAGGTGGGCAGTGTTTACAAAAGATATACAAGATATTATAAAAGAGACAATTTACATGTATGCATCAACAGTTATTAAAATAAAAGGGATAAGTAATAGCAAAACCTGCTTCACAAGGTGATGGTCTCAGATTCTGTGGGGGGGACGGCTCCCCGGAAATTAGAGGTGATTCTTCTTACGCCGCGTGATGTGCGTGCGTTCGACGTCCCTGAGAAGAATGACCTGAAAATGGCCGATTTGCTTTTTAGTAAGCAGCCAAAACTCTGGGGAACACCCCTTATTTACCTTACAAGGGGGGCTCGGCTTTGCGAGCCCACCCAGCTGCAGAAGACCTAACAGATCCTTCAGATTCCATATCTTGGTGTGGGGGGGTCCCACATCCAAGAGGGAGACATCATCTTGACCGTCACCAATATTCATGAAGATAGATATTAAATATGAAACCTCTATGACGCTCAGAAGCTCAGAATCCATTATCTCAGTTCCCGGTCATTCCTCAGTTATGCAAGTTATACTATTGTAATGGGAAAAAGGTAAGCATTCAAAAAACGTGGTTCCGATGTTTCTGTCAGACCTGTGCGTGATTAAAATTGGCATAAAACGTTTGTACAATTAAACAATGGGATTTTTTGGAGGGATTTTCCGGTTTGTACTAGCGCTTGCCCTGGACTGAGGTTTTATGGCGGGTCATAAAAATTCCTGGTTTGGGGAAAAGCAAAAGTGAGTTTTATGTCTTCACTTACAAACAGATAGGGGGTGGGGTTTTTTTTTTCCTTTTTTAAAACATCTCTCATTTTTAAAAACTCGGGCAAAAATACCTTTTGCCTGACACCTCCCCCTTTTTGACTGCGCTATGGAGGTAGGACCTTCTGGTACTCCTCCAAGCGTATGTCTGGAGGCTCCCCTCGCCGGGACAACCCATCGGCATTGCCATGCTCGCTGCCCCTGCGGTGTTGAACAGTAAAGTCGTACTGCTGGAGGGTGAGGCTCCAGCGTAACAACCTTCCGTTGGCACCTGACATGGTGTGCAGCCAACTCAGGGGGTTGTGGTCAGTCACGACAGTGAAGGGGCGCCCGTACAAGTAAGGCTGTAAGCGGTTGAGGGCCCATACAATGGCCAGGCACTCCTTCTCTATGGTGGAATAGGCCACTTGCCTCGGCAGCAGTTTCCGGCTTAGGTACAACACGGGGTGTTCTTGGTTCCCCGAGTCGACCTGGCTGAGTACAGCACCGAGGCCAAATTCACTGGCGTCGGTCTGTACTAAGAGTGGCCGTGTGCCGTCGACCGCCTTTAGTACAGGAGAGCTGCTCAGGGCAGTCTTCAAAGCCCTAAAGGCCACCTCGCATTCATCCGTCCATTTGACGGAATGGGGTAGGCTCTTCCTGGTGAGGTCTGTCAAGGGCTTCGCAAGGCTACTATAGTCCTGCACAAAGCGTCTATAGTACCCTGCGGTGCCCAAGAAGGACTGCACCTGCTTCTTGGTCCTGGGGGTGGGCCAGGACACGATAGCGTCCACCTTCCCAGGCTCTGGCTTCAGAGTACCCCCACCTACCCGGTGCCCCAGGTAGTGGACCTCGTTCATGCCCATCTGGCACTTTCCCGGCTTGATGGTCAAGCCCGCCTGGTGAATGCGCCCGAGCACCTGCTGCAGATGCTCGAGGTGATCCTCCCAGGTGGGACTGAAGATGGCAATGTCATCCAGGTACGCTACTGCGTACCTCTCCAGTCCCTGGAGCAGGTGGTTGACCATTCGCTGGAACGTGGCAGGGGCATTTTTCATGCCGAAGGGCATGACCGTGGATTCATACAATCCGAAGGGGGTGATAAAGGCGGACTTCTCCTGAGCCCCGGGGCTCAAGGGAATCTGCCAATATCCCCGACTCAAATCCATAATGGAGAGATAGCTCGCGCTGGCTAACCGCTCCAGCAGCTCCTCAATGCGTGGCATTGGTTGTGCGTCAGAGGCGGTGATAGCGTTGAGCCCCCTGTAGTCCACACAGAACCGGGTGGTCCGGTCCTTCTTAGGCACCAGGACTACAGGTGAGGCCCACGCGCTCTTGGACCGCTTAATCACCCCCAACTGCAGCATCTCCTCGACCTCCTGGCGCATGACATGCTGCACCTCGTCGGAGATTCGATAGGCTGTCCGCCGGAGTGGGGCATGATTCCCGGTGTCCACTTCATGGACCGCCACTTCAGTCCTGCCAGGCAGGTTGGTGAACACTGCTTGGAATGGTTTCAGCACTGCTTGCATCTGAGACCTCTGGTCTGCGGATAGCAAGTCGCTTAGCTCTACATCCTCTAGGGACCCGCTGGCCTTTGCTTGGGCGAGCATGTCCAAGAGGGGGTCATCCTCCCCATCCTCGGGCAGGTTGCAGACCGGTAGGACGCAGGTTCCACGTTCTTGATGAGCCTTCATCATATTAACGTGAAACGCCTTCCGCCTACCCCGCTCGTGGTCAAGGGTGATCACGTAGGAGACCGGGTTGAGCTGTTGGTGAATGACGTACGGGCCTTCCCAGGCCGCCTGAAGCTTGTCCTTTGGTACGGGGACCAGCACCCACACCTTCTGACCCACCTGGTAGGTCCGTTCTCGGGCGTTCTGGTCGTACCAATGCTTCTGGTCAGCCTGGGCTTGCGCCATGTTGTCATGCACCAACTGCGTCAAGGTCTGCATCTTGTCACGGAAGCGCATGACATACTCCACGATGGACACTCCTGGGGAGCTCGGCTCTTCTTCCCAGAATTCCCTTATCAACCCAAGGGGTCCTCGGACACGCCTGCCATACAGGAGCTCAAAGGGGGAGAACCCCGTCGAGGCCTGTGGAACCTCTCTGTAAGCAAATAGCAGGTGTGGGAGGTAACGCTCCCAGTCGCGACCCTGGGTCTCAACCAGCATTTTTAACATCTGTTTGAGGGTACCGTTGAATCGCTCACACAAACCATTGGTCTGTGGGTGATACGCACTCGATACCAGATGCTGCACCTGCATTTTCTTACATAGGGCCTCCATTAAGCGTGACATGAACTGAGTCCCCTGGTCGGTAAGCATCTCCCTGGGAAATCCTACTCGCGAAAAGATGGCCAAGAGGGCGTCCGCCACCTTATCCGCCCTAATTGAGGACAGGGCTACTGCCTCCGGATACCGGGTAGCATAGTCTACCACGGTAAGGATGAATCGTTTTCCAGAGCTGCTGGGTATGGCCAGTGGTCCCACAATGTCCACAGCAATCCTCTGGAAAGGCTCCTCTATCACTGGCAAAGAGATCAGGGGGGCTTTGGGGGCCGGCCCTGACTTTCCCACTCTTTGACACGTGGTACAGGAGCGACAGTAGTTCACCACATCTGTCCTCATTTTGGGCCAATAAAAGTGATGAGACAGCCGGGCCTTGGTTTTGCTAACCCCCAAGTGTCCAGCGAGTGGAATTTCATGGGCGATCCGCAACAACTCGTCCCTGAATTGGTAGGGGACGACCAGCTGTCTTTCCCTCAGCCACTCCTGTTGGGGTGTACAGGGAACTGTCTCCCGGTACAACCTCCCTTGGTCCCAGAATACCCTCTCCTTATCCGACTCGGAGGTGGGTTTCTCCGCGAGGCTCCTTAACGTCTCCAGACTATCATCTGAGTGCAGAGCTGCCTGAAACTCCTGGCTGGAGGAAGCCAGAAGTGAGGTTAAGGCCACGTCCTCACTGGGACCCTCTGGGACCGGCTCTGGGTCCATACCTGATCCTGTTATTCCTCTGTCCGAGGAGGGTCCAGAAGGCAGGGCGTTACTTGCATTCTGGGCACTCTGACTGCGGGTAACAGCGGCTATATAGGCCGTCTCCCCGGGGAATAACACCGTCTCATTAGCCTGAGAGGCCATGAGAACTACTTCTCCATCATCCTCCATTACCTCAGGCACAGTGCTACGTATGCGGCAGCTACCATCAGCCAGGTCACCTTCTGTTGTGACACTGGTCACTGGCACAGCACCACCTGCTTCATGGTCCTCGTGCCTCTCCCCATTACCCTTGGCACTGACATTTGCTCCTGCTAGGGGATCCTCAGCAACATCACCCCGCAGAGTGACATGGCTGAGTTCTCCTGCACCTTCAAATACAACAACAACATCATCATCATCATCATCATCATCATCACCATCATCATGTAAAGCATTGACATTCACATTATTAGCATTAACCTTACCAACCGTATCAGATCGGGGAGGGGTGTCAGGGACATAATAAGCAAACATCCTCCCCAAATCAGTTCCCAACAAAACATTTGCAGGTAGGTTTTTGGATACTCCCACTTCCTTCACCCCACTCCCCGCACCCCAATCAATAAAAACCCGGGCCATGGGCAAGGGGCATCGGACGCCCCCAATCCCAGTGACAGTCAGGGTCTTTCCTGGAATAAGCGCTTCAGGGGACACCAGTTCGGGTCGGATGAGGGTTCGTTCGGCCCCAGTGTCCTTGAGGCCTACAGTGAGAGTGTCCCCCACCCTGACAGACTGAAAGTTTTCACAGGCCCTCCCAACCGGCCCACCCACCAAAAGAACTGAAGCATTAGGCCCTGGGGCCTTGGATGGGGGGTTCTTCCTCTGCTTCTCTGGGCAAGTGGCGCTGAGATGACCAGTCTGGTTGCAGGAATAACACCTGCGGGCATCGGATGCAGGCAGGGCCTTGGCAACGGGAAAAAGGCCTCCGGAAGGTCGGCTGGCAGGGGCAGGGATGGTGGTTGATGGCTTACCCCCTTTCCAGCTGGCGACGACCGGCTTCCGCACCTCTGGTCTCCGGTTGGCCTCGTAGGTGTCTGCGATCTGCGCTGCTTTATTGGCATCAGGTGGCTCCCGATCCATCACGAACTGCCGTACCTCAGTCGGACACAGATGCAGGAACTGGTCTTTCACCATCAGGTCCTTTAGCTGCTCAAAGGTGGTCGCTGACAGTCCTTGGATCCACTGCTCAAAGTTGGTTCTGAGCCCGTCTAACACATCGCTGTAGGTGTCATGTGGTCCACGTTGGAGGGTTCTGAATTTTTTCCGGTAAACCTCCGGAGTCAGCTGGTACTTTTTTATCAGGGCCTGCTTGACGGCCCCATAGTCTCCATCCTGCTCTCGAGGGAGGGAAGCAAACACCTCTAAAGCTTTTCCTCTGAGCCCTGGAGTCAAATATCTTGCCCATTGGTCGATGGGCAGCTGATACTGCCTGCAGGCCTTTTCAAAACCTCGCAGAAATGTGTCCAAGTCCCCATCCTTTTCCATCACAGGGAAGTGCTCAGGACGAGGTTTAAAGCAGCTGGCACTGTTGGACTCACGGGTCTGCGTAGAGGGCGACTCCTTCTGAATCCGGGCTAGCTCCAGCTGGTGTTGTCGGTCAGCTTGTCGCTCAGCAGCCTCTCGGTCAGCTTGTCGCTCAGCAGCCTCTCGGTCAGCTTGTCGCTCAGCAGCCTCTCGGTCAGCTTGGGCTTGTCGCTCAGCCCGCTCCTGGAATTTCAGGATCAGCTCCAGTCGTCCATCATGATTGTCTGTGGCGAGCTCCTCCAAGGCCATCTGCAGGTGGGGGTCCACACTACCCTGGTTGCGGGTATGGCTGGCAATCACAGGTTGGACCCCTGCAGCAGCGCCATCCGGGCCTTGGCTGGCCGCCCCCTCATCAGGGCTCTGCTGTCGGACGGGCTCTGCAGCACCTTGTAACAGTTCAGAAATCATTTGTTCTTTGCTTTTGCCGAGGGGGTCAATGCCTTTGATTATACATATTCCAGTAAGAGTGTCCTTTTTCTGCTGGTGATACCAGGACTCCCCAACTACGACCATGATCACCAAAATAAAAATAGAAAAGAAAAAGCGAAGAAGGGTAGGGGTAACTGCTACACATACAGTATTGTCTCAGATCTAATAAACACTGAGTTCGATCTTCAAAACTTTTGTGCAAGTTTTTAGTGAGAGGAATGATTGCTCAAACCAGATCACTAATGTCCTATGATCCCACCGCTGCCACCAATTTGTCACGAAAACAACACCCACTCTTGGGTCAGACCTTGCAGCTCTCTGGCGCCCCCTTATCCTGCTGGTCAAACACGGTATTGACAGAGGATAAGCACGGGTGCAGCTGCTCTCATTTATGTCGACTATTGCGGCACGTGATGTGACAGGACGTATATATACCACCAGTTCCTTCCAGGAATGTATATATACCTCCGACCAGCCACCCTCAAACCACAATATCACATAAATACTGGTATACTGCCACCACCGATCGCTTAACAGGTGGATCGGGTACCTGGTAGGTAACGTGAATTAGCGGGTGAGGAACGTGTTTGCTCGACATAGGACAAGAAGAAAGAAACTGGTAAATAATTTATGATTTACTCCCAAAAGGTGGGCAGTGTTTACAAAATATATACAAGATATTATAAAAGAGACAATTTACATGTATGCATCAACAGTTATTAAAATAAAAGGGATAAGTAATAGCAAAACCTGCTTCACAAGGTGATGGTCTCAGATTCTGTGGGGGGGACGGCTCCCCGGAAATTAGAGGTGATTCTTCTTACGCCGCGTGATGTGCGTGCGTTCGACGTCCCTGAGAAGAATGACCTGAAAATGGCCGATTTGCTTTTTAGTAAGCAGCCAAAACTCTGGGGAACACCCCTTATTTACCTTACAAGGGGGGCTCGGCTTTGCGAGCCCACCCAGCTGCAGAAGACCTAACAGATCCTTCAGATTCCATATCTTGGTGTGGGGGGGTCCCACATCCAAGAGGGAGACATCATCTTGACCGTCACCAATATTCATGAAGATAGATATTAAATATGAAACCTCTATGACGCTCAGAAGCTCAGAATCCATTATCTCAGTTCCCGGTCATTCCTCAGTTATGCAAGTTATACTATTGTAATGGGAAAAAGGTGAGCATTCAAAAAACGTGGTTCCGATGTTTCTGTCAGACCTGTGCGTGATTAAAATTGGCATAAAACGTTTGTACAATTAAACAATGGGATTTTTTGGAGGGATTTTCCGGTTTGTACTAGCGCTTGCCCTGGACTGAGGTTTTATGGCGGGTCATAAAAATTCCTGGTTTGGGGAAAAGCAAAAGTGAGTTCTATGTCTTCACTTACAAACAGATAGGGGGTGGGGTTTTTTTTTTCCTTTTTTAAAACATCTCTCATTTTTAAAAACTCGGGCAAAAATACCTTTTGCCTGACATGCTCCAAAGGTTCTGAATGGGGTAGAGGTCAGGGGAGCATGGGGGTCACACCATAAGTTTGTCCCCTTTTATGCCCATATCAGCCAGAGATGCAGATGTTTTATGTGCAGCATGAGATGGTGCATTATCATGCAGAAAAATGATCTTGCTGTGAAATACACGGTTCTTCTTCTTGAACCATGGCAGGAAGTGCTGTTTGAGAAAATCCACATACATTATGGAGTTCATCTTTAGCGCCTTCAGGGATCCTAAAGGGGCCGACAATCTCTCTCCCCATGATTCCAGCCCAAAACATTACTCCACCTCCTCCTTGTTGGCGCTGTAGCCGTGTTTGCGTGGGGTGTCCATCAACCAGCCATCCTCCACTCCAACCATCTGGACCATCGAGCGCTGCACGGCACTCATCCGTGAACAAAACAGTTTTGAAATCAGTCTTCATGTAATGTTTGGCCCACTGGAGCCGTTTCTGCTTGTGTGAAGTGGATAGAGGAGGTCGACAGGATGGCGTATGCACAGCTGCAAACCTCTGAAGGACCCTGCATCTTGTTGTTCGGGGGACGTTGGAGGCACAAGCAGCTTCAAAAACTTGTCTGCTGCTATGACAAGGCTTTTTTGCCGCTGCTCTTTCAACCTGACGTAATTGCCTGTAGGAAAGAGTCCTCAATTTGCCCTTATCAGCACGCACACGTGTGTACTGTGAATCAGCTACATACTTCTTGATTGCCAAGACACTTCATCCTGATCATCGCACAATGTTGATTGTAGTCATGCCTTGACCTAAACACTCCACAATTTGTTGCTTCTCAGCAGCCGACACATCCTTTTTCTTTCCCATTTTGGCAGAAAATGTAGGCTGCTTAATAATGTGAGACAGCCTTCTTAAGTAGTCTTGCCTTTCATTGGACACACCTGCCAAACTAATTAGCACAGGTGTCTGCAATTGCTTATAGTGATATAAAGAGCCCTGACACACATCACCATCAATGAGTTTAACTGACAAACAAATTCTTCCCTTATCACTCCTAAACACTTTTTGCATAATAATTTGGAACGCGGTGTACATGTGCTTTTCCACAAAACACCAGTGGTTCACGTAGTGAATCTTACAGTTCTAACTTGCCAACCGTGGTCTGTATGGAGTTGTTCAATAAAGGGCCCAAAATTAAGATAACATAGATGGGAGAGGTCTCTATGAATAGGAATTCCTAAGTATTTGATACCCTGTGAGGGCCAGGCAAAGGGAAAGTTGGACTGGATGGAATCCTATATGGATTTGGGGAGGGAGACATCGAGGGCCTCAGACTTCGCTGCATTGATTTTAAAATTTTACCATGTAACAAAGTGATCTATTTCAGCCATAACAGCAGGGATGGATATATGTGATTGAGTGATATATACTAGGACATCATCAGCAAATAGAGAGCACTTGTACTCGGTGCCTCCCACCTCAATCCACCTAATATTGGGGTTATGGCGAATTGATGAGAGCAGGTGCTCCGTCACTAGGATGTATAAGAGAGGGGACAGAGGACATCCCTGCCTTGTCCCATTGGTGATTGTGAAAGGTGATGAAAATGTTCTGACGCACCCCCTGGGCCTTGGGACACCCGGAGCCGGACCCTTTTTGGTGGATGCTGGTGGTTGTAGTCTTCGTGGCGGCGACCCGGTTCCGTGGCTCAGGGCGGTCAAACCAGTGGCGGAACTATTTATGTGGTTTTGATGTTTAAATGTCCGACTACGCCACCCGTGGATTGCGGTCAGAGTGAACTGTTGCTACAGGGCAGACCGCTGAGGCTGGTGTTGTGGGTGCAGCAGAGCGTAGCATAACTCCCCACGGGAGGAGTATAGCCTCAGGGCAGTGTATGCGGAGGATGGGGGTGATGGTGCAGGGCAGCAGCAGTAACGACACGGAGTCAGTGATGCAGTTCAGGGCCTTTACTCACAGTTCTTATTATCCAGACCACGTCTGCAGGTAACGGCTGCCCACGTCGTACTGTGCTCACCAGGTGAGGGGCTCAGACAACTCCCAGATAACTTTGGAGCACTTCACAGGACCCCCTTTGTGTGTCCTTTGTCTGGCCTTTCTTACCAACACTTCTGTCCGGCTGCCTCGGGCCTCCTCTTGGTAAACTTGGTGCCAGTTTCCCTGACCCTATGTGGTGCCTTCCTAGCGGGTGTAGCGAGGGGCTGCGCCACATAAAATGTCAGAGCCTCCGGTTTCTAGCTGAGGGTCGTTTCCTGCCTCCACTAGTTCGGGGACCGGTCTCCCCCTTTGGCCTGACCCCTCCACGCAGGTGGATTCGGGCGTGCGGTGGCGACTCGCCCGTCCGCACCCCTGGGATCCCTTCATTCCTCGTTCCTGGAGCCTTCTCTGCTCCTCTTCCTTCCTTCTCCCTCTTCCAGGCCTGGGCCTCTGTTACTAGGCCCGCCTCCGGAGCAGAGCTCATGCAGAGCCCCTGCTCCCTGCCACTTCTGCTCAGACTTCTCTGCACTGAACTAAGATGGTGCCCAGCTTTTATACTCCCTTCTCAATGCACCCAGGAACTGCTTCCTCCCTGCTCCTGCACTACAGGGTTCCCCTTCCTCAGTGTTCCCTCCCCCCACTCCAGCCAGGGACAGGGACTGTCGTGCCCATCTCAGGGGCATATTGGTCGCCCTGCCCCACGGCAATGTGGTGTAATGCATGCAGGTGTCGGGTCCTGATCCACACTCCATCCTTACCTGAGAGTGAGATATCACACCTCTGGGTGAGGTGCAATACGTCTGTAGCAACCGAGCCCTCAGGGTGCTACAGTTCCATTTATCTTCAGCCTAGGTGACGTATTGCGATACAGGGCCGTGATTTTGGCTATAAAAGGGTCCCCTAGACCCCTACCCCAAGCTTTTTAAGAGAATCATATATGGCGTGCCAGGAGACTCTATGGAATGCTTTCTCAGCATCCAACGAGAGTATCTAATTACAAATTTTTAACTGCATCTAGCCCAGGAAATACTTTGTGCCTAGTAGCAGTGTCTGCTAGTCAGCGGATTATCCCGGCTGTTAAGCAAGCTACACCACCTGTAGTTTAGACACTTAATTTTTTCAAAGGAAATGCTTCGGGACCATGGGATACTCAGTGAAGAGCATCAGGAGGCACCCCAAGGCATAGGGGCTGGGACTGGCAGTAGGATGCCTTGCGGTGGACAGCCGAGCTCGATCCTTATAAAAGCTTTTTAACTGCAGCAGCTTTAGTGGACGCTACTGGAGCTGGAATTACGCGGCTGCTGGCATGAGACTTGCCCTCCAATAGATCCTTGTAAATGGATTTAAAGTGTATTCATTCAAATTAGAGAGACAATTTAAATTAAAAAGCTTAGAGCTGCCTCCACCACAGGGGGGCTCGCACGACCCACCAGCGGACAGGCACCAGTATTGGGAGAGGGGGGCTGGCCATCAGGGTTCACCGCGGCTCCGGCACAAACCTGGCGACACGGAGGTGGCACGGGCAGGAGCGGACTGGCCGTGTCGGCTTCTCACTTTTTGGATTTTAGAAGGGCATGACATGCCTATATCTGTGTCTCCCCCTCCTTTTACTCCTCCACCTCTTTTATTTTCGCATGACTATATGTACTTGTCACTTTTCCATGTGTTAGTTGTGTCTTCTGAGCAGTTTGTCAGCTTTTGGACACCTTTGAAGGTGTTTTCTATGTGTTTCTATGTGTTTTTGTTTGCCTGCCATTGGTTTTAACGGTGTTCGAAGGTGTTCGACGAACAGTTCGACGAACAGTTCGGCGAACACACGGGTGTTCGACGAACCGAACCGAACTCGAACACTACGGGGGTGGCTCAACACTACTCACTAGGCCCACAATGGAGCAGAGCTCCTGAAGAGACTCTGCTCCCCTCCTCTCCTTACTACTCACTGACTGTACTGCACTGCACTGCTTAACTAAGATGGCTTCCCTTTTTATATCTATTCTCTAAGTGCTCCCCTGTTCTACGTCCTCCACCCACACCCACTACTGGTTCCCCCTCTCTTTGGTTCCCCCCACTCCAGCCAGGGACAGGGCAGCAGAAAAAGTGCATAATGCCCTTCCAGCCGGCCTGGAGTAGTGTAGTGTTGAGTGCAGGTGTTGGGGTCCCGGGCAGTACTCCATCCTTACCTGAAAGAAGGAGATACCACACCTCTGGGTGAGGTGCAGTACCTCTGTGGCGACTGAACCCTCAAGGGCGCCACATTCCCCCCCGGCAAAACACAGCACGTCCGCGGGCAGGAACAGAGTAAAACAAGGTATATTACAGACTTGCAAATTTTTAGAATGCATTCGCATAGAAGATAATAAACAACTTTTCTTCCCTTTATGGGAGCCACTTTCTCTTAAACATTACAGGTTACATTCTTCAGAAACATTATAAAACTTTTTTAAATAACATTTTCCTTTTACACTTATAAAACATTTTCTTAAAGTTACGGTGAGTCCCAATACCAGGTGTCCATTTCACTGGTAAAGGCGCAATTTGAGCAGCATGAGGGACCCGCCTGAAAACCCTCAACGTAGGCCCTGGGTATGGCTACAGGGCATAAGTGATCCAGGTGGTGGACCACGTCTTCGGCCACGCCAAACGGGTTTTTGTTCTGTGGTCTTTTTAGTATAAAACCAATAGAGGGCACTTTAATAAGTGCAACTATATACAACGGAAAGTTTTTGGCTGCTCACAGTCCTCAGCCTACAAGTCTCTATACCCTTACGGGTAACTTAATGCACACATAATTATACTTTTTCAGTTCACACAAAACAAATTTTAAATTTTTCTCCTGTACCCTTACGGGCAACTATGGTACAAGGTGTCCATTCACTTTCACTTAGTGATGGTGTCCCCACCAGGGGTATGCCTGATTCTTGCCGACTGACCCGGCTCGGTCATCAGCCTCAGGCTGCAGGGGCATGTCCTCCTCCACCCCGACCTCACGAAACACTTGGAGGGCATACCACCCGCGTTCCCCGTGGTGCCTGGTGTAGGTGATACCGTCACCAGGGTACAAGTTTCGGTCGGGATGGCCCTGTTCCTGGCCTCCATTTGTTCCCAGCGCACCCACCGGGTGCGCCGTTCTTTTGCTACCTGCAGGAGCTCCTGTCTGCAGAACTCAACCTCCTCTCCCCTTTCGGGGGCGGTTCCATGGCAGTCTGTTGTCGGTCACTCCTAGGAGCGGCCCCCCACTTTGACAGACACATCTACATACATGGTCACGGTTACTTGGGGCGAGCCTCGCTTTTGGCGCCATTCTGGGACCCGGCCCACGATAGAAGGTGATTCCTTGTTGTTTTTGAGTACGCACATAATGGCGCCCGTTCTTCTGGGGAGGGCGCCAAATTCAATGTAGAAAAAAAAAGAAACAGTCTCTAGGCGCACAGTACCAGGTGATAACGGGCACGAAATCCTGTTCGTGACGCCAGGAAGAGTGTGTCTCGTCCAGGAGGAATATAGGGGACTCGGTACCCGGGCCTTTACTTCCTTGGGATGTCACGGCAGTCGGCTCCCGGGCCCGTACCCTGGGCTCACTCTTTAAAAAGGGGGGTTTTTGTTAACAGTTTGTCTCGTGACGCCACCTGTGGTTCCCGGTAATGAGTACCGGCGCTACCGCAGACCTCCGGGGGTGATGGGATGGCAGCTGGGATGTTTCTGCTCCCCACAGGCGGAGCGGGCCCCTAGGGCAGGATTGATGGAATTGCTGGGCATTGTAGTGCAGAAGCGGTAGCGTGATGGAAATAACCGACAGAGACAGTGGAGTGCAGTCATCCGAGTTTACTCACTGTTCTTTTTAGGTCCCTCGGGTACACTGTCCAGGTGTCAGACTCCCGCGTCGCACTTGCTTTGCCAGGTAGGGGTTCAGCACTCCTTCAGGTGTATCAGAAGCACTTAACGGGACCCCCTTTCTTTATGTTCCTTCCTTGGCCGACTTCCCGCGCTGGGACTTCTCCCTCCTGCCCTGCGCTCCCCACACACAGTCACGACCGGGTACTCTGAGATCCCTCTGGGCAACCTGGAGTTCCCGGACCTACTTGGTGCCCTTCACGGCGACTAGGGTGAGGCTTTGGCAATCTTTACCATGGAAGTGCAGAAGCCTCCGGTTTTTCCAGCCGAGACCTGGAGTAACATGGCTGGGCCAGGGACCGGTTCCCTTCTTGCGGCCTGATCCCTCTGACTCTTGGCAGATTCAGGCATACGGGTGCCATCCTGCACTCACCGTACCCCCTGGGATCTCTTCCGTTCCCAGAGCATTCCTCCCTTGCTTCCCTCCTCTCCTGGGCCTCTATAACTAGGCCCACAATGGAGCAGAGCTCCTGAAGAGACTCTGCTCCCCTCCTCTCCTTACTACTCACTGACTGTACTGCACTGCACTGCTTAACTAAGATGGCTTCCCTTTTTATATCTATTCTCTAAGTGCTCCCCTGTTCTACGTCCTCCACCCACACCCACTACTGGTTCCCCCTCTCTTTGGTTCCCCCCACTCCAGCCAGGGACGGGGCAGCAGAAGAAGTCCATAATGCCCTTCGAGCCGGCCTGGTGCAGTGTAGTGTTGAATGCGGGTGTTGGGGTTCCGGGCAGCACTCCATCCTTACCTGAGAGTGAGATACCACACCTCTGGGTGAGGTGCAACACCTCTGTGGCGACTGAACCCTCAGGGGCGCCACACTCACATAAGTTCACGCTGGGCCATCTGCAAAGGCTGATATGGACCAAATAGAGTTTAGCGGACCAGGGTGAGGGAAGCAAAGCACAAATCTGGGACAGGTGCCTAAGACTGGAAAACAAGGTAGAATTATCATTCAGGACTGCGGGGACGTTTTACGACAACCCATGTAGGAGCTATATTTAAGGCCATATTGGTTGTCAGTCACAGATGCAAAATCTTAAAGAAACGTTAAAAATAATCTTGTAGGGTTCAAATATCGTTTATCGAACCTCATCTTAATCCAGTCTCCTTCATCTAAGGCTGGTGATGAGGTCTAGAGTAAAGCGAGCAGTCTTGGCTTCTGGAGAAAGCAGGGCTGTTATTATTCTTGTTTCTTTTATAGCACCAACGTATTCTGCAGCGCTGACCTGAGGTTGTCATCACTCACACGTACAGGTAGGCAGAATGCTGATGAAGCGAGCTGCCTCCCGGCCAAAGTCCTTTCTGTTTCTTCGGGCACTGGAAGAGGGAAAGGCAAAATGGTTTCTTCCAAGCCACCACAACTTTTTTGTTTATTTGCTTTTCAATTTAGAGTAAGTTTTGTTTTTATTATGTTTTTTTCTGATTTCTTTAACTGTAGTTTCCCTTTAAGTTACTTTAGTGCAGTGAAGGAGACACCTTAGAGCCCGAGAGATGTTCTGGGGTCAGTGGGAAAAGACATGTCGGGTGGAGAGGGTTGAGGTGTTGGTTGGTTTCCCAAGTGGGTGGTTGGCACAATGGTGCAGTCGGAGGATAACCTTGGAGTAGGAGCCGTGAAATGAGAATTGTCCACAGTAGAGAAGATTGTGAGGACTATTCCAGGGAAACAGAGGGAGAAGATGTATGAGAGCAGAGTCAGAAGGAAGAGACGCCTCCTTATCTATACCTGGTATGGGGGATGATGCCAGCCAGAGTCTGTGTCTTTATTCAAGAGCCCAATAGCAACACAAAGAGAACAAAGTCAAGTGGTCGGTGAGAGACCTGGAAGGGCATCTGTCGTCCCGAAGACACCTCTGACCATAAGGTCAGAGTGACAAATGTGACACTGATTGGCTGCAGCGGTCAAATGACATCCTCTATTGAAAGGGGAGGTGAGGAGACCGGCAGGGGACATGGGCAGTACTGTGGAGGAGCAAAGGAATTCGGAAGGATATATAGTTTCCTTTTACTTTAAAAGCACTGAGTCCATTAGTAAAATAAATGATAGTAGCGGACAAGCCCTTTAATGGCATCCAGGTGTCTGCAGTACGCCGGTGCTGGCATTACACTTGCAGCGCTCCCTCCCCAAGCCCACCTTTATTCCGGTGCTGAAGTCTCGCCTGTCTTGGGGTAGAGCTAAACGATGTGGACAGTTTTATTTCCCGCCGCTCGGCTGCAGTTACAGAACTCGTGTCCTTTCTCCAGATCTTTCATTCAATGAAATTTTTGGTTTTGGTGAAATCGTTGAAATGTGTTTCTGATCTGTAACGTGCGTAAGAACATCTGTTTCTGAATGTCTGGAGTCACAGGTCACCGTGAGCTTTGTCATAGGTCTTTGGGTAGGTCCCATATGGAGGGAATGATTTAGGGCTGACATCAGCCTACGGGCCGCAAACGCTTCCAAAAAAGCAAAAAAAAAAAGTTAAAAAATGTGATTGTTCAGGGCATTGTGAAAACTCAGCCAAAATAACAAGGTTAACTAAAAGAGGCATTGCTAGCACGTACGTTCACATCCCCTTACATTGTATCAGTGTCTGTAGAGGAATATTCACATCTCCTTACATTGTATCAGTGTCTGTAGAGGAATATTCACATCTCCTTACATTGTATCAGTGTCTGTAGAGTAGAGATGAGCGTTGTTCTACTCGAACTGTTCGCCAATCTCAAATTCGAGCTGTTTTGGGCGGTGTTCGAGCTGTTCGGCGAACACGAACAATTTGAGAAAAATTCGGCTGTTCGAGGTTATGTTCGATAACTGTTCGTGCACCAAAATCATAACTGGATTTTTTCTCAGTAATGATGAAAATTAATGTTAATCCGCAGTTTGAGTGTACAGCGGGGCGGGGGGAGGGGCAGGGGATGGATCTCTGCAGGAACAATGAAGATCTCCATTTTTTTTTCTCTTTCCCGCATTTGCAGTGGGGAGGTGCAATCTGTCAGCCTATCAGCAGCGCACACACGGAGCGAAGTGCTTTTTTTCACACAAGCAAGGGCATGTGTGATTGGCAGTGTATGTCACATGTCCTTGCCCTATAAGACCAAGCCATTTTCCCCGTCGCCACCATTTTCTCACTGCTGCAGCTGCGTGTTAGACGGCACCGCTGCTGCTGTGTGCGCTATACCTTGTTAATTTCAAGCCAATTTTCGCACAAATATACAGATAGCTTGGGAGTAGGGAAGAGTTGTGATTGCAGTCCTTTTAAGGACTAGGTTACAGCATTTCCTACGACTTTTATCAGGCAGGTCTGTGCTCTTAAATAGATCGGTTGTGGGAGTAAAGACTAATTGTAATTGGAGTCCTTTTCAGGACTAGGTTACATCAGTTCCTATCAGTTTTTGCCAGGCAGGTCTGTGCCAGTGCTTGCAAGTTTTTTTCACAGCATTTGGCTGAATCTAGCAAAGCTAATCCTTTTTGGCCTATTGCAGAGTGTGTTAGTCAGTGGAGTAGCCTATCTGTGTTGCAAGATATACCACCTGTGTATAGAATACCAATTTTTTTACTGCACCTAGTGAAGTAAAATCTTTTGGGCATAGCATCATTCTATTAGTCCATCTATACTGACCTCCATCAGGTTGCAAATTGAATATAATTTTTTTCTGCATCTAGCTCTGAAAAAATATTGGGCTTCTAGCTGTGTGTGGGACTTGTTGTATTAGTCCATCTATACTGACCTCCATCAGGTTGCAAACTGAATATATTTTTTTCTGCATCTACCTCTGAAAAAATATTGGGCTTCTAGCTGTGTGTGGGACTTGTTCTATTAATCCATCTATACTGACCTCCATCAGGTTGCAAACTGAATATATTTTTTTCTGCATCTAGCTCTGAAAAAATATTGGGCTTCTAGCTGTGTGTGGGACTTGTTCTATTAATCCATCTATATAGACCTCCATCAGGTTGCAAACTGAATATATTTTTTTCTGCATCTACCTCTGAAAAAATATTGGGCTTCTAGCTGTGTGTGGGACTTGTTCTATTAATCCATCTATACAGACCTCCATCAGGTTGCAAACTGAATATATTTTTTTCTGCATCTACCTCTGAAAAAATATTGGGCTTCTAGCTGTGTGTGGGACTTGTTCTATTAATCCATCTATACTGACCTCCATCAGGTTGCAAACTGAATATATTTTTTTCTGCATCTACCTCTGAAAAAATATTGGGCTTCTAGCTGTGTGTGGGATTTGTTCTATTAATCCATCTATACTGACCTCCATCAGGTTGCAAACTGAATATATTTTTTTCTGCATCTACCTCTGAAAAAATATTGGGCTTCTAGCTGTGTGTGGGACTTGTTCTATTAATCCATCTATACAGACCTCCATCAGGTTGCAAACTGAATATATTTTTTTCTGCATCTACCTCTGAAAAAATATTGGGCTTCTAGCAGTGTGTGGGACTTGTTCTATTAATCCATCTATACAGACCTCCATCAGGTTGCAAACTGAATATATTTTTTTCTGCATCTACCTCTGAAAAAATATTGGGCTTCTAGCTGTGTGTGGGACTTGTTGTATTAGTCCATCTATACTGACCTCCATCAGGTTGCAAACTGAATATATTTTTTTCTGCATCTACCTCTGAAAAAATATTGGGCTTCTAGCTGTGTGTGGGACTTGTTCTATTAATCCATCTATACTGACCTCCATCAGGTTGCAAACTGAATATATTTTTTTCTGCATCTAGCTCTGAAAAAATATTGGGCTTCTAGCTGTGTGTGGGACTTGTTCTATTAATCCATCTATACAGACCTCCATCAGGTTGCAAACTGAATATATTTTTTTCTGCATCTACCTCTGAAAAAATATTGGGCTTCTAGCTGTGTGTGGGACTTGTTCTATTAATCCATCTATACAGACCTCCATCAGGTTGCAAACTGAATATATTTTTTTCTGCATCTACCTCTGAAAAAATATTGGGCTTCTAGCTGTGTGTGGGACTTGTTCTATTAATCCATCTATACTGACCTCCATCAGGTTGCAAACTGAATATATTTTTTTCTGCATCTACCTCTGAAAAAATATTGGGCTTCTAGCTGTGTGTGGGATTTGTTCTATTAATCCATCTATACTGACCTCCATCAGGTTGCAAACTGAATATATTTTTTTCTGCATCTACCTCTGAAAAAATATTGGGCTTCTAGCTGTGTGTGGGACTTGTTCTATTAATCCATCTATACAGACCTCCATCAGGTTGCAAACTGAATATATTTTTTTCTGCATCTACCTCTGAAAAAATATTGGGCTTCTAGCAGTGTGTGGGACTTGTTCTATTAATCCATCTATACAGACCTCCATCAGGTTGCAAACTGAATATATTTTTTTCTGCATCTACCTCTGAAAAAATATTGGGCTTCTAGCTGTGTGTGGGACTTGTTCTATTAATCCATCTATACAGACCTCATCAGGTTGCAAACTGAATATATTTTTTTCTGCATCTACCTCTGAAAAAATATTGGGCTTCTAGCTGTGTGTGGGACTTGTTGCATTAGTCCATCTATACTGACCTCCATCAGGTTGCAAACTGAATATATTTTTTTCTGCATCTACCTCTGAAAAAATATTGGGCTTCTAGCTGTGTGTGGGACTTGTTCTATTAATCCATCTATACAGACCTCCATCAGGTTGCAAACTGAATATATTTTTTTCTGCATCTACCTCTGAAAAAATATTGGGCTTCTAGCTGTGTGTGGGACTTGTTCTATTAATCCATCTATACAGACCTCCATCAGGTTGCAAACTGAATATATTTTTTTCTGCATCTAGCTCTGAAAAAATATTTGGCCTTCTAGCAGTGTGTGGGACTTTCTCTATTAGTCCATCTATACTGACCTCCATCAGGTTGCAAATTAAAAATAATTTTTATCTGCATCTAGCTCTGAAAAAATATTTGGCCTTCTAGCAGTGTGTGGGACTTTCTCTATTAGTCCATCTATACTGACCTCCATCAGGTTGCAAATTGAATATAATTTTTTTCTGCATCTAACCCAGCCAATAGTTTTGGCCTAATACCACAGTTTGGCCACTCAGCTCTGCTCGGTTCCCAGCCATTGTTTTTTTGTGCAAACAACTCCAGAGTTGTGAATTAGTTAACCACCAAAATGAGTGGAAAAAGGCCTGCTGCTGGTGGAAAGGGGAATAGGCGTGTTGGGAAGGGGATAAAAGGTTGTGTCCGTGGGGTAGGTGTTAAAGCAACAGTAACATCTGCAGAAGAAAGACCATCTTCCAGCCAAACTAAAATGTCTACTTCTTTTAGCGGACAATGTGATAAGATCCCTTTCTTACGGCCACGCCAATCGCTACAAATTCCAGATGAGGCACAAAAACAGCAGGTGCTTCAACGGATATCAAGTGCTCCTTTAAGTGGGCTCTCCTCCACATCAACTTCAACATCACAAATACTCCAGTCCTCAAAGGTGTCACCCCAATCGCACTTGCTTCCTCACAGCTCCCAAATCTCCAGCTGCCCGTCTGAGTATGAGGTAGAACAGATGGTTGAGTCTGCAGAGCTGTTTATTCATACTATAGCCTGGGAATCAGAGGTCGACTCCAGCGCTTCTGTGAATCCAGACGAGGAAATGATCTGCACTGATGCCCAGAATCTTTATGAGTCGGATCCAGGACCAGACGCAGAAGGTTCTGACCATAATGTAGACCCTCATTCCCAAACTGTAACTCCTGTTGGTGGAGACAATGAGGAAGACGATGATAAGACTCAAATACCTGATTGGAGCGACAACTTTAGTTTTTTGTCAGGGCAGGAACAGGTTGGCTCTGAGGACGACGGGTGTGATAATGCACAGGGTGATGATGATGAGGTTGGAGATCCCACTTACTGTCAACCCACAGTCAGCCAAGAGATGAGGTCAGCAGAGGAGGTGGAGGAAGATGCTAGTGACGACGAGGTCAGGTTGCGCCTTCCTGGACAGAGACGTAGTACTGGAAGCACGTCAACAACTGCATCCTCAAACACAACTCTGCCTCTCACCACAAGTCGTGGTGGCTCTTCAGGTCGCATGGGTGCTAAGCCTTGCATAGCCTGGGCATTTTTTCAGATCGATAAAGATGACCCAACTCGTGTTATCTGTAACATTTGTCAGCAAAAGCTAAGTAGAGGCCAAAAAATACATAGTTTGAGTACTTCATGCATGAACCGGCACATGGACATGAAGCATAAGTTGCAGTGGGAAGCTCAGTGTGCTACAATGCGGCCTAGCCGGCCGGGCCAACCACCGTCTGCCATATCTTGTGCATCCGCGGCCTCTTCATCCTCTGTGACTGGGGGGACAGCAGTCACACCTGTTTTGGGGCGCAGACCTGCCACCTCTTTACCCGCAACAGCCAGCGTGATTGGCAGGTCATCATTTTCTTTGGAGGTGGTAACACCAGCTGGTGTTGAGCGCTGTCCGACATCGATAGCACCACCTTTGGATGAAGGCAACCTAACATGTCCGCCTGCATCTTCCTCACAGACCGGCAGTTTGCCGGGGACACCCTTATCAACCCCGTCTAAGCACAATAGCCAGCCCTCGGTCCCTCAGATGTGGACAAGTAAAAGACCATTTCCTCCTAGCCATGAGAAAGCTAAGAGGTTGAATTTCACCATCTGCAAGTTCTTGGCTACAGAAATGCTGCCTTTCCGCCTGGTGGACACAGAGGATTTTCGAGACCTTATGTCCGTCGCAGTGCCCCAGTACCAGATGCCCAGTCGGCACTACTTCTCAAAGAAAGGTGTGCCTGCGCTCCACCAGCATGTCGCACACAACATCACCGCTTCTTTGAGAAACTCTGTGTGTGACAGGGTACATTTCACCACAGACACTTGGACGAGTAGGCATGGACAGGGGCGTTACATGTCGCTGACTGGGCACTGGGTAACTATGGTGACAGCAGGACAAGGGGATGCTGTCCAAGTCTTGCCGTCCCCACGAGTTGTGCGTCAATCCTCTTTATGTCAAAGTTCCTCCACTGCTTCTGCATCCTCAACCTCTTCTCGGTCTTCCACCTGCACCCAAAGCCTGTCTGGTCATGCCACAAGCTTTCTAACTGCGCAGAAGGGATCCTGCACACCTCCTTACTATGCTGGCAGTAGGGCTCAACGTCATCAGGCGGTTTTTACATTGAAATGTCTGGGAAATGTGAGTCACACAGCTGAGGAGTTGTGGTCAGCTCTGGAGAACCAATTTCATGAATGGTTGTCTCCACTGGACCTGAAACCAGGGAAGGCCGTGTGCGACAATGCTGCAAACCTGGGTGCGGCCCTTCGCCGGGGCAATGTCACACACGTGCCTTGTATGGCTCACGTGTTGAACCTGGTTGTCCAGCAATTTTTAGCCCACTATCCCAGACTAGATGGCCTTCTGCAGAGGGCACGGTCGCTGTGTGCTCACTTTCGCCGTTCGCATCCCGCAGCTCAGCGACTTACATCTCTACAGAAGTCGTTGGGCCTGCCACTTCACCGGCTAAAATGCGATGTGCCTACCCGGTGGAATTCAACTCTGCACATGTTGCAGCGACTGTGGCAGCACCGACAAGCCCTGGTGCAATACGTTCTGACGTATAGCCTGGGCCAACGAGATCCAGAAGTGGGGCAAATCACGCTGGAGGAGTGGTCTCAGATCAGGGACCTATGCACCCTTCTGCACAGTTTTGAAATGGCGACGAAGATGTTTAGTGCTGACGATGCCATTATCAGCATGACTATTCCGGTGATTTACATGCTGGAGCACATGTTAAACAGAATTCGGAGTCAGGTGGTGGCACAAGAGGAGGTGGAGGAAGTAGAGGAGGAGGAGTTGTATGCGGAAGGGCTAACATCTGCAAGGTCCAGACGGTCGGCAGCACCAAGGCGGCAGGCATGTGAGGGTGGGGGAGATGGTTTTACCAGGGTGCATGGTAGCAGCCAAACTAGTGAGGAAGGTGCAGGAGCCCAGGAAGAAGTGGAGGATGAACTGATGGAAGACTCATCAGATGAGGGAGACCTTGATCACATTTCTGTTGTGCGAGGTTGGGGGGAGAGGACAGAGGAAGGAAGCATGATTGTTACCTCGCCACCAACACAACAGGGACTTGGTGCTCCTGGATGCGCAACACACATGAGTGCCTTCTTGTTGCACTAACTGCAACATGACCCTCGAATTGTGAGAATTAGAAATAATCCTGACTACTGGGTTGCCACACTGTTAGATCCCCGGTACAAAAGTAAATTTGCAGAAATTATTCCTGCCATAGAAAGGGATGCACGCATGCAGGAGTATCAGCAGAGACTGTTGCAGAATCTTACATGTGCTTTTCCACAAAATACCAGTGGTGCACGTAGTGAATCTCACAGTTCCAACTTGCCAACCGTGGTACCGTCAAGTGTTCAGCACTCAAACCGTAACAGAACCACAGTATCTGCTGGTAACATCAATTTTGCGGAATCATTTCACCACTTTTTTAGCCCATCCTTTGCAAGGCCACAGGAGACAAGAAGTCTGACACATAGTCAACGCCTAGAGACGATGGTACAGGAGTATCTCCAAGTAAACATTGAAGCCACGACTGTGTCACTGGACCCTTGCTCTTTTTGGGCTTCCAATCTGGATAAATGGCCGGAGCTAGCCACTTACGCCTTGGAGATCTTGTCATGCCCCGCAGCCAGCGTTCTGTCTGAACGTGTGTTCAGCGCTGCTGGTGGTGTGCTGACAGATAAGCGCACGCGGCTCTCCACTGATAATGTAGACAGACTCACGTTCATAAAGATGAACAAATCATGGATCCGAAACGACTTTTCTACCCCTGTGTCATCCTGGGGAGAGTAAAAGCTTGATGATTGGTTAAAATCACCCTACCAACCGTTTTAAGCTTTCAAATTACTAATCATGTTTATCTGTATCTTGGCTGGAAAATAATTTGGGCTTTGTAGCAGTGTGCAGCACTGATTCTATTAGGCCATCTATAATAAGCTCCACCAGATTTAAAATTACTAATCATGTTTATCTGTATCTTGGCTGGAAAATAATTTGGGCTTTGTAGCAGTGTGCAGCACTGATTCTATTAGGCCATCTATAATAAGCTCCACCAGATTTAAAATTACTAATCATGTTTATCTGTATCTTGACTGGAAAATAATTTGGGCTTTGTAGCAGTGTGCAGCACTGATCCTATTAGGCCATCTATACTAAAGCTTCACCAGATTTAAATTTAATAATAATTTTTAGCTGCATCTAGCCCGGAAAATAATTTTGGGGCTCCGAGATGCGCAAGACACATAAGTGCCTTCTTGCTGCACTACCTGCAGCATGACCCTCATATTGTCAGAATTCGAAGTAATCATGACTACTGGGTTGCCACACTCTTAGATCCCCCAAACTTTTCGATCAACCTTTTCATTTTAATAAAGACCAAAAAAATGGTCATTTTTGAAATTATAAGCATTAGCAGGTTGTTAGAAACTGAAATCAAACAGTTTTCAACTCAAAACTTTATTCTAGGTGATGTTACATTTTCACATAGGACTCCTTGTTCGAAAGGAGCTTCTGAACTCTCTCGTCCATTGAATTTGTCAGGTTTTGGATGGTTTCTGCTTCAATTGTTTTGCATGAGGACAGAATACCCTCCCAGAGCTGTTGCTTAGATGTGAACTGCCTCCCGCCATCATAGACACTCCTTTTAATGATGCTCCAAATGTTCTGAATGGGGTAGAGGTCAGGGGAGCATGGGGGTCACACCATAAGTTTGTCCCCTTTTCTGCCCATATCAGCCAGAGATGCAGATGTTTTATGTGCAGCATGAGATGGTGCATTATCATGCAGAAAAATGATCTTGCTGTGAAATACACGGTTCTTCTTCTTGAACCATGGCAGGAAGTGCTGTTTGAGAAAATCCACATACATTATGGAGTTCATCTTTAGCGCCTTCAGGGATCCTAAAGGGGCCGACAATCTCTCTCCCCATGATTCCAGCCCAAAACATTACTCCACCTCCTCCTTGTTGGCGCTGTAGCCGTGTTTGCGTGGGGTGTCCATCAACCAGCCATCCTCCACTCCATCCATCTGGACCATCGAGCGCTGCACGGTACTCATCCGTGAACAAAACAGTTTTGAAATCAGTCTTCATGTAATGTTTGGCCCACTGGAGCCGTTTCTGCTTGTGTGAAGTGGATAGAGGAGGTCGACAGGGTGGCGTATGCACAGCTGCAAACCTCTGAATGACCCTGCATCTTGTTGTTCGGGGGACGTTGGAGGCACAAGCAGCTTCAAAAACTTGTCTGCTGCTATGACAAGGCTTTTTTGCCGCTGCTCTTTCAACCTGACGTAATTGCCTGTAGGAAAGAGTCCTCAATTTGCCCTTATCAGCACGCACACGTGTGTACTGTGAATCAGCTACATACTTCTTGATTGCCAAGACACTTCATCCTGATCATCGCACAATGTTGATTGTAGTCATGCCTTGACCTAAACACTCCACAATTTGTTGCTTCTCAGCAGCCGACACATCCTTTTTCTTTCCCATTTTGGCAGAAAATGTAGGCTGCTTAATAATGTGAGACAGCCTTCTTAAGTAGTCTTGCCTTTCATTGGACACACCTGCCAAACTAATTAGCACAGGTGTCTGCAATTGCTTACAGTGATATAAAGAGCCCTGACACACATCACCATCAATGAGTTTAACTGACAAACAAACAAATTCTTCCCTTATCACTCCTAAACACTTTTTGCATAATAATTTGGAACACGGTGTACATGTGCTTTTCCACAAAACACCAGTGGTTCACGTAGTGAATCTTACAGTTCTAACTTGCCAACCGTGGTCTGTATGGAGTTGTTCAATAAAGGGCCCAAAATTAAGATAACATAGATGGGAGAGGTCTCTATGAATAGGAATTCCTAAGTATTTGATACCCTGTGAGGGCCAGGCAAAGGGAAAGTTGGACTGGATGGAATCCTATATGGATTTGGGGAGGGAGACATCGAGGGCCTCAGACTTCGCTGCATTGATTTTAAAATTTGACCATGTAACAAAGTGATCTATTTCAGCCATAACAGCATGGATGGATATATGTGATTGAGTGATATATACTAGGACATCATCAGCAAATAGAGAGCACTTGTACTCGGTGCCTCCCACCTCAATCCACCTAATATTGGGGTTATGGCGAATTGATGAGAGCAGGTGCTCCGTCACTAGGATGTATAAGAGAGGGGACAGAGGACATCCCTGCCTTGTCCCATTGGTGATTGTGAAAGGTGATGAAAATGTTCTGACGCGCCCCCTGGGCCTTGGGACACCCGGAGCCGGACCCTTTTTGGTGGATGCTGGTGGTTGTAGTCTCCGTGGCGGCAACCCGGTTCCGTGGCTCAGGGCGGTCAAACCAGTGGCGGAACTATTTATGTGGTTTTGATGTTTAAATGTCCGACTATGCCACCCGTGGATTGCGGTCAGAGTGAACCGCCGCTACAGGGCAGACCGCTGAGGCTGGTGTTGTGGGTGCAGCAGAGCGTAGCATAACTCCCCACGGGAGGAGTATAGCCTCAGGGCAGTGTATGCGGAGGATGGGGGTGATGGTGCAGGGCAGCAGCAGTAACGACACGGAGTCAGTGATGCAGTCCAGGGCCTTTACTCACAGTTCTTATTATCCAGACCACGTCTGCAGGTAACGGCTGTCCACGTCGTACTGTGCTCACCAGGTGAGGGGCTCAGACAACTCCCAGATAACTTTGGAGCACTTCACAGGACCCCCTTTGTGTGTCCTTTGTCTGGCCTTTCTTACCAACCCTTCTGTCCGGCTGCCTCGGGCCTCCTCTTGGTAAACTTGGCGCCAGTTTCCCTGACCCTATGTGGTGCCTTCCTAGCGGGTGTAGCGAGGGGCTGCGCCACATAAAATGTCACAGCCTCCTGTTTCTAGCTGAGGGTCGTTTCCTGCCTCCACTAGCTTCGGGGACCGGTCTCCCCCTTTGGCCTGACCCCTCCACGCAGGTGGATTCGGGCGTGCGGTGGCGACTCGCCCGTCCGCACCCCTGAGATCCCTTCGTTCCTCGTTCCTGGAGCCTTCTCCGCTCCTCTTCCTTCCTTCTCCCTCTTCCAGGCCTGGGCCTCTGTTACTAGGCCCGCCTCCGGAGCAGAGCTCATGCAGAGCCCCTGCTCCCTGCCACTTCTGCTCAGACTTCTCTGCACTGAACTAAGATGGTGCCCACCTTTTATACTCCCTTCTCAATGCACCCAGGAACTGCTTCCTCCCTGCTCCTGCACTACAGGGTTCCCCTTCCTCAGTGTTCCCTCCCCCCACTCCAGCCAGGGACAGGGACTGTCGTGCCCATCTCAGGGGCATATTGGTCGCCCTGCCCCACGGCAATGTGGTGTAATGCATGCAGGTATCGGGTCCTGATCCACACTACATCCTTACCTGAGAGTGAGATATCACACCTCTGGGTGAGGTGCAATACGTCTGTAGCAACCGAGCCCTCAGGGTGCTACAGTTCCATTTATCTTCAGCCTAGGTGACGTATTGCGATACAGGGCCGTGATTTTGGCTATAAAAGGGTCCCCTAGACCCCTACCCCAAGCTTTTTAAGAGAATCATATATGGCGTGCCAGGAGACTCTATGGAATGCTTTCTCAGCATCCAACGAGAGTATCTAATTACAAATTTTTAACTGCATCTAGCCCAGGAAATACTTTGTGCCTAGTAGCAGGGTCTGCTAGTCAGCGGATTATCCCGGCTGTTAAGCAAGCTACACCACCTGTAGTTTGGACACTTAATTTTTTCAAAGGAAATGCTTCGGGACCACGGGATACTCAGTGAAGAGCATCAGGAGGCACCCCAAGGCATAGGGGCTGGGACTGGCAGTAGGACGCCTTGCGGTGGACAGCCGAGCTCGATCCTTCTAAAAGCTTTTTAACTGCAGCAGCTTTAGTGGACGCTACTGGAGCTGGAATTACGCGGCTGCTGGCATGAGACTTGCCCTCCAATAGATCCTTGTAAATGGATTTAAAGTGTATTCATTCAAATTAGAGAGACAATTTAAATTAAAAAGCTTAGAGCTGCCTCCACCACAGGGGGGCTCGCTCGACCCACCAGCGGACAGGCACCAGTATTGGGAGAGGGGGGCTGGCCGTCAGGGGTCACCGCGGCTCTGGCACAAACCCGGCGACACGGAGGTGGCACGGGCAGGAGCGGACTGAACGTGTCGGCTTCTCACTTTTTGGATTTTAGAAGGGCATGACATGCCTATATCTGTGTCTCCCCCTCCTTTTACTCCTCCACCTCTTTTCTTTTCGCATGAGTATATGTACTTGTCACTTTTCCATGTGTTAGTTATGTCTTCTGAGCAGTTTGTCAGCTTTTGGACACCTTTGAAGGTGTTTTCTATGTGTTTCTATGTGTTTTTGTTTGCCTGCCATTGTTTTTAACGGTGTTCGAAGGTGTTCGACGAACCGAACCGAACTCGAACACTACGGGGGTGGCTCAACACTACTGTAGAGGAATATTCACATCTCCTTACATTGTATCAGTGTCTGTAGATGTATGTTCACATCTCCTTACATTGTATCAGTGTCTGTAGAGGAATATTCACATCTCCTTACATTATATCAGTGTCTGTAGAGGAATATTCACATCTCCTTACATTGTATCAGTGTCTGTAGAGGAATATTCACATCTCCTGACATTGTATCAGGGTCTGTAGAGGAATATTCACATCTCCTTACATTGTATCAGTGTCTGTAGAGGAATATTCACATCTCCTTACATTGTATCAGTGTCTGTAGAGGAATATTCACATCTCCTGACATTGTATCAGTGTCTGTAGAGGAATATTCACATCTCCTTACATTGTATCAGTGTCTGTAGGAATATTCACATCTCCTTACATTGTATCAGTGTCTGTAGAGGAATATTCACATCTCCTGACATTGTATCAGGGTCTGTAGAGGAATATTCACATCTCCTTACATTGTATCAGTGTCTGTAGAGGAATATTCACATCTCCTTACATTGTATCAGTGTCTGTAGAGGAATATTCACATCTCCTGTCATTGTATCAGTGTCTGTAGAGGAATATTCACATCTCCTTACATTGTATCAGTGTCTGTAGAGGAATATTCACATCTCCTTACATTGTATCAGTGTCTGTAGGAATATTCACATCTCCTTACATTGTATCAGTGTCTGTAGAGGAATATTCACATCTCCTGACATTGTATCAGTGTCTGTAGAGGAATATTCACATCTCCTTACATTGTATCAGTGTCTGTAGAGAAATATTCACATCTCCTTACATTGTATCAGTGTCTGTAGGAATATTCACATCTCCTTACATTGTATCAGTGTCTGTAGAGGAATATTCACATCTCCTGACATTGTATCAGTGTCTGTAGAGGAATATTCACATCTCCTGACATTGTATCAGTGTCTGTAGGAATATTCACATCTCCTTACATTGTATCAGTGTCTGTAGGAATGTTCACATCTCCTTACATTGTATCAGTGTCTGTAGAGGAATATTCACATCTCCTTACATTGTATCAGTGTCTGTAGAGGAATATTCACATCTCCTTACATTGTATCAGTGTCTGTAGAGGAATATTCACATCTCCTTACATTGTATCAGTGTCTGTAGATGAATATTCACATCTCCTTACATTGTATCAGTGTCTGTAGATGTATGTTCACATCTCCTTACATTGTATCAGTGTCTGTAGGAATATTCACATCTCCTTACATTGTATCAGTGTCTGTAGAGGAATATTCACATCTCCTTACATTGTATCAGTGTCTGTAGAGGAATATTCACATCTCCATACATTGTATCAGGGTCTGTAGAGGTATGTTCACATCTCCTTACTTTGTATCAGTGTCTGTAGAGGAATATTCACATCTCCTTACATTGTATCAGTGTCTGTAGAGGTATGTTCACATCTCCTTACATTGTATCAGTGTCTGTAGAGGAATATTCACATCTCCTTACATTGTATCAGTGTCTGTAGAGGAATATTCACATCTCCTTACATTGTATCAGTGTCTGTAGAGGAATATTCACATCTCCATACATTGTATCAGGGTCTGTAGAGGTATGTTCACATCTCCTTACATTGTATCAGTGTCTGTAGAGGAATATGCACATCTCCTTACATTGTATCAGTGTCTGTAGAGGAATATTCACATCTCCTTACATTGTATCAGTGTCTGTAGAGGAATATTCACATCTCCTTACATTGTATCAGAGTCTGTAGAGGTATGTTCACATCTCCTTACTTTGTATCAGTGTCTGTAGAGGAATATTCACATCTCCTTACATTGTATCAGTGTCTGTAGAGGTATGTTCACATCTCCTTACATTGTATCAGTGTCTGTAGAGGAATATTCACATCTCCATACATTGTATCAGTGTCTGTAGGAATATTCACATCTCCATACATTGTATCAGAGTCTGTAGAGAAATATTCACATCTCCTTACATTGTATCAGGGTCTGTAGAGGTATGTTCACATCTCCTTACTTTGTATCAGTGTCTGTAGAGGAATATTCACATCTCCATACATTGTATCAGTGTCTGTAGAGAAATATTCACATCTCCTTACATTGTATCAGGGTCTGTAGAGGTATGTTCACATCTCCTTACTTTGTATCAGTGTCTGTAGAGGAATATTCACATCTCCATACATTGTATCAGGGTCTGTAGAGGTATGTTCACATCTCCTTACATTGTATCAGTGTCTGTAGAGGAATATTCACATCTCCTTACATTGTATCAGTGTCTGTAGAGGAATATTCACATCTCCTTACATTGTATCAGTGTCTGTATAAATATGTTCACATCTCCTTACATTGTATCAGTGTCTGTAGAGGAATATTCACATCTCCTTACATTGTATCAGTGTCTGTATAAATATGTTCACATCTCCTTACATTGTATTAGTGTCTATATAGGTAGGTTCACATCTCCTTACATTGTATCAGTGTCTGTATAAATATGTTCACATCTCCTTACATTGTATTAGTGTCTATATAGGTATGTTCACATCTTACATTGTATCAAGGTCTGTAGAGAAATATTCACATCTACTTACATTGTATCAGGGTCTGTAGAGTTATGTTCACATCTCCTTACATTGTATCAGTGTCTGTGGAGGAATATTCACATCTCCTTACATTGTGTCAGTGTCTGTAGAGGTACGTTCACATCTCCTTACATTGTATCAGTTTTTGTAGCGGTATGTTCACATCTATTCCATTTCAGGAAGTGATACATTGCATCAGTTATGCAAACAGAAGCAGAAGGTCCCCAACAAGGAGTATGTGGCTGTTTGAGGTCTGTTGTTTAGAAGAATATACAGGACTTTTTCTGGCATGTAGTGATGATCTGTCGTATAGCAGAGTTGGAGTAGTGATGATCTGTAAAATAGCAGAGCTGGAGTAGTGATAATCTGTCACATAGTATTACTGGAGTAGTGATGATCTGTAAAATAGCACAGCTGGAATAGTGATGATCTCATTCACACTTAAACTTTCATTATGCTTACATACGCCCTTACTGTCTTTGCACCACTAATCCTTACTCTCCTTCGATATCCCCAAGCCCCAGCACCCTCTAACCAAATCATCATCTCTCCTTCCCTCTTACCTCCCCACCTGACCTCATCTACAGACCTGCTCCTCAACCTCAGATCTATCCTACCAAAATATAAAACAAGCCGGACACTCTCCTTCTCCCACCTGCTCTCCCTCTCTCTGCTTCTCCTCGCTGCTGGTGGACCCCCACAACTCACACCTCCCACCAATTGCTCCTCCTATCGCTTCCAATCAACTTCAAACTACCGCAACCTCTCCTACATAAAACCCGTGCCCCTCACGCCCACCCCCCTGCTCCCTCTCTCTGGAGCACTCTGGAGCGCCCGCTCTGTCTGCAATAAGCTCCATGTTATTCACGACCTCTTTACCTCTCGTAATATCTCCTTCCTGGGCATCACCGAAACATGGCTGACACCCTCCGACACTGCCTCCCCTGCAGCGCTGTGTTATGGTGGCCTCCACTTCACCCACACTCCTCGCCCTGGTAACAGACATGGTGGAGGAGTGGGTCTTTTCCTTTCTACCAACTACACTTTTAGCCCTATCCCACCTCTACCCTTCCTTACTCTCCCTTCTTTTGAAGTCCACTCTGTCCGCATC
This sequence comes from Phyllobates terribilis, assembly GCF_046119375.1. Taxonomy (NCBI): domain Eukaryota; kingdom Metazoa; phylum Chordata; class Amphibia; order Anura; family Dendrobatidae; genus Phyllobates; species Phyllobates terribilis. Next base: position 195,854,318 of record NW_027362768.1, read on the forward strand.
TACTCTCCCTCCAACCTCCAAGTGGCTGTCATATACAGACCTCCAGGCCCAGTCACTACCTTTATTGACTAATTCTCCTCCTGGCTTCTTTACTTTTTCTCTACTGACATTCCCACAATCATCATGGGCGATTTCAACATCCCTACTGACATTCGCCAGTCAACAGCATCCAAACTCCTGTTGCTTACTTCATCCTTTGGACTTACTCAGTGGTCCTCATCTGCCACCCACACAGACGGACAAACACTAGACCTGATCTTCACCCAACTCTGCTCCCTATCTAACCTCACAACTGTTAGAACTCTCCTGTTGGTTTTTTTCTAGTTTGCTGGTCACATGACCTTTTTTGCCTATTTAATCCGGCTCCGCCCTCCTGGCCTTGCTGGACTTCATTGTATTACTACTCTTAAGCTAGCCAGGTGCTCTGTTACCTTTCTCTGTTAGTTTTGCTAGGTCTTCTGACCTCTATGTTCTATGTTGTGTGTTTGTCTCTTACTGCTACAATTTCTGCTAGGAGGTGTCCAACTTTATCCCAGTCCCTAAATCTTGTAGGGATCCCTCCCTTGCATCTATAGGTCTTCGTACAGACTAGCTGAGGACTTTAGCGGGTCTGATCGCAGGATCAGGTTCCCCGTTACATCGTAGGGATCCAGTTTAGTTCTATTGTAGGGACAGATATCCTGTCTTTCCTTAGTGCTTGTAGCAGATCATAACAATAAGTCCAGCCTAAAAAAAAAATTTCTCTAAGGAAAGACCTCCAGTTTCCATCATGGTCTCGGTTCAAGATTTGGCTCAACGCTTGCAGGGACTCTCTCTGGAGGTGGCCGAGCTCCAACAACACGTGAGTAGCTGTTCTGGAGCACATTTTGTGGAGCCAAAGGTACGTCTGCCTGATCTATTTTTTGGTGAACAACAAGATTTTTTTTCTTTTAAAAATGCTTGTTTATTGTATTTTCGTTTAAGACCCAGATCCTCTGGTGATGAATCACAGCGCATAGGGTTCATAATGTCACTTTTGCGCAAAGATCCTCAGGGATGGGCCTTTTCTCTCCAACCTAGTGATCCGTGCTTTAGATCAGTGGATAGTTTTTTTTCTGCTTTGGGTTTGTTGTACGATGATCCTGATCGTGTCTCATCTGCTGAGTCTGAATTGAGACATCTGAGGCAAGGATCAGGTAATGTGGAAAAATATTGTTCTCACTTCCGTCGGTGGTCTGCCCAGGTGGGGTGGAACGAGTCAGCTTTGAAAAGTTTGTTTCTTGCAGGGCTAGGTGGAAGGGTTAAGGATTTGCTGATTGCTTATCCCACACCTGGAAACTTGCAGGAGGCAATGCAATTAGCTATACGGGTGGACAGGAGACTGCGTGCAAGGGTTAATGAGAGTAAATCCTCTGCCATGTCAGCTCCGAGTCTTGAGAGGGTCTGTGCTGACAAAGTAGAGCCGATGGAGATTGGGGCGATGGCACCCCGCTCTCAGGAAAAAGACCGCAGGCTTTCCGGAGGTTTGTGCTTCTATTGCGGAAATTCTGGTCATTTCATTAAGAACTGTGTGCTTCGTATGAACAAAGAAAAAAAAATGGTCAGTCATGCACGTATAGCCTGTTAAAATATTAAGGGAGTATTCCTATCTGCTACTACCGCTGCTCAGGAAGAATTAATTGAATTTCGGGTATTTGTGGATTGTGGTTCTACTCTGAATGTGATTGATGGGGGATTCTTGGAAAAACTTAAATTAAAACCTAAACCTTTGTCATCCCCTATTGCTGTGGTTTCTGTTGATGGCTCTCCCTTGAAGAGTGTTACTCACAAGGTCTGTGAATTTCCCCTCACTATTAATGGTATTTATCAAGAGAATTTGGATTTGGTAGTATTAAATAATTTGCCTTCTCCAGTAATTTTGGGGTTGCCCTGGTTAAAATTGCACAATCCTGTACTGGATTGGTCTACCAATGAAATTAAGTCCTGGAGCCCTAAATGTTATGACAAGTGTTGTAACGGACGTATTGCTGCGGTGGAAAAAGGGGAATTACCTGTACCTATTCAGGATTTTTGGAGAGTTTTTTCTGAGGAGGAGTCACAAATTTTGCCTCCCCATAGAGACTATGATTGTACCATTGAATTTGTCCCTGGAGCGACTCTTCCTAAAAGTCGTTTATTTAATCTTACTATTCCTGAGAGAAAGGCTTTGGAGGAATACATACAGACAAGCTTGGCCGCCGGTCACATTAGGCCTTCCAAGTCTCCTGTGGCTGTTGGATTTTTTTTTGTAAAAAAAAGGACGGCGGTTTACGTCCTTGTCTGGACTTTCGTGAGATTAATAAAATTACTGTACGCAATCCTTACCCACTGCCATTGATTCCTGATCTGTTTAACCAGTTAGTGGGGGCCAAGTGGTTCTCTAAAATTGATCTCCGGGGGGCATACAATTTGTTGCGCATGAAGGAGGGTGATGAATGGAAGACTGCTTTTAACACTCCTGTGGGTCATTTTGAGAATCTGGTTATGCCTTTTGGTCTTACCAATGCTCCAGCATTTTTTCAGAATCTGATTAATGACATCCTTAGACCTTTGATCGGCAAAAATGTGGTTGTGTATTTGGATGACATTTTGATTTATTCACCGGATCTGGAGTCTCATTGGCGGAGCGTACGTGAGATTTTACAGTTATTAATTGACAATTCGCTTTTTGCTAAGCTGGAGAAATGTGAGTTCACTGTACAGAGAATTAGTTTTTTGGGCTACATTATCTCCAGCGAGGGCTTTGAGATGGACCCTGTGAAGGTTCAGGCTGTTCAGGAATGGCCTAGGCCTATTGGTTTGAAATCGATACAGAGGTTTTTGGGTTTCGCCAATTATTACAGAAAATTCATAAAAAAAATTTCTATTATTGTCAAACCGCTGACCGATCTCACCAGGAAAGGTGCTAATGCGGTTCAGTGGACTTCTGAGGCCATTGAAGCTTTTGTGTTTCTAAAGGAGAGGTTCAGCTCTGCCCCTATCCTTATGCAGCCTGATGTGACTAAGCCGTTTTTGGTTGAGGTTGACGCTTCTTCGGTGGGGGTCGGTGCGGTGTTGTCTCAGGAAATCAAGGATGGAGTACATCCCTGTGCCTTTTTTTCCAAAAAATTTTCTGAGACTGAACTTAATTACGATATTGGTAATCGGGAATTGCTGGCTATTAAACTCGCATTTGAACACTGGCGTCATCTCTTGGAAGGTGCTGAATTTCCCATTCAGGTTTTCACTGATCATAAAAATCTGATCTATCTTGATGCTGCCAAGCGCTTGAATGCCCGTCAGGCTAGGTGGGCACTTTTTTTCTCGCGGTTTAATTTTTCCGTTACTTACATCCCGGGTACCAAGAATGTTAAAGCGGATGCTTTGTCTCGCAGCTTTTCTCCCATGGTCGGTGTTGAGGAGGAAGAGGAGAACATTTTACAAGAAGGTGTTGTGATTGCTGCTTTGGACTCCGTTTTGGAGGATGAGATTCTTAAAGCTCAGGAGAATGCCCCATCTAACCCTCCCCATGGGAGGTTGTTTGTGCCTAGGACCTTTAGGAGAGATTTGTTTGTTGAGTGTCATGAGTCTCGGTTCGCAGGTCATCCAGGAATTTCTGAGACCAAGAGACTTGTGGGTCGCAGTTTTTGGTGGCCTGGATGGCAGAAGGAAGTCATTAAGTGGGTGCGTCAATGTACTGTGTGTGCTAGATCTAAGTCTTCGCATGCTCCTGCTGCGGGGTTGCTTTGCCCTCTGGAGGTTCCTAGTGCACCTTGGACACATCTGGCTATGGACTTTATTACTGACCTTCCACCCTCTGAAGGTTTCACGGTCATCTGGGTGGTCATGGACCGTTTTAGCAAGATGTGTCACTTGGTTCCCTTCATCAAACTGCCTTGCACTAAGACACTCGCTAAGGCCTTTGTCATGGAAATTGTCAGACTACATGGCGTTCCTACTGACATTGTTTCTGATAGGGGACCTCAGTTCGTGGCTCGTTTTTGGCGTGCCTTTTGTGACAGGTTTGGAGTTCATTTGTCGTTTTCATCCAGATATCATCCTGAGTCTAATGGCCAGACAGAAAGAAAGAACCAGGATGTTGAGCAGTTCTTGCGTTGCTTTGTGGCAGACAATCAGGAGGGGTGGTCTGAGTTTCTGCCGCTTGCTGAATTTGCTCTTAACAACCATACATCCTCCTCTGCTGGGTGTTCGCCTTTTTTTTGTTGTTCTGGGAGACATCCGTCTTTTGGGTCATTCTCCAAATTGGTATCGGCTGTGCCTGAGGAGGAGAGTTTTTCCGGTGATTTGGAGAGAGTTTGGACGGATGTGCGTGATAATCTTCAGGAGGCCAACAGAAAATCTAAGAGGTACTTTGATAGGAAATGGCAAGAGGTTTCGTTTGCTATTGGTGACATGGTTTGGTTGTCCTCTAAGAATCTGCGATTGAGGATTCCTTCTAAAAAATTGGGTCCCAAGTTTGTAGGGCCCTTTAAGATGCTTCAGATAGTTAACCAATCTGCTGTTAGGTTGGAGGTTCCTACCTCCTGGAAGATTAATCCGGTGTTTCATGTTTCTCAGTTGAAAAGAGCTGATGTGTCGGTTGGTGACGCCTCTGCCACTGTTCCTCCGGTGGTGGAGGACGGGGAATATGAAATTTCCCGCATCCTAAATTCTAGACGGTATAGAGGGAGTTTGCAGTATCTCGTCGCTTGGAAGGGTTTCGGACCCGAGGATAACTCATGGGTGAGGGCGGATGATGTTTCTGCTTCCAGACTTGTCAGAGCGTTTCACAGGAGGTTTCCTGATAAGCCCGGTCCTAGGGGATCCGGAGGATCCTCTTAGAAGAGGGGGTACTGTTAGAACTCTCCTGTTGGTTTTTTTCTAGTTTGCTGGTCACATGACCTTTTTTGCCTATTTAATCCGGCTCCGCCCTCCTGGCCTTGCTGGACTTCATTGTAATTACTACTCTTGAGCTAGCTTGGTGCTCTGTTACCTTTCTCTGTTAGTTTTGCTAGGTCTTCTGACCTCTATGTTCTATGTTGTGTGTTTGTCTTTTACTGCTACAATTGATGATCTGTCGAATAGTAGAGCTGGAGTAGTGATGATCTGTCGTATAGCAGAGCTGGAGTAGTGATGATCTGTCGTATAGTAGAGCTGGAGTAGTGATGATCTGTCGTATAGCAGAGCTGGAGTAGTGATGATCTGTCGTATAGCAGAGCTGGAGTGGTGATGATCTGTGGTATAGCAGAGCTGGAGTAGTGATGATCTGTCGTATAGCAGAGCTGGAGTGGTGATGTGTCGTATAGCAGAGCTGGAGTGGTGATGTGTTGTATAGCAGAGCTGGAGTAGTGATGTGTCATATAGCAGAGCTGGAGCAGTGATGATCTGTCGTATACCAGAGCTGGAGTGGTGATGTGTCATATAGCAGAGCTGGAGTAGTGATGTGTCGTATAGCAGAGCTGGAGTAGTAATGTGTCATATAGCAGAGCTGGAGTAGTGATGTGTCGTATACCAGAGCTGGAGTGGTGATGTGTCATATAGCAGAGCTGGAGTAGTGATGTGTCGTATAGCAGAGCTGGAGTGGTGATGATCTGTCGTATACCAGAGCTGGAGTGGTGATGTGTCGTATAGCAGAGCTGGAGTGGTGATGTGTCATATACAAGAGCTGGAGTGGTGATGTGTCGTATAGCAGAGCTGGAGTAGTGATGTGTCATATAGCAGAGCTGGAGTACTGATGATCTGTCATATAGCAGAGCTGGAGTGGTGATGTGTCGTATAGCAGAGCTGGAGTAGTGACGTGTCGTATAGCAGAGCTGGAGTGGTGATGATCTGTCGTATACCAGAGCTGGAGTGATGATCTGTCATATAGCAGAGCTGGAGTGGTGATGTGTCGTATAGCAGAGCTGGAGTAGTGATGATCTGTCATATAGCAGAGCTGAAGTACTGATGATCTGTCATATAGCAGAGCTGGAGCAGTGATGATCTGTCATATAGCAGAGCTGAAGTACTGATGATCTGTCATATAGCAGAGCTGGAGTAGTGATGTGTCATATAGCAGAGCTGGAGTACTGATGATCTGTCATATAGCAGAGCTGGAGTAGTGATGTGTCATATAGCAGAGCTGGAGTACTGATGATCTGTCATATAGCAGAGCTGGAGTAGTGATGTGTCATATAGCAGAGCTGGAGTACTGATGATCTGTCATATAGCAGAGCTGGAGTAGTGATGATCTAGGGTATAGCAGAGCTGGAGTGGTGATGTGTCATATAGCAAAGCTGGAGCAGTGATGATCTGTCGTATACCAGAGCTGGAGTAGTGATGTGTCGTATAGCAGAGCTGGAGTAGTGATGTGTCGTATAGCAGAGCTGGAGCAGTGATGTGTCATATAGCAGAGCTGGAGTGGTGATGTGTCGTTTAGCAGAGTTGGAGCAGTGATGATCTGTGGTGCAGCAGAGCTGGAGCAGTGATGTGTCATATAGCAGAGCTGGAGTAGTGATGTGTTGTATAGCCGAACTGGAGTAGTAATGTGTCGTATAGCAGAGCTGGAGTAGTGATGAGCTGTGATATAGCAGAGCTGGAGTAGTGATGATCTGTGATATAGCAGAGCTGGAATAGTGATGCGTCGTATAGCAGAGCTGGAATAGTGATGTGTCGTATAGCAGAGCTGGAGTGGTGATGTGTCGTTTAGCAGAGCTGGAGCAGTGATCATCTGTGGTGCAGCAGAGCTGGAGTAGTGATGTGTCGTATAGCAGAGCTGGAGTGGTGATGTGTTGTATAGCAGAGCTGGAGTGGTGATGTGTCGTATAGCAGTGCTGGAGTGGTGATGTCTTGTATAGCAGAGCTGGAGTGGTGATGATCTGTCATTTAGCAGAGCTGGAGTAGTGATGATCTGTCGTATAGCAGAGCTGGAGTAGTGATGATCTGTCATTTAGCAGAACTGGAGTAGTGATGATCTGTCATATAGCAGAACTGGAGTAGTGATGATCTGTCATATAGCAGAGCTGGAGTGGTGATGTGTTGTATAGCAGAGCTGGAGTGTTGATGATCTGTCATATAGCAGAGCTGGAGTAGTGATGATCTGTGATATAGCAGAGCTGGAGTAGTGATGATCTGTCATATAGCAGAGCTGGAGTAGTGATGTGTCGTTTAGCAGAGCTGGAGCAGTGATCATCAGTGGTGCAGCAGAGCTGGAGTGGTGATGTGTCGTATAGCAGAGCTGGAGTGGTGATGTGTCGTATAGCAGAGCTGGAGTGGTGATGTGTCGTATAGCAGAGCTGGAGTGGTGATGTGTCGTATAGCAGAGCTGAAGTGGTGATGGTTATTGTTTGATACATTGCTTCGTTTTCGGTTTCTCGGCGTTCTCTTCCTCTGTCTTCACGTTATTCGCAGCATTTCCCAGGTGTCTCAGAGCTGAGCGCTCGGGCGCAGGTTGAGGCCGCACTGACGCCGTCCTCGCTGTCACAGTCCTTCCTCTGTAGTGAGTGACACCCGGACCTGCGCCAATCGCTGATCTAACGGCAAAGTGACAAGTTTATCACAGAATACGGAATCTCGGGGGGGAAATCAATGCGGTGATTAGACCTTCACTGTGTCAATAAGCGTCTGGCGAATCAGTCAGGGGCCAGTGGGCTCAGAAGCATTAGCATTTCTCAGACACTGACATCCCTCGCGTCGCCCGGACGTACAGCTCTGACAATCACCATTTACATGAATCATAAGCATCTGCACTGATCAGATGTCAATTAGAGATGAGTGTTGTTCTACTCGAACTGTTCGCCAATCTCAAATTCGAGCTGTTTTGGGCGGTGTTCGAGCCGGTCAGCGAACACGAACAATTTGAGAAAAATTCGGCTGTTCGAGGTTATGTTCGATAACTGTTCGTGCACCAAAATCATAACTGGATTTTTTCTCAGTAATGATGAAAATTAATGTTAATACGCAGTTTGAGTGTACAGCGGGGCGGGGGGAGGGGCAGGGGATGGATCTCTGCAGGAACAATGAAGATCTCCATTTTTTTTTCTCTTTCCCGCATTTACAGTGGGGAGGTGCAATCTGTCAGCCTATCAGCAGCGCACACACGGAGCGAAGTGCTTTTTTCACACAAGCAAGGGCATGTGTGATTGGCAGTGTATGTCACATGTCCTTGCCCTATAAGACCAAGCCATTTTCCCCGTCGCCACCATTTTCTCACTGCTGCAGCTGCGTGTTAGACGGCACCGCTGCTGCTGTGTGCGCTATACCTTGTTAATTTCAAGCCAATTTTCGCAGAAATATACAGATAGCTTGGGAGTAGGGAATAGTTGTGATTGCAGTCCTTTTAAGGACTAGGTTACAGCATTTCCTACGACTTTTATCAGGCAGGTCTGTGCTCTTAAATAGATAGATTGTGGGAGTAAAGACTAATTGTAATTGCAGTCCTTTTCAGGACTAGGTTACATCAGTTCCTATCAGTTTTTGCCAGGCAGGTCTGTGCCAGTGCTGTGCAAGTTTTTTTCACAGCATTTGGCTGAATCTAGCAAAGCTAATCCTTTTTGGCCTATTGCAGAGTGTGTTAGTCAGTGGAGTAGCCTATCTGTGTTGCTAGATATACCACCTGTGTATAGAATACCAATTTTTTTACTGCACCTAGTGAAGTAAAATCTTTTGGGCATAGCATCATTCTATTAGTCCATCTATACTGACCTCCATCAGGTTGCAAACTAAATATAATTTTTTTCTGCATCTAGCTCTGAAAAAATATTTGGGCTTCTAGCTGTGTGCGGGACTTGTTGTATTAGTCCATCTATACTGACCTCCATCAGGTTGCAAATTGAATACAATTTTTTTCTGCATCTAACCCAGCCAATAGTTTTGGCCTAATACCACAGTTTGGCCACTCAGCTCTGCTCGGTTCCCATCCATTGTTTTTTTGTGCAAACAACTCCAGAGTTGTGAATTAGTTAACCACCAAAATGAGTGGAAAAAGGCCTGCTGCTGGTGGAAAGGGGAATAGGCGTGTTGGGAAGGGGAAAAAAGGTTGTGTCCGTGGGGTAGGTGCAGAAGAAAGACCATCTTCCAGCCAAACTAAAATGTCTACTTCTTTTAGCGGACAATGTGATAAGATCCCTTTCTTACGGCCACGCCAATCGCTACAAATTCCAGATGAGGCACAAAAACAGCAGGTGCTTCAACGGATATCAAGTGCTCCTTTAAGTGGGCTCTCCTCCACATCAACTTCAACATCACAAATACTCCAGTCCTCAAAGGTGTCACCCAAATCGCACTTGCTTCCTCACAGCTCCCAAATCTCCAGCTGCCCGTCTGAGTATGAGGTAGAACAGATGGTTGAGTCTGCAGATCTGTTTATGACGCGCCCCCTGGGCCAGTGTTGTTTGGGGGATACCCGGAGCCGGATCAGATGGGGGTTGTAGTCTCCGAGTGGCAGTGACCCGGTCCGTGCCCAGGGTGTCAAGCTCAGTGTGTGGCAGTCCTTATAGATGTTACTAGATGTTCTTTTATGTCGACTACGCCACCCGTTGAATTGCGGTCAATACGGCCGCCGCTGCAGCAGGGTCCACTGAGGCTGGTGATGTGTGTGCAGCTCAGGTAGTATAACCCCCAACGGGAGGGGTATAGCCTCAGGGGGTCAGGTGTAGAGGATGGTGGTTGTGGAGGTGCAGTGAGGATGGTAATGAGACTCAGAGTCAGGCTGTGCAGTTCAGGGTCTTTACTTACTGCTGTTATGCTGGTCACTCCGGCCTTGAGTGACCGCCCGAGCCGTGCTGCGTCCACCAGGTCCTGGACTCGGCCAACTCCCAAGTAATTCTGGAGTGTGATCCTGAGCTCCCTTTCTGACGTTCCTTCTCTCTGACCTTCCCCACCAGGGATCCACCTAAGTCCGGCTCCCTCGGGCCGCTTGTTGGTAAACCCTTGTCTCTGGGTTCCCTGACCCTATTCTTGGTTTGCCTTCCGGGTGGATTTAGTGGGTGGTCGTGGCAGATCCTGCCCACGACCTCCGGTCTCTGGCTAAGGATTAGGGCCCTCCACCAGCTTGGGATCCGGTACCCTTGTGCCAACTCTTCACCCGCTGATCTAATCTTGGGTTCTTGGAGTTCTCTCTTCTCCCCCTCTGGGTCCTTCTTTCTCCTCTCTCTCTCTGGGCCTTGGAGCTGCTCTTCTTCTCTGCTCTCTTCCTCTGACTCACTCTACAAAAGACTGACAGACTGACTGACCCTGATCTAAGATGGTTCCCACCTTATATACTCCCTCTATGTGTGAGCTCAGGTGACCAGCACCCAATGAGCTCCTAGCACTACCCAGACTGCTCCCCCTATCTGCCCCTACACTACTGGGATGTTCCACCCCCCTCCCACTCCAGCCAGGGACAGACACTGTCGTACCTGCACATTTCTCTAGTGGGAGTACCATTGGTCTGTCCCCCGGAAATGGGATGTGTGTAGTGCATGCAGCCTACTGAGCTCAGTTCCACACTCCATCCTTACCCGGGAGTGGAATACCACACCTCTGGCTTGAGGTGTAATACCCCTGTAGCAGCCGAATCCTCAGGGTGCTACATTCCCCCCTGGTAAATCACAGCACGTCCTCGGGCTGTTAAAGATAAAAACATCCAAAACATACAATTATTTTTCATAAACATCAACATATAAACATATAAAACATCATATATATATCAGCAATAAAACGTTTTCATAAATAACATTCTTGTAAACATTCCTGTCGCTGGTTCCTCCGGTCACGGTGCAACTTGTGACCGGGTAAAGTGCGACAGTCTCTTGAAGAAAAATGGTTTTCCCATAAAACCAGTAGGGGGCGCTTTAGGAAGCGCAACTATATACAAAGGGGATATGGCCGCTCTCAGTCCTCGGCCAGCTATTAGGAACTAGGGACACACGGACATCAGTTCACACTTTGTCCCAACGGGGAACATATTTTAAATAAGTAACAGTTCTTGGTACCCCGACGGGCAACTTTATACAGTCTCTCTCTACCGTACTTCAACGACGGCGTCCTCCTGCTCTTTCTTGTTGGTTGGTTTCAGTTTCAGAACCGTCCGGGCCCTCTTGCTCCTCCTCACACCGCAGCTCCTCCTCCGTCAGGCGATGCACATGGAGGGCGTAGGGTCCTTTGGCACACTTGTGCCGGGTGAAGGTGACCTCGTCCCCTACATACAGGTCACGACCTCTGTGTCCCTCCGGCAGATGGCTTTCTACGTCTCTGCGGGTCACAAAGACGTCGCCGGGGGTAGGATGGTCTCTAATGAAGCCCCACCCATGCTGCATGTTGAATTTTATCACAGTCCCGGTGGAAGGGGGACCATGAGCTGCACGGGGATTCCTCCTGGTCCGGCTCTTCTGCTCCGCGCTCCTTATCTGTGCTTGCTGTTCCCGGACCCGCCTCTCTCTCCGCTCCCTCTCGAAGACTTCGAGCTGCTGCCGGCAGCACTCTGCACGCTCCGCTGCGGCCGCCCGAGTCTCCTGAGTGAACCCCATGAGGTCTTCTCCGGTGGGGTCCCACTCAAACTGTGCCTCCTCCAGCGGGGGTGAGGTCCTCTTTACAGGCTTCGGAGCCGGAATCAGGGGCTCGCACATGGGCCTTGCTCTCTGGAGTTCCAGCTGAATGTACTCCTGGGGCCATACAAAGGGCTGCCCATCCGGGCACGTATGCTGGGCAAATAGATTTTCACCCAGGTGCGGCACTCTAGATGTTGAGGGCGCGTTGATGGTAGCGGCGCCCGGGTTGACCAGGCCTTGCGACCAGGCTTGGGGCACCCTAAAGGCAAAGGGCACCGTAAGAACGGCGGCGCCCTGGGTTACTCGGCCCTGCGACCAGGTCGGTGGCTCCGCGGAGGTAGGGGGCGCTGTTGGAATTGCGGCGCCCGGGGGTACTAGGCCTTGCGACCAGGCTGATGGTATTTCCTGCTTGGCCACGCTCGAGGTCGAGGCGTGTGACGTCACAGGGGTCGCGGCCGCGGTTTCCGGTTGAGGCCTAGTCAGCGGCGGTGACGATGCAGCGACGGGCACGGCAGGGGGAACTTCGGGCTCTGCGACGGGGAGCTGGGGCAGGCATGCGGTTTCCCGGCTCGGGGTAGAGACGTCCCCTTTACCTGCCTCCGTCCGTTCAGCTCCCTTCTCGGCGCCGTCTCCGGCCTTCAGTCCTCCTGCACCATCCTCAGAGGCGGTCTGTCTCCTCGTCTCGGGTGGCGTGCTCCGCTGTCGGGTTTCGGTCTGCTGGGCCATCTCTCGGCTCCACTCCGCCAACGTCTCTCGCTGTACCTGGGCCATCCTCCGTGCGAGGCTCTCCAGCGCAGTCTGTGCACACTCCCGGTCTCGGGGGAGCTGTGCCAGGACCTCCACTAAGCCTAGTGGGGTCGTTGCTTGCAGCAGGCTCCTGACCACTGGGTCGGTGCTGCCTGACTCTCCCTCCATCTCCGGGTACGACTTCTCCGGAGTCCTCTCCAGACTTCTTGTCTCCGGGTGCGCTCTCTCCAGACTGCTCCAGGCGACACCCATCTTTGATCTCTTGTTCTGTCTCCGCCCACATTTAGGGTGGTCCCGGGGCAACTTTGTGATTGTCAGTTCCAGGGGCAGTTCTCTTACGCTGATGGACACTTCCAGCATCACAGTCTCTGTTGGTGGGCGCGGTTTCCGCTTTTGGCGCCATTCTTCGACCTGGCCCACGATGGGAGGTGGCCTTTTGCCACCCTCTGGCACGCCCATAATGGCGTCCGCTCTTCCAAGGCGGGAAATCTTTGGAAATGGCGGGAATCGTCTCCCAGTGGCGGGAAACTCCATGGATGGCGGGAAAAAGCTGCAAATGGCGGACAACCGGCGGGAAACGACCTGTGATGGGGTCCGTTGGCGGGGACCCTCCGGAACCGGCGGGAGACTTCTTTTTAAGGTAACGATGAACTTTTCTTCAGGCACGCAGTACCCGGTTGTTGCGGGCACGTAATCCTGCCGACTACGCCAAAAGTTGACGCGCCCCCTGGGCCAGTGTTGTTTGGGGGATACCCGGAGCCGGATCAGATGGGGGTTGTAGTCTCCGAGTGGCGGTGACCCGGTCCGTGTCCAGGGTGTCAAGCTCAGTGTGTGGCAGTCCTTATAGATATTACTAGATGTTCTTTTATGTCGACTACGCCACCCGTTGAATTGCGGTCAATACGGCCGCCGCTGCAGCAGGGTCCGCTGAGGCTGGTGATGTGTGTGCAGCTCAGGTAGTATAACCCCCAACGGGAGGGGTATAGCCTCAGGGGGTCAGGTGTAGAGGATGGTGGTTGTGGAGGTGCAGTGAGGATGGTAATGAGACTCAGAGTCGGGCTGTGCAGTTCAGGGTCTTTACTTACTGCTGTTATGCTGGTCACTCCGGCCTTGAGTGACCGCCCGAGCCGTGCTGCGTCCACCAGGTCCTGGACTCAGCCAACTCCCAAGTAATTCTGGAGCGTGATCCTGAGCTCCCTTTCTGACGTTCCTTCTCTCTGGCCTTCCCCACCAGGGATCCACCTAAGTCCGGCTCCCTCGGGCCTCTTGTTGGTAAACCCTTGTCTCTGGGTTCCCTGACCCTATTCTTGGTTTGCCTTCCGGGTGGATTTAGTGGGTGGTCGTGGCAGATCCTGCCCACGACCTCCGGTCTCTGGCTAAGGATTAGGGCCCTCCACCAGCTTGGGATCCGGTACCCTTGTGCCAACTCTTCACCCGCTGATCTAATCTTGGGTTCTTGGAGTTCTCTCTTCTCCCCCTCTGGGTCCTTCTTTCTCCTCTCTCTCTCTGGGCCTTGGAGCTGCTCTTCTTCTCTGCTCTCTTCCTCTGACTCACTCTACAAAAGACTGACAGACTGACTGACCCTGATCTAAGATGGTTCCCACCTTATATACTCCCTCTATGTGTGAGCTCAGGTGACCAGCACCCAATGAGCTCCTAGCACTACCCAGACTGCTCCCCCTATCTGCCCCTACACTACTGGGATGTTCCACCCCCCTCCCACTCCAGCCAGGGACAGACACTGTCGTACCTGCACATTTCTCTAGTGGGAGTACCATTGGTCTGTCCCCCGGAAATGGGATGTGTGTAGTGCATGCAGCCTACTGAGCTCAGTTCCACACTCCATCCTTACCCGGGAGTGGAATACCACACCTCTGGCTTGAGGTGTAATACCCCTGTAGCAGCCGAATCCTCAGGGTGCTGCATTTACTCATACTATAGCCTGGGAATCAGAGGTCGACTCCAGCGCTTCTGTGAATCCAGACGAGGAAATGATCTGCACTGATGCCCAGAATCTTTATGAGTCGGATCCAGGACCAGACGCAGAAGGTTCTGACCATAATGTAGACCCTCATTCCCAAACTGTAACTCCTGTTGGTGGAGACAATGAGGAAGACGATGATAAGACTCAAATACCTGATTGGAGCGACAACTTTAGTTTTTTGTCAGGGCAGGAACAGGTTGGCTCTGAGGACGACGGGTGTGATAACGCACAGGGTGATGATGATGAGGTCGGAGATCCCACTTACTGTCAACCCACAGTCAGCCAAGAGATGAGGTCAGCAGAGGAGGTGGAGGAAGATGCTAGTGACGACGAGGTCAGGTTGCGCCTTCCTGGACAGAGACGTAGTACTGGAAGCACGTCAACAACTGCATCCTCAAACACAACTCTGCCTCTCACCACAAGTCGTGGTGGCTCTTCAGGTCGCATGGGTGCTAAGCCTTGCATAGCCTGGGCATTTTTTCAGATCGATAAAGATGACCCAACTCGTGTTATCTGTAACATTTGTCAGCAAAAGCTAAGTAGAGGCCAAAAAATCCATAGTTTGAGTACTTCATGCATGAACCGGCACATGGACATGAAGCATAAGTTGCAGTGGGAAGCTCAGTGTGCTACAATGCGGCCTAGCCGGCCGGGCCAACCACCGTCTGCCATATCTTGTGCATCCGCGGCCTCTTCATCCTCTGTGACTGGGGGGACAGCAGTCACACCTGTTTTGGGGCGCAGACCTGCCACCTCTTTACCCGCAACAGCCAGCGTGATTGGCAGGTCATCATTTTCTTTGGAGGTGGTAACACCAGCTGGTGTTGAGCGCTGTCCGACATCGATAGCACCACCTTTGGATCAAGGCAACCTAACATGTCCGCCTGCATCTTCCTCACAGACCGGCAGTTTGCCGGGGACACCCTTATCAACCCCGTCTAAGCACAATAGCCAGCCCTCGGTCCCTCAGATGTGGACAAGTAAAAGACCATTTCCTCCTAGCCATGAGAAAGCTAAGAGGTTGAATTTCACCATCTGCAAGCTCTTGGCTACAGAAATGCTGCCTTTCCGCCTGGTGGACACAGAGGATTTTCGAGACCTTATGTCCGTCGCAGTGCCCCAGTACCAGATGCCCAGTCGGCACTACTTCTCAAAGAAAGGTGTGCCTGCGCTCCACCAGCATGTCGCACACAACATCACCGCTTCTTTGAGAAACTCTGTGTGTGACAGGGTGCATTTCACCACAGACACTTGGACGAGTAGGCATGGACAGGGGCGTTACATGTCGCTGACTGGGCACTGGGTAACTATGGTGACAGCAGGACAAGGGGCTGCTGTCCAAGTCTTGCCGTCCCCACGAGTTGTGTGTCAATCCTCTTTATGTCAAAATTCCTCCACTGCTTCTGCCTCCTCAACCTCCTCTCGGTCTTCCACCTGCACCCAAAGCCTGTCTGGTCATGCCACAAGCTTTCTAACTGCGCAGAAGGGATCCTGCACACCTCCTTACTATGCTGGCAGTAGGGCTCAACGTCATCAGGCGGTTTTTACATTGAAATGTCTGGGAAATGTGAGTCACACAGCTGAGGAGTTGTGGTCAGCTCTGGAGAACCAATTGTTAGAACCTTGCTGTTAGGTTTTTTTTCCTTTGCTGGTCACATGACCTTGTTGGCCTATTTAATCCTGCTCCGCCCTTCTGGCTTTGCTGGACTTCATTGTATATCTACTTTCTAGCTAGCCTGTGCTCTGTATCTAACTCTGTTAGTTTGCTTGGTCTTCGGACCTCTATGTTCTATCTATTTTGTTTGTTCGTCTGTCTGCTACTATTTCTGTTAGGAGGTGTCCCATATTCCTCCCAGTCCTTAGTACTTGTAGGGATTCCCTCCCCACATCTATAGGTCTTCGTACAGACTAGATTAGGACTTTAGCAGGTCTGATCGCAGGATCAGGTTCCCTGTTACATCGTAGGGATTCAGCTGAGTCTTATAGTAGGGACAGATCTCCTCTCTTTCCTTAGCATTGGTAGCAGAACATAACAGTAAGTCCAGCCTGCAAATTCTCTAAGGAAAGATTTTTTTTTTTTTTTTTTTTTTTTTTTTTTTTTTGTTCCATCATGGTGTCGGTTCAGGATTTGGCTAAACACCTGCAGGGACTCTCTCTGGAAGTGGCCGAGCTCCGTCAGCACGTGAGTAACTGTCCTGGAGCACATTTCTTGGAGCCTAAGGTATGTTTGCCGGATTTATTTTTTGGTGAACATCGAGAATTTTTTTCATTTAAAATTGCTTGCTTATTGTATTTTCGTTTGAGACCCAAGTCCTCTGGGGATGAATCCCAGCGCGTAGGGTTCATAATGTCACTTTTGCGCAAAGAGCCTCAGGAGTGGGCCTTTTCTTTGCAACCTAGTGATACATGCTTCAGATCAGTGGATAGTTATTTTTCTGCTTTAGGACTATTATATGATGATCCTGACCGTGTGGCATCAGCTGAGACTGAGTTGAGACGTTTAAAACAAGGATCAGGTAATGTCGAAAAATATTGTACTCATTTTCGTCGTTGGTCCACTCAAACAGGGTGGAACGATTCTGCTCTGAAAAGTCTATTTCTTGCTGGGCTCAGTGAAAGGGTTAAAGACCTGCTAATTGCTTATCCTACACCTGAGGATTTGCAACAGGCTATGCAATTAGCTATACGGGTGGATAGGAGACTGTGTGCAAGGGTTAATGAGAGCAAATCCTCTGCTATGTCAGTTTCTGGTTATGATAATGTGTGTACTAACAGTGGTGAACCGATGGAGATTGGATCGGTGGCACCTCGCTCTCAAGAAAAAGACCGTCGTTTTTCGGAAGGCTTGTGTTTCTATTGCGGAAAATCTGGTCATTTGATTAAAGGCTGTGAGCTTCGTATGAAGAAAGAAAAAAAAATGGTCAGTCACGCCCGTATTGCCTGTTTAAATTCCAAGGGTATATTTTTAGCTGCTTCCACGATTGCTCAGGAAAAATTAATGGAATTTCGGGTGTTTGTTGATTGCGGGTCTACACTGAATGTAATTGATGGGGGATTCGTGGAAAAACTCAATTTAAAACCTGAACCTTTATCATCCCCCATTGCTGTGGTTTCTGTGGATGGCTCCCCTTTGAAGAATATTACTCTCAAGGTCAGTGAATTTCCTCTCACTATTAATGGTGTTCACCATGAGAAATTGGATTTGGTAGTGTTGAATAACTTGCCTTCTCCAGTAATATTGGGTTTGCCCTGGTTAAAATTTCACAATCCTGTACTGGATTGGTCTACCAGTGAAATTAAATCCTGGAGCCATAAATGTTATGACAAGTGTTGTAACGGGCGTATTGCAGCTTTGGATAGGGGAGAATTGCCTGTTCCTATTCAGGATTTTTGGAGAGTTTTTTCTGAGAAGGAATCGCAGGTTTTGCCTCCCCATAGAGACTATGATTGTTCTATTGAATTTGTCCCTGGAGCGACTCTTCCTAAAAGTCGTTTATTTAACCTTACCATTCCTGAGAGGAAGGCTTTGGAGGAATACATACAGACAAGTTTGGCCGCCGGTCACATTAGGCCCTCTAAGTCTCCTGTGGCGGTTGGATTTTTTTTTGTAAAAAAAAAGGACGGCGGTTTACGTCCTTGTCTGGATTTTCGTGAGATTAACAAAATTACGGTACGCAATCCTTACCCACTGCCATTGATTCCTGATCTGTTTAACCAGTTATTGGGGGCCAAGTGGTTCTCTAAAATTGACCTTAAGGGGGCATACAATCTGTTGCGCATGAAGGAGGGTGACGAATGGAAGACTGCTTTTAACACTCCTGTGGGTCATTTTGAGAATCTGGTTATGCCTTTTGGTCTTACTAATGCTCCTGCATTTTTTCAGAATCTGATTAATGACATCCTTAGACCTTTGATCGGTAAAAATGTGGTTGTGTATTTGGATGACATTTTGATTTATTCGCCAGATCTGGAGTCTCATTGGCGGAGCGTGCGTGAGGTATTACAGTTATTAATGGACAATTCGCTTTTTGCTAAGCTGGAGAAATGTGAGTTCGCTGTACAGAGAATTAGTTTTTTGGGCTACATTATCTCCAGCAAAGGTTTTGAGATGGATCCGGTTAAGGTTCAGGCTGTGCAGGAATGGCCTAGGCCTATTGGTTTGAAATCGATACAGAGGTTTTTGGGTTTCGCCAATTACTACAGAAAATTCATAAAAAATTTTTCTAGTATTGTCAAACCTCTGACTGATCTCACCAGGAAAGGTGCTGATGCGGTTCAGTGGTCTTCTGAGGCCATTGAAGCTTTTGTGTATCTCAAGGAGAGGTTCACCTCTGCTCCCATCCTTATGCAGCCTGATGTTACTAGGCCGTTTTTGGTTGAGGTTGATGCTTCCTCTGTGGGGGTTGGCGCAGTATTGTCTCAGGATAACGGGGATGGATTACATCCCTGTGCCTTTTTTTCAAAAAAAATTTCGGAGACTGAACTGAATTACGATATTGGTAATCGGGAATTATTGGCTATTAAACTCGCATTTGAACACTGGCGCCACTTCTTGGAAGGTGCGGAATTTCCCGTTCAGGTTCTTACGGATCATAAAAATCTGATATATCTTGATGCTGCCAAGCGCCTGAATGCCCGTCAGGCTAGGTGGGCACTGTTTTTCTCGCGGTTTAATTTCTCCGTTACTTACATCCCTGGTACTAAGAATGTTAAGGCGGATGCCTTGTCTCGCAGTTTTTCTCCCATAGTCGGTGCTGAGAAAGAGGAAAACATTTTACAAGAAGGTGTTGTGATAGCTGCTTTAGACTCCGTTTTGGAAGATGAGATTCTTAAAGCTCAGGAGAATGCCCCATCTAACACTCCTCATGGGAGGTTGTTTGTGCCTGAGACCTTTAGGAGAGATTTGTTTGTTGAGTGTCACAAATCTCGGTTGGCAGGTCATCCCGGAATCTCTGAGACCAAGAGACTGGTGGGTCGCAGTTTTTGGTGGCCTGGATGGCAGAAGGAAGTCATTAAGTGGGTGCGCCAATGTACTATATGTGCTAGATCTAAGTCCTCACATACTCCTGCTGCGGGGTTGCTTTGTCCTTTGGAGGTCCCCAGTGCTCCTTGGACACATTTGGCTATGGACTTTATAACTGACCTTCCCCCCTCTGAGGGTTTTACTGTCATCTGGGTGATCGTGGACCGTTTTAGCAAGATGTGTCACTTGGTTCCCTTCGTCAAACTGCCCTGCGCTAAAACTCTCGCTAAGGCCTTTGTCAAGGAAATTGTCAGACTTCATGGCGTTCCTACTGACATTGTTTCTGATAGGGGTCCTCAGTTCGTGGCTCGTTTTTGGCGTGCCTTTTGTGACAGGTTGGGAATTCATTTGTCGTTTTCGTCCGGATATCATCCTGAATCTAATGGCGAGACAGAAAGGAAAAACCAGGATGTTGAGCAGTTCTTGCGTTGTTTTGTGGCAGACAATCAAGAGGGGTGGTCTGAGTTTCTGCCACTTGCCGAATTTGCTCTGAACAATCATACATCTTCTTCTGCTGGTTGTTCGCCTTTTTTTTGTTGTTCTGGGAGACATCCGTCGTTTGGGTCGTTCTCCAAGTTGGGATCTGCCGTGCCTGAGGAGGAGAATTTTTCCGGTGATTTGGAAAGAGTTTGGACGGATGTGCGTGGTAATCTTCAGGAGGCCAACAGAAAATCTAAAGACTACTTTGATAGGAAACGACAGGAGGTTTTGTTCGCTGTTGGTGACATGGTTTGGTTGTCCTCTAGGAATCTGCGGTTGAGGATTCCTTCTAAGAAATTGGGTCCCAAGTTTGTAGGGCCCTTTAAGGTGCTTCAGGTTGTCAACCAATCTGCTGTTAGGTTGGAGGTTCCTACCTCCTGGAGAATTAATCCGGTCTTTCATGTCTCTCTGTTAAAAAAAGCTGTTGTGTCGGATGGTGACGCCTCTGCCTCTGTTCCTCCGGTGGTGGAGGACGGGGAATATGAAATTTCTCGCATCCTTGACTCTAGACGGTATAGAGGTAGTTTGCAGTATCTTGTGGCCTGGAAAGGTTTCGGACCCGAGGATAACTCTTGGGTGAGGTCAGATGATGTTTCCGCGTCCAGACTTATCAGAGCGTTTCACAGGAGATTTCCTGATAAGCCTGGTCCTAGGGGATCCGGAGGATCCTTTTAGAAGGGGGGGTACTGTTAGAACCTTGCTGTTAGGTTTTTTTTCCTTTGCTGGTCACATGACCTTGTTGGCCTATTTAATCCTGCTCCGCCCTTCTGGCTTTGCTGGACTTCATTGTATATCTACTTTCTAGCTAGCCTGTGCTCTGTATCTAACTCTGTTAGTTTGCTTGGTCTTCGGACCTCTATGTTCTATCTATTTTGTTTGTTCGTCTGTCTGCTACTATTTCTGTTAGGAGGTGTCCCATATTCCTCCCAGTCCTTAGTACTTGTAGGGATTCCCTCCCCACATCTATAGGTCTTCGTACAGACTAGATTAGGACTTTAGCAGGTCTGATCGCAGGATCAGGTTCCCTGTTACATCGTAGGGATTCAGCTGAGTCTTATAGTAGGGACAGATCTCCTCTCTTTCCTTAGCTTTGGTAGCAGAACATAACACCAATTTCATGAATGGTTGTCTCCACTGGACCTGAAACCAGGGAAGGCCGTGTGCGACAATGCTGCAAACCTGGGTGCGGCCCTTCGCCGGGGCAATGTCACACACGTGCCTTATATGGCTCACGTGTTGAACCTGGTTGTCCAGCAATTTTTAGCCCACTATCCCAGACTAGATGGCCTTCTGCAGAGGGCACGGTCGCTGTGTGCTCACTTCCGCCGTTCGCATCCCGCAGCTCAGCGACTTACATCTCTACAGAAGTCGTTGGGCCTGCCACTTCACCGGCTAAAATGCGATGTGCCTACCCGGTGGAATTCAACTCTGCACATGTTGCAGCGACTGTGGCAGCACCGACAAGCCCTGGTGCAATACGTTCTGACGTATAGCCTGGGCCAACGAGATTCAGAGGTGAGGCAAATCACGCTGGAGGAGTGGTCTCAGATCAGGGACCTATGCACCCTTCTGCACAGTTTTGAAATGGCGACGAAGATGTTTAGTGCTGACGATGCCATTATCAGCATGACTATTCCGGTGATTTACATGCTGGAGCACATGTTAAACAGAATTCGGAGTCAGGTGGTGGCACAAGAGGAGGTGGAGGAAGTAGAGGAGGAGGAGTTGTATGCGGAAGGGCTAACATCTGCAAGGTCCAGACGGTCGGCAGCACCAAGGCGGCAGGCATGTGAGGGTGGGGGAGATGGTTTTACCAGGGCGCATGGTAGCAGCCAAACTAGTGAGGAAGGTGCAGGAGCCCAGGAAGAAGTGGAGGACGAACTGATGGAAGACTCATCAGATGAGGGAGACCTTGATCACATTTCTGTTGTGCGAGGTTGGGGGGAGAGGACAGAGGAAGGAAGCATGATTGTTACCTCGCCACCAACACAACAGGGACTTGGTGCTCCTGGATGCGCAACACACATGAGTGCCTTCTTGCTGCACTACCTGCAACATGACCCTCGAATTGTGAGAATTAGAAATAATCCTGACTACTGGGTTGCCACACTGTTAGATCCCCGGTACAAAAGTAAATTTGCAGAAATTATTCCTGCCATAGAAAGGGATGCACGCATGCAGGAGTATCAGCAGAGACTGTTGCAGAATCTTACATGTGCTTTTCCACAAAATACCAGTGGTGCACGTAGTGAATCTCACAGTTCCAACTTGCCAACCGTGGGACCGTCAAGTGTTCAGCACTCAAACCGTAACAGAACCACAGTATCTGCTGGTAACATCAATTTTGCGGAATCATTTCACCACTTTTTTAGCCCATCCTTTGCAAGGCCACAGGAGACAAGAAGTCTGACACATAGTCAACGCCTAGAGACGATGGTACAGGAGTATCTCCAAGTAAACATTGAAGCCACGACTGTGTCACTGGACCCTTGCTCTTTTTGGGCTTCCAATCTGGATAAATGGCCGGAGCTAGCCACTTACGCCTTGGAGATCTTGTCATGCCCCGCAGCCAGCGTTCTGTCTGAACGTGTGTTCAGCGCTGCTGGTGGTGTGCTGACAGATAAGCGCACGCGGCTCTCCACTGATAATGTAGACAGACTCACGTTCATAAAGATGAACAAATCATGGATCCGAAACGACTTTTCTACCCCTGTGTCATCCTGGGGAGAGTAAAAGCTTGATGATTGGTTAAAATCACCCTACCAACCGTTTTAAGCTTTCAAATTACTAATCATGTTTATCTGTATCTTGACTGGAAAATAATTTGGGCTTTGTAGCAGTGTGCAGCACTGATCCTATTAGGCCATCTATAATAAGCTTCACCAGATTTAAAATTAAAAATAATTTTTAGCTGCATCTAGCCCGGAAAATAATTTTGGGGCTCCGAGATGCGCAAGACACATAAGTGCCTTCTTGCTGCACTACCTGCAGCATGACCCTCATATTGTCAGAATTCGAAGTAATCATGACTACTGGGTTGCCACACTCTTAGATCCCCCAAACTTTTCGATCAACCTTTTCATTTTAATAAAGACCAAAAAAATGGTCATTTTTGAAATTATAAGCATTAGCAGGTTGTTAGAAACTGAAATCAAACAGTTTTCAACTCAAAACTTTATTCTAGGTGATGTTACATTTTCACATAGGACCCCTTGTTCGAAAGGAGCTTCTGAACTCTCTCGTCCATTGAATTTGTCAGGTTTTGGATGGTTTCTGCTTCAATTGTTTTGCATGAGGACAGAATACCCTCCCAGAGCTGTTGCTTAGATGTGAACTGCCTCCTGCCATCATAGACACTCCTTTTAATGATGCTCCAAAGGTTCTGAATGGGGTAGAGGTCAGGGGAGCATGGGGGTCACACCATAAGTTTGTCCCCTTTTATGCCCATATCAGCCAGAGATGCAGATGTTTTATGTGCAGCATGAGATGGTGCATTATCATGCAGAAAAATAATCTTGCTGTGAAATACACGGTTCTTCTTCTTGAACCATGGCAGGAAGTGCTGTTTGAGAAAATCCACATACATTATGGAGTTCATCTTTAGCGCCTTCAGGGATCCTAAAGGGGCCGACAATCTCTCTCCCCATGATTCCAGCCCAAAACATTACTCCACCTCCTCCTTGTTGGCGCTGTAGCCGTGTTTGCGTGGGGTGTCCATCAACCAGCCATCCTCCACTCCATCCATCTGGACCATCGAGCGCTGCACGGCACTCATCCGTGAACAAAACAGTTTTGAAATCAGTCTTCATGTAATGTTTGGCCCACTGGAGCCGTTTCTGCTTGTGTGAAGTGGATAGAGGAGGTCGACAGGATGGCGCATGCACAGCTGCAAACCTCTGAAGGACCCTGCATCTTGTTGTTCGGGGGACGCTGGAGGCACAAGCAGCTTCAAAAACTTGTCTGCTGCTATGACAAGGCTTTTTTGCCGCTGCTCTTTCAACCTGATGTAATTGCCTGTAGGAAAGAGTCCTCAATTTGCCCTTATCAGCACGCACACGTGTGTACTGTGAATCAGCTACATACTTCTTGATTGCCAAGACACTTCATCCTGATCATCGCACAATGTTGATTGTAGTCATGCCTTGACCTAAACACTCCACAATTTGTTGCTTCTCAGCAGCCGACACATCCTTTTTCTTTCCCATTTTGGCAGAAAATGTAGGCTGCTTAATAATGTGGGACAGCCTTCTTAAGTAGTCTTGCCTTTCATTGGACACACCTGCCAAACTAATTAGCACAGGTGTCTGCAATTGCTTACAGTGATATAAAGAGCCCTGACACACATCACCATCAATGAGTTTAACTGACAAACAAACAAATTCTTCCCTTATCACTCCTAAACACTTTTTGCATAATAATTTGGAACGCGGTGTACATGTGCTTTTCCACAAAACACCAGTGGTTCACGTAGTGAATCTTACAGTTCTAACTTGCCAACCGTGGTCTGTATGGAGTTGTTCAATAAAGGGCCCAAAATTAAGATAACATAGATGGGAGAGGTCTCTATGAATAGGAATTCCTAAGTATTTGATACCCTGTGAGGGCCAGGCAAAGGGAAAGTTGGACTGGATGGAATCCTATATGGATTTGGGGAGGGAGACATCGAGGGCCTCAGACTTCGCTGCATTGATTTTAAAATTTTACCATGTAACAAAGTGATCTATTTCAGCCATAACAGCATGGATGGATATATGTGATTGAGTGATATATACTAGGACATCATCAGCAAATAGAGAGCACTTGTACTCGGTGCCTCCCACCTCAATCCACCTAATATTGGGGTTATGGCGAATTGATGAGAGCAGGTGCTCCGTCACTAGGATGTATAAGAGAGGGGACAGAGGACATCCCTGCCTTGTCCCATTGGTGATTGTGAAAGGTGATGAAAATGTTCTGACGCACCCCCTGGGCCTTGGGACACCCGGAGCCGGACCCTTTTTGGTGGATGCTGGTGGTTGTAGTCTTCGTGGCGGCGACCCAGTTCCGTGGCTCAGGGCGGTCAAACCAGTGGCGGAACTATTTATGTGGTTTTCATGTTTAAATGTCCGACTACGCCACCCGTGGATTGCGGTCAGAGTGAACCGCCGCTACAGGGCAGACCGCTAAGGCTGGTGTTGTGGGTGCAGCAGAGCGTAGCATAACTCCCCACGGGAGGAGTATAGCCTCAGGGCAGTGTATGCGGAGGATGGGGGTGATGGTGCAGGGCAGCAGCAGTAACGACACGGAGTCAGTGATGCAGTCCAGGGCCTTTACTCACAGTTCTTATTATCCAGACCACGTCTGCAGGTAACGGCTGCCCACGTCGTACTGTGCTCACCAGGTGAGGGGCTCAGACAACTCCCAGATAACTTTGGAGCACTTCACAGGACCCCCTTTGTGTGTCCTTTGTCTGGCCTTTCTTACCAACACTTCTGTCCGGCTGCCTCGGGCCTCCTCTTGGTAAACTTGGCGCCAGTTTCCCTGACCCTATGTGGTGCCCTCCTAGCGGGTGGAGCAAGGGGCTGCGCCACATAAAATGTCAGAGCCTCCGGTTTCTAGCTGAGGGTCGTTTCCTGCCTCCACTAGTTCGGGGACCGGTCTCCCCCTTTGGCCTGACCCCTCCACGCAGGTGGATTCGGGCGTGCGGTGGCGACTCGCCCGTCCGCACCCCTGGGATCCCTTCATTCCTCGTTCCTGGAGCCTTCTCCGCTCCTCTTCCTTCCTTCTCCCTCTTCCAGGCCTGGGCCTCTGTTACTAGGCCCGCCTCCGGAGCAGAGCTCATGCAGAGCCCCTGCTCCCTGCCACTTCTGCTCAGACTTCTCTGCACTGAACTAAGATGGTGCCCACCTTTTATACTCCCTTCTCAATGCACCCAGGAACTGCTTCCTCCCTGCTCCTGCACTACAGGGTTCCCCTTCCTCAGTGTTCCCTCCCCCCACTCCAGCCAGGGACAGGGACTGTCGTGCCCATCTCAGGGGCATATTGGTCGCCCTGCCCCACGGCAATGTGGTGTAATGCATGCAGGTGTCGGGTCCTGATCCACACTACATCCTTATCTGAGAGTGAGATATCACACCTCTGGGTGAGGTGCAATACGTCTGTAGCAACCGAGCCCTCGGGGTGCTACAGTTCCATTTATCTTCAGCCTAGGTGACGTATTGCGATACAGGGCCGTGATTTTGGCTATAAAAGGGTCCCCTAGACCCCTACCCCAAGCTTTTTAAGAGAATCTTATATGGCGTGCCAGGAGACTCTATGGAATGCTTTCTCAGCATCCAACGAGAGTATCTAATTACAAATTTTTAACTGCATCTAGCCCAGGAAATACTTTGTGCCTAGTAGCAGGGTCTGCTAGTCAGCAGATTATCCCGGCTGTTAAGCAAGCTACACCACCTGTAGTTTGGACACTTCATTTTTTCAAAGGAAATGCTTCGGGACCACGGGATACTCAGTGAAGAGCATCAGGAGGCACCCCAAGGCATAGGGGCTGGGACTGGCAGTAGGACGCCTTGCGGTGGACAGCCGAGCTCGATCCTTCTAAAAGCTTTTTAACTGCAGCAGCTTTAGTGGACGCTACTGGAGCTGGAATTACGCGGCTGCTGGCATGAGACTTGCCCTCCAATAGATCCTTGTAAATGGATTTAAAGTGTATTCATTCAAATTAGAGAGACAATTTAAATTAAAAAGCTTAGAGCTGCCTCCACCACAGGGGGGCTCTCTCGACCCACCAGCGGACAGGCACCAGTATTGGGAGAGGGGGGCTGGCCGTCAGGGTTCACCGCGGCTCTGGCACAAACCCGGCGACACGGAGGTGGCACGGGCAGGAGCGGACTGAACGTGTCGGCTTCTCACTTTTTGGATTTTAGAAGGGCATGACATGCCTATATCTGTGTCTCCCCCTCCTTTTACTCCTCCACCTCTTTTCTTTTCGCATGACTATATGTACTTGTCACTTTTCCATGTGTTAGTTGTGTCTTCTGAGCAGTTTGTCAGCTTTTGGACACCTTTGAAGGTGTTTTCTATGTGTTTCTATGTGTTTTTGTTTGCCTGCCATTGGTTTTAACGGTGTTCGAAGGTGTTCGACGAACCGAACCGAACTCGAACACTACGGGGGTGGCTCAACACTAATGTCAATCCTGGGAACATCAGTGATCGGTGGAGCCAGATCCACAGATCGGGAAAGGAGCTGGTAAAAGAGTACAGCATGGTGCCGGGAAGTGACGCACACATCAGCTATGGTTGCCCATGTTACTCACCTCTCCTGGATACCGCGATAGACGCTGTGTCCTCCTCCTACTGTCAGTGCATCAGGTCGCCATTGCAACCCGGAGGACACCTCTGTTGTCAGGCGTCCAAGTCTTAAAGTATGGCTCAGACAGCAGATTTCTGCCTAAGTATTCGGGTATTTGTTGTCCATGCCAATACTATGGAACTTAAGGGTTCAATGACAAACCCAGCTCTACTACATCTACTATTTCGCTGGTGAACTCTGTCTTGGACCTTGTGACAAACCCAGCTACATCATTGGTCTGCTGACGTACTTCTCCCATCTTGTCTTTCCGACCAGCTCGGCTCTGTCACAGAGTCATCTCATCTGTACCACCGTGCCAGTTCTGCCTTGTCTCTGTGACAAACTCATCTCTGACGCTGTGTCATCTCTGCTACATCGCAGTGTCAGATCTGCATTTGACTCCCTGACATTCAAGTCAACTGCGCAATTTCTCTGTGCCAATTCTGCTTTGAATTTCGCTGGACCCTGTGACAAATTCAGCTTTGCCACTGAGTTAACTCTGCTATACCTCGCCATCAGCTCCACACGGGATTCTGCTGCATATTCAGCTTAATTTCATCGCTGGGACCATTCAACTTCCTTCTGAATTACAGCTCTGCTACGTCTGTTATCATGGCTTCAACTCTGCTTCATCAGACTCCGCGGTTCCCTTTTACTTCTCCTGTTGTTGTTCTGCCTGCGCTGCTTCCATTGTTCCATCACCAACGTCATCTGTCCGAACAACTGCTCATCCAGGCCGAGGGCTTCCAGGACCCACCTCCCCAGGTGAGCCCACCATGAAGCTCTGCGGAGGAGCCCCATGTCCGCAATCCAGATCTGCCAATATATCACAGACAGATGAGAGGCCAGTTCAGACCATGAGCACACAAATAAGGGCACTTAGGAGGGCACTTTGGTGGCACTGTTAATAGGGGGGCACTCTGTTGGCACTGTTAATAGGGGACACTCTGGTGGCACGGTTAATAGAGGGGCAATCTGGTGGCACTTTTAATAGGAGGGCACTCTGGTGGCACTGTTAATAGAGGGGCAATCTGGTGGCACGGTTAATAGGGGGCACTCTGGTGGCACTGTTAATAGAGGGGCAATCTGGTGGCATGGTTAATAGGGGGCACTCTGGTGGCACTGTTAATAGGATGGCACTCTGTTGACACTGTTAATAGGGGGCACTCTGGTGGCACTGATAATAGGTGGGCACTCTGTTGGCACTGTTAATAGGGGGGCACTCTGTTGGCACTGTTAATAGGGGGCGCTCTGGTGGCACTGTTAATAGGGGGCACTCTGGCGGCACGGTTAATAGAGGGGCAATCTGGTGGCACTGTTAATAGGAGGGCAATCTGGTGGCACTGTTAATAGGGGGCACTCTGGTGGCACTGTTAATAGGATGGCACTCTGTTGACACTGTTAATAGGGGGCCCTCTGGTGGCACTGATAATAGGGGGGCACTCTGGTGGCACTATGAGAATCCTCATTACCTCTACTGACATGCCTGTATATAGTAAATATATGTATTCTCTATCAAATGTGAATTCTGGAGCATCTTTTGTTAGAACTCTACATTCTGCTGTTCCTCTGTTATCCAGCCATGAATTTTCAGGAGGAGTGAGGTGCTACATTTCCTATAATCAGGAGGTGCGATATACTTGTACAATCCGATGTTTCCAGCACTGATCAGACACTGTCAGACTTTGGAGGAGACGCCCCATACACGAGGAGAGCGGCAATACCCACCTGTTTGTTATCCCCCCGTAAATGTGTGAATAACAGAGTTTCAGTGCTCTGACGCTGCTGCTTCATTTACAGATATATTAGCTGAAGTGACAGATCCTTTAAGAGGGGCGCTCCGATGGTCCTGTTAGATAGTACTCTTAATTGTACTGTAAAAAGGACAGTAATTGCAGCATGAAGGTGCACTGTGATAGCATTGTATAGGGAGGGCACACTGCACGATAGAAGGGGTGCTCTGATAGCCGTGGAGAGGGCATGAGTGCTGATGGCGCGGCGAGGGGCACTCAGATTGCTTTATCAAGAGGAAGGGCATGCTAATGGCACTGTAGTCATGAATTTATGTCTCTGCGTTCCCACATTTTGGAATTCTCTTATTATCTGAATTATTCTTAATAATCATACCATTTTACCAGGAGAGGATAGTCCTGGAGTTATACTGTATATACACCATGCTACCAGCTCTCCCCATGATTATGGCCACCTCCTTGCTGACGTTGCAGCTTTGTCCACTACTCCATCCATCTAGACCAGAGGTCCCTAACCTTTTTTGCACCAGGGACCGGCTATAAGGAAGACCAGTTTTCCATGGCCCGGTGGGGGTGGGGGCGGGGCTTTGGTCATATGGGGGTGGGGTTATGGAGGGGTGGAGCTGTATGGGGAGGATGCTGGCGGGACCTCGGTGTACAGCGCTGCTAAGTAGCAGCATTGTACATTGAGCGTCAGTGTATACAGCGCTGCTGCTTAGCAGCGCTACACACTGAACACTGGTACCGGGAGCCGCGTCACTGAAGCCAGTCTGCTGCCCCAGCACGCCCCACATAACATGTTCTGCCGGGGGCGTGTCAGTGAGGAGAGCCTGCCGCCCCACCCCGTCAGGAACACACCAGGCTGTGCTGTGGAGGGCCGTGTCACTAAGACCCGCCCGACGCCCCACCCCGTCCTGCATAATGTTTTCTGCCAGGAGCTGCGAGCTGTCACGGCTATGGCAGAAAACATTATAAATCCACACAGAGCGAGCTCTGACCAGGCGCAGGGCCGCGGAGCTAGCTGTCAGCGGCGCCGCGGACCGGCTGAAAAACGCCCGGTCCTGGTCCGCGAACCGGCGGTTGGGGACCTCTGATCTAGACCATCCAGGGTTGCAAAGCATCATCAGTAAACATGGCTGGTTTACAATAAGTCTTCATGTATGTTGGGGCCACTGCAGCCATCTCTGCTTGTGAGCACTGTTTAGGGACAGCCGAATAGTAAGTTTATGCACAACTGCAGCCTCTGGAGGATCCTACACCTTGAGGTTCGCGGGCTCCAGAGGCTCCAGCAGCTTCACATACCTGTTTGCAGCTTTGTAATGGGATTTCAGCTGCTGCTCTCTTTATCCGATTAACTTTTCTGGCAGAAACCTTCCTCATTATGCCTTTATCTGCAGGAACCTTCCTCATTATACCTTTTTCTGCAGGAACCTTTCTCATTATGACTTTTATCTGCAGGAACCTTCCTCATTATGCCTTTTTCTGCAAGAACTTTCCTCATTATGCATTTTTCTCCAGGAACTTTCCTCATTATGACTTTGACTTCAGGAACCTTCCTCATTATGCCTTTATCTGCAGGAACCCGTCTGTGCTCAGTATCAACCACAAGTTTCTTCACATTACGATTCATTACGCTTAAGTTTCCGTGAACTATCTAATGTTTTCATACCTTATCCGAGGCATTGCACTATGTAATGCTTTTCAGCAGAGATCCTTTTTCTTTCCCATATTGCTTGAAACCTGTGGCTGTTTAATAATGCAGAACGTCTTTCTTAAGGAATTTTCAAGTAATTGGGCACATGACAACTAATTATCACAGGTGTCTGAGATTGATTTCAGTGATCCAAAGACCCCGAGACATAAACCGTCCTTGAGTTTATGGGAAAAATAAAAAATTACATCTTTACAATACTTACATCCAATTTGCAGAATAATTTGGAACATGGTGTACACTGGTGCAGTATCAGTAATGATGGTGCAGTCCATTATATCAGGCCAGGATAGCCTCAGGGTCATATACACACTGGTGTATCACAGTAATGAGGATACACTCCAGTACATTGGGGTGTACGGCTCTCGCCCGTATTCAGAAGGAGCGAGTTCCTGCTCATTGCTGCAGACTGGACAGTGAGAAATGATTATCACATTTGCGCGGCTCTGCTCGTGTCTGCGTGGGCCGCACATCCATCTTTCTCTTTGCTCTTTATTAACCCCAGCAGATAAGGCACTTTAGCATTTAAACTTCTTTGCTCTCTGGAAGTTGGCAATTTTTAATATCCACAGATAGTTCAGTAAGAAGGATCCTTCGCCTGCAATCAGCAATGTGATAAATCCTGGAGAAAACTCTCTTCCAGTTGCACATGTAATCTAGAGGGAAATATACAGCCGGTGTTTAGCTCTGTCACATGCAAAAAGGCTCCGTTCCTCATTCATCGCTCTCTGTGCGACCAAAAAACTTACAAAAAAAACTTTTTATTACATCAGTATCAGAAACTAGGAGCGGAGGGACATGTGAATGACTGTAACCTCTCCAGATCTGTGCAAGGTGCGCGGGGTCGGTGCAGCTCAGAGGAGACTCCTTGGTCTTTACCTTCCTGTGTCTTCCACCTCCTGCGCCTCACATAATACAATGTATCAGTTTGCCAGGATGTGTTTCTTTAATAGCACTGCAACAATTGCTGGAATAAGGCAAAGACGAGCAATAGAAAATTCCCCAAGGAAACTTCTTACTAGGCAACTCTCCTCCAATGTCTCAGAGGCTCCCAAATAAAGAGGAGACCCCCTAAAGTCCTGCCAGGAGCCGGCAAAACTGGAAATCAAGGTTTCTTGTGCTTGACCCCAGAATGCTCCACCATTAGGAGCCCCAGCAACCAAAGCACATGACGGGGTACAGAAGAGATTGCAAGGAGCGTGGCAAAGCCATGGAAGGTTGTGGCATAGTCAGTGATGGGCGCAGTAACAGGGACACATTTTTTTCTTCCTGCGATTGTTCATCTCCTAGAAAAGTAATTCCACAGCACTTTACAGACATTATCGGATCTATATCCAGAGCAGCATTAGTGCCACCACCAACAAGAGGAACTCTGCATCTCTTTTTGGAGGACAGAGCATGCTACCCTATATGACCTGACCACTGATCTTAATGTCATGCCTCAGATTCCCTCCAGATGGCGCTGCAGTAAAATTAAACATTTGCTGCCAGGTTCTGCCATAGATTACACCTGATCTCTGGGGGGCCACAGTTCAGGACTCCTATGATCATCCTTATTGTCAGAGCAACTTTCTAGTAAACAAATTATTGGATAATTTAACATTAAAGCGGACCTGTCATTTCAGGTGACTTTTCACAATAGGCTTTCATGTGTAGACATGAAGAATAAACGCTATTTCTGGGCTTTATGTGACTTGTATCCTGTAATTTTTTACCAGTGTTCCCCGCTGCAGGTTCTCTAATTTCCAGTTTCCTCTGAGCTAGTGAGTGAAGACTAGCTAGCAGCAGAGGAGTGAGTGGGCACAGCCAAAAATAATGGCAGGGGGGTGCTACATAGGACCAAGCATGAAAGCGTTATATCAAGCCAAGAAAATGGGTCATCTGTGGTGGAGGTAATAGTGTTTCATGTCCGCTTTCCTCCCTCCTTATCATACGCACTCTATAATCCGGACTTTATATACCATACGGTTGAGATGTTTGAGTAATTGAGGGAACATGGCACAATAATTATTGTTCCACCTTGATCCTGCACTAGGGATTCGGTTATTAGACTTGAATCCTGTGCACACTTGTACCTATGTACACTGTTGTTTTAAGAGTTTTTAAAGTTTGTTCTTGTTCATGGTTGTGTAACAATATTCTATTAATAAAGTTTTTTGATACTTTTTTGCAATCCCGGGTGTGCACATTTTCTTCTTGTCGGCATCTTTTCTCGGCTTTATAAAAAGTGAAAACTAGCTGCTACGATGTCTCCCATACACAACACAGCAGACACGGAGGGATTCCTGCTCTCCTTTCTCTTTGTAGCATATGTTCAAAAGTAGCAGCAGCAACATGGATGACGCTATACAGCAGTACTGAGCAGTGCAGCTGTGAATACAGCACTGGGGTGAGATAAACAATTACTAGAAAGTAGCAGCATGGAGAACATTATGCTGCAGTACTAAGAAATGTAGGTGTGAATCCAGCACTGGCTGATATAAAACACTTACTAGTAACAGAAGCAAAATGAGCAGTATAACTGTTAACTGAGCACTGGGGTGAAAAGAAACCACTTACTAGGCACAGAAGCGGCATGAAGGACATTATACAGCAGCACTCAGCAGTGTGGTTGTTAATACAGCACCAGGATGAGATAAAACACTTACTACAAAGCAACAGCAGAAAGGAGGACATTGCACTGCAGTACTGAACAGTGTATCTGTGAATCCGGTTCTGGGTTGAGGTGAGATACTTACCAGTAGTCACAACATGAAATATTTTATACTACAGAATTGAGCAGTGTGGTGTTGAATCCAACACTGGGGCAAGGTAAAACCACTTACTAGTTAATGCAGCGACATGAATGGCATTACACAGCAGCACTGAGCAGTATAGCTGGGACTCCAGCACTGTATGAGATAAAACACTTGCTTAAAGCAGCAGCATAGAGGACAATATACAGCTCTACTGAGCAGTGTACCTGGGAATCCTGTGCTGAGGTGTGATAAAACTCTTACTAGAAAGAAAAAGCAACTGCTTTGTGTCTATGTCTCCTTCTGCTCATCTCTACTCCTCTCTTAAGCTTCCACAGGAATCTGTAATCTGATCCCTCAGTGAGCTGACTGCTGCAATTTTTCAGACTTATTGATGAGTTCTGAAGGCATAAGAGGGAGTGGGGGAGGATGGAGACAGAAAAGCTCCTCTACCAATAGGTAGATTCAACCGTGGTCCTAGTGGTCCTCCACCTCCACGGGGAGTACAATCTTCCCCATAGAAAGTATATGAATGCTTGCAGTGCTGGGGGCTGGTGACACAAAGTACAGAATGTAAGTATGAAGCAAAACTGGATGCAAAGGAGACCGTAACTCCTGATCTGGGGAAAAACTGGATGCAAAGGAGACCGTAACTCCTAATCTGGGGAAAAACTGGATGCAAAGGAGACCGTAACTCCTAATCTGGGGAAAAACTGGATGCAAAGGAGACCGTAACTCCTGATCTGGGGAAAAACTGGATGCAAAGGAGACCGTAACTCCTAATCTGGGGAAAAACTGGATGCAAAGGAGACCGTAACTCCTGATCTGGGGAAAAACTGGATGCAAAAGAGACCGTAACTCCTAATCTGGGGAAAAACTGGATGCAAAGGAGACCGTAACTCCTAATCTGGGGAAAAACTGGATGCAAAGGAGACCGTAACTCCTGATCTGGGGAAAAACTGGATGCAAAGGAGACCGTAACTCCTGATCTGGGGAAAAACTGGATGCAAAAGAGACCGTAACTCCTAATCTGGGGAAAAACTGGATGCAAAGGAGACCGTAACTCCTAATCTGGGGAAAAACTGGATGCAAAGGAGACCGTAACTCCTG
Organism: Phyllobates terribilis; assembly: GCF_046119375.1. Taxonomy (NCBI): domain Eukaryota; kingdom Metazoa; phylum Chordata; class Amphibia; order Anura; family Dendrobatidae; genus Phyllobates; species Phyllobates terribilis. The sequence goes on from NW_027362768.1 coordinate 195,888,696, forward strand.
ATCTGGGGAAAAACTGGATGCAAAGGAGACCGTAACTCCTGATCTGGGGAAAAACTGGATGCAAAGGAGACCGTAACTCCTAATCTGGGGAAAAACTGGATGCAAAAGAGACCGTAACTCCTGATCTGGGGAAAAACTGGATGCAAAGGAGACCGTAACTCCTGATCTGGGGAAAAACTGGATGCAAAGGAGACCGTAACTCCTGATCTGGGGAAAAACTGGATGCAAAGGAGACCATAACTCCTAATCTGGGGAAAAACTGGATGCAAAGGAGACCGTAACTCCTGATCTGGGGAAAAACTGGATGCAAAGGAGACCGTAACTCCTAATCTGGGGAAAAACTGGATGCAAAAGAGACCGTAACTCCTGATCTGGGGAAAAACTGGATGCAAAGGAGACCGTAACTCCTGATCTGGGGAAAAACTGGATGCAAAGGAGACCGTAACTCCTGATCTGGGGAAAAACTGGATGCAAAGGAGACCGTAACTCCTGATCTGGGGAAAAACTAATCCTAAAAAATGTACAATTTTTTATCATTTATAAATGTCATTATTTAAAAAGAAAAGTCTCTGCGCTGCAGAAATCCCGTTTGATCACATTTAGATTTTTATTTTTTTTTTATTTCTTTGGTCATTTTGCCCTTTTCTGTTCTTGTCCTTTACCCTGGAGATTTCTCAGTAATCATAAGACGTAATTCCCTGTCGCTGCTTCCCGACTGTGTAATACCGTGAACGCGGCGTCTCAGCAATCCCCTCTACGGAGTCCTATTCAGAAAACGACCAGATTACTTCCCGCTGGTCCCGGTATAGTTACATCCCAGAAAATGTTCATTGCAAGGGGCCAGAGATTTCTATACATGTACTGATAGAGCCGAGAGCCAGGAACCGCAGCAGGGCGTCTGTTGTGTGTTTGTCAACCGACTGCCAACACAATTGTGACCGCATCATTCTGATTCCATCACCAGTTACAAAAATGTTGGAAAAAGCTCCAAAAAAAGCAAAAAAAAAAAAGCAGCAAGACATAACAAATGTCACCAGATTTCATTGCACTGAAACACATAAGAAAATGATCAAAATGTGGATACAAGCTGGATATTTTAATGTATTTACTACTGCAAGGAGAACACCCCGCTCACAGCCCCCTCTGGAAAGAGAAAAATGAAACAATATTACCGGAGCTGGCAATGATGTCACAAGCCATTTCTTGAAATGTTTTCCAGACCTCCGTCTGGTTCCCGAGTCCGTCCATCACTGAATAGGTTAAAGCAAGGAAAATTAAATCAGAAGCAATCAGTGGAATATCAAATCACAATGAATCATCGCAGGATCCCAAACGCTCCAAATCTTGGTTTTATTTTATTTTTTTATTTTTTTTCCTACTGATCCGTAGGTTGCAACACACAGCGCAAGAATTTCCAATATCGTTCCAAAAAAAAAATAAAGCCTGGTAAATGTAATTATGGTGAAGCTGGAGCCAGAATGCGCTCAGGGTTCCCAGAGCGCCGCCACGTACCGCACCTCTACACGACACATGACAGATGGAACCGCTATTTATTATGTCTGCTTGCCATGAACATGTCGCACAGCTTTGCAGAATTTTTTTTTTTTCTTGATTCGGTCTTTACGTGTTGACATTTCAGGGTGTGAGGAGATGAAAGCGGCTTCGATGTGAACTGAGCGTCGCTACCACGTGCACCAAAGTCATGTGTGGGGGGGATATAGAGATATTGGGGGACAGTTATTTCTTATTCAGTAGTGCAGATACAATGTAGCATTCACAGAGGAAACATTCGTTCTAGATGGGTCATATAGCGATGAGACTGAGAATCTGCAATGGGTCCTTGCAACATTCGAGTCCTGGTCACGTAGGAAAGCAGGTGCAGGTCAGTTGCCCCATACGGAGCCCTGGGGGGTAAATCTCATTACTCGGTTATTTTTCTGGTGCACATTACCACTGGGCAGAGGAATAACTTGAAAATGATCCATCACTTGCTGCCATTTAAAACCATCTGATCACCACGATCGTGTTGTACGGAAGATCAGGAGACGCTAGTGACTGTGGGGTCCCATCAATTATTACAATGGCAGGAACTTTACCTAAAAATGTTGCCAGACCAGCACCCGCTCTACCCTCAATTCCAGGTTCACCCTAGGCCCCATCAAGCCCCCAGCAGCTATGACTTACAAATTTGCATGTGTGCATTAAGGTTACGGTAACAATGGGGTCATAGCTTCCATTTAAAATTAAAGGGGTTGTCCGTAGCGTCTCACTTCTGCATTGAAGGTGAACGGTGCTGATGATGCTACGACCCCACATACCTGCTGAGACGCCGGCACAATCGGCGGAGATCATGCATGTGCCGTATGCCAATGAACAGGACTTGTGCATTTCAGTAGGACAGTGGGGTGATAACGACATTGGCACCATTCACCTCCAATGCAGAACTGAGACGTGCCAGACAACCCCTTTAAATATGTTACATAGACCCTTTTATATTAGGTTAAGAGATCAATTTAATTTGGGGTCACAAAATATGAAGCTGCTACTAGGTGTCCCCCAAAATATCTCTTTTTCCCCAAAACTCCTTGGGGCGTATACAGGCGGATATATGGTCAGGACCAGATTACTGAGAGGGCAAAAGCGTCAAATGTCCCGCGTCTTCTCCATCTGTGGACTCCACCAGCATCCACATGAAGAATGTTACTCAATGACCCCTGGATGTGAGACGTATCAGGGTGCAGTATAGCATTAGGCAGTGTGTGAAGATCCGGGGTCTTCTCTGGGCGTAATACTACTCAGACAACACAGGGTGAGGGTAACACAGCGTGGCAATATTTTATTGAACCACCAAACAGACAATAAACACATAGAGCCATCCCAACAAATGCCCAAGATGGTGAAAAATTACAGTCCCACCCTTTCGCCGGCCCGCCATGAATAGAGCAACTGCGACTTTGGGACTTCCAGGGCCAACTACCTCAACCAGTGGCCCCCCGCTTTTGGCGGGCCCCCACAGAGAGGAGGTAGCGGCAAGCTTAGGAAGCTGACAGTCCATCGAGGTACAAGGCCGGGAGACACCCGAGGGTCCCATCGTGGCCTCTCCGAACAACTCCATGGGTTTCAGGTGACCTCATTGTTCCAACCTTGCTTTCTCTGAGTGCCTCCATCGGTTCCAGGTGACCAGATGGTGCCAATCTGGCAACCCCAAACAACATATCAATGGGGCCAGGTGACCCTTTTGTCCCAACCTGGTTTCCCCAAATGTATCCATGGGCTCTCTGTTGATCAATGGAGCAGATCTGTATCCTTCCAGTTAGGGCTATATACCCTTAGGCTGGAATCCTGTAGAATCCAAATCTGTGTCTCTCTGAATGGAGCCATGCTACCAAACTACTGTCCCGAAGAGTCTCTCTGATTCTCTTATTCGCCTTGCAGCACAATATAAATCCCTTTTTATATTTTTCTGTGGCTCAGGTCATTGCTCACAGGCCAGGGGGAAAGGTACAGGGCTCAGGTATCATTGTTTGAGCATTTAATCAATTACATAGTTTGTATCACCCTGCTCTGTAAATCAACAACTAGCTGGTTTAGTACAATATGTAATTAGCATATAAACAAACACTATTGTTCTACCTTGAGTCACTGTCCTTCTTGACCAGCCAAAGAAATGCATACATTCAAAAGTCAACACAAACGCAATAGTGTATTTCTCTTGGCCTAACAAATCTAGACATCTAGCTAATTACGATTAGAAGTTGTGTCATCACACAGTGCATGGTGGTAGACATGGTATAGCTCTATTATTACTGCAACAGTATATGGCGGTATTATTTGGATGCTGCATTACAAGGTTATTTTTGCCTTTGTGTTACTTTATGGAAACTTGTAAAAAATTGTAGATGTATCAGTCTTATCTTTCACTTGTGCCCTATCTTTTACACCTGATCATAATAACCCTTTTATCCCTTCCAAAGTAAAGAGGGGCCCCGCATAGTATTTTGTTCAAGGGCCCCAACACACTCAGCTTATAAATGGAGCCCTATAGGACGTATGAAGAACCGAGAACCAGTGCAATAATAAGCTGCAACAAAAATGTGTCCATTCCAGGGGCGCAACTATAATATATGTGAAGGTTGCAATCGCACCCGGGCCTGGAACCTAAGGGCTCCAAAAGGTTCTTTTTGGCCCATATTAGTGGACCAATCCATTAGAGACTCGCGATAGTTGGGGGCTTGGTTGGAGATTTTGCATTGGGGTCCACGAGCTTCCAGTTACGCCACTGATCCATTGATATACCGATGGAGCAGTGCACATTGGCAGACAGCGCACTACTGTGTGTAGATATTGCACTGCGGCACCTGCGCTATTTCTTTCTTCGTGCAGATCACTGAGCAGCTGTGCCGTCGGTGCAGCGCCCCTCGCTCGTCGTTCTTAGCTCTGCTACATCCATAATTCCGTCCGATATCAGATGACGGATGAAGCCGCCTTCTCCCCTCTCGCGCTCAAACATTAGCCAAATGAAGGGGCAGCAATCCTCCAGAGGAGAAGACACGGAGGATTATCGCAATTTTCATTTTCACGCAGTTGAAACCATCGGAGACTGAATCGGTATTAATAAGTGACAGGTAAGAGAGGAGCCATTATGTAAAAGTCTTCACCTCTGTGCCGATTCATTTCTCTATATCTGTCCATGGAGGTTGGAGCTCAGGTTTCCTCATACAAACACTCTGCTTAGATACATGTAGCACCACTGACCTCGGGTACAGCGCCGTACATTAGTAGTGGCTGAGTCTGGTACTGCAGCTGTCTGTGGCTCAGTCCCATTCAAGCTGCAATACCAGACTCAGCCACTACTAAATGTTGGCGCTGTGCATTATGGAGCTCTACAGTCCCTTTAGTCAGCTGATGCGTGGGGGTGCCGGGAGTCAGATCCCCACTAATCTTACATTCATGGTCTATCCCACTTACACTGAATCAATATGGCTGCCAGCCTTAGTGCTAGGTTGTATTTGCACATACACAAGTGTTAAATGATGAATGCACATCCAAAATTACATCGGCCTGTGCACACATTGCAGATTTGGCACATTTTTTTCAGTGCAGCTTTGTCACAAAACCTGAAGGATTTCCTGATGCAGCAAAGTGAATGAGAACCCTGAAGCCTTGTGCACACGATGCTTATTTGTGACTTGCAGATTTGGTGCAGATTTAAATCTGCAGGATGTCAATTCTTTCAGCGTTTCTGCTGCAGATTTCACTCATTACTAACGAGTGGGGAAAAATCTGCACCATAAACGCAAGTAAAAAAAGCAGTAGAAACGCGTGTATTTTCCACAGTGTTTTTTCTGCCAAGACATGCAGAAATTCCTGCGCCAAATACTTAAGATGAGCCCAGACCCTAATAGCAGCACATGAGAGGTGGTAGCGTGGACCCGTCAGATGCCGCCATCAGGCTTATAAATGGCCACTGCTGGTCTGCGGCCACTGAATGACATTATGGACTTGAGGATACCGAAGGGATCAAATAGGCAAAATCAACATGGCTCCTCCTGGTGGCGCTGTGAGGTGTATGTCGATTACCAGTGATATAATTGTGTAAACCTGTATCCACACCAGTATAACACCGTGGAAAGACTGTGTATATATTCTGATGTAAGGCTGTAACTCTGTGAATGATATGAAATGCATTGTATTACCTGATTATTTATATAGGGAGAATAAGCAGCTAATATATTGATTATAGGGAGTTCAGTGCAGCTGGTAGAGGGTAAGAATGGTGAAATCTGCCCAACAACCAAAGGAGAGTTGGTGATTGGTCTAGCTCCAGTGTGGGAGGGGCTTAGTTACTGTGCTCAGGGGATGTGACAGGAATAAGTGGAGCGGCCATCTTGGGGGTAGTCTGGAATATGTCCTGAACAGGAGAGGATGCGCTGGAAAGGAATTCAGCAGCATCGGCTTGTGAGAACACCCCATTGACACCAGAGAAACGGCATATTGGAGCTGAGCTTGAACTCCATTTTGTTATAGGAGAAAGTTTCTGTACAGCAACAGCATTTTAGTACTGGACAGTTATTCAACTGTGTAAGGCTTTATTTACAGCCAAACTGCCATCACCGTAGGTTTTTTTGGGTATCTTCAACACAGTTGAGGACGGACTGTTCCTCTGAGTTTGCTGTAGACACCACGGGAAGGGAAAGGGAAATTTGGTTGGGGAAATAAAGGAAATATTTGTAAGATTGTAAACTTCAGTGCTGTACCGCAGGCTGGCCTTTACGTTACACTATACAATTAATCCAGTTCTCGGTGTTCTAGGCGGCCGGTTTAGACAGGTAAGTCAGCAGATAAATCTATAGAAAAATAGTAAATATAGATTGTTTAGGTGCCATGATGTATAGTACAGAGGTTCCAGCTGTTGTCTAATGTCTGTGACGCGCCCAGGGGATGGGGACGACTCGGCGCCCGGGCCTTGTTGTTTGGCTTTGGGGGATGTCGCGGTAGTCGGCACCCGGGCCCGTACTCTGGGCCTCTCTTTTAAAAGAGTGGATAATTAGATAAAAATTTGTGACGCCACCTGTGGTGTCTGGTGAGGATCACCAGCGCTTCGGCAGCCCACTGAGGCCGGTGTTAAGGCAGCTTGGGTGGTATAGCTCCCCACAGGTGGAGCTGGGCCTCAGGGCAGCGTAGGAGAAGGGATGCAGGACAGGTGGGACCCAGACGGGTCAGAGCAAGAACAGGGACAGACACAATAGTCACTTCAGTACCTTTTACTGATGGAAATTCAGGCACATCCTGGGGCACTGTAGAGTGAAGGGTGCATGTCAGGATCCTCCCCAATGAGCGGGTGTAGGGCCTCCTGTTTCTTGCCTTTGTGTAGTAAGTTTCTGACCTGCCTGGAGCTAGGCCTAACTTTGTCTCTGTCCTGCAGCGGCTGACTTTGTGGTAGGGCCTTCTCTTGGAGTACGCGCTCCCAGGTTGCCGGGCCTCCGTGACTCCTGACCCTGTTACATATCAGCTCTTGAGTGATCCTGGGACCTGAAGTCTTCCAGGGGTCTCCGGTTGTTTCTACAGGGGGGGTATACGACCCTGTAGACGCGGACCCGGTGTCCGGTATATGTTTTCTGGGGTGAGCTTGTTAAGCTCCTCTGCCCCCAATGCTACTCACTCCTCTAGCCTTCGGCCTACTCGGGGCCCTCACTAGGCTATACACACTAGCGGCAGCTTGCCGTGCTTCACCGCTCTTATAGCGTCGGCACGCCTTGGGCTCTAACTGAGCTCCCTGAGTCTGGACTGGGCTCCACTGCAGGCTGACCTCTCTCAGGCTTAACTACTGCAGGAGCTCTCCCAACAGGCTTAACTCTCTGTCGACTCCAGACTGAGCTGCCTAGCTCCACCTTCCCTATTTATATCCCTGACGGGCTCCCTCTGGTGGTCTGAGGTGGAAGGTGGAGGTGTGTGTATGCTATGGGGGCCTCTTGTGGAGGAATCCGTTCATGCACCCCTCTAGGATCTGTGGCACTAATGCACAGCAGGGCGCCACATGTGCATAATGGAAAGAACTGTGTAAGAGTTGGATTTCTCGCCCGTGGCTCCGCCGTGTCCTGAAGAACACTCCTGGTACACGACTTACAGTACTGGTTCCTGACATCACACCCCGACTTCTAGTATCACATTTACTTATCACTTTTGCTGTAATTGTGGATAGGATGAGCATTGGGCATGCTAACAAAGCCATGGACATAGGGCCAACCTGAGCCAGGCCGCTCCACTTATGGGCCTCATCCAGCATGGACTGCGATGCATGTTATAAGAGATCAGTCCATGGGGGACAAGTCTCACATAACTAGCCGCCATCTATATTATGCAGATCACTATCTGGGGATTTGATACTGGGAATGTAGATCTCTGGGCTGGAGCAGGAGAAGCTGATCACCAAGTTCCGGGGACGTTGTCCTTCCAACAAAAGCTGCTTCCCGTCACCTTAGACTGCGCTGAGGCCGGATCATTGCACCAGAGCGAGCGTTCCTTTTCAATAAGAGATTCTTGGAAGCAATGATAAAGTGGCAAGTGACAGTAAGAATCTCATCAGGAAGCTTTCATGAAGCATCAGCTACAAATTAACGAGGACTTTGGCAAGCCAGAACAAACAACAGCAGGAGTCCAGGAGACGGCAAGACCAGACAGTAGTTAATAACAGGAGCGAACCTAATTTCACAGTGCGCACTTATTGGAAGGAGCCAGAGACCAGATGAGGACGGCGAGCTGCAAAGAGGAGGCAAACGCTGGCGATGCCCACCCCGGCTCCGGACCCCGGGAGATGACTCCGCACAGCTACAAAATAATAACTCCAGAGCAGACAATGAGAATAATAATAGAAACTGTCGATAGAAAGCTAGTCGGGTAATCTGGGATATATCGGCACAATGTATTATTTATTATTTACAGTATCTTGCCAAAAACATGTTGGATAATAAATAATTAAATGAGGGTGAAAAGGGTCAAAAATGGATGTCCATGAGCTGCCGGTACATGTTCAGATGTGCGTTCTGTCTGTGCTGTGGAAAGTTCTGTGTCAGGATGGTTCTGCCGCGGCCCGGTCAGTCCAGTGGGACCAGAGCTTATTCCAGGGCTGGATTCCTCCATGATGGCTCAGGTGCAGAGGCTTGTGGTAGAAGCTCCTCCGCCTGTCCGAGCCGGCACAAGTATCACCAAAGGTTATGGAGGGGGCATTGCCTCTGTAACTACCCCGGATGGAGGAAACCAAGCCTGCCCCTATAAAGAGGTGGAAGAGACCACCCAGAGACGGAGGCTGATGAACCCAGAGCAGGGGCGGACACAGACAGAAGAGGCCCCAGTGCACGAACAATATCTGGGCCCTTTGCACTCCTCATAATGCACAATTCCACCTGCTTTGGATGTGGGAGTGGCCCCCCTTACCTCTGGGGCCCCTGTGGGGCGGCACAGGTAGCACCAATGTTATGTCCAGCCCTGGATTAGAGAGGGGCCTGCCTGAAGCAAAGAGAGACTGCTTATCACCCATGAGCCCTGTGTGTACGCGGACGGTGATGACCAAGATGGTGACACCGGCTATAGGAGTGCGATGGAGAACCTGCTGAAGACATTGTGCCGGAAGAGCAGCCATCAGCAGGGGCAGAGTGAGAGACTGAGAGGTGGATGAATGCAGAACCGTGGCCTCTAATCACGTGGCCAGGAGAGGACCTGAGTCCTCGTGCCTCGCCGGAGTACAGTTCTGTCCTGCGGCTGTGTCCGCGCTCCTGCAGGGCTGTGCTGTAAGTTATACCGAGGTACCAGGACGTCACGAGAGAAGGGAAGGCTTAGCGTGTTGCCAGGTTTATCTAACAGAGGGGACATATTGCAGCCGCTGGGAGCAGCCATGTTTTATATCATGTATATTTTATTGTAGAAACATGTGGAAGCAGCACAGGGGACGGCCCCCGCTTAGTTTGACTGCGCCCCCTCTTTAGTGACTCATCATAAGTATCACACATGGCGGCCACCTGGGGGGTAATAAAATGATTTTCTCTCACAGGATCCAGCTATGCCGGGTGAGGAGTAAAGGAGTTAGTAGCCCGGGAGGGGAGACCATGTTTATTTCCTGGACATTAAATGGCTTATGGGGGGGCCCGAACTATATTGGCTCCATACTCCATGGCACAATATAAAATACTCTCCACAACATTAGTTACTAATAAACTCCACCATGAAACTGCTTAGGAGCCATGGTCACTATTTATCATTGCATCTAAGGGGTTAAACTGATGCAATCAGTACAGCAGTTACCAGCGGGTGTCTGCTGTGTAAAACAGCTGGCAATGCGAGCCCACTCCATATAGATCCGCTCGACATGTAGGGTGTGTATGGGAAGACGTAGGCGAACACCCCCAGCTCACGGACACCACAGCAGCCGTGGTGCCAGCCGCCAGACGTGGTGCCAGCCGCCATTGGCAGCAATCTGCAGCGCACCGGGGGGCTGATTGTTAATATGGCCGGGGTCCTCCAGCATGGGGATATGAAGGTGAATGTCCAGGGTGATTGGTGAATGTGGCCCCCACCTCTATGACACCACGTCTAGGAGTGACTCCATCTTTCTGGAAGGGTTTAGGGTTAATGGGGATTGCTTGGCTTGGGGAGACATTGGAGTTAGAATCCTTTAATAATTACAATTAACCTTTAATAAACCGAATGTGATGATATATTAATTACTGCAAATAATCATTTCTGTTGCGTTATCTCTGAGATTTGTAAGTGAAAGTTAAAGTAAGCGATTCTGCCGAGCAGCTTCCTATCCGTCCTCAGGTCTGGTGATTATTCTTCTGTGGCCGCGTTATGACCGTGGTTATCAGCGTGCGATCTGGATAATTGTTGGAAGGCTCTGCGACGTCAGATGACTTTGATTTATCGGCCAATAGTTGACATGACAAATACACAGGATCATTTCCAAACGATTATCAAAGGGGGGACATGAGTTACAGAGAAGTTCAGAGACTCACAAAACTTTTCTGAAAAAAAACTTGTTACATTGTTTCTCTGGAATAATGGAAGTCTGAAGTAGAAGAAGTGTCTCGCCTGGAGTCATGTCTGATGCCGCTGTCTCAGATATTGTACAAATCCCTGTGTTATATTATGAACCTGTTTTTGCACTGAGCCCCTTAAAAGGTGCTGAGCAATTACCAGAGCAGCCATAGAAATGAATGGAGAGACCCGCCTTGTGCCGCCATCTCTCTGCTGACAGTGACTTGCGATGGAACCCACATCAGACATTTAGAGCAGATCCTAAAACCCACAGTTGTGCGCATTGTTTGACTTGTTGGTGGACTTACACCGCTTTAAATTTCAGGTCCAGCGTTTGTAGATGGGATTGAGGTGCGTCCTTATTATCCTGAGTTTTTGACTCCTTTGTGCCCATGAGACCTTCTGTGAGACTACACGGACGTCTTGGACTAGTCATCCACAAAGGAGCACACAGGTGAGAGAGAGCGCGGCCGGGGAGTGACTGAGGCCGGAGGAGGAGAAAAGTCAATCCGACTCCTGTTGTAGGACAGAGTGAGAGGCAGAGAGAGAGGGACATGTTCTAGAAGTAGAAAACATCAGAGGACTAACTTAGGGACAGAGAGACTCAGTAGAAGAAAAAATACTCACCCAAGGCTAAATGTAACTCCCAGAGGCAAAATAGGTGAAGGAAATCCCAGCTGGTTCCTGGGTGGAGTAACGCTGAAGAAGCAATGGTTTAATCCTAAAAAAAAATAAGTAAAAATATTATGTATTCTAAAATATTAAAATTGTGGTGAAAAAAGAAAAGCAAGAGAAAATATTAAAATCACATGGATAGAGATGACGCGTTTCGAACCGGAAGGCTTCATAATCATAACCTATTCCTGAAGTGGTAGCCATGCCTATTTATATATAAATGGAAGAGGTGCGGCAAAAACAATTATGTGAATTTTAGACATATATGTGAGAATACAAAATACATTCCCTTAATACCAATACAGGCGGTGATTGGCGTAAGCGTCTAATGGTGAAGCACTCTGGATTTCTGATATGGAAACCCGCACACCAGCAGGTGTATAAAACGGATTTAATGTATTTGCATTAGGGGAATGTATTTTGTATTCTCAGATATATGTCTAAAATTCACATAATTGTTTTTGCCGCTCCTCTTCCATTTATATATAAATAGGCATGGCTGCCACTTCAGGAATAGGTTATGATTAAGAACCCTTGCGGTTTAAAACGCGTCATCTCTATCCATGTGATTTTAATATTTTCTCTTGCTTTTCTTGTTTCACTGTTTTAATATCTTGGAAAAAATAAGATTTTTAAACATTTTTGAGATTGATTCTTCAGTCACATAGACGGCTGAGTCTGAGAGCGCATCCTTAAAGAGTTTCCATTACTTATATTTTTTTTCCTTAAATCAATAATACCCATAAAAAGAAGAAACTTTGTAACATATCTTATTAGAGAAATCTGTGTCTTTCTACTCCATGACTGTTCATTCATTCTGAAAATTCTCAATTCACAGGGATCTAAGGGGTAACATTTCTCCTTGTGAAGAGTGACATGCCTGACATGCCAGTGTAAGGAGACTTTTAGGCCTCTGAGAAATTAAATATGCAAATTTCCTCTTCAAAGAGAAAGAGGACTAGAACTTCTGCACCACCTACTGGAAGTAGCAATCCTAAAAGTCAATATTGACCCTTTAACAAGCCTTGTCACATGACTAGGCTAAAAGCCAAACTAGAATTTCAATTTGCAGATAGTGTTTCGGGGTGCTGTCCCCTCCTCAGTGCAAAGTCATAAAGAGGAGAAATACCCCAAACCACTGTGTCTGCAAGTTGAATATTTAATTTCCCAGAGGAGCATTGCATCGCCTATAAGCCTCTTTATCCTAGCATTTCAGGCATGTCACAAGGAGCGATGGTCCCCCTTAGACTCCCAGTCAGAGGTCTCTAATACAGAAAAATCAGATCTCATACTGTGTACTAAGGAGGGGGACAACGCCTGGAAACACCATGTCTGCAAACTGAGTCATGTGACAAGGCTTGTTAAAGGGTCGATATTGACTTTTAGGATTGCTACTTCCAGTAGGTGTTGCAGAAGTTAAAGTCCTCTTTCTGTCTGAAGAGGAAATTTGCAAATCACAGGCAAAATCTACCTTCACTGAATACTGGAGAAATGACAGTTGGTGCTCATAAAGATCTATGGAGATTGTAACATGTTTCAGAAGAACTTTCAGCAGAATGTCTGTCTCCAGCTACTCCCCCTGTGTCTTCCTCTAGCTCTTCCTCTTCAGTCTGTGTCTGCCTGTAGCTCCTCCCCTTTGTGTCAACCTGTAGCTCCTCCCCTCTGTGTTTGCTGCTAGCTCCTCCTCCTCTGGCTGTGTCTGCCTCTAGCTCCTAATCTATCTGTGTCTGCCTCTAGCTCCTCCTCTTCTTGTATCTGCATATAGCTCCTTTCTCTCTGTGTTCCTCTAGCTCCTCCCCTTCTCTACACGTCTGCCTCTAGCTCCTCCCCTCTGTCTGTGTCTGCCTCTAGCTCCTCCCTCCTCTTCTGTGTCTGCCTCTAGCGCCTCCCCTCTGTTTGTGTCTGCCTCTAGCTCCTCCCCTCTGTCTGTGTCTGCCTCTAGCTCCTCCCCTCTGTCTGTGTCTGCCTCTCGCTCCTCCCCTTCTGTACATGTCTGCCTCTAGCTCCTCCCCTCTGTCTGTGTCTGCCTCTAGCTCCTCCCTCCTCTGTCTGTGTCTGCCTCTAGCGCCTCCCCTCTGTTTGTGTCTGCCTCTAGCTCCTCCCCTCTGTCTGTGTCTGCCTCTAGCTCCTCCCCTCTGTCTGTGTCTGCCTCTAGCTCCTCCCCTTCTGTACATGTCTGCCTCTAGCTCCTCCCCTCTGTCTGTGTCTGCCTCTAGCTCCTCCCTCCTCTTCTGTGTCTGCCTCTAGCGCCTCCCCTCTGTTTGTGTCTGCCTCTAGCTCCTCCCCTCTGTCTGTGTCTGCCTCTAGCTCCTCCCCTCTGTCTGTGTCTGCCTCTCGCTCCTCCCCTTCTGTACATGTCTGCCTCTAGCTCCTCCCCTCTGTCTGTGTCTGCCTCTAGCTCCTCCCTCCTCTGTCTGTGTCTGCCTCTAGCGCCTCCCCTCTGTTTGTGTCTGCCTCTAGCTCCTCCCCTCTGTCTGTGTCTGCCTCTAGCTCCTCCCCTCTGTCTGTGTCTGCCTCTAGCTCCTCCCCTTCTGTACATGTCTGCCTCTAGCTCCTCCCCTCTGTCTGTGTCTGCCTCTAGCTCCTCCCCTCTGTCTGTGTCTGCCTCTAGCTCCTCCCCTCTGTCTGTGTCTGCCTCTAGCTCCACCCTCCTCTTCTGTGTCTGCCTCTAGCTGCTCACCCCTCTGTCTGTGTCTGCCTCTAGCTCCTCCCCTCTGTCTGTGTCTGCCTCTAGCTCCTCCCCTTCTGTACATGTCTGCCTCTAGCTCCTCCCCTCTGTCTGTGTCTGCCTCTAGCTCCTCCCCTCTGTCTGTGTCTGCCTCTAGCTCCTCCCCTCTGTCTGTGTCTGCCTCTAGCTCCACCCTCCTCTTCTGTGTCTGCCTCTAGCTCCTCCCCTCAGTCTCTGTCTGCCTCTAGCTCCTCCCCTCTGTCTGTGTCTGCCCTAGCTCCTCCCCTCTGTCTGTGTCTACCTCTAGCTCCTCCCCTCTGTCTGCCTGCCTCTAGCTCCTCCCCTGTGTTGCCTCTAGCTCCTCCCCTCTGTCTGTGTCTGCCTCTAGCTCCTCCCCTCTGTCTGTGTCTGCCTCTAGCTCCTCCCCTCTGTCTGTGTCTGCCTCTCGCTCCTCCCCTTCTGTGTCTGCCTCTAGCTCCTCCCCTCTGTCTGTGTCTGCCTCAAGCTCCTCCCCTCTGTCTGTGTCTGCCTCTAGCTCCTCCCTCCTCTGTCTGCCTCTAGCTCCTCCCCTCTGTCTGTGTCTGCCTCTAGCTCCTCCCCTCTGTCTGTGCCTGCCTCTAGCTCCTCCCTCCTCTTCTGTGTCTGCCTCTAGCTCCTCCCCTCTGTCTCTGTCTGCCTCTAGCTCCTCCCCTCTGTCTGTGTCTGCCCTAGCTCCTCCCCTCTGTCTGTGTCTGCCTCTAGCTCCTCCCTCCTCTGTCTGTCTCTAGCTCCTCCCCTCTGTCTGTGTCTGCCTCTAGCTCCTCCCCTCTGTCTGTGCCTGCCTCTAGCTCCTCCCCCTCTGTCTGTGTCTGCCTCTAGCTCCTCCCTCCTCTGTCTGCCTCTAGCTCCTCCCCTCTGTCTGTGTCTGCCTCTAGCTCCTCCCCTCTGTCTGTGCCTGCCTCTAGCTCCTCCCTCCTCTTCTGTGTCTGCCTCTAGCTCCTCCCCTCTGTCTGTGTCTGCCTTTAGCTCCTCCTCTGTCTGTGTCTGCCTCTAGCTCCTCCCCTTCTGTACATGTCTGCCTCTAGCTCCTCCCCTCTGTCTGTGTCTGCCTCTAGCTCCTCCCCTCTGTCTGTGTCTGCCTCTAGCTCCTCCCCTTCTCTACATGTCTGCTTCTAGCTCCTCCCCTCTGTCTGTGTCTGCCTCTAGCTCCTCCCCTTCTGTACATGTCTGCCTCTAGCTCCTCCCCTCTGTCTGTGTCTGCCTCTAGCTCCTCCCCTCTGTCTGTGTCTGCCTCTAGCTCCCCCCTCTGTCTGTGTCTGCCTCTAGCTCCTCCCCTCTGTCTGTGTCTGCCTCTAGCTCCTCCCCTCTGTCTGTGTCTGCCTCTAGCTCCTCCCCTCTGTCTGTGTCTGCCTCTAGCTCCTCCCCTCTGTCTGTGTCTGCCTCTAGCTCCTCCCCTTCTGTACATGTCTGCCTCTAGCTCCCCCCCTCTGTCTGTGTCTGCCTCTAGCTCCTCCCCTCTGTCTGTGTCTGCCTCTAGCTCCTCCCCTCTGTCTGTGTCTGCCTCTAGCTCCTCCCCTTCTGTACATGTCTGCCTCTAGCTCCCCCCCTCTGTCTGTGTCTGCCTCTAGCTCCTCCCCTCCCCATCATTCCAGGACTGGTTACCCCAATAACTTGTCATGGCTTAAAATCTACAGAGTTGCAAATGTCACCCCTGCTAAATAATGCCTGGGTGCTGGGGGGATTCCTTCCTGAGACCCATAGTTTGTGGATTTGAGCAAGAATCGTCAGCCATGCGATCAACTCACCCTAACAAGGGGCTGTGTTCATTTTTTTGCAACTGTTCTATTTTCCCACCAAGTAGTAAAAAAGTATCAAGCATCGTCCCTCATCTGTAACCATTTCCTGATGGGCCGATGGTCGTGCTGTAAGGCTATGTGCCCACGATGCAGAAATGAAGCAGAAAATTTCTGCAGCATTTCTGCATCTCCCTGGCTGATTGTACATGCGTTTTTCCTGCAGAATACATGCGGATTCACATGCGTTTCCGCATGCAGATTGACAAGCGCTCTCCCGGCGATAGCATCACTTGGAAAGTGCTTGACAACTAGGTCACACTATATAAATCCATGCAAACAGCAAACAGCAACCAGGATGGATTTATACAGTGTGAACTGTAAAAATGAAAACAAATAAAGCTATACTCACCCCCGAGGCCCCGGCGTGGCTGCAGCGCTCGTTCCTCTCTGCTTCCTGGCTGCCGGCATATCGCGAGACAGAGCGGTGAAGGGCCTGCGGTCACATGACTGTGACGTCACCGCAGGTCCTCAAGAGATGCCGGCATTCAGAGAGAAGCCGCCGGACAGGTGAGTATAAACTTTATTTGTTATTTTATTCTTTTTTTACAGGTACAATGGTACCCAGGTCTGGATGAGAGTCTCCTCTCCTCTACACCCGGGTACCATCCGCACATAGAGACGCATAGAAGCCGCTTGTACAAATGTACAGTCGCGGTTTCTATGCGTCTCAATGCAAGTCAATGGCGGGAGTTCCGCTGCGCTTCCGCAAAATTAAATGACATGCTGCGGATTTTTGTACGCAGCATAAACGCTCCGGAAAAATCCTCAGCATGTGCATAGAACATGCGGAATCCCCTTGGGGACCATGGGGTGCGGATTACCTAGCGTTTCACAAGCGTTTCCGCTGCGGAAATTCCATAGCATAAACGCTTGAAAAACGCTACGTGGGCACCCAGCCTAAATCAGCGGCTCAGCCGACTGCAATGTGTACGGGGCCGTAACTCCTCTGGTCGTGCGCCTGTAGATATTAGAGCTCGGCTGCAGTTCACACTACGATCCTCCATCGTCAGCCATCTCTCAGATTATGATGTCACGTTACAGCCGAGATCCCGGAGAATGGATGAGAATGTTTGAAGAGGTCTCCAATGTGGCAGACAAGTCGATGCACGTCCTATCCGACTGGAGGCTGGCGGTAAGGTTGGTAGATACGGGGGTCCCGTCCTCCTGCTGTGACCCGCGGGTTCCCGGGAGACGCCTCAGACGTCACGCGGGGACATTTTTGTGCTTTTGTAACGGTATGTGCTTTTGTTTCTTCTAATTAGAAGCCACTGATTAGAGGACCCAGGAGATTGGGAAGACTCCTCATCCTCGTCTACGGAGCGTGATAGACAATCTATAGCGGAACATTCCACCAGCAATTACAGATCATTACCGCTAATAACCTCCCACATTCTGCAGATTTGCAAAAAAATAAATAAAAAATGTCAAGATTCCTGGTAGAACGGTAAGATTCCCAGGAGTAATCGCGAGTCCTGTTACCAGGCAGATCCATTTATTTAGAAGAGCTTAGACAGAGAGACGTCAGGACCGAGGAGCCGGCTGCTAAATAAATAAAAACAAGAATTTGTGGAAGCGAGAGAGAGCGAGCTAGTGTCAGAGAGAGAGAGAGCGAGCGGGAGCTGCCTGGCATATATTGGGTGAAGGGAGTAATGTGGCTCGAAAGCTCAGTTCAGCATCTCTTCATGTCACTTGTAAGATGCGGTGTGATATGTTCACAGTTTCATAGTTTCAGTGAGGGGAAAGAGCTCTCCTGGCAATTGGCTGTCACAGGTGTAACTGACAAGAGTTTGTTCTTCTGAATACTGAATGGTAAAGTCTTCCACAGACTGGAATAGATTGTATATTACAAAATAATCAAGCAAAGCTTCAATTTCCACTCTTCCCAAAGTATAAAAGACTCCGGCTCCGACACTGGCATGCGTCTCCTGGAGTTAGAAACTTTGCTCTCTCTTACGCCGATTTCTTTCTTATTTTGTAACAAATTTGTGATATATTTGATTGTCTGAGATCAGGAAACAGAATATGATTATTTTTGTCAGTAACAGCGCCCCTCCTGACTATGGGTTGCATCTGGTATTGCGGCTCAACCCCATTCAAGCAAATTGAACTCTTTGTATCAGTCTGTTTTTAAAGGGAGCCGGTCACATCCAGACATGCTATTTATCTGCAGATATAGCTGCAATCTCTAGGTAAATCGCATGTAACTCCTGTCTGGCCGGCTTATTGGAGCAGCGGCTCCAAGAAAAAAATGAAATGTTATTCTCCCTGCAGCCGTTCACTTCCAGTCATCAGGCATAATTATAGTCACTAATCTTTATACAGTTCGCACTGTAATCATTCATCGACTGCCTGCTCCGCACACACACACGCTGCACACACACGCTGCACACACACACTACACAAACACGCTGCACACACATGCTGCACACACACGCTGCACACACACGCTGCACATACACGCTGCACACACACGCTGCACACACACGCTGCACGTACACGCTGCACACACACACTGCACACACACACTGCACACACACACTGCGCACACACGCTGCACACACACACTGCGCACACACGCTGCACACACACGCTGCACACACACGCTGCACATACACGCTGCACACACACGCTACACACACACGCTGCACACACACGCTGCACACACACACTACACAAACACGCTGCACACACATGCTGCACACACACGCTGCACACACACGCTGCACATACACGCTGCACACACACGCTGCACACACACGCTGCACGTACACGCTGCACACACACACTGCACACACACACTGCACACACACACTGCGCACACACGCTGCACACACACGCTGCACACACACGCTGCACATACACGCTGCACACACACGCTACACACACACGCTGCACACACACGCTGCACATACACGCTGCACGTACACGCTACACAAACACGCTGCACACACATGCTGCACACACACGCTACACACACACGCTGCACACACACGCTGCACATACACGCTGCACATACACGCTACACAAACACGCTGCACACACATGCTGCACACACACGCTACACACACACGCTACACACACACGCTGCAAAACATTCTGTCAATCAATGTGCTGAGGACTGAGTTACTCAACCTCCCTGCACCGCCTTGCTCACTGGCAAATGAGCGGCTGCAGGTAAAATAAAACTAAATTTTCTCCCTGCAGCCGCTGCTTCAGTAATCTAGCTACACAGGATTTATACAGGTGGTGGATCTCACAAAATTAGAATATCATCAGAAAGTTAATTTATTTCAGTTCTTCAGTCCAAAAAGTGAAACTCCTATATTATATAGAGTCATTACACACAGAGGGATCTATTATATAGAGTCATTACACACAGAGGGATCTATTATATAGAGTCATTACACACAGAGGGATCTATTATATAGAGTCTTTACACACAGAGGGATCTATTATATAGAGTCATTACACACAGAGGGATCTATTATATAGAGTCATTACACACAGAGGGATCTATTATATAGAGTCATTACACGCAGAGGGATCTATTATATAGAGTCATTACACACAGAGGGATCTATTATATAGAGTCATTACACACAGAGGGATCTATTATATAGAGTCATTACACGCAGAGGGATCTATTATATAGAGTCATTACACACAGAGGGATTACACACGACCGCTGAGGCTGATGTTGTTTGCGCAGCCGAGTATGGGATAACTCCCCACGGGAGAAGTATTGCCTCAGGGCAGCTAATGTGGATGATGGGAGTGATGGTGTGAGGGTCCCAGTACTGATGGTGCTGGTGCGGCGATGAAACACAGAGACTTGTAATTGCAGTTTCCAAAGCTTTACTCACGGTTGTTATTCTGGTCACTTGTGCACATGAGGGACCGCCTGAGCCGTGCTGCGTTCACCAGGCAAGGGACTCGACCAACTCCCAGGCAATTCCAGAGCGTGGCACAGGGCTCCCTTCCTTTCCTTTCTCTGGCCGTCCCCACTAGTGACCCACCTTTGTCCAGCTCCCTCGGGCCTTCTCTGGGCACACTGATCTCTGCGTCCCTGACCCTATATGGTATGCCTTCCTGGTGGATGTAGTGAGGGGTCGCACCAAGATGTGGTAACAACCTCCGGTCTTTGGCTGAGGAATCTGTTGCCTCCACCAATTTGGGTTCCGGTACCCTGTTCTGCCAACCCTTCACCCTGTATCTCCTGGGCATATGGGGTTCCTTCTGTCCTCGTGTCTCTGGGCCTTTCTCTGTGTTCCTTGCTTCCTTTCTCCTCTGTTCCAGTTCCTTTCTTACTTTCCTTTCCGTTCCTTCTCCTCTCTCTTTCTGCTGTTTCTGGCCTCCACTCCAGGCCTGCCTGGGGAGCAGAGCCCATGCAGCAGCTCTGCTCCTTGCCACTCCTCCTCAGACTGAACACTGTTCTAAGATGGTGCCCACCTTATATACCTCCCTCTATGTGTGAGCCCAGGTGACTAGCAACCAATGGGCTCCTACCTATGCCCAGAGACCCACCCCTATCTGCTCCTACACCACTGGGTGTACTTTCCCCTCCCCACTGCAGACAGGGACAGATGCTGTCGTGCCTGCACTTCTGTCTAGTGGGAGCACCGTTGAGCTGTCCCTCGGAAATGGGGTGTGTGTGGTGCATGCAGCTAACTGAGTCCTGGTCCACACTCCATCCTTACCCGGGAGTGGAATACCACACCTCTGGTTGAGGTGCAATACCCCTGTAGCAGCCGAGCCCTCGGGGTGCTACATTCCCCCCTGGTAAATCACTGCACGTCCTCGGGCTGGAAGAGAACAAAACAATTTGAAAACATACAAATTTTTAGAATGCATTCGCATATAAGACATTCAACAATTAACCAATCCCTTTATGGGAGGTACTCTTTTCCTTTTAAACGTTACTGGTATAAACATCATAAAACATTATAAGACTTTCTTCACACACATATAGAATACTATAAACTCCTTTAGCAGCATATCAAACTTTTTCAGTATAAAACATTGTCAAGTAAAACATTCTTCCGCAAACACATTCTTGAGTCCTGGCCGTTGTGCAACTTGCGACCAGGTGTTCACTTTCTCACAAAGGTGCAACAGTCCATTTAATTCGTCCTGAGGTAGACGTTGCAGTTCTTTTATAAAACCAGTAGGGGGCGCTTTAGGAAGCGCAACTATTTACAGGATGGCCGCTCTCAGTCCTCGGCCAGTGGGGATAGGAGAATGGCTGCTCACAGTCCTCAGCCTGGTTAGGGATAAGGGGCACACAGTGAACAGTTCTTTAACAGTTCCATGACAGTCCCAACGGGGATCACACTAAAATCAGCAACAGTTCTCATACCCCTACGGGTAACTATATACAGTTCCATTTACCGTTCCTTAGTAACGGTGTCCTCCTGATGCTTCTTCCTCGTAGTCTTCAGACCCGTCCGGGCCCTCTTAGCACTCGGCCTTGCGACCAGGCCGGTGGTCGCTTGTTGGTCGCGCCCGGGGGTGGCACCGCCAAGGTAGGGGGCGCTTGTGAGGCAGCGGCGCCCGGGCGTGCTGGGCCTTGTGTCCTGGCCTGTGACGTCTCCCGCTTTACGGCGCCCGGGTTCAGAGGGCACAGCGCGGGGCGGGGCGTGATGACGGTTCTCGCTGCCTGAGGCCTAGCTGGTGGCGGTGGAGGCGTGGTGTCAGGGACGGTCCCCGGGGCTTCGGGTCCCGCAACGGAGGGTGAGGGCAGGCTGGTGTTCCCAGGGCTTGGGGTGGTGGCGTCCCCATTACCTGCCTCGGTCTCCGTGGCCTCCTCCGCGGCGTCGTCTGCAGCTGCCGGTCCCTCTTCTCCGCGCCCAGCGGTAAGTGCGCTGCCCAGTCCCGGCGGGGTCCTCCACTGGCTGCCTTCGTGCTGCCGGGCCATCTCCTCTCTCCACCTGGCAAACACATTCCGCTGCGCCCGGACCATCCGTCTGTTCAAATCTTCCAGAGCTGCGCGCGCACTGTCCGGGTCCCTGGGCAGCTGGGCTAGCAACTCTGTCAGGCTGCAGCGTGGCTCCGCTTGCAGCAGGCTGCGGGCCAGGGTGCTGGTGGAGTTCTCTGCTCCCTCCATCTCTGGGTGCAGCAGGTCCAGACTGATCCAGGCCGCACCCAGCCCCTCAGTTTTCTTTCCTATCCGCCCCCATAGGGGTTGGTCTTGGGGGCATCTGCTGACAATCACCTTCAGGGGCAGCCCCCCCCAAGTTGATGGACATTCCCACTGCTGCATTCATTGCTGGTGAGGGCGGGCTCCTCCTTTGGCGCCATTCTGGGACCTGGCCCACGATGGGAGGCGGCTTCCTGCTGTCTTTTGGTGCGCACATAATGGCGTCCGCTCTGCCAGGGCGGGAAAAACGGATGAAGATGGCGGGAAACGGTCCAAAATGGCGTCTGATGGCGGGAATCGGCTCCAGATGGCGGGAAACGACTCTGGACGGCGGGAAACTTCTGGAAATCGCGGGAGTCTTCCTTTTAAGGTACATGTGCAGTTTTCTTCAGGCACGCAATACCCGCTTGTGGCGGGTTGGTAATGATCCTGCCGACTACGCCAATGTTGACGCGCCCCCTGGGCCTGTGCTGTGCAGGGGGATACCCGGAGCCGGATCGCTGGGGGTTGTAGTCCTCCGTGGCGGTGACCCAGTCCGTGCCCAGGGCGGTCAAACCAGTGGCAGTCTATTGGTATTGTAATTGTCCGACTACGCCACCTGTGGATTGCGGTCAGTGGGGACCGCCGCTGCGCTGCCGACCGCTGAGGCTGATGTTGTTTGCGCAGCCGAGTATGGGATAACTCCCCACGGGAGAAGTATTGCCTCAGGGCAGCTAGTGTGGAAGATGGGAGTGATGGTGTGAGGGTCCCAGTACTGATGGTGCTGGTGCGGCGATGAAACACAGAGACTTGTAATTGCAGTTTCCAAAGCTTTACTCACGGTTGTTATTCTGGTCACTTGTGCACATGAGGGACCGCCTGAGCCGTGCTGCGTTCACCAGGCAAGGGACTCGACCAACTCCCAGGCAATTCCAGAGCGTGGCACAGGGCTCCCTTCCTTTCCCTTCTCTGGCCGTCCCCACCAGTGACCCACCTTTGTCCAGCTCCCTCGGGCCTTCTCTGGGCACGCTGATCTCTGCGTCCCTGACCCTATACGGTATGCCTTCCTGGTGGATGTAGTGAGGGGTCGCACCAAGATGTGGTAACAACCTCCGGTCTTTGGCTGAGGAATCTGTTGCCTCCACCAATTTGGGTTCCGGTACCCTGTTCTGCCAACCCTTCACCCTGTATCTCCTGGGCATATGGGGTTCCTTCTGTCCTCGTGTCTCTGGCCCTTTCTCTGTGTTCCTTGCTTCCTTTCTCCTCTGCTGTTTCTGGCCTCCACTCCAGGCCTGCCTGGGGAGCAGAGCCCATGCAGCAGCTCTGCTCCTTGTCACTCCTCCTCAGACTGAACACTGTTCTAAGATGGTGCCCACCTTATATACCTCCCTCTATGTGTGAGCCCAGGTGACTAGCAACCAATGGGCTCCTACCTATGCCCAGAGACCCACCCCTATCTGCTCCTACACCACTGGGTGTACTTTCCCCTCCCCACTCCAGACAGGGACAGATGCTGTCGTGCCTGCACTTCTGTCTAGTGGGAGCACCGTTGAGCTGTCCCTCGGAAATGGGGTGCGTGTGGTGCATGCAGCTACTGAGTCCTGGTCCATACTCCATCCTTACCCGGGAGTGGAATATCACACCTCTGGTTTGAGGTGCAATACCCCTGTAGCAGCCGAGCCCTCGTGGTGCTACATAATGACTCTATATAATAGATCCCTCTGTGTGTAATGACTCTATATAATAGATCCCTCTGCGTGTAATGACTCTATATAATAGATCCCTCTGTGTGTAATGACGCTATATAATAGATCACTTTGTGTGTAATGACTCTATATAATAGATCCCTCTGTGTGTAATGACTATATAATAGATCCCTCTGTGTGTAATGACTCTATATAATAGATCCCTCTGTGTGTAATGACGCTATATAATAGATCACTTTGTGTGTAATGACTCTATATAATAGATCCCTCTGTGTGTAATGACTCTATATAATAGATCCCTCTGTGTGTAATGACTCTATATAATAGATCCCTCTGTGTGTAATGACTCTATATAATAGATCACTCTGTGTGTAATGACTCTATATAATAGATCCCTCTGTGTGTAATGACTCTATATAATAGATCCCTCTGTGTGTAATGACTCTATATAATAGATCCCTCTGTGTGTAATGACTCTATATAATAGACCCCTCTGTGTGTAATGACTCTATATAATAGATCCCTCTGTGTGTAATGACTCTATATAATAGATCCCTCTGTGTGTAATGACTCTATATAATAGATCCCTCTGTGTGTAATGACTCTATATAATAGATCACTCTGTGTGTAATGACTATATAATAGATCGCTCTGTGTGTAATGACTCTATATAATAGATCCCTCTGTGTGTAATGACTCTATATAATAGACCCCTCTGCGTGTAATGACTCTATATAATAGATCGCTCTGTGTGTAATGACTCTATATAATAGATCCCTCTGTGTGTAATGACTCTATATAATAGATCCCTCTGTGTGTAATGACTCTATATAATAGATCCCTCTGTGTGTAATGACTCTATATAAGAGATCCCTCTGTGTGTAATGACTCTATATAACAGATCCCTCTGTGTGTAATGACTCTATATAATAGATCCCTCTGTGTGTAATGACTCTATATAACAGATCCCTCTGTGTGTAATGACTCTATATAATAGATCCCTCTGTGTGTAATGACTCTATATAATAGATCCCTCTGTGTTTAATGACTCTATATAATAGATCACTCTGTGTGTAATGACTCTATATAATAGATCCCTCTGTGTGTAATGACTCTATATAAGAGATCCCTCTGTGTGTAATGACTCTATATAACAGATCCCTCTGTGTGTAATGACTCTATATAATAGATCCCTCTGTGTGTAATGACTCTATATAATAGATCCCTCTGTGTGTAATGACTCTATATAATAGATCACTCTGTGTGTAATGACTCTATATAATAGATCACTCTGTGTGTAATGACTCTATATAATAGATCCCTCTGTGTGTAATGACTCTATATAATAGACCCCTCTGCGTGTAATGACTCTATATAATAGATCCCTCTGTGTGTAATGACTCTATATAATAGATCCCTCTGTGTGTAATGACTCTATATAATAGACCCCTCTGCGTGTAATGACTCTATATAATAGGTCCCTCTGTGTGTAATGACTCTATATAATAGATCCCTCTGCGTGTAATGACTCTATATAATAGATCGCTCTGTGTGTAATGACTCTATATAATAGATCCCTCTGTGTGTAATGACTCTATATAAGAGATCCCTCTGTGTGTAATGACTCTATATAACAGATCCCTCTGTGTGTAATGACTCTATATAATAGATCCCTCTGTGTGTAATGACTCTATATAACAGATCCCTCTGTGTGTAATGACTCTATATAATAGATCCCTCTGTGTGTAATGACTCTATATAATAGATCCCTCTGTGTTTAATGACTCTATATAATAGATCACTCTGTGTGTAATGACTCTATATAATAGATCCCTCTGTGTGTAATGACTCTATATAAGAGATCC
The DNA here is from genome assembly GCF_046119375.1 of Phyllobates terribilis. Lineage (NCBI taxonomy): Eukaryota > Metazoa > Chordata > Amphibia > Anura > Dendrobatidae > Phyllobates > Phyllobates terribilis. Next base: position 195,914,090 of record NW_027362768.1, read on the forward strand.
CTCTGTGTGTAATGACTCTATATAACAGATCCCTCTGTGTGTAATGACTCTATATAATAGATCCCTCTGTGTGTAATGACTCTATATAATAGATCCCTCTGTGTGTAATGACTCTATATAATAGATCACTCTGTGTGTAATGACTCTATATAATAGATCACTCTGTGTGTAATGACTCTATATAATAGATCCCTCTGTGTGTAATGACTCTATATAATAGACCCCTCTGCGTGTAATGACTCTATATAATAGATCCCTCTGTGTGTAATGACTCTATATAATAGATCCCTCTGTGTGTAATGACTCTATATAATAGACCCCTCTGCGTGTAATGACTCTATATAATAGGTCCCTCTGTGTGTAATGACTCTATATAATAGATCACTCTGTGTGTAATGACTCTATATAATAGATCCCTCTGCATGTAATGACTCTATATAATAGATCACTCTGTGTGTAATGACTCTATATAATAGATCCCTCTGTGTGTAATGACTCTATATAATAGATCCCTCTGCGTGTAATGACTCTATATAATAGATCGCTCTGTGTGTAATGACTCTATATAATAGGTCCCTCTGTGTGTAATGACTCTATATAATAGATCACTCTGTGTGTAATGACTCTATATAATAGACCCCTCTGCGTGTAATGACTCTATATAATAGATCACTCTGTGTGTAATGACTCTATATAATAGACCCCTCTGCGTGTAATGACTCTATATAATAGGTCCCTCTGTGTGTAATGACTCTATATAATAGATCACTCTGTGTGTAATGACTCTATATAATAGACCCCTCTGCGTGTAATGACTCTATATAATAGATCACTCTGTGTGTAATGACTCTATATAATAGATCCCTCTGTGTGTAATGACTCTATATAATAGATCACTCTGTGTGTAATGACTCTATATAATAGATCCCTCTGTGTGTAATGACTCTATATAATAGATCCCTCTGCGTGTAATGACTCTATATAATAGATCACTCTGTGTGTAATGACTCTATATAATAGACCCCTCTGCGTGTAATGACTCTATATAATAGATCACTCTGTGTGTAATGACTCTATATAATAGATCACTCTGTGTGCAATGACTCTATAGAATATTGGAGTTTCACTTTTTGTATTGAAGAACTGAAATAGATTAACTTTTTGATGATATTCTAATTTAGTGAGATGCACCTGTACACTACTTACCCATAAGTACCAATAAGATTCGTAAGTCAAGTTCCCAGCGAGTGACTGGTGATTTAACCACTTGCTGTACAGTCCATTGGCCATACAGTATTTACCTTTTAGAATGACACCATCAGAAACCAAATGGTCAGACTTTACCTTGCAGAGCCAGATATTTTAATAGTGGTCCCTGTTGGATTAGACCAGAGTTCTCCAACACATGACTCAATCCCTGTGTGTCCTCAGAGCCATGTCATGATATTTATTTTTTTACATTGAAACACTGAAACGTGTTGGTGTGAATAAAAACCTTAATTCTTTTCCACAAAGGCTTCTTCATTCCCACCAGCGCAGAATTTCTCCTCCAGCCATAGGGCTGCGGCCGCGGATGCTAAGGCTCTTACAGCTGTTGTGTCCTTACACCCCGGGTGAACGCTACCATCACTCTCATCCTCTCCTATTTCTCTTACACCATATTGTACGCTTTTGTCCCAACTGGACCTCCGTATACTGTGAGTTGTCATTTTGCACCAGCCTTCCACTATATTTGCGGAACCGTTTGCACCATGTGCAATGTTTTATTATATCATTTCTGAGATGTTCCAAGGAGACGAGGTTCTCTCGATCTAATCTGTTGAGTCTCAATACTAATAGGCAAATCTCAACAGCCCTCCAATACTACAGGTCTACACCGGTGATGATGGACTAGATACAGTCGGTATGGAAAGTATTCAGACCCCTTTAAATGTTTCACTCTTTGTTTCATTGCAGCCATTTGGTAAATTCTAAAAAGTTCATTTTTTTCTCATTAAAGTCCACTCTGCGCCCCATCTTGACTGAAAAAAACAGAAATGTAGAAATTTTTGCAAATTTATTAAAAAAGAAAACCTGATATATCACATGGTCATAAGTATTCAGACCCTTTGCTCAGTATTGAGCTAGTACAGCCATGAGTCTTCTTGGGAATGATGAAACAAGTTTTTCACCCCTGGATTTGGGGATCCTCTGCCATTCTTCCTTGCAGATCCTCTCCAGTTCCGTCAGGTTGGATGGTGAACGTTGGTGGACAGCCATTATCAGGTCTCTCCAGAGATGCTCAATTGGGTTTAGGTCAAGGCTCTGGCTGGGCCAGTCAAGAATGGTCACAGAGTTGTTCTGAAGCCACTCCTTTGTTATTTTAGCTGTGTGCTTAGGGTCATTGTATTGTTGGAAGGTGAACCTTCGGCCAAGTCTGAGGTCCAGAGGACTCTGGAAGAGGTTTTCATGCAGGATATCTCTGTACTTGGCCGCATTCATGTTTCCTTCACTTGCAACCAGTCGTCCTTTTGACGCGCCCCCTGGGCCGTGGGGTACCCGGAGCCGGGCCGGTAGATGCTGGGGTTTGTAGTCACAGTGGCTGTGACCTGGTCCTTGACCCAGGTGGTCAAACCAAAAGGGTAGTATTTGGGTATAAGTGTTAATGTCCGACTACGCCACCTGTGGAATGCGGTCAATAGGAACCGCCGCTGCGGAACAGTCCTCTGAAGTTGGTGGTATTGAAGCTAAGGTAGTGTAACTCCCCACAGGAAGAGTGTAGCTCCAGGGCAGCGTGTAGATGATGGTGGTTGTGCAGGATGTCGCGGTGCAGAAATAACCACAGAGTCCGTACGGTGCAGTCCCAGGGTCTTTACTGGTGGCAATTATACAGGCCCCAACGGGAGTACTGACTAGTAATAAGGGCCCGGTCGGTCTGGGAGCAAGCATAGAGTCCTCCTGGCCAGGTGGAGTTATAGGCCTGCCGTTCTGACTATACTTCTTTGGCTATCCTGCTTGTAGCTATGTTGTAGCCCACGTCCCTGCGTGTAACGTGCTGTGCTCACCCGTATGGCTGGCAGCTCGGGCCTTGCGGATTCCTCGCTCCTCCTTGGCGGTACTGGTCCCTCTGTGCAGCTGAGCCTCCGGGCTTCTGATGGGGGCCAGGAGACCTGCAATCTCCTGCCCTGCGGTATCTGCTGCTGGGTTTGCAATCCCCACAGCCTCGGACTCCGGTGTTCTTTTCTCTGTAGACTCTGGCTAGGACAAGCTATCTCCAGCTCCAGTCCTCAGCTCCTTACTCCTTGGTGTTCACAACTCGACTCCTGACACTAGATTCTTCTAACCCCGCCTCCAGACCCAGTTATCAAGGGCAGGTTTTCCCCCTTGCTGGTCTGAAGCCAGAAAGTGTTGCATGTATTGTGTTCCTGACCAGGAAACCCCTGTTTGCTCTCTGACATGGCATTACTACCACTGTGGCAACCAGACCCTCTGGGGTGCCACACTGTCCCTGCAGCTGAAAAACACCCCCATAGCATGATGCAGCCACCACCATGTTTCACTGTTGGGATTGTATTGGGCAGGTGATGAGCAGTGCCAGGTTTTCTCCACACATACCTCTTAGAATTATCACCTAAAAGTCTTATCTTTGCCTCATCAGACCAGAGAATCTTATTTCTCATAGTCTGGGAGTCCTTCATGTGTTTTTGAGCTAACTCTATGCGGGCTTTCATATGTCTTGCACTGAGGAGAGGCTTCCGTCGGGCCACTCTGCCACAAAGGCCCGACTGGTGGAGGGCAGCAGTGATAGTTGACTTTGTGGAATTTTCTCCCATCTCTCTACTGCATCTCTGGAGCTCAGCCACAGTGATCTTGGGGTTCTTCTTTACCTCTCTCACCAAGGCTCTTCTCCCACGATTGCTCAGTTTCGCTGGACGGCCAGGTCTAGGAAGACTTCTGGTGGTCCCAAATTTCTTCCATTTAAGGATTATGGAGGCCACTGTGCTCTTAGGAACCTTGAGTAATGCAGAAATTCTTTTGTAACCTTGGCCAGATCTGTGCCTTGCCACAATTCTGTCTCTGAGCTCCTTGGGCAGTTCCTTTGAGCTCATGATTCTCATTTGGTCTGACATGCACTGTGAGCTGTGAGGTCTTATATAGACAGGTGTGTGCCTTTCCAAATCAAGTCCTATCAGTTTAACTAAACACAGCTGGACTCAAATGAAGGAGTAGAACCATCTCAAGGAGGATCACAAGGAAATGGACAGCATGTGACTTAAATATGAGTGTCTGAGCAAAGGGTCTGAATACTTATGACCATGTGATATTTCAGTTTTTCTTTTTTAATAAATTTGCAAAAATGTCTGCATTTCTGTTTTTTTTCAGTCAAGATGGGGCACAGAGTGTATTTTAATGAGAAAAAAATGAACTTTTTATAATTTACCAAATGGCTGCAATGAATCAAAGAGTGAAAAAATTAAAGGGGTCTGAATACTTTCCGTACCCACTGTATTGTAGGGATATTGCACCATTCTTGAGTTTACAATCCTGAGATTATTGCAGGATTTTGCAGTATTGACAGTGTAAGTGGTGATATTATTCTGATATTACCGGGATTGTAAAAAGAAATTGCTAAAATAAAACCAGAGTGATGTTTGCTCTGGGCCTGTAGGCCGATCTGTCTGGGAACAATCCCATCATTCTCCCGGCCCGGAGCGCCATGTATCTGCTTCTACGATAACATTCTTAGGTTTCTTCCTATATTTCTAGTGACTTTACAATAAATCTTTTGGAGCATATCAATAATCAAGTCAAGGTTGTCCAGTTATTTCCAAGTGTGATTGTCCACGAGAGAACGTTCATCCATTGATTTAATGCTTACATGAAGGGCACATTGATTTTGTATTACCTAATGATTACGCTGTGACAGACCTCAAGTCAATCATTCTGAGGACTTCATGTGTCTCGTCTTCTTTGCCTCAATGTGTTTCTCTTTATCATCACATGAAGACCAGTAATGAGGTATATACTGCCATCTTAGAGGCGCAGCGCATCTGTATTGTCTTTTCTTTGAGGAATTTTTGCCAGAGATTTTATGTCATATAAGATAGATAAGCCACAAATATCTGTTCCATAGGCGCCAATCAAAAGGACCTCCATCAATCTTGAGTATGGAGATGCCCATAGGGTTGTCAGTGCCTGGACAATCACTTATCATGATGGTAATGTGACATATAGGACCATAGCCATCTAGCTACTGGGAACTTGATATCTGGAGACTGTGCTCATGTGTACAGTTGACATTGGATGCACAATCCCTTGTCTTTAAAGTTATAGAGCAGACAAGACAGTACCCTGTCTACTTAAGACTGTAGAGTTGGCCGTGCTTGTCCTATTACTTACTTATGAAGGAATGAAGCATGGGAAACCTGTCCATCCAAAAGGACCTCCCAGCAATCTTGAGAATGAGGATGCCAATAGAATTTATCATACATAGACTATCACTCTACATTTAAATAATAGAGTACACTGGACAATCACTGCCTGACCACAGGGCCCTCCATCAATATTGCCAGGCATATACATTGTCAAGATTGGTGGAGGTCCATGGGGTTGGACAGGTTTTCTATGCTTCATTACTTTATAATAAAGTAACTTGTCAAGCACGGCCAACTCTACTGTCTTCAAGTAGACTGGCTACTGTCCTGTATGCGCCATAACTTTAAAGACAAGGGATTGTGCATCTAACGTCAACTCTACACATGAGCACAGTCTCCAGATATCAAGTTCCCAGTGGCTAGACGGCTATAGTCCTATATGTCACATTACCATAATGATAAGTGATTGTCCAGGCACTGACAACCCTATGGGCATCTCCATACTCAAGATTGAGAGAGATCCAGATGAGTTGATGAGTTGGCAATGCATGGACAATCATTCACCAATAATGTAACATTGGGACAATAAGACCACAGTGATCTAATCACTAATGCTTCCACCAATTCAGAGAATAGGGATGCACTTAGCGTTATCGTAGACATAGAATGAAGCTGCCATAGCGGTAGCCATGCATGCATAATCTCTCTTCCTTAAAGTAATAGAAGCGTCAACCAGTCTTAAGACTATGGATGCTCATCTGAAATCAGCAGAGTTGGAGGACCATTCTTGTTCTTTGAATTGGTAGATGTGTCAACCCTCACACCCTCATCGATCAGACATACCATACTGGTTGCGTCATGAGCATATGTGATAGGGAAACCCCATCAAGGATGTGATTGTCAAGAACCTAATTACAGAGTAGCGGACAAAGCAGATATTGTAGGGTCCAGCATACAAGTGGGGCTACCTTCAATATTAGAAGTGCCTCAAATAGGGAAGGTAGATAAATATGGATAATGAAGGAAAGATAGACCTTACAAAGCCTACATTTGTGTACCTCCAGTTGTGGTGGAGCAAAGACATGGCTCAGTTTGCTTTGGCTCCATTCTACTTCCACATGGGTAGATTGAATGGTTGCAAAATTTTGGATAGGGGGCTAACCTATCCTTCCCAGGGGAAATCAGAAGAGGGGTATGGTGGTAGGAGCCAACAGCAGGAGGAAGGCTTTTATTGAGTAAAAATAAGCCTTAAAGTATCTGTAGACTCCCGGGAACTACAAAGATGTGTACACGGAGACACAACATTTTGCTTTGCTCACTTTAGTCGGCCCTGTATCTTTTATTAGTACCTCGAAATAGTTCTCCTACTAATGAGGAGCACTGGGGTTTATGTCAGTGCTAAGATTACAATAATTGTCACCAGCTCACACTCATGAATATCATTTCTATGTCTGAACTATTCTGGGGCATCATTCCCCACTGGTGGAACCATCTATCCAGATGTTACAAGGATTATTGTAATTGTTTGTGTGCACCAGACATGTATCCAGGGACGGTGCAAGGTGCTAACTAGAGTCATGTCCCAGATATTATGAGTGACAGTCATAGAAGAAAATCAGTGGCCATTTGTTATCTAGAACCTTAGCGAGGTTTCACCATCTATTGTGCCAGGCCTACAAATATAATCAGATATGAGACTTTACGCAATGGGCCTCATAGATCAAAACTGGCACTATTGCCCTTAGCAACCAATCAGAGTTCAGCTTTTTCCTTAAAGATGATGTCTGAACATGACATTTCATAAACTTGGGTACTCCTCTATGAGCCAGAATGGAGAGCACTTAGGATGGAGAGCACTTAGGATGGCCATGTGTTTCCGACTCAGACCAAGTTCTGCAATCGTCAAAACAATTTATTTTAACTGATCCAAAATGTGAGAGTGTGAACTGTGATAGCAGCAGGAGAGCATTAGGACCCTGTGACTTTTGCCTGGCTGAGCTCAGAGCAGGGGCAGAGCAGGAGACCCTGTGTGTTCTGAGGGTGTCTGCTGTGTGAGAGGCTAGATAGGAAGTCTGTGAGAACTGAGCTGGACAAGACGCTGTCTCTACAAGCTTCCCTGTGGAGATTGTTAACCCCTGTCCCTGGTAAAGCTGTGTCCCTGCTTAAGAACAAGTGCTGAGCTGGGGAAAGCTGTGTGGCTCTTTGGAGTTTTGTGGAAGTCCATGCTGAGTGGACTAGAGACTTTGTGCTGAAGGAGCCAAGTGTCGAGAGAGAAGGGAAAGAGACTGAGGAATCCATCTCTGTGACGGAGCACGTGGTCGGTGGTCTGGAAAAGAGTGAGTGACTGCGAGAAGAGAGAAGGGGTCCGGTGCCATTCACATTGAGAGGATACTGACAAGCCTTGTGAAGAGATCTTCCCAGACCTTAACCTGAGGCTACAGGACTAAAGTCCCCGGCGTGTGGGCTCGGCATCGGCCGACAAGACAAGGAACCTTTGCTGTTTTTGTGAACGTTGCTTTTGTTTTGGCGCCAAAGTTTCCCGGGACTAGCTGCAGCCACCGCGATTCACAGGCCTGTGATAGACTACATCTGAGGTTAACAGTACCGTAACTTTAAGATACCCAGGTATCCTTATAATAGGGGTATAAGAGCAATTGGTATAGTTTCATGCATTGTTATTGTTAATAGTGGTAGGATTGTACTCAGTGTGCCATCTCAGGGGGTCCCTATAGACCGCCCTCACTAGACTGACACTGTGTTTAGGTAAAATTGTTCCAGATCTTTAGAATAATTCACATAAGCTGGAAACCTTGAGATTGACACATTGATTTCAGCTTTTGCTGATTGTGTGTAGTTAGTAGAGACAGTGTCCCAGGTAGAACCTGAGACTGATTCATGCAATACTGAATTTTAGTCGAATCCCTGTTTTAGTAAAGAAAGTGTTGTTTATTTCTGTCTCTGTCTCAGTTCGTGACTCACTGGATCTCTCTCGGACCTCCGGTCATTACATTTTTGGCGTAGTCGGCAGGATCCAGTGCTTGTCATGGACGGAGGCGAGGGAAGAAATGACTGCCGCACCAGCAGCCCCCCCGCTTTTAGCGGAACCCCTGCCAGCCGCAACGACTGTGGGAGGATATGTGCCGGTAGGAGCTTTACTCCAGCACATGCCGAAATACGACGGGCGTAACATGCCGTTGCAGGATTGGGCTGAGAGGGTCCGGAGTGTTCTGCGCATGTGTAATCTGGCCCCCGCATTACGAGCAGAGTTGGCATTAAATGCACTAGAGGGCGACGCTAGGCGGATGGTGATGGTACGTCCAGAGTCAGAGACGAGTACGTTAGAGAAAATCTTGGAGCTGTTAGAGGGGAGTTCAGGAGGCCGGGCTCGTGTGGCCTAGCTTCGTTCCTTGTTTTTCAATCGGCCCCAAAGGGAATGTGAGACTTTGATGCAGTGGTCGAACACTTTACAGGAAACGTTGAATGAGGTGCAGCGACTAGACTCAGGGGCCATGGGGGCATTCCGAGAGGTGGACCGCTTGCTCCAGGATCAATTCATAACGGGGTTAGCCAATAGACTCCTTCGAGACAAACTGATGGAGATGTCCCGAGCTACCCCGGAATTATCCTTCTGGCAGATTTATCGGGCCACGGTGGAAAGGGAGGAGAAGTCTGCTCTGGTGGCCGAGGGGGCAGTTGACAGTGCACAGCTGGAGGGAGGTCCGGCGCCAGTTTCAGGAGGGGGAGGACTGGTAAATGTTGTACAGGCTCTGCGTGCCGAACTGAAGGAGCTAAAGCTGGAGGTGTCTAAACTCAGAGCTGGGCCGGTCCCTACTCCTACGGAAGGGCCACCCGCCCCGTCCTCTGGAATGGTGGTTCCACAGTCTGCCAGGTAGCCCTCCTCGAATGATCCAAGTTCTCGTCCATGAGGAGCAGTCACCTGCTGGAGGTGTGGGCGTCGGGGACACATCTCCCGGTACTGCCGGATGTCTGCAGCCCTGGAGCCTCCTTCGCCGGCGTTAAACTCCCAGCCGCTGCCATGAGAGGGCGAGCAGCCGCGGCCCACCCCCCACAAAGCCCTCGATGGGAAGAACAAGATTTGTTCGCATGCAGTCCAGTGCTGGAAGTAGAGTTTGAAGGGTGGAAGATGAGATGCTTGGTTGACACAGGATCCGAATGTACCATAATGCCCTTAGAGGTATACGAAAGGCACTTCAGTCAACTCGTGGTTCCCGAGGGCGGCCGAGTGATAAGGCTTACAGCCGCTAACAATGGCCAACTGACAGTGAAGGGGATCGTGTGGATGCAACTGAAAATGTTTGGTCAAGAGCTGGGTCAGAAAGGGATAGTGCTAGTGGACCACCCTCCTAGAAGAGGGATGGAGATGACGCTCAGAATGAACGTTCTGCGAGATTTAAATAATCAGATGTATGCCAGTGAGGGACCCCGATACTGGGCACGTGCTAAACACCATCGACCCACCCAGAGAATGTTACACCGTCTAGTGCTGAGTTGCGATCTCCTGAAGAGTGCGGTCCCTGGGGGTCGGGTGGGCCTGGTCCGAGAGCCATCGCGGACCACGATCTCGCTAGCGCCCCGGCATGAAGAACTCTTAATGCTACCAGTGGGGGCTGCGCAGAGACTGAATGGGCTTGAAGTACTCATCAAGCTAGCCCCAGAGAAGTCCTCGTTTGCCAAGGCGCATGTGGCCCTGTCTCTGGCGATTGTGAAGAATGGACGGGTTCCAGTCAGATGTATCAACGTTTTAGATGAGGCTGTTACAGTTCCTGCTGGGACCATTCTGGCTGAACTGTTCGTGCCAGCAGGGAAGGTGCCTGACAAGACAGTGTTCGAACTTCGCCCAGATGAACAGTCTTCCTGGACATTCGCGGTCGAAGTAGGCCGGACCGAACCTCCTACCGAGGAATGGAATGGTCGTGTGATAATGGACCAGATGGGATTGGATCAGGAGGAACTGACCGCCATGCAATTGGAGCAGCTGGAGAAGGTCTTGTGGGAACATCAAGAGACCTTTTCGCGACATGCGGAGGATTTCAGTTGTTCCCGGACGATTGAGCATGAGATTCCCACGGGGGATACTCCTCCTATTAGGGAACGTTATCGTCAAATCCCCCCAACGCTCTATCAAGAAGTGAAGCGCATGGTGGCCAGTATGCTTGACAATCAAGTGATCCGAGAGAGCCAGAGCCCCTGGGCGGCCCCTGTGGTCTTGGTGCGGAAGAAGGATGGGACCCTTCGGTTTTGTGTGCAAATTGAATGCTCACACGGTGAGGGACGCATATCCATTACCTCGCAAAGAAGAGTCTCTGTCGGCATTGGATCAGGCCAAATATTTCTCGACGTTGGATTTAGCAAGTGGCTATTGGCAGGTACCAATGGCCGAAAAAGATCGGGCCAAGACAGCGTTTGTCCTACCAATGGGGCTCTATGAATTCGATCGGATGCCCTTCGGGCTCACTAACGCCCCGGGAACTTTTCAACGCCTGATGGAACATTGCTTAGGCGATCTGAATTTTGAATCAGTCCTGATATAAAGTACCTAGATGACATTGTGGTGTTCGGGACCTCATTTGAAGACCATCTTGAGAAGTTACGTCAAGTTCTCCGGCGGCTCAGTTGTTATGGCCTAAAAATAAAACCAAAGTAGTGCCAACTGTTACAGAGTCAGATTGAGTATTTAGGTCACGTGGTGACTCCGGACGGGGTTCTGCCCGCGACCAGTAAGGTCATGGTTGTGCAGGAGTGGCAACCCCCCCGTACCCTGCGAGAGGTCCGGGCCTTCTTAGGTTTAGTGGGGTACTATCGGCGATTTGTACCTAAGTTTTCACAAGTAGTGAGTCCCCTGAATGAGCTCTTAAGAGGGACAGCACAAGGCCCCCAAAATCGCCCCATCCCTTGGGGACCCCAGCAGCAAAAGGCATTTGAGGAGGTGAAGGCCGCCCTAACGAGTGCTTCGTTGTTAGCGTATGGCCGGTTTGATTCCCCTTTCCTGTTATACACCGATGGCCGTCTGCATGGGCTGGGGGCGGTACTAGCACAAGTGCAGGATGGTCAGGAGCAAGTAATCGCCTATGGCAGCAGGTCTTTAAGAGACACTGAACGCAACCCAGCTAACTACAGCTCGTTTCGCCTAGAGCTACTGGCCCTGGTGTGGGCGATGACAGAACGCTTTGCCGAGTATTTAACGGGAGCTGAGGTGCTAGCCATGACTGATAATAGCCCTGTGGCTCACCTAGAAAACGCAAAGCTGGGAGCGTTGGAGCAGCGGTGGGTCGCTCGCCTTGCTAAGTTTAACTATCGAATTAAGTTTCGCTCTGGACTGGAAAACGGAAATGCGAATGCACTCTCAAGGCTGCCCCTTGGGTCCTCGGGGGAAAATGTTGATGACCAGCTTGAGGACACTAAAACCCCTGACTTGGGGCAGGTACCTATCTTCCGAAGTGTGGTACATTCAAGTGGGGAGGCGTCAGGGATGCCGTGTGTTCTGGGAAAAACACCCTCGGATTGGGCAAAGGACCAGAACGATTGCCCTGACATTGCACTAGTGCACAATTGGGTACAAAAAGGGGTCTGGCCACGTGCAGAGGAAAAGACCCAGCTGTCCGTGGAAGGAATGAAACTACTGCGACAGTGGGATAAGTTGTGTGTGGAACAGGGCCTCTTGTACCGTAAGGTGTACCTGCCATCTGAGCTGCAGCACCGGTACCAGCTAGTAATCCCTATGGGGATGGGTCCGGTGGTCGCTCGCGAGGCGCATGAGAAGGGGGCCCACTTTGGGAGTGAAAAGACACTCCAGTGGCTACAGCGAGTTCTCTATTGTCCTGAATTGGGGGGGATGGTGACAGAGGCGTGTCGGCAGTGTCGGGTCTGTGGGCTCAGTAAGAGCCCTGAGCAGCGGGCGTCCACGCAATCTATTAAGACTTCCGCTCCTTTAGAGCTGCTCATGATTCACTATGTCTTGATAGGATTCTCAACGTCTGGGTATTCCTATTGCTTCACCAAGTATGCTGTAGCAGTGCCGACAAGAGATCAGACAGCGGAGTCGGCAGCTAAAGCCGTGTGTCGACATTTCACCCAGGTGTTTGGGTGTCCGCAAAGAATACACTCGGATCAGGGGGCATGTTTTCAGGGGGCATTGATGAAGGAGCTGTACCAGCTGTATGGCGTTGCACAGTCGAGAACGACACCTTACCATCCCCAAGGTAACGGAGCTTGTGAGCGCTTTAATCGGACTCTGTTGCAGATGTTGAGGACGTTAGAGGGTAAACAACAGGTACGCTGGCCTGAGTATCTCCCCGAATTGATGTGGGCCTACAATAATAGAGTGCACAGCACTACTGGCTACTCACCACACATGTTGATGTTCGGGAGGCCAGGGCAGGACATTGAGGATTTGAGCATGCCAGATCCCTCCTCCAATCCCCCTCAGACCGCATCAGAATGGGTTCGGGAACATCGGCGGCGATTGAGGGTGGTGTATCAGGTGGTGGGTGATCGACTCAGTCAAGTGACACATAGGGACACGGGTCCCGTGCAAACCGAGCCTTTCTCCCCGGGGGATAGAGTGTTGGTGAGAATCAAACGACGGTTCGGAAAGCTGAATGAATGGTGGGAGGTGACTCCGTACCTGGTAAAAAAACAAGTGAGCCCTGAGATTCCAGTCTACGAGGTCGAGCCAGTGGAGACAGGGGAACCATCCCATAATCTTCATCGTAACATGCCACAACGGTGCTGGTTTAAAGATGCCTTCCCCGTTTCCACGGAGCCACAGGCCGTGTCCCGAGGGGTGGGCATCCCTAATGCTCTTGAATTTGATCGTGGGTCTGCCTCCGCGCCTGCTTACTTGCCCCCTGCGATCAATCTGTCCTCGTGTGGAGAGAGTATTGAGAATGTGGTATGTCCTTCAGAGAACGGGGAATCAGGTCAGTTACCTGACACGTATGATGTGGCACAGGGCGCCACACCTCAGGAGGGAGCAGCCTCATTGGCTCCCATTGAAGAGACTTCTGCCTCCTCGGGAGCTGAGCCGGCTGGGGTGGGTCCCAGGAGAACTACTCGAGCTACGGCGGGTATACCTCCACAGCGCTATGCACAAGACGACTTTGAGTGGGGAGGTGTGTCGAGGACGCCACCCTCTAGTGGGGTGGCATGTGAGAGTGTGAACTGTGATAGCAGCAGGAGAGCATTAGGACCCTGTGACTTTTGCCTGGCTGAGCTCAGAGCAGGGGCAGAGCAGGAGACCCTGTGTGTTCTGAGGGTGTCTGCTGTGTGAGAGGCTAGACAGGAAGTCTGTGGGAACTGAGCTGGAACAAGACGCTGTCTCTACAAGCTTTCCTGTGGAGATTGCTAACCCCTGTCCCTGGTGAAGCTGTGTCCCTGCTTAAGAACAAGTGCTGAGCTGGGGAAAGCTGTGTGGCTCTTTGGAGTTTTGTGGAAGTCCATGCTGAGTGGACCAGAGACTTTGTGCTGAAGGAGCCAAGTGTCGAGTGAGAAGGGAAAGAGACTGAGGAATCTATCTCTGTGATGGAGCACGTGGTCGGGGGTCTGGAAAAGAGTGAGTGACTGCGAGAAGAGAGAAGGAGTCCGGTGCTATTCACATTGAGAGGATACTGACAAGCCTTGTGAAGAGATCTTCCCAGACCTTAACCTGAGGCTACAGGACTAAAGTCCCCGGCGTGTGGGCTCGGCATCGGCCGACAAGACAAGGAACCTTTGCTGTTTTTGTAAACGTTGCTTTTGTTTGGCGCCAAAGTTTTCCGGGACTAGCGGCAGCCACCGCGATTCACAGGCCTGTGATAGACTACATCTGAGGTTAACGGTACCGTAACTTTAAGATACCTGGGTATCCTTATAATAGGGGTATAAGAGCAATTGGTATAGTTTCATGCATTGTTATTGTTAATAGTGGTAGGATTGTACTCAGTGTGCCATCTCAGGGGGTCCCTATAGACCGCCCTCACTAGACTGACACTGTGTTTAGGTAAAATTGTTCCAGATCTTTAGAATAATTCACATAAGCTGGAAACCTTGAGATTGGCACATTGATTTCAGCTTTTGCTGATTGTGTGTAGTTAGTAGAGACAGTGTCCCAGGTAGAACCTCAGACTGATTCATGCAATACTGAATTTTAGTCGAATCCCTGTTTTAGTAAAGAAAGTGTTGTTTATTTCTGTCTCTGTCTCAGTTCGTGACTCACTGGATCTCTCTCGGACCTCCGGTCATTATACAAAACACATTTTTACTTTTCTTGACTTACAATGGGGTCCATAATGAAAGTCAACTGAGCTTCCGATGCCTTAAAGTTTTGTTCCAAAAATAATCCCTCCCAAAAAAGCAGCCAAACATGCTAATACTGGGTAAAGTGCCGTCATGAACTCTCCCAATTAACTGGTAACTAGTGTTGATCATTCTGATATTGAAATATCGGGTATCGGCCGATATTCGCGGTATCGGAATTCCGATACTTAATTCCGATACTTTTACAATATCGAATACCGGAATCGGAAGTTTCCATAATGCCTGCGCTCTGCAGTGTCTCTGAAGGATGACAACCTGGATGGCAGCACTCAGCTGCGATCCAGCCTGTCATTAGAATGCCATCCCAGCGTGGGAGAATTCTCCTGATGGTTTAAAAGCCGGCGGGCGGTAAAAAGCCGCCGGCTTTTAAACAATCACACAGCCCCATACTGCTTCCCCGCAGCCTTCCACCCCGATCCTCCGCTCCCCTCGCCACCTCCCATCCCGATCGTAAGTTAGGACCGGGCGGGGAGCACAGCACCAAGGAGCGGGGAGCGAAGGACCCGGGCGGGGAAGCCGGCAGTGAAAAGACTTCACCGCCGGCTTTCCCGTTCTGTGCTGCGCTTTCCCGCCGGTTATTTCAAATGAACAGCTGAGGTATCAGGTGATGCCGATCAGCTGTTCATTTGAAGTAGCCGCAGTGCCCTCAGAGGGTTCATGTGAGTTCATGCTTGACTGCATGAACTCACATGAACTTTCCCACGGCTGCACAGGTCAGCCTCACCTCCCAGACGATCAGCCCGTCATGATTAGTGTGTGCGGGTGTCTGTGCTATGTCTGCGGGTGTGCGCGGTGTCTGTGCGATGTCTGCGGGTGTGTGCGTGCAGGCAGACATAGGCCGATGTGACACTACTACTCCCATCGGCCTATGTCTGTCCCCCGTCCACTCGTGCCAGCAGGATCAGCTCGATGGGAGCAGTAGTTCCCATCAGCCTGATCCTGCTATTTAAACTGCCCCATGTGCTATTTTTGCCCCTATACATGTTTTTTTTGGTCCCCAATAAATGTTAAATACATGTCATTGGTGGCCAGTGGTTACCTACAATAAATTAGTTTATACATTACCTGTCCCCGCCGATCGCCACCTAAAATAAAGTAAAAAATAAAAAACTACACCTCTACTCACCTAGACACGTAATTCCCCGAAGCCATCGATTTCCTGTAATAAAATATAAAATAATAAACCACAACCTTATCCGTACCCCTCCGTAGTAGTCCACGAGTGTCCCACGATGATCTCCAGTTTAGAGCAGCCACATAGAATGTGACCGCTCTGAACCGCTGCCGCCGCTAGAATGACGGGGGCATAAAGCAGCCCCGTCATTGCATAAGCGGGTTCGCCGGAGTTCAGGCAGCGCTGCTCCGGTTAGCTCCTTTACGGCCCTGCTGTATAGTGAGAAATTCCCACGGTACAGCAGTGCTGTAAAGGAGGTCTCCGGAGCAGCGCTGACTGAATGCACTCCGGTGACCTCAGTCAGTGGCTCCCGCTGCCGGGAGCGGACGTGTTCCCGGCAGCGTGAGCTTACAGCAGCCATGCACAGCTGTCACCATCTCCAGATGTGACAGCTGTGCATGGGAGATCAGCGCAGGAACGTGGACAGGTAACTATTTTTTTTAGTAAACTAAGAATTAAATAAAATGGTGTTTTATTTCAAATCAATTATTTTTTTCTGGGTGTAGTGTGTGTTTTCTTTTTAACACTTTGTAGGTTAGTAATGGGGGTGTCTTATAGACGCCCATCATTACTAACCTGGGCTTCATGGCAGCTGGTGCTGACATGAACCCCACCACTATTACCCCACTGCCACCGCACCAGGGCAGCGTGGAAGAGCGAGGCTAAACGCCAGAATTGGCGCATCCTATGGATGCGCCATTTCTGGGGCGGCCGACGGCTGGTGTTTCTAGCCTGGGAGGGGGCCAATATTCATGGCACCCTTCCTGGGCTATTAATATCAGCCCCCAGCTGTCTGCCTAGCCTTTGCTAGCTATTAAAATAGGGGGGACCTCACGTCATTTCTTTGGGGGGGTCCCCCATTTTAATAGCTAGTAAAGGCTAGGTATTCAGCTGGGGGCTGATATTAGTAGCCTGGGAAGCTCCGTGGGTATTACCCCCTTCCCAGGCTTCAAACATCTGCCCCAGCCGTCTGCTTAACCTCCGCTAGAGACTAAAATTATGGGGGATCCCACGCCAATTTTTTTTTAATAAATCCTTTATTTTAACACTAAATGACACTTGAGGAGTTAATAAAGATGCAGTCCCTAAATTATTATTTATTTTTTAAATAATTTTTCCCAAAAATTTTGACGTGGGCTTTGCCATATTTTTGTATGCCATCCAGGTACAGCATCCAGGCACGGGTTACCCCCAACTCCCAGCTGCCTAATTGTACCTGGCCGGACACAACAATATAGGGAAGCCCTTTTTTTATTATTATTTCATGAATTTCATGAAATAAGTAAAAAAAAAAATTACGTGGGGCTTCGCCCTATTTTTGTGTCCAGCCAGGTACAACTAAGCAGCTGGGGGCTGGAATCTGCAGCGCAGGGAGGCCCAAGCTTTGTGGGCCCCCCTGCTGCGAACTGCAGTCCGTAGCCACCCCAGAAAATGGCGCGTTCATAGAAGCGCCATCTTCTGGCGCTGTATCCAACTCATCCAGGGCCCTGGTGCGGTGGCTCACTGGGTAATAAAGGGGTTAGGGCCAGCTTTGTATTATCCGCTGGCCCTAAGCCCGAAATTCATGGGGTCACGCCAATATTAGACATGACCGCCATGAATTTCTAGTAAAGTATTTAAAAAAAACACAACACCCAGAATAAAGTCCTTTAATTGAAATAAACACACAATTCTTTAATGTTCTAAATTAAACCATACTTACCGTCACGCCCATTCCAGCTGAAGCCAACGATCTCCTGCAATAAAAGTAAAATAATAAAGCAACATCATCCTTACCTTTCCATGGTTCCCAGGACAGCTTCAGCTCTGCTACATCGAGATGACAGGCTGGATCGCAGCAGAAAGCTGCCATCCAGCCTGTCATCCCACAGACACTAAGAAGCGCAGGCATGCTTGCGCTCCTCAGTGTCTGGCTGTGACGGCATCCAGATGAGCCGACAATGAACTCAGCTCACCTCATGCATGTCACTGACAGTGTGGGAGAATTCTCCTGCGCATGCGGTGAGCGTGAGAGACTCGGCTCATTGGGATGCGGTCACAGCCTGACACTGAGGAGCGCAAGCATGCCTGCGCTTCTCAGTGTCCGTGGGATGACAGGCTGGATGGCAGCTTTCTGCTGTGATCCAGCCTGTCATCTCGATGTAGCAGAGCTGGAGCTGTCCTGGGAACCATGGGAAGGTAAGGATGATGTTGGTTTTTTATTATTTTTCTTTTATTGCAGGAGATCATTGGCTTCAGCTGGAATGGGCGTGATGGTAAGTATGGTTTAATTTACAACAATAAAAAATTGTGTGTTTATTTCAATTAAAGGACTTTATTCTGGGTGTTGTAGTTTTTTTAAATACTTTACTAGAAATTCATGGCGGTCATGTCTAATATTGGCGTGACCCCATGAATTTCAGGCTTAGGGCCAGCGATAATACCAAGCTGGCCCTAACCCCTTTATTACCCAGTGAGCCACCGCACCAGGGCCCTGGATGAGTTGGGTACAGCGCCAGAAGATGGCGCTTCTATGGACGCGCCATTTTCCGGGGTGGCTGCGGACTGCAATTTGCGGGGGGGGGGGGGAGCTTGGGCCTCCCTGCGCTGCAGATTCCATCCCCCAGCTGCCTAGTTGTACCTGGCTGGACACAAAAATAGGGAGAAGCTCCACATATTTTTTTTTTTAATTATTTCATGAAATTCATGAAATAATAAAGAAAAAAAGGGCTTCCCTATATTGTTGTGTCCGACCAGGTACAAATAGGCAGCTGGTGGTTGGGGGCAGCCCGTTCCTGCCTGCTGTACCTGGCTGGACACAAATATAGTGCGAAGCCCCACGTCAATTTTTTTAAAATTATTTCAGGAAATTCATGAAATAATTAAAAAAAAAATACATGGAGCTTCGCCCTATTTTTGTGTCCAGTCAGGTACAACGAGGCAGCTGGGGGCTGGAATCTGCAGCGCAGGGAGGCCCAAGCTTTCTGCACCCCCCCCCGCTGCAAATTGCAATCCGCAGCCGCCCCGGAAAATGGCGCGTTCATAGAAGCACCATCTTCTGGCGCTGTACCCAACTCATCCAGGGCCCTGGTGCGGTGGCTCACTGGGTAATAAAGGGGATAGGGCCAGCTTTGTATTATCCGCTGGCCCTAAGCCCGAAATTCATGGGGTCACGCCAATATTAGACATGACCACCATGAATTTCTAGTAAAGTATTTAAAAAAAAACACAACACCCAGAAAAAAGTCCTTTAATTGAAATAAAGACACAATTCTTTATTGTTCTAAATTAAACCATACTTACCATCACGCCCATTCCAGCTGAAGCCAACGATCTCCTGCAATAAAAGAAAAATAATAAAGCAACATCATCCTTACCTTCCCATGGTTCCCAGGACGGCTCCAGCTCTGCTACATTGAGATGACAGGCTGGACCGCAGCAGAACGCTGCCATCCAGCCTGTCATCCCGCGGACACTGAGAAGCGCAGGCTTGCTTGCGCTCCACAGTGTCTCTCTGTGACAGCGTCCAGATGAGCCGAGTCTCTCACGCTCACCGCATGCGCAGGAGAATTTTCCCACGCTGTCAGTGACGTGTATGAGGTGAGCTGAGTTCCTTGTCGGCTCATCTGGATGCCGTCACAGCCAGACACTGAGGAGCGCAAGCATGCCTGCGCTTCTCAGTGTCCGAGGGATGACAGGCTGGATGGCAGCGTTCTGCTGCGGTCCAGCCTGTCATCTCGATGTAGCAGAGCTGAAGCTGTCCTGGGAACCATGGGAAGGTAAGGATGATGTTGCTTTATTATTTTTCTTTTATTGCAGGAGATTGTTGGCTTCAGCTGGAATGGGCGTGATGGTAAGTATGGTTTAATTTAGAACATTAAAGAATTGTGTCTTTATTTCAATTAAAGGACTTTTTTCTGGGTGTTTGTGTTTTTTTTTAACTTTGACTATGGGGTTAGTAATGAGGGTGTCTTATATTCTCCAATATTCATGGCACCCTTCCTGGGCTATTAATATCAGCCCCCAGCTGTCTGCCTAGCCTTTGCTAGCTATTAAAATAGGGGGGACCCCACGTCATTTTTTTGGGGGGTCCCCCATTTTAATAGCTAGTAAAGGCTAGGTATTCAGCTGGGGGCTGATATTAGTAGCCTGGGAAGCTCCATGGGTATTACCCCCTTCCCAGGCTTCAAACATCTGCCCCAGCCGTCTGCTTAACCTCCGCTAGAGACTAAAATTACGGGGAACCCCACGTCAATTTTTTTTTTACTAAATCCTTTATTTTAACACTAAATGACAAGTACAGTAATCAACACTGTCACTGTACTTCTTATATATGTGACTGACATGTTTCTATCTATCTAATCTATGTGTGATGCTCTATTCTTTCTATTCTAAATTGTCGGGTACCGCTGCTGAATTGCCGGCCGGCTTTTTTAAAGAGACGGTGCATGAAAACACTATTATTTTTTTAAATAAATCCTTTACACTAAATGACAAGTACAATAATCAACTCTATCACTGTACTTATTATATATGTAACTGACATGTTTCTATCTATCTAATCTATGTTTGAATCTCTATTTTTTCTGTTATAAGTTGTCGGGTACCGGTGTATGCCGCTGATGAATTGCCGGCTTTTCATGTTTCACTGTGAGCACTGTTCCCATCGATTTGGGCAACCACCTCCCCCAATACATTCTACATTATTGTTAGTTGTTTTCCTTCATGTAGAATTAACCTACAAGGAAAGAAAGGGTTTATTTTCATTCCGATATTTGTGTCCCATTGACTTGCATTGGTTTCCGGTATCGGAATCGGCGATATCCGATACTTTTTGGGTATCGGCCCGATCCAATCCGATCCAATATTTCCTGATATCGGAAGGTATCGCTCAACACTACTGGTAACACATTCTCCTTAACACATACATATTCTTGGTCTATTAACCACGACCTTACATGGATCCCATCACCACTCAATGGTAACAATGGCTCTCGAATGTTCAATGATCACCCTACAGAATAACATTGTATATCATGTAGTTCATACTTTTAGCTTACCCGGGGTTTCTTGAGGTTACACAGACTGAATAGGAAAAGTGAGTCGACATACGACTCCTCTTAGCCAATACCTCATTTTCTTCCTTTGTTCAACAAGAAATCTATACTTTCCTGACATTTACATTGTATCGGTGAAATTGAAGCCACCATTTTGAAACCAGCATTGAATGGAAAGGTTCAGCTCTAGAACATTGGGTTCAAGATTGAGAAATATCTCTGAAATGTGGCCACAATTTGCTGGAAATGACATGTCTTTAACAAAAGGAGAAGATTGATGTAATAGGAGGAATGGAAGAACTGAGAGTGGCTCTTAGAGATTTCATTCCATTTACCGAGAACCATAAAAAAAAATAAAGAAGGAAAAACACGCAAAGAACGAACAAACATTTGTCAAGTCCAAATTGCCATGATGAATGCGTTGGGCTGTGACCCTGATAAATATGCCACTTTGTCTAAGCAATCGGCAGGAGGACGTTCTGTGAGGTCTGTCGGCATGGGTCCAGCCACTGGAACGAACAAGATAACAGAGAGCTGATAACAAGATCAACTCCATTTCCGTCCGAGAAATAAATAAATAAGAAATAAATAAAATAGAAAAGTCTTTAATGGAAGAGAAATAGCTTTTTTTCTTTTTACCATTTTTTCCTTTTTAACGACACGTTGCTTTTTTTTCAGTATGAGTACTTTGGGGGTTTTAGGCTTCAATGTGCCAAAATTTGACCGAATCTGGCCGTAAAGTTCGATTTGCCTTGAATTTAAAGTGAAACAAATTTCTTGTAAAAGCCTCATTTTATGTTCTGAGGTTTATCCAGACTCCAGAGAAGGGGTTAAAAAGTAAGAAAAAATATTATGCTCACCCCTGATCCGCCCTGGCGCCTCGCCTCCCCGCCTGGTCCTTCTCCGGCTCACTTCCTTCCTCCAGCTCCAGTCTTTTCTTGTTTTTTTTCAGTACGCTTTACTTTTTGGGGTCTCCAGCGCTTACTAGGTCTGGTGCAACATGATGACGTGTGTCACCCTGCGATGTCATGACGTCACCTTAGGTGTGGTGAGCGTCGGAAGCACAGAAGAGTGAAGATGGGAGAGAAGACTGGGGTTGGTAGGAGGAAGCGAGCCAGCACAGGACCAGGCAGGGAGCTGAGGAGTCGGGACAGATGAGAGGCGAGGCGAGTGTAATGTTTTTTCCTATTTTTAAGCCCTAAAAATAATCAGCAGGCAACTATTGAAAAAAATAATGAAATTCAAAGCAAATACAATCTGCCTTCAGTGGATTCCCTCATCTCTTGCTCTAGGGTTTGCAATTTCATTATGATCTGTAATAAGGATATAATCAGTGGAGGTCTAACAACAGTATCCCTGACCGTACAGTGGAAGAAAATCTAAATCCAGGGCTGACATCAAACATACGAGTGCGGCCGAGCCTCGCCGTGCAGCGGAGTCCACTTTACTGAAATGGGATGAGTTACCGCGCACCATAAAAGGGCCGAGGAGCTAGTTGGACCATTTTGTCTTTCAATGTGTTCCTCTGATCAATGGAGGTCCAAGAGATAGTACCTGCACCAACCATAAATTGATTGTATATTATAGGAATAGTCCATCAACTGAAAATCCGAAAACAAATCTCTCCTAAGGTCCAGTAATGGTGCACCAAAGGGCATCACGGTGACAAACAGCATGAAAATACATCCATTGTGTGCAAAAGTGTTACCACAGTTGTCAGCAGAAAGACGGCATGTACTGTGTGTATACTGTGTATACTGTGTATACTGTGTATACGTACAGTGGGTACGGAAAGTATTCAGACCCCTTTAAATCTTTCACTCTTTGTTTCATTGCAGCCATTTGGTAAATTCTAAAAAGTTCATTTTTTTCTCATTATAGTGCACTCCGCACCCCATCTTCACTGAAAAAAAAACAGAAATGTAGAAATTTTTGCAAATTGATTAAAAAAGAAAAACTGAAATCTCACATGGTCATAAGTCTTCAGACCCTTTGCTCAGTATCGAGTAGAAGCCCCCTTTTGAGCTAGTACAGCCATGAGTCTTCTTGGGAATGATGCAACAAGTTGTTCACACCTGGATTTGGGGATTCTCGGCCATTCTTCCTTGCAGGTCTTCTCCAGTTCCGTCAGGTTGGATGGTGAAAGTTGGTGGACAGCCATTTTCAGGTCTCTCCAGAGATGCTCAATTGGGTTCAGGTCAGGGCTCTGGCTGGGCCAGTCAAGAATGGTCACAGAGTTGTTCTGAAGCCACTCCTTTGTTATTTTAGCTATGTGCTTAGGGTCATTGTCTTGATGAAGGTGAACATTCGGCCAAGTCTGAGGTCCAGAGCACTCTAGAAGAGGTTTTCATCCAGGATATCTCTGTACTTGGCCACATTCATGTTTCCTTCAATTGCAACCAGTTGTCCTGTCCCTACAGCTGAAAAAAACACCCCCATAGCATGATGCAGCCACCACCATGTTTCACTGTTGGGATTGTATTGGGCAGGTGATGAGCAGTGCTTGGTTTTCTCCACACATACTGCTTAGAATTATCACCAAAAAGTTTTATCTTCATCTCATCAGACCAGAGAATCTTATTTCTCATAGTCTGGGAGTCCTTCATGTGATTTTGAGAAAACTCTATGCGGGTTTTCATGTCTTGCACTGAGGAGAGGCTTCCGTCGGGCCACTCTGCCATAAAGGCCTGACTGGTGGAGGGCTGCAGTGATAGTTGACTTTGTGGAACTTTCTCCCATCTCCCTACTACATCTCTGGAGCTCAGCCACAGTGATATTGGGGTTCTTCTTTACCTCTCTCACCAAGGCTCTTCTCCCACGATTGCTCAGTTTGGCTGGACGGCCAGGTTTAGGACGACTTCTGGTGGTCCAAAACTTCTTCCATTTAAGGATTATGGAGGCCACTGTGCTCTCAGGAACCTTGAGTAATGCAGAAATTCTTTTGTAACCTTGGCCAGATCTGTGCCTTGCCAC
Organism: Phyllobates terribilis; assembly: GCF_046119375.1. Taxonomy (NCBI): domain Eukaryota; kingdom Metazoa; phylum Chordata; class Amphibia; order Anura; family Dendrobatidae; genus Phyllobates; species Phyllobates terribilis. The sequence goes on from NW_027362768.1 coordinate 195,937,942, forward strand.
AATTCTGTCTCTGAGCTCCTTGGGCAGTTTCTTTGAGCTCATGATTCTCATTTGGTCTGACATGCACTGTGATCTGTGAGGTCTTATATAGACAGGTGTGTGCCTTTCCAAATCAAGTCCTATCAGTTTAATTAAACACAGCTGGACTCCAATGAAGGAGTAGAACCATCTCAAGGAGGATCACAAGGAAATGGACAGCATGTGACTTAAATATGAGTGTCTGAGCAAAGGGTCTGAATACTTATGACCATGTGATATTTCAGTTTTTATTTTTTAATAAATTTGCAAAAATTTCTACATTTCTGTTTTTTTTCAGTGAAGATGGGGTGCAGAGTGGACTTTAATGAGAAAAAAAATGAACTTTTTAGAATTTACCAAATGGCTGCAATGAAACAAACAGTGAAAAATTTAAAGGGGTCTGAATACTTTCCGTACCCACTGTATATATATATATATATATATATACAGTACAGACCAAAAGTTTGGACACACCTTCTCATTTAAAGATTTTTCTGTATTTTCATGACTATGAAAATTGTACATTCACACTGAAGGCATCAAAACTATGAATTAACACATGTGGAATTATATACTTAACAAAAAAGTGTGAAACAACTGAAAATATGTCTTATATTCTAGGTTCTTCACAGTAGCCACCTTTTGCTTTGATGACTGCTTTGCACACTCTTGGCATTCTCTTGATGAGCTTCAAGAGGTAGTCACCAGAAATGGTTTTCACTTCACAGGTGTGCCCTGTCAGGTTTAGTAAGTGGGATTTCTTGCCTTATAAATGGGGTTGGGACCATCAGTTGTGTTGTGCAGAAGTCTGGTGTATACACAGCTGATAGTCCCACTGAATAGACTGTTAGAATTTGTATTATGGCAAGAAAAAAGCAGCTAAGTAAAGAAAAATGAGTGGCCATCATTACTTTAAGAAATGAAGGTCAGTCAGTGCGAAAAATTGGGCAAACTTTGAAAGTGTCCCCAAGTGCAGTTGCAAAAACCATCAAGCGCTACAAAGAAACTGGCTCACATGAGGACCGCCCCAGGAAAGGAAGACCAAGAGTCACCTCTGCTTCTGAGGATAAGTTTATCCGAGTCACCAGCCTCAGAAATCGCAGGTTAACAGCAGCTCAGATTAGAGACCAGGTCAATGCCACACAGAGTTCTAGCAGCAGACACATCTCTACAACAACTGTTAAGAGGAGACTTTGTGCAGCAGGCCTTCATGGTAAAATAGCTGCTAGGAAACCACTGCTAAGGACAGGCAACAAGCAGAAGAGACTTGTTTGGGCTGAAGAACACAAGGAATGGACATTAGACCAGTGGAAATCTGTGCTTTGGTCTGATGAGTCCAAATTTGAGATCTTTGGTTCCAACCACCGTGTCTTTGTGCGACGCAGAAAAGGTGAACGGATGGACTCTACATGCCTGGTTCCCACCGTGAAGAATGGAGGAGGAGGTGTGATGGTGTGGGGGGGCTTTGCTGGTGACACTGTTGGGGATTTATTCAAAATTGAAGGCATACTGAACCAGCATGGCTACCACAGCATCTTGCAGCGGCATGCTATTCCATCCGGTTTGCGTTTAGTTGGACCATCATTTATTTTTCAACAGGACAATGACCCCAAACACACCTCCAGGCTGTGTAAGGGCTATTTGACCAAGAAGGAGAGTGATGGGGTGCTACGCCAGATGACCTGGCCTCCACAGTCACCAGACCTGAACCCAATCGAGATGGTTTGGGGTGAGCTGGACCGCAGAGTGAAGGCAAAAGGACCAACAAGTGCTAAGCATCTCTGGGAACTCCTTCAAGATTGTTGGAAGACCATTTCCGGTGACTACCTCTTGAAGCTGATCAAGAGAATGCCAAGAGTGTGCAAAGCAGTCATCAAAGCAAAAGGTGGCTACTGTGAAGAACCTAGAATATAAGACATATTTTCAGTGGTTTCACACTTTTTTGTTAAGTATATAATTCCACATGTGGTAATTCATAGTTTTGATGCCTTCAGTGTGAATGTACAATTTTTATAGTCATGAAAATACAGAAAAATCTTTAAATGAGAAGGTGTGTCCAAACTTTTGGTCTGTACTGTATGTTATGTGGGATGTTATATGCAGATGATAAATTACATAAATAATTAGCTTAGCAAAGAGAAGAATTGTTCTACTGTTTTTGTGTTATGTGAAATTTCTGTTTTCCTTCTAGATCTTTTTGCCTTATTTGATTTTTTAGTCTTATTTATGGGCTTGATGTACTAGTTTCTACCTTTACCTGGGAGCTAATTTCCCAAATGTAATTAATAATCCACGGGTGATTTATGAACAGATAAGTTCCTGGCTTTGAATAGCCTTTTTTGGTGGTCCGTAGTCTAATTATTATCAGGCTCGAGGTAACGGTAAAAGAAACCAACGAGGGGTTATGAATACGGCGGTGTTCCATCTTAATCGCATTTCCCAGGTCTTTGGGGCAGATTTATACATGTTGTAATAATTGACCAATTTTTCTTCATTAGTATTTATTTTTGCTGAAATATGAGAAAAAAAAAGATTTCAGTAGATTTTAGAAGATTTTATATATTGTTCTTAACTTTCTGTTTACAGTGCTCAAACACATTAGATTACTGTTAGCCAAACATGCCCATTTCGGTTGTAAAGGACGACCGTCTAGTGTGTATGGGGATGTGCTGACTCTCCTTGCTGGCAGATGTGGGATAAAGGAAGGATGGGGCATGTTGGATTTCAGCATGCCTAATCCTTTCTTCTTGCAAGAGATAAACAGCTGTCAGAGTTGTAAGACTCCCCACAGTAGTGTGTGAACAGTGTCTTTATGTTTACAGTATGGGAAGGCTTTTCTGATGTTAGGTTAGCTCTACCAACTTCGGTTCCTCCTCGCCTCTCTGTGTGTATTCTTAGATACAAAGAGAGAAACTGCAGCTGCATCCCCCTCCTCCCCGTCCGCTCTGTCTTCAGTTTATTGGGTCATACTGGGCAGAATTTTTCAGAGTACATAGAATGAGCCTGCAGAAAAAGCCCTTAATTGCCATTACTGATTTTACACTTGAGGATTGGTGCCAACGCTGCTTTCTTATCTTCAGCGCTGGAATATCCTTGTCTACATGTTTCACGCACGTGAATGTTGTGCCTCCTCTATTGCCAACGCAGATCCGGCGTGCACGGCCATACAGCAAGGCTATGTGCAAACAGGTTTTTAGGAATTTTATTTTGGAAGTGGGTCCAATTCCAAGAAACACCTGAAAATTGCCATTAAAAATCATTAAAAGTCTTTTTCCTATTCGTTTTTTTCCTAAAAACACTTTGCTGCTCATATTTTCAATCTATTGACCGTTTTTTTTCTGATTCAGGTTTTGAGAAATGTCTGGTGGCAAAAAATTGAAGTGCGAGTCACTTCTTTGTAGCGGCCCCTGATGGAAAACACTCCAAACTAGGAACTGTCCAATCAAAAGACTAAAAAAAACTCTTCTAAAACTCTTCAAAAAAGTTCAGAAAAACGAAAACACTCCTCCAAAATCTCCCCAAAGAAAGAGTAACTTCTCAAGTGGTTTAGACTTGATAAACTCATTGTTCTTGACCACCTCAAAAAAACTCTGTGTGAACGTTGCCCAATTCGTCCACTTTGCTCAGTAAATCAGAAAATGAACTTAAAAACTGACAACCACTTGTTTGACCCAGAAAACCGTCCAGATTGGTTGTCACTTCCCATCCATCAAGTGCATCCATCAGCCGAGGCACGATGAGTACGGCAGAACACTTCTCTTGTCCTCTATTATAATTTTGTAAGTTAAATCTCATATTCACAATGACCTAATTTTTTTTATATCGTAATTTAGGAATATTTTTCTAGCACAATTAAAGTCGAGACTGGAAATGTTCTTAAAGACCTTGTCTAGCGCAATCCCTCTCCTCAGAGCCGGCAATACCCCAAGTGTATAAACAATTAATATTAATGAGAGCTGAAAGGATTATTTGGGAATCCAAACAATTAAGTTTGACTTTTGTTGCAATCCCAAAGTAAATGAGAATTCTTGTAGAGCCGCGTTCCAGGACTCCTAGACATTTTTGGATTACTGGAAGGGAACTGAAAGTAAATTTCAAAATCCTTTACATCTGACAAGTAACGCAGAAGAATATTCCCAACCTAGCGACAAGCCGGTTATTGGGTGGACTGACACTGGCGTTTATTATGGGACTGGGACTTTACACTTGAACGAACAAAGTGAATTTATCAGGAAACGGAGATCGCAAAGAGCAGCAGTGGGACTCGACAAGAGATGAAAGCGGAGAGGATGTGTGCAAGCTGAGACCGAGGCCGAGCGCCGACAGAGGAGGGAATGCCATTCAGCTTATAGGAACATTGGTGCCGAAAATTAGAGAAATACCGCGCGCAAATTATAATTTACATAAAAAGGTTCTATCCTTCTCAGGATACAGGCGAACGTGGAAAATGATACATGTACAATATAGTGAAACATCGCAAACATTAGCACCATCACAGTAATAAAAACATCCATAGAGTGTCCAAATAATACCGTCATACAGTGCACAATTAATACTTGTCCTGAGGACGTCCATAGATAGTGGAGGCTCTGTCAGGTTATAATCTACACTTAGGGAATTACTTAGCTAATACTCTACATGGCCTCAGTTATTTTGCACCAGTTTTGCATTCACTCTTTTTGTTCTCAGGGGAGATAATCCTCTACCAGAGACATCTAGACCGCTACTAGACACATTCTGTCCTCTTATTTAAAAAAAAACATGCACGCTCGGCCAGACTGAGTGTGCATGTGTATGAAGGAGGTCAGAGGAAATTTCTAAAGGAGCCTTAAAGCACCGCTCCAGCGGGATTTTTGTTTCAGATCTGGAGTGGTGCTACTAGTCTAAGTCTTACTCTCATACTCACCAGCCGCCATCCTCATCTTTTATGGCAGCGCTCCGGTCGGTCTCCGGCAGTCTGTGACCTGCCGGATTACTACAGTGTTTGCTGGAGCGAGTCAGCGGTCACTTTACAATGCAAGTCTATGAGAGCCTCGATCTACGTTTGGCATTACAGACATCTTCTTAGATGAGAGGCTGTCTCTAGGACCCAGCGGCTACCTCCCTCTGGTAATTATCTCTCTGGCCTGGGTGTATATATACCTGGTGTGTCTGAGAGGGATGTGCCGGCTATATTCATTTCTACTTGTGAAGGCTTTAGCAAGAGCAGTACTTTATCCTCTCTGGAGCTTGAGGACGAGTTCATATTTGTCTGGAGTCGTCTAAAGCTAAGCTTTCTCCCCCTGTTTGTCTACCCTTGTTGTCTATAGAGTTTAGTGGAGATCAACTAGTGCTCATCTCCTCCCATCCCTTGCCTTAGCCATATGCCAGGGAAAGTCAGGGCGAGGCACTCGTGCGGCGATTGCTGAGGAGGCAAAATAGGGAAGGTAGTTGAGACAGGGAGACACTAGACCATACCAGGAAGTCTCCACTCCCCCCCTTTCCCTAGCGTCTGGGTTCCCTTTCCCTCGTCCCTCTATGTTGCACTAAGTCTTTCCCACACCTGGCGTGACAGCTGAAGACTGCAGGTATAGTATTAGGCGCAAGGATCTTGTGTTAATAGCTGCACTCCAGCGCTGAAATAAAATAAAAAACTCATGGCAGCATTTCATACCTTAAGGCTGTTATTCAAGTATCGTTGTGGTATTACTTTGTGCATTATATGGTGGTGTTATTTGGACACACTAGAGACCATTTTCCCCTCCAGAAACCTCAATCTTAACCGGATATAAACTATACAATAAAGATGACTGTGTAGCTTTGCTTTAGTTGAATAGTAAGATAACATTTCTTCAGGTAGAACATCCCAGAGTTTTCACAAGATTAACGTTATCATCTTCCTTGAATTTGCACAATTCGTTTATCCCATTATGTTGCTGGTATCCGCTCTGGTAGTCTTGTGAGGTTACCCAGTGATGGGTACACCAAGTAATGCACGTCGATTTCTAGCTAAACATACGGCATATTCATGCATGGAAATGACGGGTTTCTAAAGCAACACATTCACATTCCGGTTTAGCTTCCAGCAAACACAATAGGGATTGTTAATAGATGCAAATTACTCCGCACTTAGCGCTTTCCTCCCCGATGTCCTCTCCACATCTCTGTGCAGCATGGACGCCCGTCATCGCAACTCTTCTTATAGGAGGGAACATGAAGTGCAATCTACAGCGTATCTAAATCCACAGAAAAAAAATACAGAGACAGATATGAACGCTGTTCTATAGATTTAGGTAAATGTTGCTGTCCATGGTGGGCAGTTTTATAATAATTGGCGCAGATATAGTAAACACAGGGGCACAACGACCACGGTCACAGCTGCGACACACACCTGCCACAAGGATGCAGATCCAATTGAAGTGTATTGCGATGCACAGACACATTGGGTCCGCGAGCCACAATGCACGCTGCCAGCCAATCAGAGGCCAGCAGCTGACATCAGCGTGCACGTGATGGGGAACATGGCAGTGTCCTCACGCGCTACCATCATACGCCGAAGTCAGCTGCTGGCTTCGCAAGAGGACGCCACGCAGTGGGAGAGCTATGGGACGGTGAGTATTTATTTGTTTATTATTTTGTTATATTATTTATCAGTGGTTATACTACTACATGGATGACTATGGAGAGTGCATTATACTTTATGGATGACTATGGGATTCATTATACTGTATGGAGGACTATGGACTGTGCATTATACTTTATGGATAACTATGGGATTCATTATACTTCATGGATGACTGGGGTGCATTATACTTTATGGATGATTATGGGGTACATTATACTTTATGGATGACTGGGTACATTATACTTTATGGATAACTGGGGTGCATTATACTTTATGGATGACTATGGGATTCGTTATACTTTATGGATGACTATGGACTGTGCATTATACTTTATGGATAACTATGGGATTAATTATACTTCATGGATGACTGGGGTGCATTATACTTTAAGGATGATTATGGGGTGCATTATACTTTATGGATGACTATGGGGTACATTATACTTTATGGATGACTGGGGTGCATTATACTTTATGGATGACTATGGGATTCGTTATACTTTATGGATGACTATGGACTGTGCATTATACTTTATGGATAACTATGGGATTAATTATACTTCATGGATGACTGGGGTGCATTATACTTTATGGATGATTATGGGGTGCATTATACTTTATGGATGACTATGGGGTACATTATACTTTATGGATAACTGGGGTGCATTATACTTTATGGATGATTATGGGGTGCATTATACTTTATGGATGACTATGGGATTCGTTATACTTTATGGATGACTATGGACTGTGCATTATACTTTATGGATAACTATGGGATTAATTATACTTCATGGATGACTGGGGTGCATTATACTTTATGGATGATTATGGGGTGCATTATACTTTATGGATGACTATGGGGTACATTATACTTTATGGATAACTGGGGTGCATTATACTTTATGGATGATTATGGGGTGCATTATACTTTATAGATGACGATGGGCTGTACATTATAGTTTATGGAGGACTATGGGCCGTGCATTATACTTTATGGAGGACAGGGGTACATTATGCTTTATACACTGTGTGCAGAATTATTAGGCAAGTTGTATTTTAGAGGATTATTTTTATTATTGATCAACAACTATGTTCTCAATCAACCCAAAAGACTCATAAATATCCAAGCTTAATATTTTTGGAAGTTGGAGTGGGCTTTTTTTCGATTTGGCTATCTTAGGAGGATATCTGTTTGTGCAGGTAACTATTACTGTCCCGAATTATTAGGCAACTTAATAAAAATAAATATAATCCCATCTCACTTGTTTATTTTCACCAGGTAAACCAATATCAGTGCACAAAATTTAGAAATAAACATTTCTGACATGCAAAAACAAAAACCAAAATAATTAGTGATGAATATAGTCCCCTTTCTTTACGATGACACTCAGCAGCCTCCATCCATAGATTCTGTCAGTTGCTTGATCTGTTTTCGATCAACATTGCGTGCAGCCGCCACCACAGCCTCCCAGACACTGCTACGAGAGGTGTACTGTTTTCCCTCCCTGTAGATCTCACATTTTATGATGTACCACAGGTTCTCTATGGGGTTCAGATCAGGTGAACAAGGGGGCCATGTCATTATTTTTCTTCTTTTAGACCTTTACTGGCCAGCCACGCTGTGAAGTAGTTGGATGCATGTGATAGAGCATTGTCCTGCATGAAAATCATGTTTTTCTTGAACAATACCGACTTCTTCCTGTACCACTGCTTGAAGAAGTTGTCTTCCAGAAACTGGCAGTAGGTCTGGGAGTTGAGCTTCACTCCATCCTCAACCCGAAAAGGTCCCACAAGTTCATCTTTGATGCCAGCCTATACCAGTACCCCACCTCCACCTTGCTGGCATCTGAGTCGGAGTGGAGTTCTCTGCCCTTTACTGATCCAGCCTCTGGCCCATCCATCTGGCCCATCAAGAGTCACTCTCATTTCATCAGTCCATAAAACCTTTGAAAAATCAGTCTTAAGATATTTCTTGGCCCATTCTTGACGTTTTATCTTATGTTTCTTGTTCAAAGGTGGTGGTTTTTCAGGCTTCCTTACCTTGGCCATGTCCCTGAGTATTGCACACCTTGTGCTTTTTGATACTCCAGTAACGTTGCAGCTCTGAAATATGGCAAAACTGGTGGCGAATGGCATCTTGGCAGCTTCACGCTTGATTTTCCTCAATTCGTGGGCAGTTATTTTGCGTCTTTTTTGGCCAACACGCTTCTTGCGACCCTGTTGGCTATTTGCCATGAAACGCTTGATTGTTCGGTGATCACGCTTCAAAAGTTTGGAAATTTCAAGACTGCTGCCTCCCTCTGCAAGACATCTCACAATTTTGGACTTTTCAGAGCCCGTCAAATCTCTCTTCTGACCCATTTTGCCAAAGGAAAGGAAGTTGCCTAATAATTAAGCACACCTTATATAGGGTGTTGATGTCATTAGTCAACACCCCTCCTCATCACAGAGATGCACATCACCAGATTTACTTAATTGGTAGTTGGCTCTCAAGCCTATGCAGCTTGGAGTAGGACAATATGTATAAAAAGTATCAAAGTGATCAAAATACGCATTTGCCTAATAATTCTGCACGCGGTGTAGATGACTGGAGTGCATTATACTTTATGGATGACTATGGGGTGCATTATACTTTATGGCTGACTGGGGTGCATTATAGTTAATGGATTACTGGGGAGCATCATGATTTATGAATGACTATGGGGTGCATTATACTTTATGGATGACTATGGGGTGCATTATACTTTATGGATGACTGTGGGAGTGCATTATGCTTTATGGATGACTATGGGGGTGCATTATACTTTATGGATGACTATGGGGTGCATTATACTTTATGGATGACTGGGGTGCATTATAGTTAATGGATTACTGGGGTGCATTATGCTTTATGGATGTCTATGCGGTGCATTATACTTCATGGATGACAATGGGCTGTGCATTATACTTTATGGATGACTAAGGGGTGCATTATACTTTATGGATGACTATGGGCTATGCATTATACTATATGGAGTGCATTATACTATATGGAGGACTATGGGGGGTGCATTATACTTCTTCTACGCTACTTCCCCTTAATAAAGCCATGTGTTAAACATGGCAAAATGTGCGTTGCGGTTGCTGTTTACCTTCTGGGGGACGATCCTGCATCATGGATAAGATTTCACGGCCCTTTGTGGCAATTCTTTTAGAGGATGTTTACATTTGTATAGAACGTGGGAGAATTAAGGACAAGTTATACTGAGAAGTCGTGTTACCTTATAAAGAGAGGCCTTGTTTTCCTCCCATTATCCTCCTATATATGTGAAATACATGTATCTGCCCATTCTCTGGATTCCTCCCCCGGTTTTTGTTATTTTCTTTCTTTTTTTCATCTCCTCTGATTTTTGCATTGTTATCCCCTGTTGGTCATTTTATGCTTATCTGACTGTTCTAAGTGACATATTTGTATCAATAAAGGAATAATATTTTTAACCTCTAAAAGCTCTAATTATTCGCCTTTTTTCCATTTGATCTAGGAAAAAAGGCGAACCGGCATGGATTTATATAGTGTGACCAAGTTAATAGTTAAAAAAAGAATAAAAATGGTAAAAAAATAAAAAAAAACATTATACTTACTTTCCGATGTCCCCCGGTCTCCTGTGTGACGCGTCCTGGCTCCCCGGAGGTTCGCGATGGTGTGAAAGGACCTTCCATGACGTCATTTAGTCATGTGACAAGTCGCGCAACCACTGACGTCGGCGGTCGCGTGACCTGTCACATGACTAAATGACATCATTGAAGGTCCTTTTACAACATCATGAGCTACCGGGGAGCCAGGACGCACCGGAGAGAAGACCGTGGGCCATCAGAAGGTGAGTATAATTTTTTTTAATTTTAATTCTTTTTTAACTACAGGTACTATGGTACCCGGGTCTGGAGGAAAGTCTCCTCTTCTCCAGACCCGGGTACCATCCGCCCATTGAATCGCTTAATATCCGCATATGTACATGTAGTCATGCGGATATTAAGAGATTCAATGCAAGTCAATGGGGGCGTTTCCGCAAAATTAATGGACATGCTGCGGATTTTTCTGCAATGATAATCCGCAGCGGAAATTCTGCAGCATGTGCACAGCACATGCGGATTATCATTGGGGACCATGGGGCATGTATTACTAAGCGTTTTTTAAGCGTTTTCGCTGCGGAAATTCCGCTGCAAAAACGCTTGAAAAACGCATAGTGGGCACGCAGCCTAAGTCTATTTGGTTGTGGCCTATGATGGCCTGAGATAAAACGTTGACTATAATGTGCCTGGCGCTCAAGTTTCTAACATTTAATGTATATTATAGCGCTGGTATATTACAGAGTACTTGACTTATGCAATAAATAAAAACTCACAGCTTTCACCCCTATACGGCATAAATAGTCATCTCAGTTTATAGTCTTGGCTCATAAATGCCCAATATGTGAATATTGTAAGAATGTTGCAGATCTTAGCTTTCAGCAGAATCCTCAGCTCTCAGATATTGTGGAAGAGTGAACATTAGGACATAATATTGATCGTCGGCCTTTTATTTCCACACTTGTAATGGACAGGTTGAGTCCCAGCACTGTGAATAATAACGGGGTGAGGGACGCTGAGCCCCGTCCCCCCATTTCTGCACATCTGTGCGGCCTTCTATATACACTTTGTTCCTATATTTATTGCGTATGACACAAGACACATATACGGCGATTTTGCCGCAGATTACGATTTTTATTGCCTGTCTATATATTACACAAGTTGCTGACAGAGGAGAGAGGAAATTCAGTGAAATGTAGAACAATGTCTCCTGCACAGAAGGATTTATTAACAGATGGCCGGCTTTAGGGGCATGACATGTCTCTGCTGTTTCTCATTTCTTTAAATAAAGATGGTATTACCGGGATATTCTGCCAGGATCGGACCGCACAAGTCATTATTTAACTGTAACCAGCCCCGGCGAGAATACAGGCAGGAACATCTCTATTAGAGGATGTGGTCAGCTCCAAATCAGACATCTCCCGGTCAAGAAGAAAGATGGATTGTTACCGTCCTGCATTTCATTTTCTGCTCATTGCAGCTAAACATTCAGAGCCGCGGCCGATATTGGCCACAATGTAATGAGTGAGGACATTAGTGAGGCCCCGTATTGTAATGAGCTTTTAATATTGCAGCTAAATGATAGGTACCAGCTGCCGAGACTAAGCAGGGACAGACCCTCGGGGTCATTAATGGGGGATACGCGCCCAATCCCCCTGTGCTGCTTTACAGACTTCATCTACAGCAACTTTACGGGGCGAAATTTAGAGAAGTGAGCCACGTTCTAATACATATGTACCGTCATATATCGCAGAACCAAAACATGTGAGATTTACTCTGTCAATCCTGCAGTTAAATGTATATCTGTCCTTCAGTCATCGGTGTCTATACACAATCAAAATCCCCCCTTCCCGATTGTAAGCTTAGTTTATTAATAAAACTGACCAATTTTCTGCTACTTGCAATAAACATAAATAACTGAACGCTACTAGTATAACAAGTGGTTCCTCCTAATTCACCACAAAATACTACTTTTACTGATTATTGTTCACGCCTTCAGGTTTTTAGTACTTAGTAGCCTGCTGCACCTCTGGCTGTTATGACCTGCCGCACGTCTGGCTGTTATGACCTGCTGCACCTCTGGCTGTTATGACCTGCTGCATCTCTGGCTGTTAGGACCTGCTGCACCTCTGGCTGTTATGACCTGCCGCACCTCTGGCTGTTATGACCTGCTGCACCTCTGGCTGTTATGACCTGCTGCACCTCTGGCTGTTATTACCTGTCACACCTCTGGCTGTTATGATCTGTTGCACCTCTGGCTCTTATGACATGTTACACCTCTGGCTGTTATGACCTGCTGTACCTCTGGCTGTTATTGTGGCGCCCCTGAGGGTTCGGTCGCCACAAGGGGGGATACTGCAGCCTGTCAGCAGGTGTAGTGTCTCCTCACCCAGGTAAGGAAGGTGCACTGGTCAGGACCCTGAATCTACATTCAACACTACACACTCCTGACCTATGGGGGGGCAAGTATGCACCATAGTGCTGCCTCAGCAGGATCACGAGTAAGGGGAACCAAAAGTTAGGGGAACCATGTAGTGGGTGAAGGGTAGAACACAGTTTTAGTTTGCACACATAGTTTCATATATAATACCCAGCCATCTTAAGCACAAGGTTCTTGGCTCCGTTCTTTGATTGTGGTCTTTGCAGCTGACAGTGGCCTTGTGTAGGAGCCTGCAGTGTGCTGAAGATGCACGGTCCTCGTGCTCTGACCTTGACACGAGGAGCGGGTATGAGTTAACAGTGTCTCTACCCCGGTCAAGTTCCCTTGCTTAAGAAGGTCGGGAGCTATAGTGACAGCTCTACAAGCAAAAGGATCCCAGGGAGCACGGACGGAGCGGCGTACGCCACCTGTACTCTCCATTCTGGCCCTGCCAGAGGGACTCCTGCTGCGAGAGGGGTACCGGCCCCCGACATCTGACTTTGCCACTTCACGTCTCTGTCAGAGAAGCCCGGTAGGCTACAGTGGATCCCGTCGGGTGACGGGCGGAACGGAATTGCCGCCTTACCCTATATCTGTGCATAGTCCAGAGGGAGTCCCAGCCTTTCCACGCAGACGGACAGGAGAGGTTCAAAGGGGACTGTTAGGAACACTCGGAGGGTCCTGATCGAGGTACCTGTATACCTTGGGTGCGCTGAGCCCTCATCCCTGGTGGCCGCAGTGATCCGTGAGGAGCAGGGAGAAGCCTTGCGGCTGAGCTAAAACAACTGTGAGTAAAAACCCTGGAAGACTATCCCTATGGCCTCCGGACTCGTTATTCCCACACTGCACTACACAGCACCTGAGTGACCCAGGACTACTCTCCCCATCCTCCTGCCACATCTGCCCTGAGGCACAGCTCCGCCTGTGGGGAGTTATAACATCGCCTGATGCCACAACACCAGGCCTCAGAGGACTGCTAGCAGCGCTGGTGGCGCCTCACCAGACACCGCAGGTGGCATAGTCGTTAAAACCACTCAAGCCTGAATGCCCTAACATCATTTTTAATGTGACCGCCCTGGGCACGGGACGGGTCCGGTCCACGACTGCATCCCCCAAACATCTGACCCGGTTCCGAGTACCCCCCACCATCTTTTCCCAGGGCCGGGCTGAGAGCGTCACATTATAACCTGCTGCACCTCTGGCTGTTATAACCTGCTGCACCTCTGGCTTTTATTACCTGTCGCACCTCTGGCTGTTATGATCTGTTGCACCTCTGGCTGTTATGACATGTTACACCTCTGGCTGTTATGACCTGCTGTACCTCTGGCTGTTATGACCTGCTGCACCTCTGACTATTATGACCTGCTGCACCTCTGGCTGTGATAACCTGCTGCACCTCTGGCTGTAATTACCTGCTGCACCTCTGGCTGCTATGACCTGCAGCAAACGTAATGCACAGCCAGACATGAGCTTCCAGCAGCGTTCCTGAGAAATCTTACCCTTTTCCTCATGGGTAATGGCCTCCAGGTCAATAATATTATTGGGTTGTTAGGAAAGTGGTCCAAAAAGTTAGGAAAGGACTCAAAAAGATACAGGGGCGTCGAATGTTCCTACAGATAAAGCTGGAAGCAGAGTTCACATAGAAATACTGGTTGCACTACCTGGATGTGGCAGCAAGAGGAGGCTGTCACCGGCTGTCACCAGATTCCTGAGGAGGCCGGAGGTCACCAGATTCCTCCGGAGACTCCAGGAGTCCTGCAGCAACACCTGGAGCTCAGCTTTCATTTTGTAAATTGCTGTAGTATAAGGAAAGTTGTACAATGATTTGTTGTTAGAGGCCCTTAGCAACCAATCACAGCGCAGTTTTGATTTCTTACATTGCATTGCTAAAATGAAAACTGTACTCTGATTGGTTGTTTTCGATAACAGTCATTTTTTTTTCTGTGCGGCAGTTTTAATATAAAAAAAAATCTTTAATTCCTGCTCATACAATAAATTATTATTACGACACGTGGCCTTCATTTGCCCATAGTAACCAATCACAGAAGCAACTAATCGAACCTCAGCTTTCATTTTGTAAATTGTGCCTGTGTAATGAAAGCCGTGTTGTGATTGGTTGCTACGTTCTCTTCGATTTTGATGCTTTTTTAGCCCGGGATGAACTTACGATTTAATTTTCTGTAGATTTATGAAGACAAACAAATCTCCTCCTCTGTCTATAAAGACTCCACTAGCACGGCCTAAGATGCATTAATTCCCCGTATTTATCGAAAAATTGCAAAGTAAAAGGATTGAAAAGAGCACGGAGGAGGGACGAAGGCTTCAATTATTCCGGCCTTTTTGGCCTTTCTATCTTGCCGGCAGCTATTATTGATTCATCTGAGGGAAATAACAGGCTGCATTATTATATTCCACCTTCGCACTGACCGATCGGGTCCAACGAAGCGACAGAGTGACAGCGCCACCACGTAGGACAGAGAGATGGGAGCCCGGAGCTCAGGAACGAGACGGACAGTCACATCTGTCACCGAGACATCGAAGTGCAGCGGGAACAGGAGAGCGGCAAAGACCAGACGGAGGCGATGACTGCCCTGGTCCGGCGGCCACCGAGGACCAAACTGGACGCCGGATCAATGCTTTACAGGACGTCGGAGAACCATCATCACGACGTGAGGATGACTGCAGAAGGCTTGTTCGCAATAGTGTGGGCCAAAACGAGGGGAAAATGCCCTCCGCCGTTAGAAAGAATAGACTTATATGCCATACTGCTACAACCCGTGGCCACCATTGAATATTTTGTCTATGCCTCCTTATAAAACTGAGAGAAAAATAAATGTTTTATACCCATCAAAACTATGCAAAAACTATTAACAAAAAATGTTTTCTTAACCGAGTTTGAAAATGATGCAAAGTGCCATGTCTGATGGGACACGGGCCTTCCAGAAATCTGAAATGTGTACCATAATAATCTGCATTTTTCACCATTACCCCATTAAGCCTGCAGACAAAACCTCACCAGCCACGAAAACATTGATAGAAAACAACTGGAGGACATAATAGAAGCCGTACTAATGAACAGCAGGACAATTACATACCAATTAGTTAACGGGAAATGTCATTAGTAAGACTACAATGCAGGTCTCAGGTCGGCTTCGCAAGCAAATGATGTTGAAGGGGCTTAATAGGGCGCCTGAAAATTAAGCAAACATGATATATCATTGTATTATACAGAGCGGGGACCCAGATCGCTCCAAAACTTCATCAAGATAATTCTTTACGTGAAATTAGCGGAAGGTTTAACGTCCTCACTGCGCTAATCTGCGTCCTGTACCATAATCGTATATTGGATTTGTGCTTACGGCGAGGATATTCCAGGATGGAGACTGGAAGATGGATGTGACTGCACGATGTTCTCCTTCATATAGAGGCTACGGCAGGACAGAGCAGGCCCGACGTAGCGAGGACAAGGCTTGTACCGCCATCCCAGAGCCTCATATGTTAACGGGGTTTACCCCATATTCAGGGATTCCTAGTTAATATTGTGGTGTCCTCTGTCCAGGATCCTCATCTTCTCATCATATTGCAGAGTACTTATAAAGAGCGTCTCTTGCTCTGGAGGACCTGTCCTGTCCTGTAAGACATTGTCAACCCATTAATGATAATGCACCCAGTGTAATGCAGGGAAACCGATCACTTCCTTGCAGATTATCCACATATTACAGATCCAGGGATTCCACAGAAGGGATGGGGCATATAGTGATCTGCTTATGATCGAGAGACTCATGTAACCAGAAGGGATTTCCAAAGCGAAGAAGCTCTTTACTATATCTTCCTACACTCATTTTAGAACTATGACCAGGAGTGCACCACCCCCTTGACATCATTACATAATGGCAGAAAGATGACTTTCAGAAGGTATACAGAACATCCCTGTAATATTTCCAACTCTAATTAGGGGATGGAGAGCTGCCATTTCTTGTTGAAACCTTGTGTGACATGCAGAAGTAGTGCTGTTGCAGAGTGTGACATGCAGAAGTAGTGCTGTTGCAGAGTGTGACATGCAGAAGTAGTGCTGTTGCAGAGTGTGACATGCAGAAGTAGTGATGTTGCAGAGTGTGACATGCAGAAGTAGTGCTGTTGCAGAGTGTGACATGCAGAAGTAGTGCTGTTGCAGAGTGTGACATGCAGACGTAGTGCTGTTGCAGAGTGTGACATGCAGAAGTAGTGCTGTTGCAGAGTGTGACATGCAGAAGTAGTGCTGTTGCAGAGTGTGACATGCAGAAGTAGTGCTGTTGCAGAGTGTGACATGCAGAAGTAGTGCTGTTGCAGAGTGTGACATGCAGAAGTAGTGCTGTTGCCGAGTGTGACATGCAGAAGTAGTGCTGTTGCAGAGTGTGACATGGAGAAGTAGTGCTGTTGCAGAGTGTGACATGCAGAAGTAGTGCTGTTGCCGAGTGTGACATGCAGAAGTAGTGCTGTTGCAGAGTGTGACATGCAGAAGTAGTGCTGTTGCAGAGTGTGACATGCAGAAGTAGTGCTGTTGCAGAGTGTGACATGCAGAAGTAGTGCTGTTTTAGAGTGTGACATGCAGAAGTAGTGCTGTTACTTTAAAAGCATTCAGCAACTATTAGAAGTAACACAAGCACAGGAGACAGGAAGTGTTGTACTCCTGAAGCATCCAGCAACTAGAGGGGTTAACACAGTCACAGGAGAAGGGGAGTGTTTTAGCAGAGCCCCAGGGGGATTGTGGGGAAGTTGTTTACTGTCTGGCCTGAGCCCAACAGAAAGGTGGTGTGTGTGTTCTTTGGCTCACAGAAGGCAAGGGAACAGAATTCTGGTCAGGAGGGAAGCTAATCAAAGGTCAGTTAGACTCTCTGAGCTAACAGTGTGGAGTATTATCGGCCAGGAAGATAAGGACTGGAAGGAAGCCTGTGATAGAGATCATCTCCCTCATCACACCCTTCCCCCCTCCATCTCCATGCAGGATAAAGAATGCTGTGTACTATTGAGTCTTTGTGAAGGAAAAGCCTGTGGTTGTGTATGCATTAAAACTGTGCTGTACTGTGCTACCGGATAATAGACTGTGTACTGCTGTGCTGCAAAGGAGACTGTACTGTTATAGCTGGAGCCTGTTGCTCAAAGAGACATTTGCATTGCACTGGCCGTGCCTGATTAAATTTTACTGTTCTACCGTTTATGAAGACTCTTGTCAGATGTGTGTGGTCAGCAACTGAGTCTATCGTGTGCCTGAGAGAAGCTGCAGCCTATGGTCACCCTGAGTAACGGTTCCCCCAGGACTCCAAAGAATTCATGTAACCAGTCTCGCCCCTATCTGAACTTAGGAGGCGTGCGTGTAACACTTGTCGACGACACACTTACTCTTGAATCATTGTAAATTGCTGCTGTAGAAAGCAGGCACATTAATGGCCCCAATACACACTGTTACGCACCTGTCTCGGCTCGACAGCGCTCTGCCTCCTTCCCTATGGCCGCTGCCCTCTACTGTGCTCCACGTCGAGTTTTAGAAGTGGTCTGGCGTGCCTCTATGAAATCATCTTTCTCAGCCTTTTTAAGAACCATTGGGACATAACCCATGGCTGAGTGTTAAACCAGAACAGTGTCCTACAGACTTGTGTTTGAACTCTTTATATTATGTCCTCAGTTCCTGTTGTCTCCTCAAGACTTCTGTGAACTCTTCATCTTTCCAGCGGTTAACTCATCCCTTGCCATCCGCTTCTTGAACTGTTATTGAAGCCTGCACCTGTTGCCATTTAACCCACTAATTGCTGCAAATATTTTGAACTGTTATTGGAGCCTGTTCGCATTACCTCCATATGTGTGCTTGCTTCAAACCTTCCTATTTCTGTCCTCTTGCTTCTGTGGCTTCCAGCGTGTCCTGCATGGCCAGATCGACGGACACCAACAGGGCCTCTGTGCAAAAACAATATATGGGCCCTTTGCAGTCCAATAGCTCACAATTCCTTCTGCTTTGGAGGTAGAAATGGCCCCCATTATGTCTTGGGCCCCTGTGTGGCTACATAGGTTGCACCAATGATATGTCCATCCCTGCCGAGTCCCCATGGTACCACGTGCCTGACAACTTGAGTGTCATCTGATTCTCAGAGGCAAACTGTTCAAGCTGCGTTTTTTTTCTTCTAATTACTTGGTCAGAGGAAAAATTGTGCACAGTCCCATAGAATAACATAAGTAAGAGTGCCATCTGTCAAAACCACAAACAGCACTTGTCCAATGTAAATGGTCGTGTGCATGAGCCCTAACACAACCAAAGATGACAGTAGTCTGAACCTGCCAGTTTAGATGGAACCAAGCAATTATCTGATGTCTATGAAGACCTCCTGACATGACCCTGACGGATGACGTCTGGAGAGACGAGGATTGGGCAGATAAAATTGCAATGCCTGATCATTTTGCTTTTGAGAAAGATAAGCTGTTGACAGAGGACACATGAAAACTCGGCCAAGTGGGGAGAGATAGTTATCTGCTGGACGAACGTTCATCTAACTGCTCCGTCACGTATGATCAGCTTAACCCCTGTGATATACCAACATTCAGATGACCGGTAAAATAGTGTTCTAGAACCCCAACACAGTGATACATCTGAACAGATGTGCCAGGGTTCTGTAACCCTAGAAGGCTGTGTACCAGGGCTCTGACCCCTGAACAGTCAGTGTGCAAGACTTCTGCACCCTATTGTGAGCAGAACCTCAAGCATTAGTGGCAGCGATCTAGAACCCTCATTCTGCAGCCTACAACATCAGATGGACAGGGTTCTGCACCCGATGGCCTAGTATAACAGCATCACCAAACCTCGGCAATCAGCAGCAGAACCTTCTAAAGATTCTCACTCTAGGGACTTATTGACAAATCCTGCAAGACAGTGGTTAGTGTGTAAGGAATCTAGAACTCGGAAGCCAGATTTTAGCTATGTTTTAGCAACCCCAAACTTCATTGTATCAGAAATCTACAAAACCTGAAAAGTCAGTGCATAAGAGTTCTGGAACATTAAAATGAATGTATCAGGACTAGGATTTTAGCCAAGAGTTAGTGTGGGCCAGTGTGAGGGGCAAGTGCCCTCTGTCACCAAGGATTCTGAGAGCTGGAGTATCACATCTAGAGCTCTAAGTATTGTTGTGCCATAGTTGTAGAATAATCTGGAGGGATAAATAACAAGAAGCACTCCCTGTGTAACACCGTAGGCAACAGGCGAGGGTGAGTTGGAGGGCTGGTCGCTCACCTGATCAGCTTGTGCATAAAGAGTGATGTATGATCCAATCATGGCTGCTGCGCCAGCCGCTGTGCTCACACCAAATGGAGAGAGGTCATAACAAGTAAAGGAGAGAGGAGTGCGGTGGATCCCGGGTGCTGCCGCTGACTAAGGATAATCCCGGCGGTAAGTATAAAAAACTTCCAATTTATTGCAACGCGTTTCGGAGCAGAACCTACTCCTTCCTCAGGCATAACAGAAAAGCAATAATCTCCTCCCTTATAAAGGGGATCACCTCCAAAAGCCCTTTATAATGACCTCGAACCCTTTATAAACGAGCAGCTGATTCCTTTTCTGTTATGCCTGAGGAAGGAGTTGGTTCTGCTCCGAAACGCGTTGCAATAAATTCGAAGGTTTTTGTTGTGAAATAATGTCAGCATCCCAAATGCAAGGCCAACAATTCGTGTGTATTATGTCTGCAAGTTTCCAAAACTCAGTTTGTCAATGTCCTGAGACCCAGGATGTAGAATAGGAAATTCTACAAACCCCATAGTCATATGCTACGATTCTCAAACCCTCCAGATTCTTGGATACAGAGCCACCAAAAAAGGTTCAAACTAGATGTTAGGCAAATACCTTCTGCACATATATGCAGATCTATGGGAGGAACAAATAGGGAATTTACCATAGAGACTGCAGAACCACCATAAGTTTTGCTTTCATTGATGCAAGTGCACACTTGTTTCTGAAGGGAACCTTCTTTGAAGTTTCTAAATAAAGATCTGTCCTGCACACAAGTCATTGTAATTGCTGCAATATGTAACATGAAGAATCTGACCTCCAAGTCTGAACCATAAACAATGCTGTGTGATACAGTTGTGCTCAAAAGTTTACATACCCCGGCAGAATTTTTCCTTTCTTGGTCTTGTTTCAGAGAATATGAATGATAACAAAAAATCGTTTTCTCCACTCATGGTTATTGGTTGGGTGAAGCCATTTATTGTCAAACTACTGTGTTTTCTCTTTTTAAATCTTAATGACAACCAAAAAACATCCAAATGACCCTGATCAAAAGTTCACATACCCTGGTGATTTTGGCCTGATAACATGCACAGAATTTGACACAAATGGGTTTGAATGGCTACTAAAGGTAACATCGTCACCTGTGACCTGTTTGCTTGTAATCAGTGTGTGTGCATAAAAGCTGAGTGAGTTTCTGGGATCCAGACAGACTCTTGCATCTTGCATCCAGCCACTGACCTTTCTGGATTGTGAGTCATGGGGAAAGCAAAAGAATTGTCAATGGATCTACGGGAAAAGGTAGTTGAACTGTATAACACAGGAAAGGGATACAAAAAAATATCCAAGGAATTGATAATGCCAGTCAGCAGCGTTCACACTGTGATTAACAAATGGAAAATCAGGGGCTCTGTAAAAACCAAACCACGGTCAGGTAGACCAACAAAGATTTCGGCCACAACTGCCAGGAAAATTGTTCAGGATGCAACAAAAAAAAACCCACAAATAACATCAGCTGAAATTCAGGACTCGCTGAAAACTAGCGGTGTGGCTGTTTCAAGATGTACAATAAGGAGGCACTTGAAGAAAAATGGGCTGCATGGTCGAGTCGCCTGAAGAAAGCCATTACTGCACAAATGCCACAAATTATCTCACCTACAATACGCCAAACAGCAGAGACAAGCCTCAAAACTTCTGGAAAGAGTTAATTTGGAGTGATGAGACCAAAATTGAACTTTCTGGCTACAACCATAAACGTTACATTTGGAGAGAGGTCAACAAGGCCTATGATGAAAGGAACACCATTCCTACAGTAAAGCACGGTGGATCGCTGATATTTTGGGGATGTGTGAGATACAAAGGCACAGGAAACTTGGTAAAAGTTGAAGGAAAGATGAATGCAGCACGTTATCAGCAAATACTGGAGGCAAATTTGCACTCATCAGCCCAGAAGATGAACATGGGACATACTTGGACGTTTCAACATGACAATGATCCAAAACACAAGGCCAAGTCGACCCGTCCACAGAAGAACAAACTGAAGGTTGTGGAGTGGCCATCTCAGTCTCCTGACCTTAATATCATTGAGCCACTCTGGGGAGATCTCAAGCGCGCAGTTCATGCTGGACAGCCCAGGAATTTACAGGAACTGGAGGCTTTTTGCCAAGAAGAATGGGCAGCTTTACCATCTGAGAAAATAAAGAACCTCATCCACAACTACCACAAAAGACATCAAGCTGTCATTGATCTTAGAGGGGGCAATACACGGTATTAAGAACTGGGGTATGTGAACTTTTGATCAGGGTCATTTGGATGTTTTTTGTTGTCATTATGATTTAAAAAGAGAAAACACAGTAGTTTGATAATAAATGGCTTCACCCAACCAATAACCATGAGGGGAGAAAAAGTTTTTGTGTTATCATTCATATTCTCTGAAACAAGGCCAAGAAAGGAAAAATTCTGCCGGGGTATGTAAACTTTTGAGCACAACTGTATTTAGGGTCAGGATACCCCCTATGACGACGGCTCCACTGATGAGAGTCATACTACGGACAATTATAAATTTGCTCACTTCGGTGGGGTCCATACTGGAAAATAGACTCAGGCTCACAAAGTCATTCTGTCGTTACCTCCTCTACACACGTGGTCAAAATTGTTGGTCCCCCTCGTTTAATGAAAGAAAAACCCACAATGGTCACAGAAATAACTTGAATCTGACAAAAGTAATAATAAATTAAAAATCTTTGAAAATGAAGAACTGAAGGTCAGACATTGCTTTTCTGCTTCCACGGAATTTTTAATAAAATTAACCTCTTGAATAGGCCTGGACAGAAATGATGGTTCTTCTTAACTTAATATTTTGTTGAACCTTTTGAGGCGATCACTGCAATCAGACGATTCCTGTAACTGTCAATGAGACTTCTGCACCTCTCGACAGGTATTTTGGAGACTCCTCATGAGCAAAGTGCTCCAGTTGTCTCGTGTTTGAAGGTTGCCTTTTCCAGACGCCATGTTTCAGCTCTTTCCAAAGATGCTCAATAGGATTTAGGTCAGGGCTCATAGAAGCCACTTCAGAATAGTCCAATGTTTTCCTCTTAGCCATTCTTGGGTGTTTTTAGCTGTGTGTTTTGGGTCATTATCCTGTTGCGAGACCCATGTCCTGCGACTGAGACCAAGCCTTCCGACACTGGGCAGCACATTTCTCTCTGGAATCCCTTGATAGTCTTGAGATTTCATTGCACCCTGCACAGATTCAAGACACCCTGTGCCAGATGCAGCAAAGCAGCCCCAGAACATAACAGAGCCTCCACCATGTTTCACAGTAGGGACAGTGTTCTTTTCTTGATATGCTTCATTTTTCCATCTGTGAACATAGAGCTGATGTGCCTTGCCAACTTCCATTTTTGTCTCATCTGTCCATAGTACATGCTCTCAGAAGCTTTGTGGCTTGTCAACATGTAGTTTGGCAAATTCCAGTCTGGCTTTTTTATGATTTTTTTTTAACAATGGTGTTCTCCTTGGTCGTCTCCCATGAAGTCCACTTTGGGTCAACCAACGACAGATGGTGCGATCCGACACTGATGTTCCTTGAGCTTGAAGTTCACCTTTAATCTCTTTAGAAGTTATCCTGGGCTCTTTTGTTACCATTCGTATTATCCGTCTCTTTGATTTGTCATCAATTTTCCTCCTGCGGCCACGTCCAGGGAGGTTGGCTACAGTCCCATGGATCTTAAATTTCTGAATAATACGTGCAACTGTAGTCACAAGAACATCAAGCTGCTTGGAGATGGTCTTATAACCTTTACCTTTAACATGCTTGTCTATAATTTTCTTTCTAATCTCCTGAGACAACTCTTTCCTTTGCTTCCTCTGGTCCATGTGGAGTGTGGTACACACCATGTCACCAAACAGCACAGTGAGTATCTGTAGCCCTATATACAGGCACAGTGAGTATCTGTAACCCTATATACAGGCACAGTGAGTATCTGTAACCCTATATACAGGCACAGTGAGTATCTGTAGCCCAATATACAGGCACAGTGAGTATCTGTAGCCCTATATACAGGCACAATGAGTATCTGTAGCCCTATATACAGGCACAGTGAGTATCTGTAGCTCTATATACAGGCACAGTGAGTATCTGTAGTCCTATGTAGAGGCACAGTGAGTATCTGTAGCTCTATATACAGGCACAGTGAGTATCTGTAGCCCTATATACAGCACAGTGAGTACCTGTAGCTCTATATACAGCACAGTGAGTATCTGTAGCTCTATATACAGCACAGTGAGTATCTGTAGCTCTATATACAGGCACAGTGAGTACCTGTAGCTCTATATACAGGCACAGTGAGTATCTATAGCTCTATATACAGGCACAGTGAGTATCTGTAGCCCTATATACAGCACAGTGAGTACCTGTAGCTCTATATACAGCACAGTGAGTATCTGTAGCCCTATATACAGCACAGTGAGTATCTGTAGCTCTATATACAGGCACAGTGAGTATCTGTAGCTCTATATACAGCACAGTGAGTATCTGTAGCTCTATATACAGCACAGTGAGTATCTGTAGCTCTATATACAGGCACAGTGAGTATCTGTAGCTCTATATACAGGCACAGTGAGTACCTGTAGCTCTATATACAGGCACAGTGAGTATCTGTAGCTCTATATACAGGCACAGTGAGTATCTGTAGCTCTATATACAGGCACAGTGAGTATCTGTAGCTCTATATACAGGCACAGTGAGTATCTGTAGCCCTATATACAGCACAGTGAGTACCTGTAGCTCTATATACAGCACAGTGAGTATCTGTAGCTCTATATACAGCACAGTGAGTATCTGTAGCTCTATATACAGCACAGTGAGTATCTGTAGCTCTATATACAGCACAGTGAGTATCTGTAGCTCTATATACAGCACAGTGAGTATCTGTAGCTCTATATACAGCACAGTGAGTATCTGTAGCTCTATATACAGCACAGTGAGTATCTGTAGCTCTATATACAGCACAGTGAGTATCTGTAGCTCTATATACAGCACAGTGAGTATCTGTAGCTCTATATACAGGCACAGTGAGTACCTGTAGCTCTATATACAGGCACAGTGAGTATCTGTAGCTCTATATACAGCACAGTGAGTATCTGTAGCTCTATATACAGCACAGTGAGTATCTGTAGCTCTATATACAGCACAGTGAGTATCTGTAGCTCTATATACAGGCACAGTGAGTATCTGTAGCTCTATATACAGCACAGTGAGTATCTGTAGCTCTATATACAGGCACAGTGAGTATCTGTAGCTCTATATACAGCACAGTGAGTATCTGTAGCTCTATATACAGCACAGTGAGTATCTGTAGCTCTATATACAGCACAGTGAGTATCTGTAGCTCTATATACAGCACAGTGAGTATCTGTAGCTCTATATACAGCACAGTGAGTATCTGTAGCTCTATATACAGGCACAGTGAGTACCTGTAGCTCTATATACAGGCACAGTGAGTATCTGTAGCTCTATATACAGCACAGTGAGTATCTGTAGCTCTATATACAGCACAGTGAGTATCTGTAGCTCTATATACAGCACAGTGAGTATCTGTAGCTCTATATACAGCACAGTGAGTATCTGTAGCTCTATATACAGCACAGTGAGTATCTGTAGCTCTATATACAGGCACAGTGAGTACCTGTAGCTCTATATACAGGCACAGTGAGTATCTGTAGCTCTATATACAGCACAGTGAGTATCTGTAGCTCTATATACAGGCACAGTGAGTATCTGTAGCTCTATATACAGCACAGTGAGTATCTGTAGCTCTATATACAGCACAGTGAGTATCTGTAGCTCTATATACAGGCACAGTGAGTATCTGTAGCTCTATAAACAGCACAGTGAGTATCTGTAGCCCTATATACAGCACAGTGAGTATCTGTAGCTCTATATACAGCACAGTGAGTATCTGTAGCTCTATATACAGCACAGTGAGTATCTGTAGCTCTATATACAGCACAGTGAGTATCTGTAGCTCTATATACAACACAGTGAGTATCTGTAGCTCTATATACAGCACAGTGAGTATCTGTAGCTCTATATACAGGCACAGTGAGTATCTGTAGCCCTATATACAGCACAGTGAGTATCTGTAGCCCTATATACAGCACAGTGAGTATCTGTAGCTCTATATACAGCACAGTGAGTATCTGTAGCCCTATATACAGCACAGTGAGTATCTGTAGCTCTATATACAGCACAGTGAGTATCTGTAGCTCTATATACAGCACAGTGGGTATCTGTAGCTCTATATACAGGCACAGTGAGTATCTGTAGCTCTATATACAGCACAGTGAGTATCTGTAGTCCTATATACAGTCACAGTGAGTATCTGTAGCTCTATATACAGGCACAGTGAGTATCTGTAGCTCTATATACAGCACAGTGAGTATCTGTAGCTCTATATACAGCACAGTGAGTATCTGTAGCTCTATATACAGGCACAGTGAGTATCTGTAGCTCTATATACAGCACAGTGAGTATCTGTAGCTCTATATACAGCACAGTGAGTATCTGTAGCCCTATATACAGGCACAGTGAGTATCTGTAGCTCTATATACAGGCACAGTGAGTATCTGTAGCTCTATATACAGCACAGTGAGTATCTGTAGCTCTATATACAGCACAGTGAGTATCTGTAGCTCTATATACAGCACAGTGAGTATCTGTAGCCCTATATACAGGCACAGTGAGTATCTGTAGCTCTATATACAGCACAGTGAGTATCTGTAGCTCTATATACAGCACAGTGAGTATCTGTAGCTCTATATACAGCACAGTGAGTATCTATAGCTCTATATACAGCACAGTGAGTATCTGTAGCTCTATATACAGCACAGTGAGTATCTGTAGCTCTATATACAGCACAGTGAGTATCTGTAGCTCTATATACAGGCACAGTGAGTATCTGTAGCTCTATATACAGGCACAGTGAGTATCTGTAGCTCTATATACAGCACAGTGAGTATCTGTAGCTCTATATACAGGCACAGTGAGTATCTGTAGCTCTATATACAGCACAGTGAGTATCTGTAGCCCCATATACAGCACAGTGAGTATCTATAGCTCTATATACAGCACAGTGAGTATCTGTAGCCCCATATACAGCACAGTGAGTATCTGTAGCCCTATATACAGGTACAGTGAGTATCTTTGGTCCTATATACAGCACAGTGAGTATCTGTAGCTCTATATACAGCACAGTGAGTATCTGTAGCTCTATATACAGCACAGTGAGTATCTGTAGCTCTATATACAGAACAGTGAGTATCTGTAGCTCTATATACAGCACAGTGAGTATCTGTAGCTCTATATACAGCACAGTGAGTATCTGTAGCTCTATATACAGCACAGTGAGTATCTGTAGCCCTATATACAGCACAGTGAGTATCTGTAGCTCTATATACAGGCACAGTGAGTATCTGTAGCCCTATATACAGCACAGTGAGTATCTGTAGCTCTATATACAGCACAGTGAGTATCTGTAGCTCTATATACAGGCACAGTGAGTATCTGTAGCTCTATAGACAGGCACAGTGAGTATCTGTAGTCCTATATACAGGCACAGTGAGTATCTGTAGCTTTATATGACGCGCCCCCTGGGCCATATTCTTTAGGGGGAATATCCGGAGCCGGATCAGATGGGAGTTGTAGTCTTCCGAGTGGCTGTGACCCGGTCCGTGCCCAGGGTGTCAAACTCAGTTGTATGTGGCAGTCCTACAGATGTTATTAAGTTCTTTATTGTCGACTACGCCACCCGTTGTATTGCGGTCACTATGGCCGCCGCTGCCGCAGGGTCCGCTGAGGCTGATGGTGTAGGTGCAGCTTTTGGTGGTATAACCCCCAACGGGTGGGGTATAGCCTCAGGGGGTCAGGTGCAGAGGATGGGGGTTGTGGTGGTGCAGCATAGATGTTAAAGGAAGACAGAGTCGGGTTGTGCAGTTTAGGGTATTTACTCACTGCTGATGTTCCGGTCACTCCAGCTTCAAGTGACCTCCCGAGCCGTGCTGCGTCCACCAGGTCCTGGATCCAGCCAACCCCCAAACAAGTCCGGAGCGTGGCCCTGAGCTCTCCTTCTGTCCCGTTCTCTGGCCGTCCCCACCAGTAATCCACCTAGGTCCAGCTCCCTCGGGCCTTCTGTTGGGACACCCTTGGCCCTGGGTTCCCTGACCCTTCATGTGGTGTGCCTTCGGGGTGGATGTGATGGGTGACCGTGGCAGACGCTGCCCACGGTCTCTGGTCTCTGGCTGGGGAATGTTTTTACCCCCACCAGCTTGGGTTCCGGTACCCTGATGCCGACTCTTCACCCGCTGATGGACTTTGGGTTCTCAGAGTTCCTTTTCTGTTTCCCCCTCTGGGTCTTTCTGCTTTCTCCTCTCTCTCTCTCTCTGGGACTTCTCTGTTCCTCTTCCTCTGCTCTGCTCTGACAGACTGACCCTGTTCTTTGATGGTGCCCACCTTATATACACCCTCTATGTGTGAGCTCAGGTGACCAGCACCCAATGAGCTCCTATCTTTACCCAGGCTGCTCCCCCTATCTGCCCCTACACTACTTGGGATGTACCACCCCCCTCCCACTCCAGCCAGGAACAGACTCGGTCGTACCTGCACATTTCTAAGTGGGAGTACCGTCGGCCTGTTCCCCGGAAATGGGATGTGTGTAGTGCATGCAGCCTACCGAGCTCAGTTCCACACTCCATCCTTACCCGGGAGTGGAATATCACACCTCTGGGTTGAGGTGCAATACCCCTGTAGCAGCCGAATCCTCAGGGTGCTACATTCCCCCCTGGTAAATCACAGCACGTCCTCGGGCTGTAAGACATAAATAACACCAAAACATACAAAATTTTTTTTTTTTCATATAAACATAATAAAACATATAAAACATTATATATATAAAACTTTTCATATAAACATTCTCGTCGTCTCTTGTTTCAGGTTCCTCCTCCGGACACTGTGCAACGTGTGTCCGGGAAAAGTGCGACAGTCTCTTAGAAAAACTGGTTTTCCTATAAAACCGGTAGGGGGCGCTTTAGGAAGCGCAACTATATACAGGGGAAGTTGGCCGCTCTCAGTCCTCGGCCAGGTAGAGGGAAGGGAATGGCTGCTCACAGTCCTCAGCCTGTGGGATTAAGGGGTTAACGGGTAAACAGTTCACACTTGCTGGTCCCAACGGGGACTATATTTAGCAACAGTAACAGTTTCAGTTTCAGTTTCAGTTTACGGTGCCCCGACGGGCAACTATATACAGCTTCTGCTTCGCTGTCCTTAGCGACGGCGTCCCCCTGCTCTTTCTTTATTGTTACCTTTGGCTCTAGTTTCAGACCCGTCCGGGTCCTCTTGTTCTTCCTCCTCACACCGCAGCTCTTCCTCCGTCAGGCGGTGTACGTGGAGGGCATAAGGTCCCTTGGCACACTTGTGCCGGGTAAAGGTGACCTCATCTCCGATGTAGAGGTCACGACCTCTGTGCCCCTCCGGCAGATGGGACTCAACGTCTCTGCGCGTTACAAAAACGTCGCCGGGGGTGTTGTGGTGGTCTCGGATGAAGCCCCACCCATGCTGCATGTTAAACTTTATCACAGTCCCGGTGGTGCGGGGACTATGCGCTGCACGGGGGTCTCTCCTGGCCCGGCTCTTCTGCTCCGCGCTTCTTACTTGAGCTTGCTGTTCCCGGACCCGCCTCTCTCTCCGCTCCCTCTCAAAGTCCTCGAGCTGTTGGCGGCAGCACTCAGCACGCTCCGCTGCAGCTGCCCGAGTCTCTTGAGTGAACCCCATGAGATCTTCTCCGGTGGGGTCCCACTCGAACTGCGCCTCTGCTAGCGGGGGCGAGATCCTCTTTACGGGCTTTGGAGCCGGGATCAGGGGTTCATCCAGGGGTCTCTCTCTCCGGAGTCGGGGATGGTGGAACTCCGGTGGCCATATAAATGGCTGCCCATCCGGGCACGTATGCTGGGCGTACAGGTCCTCTCCCAGATGCGGCACTTTTGGTCTTATGGGCGCGGTGGTGTTAGCGCCCGGGTTGCCCGGGCCTTGCGGCCAGGCCTGGGGTATCTGGAAGGTGAAGGGCACCGTAAGGACGGCGGCGCCCTGGGCTACCTGGCCTTGCGACCAGGCCGGAGGCTCCGCAGAGGTAGGGGGCGCTGTTGGTGTTGCGGCGCCCGGGAATTCTAGGCCCTGCGACCAGGCTGGTGGTACTTCCTGCTTGGTCACGCTCGGGGTCGAGGCGTGTGACGTCACAGGGGTCGCGGCGGCGGCTTCCGGTTGGGGCCTAGTCTGCGTCGGTGACATGGCGTTTTCGGGCACAGCAGGGGGACTTTCGGGCTCTGCGACGGGGAGCTGGGGCAGGTAAGCGGTGTCACGGCTTGGGGTATAGGCGTCCCCTTTACCTGCCTCCATGCGTTCGGCTCCCTCCTCGGCGCCGTCTCCGGCCTTGGGTCCTCCCGCGCCATCCTCAGAGGCGGTCTCCTTCCTCATCTCGGCTGGCGTGCTCCGGGTCTTGGTTTCAGCTTGCGTCTTGGTTTCAGCTTGCTGGGCCATCTCCCGGCTCCATTCCGCCAATATCTCGCGCTGTACCCGGGCCATCCTCCGTGCGAGGCCCTCCAGGGCAGTCTGCGCACACTCCCGGTCTCGGGGGAGCTGTGCCAGGACCTCCACTAGGCCTAGTGGGGTCGTGGTGTCCAGCAGGCTCCTGACCAACGGGTCGGTGCTGCTCTGCTCTTCTTCCAGCAGGCTCCTGGCCAGCGGGCCGGTGCTGCTCTGCTCTCTGGACATCTCCGGGTGAGCTTCTTTGCTGCTCCTCTCCAGGCTTCCTGCCTCCGGGTGCGCTCGCTCCAGACTGCTCCAGGCGGCACCCATCTTTGTTCTCTCCTTTCGTCTCCTCCCACTTCGAGGGCGGTCCCGGGGCAACTCGGTGACTGTCAGCTCCAGGGGTAGTTCTTTCACGCTGACAGACACCTCCAGCATCACAGTCTCTGTTGGTGGGGGCGGTTTCCACTTTTGGCGCCATTTTCTGTCCTGGCCCACGATGGGAGGTGGCCTCTTGCCCTCCTTTGGCACGCCCATAATGGCGTCCGCTGCTCTTCCAAGGCGGGAAATCTGCGGTTTTGGCGGGAAGCGTCGCCCAGTGGCGGGAAACTCTGCAGATGGCGGGAACAAGCTGGAAATGGCGGACAATCGGCGGGAAACGACTTGTGATGGGGTCCGATGGCGTGGACCCTCCGGAACCGGCGGGAGACTTCTTTTTGAGGTAAACTTGCACTTTTCTTCAGGCACGCAGTACCCGGGTGTTGCGGGCACGTAATCCTGCCGACTACATCAAAGTTGACGCGCCCCCTGGGCCATATTCTTTAGGGGGAATATCCGGAGCCGGATCAGATGGGAGTTGTAGTCTTCCGAGTGGCTGTGACCCGGTCCGTGCCCAGGGTGTCAAACTCAGTTGTATGTGGCAGTCCTACAGATGTTATTAAGTTCTTTATTGTCGACTACGCCACCCGTTGTATTGCGGTCACTATGGCCGCCGCTGCCGCAGGGTCCGCTGAGGCTGATGGTGTAGGTGCAGCTTTTGGTGGTATAACCCCCAACGGGTGGGGTATAGCCTCAGGGGGTCAGGTGCAGAGGATGGGGGTTGTGGTGGTGCAGCATAGATGTTAAAGGAAGACAGAGTCGGGTTGTGCAGTTTAGGGTATTTACTCACTGCTGATGTTCCGGTCACTCCAGCTTCAAGTGACCTCCCGAGCCGTGCTGCGTCCACCAGGTCCTGGATCCAGCCAACCCCCAAACAAGTCCGGAGCGTGGCCCTGAGCTCTCCTTCTGTCCCGTTCTCTGGCCGTCCCCACCAGTAATCCACCTAGGTCCAGCTCCCTCGGGCCTTCTGTTGGGACACCCTTGGCCCTGGGTTCCCTGACCCTTCATGTGGTGTGCCTTCGGGGTGGATGTGATGGGTGACCGTGGCAGACGCTGCCCACGGTCTCCGGTCTCTGGCTGGGGAATGTTTTTACCCCCACCAGCTTGGGTTCCGGTACCCTGATGCCGACTCTTCACCCGCTGATGGACTTTGGGTTCTCAGAGTTCCTTTTCTGTTTCCCCCTCTGGGTCTTTCTGCTTTCTCCTCTCTCTCTCTCTCTGGGACTTCTCTGTTCCTCTTCCTCTGCTCTGCTCTGACAGACTGACCCTGTTCTTTGATGGTGCCCACCTTATATACACCCTCTATGTGTGAGCTCAGGTGACCAGCACCCAATGAGCTCCTATCTTTACCCAGGCTGCTCCCCCTATCTGCCCCTACACTACTTGGGATGTACCACCCCCCTCCCACTCCAGCCAGGAACAGACTCGGTCGTACCTGCACATTTCTAAGTGGGAGTACCGTCGGCCTGTTCCCCGGAAATGGGATGTGTGTAGTGCATGCAGCCTACCGAGCTCAGTTCCACACTCCATCCTTACCCGGGAGTGGAATATCACACCTCTGGGTTGAGGTGCAATACCCCTGTAGCAGCCGAATCCTCAGGGTGCTACATATATACAGGCACAGTGAGTATCTGTAGCTCTATATACAGCACAGTGAGTACCTGTAGCTCTATATACAGGCACAGTGAGTATCTGTAGCCCTATATACAGCACAGTGAGTATCTGTAGCTCTATATACAGGCACAGTGAGTATCTGTAGCCCTATATACAGGCACAGTGAGTATCTGTAGCTCTATATACAGGCACAGTGAGTATCTGTAGCCCTATATACAGCACAGTGAGTATCTGTAGCTCTATATACAGGCACAGTGAGTATCTGTAGCCCTATATACAGCACAGTGAGTATCTGTAGCTCTATATACAGGCACAGTGAGTATCTGTAGCCCTATATACAGCACAGTGAGTATCTGTAGCCCTATATACAGGCACAGTGAGTATCTGTAGTCCTATATACAGGCACAGTGAGTATCTGTAGCCCTATATACAGCACAGTGAGTATCTGTAGCTCTATATACAGGCACAGTGAGCACCTGTAGCTCTATATACAGCACAGTGAGTATCTGTAGCTCTATATACAGGCACAGTGAGCACCTGTAGCTCTATATACAGGCACAGTGAGTACCTGTAGCTCTATATACAGGCACAGTGAGTATCTGTAGCCCTATATACAGCACAGTGAGTATCTATAGCTCTATATACAGCACAGTGAGTATCTGTAGCTCTATATACAGGCACAGTGAGTATCTGTAGCTCTATATACAGGCACAGTGAGTATCTGTAGCTCTATATACAGGCACAGTGAGTATCTGTAGTCCTATATACAGGCACAGTGAGTATCTGTAGCTCTATATACAGGCACAGTGAGTATCTATAGCTCTATATACAGCACAGTGAGTATTTGTAGCTCTATATACAGGCACAGTGAGTATCTGTAGCTCTATATACAGCACAGTGAGTATCTGTAGCCCTATATACAGGCACAGTGAGTATCTATAGCTCTATATACAGCACAGTGAGTATCTGTAGCCCTATATACAGGCACAGTGAGTATCTGTAGTCCTAGATACAGCACAGTGAGTATCTGTAGCCCTATATACAGGCACAGTGAGTATCTGTAGCCCTATATACAGGCACAGTGAGTATCTGTAGCCCTATATACAGGCACAGTGAGTATCTGTAGTCCTATATACAGGCACAGTGAGTATCTGTAGCTCTATATACAGGCACAGTGAGTATCTGTAGTCCTATATACAGGCACAGTGAGTATCTGTAGCCCTATATACAGGCACAGTGAGTATCTGTAGCTCTATATACAGGCACAGTGAGTATCTGTAGCCCTATATACAGGCACAGTGAGTATCTGTAGCCCTATATACAGCACAGTGAGTATCTGTAGCTCTATATACAGGCACAGTGAGTATCTGTAGCTCTATATACAGCACAGTGAGTATCTGTAGCCCTATATACAGCACAGTGAGTATCTGTAGCCCTATATACAGCACAGTGAGTATCTGTAGCCCTATATAAAGCACAGTGAGTATCTGTAACCCTATATACAGGCACAGTGAGTATATGTAGCTCTATATACAGCACAGTGAGTATCTGTAGTCCTATATACAGCACAGTGAGTATCTGTAGCCCTATATACAGCACAGTGAGTATCTGTAGCTCTATATACAGGCACAGTGAGTATCTGTAGCCCTATATACAGGCACAGTGAGTATCTGTAGTCCTATATACAGCACAGTGAGTATCTGTAGCTCTATATACAGCACAGTGAGTATCTGTAGCCCTATATACAGGCACAGTGAGTATCTGTAGCTCTATATACAGCACAGTGAGTATCTGTAGCCCTATATACAGCACAGTGAGTATCTGTAGTCCTATATACAGGCACAGTGAGTATCTGTAGCTCTATATACAGCACAGTGAGTATCTGTAGTCCTATATACAGGCACAGTGAGTATCTGTAGCTCTATATACAGCACAGTGAGTATCTGTAGCTCTATATACAGCACAGTGAGTATCTGTAGCTCTATATACAGGCACAGTGAGTATCTGTAGTCCTATATACAGGCACAGTGAGTATCTGTAGCCCTATATACAGGCACAGTGAGTATCTGTAGTCCTATATACAGGCACAGTGAGTATCTGTAGCTCTATATACAGCACAGTGAGTATCTGTAGCCCTATATACAGGCACAGTGAGTATCTGTAGCTCTATATACAGCACAGTGAGTATCTGTAGCTCTATATACAGCACAGTGAGTATCTGTAGTCCTATATACAGGCACAGTGAGTATCTGTAGTCCTATATACAGGCACAGTGAGTATCTGTAGCTCTATATACAGCACAGTGAGTATCTGTAGTCCTATATACAGGCACAGTGAGTATCTGTAGTCCTATATACAGGCACAGTGAGTATCTGTAGTCCTATATACAGGCACAGTGAGTATCTGTAGCTCTATATACAGCACAGTGAGTATCTGTAGCTCTATATACAGCACAGTGAGTATCTGTAGTCCTATATACAGGCACAGTGAGTATCTGTAGCCCTATATACAGGCACAGTGAGTATCTGTAGCTCTATATACAGCACAGTGAGTATCTGTAGCCCTATATACAGCACAGTGAGTATCTGTAGCTCTATATACAGCACAGTGAGTATCTGTAGCTCTATATACAGCACAGTGAGTATCTGTAGCTCTATATACAGCACAGTGAGTATCTGTAGCTCTATATACAGCACAGTGAGTATCTGTAGCTCTATATACAGCACAGTAAGTATCTATAGCTCTATATACAGCACAGTGAGTATCTGTAGCTCTATATACAGGCACAGTGAGTATCTGTAGCTCTATATACAGCACAGTGAGTATCTGTAGTCCTATATACAGCACAGTGAGTATCTGTAGTCCTATATACAGCACAGTGAGTATCTGTAGCTCTATATACAGGCACAGTGAGTATCTGTAGTCCTATATACAGGCACAGTGAGTATCTGTAGCCCTATATACAGGCACAGTGAGTATCAGTAGCCCTATATACAGGCACAGTGAGTATCTGTAGCCCTATATACAGGCACAGTGAGTATCTGTAGCCCTATATACAGCACAGTGAGTATCTGTAGTCCTATATACAGGCACAGTGAGTATCTGTAGCCCTATATACAGGCACAGTGAGTATCTGTAGCCCTATATACAGGCACAGTGAGTATCTGTAGCCCTATATACAGCACAGTGAGTATCTGTAGCCCTATATACAGGCACAGTGAGTATCTGTAGTCCTATATACAGGCACAGTGAGTATCTGTAGCCCTATATACAGGCACAGTGAGTATCTGTAGCCCTATATACAGGCACAGTGAGTATCTGTAGCCCTATATACAGGCACAGTGAGTATCTGTAGCCCTATATACAGCACAGTGAGTATCTGTAGTCCTATATACAGGCACAGTGAGTATCTGTAGTCCTATATACAGGCACAGTGAGTATCTGTAGCCCTATATACAGGCACAGTGAGTATCTGTAGCCCTATATACAGCACAGTGAGTATCTGTAGCCCTATATACAGGCACAGTGAGTATCTGTAGTCCTATATACAGGCACAGTGAGTATCTGTAGCCCTATATACAGGCACAGTGAGTATCTGTAGCCCTATATACAGGCACAGTGAGTATCTGTAGCCCTATATACAGCACAGTGAGTATCTGTAGCCCTATATACAGGCACAGTGAGTATCTGTAGCTCTATATACAGCACAGTGAGTATCTGTAGCTCTATATACAGCACAGTGAGTATCTGTAGCTCTATATACAGCACAGTGAGTATCTGTAGCTCTATATACAGCACAGTGAGTATCTGTAGGTCTATATACAGCACAGTGAGTATCTGTAGCTCTATATACAGCACAGTGAGTATCTGTAGCTCTATATACAGGCACAGTGAGTATCTGTAGCTCTATATACAGCACAGTGAGTATCTGTAGCTCTATATACAGCACAGTGAGTATCTGTAGACCTATATACAGGCACAGTGAGTATCTGTAGCTCTATATACAGCACAGTGAGTATCTGTAGCTCTATATACAGGCACAGTGAGTATCTGTAGCTCTATATACAGCACAGTGAGTATCTATAGCTCTATATACAGCACAGTGAGTATCTGTAGTCCTATATACAGCACAGTGAGTATCTGTAGCCCTATATACAGGCACAGTGAGTATCTGTAGCTCTATATACAGGCACAGTGAGTATCTATAGCCCTATATACAGCACAGTGAGTATCTGTAGCCCTATATACAGCACAGTGAGTATCTGTAGCTCTATATACAGGCACAGTGAGTATCTGTAGCTCTATATACAGGCACAGTGAGTATCTGTAGCCCTATATACAGCACAGTGAGTATCTGTAGCCCTATATACAGGTACAGTGAGTATCTTTAGTCCTATATACAGCACAGTGAGTATCTGTAGCTCTATATACAGCACAGTGAGTATCTGTAGCTCTATATACAGGCACAGTGAGTATCTGTAGTCCTATATACAGGCACAGTGAGTATCTGTAGCCCTATATACAGGCACAGTGAGTATCTGTAGTCCTATATACAGGCACAGTGAGTATCTGTAGCCCTATATACAGGCACAGTGAGTATCTGTAGCCCTATATACAGGCACAGTGAGTATCTGTAGCCCTATATACAGGCACAGTGAGTATCTGTAGCCCTATATACAGCACAGTGAGTATCTGTAACCCTATATACAGGCACAGTGAGTATCTGTAGCCCTATATACAGCACAGTGAGTATCTGTAGCCCTATATACAGGCACAGTGAGTATCTGTAGCTCTATATACAGGCACAGTGAGTATCTGTAGTCCTATATACAGCACAGTGAGTATCTGTAGTCCTATATACAGCACAGTGAGTATCTGTAGCTCTATATACAGCACAGTGAGTATCTGTAGCTCTATATACAGCACAGTGAGTATCTGTAGCTCTATATACAGCACAGTGAGTATCTGTAGCTCTATATACAGCACAGTGAGTATCTGTAGCTCTATATACAGCACAGTGAGTATCTGTAGCTCTATATACAGCACAGTGAGTATCTGTAGCTCTATATACAGCACAGTGAGTATCTGTAGCTCTATATACAGCACAGTGAGTATCTGTAGCTCTATATACAGCACAGTGAGTATCTGTAGCTCTATATACAGGCACAGTGAGTATCTGTAGCTCTATATACAGGCACAGTGAGTATCTGTAGCTCTATATACAGCACAGTGAGTATCTGTAGCCCTATATACAGGCACAGTGAGTATCTGTAGCTCTATATACAGGCACAGTGAGTATCTATAGCTCTATATACAGCACAGTGAGTATCTGTAGCCCTATATACAGCACAGTGAGTATCTATAGCTCTATATACAGCACAGTGAGTATCTGTAGCCCTATATACAGGCACAGTGAGTATCTGTAGCTCTATATACAGCACAGTGAGTATCTGTAGCCCTATATACAGGCACAGTGAGTATCTGTAGCTCTATATACAGGCACAGTGAGTATCTATAGCCCTATATACAGCACAGTGAGTATCTATAGCTCTATATACAGCACAGTGAGTATCTGTAGCCCTATATACAGCACAGTGAGTATCTATAGCTCTATATACAGCACAGTGAGTATCTGTAGCCCTATATACAGGCACAGTGAGTATCTGTAGCCCTATATACAGCACAGTGAGTATCTGTAGCCCTATATACAGGTACAGTGAGTATCTTTAGTCCTATATACAGCACAGTGAGTATCTGTAGCTCTATATACAGCACAGTGAGTATCTGTAGCTCTATATACAGCACAGTGAGTATCTGTAGCTCTATATACAGCACAGTGAGTATCTGTAGCTCTATATACAGCACAGTGAGTATCTGTAGCTCTATATACAGGCACAGTGAGTATCTGTAGCCCTATATACAGCACAGTGAGTATCTGTAGCTCTATAGACAGGCACAGTGAGTATCTGTAGCTCTATATACAGCACAGTGAGTATCTGTAGCTCTATTTACAGGCACAGTGAGTATCTGTAGCTCTATATACAGGCACAGTGAGTATCTGTAGCTCTATATACAGCACAGTGAGTATCTGTAGCTCTATATACAGCACAGTGAGTATCTGTAGCTCTATATACAGGCACAGTGAGTATCTATAGCTCTATATACAGCACAGTGAGTATCTGTAGCTCTATATACAGGCACAGTGAGTATCTGTAGCTCTATATACAGGCACAGTGAGTATCTGTAGCTCTATATACAGGCACAGTGAGTACCTGTAGCTCTATATACAGGCACAGTGAGTATCTATAGCTCTATATACAGCACAGTGAGTATCTGTAGCTCTATATACAGGCACAGTGAGTATCTGTAGCCCTATATACAGCACAGTGAGTATCTGTAGCCCTATATACAGGCACAGTGAGTATCTGTAGCTCTATATACAGCACAGTGAGTATCTGTAGCTCTATATACAGGCACAGTGAGTATCTGTAGCCCTATATACAGCACAGTGAGTACCTGTAGCCCTATATACAGGCACAGTGAGTATCTGTAGCTCTATATACAGCACAGTGAGTATCTGTAGCTCTATATACAGGCACAGTGAGTATCTGTAGCCCTATATACAGCACAGTGAGTATCTGTAGCCCTATATACAGCACAGTGAGTATCTGTAGCTCTATATACAGCACAGTGAGTATCTGTAGTCCTATATACAGGCACAGTGAGTATCTGTAGCCCTATATACAGGCACAGTGAGTATCTGTAGCCCTATATACAGCACAGTGAGTATCTGTAGCTCTATATACAGGCACAGTGAGTATCTGTAGCCCTATATACAGCACAGTGAGTATCTGTAGCTCTATATACAGGCACAGTGAGTATCTGTAGCTCTATATACAGGCACAGTGAGTATCTGTAGCTCTATATACAGGCACAGTGAGTATCTGTAGCCCTATATACAGCACAGTGAGTATCTGTAGCTCTATATACAGCACAGTGAGTATCTGTAGCTCTATATACAGGCACAGTGAGTATCTGTAGCTCTATATACAGCACAGTGAGTATCTGTAGCTCTATATACAGGCACAGTGAGTATCTGTAGCTCTATATACAGGCACAGTGAGTATCTGTAGCTCTATATACAGGCACAGTGAGTATCTGTAGCTCTATATACAGGCACAGTGAGTATCTGTAGCTCTATATACAGGCACAGTGAGTATCTGTAGCCCTATATACAGCACAGTGAGTATCTGTAGCTCTATATACAGCACAGTGAGTATCTGTAGCTCTATATACAGGCACAGTGAGTATCTGTAGCTCTATATACAGCACAGTGAGTATCTGTAGCCCTATATACAGGCACAGTGAGTATCTGTAGCTCTATATACAGCACAGTGAGTATCTGTAGCTCTATATACAGGCACAGTGAGTACCTGTAGCCCTATATACAGGCACAGTGAGTATCTGTAGCTCTATATACAGCACAGTGAGTATCTGTAGCTCTATATACAGGCACAGTGAGTATCTGTAGCCCTATATACAGCACAGTGAGTATCTGTAGCCCTATATACAGGCACAGTGAGTATCTGTAGCTCTATATACAGGCACAGTGAGTACCTGTAGCTCTATATACAGGCACAGTGAGTATCTATAGCTCTATATACAGCACAGTGAGTATCTGTAGTCCTATATACAGCACAGTGAGTATCTGTAGCCCTATATACAGGCACAGTGAGTATCTGTAGCCCTATATACAGGCACAGTGAGTATCTGTAGCCCTATATACAGGCACAGTGAGTATCTGTAGCTCTATATACAGGCACAGTGAGTATCTGTAGCCCTATATACAGGCACAGTGAGTATCTGTAGTCCTATATACAGGCACAGTGAGTATCTGTAGTCCTATATACAGGCACAGTGAGTATCTGTAGCCCTATATACAGGCACAGTGAGTATCTGTAGCTCTATATACAGGCACAGTGAGTATCTGTAGCCCTATATACAGGCACAGTGAGTATCTGTAGCCCTATATACAGGCACAGTGAGTATCTGTAGCTCTATATACAGCACAGTGAGTATCTGTAGCTCTATATACAGCACAGTGAGTATCTGTAGCCCTATATACAGCACAGTGAGTATCTGTAGCCCTATATAAAGCACAGTGAGTATATGTAGCCCTATATAAAGCACAGTGAGTATATGTAGCCCTATATACAGGCACAGTGAGTATCTGTAGCCCTATATACAGGCACAGTGAATATCTGTAGCCCTATATACAGGCACAGTGAGTATCTGTAGTCCTATATACAGCACAGTGAGTATCTGTAGCCCTATATACAGGCACAGTGAGTATCTGTAGTCCTATATACAGCACAGTGAGTATCTGTAGCTCTATATACAGCACAGTGAGTATCTGTAGTCCTATATACAGCACAGTGAGTATCTGTAGCCCTATATACAGGCACAGTGAGTATCTGTAGTCCTATATACAGGCACAGTGAGTATCTGTAGCCCTATATACAGGCACAGTGAGTATCTGTAGTCCTATATACAGGCACAGTGAGTATCTGTAGCCCTATATACAGGCACAGTGAGTATCTGTAGTCCTATATACAGGCACAGTGAGTATCTGTAGCCCTATATACAGGCACAGTGAGTATCTGTAGCTCTATATACAGGCACAGTAAGTATCTATAGCTCTATATACAGCACAGTGAGTATCTGTAGCTCTATATACAGGCACAGTGAGTATCTGTAGTCCTATATACAGGCACAGTGAGTATCTGTAGCCCTATATACAGGCACAGTGAGTATCTGTAGCTCTATATACAGGCACAGTAAGTATCTATAGCTCTATATACAGCACAGTGAGTATCTGTAGCTCTATATACAGCACAGTGAGTATCTATAGCTCTATATACAGGCACAGTGAGTATCTGTAGTCCTATATACAGCACAGTGAGTATCTGTAGTCCTATATACAGCACAGTGAGTATCTGTAGCCCTATATACAGGCACAGTGAGTATCTGTAGCCCTATATACAGGCACAGTGAGTATCTGTAGCCCTCTATACAGCACAGTGAGTATCTGTAGCCCTATATACAGGCACAGTGAGTACCTGTAGCTCTCATATACAGGCACAGTGAGTATCTGTAGCCCTATATACAGCACAGTGAGTATCTGTAGCTCTATATACAGGCACAGTGAGTATCTGTAGCCCTATATACAGCACAGTGAGTATCTGTAGCCCTATATACAGGCACAGTGAGTATCTGTAGCCCTATATACAGCACAGTGAGTATCTGTAGCCCTATATACAGGCACAGTGAGTATCTGTAGCCCTATATACAGGCACAGTGAGTATCTGTAGCTCTATATACAGCACAGTGAGTATCTGTAGCTCTATATACAGGCACAGTGAGTATCTGTAGCCTATATACAGGCACAGTGAGTATCTGTAGCCCTATATACAGGCACAGTGAGTATCTGTAGCCCTATATACAGGCAAAGTGAGTATCTGTAGCTCTATATACAGGCACAGTGAGTATCTGTAGCTCTATATACAGCACAGTGAGTATCTGTAGCTCTATATACAGCACAGTGAGTATCTGTAGTCCTATATACAGGCACAGTGAGTATCTGTAGCCCTATATACAGGCA
Organism: Phyllobates terribilis; assembly: GCF_046119375.1. Taxonomy (NCBI): domain Eukaryota; kingdom Metazoa; phylum Chordata; class Amphibia; order Anura; family Dendrobatidae; genus Phyllobates; species Phyllobates terribilis. The sequence continues at coordinate 195,980,067 of NW_027362768.1, forward strand.
CAGTGAGTATCTGTAGCCCTATATACAGGCACAGTGAGTATCTGTAGCTCTATATACAGCACAGTGAGTATCTGTAGCTCTATATACAGCACAGTGAGTATCTGTAGCCCTATATACAGCACAGTGAGTATCTGTAGTCCTATATACAGGCACAGTGAGTATCTGTAGTCCTATATACAGCACAGTGAGTATCTGTAGTCCTATATACAGGCACAGTGAGTATCTGTAGCTCTATATACAGCACAGTGAGTATCTGTAGCTCTATATACAGCACAGTGAGTATCTGTAGCTCTATATACAGCACAGTGAGTATCTGTAGCCCTATATACAGGCACAGTGAGTATCTGTAGCTCTATATACAGCACAGTGAGTATCTGTAGCCCTATATACAGCACAGTGAGTATCTGTAGCTCTATATACAGGCACAGTGAGTATCTGTAGCTCTATATACAGCACAGTGAGTATCTGTAGCTCTATATACAGCACAGTGAGTATCTGTAGCTCTATATACAGGCACAGTGAGTATCTGTAGTCCTATATACAGGCACAGTGAGTATCTGTAGCCCTATATACAGGCACAGTGAGTATCTATAGCTCTATATACAGCACAGTGAGTATCTGTAGCCCTATATACAGGCACAGTGAGTATCTGTAGCTCTATATACAGCACAGTGAGTATCTGTAGCTCTATATACAGCACAGTGAGTATCTGTAGCTCTATATACAGCACAGTGAGTATCTGTAGCCTCTATATACAGGCACAGTGAGTATCTGTAGCTCTATATACAGCACAGTGAGTATCTGTAGCTCTATATACAGCACAGTGAGTATCTGTAGCTCTATATACAGCACAGTGAGTATCTGTAGCCCTATATACAGGCACAGTGAGTATCTGTAGCCCTATATACAGGCACAGTGAGTATCTGTAGCTCTATATACAGGCACAGTGAGTATCTGTAGCTCTATATACAGCACAGTGAGTATCTGTAGCCCTATATACAGGCACAGTGAGTATCTGTAGCTCTATATACAGGCACAGTGAGTATCTGTAGCTCTATATACAGCACAGTGAGTATCTGTAGCCCTATATACAGCACAGTGAGTATCTGTAGCTCTATATACAGGCACAGTGAGTATCTGTAGCTCTATATACAGCACAGTGAGTATCTGTAGCTCTATATACAGCACAGTGAGTATCTGTAGCTCTATATACAGGCACAGTGAGTATCTGTAGCTCTATATACAGCACAGTGAGTATCTGTAGTCCTATATACAGTCACAGTGAGTATCTGTAGCTCTATATACAGGCACAGTGAGTATCTGTAGCTCTATATACAGCACAGTGAGTATCTGTAGCTCTATATACAGCACAGTGAGTATCTGTAGCTCTATATACAGCACAGTGAGTATCTGTAGCTCTATATACAGCACAGTGAGTATCTGTAGCCCTATATACAGGCACAGTGAGTATCTGTAGCTCTATATACAGGCACAGTGAGTATCTGTAGCTCTATATACAGCACAGTGAGTATCTGTAGCCCTATATACAGGCACAGTGAGTATCTGTAGCTCTATATACAGGCACAGTGAGTATCTGTAGCTCTATATACAGCACAGTGAGTATCTGTAGCTCTATATACAGCACAGTGAGTATCTGTAGCTCTATATACAGCACAGTGAGTATCTGTAGCTCTATATACAGCACAGTGAGTATCTGTAGCTCTATATACAGCACAGTGAGTATCTGTAGCTCTATATACAGCACAGTGAGTATCTGTAGCTCTATATACAGGCACAGTGAGTATCTGTAGCTCTATATACAGCACAGTGAGTATCTGTAGCTCTATATACAGGCACAGTGAGTATCTGTAGCTCTATATACAGGCACAGTGAGTATCTGTAGCTCTATATACAGCACAGTGAGTATCTGTAGCTCTATATACAGCACAGTGAGTATCTGTAGCTCTATATACAGGCACAGTGAGTATCTGTAGCCCTATATACAGGCACAGTGAGTATCTGTAGCTCTATATACAGGCACAGTGAGTATCTGTAGCCCTATATACAGCACAGTGAGTATCTGTAGCCCTATATACAGGCACAGTGAGTATCTGTAGCCCTATATACAGGCACAGTGAGTATCTGTAGTCCTATATACAGCACAGTGAGTATCTGTAGCTCTATATACAGCACAGTGAGTATCTGTAGCTCTATATACAGCACAGTGAGTATCTGTAGCTCTATATACAGCACAGTGAGTATCTGTAGCTCTATATACAGCACAGTGAGTATCTGTAGCTCTATATACAGCACAGTGAGTATCTGTAGCTCTATATACAGGCACAGTGAGTATCTGTAGCTCCTATATACAGCACAGTGAGTATCTGTAGCTCTATATACAGGCACAGTGAGTATCTGTAGCTCTATATACAGCACAGTGAGTATCTGTAGCTCTATATACAGCACAGTGAGTATCTGTAGCTCTATATACAGCACAGTGAGTATCTGTAGCTCTATATACAGCACAGTGAGTATCTGTAGTCCTATATACAGCACAGTGAGTATCTGTAGCCCTATATACAGGCACAGTGAGTATCTGTAGCTCTATATACAGCACAGTGAGTATCTGTAGCCCTATATACAGGCACAGTGAGTATCTGTAGCTCTATATACAGGCACAGTGAGTATCTGTAGCCTCTATATACAGGCACAGTGAGTATCTGTAGCTCTATATACAGGCACAGTGAGTATCTGTAGCTCTATATACAGGCACAGTGAGTATCTGTAGCTCTATATACAGGCACAGTGAGTATCTGTAGCCCTATATACAGGCACAGTGAGTATCTGTAGCCCTATATACAGGCACAGTGAGTATCTGTAGCCCTATATACAGGCACAGTGAGTATCTGTAGCCCTATATACAGGCACAGTGAGTATCTGTAGCCCTATATACAGGCACAGTGAGTATCTGTAGCTCTATATACAGCACAGTGAGTATCTGTAGCTCTATATACAGCACAGTGAGTATCTGTAGCCCTATATACAGCACAGTGAGTATCTGTAGCTCTATATACAGGCACAGTGAGTATCTGTAAAAAATTAGCTCCTATATACAGGCACAGTGAGTATCTGTAGCCCTATATACAGCACAGTGAGTATCTGTAGCCCTATATACAGGCACAGTGAGTATCTGTAGCCCTATATACAGGCACAGTGAGTATCTGTAGCTCTATATACAGGCACAGTGAGTATCTGTACGCTCTCTATATACAGGCACAGTGAGTATCTGTAGCCCTATATACAGGCACAGTGAGTATCTGTAACTTTTCTATATTCCAGGCACAGTGAGTATCTGTAGCCCTATATACAGCACAGTGAGTATCTGTAGCTCTATATACAGCACAGTGAGTATCTGTAGCTCTATATACAGCACAGTGAGTATCTGTAGTCCTATATACAGGCACAGTGAGTATCTGTAGCTCTATATACAGCACAGTGAGTATCTGTAGCCCTATATACAGCACAGTGAGTATCTGTAGCCCTATATAAAGCACAGTGAGTATCTGTAGCCCTATATACAGGCACAGTGAGTATCTGTAGCTCTATATACAGCACAGTGAGTATCTGTAGCCCTATATACAGGCACAGTGAGTATCTGTAGCCCTATATACAGGCACAGTGAGTATCTGTAGCCCTATATACAGGCACAGTGAGTATCTGTAGCTCTCTATACAGGCACAGTGAGTATCTGTAGCCCTATATACAGGCACAGTGAGTATCTGTAGCCCTATATACAGACAACAGTGAGTATCTGTAGCTCTATATACAGCACAGTGAGTATCTGTAGCTCTATATACAGGCACAGTGAGTATCTGTAGTCCTATATACAGCACAGTGAGTATCTGTAGCCCTATATACAGGCACAGTGAGTATCTGTAGCCCTATATACAGGCACAGTGAGTATCTGTAGTCCTATATACAGCACAGTGAGTATCTGTAGCCTATATACAGGCACAGTGAGTATCTGTAGCTCCTATATACAGGCACAGTGAGTATCTGTAGTCCTATATACAGGCACAGTGAGTATCTGTAGCTCTATATACAGGCACAGTGAGTATCTGTAGCCCTATATACAGGCACAGTGAGTATCTGTAGCTCCTATATACAGGCACAGTGAGTATCTGTAGCCCTATATACAGGCACAGTGAGTATCTGTAGTCCCTATATACAGGCACAGTGAGTATCTGTAGCTCTATATACAGGCACAGTGAGTATCTGTAGCTCTATATACAGCACAGTGAGTATCTGTAGCCCTATATACAGCACAGTGAGTATCTGTAGCTCCTATATACAGCACAGTGAGTATCTGTAGCCCTATATACAGGCACAGTGAGTATCTGTAGCTCTATATACAGCACAGTGAGTATCTGTAGCCCTATATACAGGCACAGTGAGTATCTGTAGCCCTATATACAGGCACAGTGAGTATCTGTAGTCCTATATACAGGCACAGTGAGTATCTGTAGCTCTATATACAGGCACAGTGAGTATCTGTAGCCCTATATACAGGCACAGTGAGTATCTGTAGCTCTATATACAGGCACAGTGAGTATCTGTAGCTCTATATACAGGCACAGTGAGTATCTGTAGTCCTATATACAGGCACAGTGAGTATCTGTAGCCCTATATACAGGCACAGTGAGTATCTGTAGTCCTATATACAGGCACAGTGAGTATCTGTAGTCCTATATACAGGCACAGTGAGTATCTGTAGCCCTATATACAGGCACAGTGAGTATCTGTAGCTCTATATACAGGCACAGTAAGTATCTATAGCTCTATATACAGCACAGTGAGTATCTGTAGCTCTATATACAGCACAGTGAGTATCTGTAGCTCCTATATACAGGGCACAGTGAGTATCTGTAGCTCCTATATACAGCACAGTGAGTATCTGTAGTCCTATATACAGGCACAGTGAGTATCTGTAGCCCTATATACAGGCACAGTGAGTATCTGTAGTCCTATATACAGGCA